>NC_091083.1:0-1250000 GCF_032405125.1 Capricornis sumatraensis
CACACCCTTGCGGCAACTCAAGAAGTTCACCGCCATACCCATCTCCACTCTAGAGGAAGCACGATGATCACGCGCACATCCAGAGGAGCCCCGTATCCTTCTCGTACCTCGAGATGAGGGATCCTTTCCCTGCTTTCAACGGGAAAGAAATCCCGGCGTTCCCGTCGCATCTCAAGAGGAGGCACTCTCAACAGGAAAGGCGAGAGGAACTCCATGGTCGTACCACCATTCCAAGAGTCCCCCAGATGTCTCAGTCCATTCCAGAGAAACCTCTTTGCCCTGCACTGGCTCATCTTTCACGCCGAGGATCGACTCACACCACGGTGGCACGTGGGACAGCCCGGTGGGAAAGCCTAGAAAGAAAGTCTCCAGGGAAAACTACAGATCCTTTGATCCACACGACGGGAAGCTGGACATTGCTGCTACAGTCTGGAAGGAAAGCGCACGTGCATGCCCCCACTCGAGACGAGGCCGGACTCCCCAGGGGAGACTCCAGAAGTACCCAAATATCCATGTCAGCCCATGAGAGGAATCCTCGGTTCCGGCCCTGACTCCACACAAGGATTTTGGCCCCGGTATCGACGGGAGAGGAATCCCGAGAGGCCCCCTAGCAACTCGCATGGGGACTGGCCTTTCCTGAGGCCACCAGGGCTGGTCCCTTAGGTCCCCGTCGTAACTCGAGAACACCTGCCGCAACTCGAGAAAATCCAGGAAGTTCTCCCTTCCAGGCGAGATGAGGCCTATTTCCGATGAGGCGACTGGAGACTAATGACACGGAACCTCTGGAACTTCGAAAGGTTCATTCACACCCTTGCTGCAACTCAAGAAGTTCACCGCCATACCCGTCTCCACTCGAGAGGAAGCACGATGGTCCCGCCCACATCCAGAGGAGCCCCGTTTCCCCCTCCTAGCTCGAGATGAGGGATCCCTTCCCTACTTTCAACGGGAAAGAATTCCCGGCGTTCCCGTCGCATCTCAAGGGGAGGCACTCTCAACAGGAAAGGCGAGAGGAACTCCATGGTCGTCCCACCATTCCAAGAGTCCCCCAGATATCTCACTCCATTCCAGAGGAAGCTCTTTGCCCTGCACTGGCTCATCTTTCACGCCGAGGATCGACTCACACCATGGTGGCACGTGGGACAGCCCTGTGGGAAAGCCTCGATGGAAAATCACAGATCCTTTGATCCACGCGACGGGAAGCGTGACATTGCTGCTACAGCCTGGAAGGAAAGCGCACGTGCATGCCCCCACTCGAGACGAGGCCTGACTCCCCTGGGGAGACTCCAGAAGTACCCAAAGATCCATGTCAGCCCCTGAGAGGAATCCTCGGTTCCGGCCCTGACTCTACACAAAGTTTTTGGCCCCGGTATCGATGGGAGAGTAATCCCGAGAGGCCCCCTAGCAACTCGCATGGGGACTGGCCTCTCCTGAGGCCACCAGGGCGGGTCCCTGAGGTCCCCGTCGTAACTCGAGAACACCTGCCGCAACTCGAGAAAATCCAGGAAGTTCTCCCTTCCAGGCGAGATGAGGCCTATTTCCGATGAGGCGTCTGGTGACTAATGACACCTAACCTCTGGAACTTAGAAAGGGTCTTTCACACCCTTGCTGCAACTCAAGAAGTTCACCGCCATACCCGTCTCCACTCTAGAGGAAGCACGATGGTCCCGCCCACATCCAGAGGAGCCCCGTTTCCCCCTCCTAGCTCGAGATGAGCGATCCTTTCCCTGCTTTCAACGGGAAAGAATTCCCGGCGTTCCCGTCGCATCTCAAGAGGAGGCACTCTCAACAGGAAAGGCGAGAGGAACTCCATGGTCGTACCACCATTCCAAGAGTCCCCCAGATGTCTCAGTCCATTTCAGAGGAACCTCTTTGCCCTGCACTGGCTCATCTTTCACGCCGAGGATCGACTCACACCACGGTGGCACGTGGGACAGCCCTGTGGGAAAGCCTCGAGGGAAAGCCTCGAGGGAAAACCACAGATCCTTTGATCCACGCGATGGGAAGCGTGACATTGCTGCTACAGCCTGGAAGGAAAGTGCACGTGCATGCACCCACTCGAGATAAGGCCTGTCTCCCCTGGCGAGACTCCAGAAGTACCCAAAGATCCATATCAGCCCGTGAGAGGAATCCTCGGTTCCGGCCCTGACTCCACACAAGGTTTTTGGCCCGGGTATCGACGGGAGAGGAATCCCGAGAGGCCCCCTAGCAACTCGCATGGGGACTGGCCTCTCCTGAGGCCACTAGGGCGGGTCCCTGAGGTCCCCGTCGTAACTCGAGAACACCTGCCGCAACTCGAGAAAATCCAGGAAGTTCTCCCTTCCAGGCGAGATGAGGCCTATTTCCGATGAGGCGTCTGGAGACTAATGACACCTAACCTCTGGAACTTCGAAAGGGTCTTTCACACCCTTGCTGCAACTCAAGAAGTTCACCGCCATACCCGTCTCCACTCGAGAGGAAGCACGATCGTCCCGCCCACATCCAGAGGATCCCCCTTTCCCCCTCGTAGCTCGAGATGAGGAATCCTTTCCCTGCTTTCAATGGGAAAGAATTCCCGGCGTTCCCGTCGCATCTCAAGCGGAGGCACTCTCAACAGGAAAGGCGAGAGGAACTCCATGGTCGTACCACCATTCCAAGAGTCCCCCAGATGTCTCAGTCCATTCCAGAGGAACCTCTTTGCCCTGCACTGGCTCATCTTTCACGCCGAGGATCGACTCACACCACGGTGGCACGTGGGACAGCCCTGTGGGAAAGCCTCGAGGGAAAGCCTCGAGGGAAAACCACAGATCCTTTGATCCACGCCACGGGAAGCGTGACATTGCTGCTACAGGCTGGAAGGAAAGTGCACGTGCATGCCCCGACACGAGACGAGGCCTGACTCCCCTGGGGAGACTCCAGAAATACCCAAAGATCCATGTCAGCCCCTGAGAGGAATCTTCGGTTCCGGCCCTGACTCCACGCAAGGTTTTTGGCCCCGGTATCGACGGGAGAGTAATCCCGAGAGGCCCCCTAGCAACTCGCATGGGGACTGGCCTCTCCTGAGGCCACCAGGGCGGGTCCCTGAGGTCCCCGTCGTAACTCGAGAACACCTGCCGCAACTCGAGAAAATCCAGGAAGTTCTCCCTTCCAGGCGAGATGAGGCCTATTTCCGATCAGGCGTCTGGAGACTAATGACACCTAAACTCTGGAACTTCGAAAGGGTCTTTCACACCCTTGCTGCAACTCAAGAAGTTCACCGCCATACCCGTCTCCACTCTAGAGGAAGCACGATGGTCCCGCCCACATCCAGAGGAGCCCCGTTTCCCCCACCTAGCTCGAGATGAGCGATCCTTTCCCTGCTTTCAACGGGAAAGAATTCCAGGCGTTCCCGTCGCATCTCAAGAGGAGGCACTCTCAACAGAAAAGGCGAGAGGAACTCCATTGTCGTACCACCATTCCAAGAGTCCCCCAGATGTCTCAGTCCATTCCAGAGGAACCTCTTTGCCCTGCACTGGCTCATCTTTCACGCCGAGGATCGACTCACACCACGGTGGCACGTGGGACAGCCCTGTGGGAAAGACTCGAGGGAAAGCCTCGAGGGAAAACCACAGATCCTTTGATCCACGCGATGGGAAGCGTGACATTGCTGCTACAGCATAGAAGGAAAGCGCACGTGCATGGCCCCACTCGAGCCGAGGCCTGACTCCCCTGGGGAGACTACAGAAGTACCCAAAGATCCATGTCAGCCCCTGAGAGGAATCCTCGTTTCCGGCCCTGACTCCACACAAGGATTTTGGCCCCGGTATCGACGGGAGAGGAATCCCGAGAGGCCCCCTAGCAACTCGCCTGGGGACTGGCCTCTCCTGAGGCCACCAGGGCGGGTCCCTGATGTCCCCGTCGTAACTCGAGAACACCTGCCGCAACTCGAGAAAATCCAGGAAGTTCTCCCTTCCAGGCGAGATGAGTCATATTTCCGATGAGGCGTCTGGAGACTAATGACACCTAACCTCTGGAACTTCGAAAGGGTCTTTCACACCCTTGCTGCAACTCAAGAAGTTCACCGCCATACCCGTCTCCACTCGAGAGGAAGCACGATCGTCCCGCCCACATCCAGAGGAGCCCCCTTTCCCCCTCCTAGCTCGAGATGAGCGATCCTTTCCCTGCTTTCAACGGGAAAGAATTCCCGGCGTTCCCGTCGCATCTCAAGCGGAGGCACTCTCAACAGGAAAGGCGAGAGGAACTCGATGGTCGTACCACCATTCCAAGAGTCCCCCAGATGTCTCAGTCCATTCCAGAGGAACCTCTTTGCCCTGCACTGGCTCATCTTTCACGCCGAGGATCGACTCACACAACGGTGGCACGTGGGACAGCCCTGTGGGAAAGCCTCGAGGGAAAGCCTCGAGGGAAAACCACAGATCCTTTGATCCACGCGACGTGAAGCGTGACATTGCTGCTACAGCCTGGAAGGAAAGTGCACGTGCATGCCCCCACACGAGACGAGGCCTGTCTCCCCTGGCGAGACTCCAGAAGTACCCAAAGATCCATGTCAGCCCCTGAGAGGAATCCTCGGTTCGGGCCCTGACTCCACACAAGGTTTTTGGCCCCGGTATCGACGGGAGAGGAATCCCGAGAGGCCCCCTAGCAACTCGCATAGGGACTGGCCTCTCATGAGGCCACCAGGGCGGGTCCCTGAGGTCCCCGTCGTAACTCGAGAACACCTGCCGCAACTCGAGAAAATCCAGGAAGTTCTCCCTTCCAGGCGAGATGAGGCCTATTTCCGATCAGGCGTCTGGAGACTAATGACACCTAAACTCTGGAACTTCGAAAGGGTCTTTCAAACCCTTGCTGCAACTCAAGAAGTTCACCGCCATACCCGTCTCCACTCCAGAGGAAGCACGATGGTCCCGCCCACATCCAGAGGAGCCCCGTTTCCCCCTCCTAGCTCGAGATGAGCGATCCTTTCCCTGCTTTCAACGGGAAAGAATTCCCGGCGTTCCCGTTGCTTCTCAAGAGGAGGCACTCTCAACAGAAAAGGCGAGAGGAACTCCATGGTCGTACCACCATTCCAAGAGTCCCCCAGATGTCTCAGTCCATTCCAGAGGAACCTCTTTGCCCTGCACTGGCTCATCTTTCACGCCGAGGATCGACTCACACCACGGTGGCACGTGGGACAGCCCTGTGGGAAAGCCTCGAGGGAAAGCCTCGAGGGAAAACCACAGATCCTTTGATCCACGCGATGGGAAGCGTGACATTGCTGCTACAGCCTGGAAGGAAAGCGCACGTGCATGGCCCCACTCGAGCCGAGGCCTGACTCCCCTGGGGAGACTCCAGAAGTACACAAAGATCCATGTCAGCCCCTGAGAGGAATCCTCGTTTCCGGCCCTGACTCCACACAAGGATTTTGGCCCCGGTATCGACGGGAGAGGAATCCCGAGAGGCCCCCTAGCAACTCGCCTGGGGACTGGCCTCGCCTGAGACCACCAGGGCGGGTCCCTGATATCCCCGTCGTAACTCGAGAACACCTGCCGCAACTCGAGAAAATCCAGGAAGTTCTCCCTTCCAGGCGAGATGAGTCCTATTTCCGATGAGGCGTCTGGAGACTAATGACACCTAAACTCTGGAACTTCGAAAGGGTCTTTCACACCCTTGCTGCAACTCAAGAAGTTCACCGCCATACCCGTCTCCACTCGAGAGGAAGCACGATCGTCCCGCCCACATCCAGAGGAGCCCCCTTTCCCCCTCCTAGCTCGAGATGATCGATCCATTCCCTGCTTTCAACGGGAAAGAATTCCCGGCGTTCCCGTCGCATCTCAAGAGGAGGCACTCTCAACAGGAAAGGCGAGAGGAACTCCATGGTCTTACCACCATTCCAAGAGTCCCCCAGATGTCTCAGTCCATTGCAGAGGAACCTCTTTGCCCTGCACTGGCTCATCTTTCACGCCGAGGATCGACTCACACCACGGTGGCACGTGGGACAGCCCAGTGGGAAAGCCTCGAGGGAAAGCCTCGAGGGAAAACCACAGATCCTTTCATCCACGCCACGGGAAGTGTGACATTGCTGCTACAGCCTGGAAGGAAAGCGCACGTGCATGCCCCCACTCGAGCCGAGGCCTGACTCCCCTGGGGAGACTCCAGAAGTACCCAAACATCCATGTCAGCCCCTGAGAGGAATCCTCGGTTCCGGCCCTGACTCCACACAAGGTTTTTGGCCCCGGTATCGACGGGAGAGGAATCCCGAGAGGCCCCCTAGCAACTCGCATGGGGACTGGCCTCTCCTGAGGCCATCAGGGCGGGTCCCTTTGGTCCCCGTCGTAACTCGAGAACACCTGCCGCAACTCGAGAAAATCCAGGAATTTCTCCCTTCCAGGCGAGATGAGGCCTATTTCCGATCAGGCGTCTGGAGACTAATGACACCTAACTTCTGGAACTTCGAAAGGGTATTTCACACCCTTGCTGCAACTCAAGAAGTTCACCGCCATATCCGTCTCCACTCGAGAGGAAGCACGATGGTCCCGCCCACATCCAGAGGAGCCCCGTTTCCCCCTCCTAACTCGAGATGAGCGATCCTTTCCCTGCTTTCAACGGGAAAGAATTCCCGGCGTTCCCGTCGCATCTCAAGAGGAGGCACTCTCAACAGGAAAGGCGAGAGGAACTCCATGGTCGTACCACCATTCCAAGAGTCCCCCAGATGTCTCAGTCCATTCCAGAGGAACCTCTTTGCCCTGCACTGGCTCATCTTTCACGCCGAGGATCGACTCACACCACGGTGGCACTTGGGACAGCCCTGTGGGAAAGCCTCGAGGGAAAGCCTCGAGGGAAAACCACAGATCCTTTGATCCACGCGATGGGAAGCGTGACATTGCTGCTACAGCCTGGAAGGAAAGCGCACATGCATGGCCCCACTCGAGCCGAGGCCTGACTCCCCTGGGGAGACTCCAGAAGTCCCCAAAGGTCCATGTCAGCCCCTGAGAGGAATCCTCGTTTCCGGCCCTGACTCCACACAAGGATTTTGGCCCCGGTATCGACGGGAGAGGAATCCCGAGAGGCCCCCTAGCAACTCGCCTGGGGACTGGCCTCTCCTGAGGCCACCAGGGCGGGTCCCTGATGTCCCCGTCGTAACTCGAGAACACCTGCCGCAACTCGAGAAAATCCAGGAAGTTCTCCCTTCCAGGCGAGATGAGTCCTATTTCCGATGAGGCGTCTGGAGACTAATGACACCTAAACTCTGGAACTTCGAAAGGGTCTTTCACACCCTTGCTGCAACTCAAGAAGTTCACCGCCATACCCGTCTCCACTCGAGAGGAAGCACGATCGTCCCGCCCACATCCAGAGAAGCCCCCTTTCCCCCTCGTAGCTCGAGATGAGCGATCCTTTCCCTGCTTTCAACGGGAAAGAATTCCCGGCGTTCCCGTCGCATCTCAAGAGGAGGCACTCTCAACAGGAAAGGCGAGAGGAACTCCATGGTCTTACCACCATTCCAAGAGTCCCCCAGATGTCTCAGTCCATTCCAGAGGAACCTCTTTGCCCTGCACTGGCTCATCTTTCACGCCGAGGATCGACTCACACCACGGTGGCACGTGGGACAGCCCAGTGGGAAAGCCTCGAGGGAAAGCCTCGAGGGAAAACCACAGATCCTTTGATCCACGCCACGGGAAGCGTGACATTGCTGCTACAGCCTGGAAGGAAAGCGCACGTGCATGCCCCCACTCGAGCCGAGGCCTGACTCCCCTGGGGAGACTCCAGGAGTACCCAAACATCCATGTCAGCCCCTGAGAGGAATCCTCGGTTCCGGCCCTGACTCCACACAAGGTTTTTGGCCCCGGTATCGACGGGAGAGGAATCCCGAGAGGCCCCCTAGCAACTCGCATGGGGACTGGCCTCTCCTGAGGCCATCAGGGCGGGTCCCTGTGGTCCCCGTCGTAACTCGAAAACACCTGCCGCAACTCGAGAAAATCCAGGAATTTCTCCCTTCCAGGTGAGATGAGGCCTATTTCCGATCAGGCGTCTAGAGACTAATGACACCTAACCTCTGGAACTTCGAAAGGGTTTTTCACACCCTTTCTGCCATTCAAGAAGTTCACCGCCATACCCGTCTCCACTCGAGAGGAAGCACGATGGTCCCGCCCACATCCAGAGGAGCCCCGTTTCCCCCTCGTAGCTCGAGATGAGGGATCCTTTCCCTGCTTTCAACGGGAAAGAATTCCCGGCGTTCCCGTCGCATCTCAAGAGGAGGCACTCTCAACAAGAAAGGCGAGAGGAACTGCATGGTCGTACCACCATTTCAAGAGTCCCCCAGATGTCTCAGTCCATTCCAGAGGAACCTCTTTGCCCTGCACTGGCTCATCTTTCACGCCGAGGATCGACTCACACCACGGTGGCACGTGGGACAGCCCTGTGGGAAAGCCTCGAGGGAAAACCACAGATCCTTTGATCCACGCGATGGGAAGCGTGACATTGCTGCTACAGCCTGGAAGGAAAGCGCACGTGCATGCCCCCACTCGAGATGAGGCCTGTCTCCCCTGGCGAGACTCCAGAAGTACCCAAAGATCCATATCAGCCACTGAAAGGAATCCTCGGTTGCGGCCCTAACTCCACACAAGGTTTTTGGCCCCGGTATCGATGGGAGAGGAATACCGAGAGGCCCCCTAGCAACTCGCATGGGGACTGGCCTCTTCTGAGGCCACCAGGGCGGGTCCCTGAGGTCCCCGTCGTAACTCAAGAACACCTGCCGAAACTCGAGAAAATCCAGGAAGTTCTCCCTTCCAGGCGAGATGAGGCCTATTTCCGATGAGGCGTCTGGAGACTAATGACACCTTACCTCTGGAACTTCGAAAGGGTCTTTCACACCCTTGCTGCAACTCAAGAAGTTCACCGCCATACCCGTCTCCACTCGAGAGGAAGCACGATAGTCCCGCCCACATCCAGAGGAGCCCCGTTTCCCCTCGTAGCTCGAGATGAGGGATCCTTTCCCTGCTTTCAACGGGAAAGAATTCCCGGCGTTCCCGTCGCATCTCAAGAGGAGACACTCTCAACAGGAAAGGCGAGAGGAACTCCATGGTCGTACCACCATTCCAAGAGTCCCCCAGATGTCTCAGTCCATTCCAGAGGAAGCTCTTTGCCCTACACTGGCTCATCTTTCACGCCGAGGATCGACTCACACCACGGTGGCACGTGGGACAGCCCTGTGGGAAAGCCTCGAGGGAAAGCCTCGAGGGAAAACCACAGATCCTTTGATCCACGCGACGGGAAGCGTGACATTGCTGCTACAGCCTGGAAGGAAAGCGCACGTGCATGCCCCGACTCGAGACAAGGCCTGACTCCCCTGGGGAGACTCCAGAAGTACCCAAAGATCCATGTCAGCCCCTGAGAGAAATCTTCGGTTCCGGCCTTGACACCACACAAGGTTTTTGGCCCCACTATCGACGGGAGAGGAATCCCGAGAGGGCCCCTAGCAACTCGCATGGGGACTGGCCTCTCCTGAGGCCACCAGGGCGGGTCCCTGAGGTCCCCGTCGTAACTCGAGAACACCTGCCACAACTCGAGAAAATCCAGGAAGTTCTCCCTTCCAGGCGAGATGAGGCCTATTTCCGATGAGGCGTCTGGAGACTAATGACACCTAAACTCTGGAACTTCGAAAGGGTCTTTCACAACCTTGCTGCAACTCAAGAAGTTCACCGCCATACACGTCTCCACTCTAGAGGAAGCACGATGGTCCCGCCCACATCCAGAGGAGCCCCGTTTCCCCCTCCTAGCTTGAAATGAGCGATCCTTTCCCTGCTTGCAACGGGAAAGAATTCCCGGCGTTCCCGTCGCATCTCAAGCGGAGGCACTCTCAACAGGAAAGGCGAGAGGAACTCCATGGTCGTACAACCATTCCAAGAGTCCCCCAGATGTCTCAGTCCATTCCAGAGGAACCTCTTTGCCCTGCACTGGCTCATCTTTCACGCCGAGGATCGACTCACACCACGGTGGCACGTAGGACAGCCCTGTGGGAAAGCCTCGAGGGAAAGCCTCGAGGGAAAACCACAGATCCTTTGATCCACGCCACGGGAAGCGTGACATTGATGCTACAGCCTGGAAGGAAAGTGCACGTGCATGCCCCGACTCGAGACGAGGCCTGACTCCCCTGGGGAGACTCCAGAAGTACCCAAAGATCCATGTCAGCCCCTGAGAGGAATCCTCGGTTCCGGCCCTGACTCCACACAAGGTTTTTGCCCCGGTATCGACGGGAGAGGAATCCCGAGAGGCCCCCTAGCAACTCGCATGGGGACTGGCCTCTCCTGAGGCCACCAGGGCGGGTCCCTGAGGTCCCCGTCGTAACTCGAGAACACCTGCCACAACTCCAGAAATTCCAGGAAGTTCCCCTTTCCAGGCGAGATGAGGCCTATTTCCGATGAGGCGTCTGGAGACTAATGACACCTAACCTCTGGAACTTCGAAAGGGTCTTTCACACCCTTGCTGCAACTCAAGAAGTTCACCGCCACACCCGTCTCCACTCGAGAGGAAGCACGATGGTCCCGCCCACATCCAGAGGAGCCCCGTTTCCCCCTCGTAGCTCGAGATGAGGGATCCTTTCCCTGCTTTCAACGGGAAAGAATTCCTGGCGTTCCCGTCGCATCTCAAGCGGAGGCACTCTCAACAGGAAAGGCGAGGGGAACTCCATGGTCATACCACCATTCCAAGAGTCCCGCAGATGTCTCAGTCCATTCCAGAGGAACCTCTTTGCCCTGCACTGGCTCATCTTTCACGCCGAGGATCGACTCACACCACGGTGGCACGTGGGACAGCCCTGTGGGAAAGCCTCGAGGGAAAGCCTCGAGGGAAAACCACAGATCCTTTGATCCACGCCACGGGAAGCGTGACATTGCTGCTACAGCCTGGAAGGAAAGCGCACGTGCATGCCCCCACTCGAGACGAGGCCATACTCCCATGGGGAGACTCCAGAAGTACCCAAAGATCCATGTCAGCCCCTGAGAGGAATCCTCCGTTCCGGCCGTGACTCCACACAAGGTTTTTGGCCCCGGTATCGACGGGAGAGGAATCCCGAGAGGCCCCCTAGCAACTCGCATGGGGACTGGCCTCTCCTGAGGCCACCAGGGCGGGTCCCTGAGGTCCCTGTCGTAACTCGAGAACACCTGCCGCAACTCGAGAAAATCCAGGAAGTTCTCCCTTCCAGGCGAGATGAGGCCTATTTCCGATGAGGCGTCTGGAGACTAATGACACCTAACCTCTGGAACTTCGAAAGGGTCTTTCACACCCTTGCTGCAACTCAAGAAGTTCACCGCCATACCCGTCTCCACTCTAGAGGAAGCACGATGGTCCCGCCCACATCCAGAGGAGCCCCGTTTCCCCCTCCTAGCTCGAGATGAGCGATCCTTTCCCTGCTTTCAACGGGAAAGAATTCCCGGCGTTCCCGTCGCATCTCAAGAGGAGGCACTCTCAACAGGAAAGGCGAGAGGAACTCCATGGTCGTACCACCATTCCAAGAGTCCCCCAGATGTCTCAGTCCATTTCAGAGGAACCTCTTTGCCCTGCACTGGCTCATCTTTCACGCCGAGGATCGACTCACACCACGGTGGCACGTGGGACAGCCCTGTGGGAAAGCCTCGAGGGAAAGCCTCGAGGGAAAACCACAGATCCTTTGATCCAGGCGATGGGAAGCGTGACATTGCTGCTACAGCCTGGAAGGAAAGCGCACGTGCATGCACCCACTCGAGATAAGGCCTGTCTCCCCTGGCGAGACTCCAGAAGTACCCAAAGATCCATATCAGCCCGTGAGAGGAATCCTCGGTTCCGGCCCTGACTCCACACAAGGTTTTTGGCCCGGGTATCGACGGGAGAGGAATACCGAGAGGCCCCCTAGCAACTCGCATGGGGACTGGCCTCTCCTGAGGCCACCAGGGCGGGTCCCTGAGGTCCCCGTCGTAACTCGAGAACACCTGCCGCAACTCGAGAAAATCCAGGAAGTTCTCCCTTCCAGGCGAGATGAGGCCTATTTCCGATGAGGCGTCTGGAGACTAATGACACCTAAACTCTGGAACTTCCAAAGGGTCTTTCACACCCTTGCTGCAACTCAAGAAGTTCACCGCCATACCCGTCTCCACTCGAGAGGAAGCACGATCGTCCCGCCCACATCCAGAGGAGCCCCCTTTCCCCCTCGTAGCTCGAGATGAGGAATCCTTTCCCTGCTTTCAATGGGAAAGAATTCCCGGCGTTCCCGTCGCATCTCAAGCGGAGGCCCTCTCAACAGGAAAGGCGAGAGGAACTCCATGGTCGTACCACCATTCCAAGAGTCCCCCAGATGTCTCAGTCCATTCCAGAGGAACCTCTTTGCCCTGCACTGGCTCATCTTTCACGCCGAGGATCGACTCACACCACGGTGGCACGTGGGACAGCCCTGTGGGAAAGCCTCGAGGGAAAGCCTCGAGGGAAAACCACAGATCCTTTGATCCACGCCACGGGAAGCGTGACATTGCTGCTACAGCCTGGAAGGAAAGTGCACGTGCATGCCCCGACACGAGACGAGGCCTGACTCCCCTGGGGAGACTCCAGAAGTACCCAAAGATCCATGTCAGCCCCTGAGAGGAATCCTCGGTTCCGGCCGTGACTCCACACAAGTTTTTTGGCCCCGGTATCGACGGGAGAGGAATCCCGAGAGGCCCACTAGCAACTCGCATGGGGACTGGCCTCTCCTGAGGCCACCAGGGCGGGTCCCTGAGGTCCCCGTCGTAACTCGAGAACACCTGCCGCAACTCGAGAAAATCCAGGAAGTTCTCCCTTCCAGGCGAGATGAGGCCTATTTCCGATCAGGCGTCTGGAGACTAATGACACCTAACCTCTGGAACTTCGAAAGGGTCTTTCACACCCTTGCTGCAACTCAAGAAGTTCACCGCTATACCCGTCTCCACTCTAGAGGAAGCACGATGGTCCCGCCCACATCCAGAGGAGCCCCGTTTCCCCCTCCTAGCTCGAGATGAGCGATCCTTTCCCTGCTTTCAACGGGAAAGAATTCCCGGCGTTCCCGTCGCATCTCAAGAGGAAGCACTCTCAACAGGAAAGGCGAGAGGAACTCCATGGTCGTACCACCATTCCAAGAGTCCCCCAGATGTCTCAGTCCATTTCAGAGGAACCTCTTTGCCCTGCACTGGCTCATCTTTCACGCCGAGGATCGACTCACACCACGGTGGCACTTGGGACAGCCCTGTGGGAAAGCCTCGAGGGAAAGCCTCGAGGGAAAACCACAGATCCTTTGATCCAGGCGATGGGAAGCGTGACATTGCTGCTACAGCCTGGAAGGAAAGCGCACGTGCATGCACCCACTCGAGATAAGGCCTGTCTCCCCTGGCGAGACTCCAGAAGTACCCAAAGATCCATATCAGCCCGTGAGAGGAATCCTCGGTTCCGGCCCTGACTCCACACAAGGTTTTTGGCCCGGGTATCGACGGGAGAGGAATCCCGAGAGGCCCCCTAGCAACTCGCATGGGGACTGGCCTCTCCTGAGGCCACCAGGGCGGGTCCCTGAGGTCCCCGTCGTAACTCGAGAACACCTGCCGCAACTCGAGATAATCCAGGAAGTTCTCCCTTCCAGGCGAGATGAGGCCTATTTCCGATGAGGCGTCTGGAGACTAATGACACCTAACCTCTGGAACTTCGAAAGGGTCTTTCACACCCTTGCTGCAACTCAAGAAGTTCACCGCCATACCCGTCTCCACTCGAGAGGAAGCACGATCGTCCCGCCCACATCCAGAGGAGCCCCCTTTCCCCCTCGTAGCTCGAGATGAGGAATCCTTTCCCTGCTTTCAATGGGAAAGAATTCCCGGCGTTCCCGTCGCATCTCAAGCGGAGGCACTCTCAACAGGAAAGGCGAGAGGAACTCCATGGTCGTACCACCATTCCTAGAGTCCCCCAGATGTCTCAGTCCATTCCAGAGGAACCTGTTTGCCCTGCACTGGCTCATCTTTCACGCCGAGGATCGACTAACACCACGGTGGCACGTGGGACAGCCCTGTGGGAAAGCCTCGAGGGAAAGCCTCGAGGGAAAACCACAGATCCATTGATCCAGGCCACGGGAATCGTGACATTGCTGCTACAGCCTGGAAGGAAAGTGCACGTGCATGCCCCGACTCGAGACGAGGCCTGACTCCCCTGGGGAGACTCCAGAAGTACCCAAAGATCCATGTCAGCCCCTGAGAGGAATCTTCGTTTCCGGCCCTGACTCCACACAAGGTTTTTGGCCCCGGTATCGACGGGAGAGGAATCCCGAGAGGCCCCCGAGCAACTCGCATGGGGACTGGCCTCTCCTGAGGCCACCAGGGCGGGTCCCTGAAGTCCCCGTCTTAACTCGAGAACACCTGCCGCAACTCGAGATATTCCAGGAAGTTCCCCCTTCCAGGCGAGATGAGGCCTATTTCCGATGAGGCGTCTGGAGACTAATGACACCTAACCTCTGGAACTTCGAAAGGGTCTTTCACACCCTTGCTGCAACTCAAGAAGTTCACCGCCATACCCGGCTCCACTCGAGAGGAAGCACGATCGTCCCGCCCACATCCAGAGGAGCCCCCTTTCCCCCTCGTAGCTCGAGATGAGGAATCCTTTCCCTGCTTTCAATGGGAAAGAATTCCCGGCGTCCCCGTCGCATCTCAAGCGGAGGCACTCTCAACAGGAAAGGCGAGAGGAACTCCATGGTCGTACCACCATTCCAAGAGTCCCCCAGATGTCTCAGTCCATTCCAGAGGAAGCTCTTTGCCCTGCACTGGCTCATCTTTCACGCCGAGGTTCGACTCACACCACAGTGGCACGTGGGACAGCCCTGTGGGAAAGCCTCGAGGGAAAGCCTCGAGGGAAAACCACAGATCCTTTGATCCACGCCACGGGAAGCGTGACATTGCTGCTACAGCCTGGAAGGAAAGCGCACGTGCATGCCCCCACTCGAGACGAGGCCTGACTCCCCTGGGGAGACTCCAGAAGTACCCAAAGATCCATGTCAGCCCCTGAGAGGAATCCTCGCTTACGGCCCTGACTCCACACAAGGTTTTTGGCCCCGGTATCGACGGGAGAGGAATCCCGAGAGGCCCCCTAGCAACTCGCATGGGGACTGGCCTCTCCTGAGGCCACCAGGGCGGGTCCCTGAGGTCCCCGTCTTAACTCGAGAACACCTGCCGCAACTCGAAATATTCCAGGAAGTTCCCCCTTCCAGGCGAGATGAGGCCTATTTCCGATGAGGCGTCTGGAGACTAATGACACCTAACCTCTGGAACTTCGAAAGGGTCTTTCACACCCTTGCTGCAACTCAAGAAGTTCACCGCCATACCCGGCTCCACTCGAGAGGAAGCACGATCGTCCCGCCCACATCCAGAGGAGCCCCCTTTCCCCCTCGTAGCTCGAGATGAGGAATCCTTTACCTGCTTTCAATGGGAAAGAATTCCCGGCGTTCCCGTCGCATCTCAAGCGGAGGCACTCTCAACAGGAAAGGCGAGAGGAACTCCATGGTCGTACCACCATTCCAAGAGTCCCCCAGATGTCTCAGTCCATTCCAGAGGAAGCTCTTTGCCCTGCACTGGCTCATCTTTCACGCCGAGGATCGACTCACACCACGGTGGCACGTGGGACAGCCCTGTGGGAAAGCCTCGAGGGAAAGCCTGGAGGGAAAACCACAGATCCTTTGATCCACGCCACGGGAAGCGTGACATTGCTGCTACAGCCTGGAAGGAAAGTGCACGTGCATGCCCCGACTCGAGACGAGGCCTGACTCCCCTGGGGAGACTCCAGAAGTACCCAAAGATCCATGTCAGCCCCTGAGAGGAATCCTCGTTTCCGGCCCTGACTCCACACAAGGTTTTTGGCTCCGTTATCGACGGGAGAGGAATCCCGAGAGGCCCCCTAGCAAGTCGCATGGGGACTGGCCTCTCCTGAGGCCACCAGGGCCGGTCCCTGAGGTCCCCGTCGTAACTTGAGAACACCTGCCGCAACTCGAGAAAATCCAGGAAGTTCTCCCTTCCAGGCGAGATGAGGCCTATTTCCGATGAGGCGTCTGGAGACTAATGACACCTAACCTCTGGAACTTCGAAAGGGTCTTTCACACCCTTGCTGCAACTCAAGAAGTTCACCGCCATACCCGTCTCCACTCGAGAGGAAGCACGATGGTCCCGCCCACATCCAGAGGAGCCCCGTTTCCCCCTCGTAGCTCGAGATGAGGGATCCTTTCCCTGCTTTCAACGGGAAAGAATTCCCGGCGTTCCCGTCGCATCTCAAGAGGAGGCACTCTCAACAGGAAAGGCGAGAGGAACTCCATGGTCGTACCACCATTCCAAGAGTCCCCCAGATGTCTCAGTCCATTCCAGAGGAACCTCTTTGCCCTGCACTGGCTCATCTTTCACGCCGAGGATCGACTCACACCACGGTGGCACGTGGGACAGCCCTGTGGGAAAGCCTCGAGGGAAAGCCTCGAGGGAAAACCACAGATCCTTTGATCCACGCGATGGGAAGCGTGACATTGCTGCTACAGCCTGGAAGGAAAGCGCACGTGCATGCCCCCACTCGAGATGAGGCCTGTCTCCCCTGGCGAGACTCCAGAAGTACCCAAAGATCCATATCAGCCAGTGAGAGGAATCCTCGGTTCCGGCCCTGACTCCACACAAGGTTTTTGGCCCGGGTATCGATGGGAGAGGAATCCCGAGAGGCCCCCTAGCAACTCGCATGGGGACTGGCCTCTCCTGAGGCCACCAGGGCCGGTCCCTGAGGTCCCCGTCGTAACTCGAGAACACCTGCCGCAACTCGAGAAATTCCAGGAAGTTCTCCCTTCCAGGCGAGATGAGGCCTATTTCCGATGAGGCGTCTGGAGACTAATGACACCTAACCTCTGGAACTTCGAAAGGGTCTTTCACACCCTTGTTGCAACTCAAGAAGTTCACCGCCATAACCGGCTCCACTCGAGAGGAAGCACGATCGTCCCGCCCACATCCAGAGGAGCCCCCTTTCCCCCTCGTAGCTCGAGATGAGGAATCCTTTCCCTGCTTTCAATGGGAAAGAATTCCCGGCGTTCCCGTCGCATTTCAAGCGGAGGCACTCTCAACAGGAAAGGCGAGAGGAACTCCATGGTCGTACCACCATTCCAAGAGTCCCCCAGATGTCTCAGTCCATTCCAGAGGAACCTCTTTGCCCTGCACTGGCTCATCTTTCACGCCGAGGATCGACTCACACCACGGTGGCACGTGGGACAGCCCTGTGGGAAAGCCTCGAGGGAAAGCTTCGAGGGAAAACCACAGATCCTTTGATCCACGCCACGGGAAGCGTGACATTGCTGCTACAGCCTGGAAGGAAAGTGCACGTGCATGCCCCGACTCGAGACGAGGCCTGAGTCCCCTGGGGAGACTCCAGAAGTACCCAAAGATCCATGTCAGCCCCTGAGAGGAATCCTCGGTTACGGCCCTGACTCCACACAAGGTTTTTGGCCCCGGTATCGACGGGAGAGGAATCCCGAGAGGCCCCCGAGCAACTCGCATGGGGACTGGCCTCTCCTGAGGCCACCAGGGCGGGTCCCTGAGGTCCCCGTCGTAACTCGAGAACACCTGCCGCAACTCGAGAAAATCCAGGAGGTTCTCCCTTCCAGGCGAGATGAGGCCTATTTCCGATGAGGCGTCTGGAGACTAATGACACCTAAACTCTGGAACTTCGAAAGGGTCTTTCACACCCTTGCTGCAACTCAAGAAGTTCACCGCCATACCCGTCTCCACTCGAGAGGAAGCACGATGGTCCCGCCCACATCCAGAGGAGCCCCGTTTCCCCCTCCTAGCTCGAGATGAGCGATCCTTTCCCTGCTTTCAACGGGAAAGAATTCCCGGCGTTCCCGTCGCATCTCAAGAGGAGGCACTCTCAACAGGAAAGGCGAGAGGAACTCCATGGTCGTACCACCATTCCAAGAGTCCCGCAGATGTCTCAGTCCTTTCCAGAGGAACCTCTTTGCCCTGCACTGGCTCATCTTTCACGCCGAGGATCGACTCACACCACGGTGGCACGTGGGACAGCCCTGTGGGAAGCCTCGAGGGAAAGCCTCGAGAGAAAACCACAGATCCTTTGATCCACGCGATGGGAAGCGTGACATTGCTGCTACAGCCTGGAAGGAAAGCGCACGTGCATGCCCCCACTCGAGATGAGGCCTGTCTCCCCTGGCCAGACTCCAGAAGTACCCAAAGATCCATATCAGCCCGTGAGAGGAATCCTCGGTTCCGGCCCTGACTCCACACAAGGTTTTTGGCCTGGGTATCGACGGGAGAGGAATCCCGAGAGGCCCCCTAGCAACTCGCATGGGGACTGGCCTCTCCTGAGGCCACCAGGGCCGGTCCCTGAGGTCCCCGTCGTAACTCGAGAACACCTGCCGCAACTCGAGAAAATCCAGGAAGTTCTCCCTTCCAGGCGAGATGAGGCCTATTTCCGATGAGGCGTCTGGAGACTAATGACACCTAACCTCTGGAACTTCGAAAGGGTCTTTCACACCCTTGCTGCAACTCAAGAAGTTCACCGCCATACCCATCTCCACTCGAGAGGAAGCACGATAGTCCCGCCCCCATCCAGAGGAGCCCCGTTTCCCCCTCGTAGCTCGAGATGAGGGATCCTTTCCCTGCTTTCAACGGGAAAGAATTCCCGGCGTTCCCGTCGCATCTCAAGAGGAGGCACTCTCAACAGGAAAGGCGAGAGGAACTCCATCGTCGTACCACCATTCCAAGAGTCCCCCAGAAGTCTCAGTCCATTCCAGAGGAAGCTCTTTGCCCTACACTGGCTCATCTTTCACGCCGAGGATCGACTCACACCACGGTGGCACGTGGGACAGCCCTGTGGGAAAGCCTCGAGGGAAAGCCTCGAGGGAAAACCACAGATCCTTTGATCCACGCGATGGGAAGCGTGACATTGCTGCTACAGCCTGGTAGGAAAGCGCACGTGCATGCCCCCACTCGAGATGAGGCCTGTCTCCCATGGGGAGACTCCAGAAGTACCCAAAGATCCATGTCAGCCCCTGAGAGAAATTCTCGGTTCCGGCCCTGACACCACACAAGGTTTTTGGCCCCGGTATTGACGGGAGAGGAATCCCGAGAGGGCCCCTAGCAACTCGCATGGGGACTGGCCTCTCCTGAGGCCACCAGGGCGGGTCCCTGAGGTCCCCGTCGTAACTCGAGAACACCTGCCGCAACTCGAGAAAATCCAGGAAGTTCTCCCTTCCAGGCGAGATGAGGCCTATTTCCGATGAGGCGTCTGGAGACTAATGACACCTAACCTCTGGAACTTCGAAAGGGTCTTTCACACCCTTGCTGCAACTCAAGAAGTTCACCGCCATACCCGTCTCCACTCTAGAGGAAGCACGATGGTCCCGCCCACATCCAGCGGAGCCCCGTTTCCCCCTCGTAGCTCGAGATGAGGAATCCTTTCCCTGCTTTCAACGGGAAAGAATTCCCGGCGTTCCCGTCGCATCTCAAGAGGAGGCACTCTCAACAGGAAAGGCGAGAGGAACTCCATGGTTGTACCACCATTCCAAGAGTCCCCCAGATGTCTCAGTCCATTCCAGAGGAACCTCTTTGCCCTGCACTGGTTCATCTTTCACGCCGAGGATCGACTCACCCCACGGTGGCACGTGGGACAGCCCTGTGGGAAAACCAGAGATCCTTTGATCCACGCGATGGGAAGCGTGACATTGCTGCTACAGCCTGGAAGTAAAGCGCACGTGCATGCCCCCACTCGAGATGGGTCCTGTCTCCCCTGGCGAGACTCCAGAAGTACCCAAAGATCCATATCAGCCCGTGAGAGGAATCCTCGGTTCCGGCCCTGACTCCACACAAGGTTTTTGGCCCGGGTATCGACGGGAGAGGAATCCCGAGAGGCCCCCTAGCAACTCGCATGGGGACTGGCCTCTCCTGAGGCCACCAGGGCGGGTCCCTGAGGTCCCCGTCGTAACTCGAGAACACCTGTCGCAACTCGAGAAAATCCAGGAAGTTCTCCCTTCCAGGCAGGATGAGGCCTATTTCCGATGAGGCGTCTGGAGACTAATGACACCTAACCTCTGGAACTTCGAAAGGGTCTTTCACACCCTTGCTGCAACTCAAGAAGTTCACCGCCATACCCGCCTCCACTCGAGAGGAAACACGATCGTCCCGCCCACATCCAGAGGAGCCCCCTTTCCCCCTCGTAGCTCGAGATGAGGAATCCTTTCCCTGCTTTCAATGGGAAAGAGTTCCCGGCGTTCCCGTCGCATCTCAAGCGGAGGCACTCTCAACAGGAAAGGCGAGAGGAACTCCATGGTCGTACCACCATTCCAAGAGTCCCCCAGATGTCTCAGTACATTCCAGAGGAAGCTCTTTGCCCTGCACTGGCTCATCTTTCACGCCGAGGATCGACTCACACCACGGTGACACGTGGGACAGCCCTGTGGGAAAGCCTCGAGGGAAAGCCTCGAGGGAAAACCACAGATCCTTTGATCCACGCCACGGGAAGCGTGACATTGCTGCTACAGCCTGGAAGGAAAGTGCACGTGCATGCCCCCACTCGAGACGAGGCCTGACTCCCCTGGGGAGACTCCAGAAGAACCCAAAGATCCCTGTCAGCCCGTGAGAGGAATCCTCGGTTCCGGCCCTGACTCCACAGAAGGTTTTTGGCCCCGGTATCGACGGGAGAGGAATCCCGAGAGGCCCCCTAGCAACTCGCATGGGGACTGGCCTCTCCTGAGGCCACCAGGGCGGGTCCCTGAGGTCCCCGTCGTAACTCGAGAACACCTGCCGCAACTCGAGAAAATCCAGGAAGTTCTCCCTTCCAGGCGAGATGAGGCCTATTTCCGATGAGGCGTCTGGAGACTAATGACACCTAAACTCTGGAACTTCGAAAGGGTCTTTCACACCCTTGCTGCAACTCAAGAAGTTCACCGCCATACCCGTCTCCACTCGAGAGGAAGCACGATGGTCCCGCCCACATCCAGAGGAGCCCCGTTTCCCCCTCCTAGCTCGACATGAGCGATCCTTTCCCTGCTTTCAACGGGAAAGAATTCCCGGCGTTCCCGTCGCATCTCAAGAGGAGGCTCTCTCAACAGGAAAGGCGAGAGGAACTCCATGGTCGTACCACCATTCCAAGAGTCCCGCAGATGTCTCAGTCCATTCCAGAGGAACCGCTTTGCCCTGCACTGGCTCATTTTTCACGCCGAGGATCGACTCACACCACGGTGGCACGTGGGACAGCCCTGTGGGAAGCCTCGAGGGAAAGCCTCGAGGGAAAACCACAGATCCTTTGATCCACGCGATGGGAAGCGTGACATTGCTGCTACAGCCTGGAAGGAAAGCACACGTGCATGCCCCCACTCGAGATGAGGCCTGTCTCCCCTGGCGAGACTCCAGAAGTACCCAAAGATCCATATCAGCCCGTGAGAGGAATCCTCGGTTCCGGCCCTGACTCCACACAAATTTTTTGGCCCGGGTATCGACGGGAGAGGAATCCCGAGAGGCCCCCTAGCAACTCGCATGGGGACTGGCCTCTCCTGAGGCCACCAGGGCGGGTCCCTGAGGTCCCCGTCGTAACTCGAGAACACCTGCCGCAACTCGAGAAAATCCAGGAAGTTCTCCCTTCCAGGCAGGATGAGGCCTATTTCCGATGAGGCGTCTGGAGACTAATGACACCTAACCTCTGGAACTTCGAAAGGGTCTTTCACACCCTTGCTGCAACTCAAGAAGTTCACCGCCATACCCGTCTCCACTCGAGAGGAAGCACGATGGTCCCGCCCACATCCAGAGGAGCCCCGTTTCCCCCTCCTAGCTCGAGATGAGCGATCCTTTCCCTGCTTTCAACGGGAAAGAATTCCCGGCGTTCCCGTCGCATCTCAAGAGGAGGCACTCTCAACAGGAAAGGCGAGAGGAACTCCATGGTCGTACCACCATTCCAAGAGTCCCGCAGATGTCTCAGTCCTTTCCAGAGGAACCTCTTTGCCCTGCACTGGCTCATCTTTCACGCCGAGGATCGACTCACACCACGGTGGCACGTGGGACAGCCCTGTGGGAAGCCTCGAGGGAAAGCCTCGAGAGAAAACCACAGATCCTTTGATCCACGCGATGGGAAGCGTGACATTGCTGCTACAGCCTGGAAGGAAAGCGCACGTGCATGCCCCCACTCGAGATGATGCCTGTCTCCCCTGGCGAGACTCCAGAAGTACCCAAAGATCCATATCAGCCCGTGAGAGGAATCCTCGGTTCCGGCCCTGACTCCACACAAGGTTTTTGGCCTGGGTATCGACGGGAGAGGAATCCCGAGAGGCCCCCTAGCAACTCGCATGGGGACTGGCCTCTCCTGAGGCCACCAGGGCCGGTCCCTGAGGTCCCCGTCGTAACTCGAGAACACCTGCCGCAACTCGAGAAAATCCAGGAAGTTCTCCCTTCCAGGCGAGATGAGGCCTATTTCCGATGAGGCGTCTGGAGACTAATGACACCTAACCTCTGGAACTTCGAAAGGGTCTTTCACACCCTTGCTGCAACTCAAGAAGTTCACCGCCATACCCATCTCCACTCGAGAGGAAGCACGATAGTCCCGCCCCCATCCAGAGGAGCCCCGTTTCCCCCTCGTAGCTCGAGATGAGGGATCCTTTCCCTGCTTTCAACGGGAAAGAATTCCCGGCGTTCCCGTCGCATCTCAAGAGGAGGCACTCTCAACAGGAAAGGCGAGAGGAACTCCATGGTCGTACCACCATTCCAAGAGTCCCCCAGAAGTCTCAGTCCATTCCAGAGGAAGCTCTTTGCCCTACACTGGCTCATCTTTCTCGCCGAGGATCGACTCACACCACGGTGGCACGTGGGACAGCCCTGTGGGAAAGCCTCGAGGGAAAGCCTCGAGGGAAAACCACAGATCCTTTGATACACGCGATGGGAAGCCTGACATTGCTGCTACAGCCTGGAAGGAAAGCGCACGTGCATGCCCCCACTCGAGATGAGGCCTGTCTCCCATGGGGAGACTCCAGAAGTACCCAAAGATCCATGTCAGCCCCTGAGAGAAATTCTCGGTTCCGGCCCTGACACCACACAAGGTTTTTGGCCCCGGTATTGACGGGAGAGGAATCCCGAGAGGGCCCCTAGCAACTCGCATGGGGACTGGCCTCTCCTGAGGCCACCAGGGCGGGTCCCTGAGGTCCCCGTCGTAACTCGAGAACACCTGCCGCAACTCGAGAAAATCCAGGAAGTTCTCCCTTCCAGGCGAGATGAGGCCTATTTCCGATGAGGCGTCTGGAGACTAATGACACCTAACCTCTGGAACTTCGAAAGGGTCTTTCACACCCTTGCTGCAACTCAAGAAGTTCACCGCCATACCCGTCTCCACTCTAGAGGAAGCACGATGGTCCCGCCCACATCCAGCGGAGCCCCGTTTCCCCCTCGTAGCTCGAGATGAGGAATCCTTTCCCTGCTTTCAACGGGAAAGAATTCCCAGCGTTCCCGTCGCATCTCAAGAGGAGGCACTCTCAACAGGAAAGGCGAGAGGAACTCCATGGTTGTACCACCATTCCAAGAGTCCCCCAGATGTCTCAGTCCATTCCAGAGGAACCTCTTTGCCCTGCACTGGCTCATCTTTCACGCCGAGGATCGACTCACCCCACGGTGGCACGTGGGAGAGCCCTGTGGGAAAACCAGAGATCCTTTGATCCACACGATGGGAAGCGTGACATTGCTGCTACAGCCTGGAAGGAAAGCGCACGTGCATGCCCCCACTCGAGATGGGTCCTGTCTCCCATGGGGAGACTCCAGAAGTACCCAAAGATCCATGTCAGCCCCTGAGAGAAATTCTCGGTTCCGGCCCTGACACCACACAAGGTTTTTGGCCCCGGTATTGACGGGAGAGGAATCCCGAGAGGGCCCCTAGCAACTCGCATGGGGACTGGCCTCTCCTGAGGCCACCAGGGCGGGTCCCTGAGGTCCCCGTCGTAACTCGAGAACACCTGCCGCAACTCGAGAAAATCCAGGAAGTTCTCCCTTCCAGGCGAGATGAGGCCTATTTCCGATGAGGCGTCTGGAGACTAATGACACCTAACCTCTGGAACTTCGAAAGGGTCTTTCACACCCTTGCTGCAACTCAAGAAGTTCACCGCCATACCCGTCTCCACTCTAGAGGAAGCACGATGGTCCCGCCCACATCCAGCGGAGCCCCGTTTCCCCCTCGTAGCTCGAGATGAGGAATCCTTTCCCTGCTTTCAACGGGAAAGAATTCCCGGCGTTCCCGTCGCATCTCAAGAGGAAGCACTCTCAACAGGAAAGGCGAGAGGAACTCCATGGTTGTACCACCATTCCAAGAGTCCCCCAGATGTCTCAGTCCATTCCAGAGGAACCTCTTTGCCCTGCACTGGCTCATCTTTCACGCCGAGGATCGACTCACCCCACGGTGGCACGTGGGAGAGCCCTGTGGGAAAACCAGAGATCCTTTGATCCACGCGATGGGAAGCGTGACATTGCTGCTACAGCCTGGAAGGAAAGCGCACGTGCATGCCCCCACTCGAGATGGGTCCTGTCTCCCCTGGCGAGACTCCAGAAGTACCCAAAGATCCATATCAGCCCGTGAGAGGAATCCTCGGTTCCGGCCCTGACTCCACACAAGGTTTTTGGCCCGGGTATCGACGGGAGAGGAATCCCGAGAGGCCCCCTAGCAACTCGCATGGGGACTGGCCTCTCCTGAGGCCACCAGGGCGGGTCCCTGAGGTCCCCGTCGTAACTCGAGAACACCTGTCGCAACTCGAGAAAATCCAGGAAGTTCTCCCTTCCAGGCAGGATGAGGCCTATTTCCGATGAGGCGTCTGGAGACTAATGACACCTAACCTCTGGAACTTCGAAAGGGTCTTTCACACCCTTGCTGCAACTCAAGAAGTTCACCGCCATACCCGCCTCCACTCGAGAGGAAACACGATCGTCCCGCCCACATCCAGAGGAGCCCCCTTTCCCCCTCGTAGCTCGAGATGAGGAATCCTTTCCCTGCTTTCAATGGGAAAGAGTTCCCGGCGTTCCCGTCGCATCTCAAGCGGAGGCACTCTCAACAGGAAAGGCGAGAGGAACTCCATGGTCGTACCACCATTCCAAGAGTCCCCCAGATGTCTCAGTACATTCCAGAGGAAGCTCTTTGCCCTGCACTGGCTCATCTTTCACGCCGAGGATCGACTCACACCACGGTGGCACGTGGGACAGCCCTGTGGGAAAGCCTCGAGGGAAAGCCTCGAGGGAAAACCACAGATCCTTTGATCCACGCCACGGGAAGCGTGACATTGCTGCTACAGCCTGGAAGGAAAGTGCACGTGCATGCCCCCACTCGAGACGAGGCCTGACTCCCCTGGGGAGACTCCAGAAGAACCCAAAGATCCCTGTCAGCCCGTGAGAGGAATCCTCGGTTCCGGCCCTGACTCCACAGAAGGTTTTTGGCCCCGGTATCGACGGGAGAGGAATCCCGAGAGGCCCCCTAGCAACTCGCATGGGGACTGGCCTCTCCTGAGGCCACCAGGGCGGGTCCCTGAGGTCCCCGTCGTAACTCGAGAACACCTGCCGCAACTCGAGAAAATCCAGGAAGTTCTCCCTTCCAGGCGAGATGAGGCCTATTTCCGATGAGGGGTCTGGAGACTAATGACACCTAAACTCTGGAACTTCGAAAGGGTCTTTCACACCCTTGCTGCAACTCAAGAAGTTCACCGCCATACCCGTCTCCACTCGAGAGGAAGCACGATGGTCCCGCCCACATCCAGAGGAGCCCCGTTTCCCTCTCCTAGCTCGACATGAGCGATCCTTTCCCTGCTTTCAACGGGAAAGAATTCCCGGCGTTCCCGTCGCATCTCAAGAGGAGGCACTCTCAACAGGAAAGGCGAGAGGAACTCCATGGTCGTACCACCATTCCAAGAGTCCCGCAGATGTCTCAGTCCATTCCAGAGGAACCTCTTTGCCCTGCACTGGCTCATTTTTCACGCCGAGGATCGACTCACACCACGGTGGCACGTGGGACAGCCCTGTGGGAAGCCTCGAGGGAAAGCCTCGAGGGAAAACCACAGATCCTTTGATCCACGCGATGGGAAGCGTGACATTGCTGCTACAGCCTGGAAGGAAAGCACACGTGCATGCCCCCACTCGAGATGAGGCCTGTCTCCCCTGGCGAGACTCCAGAAGTACCCAAAGATCCATATCAGCCCGTGAGAGGAATCCTCGGTTCCGGCCCTGACTCCACACAAGGTTTTTGGCCCGGGTATCGACGGGAGAGGAATCCCGAGAGGCCCCCTAGCAACTCGCATGGGGACTGGCCTCTCCTGAGGCCACCAGGGCGGGTCCCTGAGGTCCCCGTCGTAACTCGAGAACACCTGCCGCAACTCGAGAAAATCCAGGAAGTTCTCCCTTCCAGGCAGGATGAGGCCTATTTCCGATGAGGCGTCTGGAGACTAATGACACCTAACCTCTGGAACTTCGAAAGGGTCTTTCACACCCTTGCTGCAACTCAAGAAGTTCACCGCCATACCCGTCTCCACTCGAGAGGAAGCACGATCGTCCCGCCCACATCCAGAGGAGCCCCGTTTCCCCCTCCTAGCTCGAGATGAGCGATCCTTTCCCTGCTTTCAACGGGAAAGAATTCCCGGCGTTCCCGTCGCATCTCAAGAGGAGGCACTCTCAACAGGAAAGGCGAGAGGAACTCCATGGTCGTACCACCATTCCAAGAGTCCCGCAGATGTCTCAGTCCATTCCAGAGGAACCTCTTTGCCCTGCACTGGCTCATTTTTCACGCCGAGGATCGACTCACACCACGGTGGCACGTGGGACAGCCCTGTGGGAAGCCTCGAGGGAAAGCCTCGAGGGAAAACCACAGATCCTTTGATCCACGCGATGGGAAGCGTGACATTGCTGCTACAGCCTGGAAGGAAAGCACACGTGCATGCCCCCACTCGAGATGAGGCCTGTCTCCCCTGGCGAGACTCCAGAAGTACCCAAAGATCCATATCAGCCCGTGAGAGGAATCCTCGGTTCCGGCCCTGACTCCACACAAGGTTTTTGGCCCGGGTATCGACGGGAGAGGAATCCCGAGAGGCCCCCTAGCAACTCGCATGGGGACTGGCCTCTCCTGAGGCCACCAGGGCGGGTCCCTGAGGTCCCCGTCGTAACTCGAGAACATCTGCCGCAACTCGAGAAAATCCAGGAAGTTCTCCCTTCCAGGCAGGATGAGGCCTATTTCCGATGAGGCGTCTGGAGACTAATGACACCTAACCTCTGGAACTTCGAAAGGGTCTTTCACACCCTTGCTGCAACTCAAGAAGTTCACCGCCATACCCGTCTCCACTCGAGAGGAAGCACGATCGTCCCGCCCACATCCAGAGGAGCCCCGTTTCCCCCTCCTAGCTCGAGATGAGCGATCCTTTCCCTGCTTTCAACGGGAAAGAATTCCCGGCGTTCCCGTCGCATCTCAAGAGGAGGCACTCTCAACAGGAAAGGCGAGAGGAACTCCATGGTCGTACCACCATTCCAAGAGTCCCGCAGATGTCTCAGTCCTTTCCAGAGGAACCTCTTTGCCCTGCACTGGCTCATCTTTCACGCCGAGGATCGACTCACACCACGGTGGCACGTGGGACAGCCCTGTGGGAAGCCTCGAGGGAAAGCCTCGAGAGAAAACCACAGATCCTTTGATCCACGCGATGGGAAGCGTGACATTGCTGCTACAGCCTGGAAGGAAAGCGCACGTGCATGCCCCCACTCGAGATGAGGCCTGTCTCCCCTGGCGAGACTCCAGAAGTACCCAAAGATCCATATCAGCCCGTGAGAGGAATCCTCGGTTCCGGCCCTGACTCCACACAAGGTTTTTGGCCTGGGTATCGACGGGAGAGGAATCCCGAGAGGCCCCCTAGCAACTCGCATGGGGACTGGCCTCTCCTGAGGCCACCAGGGCCGGTCCCTGAGGTCCCCGTCGTAACTCGAGAACACCTGCCGCAACTCGAGAAAATCCAGGAAGTTCTCCCTTCCAGGCGAGATGAGGCCTATTTCCGATGAGGCGTCTGGAGACTAATGACACCTCACCTCTGGAACTTCGAAAGGGTCTTTCACACCCTTGCTGCAACTCAAGAAGTTCACCGCCATACCCATCTCCACTCGAGAGGAAGCACGATAGTCCCGCCCCCATCCAGAGGAGCCCCGTTTCCCCCTCGTAGCTCGAGATGAGGGATCCTTTCCCTGCTTTCAACGGGAAAGAATTCCCGGCGTTCCCGTCGCATCTCAAGAGGAGGCACTCTCAACAGGAAAGGCGAGAGGAACTCCATGGTCGTACCACCATTCCAAGAGTCCCCCAGAAGTCTCAGTCCATTCCAGAGGAAGCTCTTTGCCCTACACTGGCTCATCTTTCACGCCGAGGATCGACTCACACCACGGTGGCACGTGGGACAGCCCTGTGGGAAAGCCTCGAGGGAAAGCCTCGAGGGAAAACCACAGATCCTTTGATCCACGCGATGGGAAGCGTGACATTGCTGCTACAGCCTGGAAGGAAAGCGCACGTGCATGCCCCCACTCGAGATGAGGCCTGTCTCCCATGGGGAGACTCCAGAAGTACCCAAAGATCCATGTCAGCCCCTGAGAGGAATCCTCGGTTCCGGCCCTGACTCCACACAAGGTTTTTGGCCCCGGTATCGACGGGAGAGGAATCCCGAGAGGGCCCCTAGCAACTCGCATGGGGACTGGCCTCTCCTGAGGCCACAAGGGCGGGTCCCTGAGGTCCCCGTCGTAACTCGAAAACACCTGCCGCAACTCGAGAAAATCCAGGAAGTTCTCCCTTCCAGGCGAGATGAGGCCTATTTCCGATGAGGCGTCTGGAGACTAATGACACCTAACCTCTGGAACTTCGAAAGGGTCTTTCACACCCTTGCTGCAAGTCAGGAAGTTCACCGCCATACCCGTCTCCACTCGAGAGGAAGCACAATGGTCCCGCCCACATCCAGAGGAGCCCCGTTTCCCCCTCGTAGCTCGAGATGAGGGATCCTTTCCCTGCTTTCAATGGGAAAGAATTCCCGGCGTTCCCGTCGCATCTCAAGAGGAGGCACTCTCAACAGGAAAGGCGAGAGTAACTCCATGGTCGTACCACCATTCCAAGAGTCCCCCAGATGTCTCAGTCCATTCCAGAGGAAGCTCTTTGCCCTGCACTGGCTCATCTTTCACGCCGAGGATCGACTCACACCACGGTGGCTCGTGGGAGAGCCCTGTGGGAAAACCACAGATCCTTTGATCCACGCGATGGGAGGCGTGACATTGCTGCTACAGCCTGGAAGGAAAGCGCAAGTGCATGCCCCCACTCGAGACGAGGCCTGACTCCCCTGGGGAGACTCCAGAAGTACCCAAAGATCCATGTCAGCCCCTGAGAGGAATCCTCGTTTCCGGCCCTGACTCCACACAAGGTTTTTGGCCCCGGTATCGACGGGAGAGGAATCCCGAGAGGCCCCCTAGCAACTCGCATGGGGACTGGCCTCTCCTGAGGCCTCCAGGGCGGGTCCCAGAGGTCCCCGTCGTAACTCGAGAACACCAGCCGCAACTCGAGAAATTCCAGGAAGTTCCCCCTTCCAGGCGAGATGAGGCTTATTTCCGATGAGGCGTCTGGAGACTAATGACACCTAACATCTGGAACTTCGAAAGGGTCTTTCACACCCTGCTGCAACTCAAGAAGTTCACCGCCATACCCGTCTCCACTCGAGAGGAAGAACGATCGTCCCGCCCACATCCAGAGGAGCCCCCTTTCCCCCTCGTAGCTCGAGATGAGGAATCCTTTCCCTGCTTTCAATGGGAAAGAATTCCCGGCGTTCCCGTCGCATCTCAAGCGGAGGCACTCTCAACAGGAAAGGCGAGAGGAACTCCATGGTCGTACCACCATTCCAAGAGTCCCCCAGATGTCTCAGTCCATTCCAGAGGAACCTCTTTGCCCTGCACTGGCTCATCTTTCACACCGAGGATCGACTCACACCACGGTGGCACGTGGGACAGCCCTGTGGGAAAGCCTCGAGGGAAAGCCTCGAGGGAAAACCACAGATCGTTTGATTCACGCCACGGGAAGAGTGACATTGCTGCTACAGCCTTGAAGGAAAGCGCACGTGCATGCCCCCACTCGAGACGAGGCCTGACTCCCCTGGGGAGACTCCAGAAGTACCCAAAGATCCATGTCAGCCCCTGAGAGGAATCCTCGGTTCCGGCCCTGACTCCACACAAGGTTTTTGGCCCCGGTATCGACGGGAGAGGAATCCCGAGAGGCCCCCTAGCAAGTCGCATGGGGACTGGCCTCTCCTGAGGCCACCAGGGCGGGTCCCTGAGGTCCCAGTCGTAACTCGAGAACACCTGCCGCAACTCGGGAAAATCCAGGAAGTTCTCCCTTCCAGGCGAGATGAGGCCTATTTCCGATCAGGCGTCTGGAGACTAATGACACCTAAACTCTGGAACTTCGAAAGGGTCTTTCACACCCTTGCTGCAACTCAAGAAGTTCACCGCCATACCCGTCACCACTCGAGAGGAAGCACGATGGTCCCGCCCACATCCAGAGGAGCCCCGTTTCCCCCTCCTAGCTCGAGATGAGCGATACTTTCCCTGCTTTCAACGGGAAAGAATTCCCGGCGTTCCCGTCGCAACTCAAGAGGAGGCACTCTCAACAGGAAAGGCGAGAGGAACTCCATGGTCGTACCACCATTCCAAGAGTCCCCCAGATGTCTCAATCCATTCCAGAGGAAACTCTTTGCCCTGCACTGGCTCATGTTTCACGCCGAGGATTGACTCACACCACGCTGGCACGTGGGACAGCCCTGTGGGAAAGCCTCGAGGGAAAGCCTCGAGGGAAAACCACAGATCCTTTAATCCACGCGATGGGAAGCGTGACATTGCTGCTACAGCCTGGAAGGAAAGCTCACGTGCATGTCCCCACTCGAGATGAGGCCTGTCTCCCCTGGCGAGACTCCAGAAGTACCCAAAGATCCATATCAGCCCGTGAGAGGAATCCTCGGTTCCGGCCCTGACTCCACACAAGGTTTTTGGCCCGGGTATCGACGGGAGAGGAATCCCGAGAGGCCCCCTAGCAACTCGCATGGGGACTGGCCTCTCCTGAGGCCACCAGGGCGGGTCCCTGAGGTCCCCGTCGTAACTCGAGAACACCTGCCGCAACTCGAGAAAATCCAGGAAGTTCTCCCTTCCAGGCGAGATGAGGCCTATTTCCGATGAGGCGTCTGGAGACTAATGACACCTAACCTCTGGAACTTTGAAAGGGTCTTTCACACCCTTGCTGCAACTCAAGAAGTTCACCGCCATACCCGTCTCCACTCGAGAGGAAGCACGATCATCCCGCCCACATCCAGAGGAGCCCCGTTTCCCCCTCGTAGCTCGAGATGAGGGATCCTTTCCCTGCTGTCAACGGGAAAGAATCCCGGCGTTCCCGTCGCATCTCAAGAGGAGGCACTCTCAACAGGAAAGGCGAGAGGAACTGCATGGTCGTACCACCATTTCAAGAGTCCCCCAGATGTCTCAGTCCATTCCAGAGGAACCTCTTTGCCCTGCACTGGCTCATCTTTCACGCCGAGGATCTACTCACACCACGGTGGCACGTGGGACAGCCCTGTGGGAAAGCCTCGAGGGAAAGCCTCGAGGGAAAACCACAGATCCTTTGATCCACGCCACGGGAAGCGTGACATTGCTGCTACAGCCTGGAACGAAAGCGCACGTGCATGCCCCCACTCGAGATGAGGCCTGTCTCCCCTGGCGAGATTCCAGAAGTACCCAAAGATCCATATCAGCCCCTGAAAGGAATCCTCGGTTCCGGCCCTAACTCCACACAAGGTTATTGGCCCCGGTATCGAAGGGAGAGGAATCCCGAGAGGCCCCCTAGCAAGTCGCATGGGGACTGGCCTCTCCTGAGGCCACCAGGGCGGGTCCCTGAGGTCCCCATCGTAACTCGAGAACACCTGCCGCAACTCGAGAAAATCCAGGAAGTTCTCCCTTCCAGGCGAGATGAGGCCTATTTCCGATGAGGCGTCTGGAGACTAATGACACCTAACCTCTGGAACTTCGAAAGGGTCTTTCACACCCTTGCTGCAACTCAAGAAGTTCACCGCCATACCCGTCTCCACTCGAGAGGAAGCACGATGGTCCCGCCCACATCCAGAGGAGCCCCGTTTCCCCCTCGTAGCTCGAGATGAGGAATCCTTTCCCTGCTTTCAACGGGAAAGAATTCCCGGTATTCCCGTCCCATCTCAAGAGGAGGCACTCTCAACAGCAAAGGCGAGAGGAACTCCATGGTCGTACCACCATTCCAAGAGTCCCCCAGATGTCTCAGTCCATTCCAGAGGAACCTCTTTGCCCTGCACTGGCTCATCTTTCACGCCGAGGATCGACTCACACCACGGTGGCACGTGGGACAGCCCTGTGGGAATGCCTCGAGGGAAAGCCTCGAGGGAAAACCACAGATCCTTTGATCCACGCGACGGGAAGCGTGACATTGCTGCTACAGCCTTGAAGGAAAGCGCACGTGCATGCCCCCACTCGAGACGAGGCCTGACTCCCCTGGGGAGACTCCAGAAGTACCCAAAGGTCCATGTCAGCCACTGAGAGGAATCCTCCGTTCCGGCCCTGACTCCACACAAGGTTTTTGGCCCCGGTATCGAAGGGAGAGGAATCCCGAGAGGCCCCCTAGCAACTCGCATGGGGACTGGCCTCTCCTGAGGCTACCAGGGCGGGTCCCTGAGGTCCCCGTCGTAACTCGAGAACACCTGCCGCAACTCGAGAAAATCCAGGAAGTTCTCCCTTCCAGGCGAGATGAGGCCTATTTCCGATGAGGCGTCTGGAGACTAATGACACCTAACCTCTGGAACTTCTAAAGGGTCTTTCACACCCTTGCTGCAACTCAAGAAGTTCACCGCCATACCCGTCTCCACTCTAGAGGAAGCACGATGGTCCCGCCCACATCCAGAGGAGCCCCGTTTCCCCCTCCTAGCTCGAGATGAGCGATCCTTTCCCTGCTTCCAACGGGAAAGAATTCCCGGCGTTCCCGTCGCATCTCAAGAGGAGGCACTCTCAACAGGAAAGGCGAGAGGAACTCCATGGTCGTACCACCATTCCAAGAGTCCCCCAGATGTCTCAGTCCATTCCAGAGGAACCTCTTTGCCCTGCACTGGCTCATCTTTCACGCCGAGGATCGACTCACACCACGGTGGCACGTGGGACAAACCTGTGGAAAAACCACAGATCCTTTGATCCCCGCGATGGAAAGCGTGACATTGCTGCTACAGCCTGGAAGGAAAGCGCACGTGCATGCCCCCACTCGAGATGGGGCCTGTCTCCCCTGGCGAGACTCCAGAAGTACCCAAAGATCCATATCAGCCCGTGAGAGGAATCCTCGGTTCCGGCCCTGACTCCACACAAGGTTTTTGGCCCGGGTATCGACGGGAGAGGAATCCCGAGAGGCCCCCTAGCAACTCGCATGGGGACTGGCCTCTCCTGAGGCCACCAGGGCGGGTCCCTGAGGTCCCCGTCGTAACTCGAGAACACCTGCCGCAACTCGAGAAAATCCAGGAAGTTCTCCCTTCCAGGCAGGATGAGGCCTATTTCCGATGAGGCGTCTGGAGACTAATGACACCTAACCTCTGGAACTTCGAAAGGGACTTTCACACCCTTGCTGCAACTCAAGAAGTTCACCGCCATACCCGTCTCCACTCGAGAGGAAGAACGATCGTCCCGCCCACATCCAGAGGAGCCCCCTTTCCCCCTCGTAGCTCGAGATGAGGAATCCTTTCCCTGCTTTCAATGGGAAAGAATTCCCGGCGTTCCCGTCGCATCTCAAGCGGAGGCACTCTCAACAGGAAAGGCGAGAGGAACTCCATGGTCGTACCACCATTCCAAGAGTCCCCCAGATGTCTCAGTCCATTCCAGAGGAACCTCTTTGCCCTGCACTGGCTAATCTTTCACGCCGAGGATCGACTCACACCACGATGGCACGTGGGACAGCCCTGTGGGAAAGCCTCGAGGGAAAGCCTCGAGGGAAAACCACAGATCCTTTGATCCACGCCACGGGAAGCGTGACATTGCTGCTACAGCCTGGAAGGAAAGTGCACGTGCATGCCCAGACTCGAGACGAGGCCTGACTCCCCTGGGGAGACTCCAGAAGTACCCAAAGATCCATATCAGCCCCTGAAAGGAATCCTCGGTTCCGGCCCTAACTCCACAAAAGGTTTTTGGCCCCGGTATCGATGGGAGAGGAATACCGAGAGGCCCCCTAGCAAGTCGAATGGGGACTGGCCTCTCCTGAGGCCACCAGGGCGGGTCCCTGAGGTCCCCGTCGTAACTCGAGAACACCTGCCGCAACTCGATGAAATCCAGGAAGTTCACCCTTCCAGGCGAGATGAGGCCTATTTCAGATGAGGCGTCTGAAGACTAATGACACCTAACCTCTGGAACTTCGAAAGGGTCTTTCACACCCTTGCTGCAACTCAAGAAGTTCACCGCCATACCCGTCTCCACTCGAGAGGAAGCACGATGGTCCCGCCCACATCCAGAGGAGCCCCGTTTCCCCCTCGTAGCTCGAGATGAGGAATCCTTTCCCTGCTTTCAACGGGAAAGAATTCCCGGTATTCCCGTCCCATCTCAACAGGAGGCACTCTCAACAGCAAAGGCTAGAGGAACTCCATGGTCTTACCACCATTCCAAGAGTCCCCCAGATGTCTCAGTCCATTCCAGAGGAACCTCTTTGCCCTGCACTGTCTCATCTTTCACGCCGAGGATCGACTCACACCACGGTGGCACGTGGGACAGCCCTGTGGGAAAGCCTCGAGGGAAAGCCTCGAGGGAAAACCACAGATCGTTTGATTCACGTCACGGAAAGCGTGACATTGCTGCTACAGCCTTGAAGGAAAGCGCACGTGCATGCCCCCACTCGAGACGAGGCCTGACTCCCCTCGGGAGACTCCAGAAGTACCCAAAGATCCATGTCAGCCACTGAGAGGAATCCTCGGTTCCGGCCCTGACTCCACACAAAGTTTTTTGCCCCGGTATCGACGGGAGAGGAATCCCGAGAGGCACCCTAGCAACTCGCATGGGGACTGGCCTCTCCTGAGGCCACCCGGGCGGGTCCCTGAGGTCCCCGTCGTAACTCGAGAACACCTGCCGCAACTCGAGAAAATCCAGGAAGTTCTCCCTTCCAGGCGAGATGAGGCCTATTTCCGATGAGGCGTCTGGAGACTAATGACACCTAACCTCTGGAACTTCGAAAAGGTCTTTCACACCCTTGCTGCAACTCAAGAAGTTCACCGCCATACCCGTCTCCACTCTAGAGGAAGCACGATGGTCCCGCCCACATCCAGAGGAGCCCCGTTTCCCCCTCCTAGCTCGAGATGAGCGATTCTTTCCCTGCTTCCAACGGGAAAGAATTCCCGGCGTTCCCGTCGCATCTCAAGAGGAGGCACTCTCAACAGGAAAGGCGAGAGGAACTCCATGGTCGTACCACCATTCCAAGAGTCCCCCAGATGTCTCAGTCCATTCCAGAGGAACGTCTTTGCCCTGCACTGGCTCATCTTTCACGCCGAGGATCGACTCACACCACGGTGGCACGTGGGACAGCCCTGTGGGAAAGCCTCGAGGGAAAGCCTCGAGGGAAAACCACAGATCGTTTGATTCACGCCACGGGAAGCGTGGCATTGCTGCTACAGCCTTGAAGGAAAGCGCACGTGCATGCCCCCACACGAGACGAGGCCTGACTCCCCTGGTGAGACTCCAGAAGTACCCAAAGATCCATGTCAGCCACTGAGAGGAATCCTCGGTTCCGGCCCTGACTCCACACAAGGTTTTTGGCCGCAGTATCGACGGGAGAGGAATCCCGAGAGGCACCCTAGCAACTCGCATGGGGACTGGCCTCTCCTGAGGCCACCAGGGCGGGTCCCTGAGGTCCCCGTCGTAACTCGAGAACACCTGCCGCAACTCGAGAAAATCCAGGAAGTTCTCCCTTCCAGGCGAGATGAGGCCTATTTCCGATGAGGCGTCTGGAGACTAATGACACCTAACCTCTGGAACTTCGAAAAGGTCTTTCACACCCTTGCTGCAACTCAAGAAGTTCACCGCCATACCCGTCTCCACTCTAGAGGAAGCACGATGGTCCCGCCCACATCCAGAGGAGCCTCGTTTCCCCCTCTTAGATCGAGATGAGCGATCCTTTCCCAGCTTTCAACGGGAAAGAATTCCCGGTATTCCCGTCCCATCTCAAGAGGAGGCACTCTCAACAGCAAAGGCGAGAGGAACTCCATCGTCGTACCACCATTCCAAGAGTCCCCCAGATGTCTCAGTCCATTCCAGAGGAACCTCTTTGCCCTGCACTGGCTCATCTTTCACGCCGAGGATCGACTCACACCACGGTGGCACGTGGGACAGCCCTGTGGGAAAGCCTCGAGGGAAAGCCTCGAGGGAAAACCACAGATCCTTTGATCCACGCCACAAGAAGCGTGACATTGCTGCTACAGCCTCGAAGGAAAGCGCACGTGCATGCCCCCACTCGAGACGAGGCCTGACTCCCCTGGGGAGACTCCAGAAGTACCCAAAGATCCATGTCAGGCCCTGAGAGGAATCCTCGGTTCCGGCCCTGACTACACACAAGGTTTATGGCCCCGGAATTGACGGGAGAGGAACCCCAAGAGGCCCCCTAGCAACTCGCATGGGGACTGGCCTCTCCTGAGGCCACCAGGGCGGGTCCCTGAGGTCCCCGTCGTAACTCGAGAACACCTGCCGCAACTCGAGAAAATCCAGGAAGTTCTCCCTTCCAGGCGAGATTAGGCCTATTTCCGATGAGGCGTCTGGAGACTAATGACACCTAACCTCTGGAACTTCGAAAGGGTCTTTCACACCCTTGCTGCAACTCAAGAAGTTCACCACCATACCCGTCTCCACTCGAAGGGAAGCACGATGGTCCCGCCCAGATCCAGAGGAGCCCCGTGTCCCCCTCGTAGCTCGAGATGAGGGATCCTTTCCCTGCTTTCCACGGGAAAGAATTGCCGGCGTTCCCGTCGCATCTCAAGAGGAGGCACTCTCAACAGGAAAGGCGAGAGGAACTCCATGGTCGTACCACCATTCCAAGAGTCCCCCAGATGTCTCAGTCCATTCCAGAGGAACCTCTTTGCCCTGCACTGGCTCATCTTTCACGCCGAGGATCGACTCACACCACGGTGGCACGTGGGACAGCCCTGTGGGAAAGCCTCGAGGGAAAACCACAGATCCTTTGATCCACGCGACGGGAAGCGTGACATTGCTGCTACAGCCTGGAAGGAAAGCGCACGTGCATGCCCCCACTCGAGACGAGGCCTGACTCCCCTGGGGAGACTCCAGAAGTACCCAAAGATCCATGTCAGCCCCTGAGAGGAATCCTCGGTTCCGGCCCTGACTCCACACAAGGTTTTTGGCCCCGGTATCGACGGGAGAGGAATCCCGAGAGGTCCCCTAGCAACTCGCATGGGGACTGGCCTCTCCTGAGGCCACCAGGGCGGGTCCCTGAGGTCCCCGTCGTAACTCGAGAACACCTGCCGCAACTCGAGAAAATCCAGGAAGTTCTCCTTTCCAGGCGAGATGAGGCCTATTTCCGATGAGGCTTCTGGAGATTAATGACACCTAACCTCTGGAACTTCGAAAGGGTCTTTCACACCCTTGCTGAAACTCAAGAAATTCACCGCAATACCCGTCTCCACTCGAGAGGAAGCACGATGGTCCCGCCCACATCCAGAGGAGCCCCGATTCCCCCTCGTAGCACGAGATGAGGGATCCTTTCCCTGCTTTCAACGGGAAAGAATTCCCGGTGTTCTCGTCGCATCTCAAGAGGAGGAACTCTCAACAGGAAAGGCGAGAGGAACTCCATGGTCGTACCACCATTCCAAGAGTCCCCCAGATGTCTCAGTCCATTCCAGAGGAACCTCTTTGCCCTGCACTGGCTCATCTTCCACGCCGAGGATCGACTCACACCATGGTGGCACGTGGGACAGCCCTGTGGGAAAGCCTCTAGGGAATGCCTCGAGGGAAAATCACAGATCCTTTGATCCACGCGACGGGAAGCGTGACATTGCTGCTACAGCCTGGAAGGAAAGCGCACGTGCATGCCCCCACTCGAGACGAGGCCTGACTCCCCTGGGGAGACTCCAGAAGTACCCAAAGATCCATGTCAGCCACTGAGAGGAATCCTCGGTTCCGGCCCTGACTCCACACAAGGTTTTTGGCCCCAGTATCGACGGGAGAGGAATCCCGAGAGGCACCCTAGCAACTCGCATGGGGACTGGCCTCTCCTGAGGCCACCAGGGCGGGTCCCTGAGGTCCCCGTCGTAACTCGAGAACACCTGCCGCAACTCGAGAAAATCCAGGAAGTTCTCCCTTCCAGGCGAGATGAGGCCTATTTCCGATGAGGCGTCTGGAGACTAATGACACCTAACCTCTGGAACTTCGAAAAGGTCTTTCACACCCTTGCTGCAACTCAAGAAGTTCACCGCCATACCCGTCTCCACTCTAGAGGAAGCACGATGGTCCCGCCCACATCCAGAGGAGCCTCGTTTCCCCTTCCTAGATCGAGATGAGCGATCCTTTCCCTGCTTTCAACGGGAAAGTATTCCCGGTATTCCCGTCCCATCTCAAGAGGAGGCACTCTCAACAGCAAAGGCGAGAGGAACTCCATCGTCGTACCACCATTCCAAGAGTCCCCCAGATGTCTCAGTCCATTCCAGAGGAACCTCTTTGCCCTGCACTGGCTCATCTTTCACGCCGAGGATCGACTCACACCACGGTGGCACGTGGTACAGCCCTGTGGGAAAGCCTCGAGGGAAAGCCTCAGGGAAAACCACAGATCCTTTGATCCACGCGACGGGAAGCGTCACATTGCTGCTACAGCCTGGAAGGAAAGCGCACGTGCATGCCCCCACTCGAGACGAGGCCTGACTCCCCTGGGGAGACTCCAGAAGTACCCAAGATCCATGTCACCCGTGAGAGGAATCCTCGTTTCCGGCCCTGACTCCACACAAGGTTTTTGGCCCCGGTATCGGCGGGAGAGGAATCCCGAGAGGCCCCCTAGCAACTCGCATGGGGACTGGCCTCTCCTGAGGCAACCAGGGCGGGTCCCTGAGGTCCCCGTCGTAACTCGAGAATACCTGCCGCAACTCGAGAAAATCCAGGAAGTTCTACTTTCCAGGCGAGATGAGGCCTATTTCCGATGAGGCGTCTGGAGATTAATGACACCTAACCTCTGGAACTTCGAAAGGGTCTTTCACACCCTTGCTGAAACTCAAGAAATTCACCGCCATACCCGTCTCCACTCGAGAGGAAGCACGATGGTCCCGCCCACATCCAGAGGAGCCCCGTTTCCCCCTCGTAGCACGAGATGAGGAATCCTTTCCCTGCTTTCAACGGGAAAGAATTCCCGGTGTTCCCGTCGCATCTCAAGAGGAGGAACTCTCAACAGGAAAGGCGAGAGGAACTCCATGGTCGTACCACCATTCCAAGAGTCCCCCAGATGTCTCAGTCCATTCCAGAGGAACCTCTTTGCCCTGCACTGGCTCATCTTCCACGCCGAGGATCGACTCACACCACGGTGGCACGTGGGACAGCCCTGTGGGAAAGCCTCGAGGGAAAATCACAGATCCTTTGATCCACGCGACGGGAAGCGTGACATTGCTGCTACAGCCTGGAAGGAAAGCGCACGTGCATGCCCCCACTCGAGACGAGGCCTGACTCCCCTGGGGAGACTCCAGAAGTACCCAAAGATCCATGTCAGCCCCTGAGAGGAATCCTCGTTTCCGGCCCTGACTCCACACAAAGTTTTTGGCCCCGGTATCGACGGGAGAGGAATCCCGAGAGGCCCCCTAGCAACTCGCATGGGGACTGGCCTCTCCTGAGGCCACCAGAGCGGGTCCCTGAGGTTCCCGTCGTAACTCGAGAGCACCTGCCGCAACTCGAGAAAATCCAGCAAGTTCTCCTTTCCAGGCGAGATGAGGCCTATTTCCGATGAGGCGTCTGGAGATTAATGACACCTAACCTCTGGAACTTCGAAAGGGTCTTTCACACCCTTGTTGCAACTCAAGAAGTTCACCGCCACACCCGTCTCCACTCGAGAGGAAGCACGATGGTCCCGCCCACATCCAGAGGAGCCCCGTTTCCCCCTCGTAGCTCGAGATGAGGGATCCTTTCCCTGCTTTCAACGGGAAAGAATTCCCGGCGTTCCCGTCGCATCTCAAGAGGAGGCACTCTCAACAGGAAAGGCGAGAGGAACTCCATGGTCGTACCACCATTCCAAGAGTCCCCCAGATGTCTCAGTCCATTCCAGAGGAACGTCTTTGCCCTGCACTGTCTCATCTTTCACGCCGAGGTTCGACTCACACCACAGTGGCACGTGGGACAGCCCTGTGGGAAAGCCTCGAGGGAAAGCCTCGAGGGAAAACCACAGATCGTTTGATTCACGCCACGGGAAGCGTGACATTGCTGCTACAGCCTTGAAGGAAAGCGCACGTGCATGCCCCCACTCGAGACGAGTCCTGACTCCCCTGGGGAGACTCCAGAAGTACCCAAAGATCCATGTCAGCCACTGAGAGGAATCCTCGGTTCCGGCCCTGACTCCACACAAGGTTTTTGGCCCCAGTATCGACGGGAGAGGAATCCCGAGAGGCACCCTAGCAACTCGCATGGGGACTGGCCTCTCCTGAGGCCACCAGGGCGGGTCCCTGAGGTCCCCGTCGTAACTCGAGAACACCTGCCGCAACTCGAGAAAATCCAGGAAGTTCTCCCTTCCAGGCGAGATGAGGCCTATTTCCGATGAGGCGTCTGGAGACTAATGACACCTAACCTCTGGAACTTCGAAAAGGTCTTTCACACCCTTGCTGCAACTCAAGAAGTTCACCGCCATACCCGTCTCCACTCTAGAGGAAGCACGATGGTCCCGCCCACATCCAGAGGAGCCTCGTTTCCCCTTCCTAGATCGAGATGAGCGATCCTTTCCCTGCTTTCAACGGGAAAGTATTCCCGGTATTCCCGTCGCATCTCAAGAGGAGGCACTCTCAACAGCAAAGGCGAGAGGAACTCCATCGTCGTACCACCATTCCAAGAGTCCCCCAGATGTCTCAGTCCATTCCAGAGGAACCTCTTTGCCCTGCACTGGCTCATCTTTCACGCCGAGGATCGACTCACACCACGGTGGCACGTGGGACAGCCCTGTGGGAAAGCCTCGAGGGAAAGCCTCGAGGGAAAACCACAGATCCTTTGATCCACGCGACGGGAAGCGTCACATTGCTGCTACAGCCTGGAAGGAAAGCGCACGTGCATGCCCCCACTCGAGACGAGGCCTGTCTCCCCTGGCGAGACTCCAGAAGTACCCAAAGATCCATATCAGCCCCTGAGAGGAATCCTCGGTTTGGGCCCTGACTCCACACAAGGTTTTTGGCCCCGGTATCGACGGGAGAGGAATCCCGAGAGGCCCCCTAGCAACTCGCATGGGGACTGGCCTCTCCTGAGGGCACCAGGGCGGGTCCCTGAGGTCCCCGTCGTAACTCGAGAACACCTGCCGCAACTCGAGAAAATCCAGGAAGTTCTCCCTTCCAGGCGAGATGAGGCCTATTTCCGATGAGGCGTCTGGAGACTAATGACACCTAACCTCTGGAACTTGGAAAGGGTCTTTCACACCCTTGCTGCAACTCAAGAAGTTCACCGCCATACCCGTCTCCACTCGAGAGGAAGCACGATGGTCCCGCCCACATCCAGAGGAGCCCCGTTTCCCCCTCGGAGCTCGAGATGAGGGATTCTTTCCCTGCTTTCAACGGGAAAGAATTCCCGGCGTTCCCGTCGCATCTCAAGAGGAGGCACTCTCAACAGGAAAGGCGAGAGGAACTCCATGGTCGCACCACCATTCCAAGAGTCCCCCAGATGTCTCAGTCCATTCCAGAGGAAACTCTTTGCCCTGCACTGGCTCATCTTTCACGCCGAGGATCGACTCACACCACGGTGGCACGAGGGACAGCCCTGTGGGAAAGCCTCGAGGGAAAGCCTCGAGGGAAAACCACAGATCCTTTGATCCACGCCTCGGGAAGCGTGACATTGCTGCTACAGCCTGGAAGGAAAGCGCAAGTGCATGCCCCCACTCGAGCCGAGGCCTGACTCCCCTGGGGAGACTCCAGAAGTACCCAAAGATCCATGTCAGCCCCTGAGAGGAATTCTCGTTTCCGGCCCTGACTCCACACAAGATTTTTGGCCCCGGTATCGATGGGAGAGGAATCCCGAGAGGCCCCCTAGCAACTCGCATGGGGACTGGCCTCTCCTGAGGCCATCAGGGCGGGTCCCTGAGGTCCCCGTCGTAACTCGAGAGCACCTGCCGCAACTCGAGAAAATCCAGGAATTTCTCCCTTCCAGGCGAGATGAGGCCTATTTCCGATGAGGCGTCTGGAGACTAATGACACCTAACCTCTGGAACTTCGAAAGGGTCTTTCACACCCTTGCTGCAACTCAAGAAGTTCACCGCCATACCCGTCTCCACTCGAGAGGAAAAACGATGGTCCCGCCCACATCCAGAGGAGCCCCGTTTCCCCCTCCTAGCTCGAGTTGAGGGATCCTTTCCCTTCTTTCAACGGGAAAGAATTCCCGGCGTTCCCGTCGCATCTCAAGAGGAGGCACTCTCAACAGGAAAGGCGAGAGGAACTGCATGGTCGTACCACCATTTCAAGAGTCCGCCAGATGTCTCAGTCCATTCCAGAGGAACCTCTTTCCCCTGCACTGGCTCATCTTTCACGCCGAGGATCGACTCACACCACGGTGGCACGTGGGACAGCCCTGTGGGAAAGCCTCGAGGGAAAACCACAGATCCTTTGATCCACGCCACGGGAAGCGTGACATTGCTGCTACAGCCTGGAAGGAAAGCGCACGTGCAGGCCCCCACTCGAGACGAGGCCTGACTCCCCTGGGGAGACCTCAGAAGTACCCAAAGATCCATCTCAGCCCCTGAGAAGAATCCTCGGTTCCGGCCCTGACTCCACACAAGGTTTTTGGCCCCGGTATCGACGGGAGAGGAATCCCGAGAGGCCCCCTATCACCTCGCATGGGGACTGGCCTCTCCTGAGGCCACCAGGGCGGGTCCCTGAGGTCCCCGTCGTAACTCGAGAACACCTGCCGCAACTCGAGAAAATCCAGGAAGTTCTTCCTTCCAGGCGAGATGAGGCCTATTTGCGATGAGGCGTCTGGAGACTAATGACCCCTAACGTTTGGAACTTCGAAAGGGTCTTTCACACCCTTGCTGCAACTCAAGAAGTTCACCGCCATACCTGTCTCCACTCGAGAGGAAGCACGATGGTCCCGCCCACATCTAAAGGAGCCCCGTTTCCTCCTCGGAGCTCGAGATGACGGATCCTTTCCCTGCTTTCAACGGGAAAGAATTCCCGGCGTTCCCATCGCATCTCAAGAGGAGGCACTCTCAACAGGAAAGGCGAGAGGAACTCCATGGTCGTACCACCATTCCAAGAGTCCCCCAGATGTCTCAGTCCATTCCAGAGGAACTTCTTTGCCCTGCACTGGCTCATCTTTCACCCCGAGGATCGATTCACACCACGGTGGCACGTGGGACAGCCCTGTGGGAAAGCCTCGAGGGAAAGCCTCGAGGGAAAACCACAGATCCTTTGATCCACGCCACAAGAAGCGGGACATTGCTGCTACAGCCTGGAAGGAAAGCGCACGTGCATGCCCCCACTCGAGACGAGGCCTGACTCCCCTGGGGAGACTCCAGAAGTACCCAAAGATCCATGTCAGCCCCTGAGAGGAATCCTCGGTTCCGGCCCTGACTACACACAAGGTTTATGGCCCCGGAATTGACGGGAGAGGAACCCCAAGAGGCCCGCTAGCAACTCGCATGTGGACTGGCCTCTCCTGAGGCCACCAGGGCGGGTCCCTGAGGTCCCCGTCGTAACTCGAGAACACCTGCCGCAACTCGAGAAAATCCAGGAAGTTCTCCCTTCCAGGCGAGATTAGGCCTATTTCCGATGAGGCGTCTGGAGACTAATGACACCTAACCTCTGGAACTTCGAAAGGGTCTTTCACACCCTTGCTGCAACTCAAGAAGTTCACCGCCATACCCGTCTCCACTCGAAGGGAAGCACGATGGTCCCGCCCAGATCCAGAGGAGCCCCGTGTCCCCCTCGTAGCTCGAGATGAGGGATCCTTTCCCTGCTTTCCACGGGAAAGAATTGCCGGCGTTCCCGTCGCATCTCAAGAGGAGGCACTCTCAACAGGAAAGGCGAGAGGAACTCCATGGTCGTACCACCATTCCAAGAGTCCCCCAGATGTCTCAGTCCATTCCAGAGGAAGCTCTTTGCCCTGCACTGGCTCATCTTTCACGCCGAGGATCGACTCACACCACGGTGGCACGTGGGACAGCCCTGTGGGAAAGCCTCGAGGGAAAACCACAGATCCTTTGATCCACGCGACGGGAAGCGTAACATTGCTGCTACAGCCTGGAAGGAAAGCGCACGTGCATGCCCCCACTCGAGACGAGGCCTGACTCCCCTGTGGAGACTCCACAAGTACCCAAAGATCCATGTCAGCCCCTGAGAGGAATCCTCGGTTCCGGCCCTGACTCCACACAAGGTTTTTGGCCCCGGTATCGAAGGGAGAGGAATCCCGAGAGGCCCCCTAGCAACTCGCCTGGGGACTGGCCTCTCCTGAGGCCACCAGGGCGGGTCCCTGAGGTCCCCATCGTAACTCGAGAACACCGGCTGCAACTCGAGAAAATCCAGGAAATTCTCCCTTGCAGGCTAGATGAGGCCTATTTCCGATGAGGCGTCTGGAGACTAATGACACTTAACCTCTGGAACTTCGAAAGGGTCTTTCACACCCTTGCTGCAACTCAAGAAGTTCACCGCCATACCCGTCTCCACTCGCGAGGAAGCACGATGGTCCCTCCCAAATCCAGAGGAGCCCCGTTTCCCCCTCCTAGCTCGAGATGACGGATCCTTTCCCTGCTTTCAACGGGAAAGAATTCCCGGCGTTCCCGTCGCATCTCAAGAGGAGGCACTCTCAACAGGAAAGGCGAGAGGAACTCCATGGTCGTACCACCATTCCAAGAGTCCCCCAGATGTCTCAGTCCATTCCAGAGGAACCTCTTTGCCCTGCACTGGCTCATCTTTCACGCCGAGGATCGACTCACACCACGGTGGCACGTGGGAGAGGCTTGTGGTAAAGCCTCGAGGGAAAGCCTCGAGGGAAAACCACAGACCCTTTAATCCACGCGACGGGAAGCGTGACATTGCTGCTACAGCCTGGAAGGAAAGCGCACGTGCATGCCCCCACTCGAGACGAGGCCTGACTCCCCTGGGGAGACTCCAGAAGTACCCAAAGATCCATGTCAGCCCCTGAGAGGAATCCTCGGTTCCGGCCCTGACTACACACAAGGTTTTTGGCCCCGGAATTGACGGGAGAGGAACCCCAAGAGGTCCCCTAGCACCTCGCATGGGGACTGGCCTCTCCTGAGGCCACCAGGTCGGGTCCCTGAGGTCACCGTCGTAACTCGAGAACACCTGCCGCAACTCGAGAAAATCCAGGAAGTTCTCCCTTCCAGGCGAGATGAGGCCTATTTCCGATGAGGCGTTTGGAGACTAATGACACCTAACCTCTGGAACTTCGAAAGGGTCTTTCACACCCTTGCTGCAACTCAAGAAGTTCACCGCCATACCCGTCTCCACTCGAGAGGAAGCACGATGGTCCCGCCCACATCCAGAGGAGCCCCGTTTCCCCCTCGTAGATGAAGATGAGGGATCCTTTCCCTGCTTTCAACGGGAAAGAATTCCCGGCGTTCCCGTCGCATCTCAAGAGGAGGCACTCTCAACAGGAAAGGCGAGAGGAACTCCATGGTCGTACCACCATTCCAAGAGTCCCCCAGATGTCTCAGTCCATTCCAGAGGAACCTCTTTGCCCTGCACTGGCTCATCTTTCACGCCGAGGATCGACTCACACCACGGTGGCACGTGGGACAGCCCTGTGGGAAAGCCTCGAGGGAAAACCACAGATCCTTTGATCCACGCGACGGGATGCGTGACATTGCTGCTACAGCCTGGAAGGAAAGCGCACGTGCATGCCCCCACTCGAGACGAGGCCTGACTCCCATGGGGAGACTCCCGAAGTACCCAAAGATCCATGTCAGCCCCTGAGAGGAATCCTCGGTTTCGGCCCTGACTCCACACAAGGTTTTTGGCCCCGGTATCGACGGGAGAGGAATCCCGAGAGGCCCCCTAGCAACTCGCATGGGGACTGGCCTCTCCTGAGGCCACCAGGGCGGGTCCCTGAGGTCCCCGTCGTAACTCGAGAACACCTGCCGCAACTCGAGAAAATCCAGGAAGTTCTCCTTTCCAGGCGAGATGAGGCCTATTTCCGATGAGGCGTCTGGAGATTAATGACACCTAACCTCTGGAACTTCGAAAGGGTCTTTCACACCCTTGATGAAACTCAAGAAATTCACCGCCATACCCGTCTCCACTCGAGAGGAAGCACGATGGTCCCGCCCACATCCAGAGGAGCCCCGTTTCCCCCTCGTAGCTCGAGATGAGGGATCCTTTCCCTGCTTTCAACGGGAAAGAATTCCCGGTGTTCCCGTCGCATCTCAAGAGGAGGAACTCTCAACAGGAAAGGCGAGAGGAACTCCATGGTCGTACCACCATTCCAAGAGTCCCCCAGATGTCTCAGTCCATTCCAGAGGAACCTCTTTGCCCTGCACTGGCTCATCTTTCACGCCGAGGATCGACTCACACCACGGTGGCACGTGGGACAGCCCTGTGGGAAAGCCTCGAGGGAATGCCTCGAGGGAAAATCACAGATTCTTTGATCCACGTGACGGGAAGCGTGACATTGCTGCTACAGCCTGGAAGGAAAGCGCACGTGCATGCCCCCACTCGAGACGAGGCCTGACTCCCCTGGGGAGACTCCACAAGTACCCAAAGATCCATGTCAGCCCCTGAGAGGAATCCTCGGTTCCGGCCCTGACTCCACACAAGGTTTTTGGCCCCGGTATCGAAGGGAGAGGAATCCCGAGAGGCCCCCTAGCATCTCGCATGGGGACTGGCCTCTCCTGAGGCCACCAGGGCGGGTCCCTGAGGTCCCCATCGTAATACGAGAACACCGGCTGCAACTCGAGAAAATCCAGGAAGTTCTCCCTTCCAGGCGAGATGAGGCCTATTTCCGATGAGGCGTCTGGAGACTAATGACACCTAACCTCTGGAACTTCGAAAGGGTCTTTCACACCCTTGCTGCAACTCAAGAAGTTCACCGCCATACCCATCTCCACTCGAGAGGAAGCACGATGGTCCCGCCCACATCCAGAGGATCCCCGTTTCCCCCTCGTAGCTCGAGATGAGGGATCCTTTCCCTGCTTTCAACGGGAAAGAATTCCCGGCGTTCCCGTCGCATCTCAAGAGGAGGCACTCTCAACAGGAAAGGCGAGAGGAACTCCATGGTCGTACCACCATTCTAAGAGTCCCCCAGAAGTCTCAGTCCATTCCAGAGGAACCTCTTTGCCCTGCACTGGCTCATCTTTCATGCCGAGGATCGACTCACACCACGGTGGCACGTGGGACAGCCCTGTGGGAAAGCCTCGAGGGAAAGCCTCGAGGGAAAACCACAGATCCTTTGATCCAGGCCACGGGAAGCGTGACATTACTGCTACAGCCTGGAAGGAAAGCACACGTGCATGCCCCCACTCGAGACGAGGCCTGACTCCCCTGTGGAGACTCCACAAGTACCAAAAGATCCATGTCAGCCCCTGAGAGGAATCCTCGGTTCCGGCCCTGACTCCACACAAGGTTTTTGGCCCCGGTATCGAAGGGAGCGGAATCCCGAGAGGGCCCCTAGCAACTCGCCTGGGGACTGGCCTCTCCTGAGGCCACCAGGGCGGGTCCCTGAGGTCCCCATCGTAACTCGAGAACACCGGCTGCAACTCGAGAAAATCCAGGAAATTCTCCCTTCCAGGCTAGATGAGGCCTATTTCCGATGAGGCGTCTGGAGACTAATGACACTTAACCTCTGGAATTTCGAAAGGGTCTTTCACACCCTTGCTGCAACTCAAGAAGTTCACCGCCATACCCGTCTCCACTCGCGAGGAAGCACGATGGTCCCTCCCAAATCCAGAGGAGCCCCGTTTCCCCCTCGTTGCTCGAGATGAGGGATCCTTTCCCTGCTTTCAACGGGAAAGAATTCCCGGCGTTCCCGTCGCATCTTAAGAGGAGGCACTCTCAACAGGAAAGGCGAGAGGAACTCCATGGTCGTACCACCATTCCAAGAGTCCCCCAGATGTCTCAGTCCATTCCAGAGGAACCTCTTTGCCCTGCACTGGCTCATCTTTCACGCCGAGTATCGAATCACACCACGGTGGCACGTGGGAGAGCCCTGTGGGAAAGCCTCGAGGGAAAGCCTCGAGGGAAAACCACAGATCCTTTAATCCACGCGACGGGAAGCGTGACATTGCTGCTACAGCCTGGAAGGAAAGCGCACGTCCATGCCCCCACTCGAGACGAGGCCTGACTCCCCTGGGGAGACTCCAGAAGTACCCAAAGATCCATGTCAGCCCCTGAGAGGAATCCTCGGTTCCGGCCCTGACTCCACACAAGGTTTTTGGCCCCGGAATTGACGGGAGAGGAACCCCAAGAGGTCCCCTAGCACCTCGCATGGGGACTGGCTTCTCCTGAGGCCACCAGGGCGGGTCCCTGAGGTCACCGTCATAACTCGAGAACACCTGCCGCAACTCGAGAAAATCCAGGAAGTTCTCCCTTCCAGGCGAGATGAGGCCTACTTCCGATGAGGCGTCTGGAGACTAATGACACCTAACCTCTGGAACTTCGAAAGGGTCTTTCACACCCTTGCTGCAACTCAAGAAGTTCACCGCCATACCCGTCTCCACTCGAGAGGAAGCACGATGGTACCGCCCACATCCAGAGGAGCCCCGTTTCCCCCTCGTAGATCAAGATGAGGGATCCTTTCCCTGCTTTCAACGGGAAAGAATTCCCGGCGTTCCCGTCGCATCTCAAGAGGAGGCACTCTCAACAGGAAAGGAGAGAGGAATTCCATGGTCGTACCACCATTCCAAGAGTCCCCCAGATGTCTCAGTCCATTCCAGAGGAACCTCTTTGCCCTGCACTGGCTCATTTTTCACGCCGAGGATCGACTCACACCACAGTGGGACGTGCGACAGCCCTGTGGGAAAGCCTCGAGGGAAAACCACAGATCCTTTGATGCACGCGACGGGAATCGTGACATTGCTGCTACAGCCTGGAAGGAAAGTGCACGTGCATGCCCCCACTCGAGACGAGGCCTGACTCCCCTGGGGAGACTCCAGAAGTACCCAAAGATCCATGTCAGCCCCTGAGAGGAATCCTCGGTTCCGGCCCTGACTCCACACAAGGTTTTTGGCCCCGGTATCGACGGGAGAGGAATACCGAGAGGCCCCCTAGCAACTCGCATGGGGACTGGCCTCTCCTGAGGCCACCAGGGCGGGTCCCTGAGGTCCCCGTCGTAACTGGAGAACACCTGCCGCAACTCGAGAAAATCAAGGAAGTTCTCCCTTCCAGGCGAGATGAGGCATATTTCCGATGAGGCGTGTGGAGACTAATGACACCTAACCTCTGGAACTTCGAAAGGGTCTTTCACACCTTTGCTGCGACTCAAGAAGTTCACCGCCATACCCGTCTCCACTCGAGAGGAAGCACGATGGTCCCGCCCACATCCAGAGGATCCCCGTTTCCCCCTCGTAGCTCGAGATGAGGGATCCTTTCCCTGCTTTCAACGGGAAAGAATTCCCGGCGTTCCCGTCGCATCTCAAGAGGAGGCACTCTCAACAGGAAAGGCGAGAGGAACTCCATGGTCGTACCACCATTCCAAGAGTCCCCCAGATGTCTCAGTCCATTCCAGAGGAACCTCTTTGCCCTGCACTGGCTCATCTTTCATGCCGAGGATCGAGTCACACCACGGTGGCACGTGGGACAGCCCTGTGGGAAAGCCTCGAGGGAAAGCCTCGAGGGAATACCGCAGATCCTTTGATCCACGAGTCGGGAAGCGTGACATTGCTGCTACAGCCTGGAAGGAAAGCGCACGTGCATGCCCCCACTCGAGACGAGGCCTGACTCCCCTGGGGAGATTCCAGAAGTACCCAAAGATCCATGTCAGCCCCTGAGAGGAATCCTCGGTTCCGGCCCTGACTCCACACAAAGTTTTCGGCCCCGGTATCGACGGGAGAGGAATCCCGAGAGGCACCCTAGCAACTCGCATGGGGACTGGCCTCTCCTGAGGCCACCAGGGCGGGTCCATGAGGTTCCCGTCGTAACTCGAGAGCACCTGCCGCAACTCGAGAAATTCCAGGAAGTTCTCCCTTCCAGGCGAGATGAGGCGTATTTCCGATGAGGCGTCTGGAGACTAATGACACCTAACCTCTGGAACTTCGAAAGGGTCTTTCACACCCTTGCTGCGACTCAAGAAGTTCACCGCCATACCCGTCTCCACTCGAGAGGAAGCACGATGGTCCCGCCCACAACCAGAGGATCCCCGTTTCCCCCTCGTAGCTCGAGATGAGGGATCCTTTCCCTGCTTTCAAAGGGAAAGAATTCCCGGCGTTCCCGTCGCATCTCAAGAGGAGGCACTCTCAACAGGAAAGGCGAGAGGAACTCCATGGTCCTACCACCATTCCAAGAGTCCCCCAGATGTCTCAGTCCATTCCAGAGGAACCTCTTTGCCCTGCACTGGCTCATCTTTCACGCCGAGGATCGACTCACACCACGGTGGCACGTGGGACAGCCCTGTGGGAAAGCCTCGAGGGAAAGCCTCGAGGGAAAACCACAGATCCTTTGATCCACGCCACGGGAAGCGTGACATTGCTGCTACAGCCTGGAAGGAAAGCGCATGTGCATGCCCCCACTCGAGACGAGGCCTGACTCCCCTGGGGAGACTCCAGAAGTACCCAAAGATCCATGTCAGCCCCTGAGAGGAATCCTCGGTTCCGGCCCTGACTCCACACAAGGTTTTTGGCCCCGGTATCGACGGGATAGGTATACCGAGAGGCCCCCTAGCAACTCGCATGGGGACTGGCCTCTCCTGAGGCCACCAGGGCGGGTCCCTGAGGTCCCCGTCGTAACTCGAGAACACCTGCCGCAACTCGAGAAAATCCAGGAAGTTCTCCCTTCCAGGCGAGATGAGGCCCATTTCCGATGAGGCGTCTGGAGACTAATGACACCTAACCTCTGGAACTTCGAAAGGGTCTTTCACACCCTTGCTGCAACTCAAGAAGTTCACCGCCATACCCGTCTCCACTCGAGAGGAAGCACGATGGTCCCGCCCACATCCAGAGGAGCCCCGTTTCCCCCTCGTAGCTCGAGATGAGGGATCCTTTGCATGCTTTCAACGGGAAAGAATTCCCGGCGTTCCCGTCGCATCTCAAGAGGAGGCACTCTCAACAGGAAAGGCGAGAGGAACTCCATGGTCGTACCACCATTCCAAGAGTCCCCCAGATGTCTCAGTCCATTCCAGAGGAACCTCTTTGCCCTGCACTGGCTCATCTTTCACGCCACGATCGACTCACACCACGGTGGCACGTGGGACAGCCCTGTGGGAAAGCCTCGAGGGAAAGCCTCGAGGGAAAACCACAGATCCTTTGATCCACGCGAAGGGAAGCGTGACATTGCTGCTACAGCCTGGAAGGAAAGCGCACGTGCATACCCCCACTCGAGCCGAGGCCTGACTCCCCTGGGGATACTCCAGAAGTACCCAAAGATCCATGTCAGCCCCTGAGAGGAATCCTCGGTTCCGGCCCTGACTCCACACAAGGTTTTTGGCTCCGGTATCGACCGGAGAGGAATCCCGAGAGGCCCCCAGCAACTCGCATGGGGACTGGCCTCTCCTGAGGCCACCAGGGCGGGTCCCTGAGGTCCCCGTCGTAACTGGAGAACACCTGCCGCAACTCGAGAAAATCCAGGAAGTTCTCCCTTCCAGGCGAGATGAGGCCTATTTCCGATGAGGCGTCTGGAGATTAATGACACCTAACCTCTGGAACTTCGAAAGGGTCTTTCACACCCTTGTTGCAACTCAAGAAGTTCACCGCCACACCCGTCTCCACTCGAGAGGAAGCACGATGGTCCCGCCCACATCCAGAGGAGCCCCGTTTCCCCCTCGTAGCTCGAGATGAGGGATCCTTTCCCTGCTTTCAACGGGAAAGAATTCCCGGCGTTCCCGTCGCATCTCAAGAGGAGGCACTCTCAACAGGAAAGGCGAGAGGAACTCCATGGTCGTACCACCATTCCAAGAGTCCCCCAGATGTCTCAGTCCATTCCAGAGGAACGTCTTTGCCCTGCACTGTCTCATCTTTCACGCCGAGGTTCGACTCACACCACAGTGGCACGTGGGACAGCCCTGTGGGAAAGCCTCGAGGGAAAGCCTCGAGGGAAAACCACAGATCGTTTGATTCACGCCACGGGAAGCGTGACATTGCTGCTACAGCCTTGAAGGAAAGCGCACGTGCATGCCCCCACTCGAGACGAGTCCTGACTCCCCTGGGGAGACTCCAGAAGTACCCAAAGATCCATGTCAGCCACTGAGAGGAATCCTCGGTTCCGGCCCTGACTCCACACAAGGTTTTTGGCCCCAGTATCGACGGGAGAGGAATCCCGAGAGGCACCCTAGCAACTCGCATGGGGACTGGCCTCTCCTGAGGCCACCAGGGCGGGTCCCTGAGGTCCCCGTCGTAACTCGAGAACACCTGCCGCAACTCGAGAAAATCCAGGAAGTTCTCCCTTCCAGGCGAGATGAGGCCTATTTCCGATGAGGCGTCTGGAGACTAATGACACCTAACCTCTGGAACTTCGAAAAGGTCTTTCACACCCTTGCTGCAACTCAAGAAGTTCACCGCCATACCCGTCTCCACTCTAGAGGAAGCACGATGGTCCCGCCCACATCCAGAGGAGCCTCGTTTCCCCTTCCTAGATCGAGATGAGCGATCCTTTCCCTGCTTTCAACGGGAAAGTATTCCCGGTATTCCCGTCGCATCTCAAGAGGAGGCACTCTCAACAGCAAAGGCGAGAGGAACTCCATCGTCGTACCACCATTCCAAGAGTCCCCCAGATGTCTCAGTCCATTCCAGAGGAACCTCTTTGCCCTGCACTGGCTCATCTTTCACGCCGAGGATCGACTCACACCACGGTGGCACGTGGGACAGCCCTGTGGGAAAGCCTCGAGGGAAAGCCTCGAGGGAAAACCACAGATCCTTTGATCCACGCGACGGGAAGCGTCACATTGCTGCTACAGCCTGGAAGGAAAGTGCACGTGCATGCCCCCACTCGAGACGAGGCCTGTCTCCCCTGGCGAGACTCCAGAAGTACCCAAAGATCCATATCAGCCCCTGAGAGGAATCCTCGGTTTGGGCCCTGACTCCACACAAGGTTTTTGGCCCCGGTATCGACGGGAGAGGAATCCCGAGAGGCCCCCTAGCAACTCGCATGGGGACTGGCCTCTCCTGAGGGCACCAGGGCGGGTCCCTGAGGTCCCCGTCGTAACTCGAGAACACCTGCCGCAACTCGAGAAAATCCAGGAAGTTCTCCCTTCCAGGCGAGATGAGGCCTATTTCCGATGAGGCGTCTGGAGACTAATGACACCTAACCTCTGGAACTTGGAAAGGGTCTTTCACACCCTTGCTGCAACTCAAGAAGTTCACCGCCATACCCGTCTCCACTCGAGAGGAAGCACGATGGTCCCGCCCACATCCAGAGGAGCCCCGTTTCCCCCTCGGAGCTCGAGATGAGGGATCCTTTCCCTGCTTTCAACGGGAAAGAATTCCCGGCGTTCCCGTCGCATCTCAAGAGGAGGCACTCTCAACAGGAAAGGCGAGAGGAACTCCATGGTCGCACCACCATTCCAAGAGTCCCCCAGATGTCTCAGTCCATTCCAGAGGAAACTCTTTGCCCTGCACTGGCTCATCTTTCACGCCGAGGATCGACTCACACCACGGTGGCACGAGGGACAGCCCTGTGGGAAAGCCTCGAGGGAAAGCCTCGAGGGAAAACCACAGATCCTTTGATCCACGCCTCGGGAAGCGTGACATTGCTGCTACAGCCTGGAAGGAAAGCGCAAGTGCATGCCCCCACTCGAGCCGAGGCCTGACTCCCCTGGGGAGACTCCAGAAGTACCCAAAGATCCATGTCAGCCCCTGAGAGGAATTCTCGTTTCCGGCCCTGACTCCACACAAGATTTTTGGCCCCGGTATCGATGGGAGAGGAATCCCGAGAGGCCCCCTAGCAACTCGCATGGGGACTGGCCTCTCCTGAGGCCATCAGGGCGGGTCCCTGAGGTCCCCGTCGTAACTCGAGAGCACCTGCCGCAACTCGAGAAAATCCAGGAATTTCTCCCTTCCAGGCGAGATGAGGCCTATTTCCGATGAGGCGTCTGGAGACTAATGACACCTAACCTCTGGAACTTCGAAAGGGTCTTTCACACCCTTGCTGCAACTCAAGAAGTTCACCGCCATACCCGTCTCCACTCGAGAGGAAGCACGATGGTCCCGCCCACATCCAGAGGAGCCCCGTTTCCCCCTCCTAGCTCGAGATGAGGGATCCTTTCCCTTCTTTCAACGGGAAAGAATTCCCGGCGTTCCCGTCGCATCTCAAGAGGAGGCACTCTCAACAGGAAAGGCGAGAGGAACTGCATGGTCGTACCACCATTTCAAGAGTCCGCCAGATGTCTCAGTCCATTCCAGAGGAACCTCTTTCCCCTGCACTGGCTCATCTTTCACGCCGAGGATCGACTCACACCACGGTGGCACGTGGGACAGCCCTGTGGGAAAGCCTCGAGGGAAAGCCTCGAGGGAAAACCACAGATCCTTTGATCAACGCGACGGGAAGCGTGACATTGCTGCTACAGCCTGGAAGGAAAGTGCACGTGCATGCCCCCACTCGAGACGAGGCCTGTCTCCCCTGGCGAGACTCCAGAAGTACCCAAAGATCCATATCAGCCCCTGAGAGGAATCCTCGGTTCCGGCTCTGACTCCACACAAGGTTTTTGGCCCCGGTATCGATGGGAGAGGAATCCCGAGAGGCCCCCTAGCAACTCGCATGGGGACTGGCCTCTCCTGAGGCCACCAGGGCGGGTCCCTGAGGTCCCCGTCGTAACTCGAGAACACCTGCCGCAACTCGAGAAAATCCAGGAAGTTCTCCCTTCCAGGCGAGAAGAGGCCTATTTCCGATGAGGCGTCTGGAGATTAATGACACCTAACCTCTGGAACTTCGAAAGGGTCTTTCACACCCTTGTTGCAACTCAAGAAGTTCACCGCCACACCCGTCTCCACTCGAGAGGAAGCACGATGGTCCCGCCCACATCCAGAGGAGCCCCGTTTCCCCCTCGTAGCTCGAGATGAGGGATCCTTTCCCTGCTTTCAACGGGAAAGAATTCCCGGCGTTCCCGTCGCATCTCAAGAGGAGGCACTCTCAACAGGAAAGGCGAGAGGAACTCCATGGTCGTACCACCATTCCACGAGTCCCCCAGATGTCTCAGTCCATTCCAGAGGAACGTCTTTGCCCTGCACTGTCTCATCTTTCACGCCGAGGTTCGACTCACACCACAGTGGCACGTGGGACAGCCCTGTGGGAAAGCCTCGAGGGAAAGCCTCGAGGGAAAACCACAGATCGTTTGATTCACGCCACGGAAAGCGTGACATTGCTGCTACAGCCTTGAAGGAAAGCGCACGTGCATGCCCCCACTCGAGACGAGTCCTGACTCCCCTGGGGAGACTCCAGAAGTACCCAAAGATCCATGTCAGCCACTGAGAGGAATCCTCGGTTCCGGCCCTGACTCCACACAAGGTTTTTGGCCCCAGTATCGACGGGAGAGGAATCCCGAGAGGCACCCTAGCAACTCGCATGGGGACTGGCCTCTCCTGAGGCCACCAGGGCGGGTCCCTGAGGTCCCCGTCGTAACTCGAGAACACCTGCCGCAACTCGTGAAAATCCAGGAAGTTCTCCCTTCCAGGCGAGATGAGGCCTATTTCCGATGAGGCGTCTGGAGACTAATGACACCTAACCTCTGGAACTTCGAAAAGGTCTTTCACACCCTTGCTGCAACTCAAGAAGTTCACCGCCATACCCGTCTCCACTCTAGAGGAAGCACGATGGTCCCGCCCACATCCAGAGGAGCCTCGTTTCCCCTTCCTAGATCGAGATGAGCGATCCTTTCCCTGCTTTCAACGGGAAAGTATTCCCGGTATTCCCGTCCCATCTCAAGAGGAGGCACTCTCAACAGCAAAGGCGAGAGGAACTCCATCGTCGTACCACCATTCCAAGAGTCCCCCAGATGTCTCAGTCCATTCCAGAGGAACCTCTTTGCCCTGCACTGGCTCATCTTTCACGCCGAGGATCGACTCACACCACGGTGGCACGTGGGACAGCCCTGTGGGAAAGCCTCGAGGGAAAGCCTCGAGGGAAAACCACAGATCCTTTGATCCACGCGACGGGAAGCGTCACATTGCTGCTACAGCCTGGAAGGAAAGTGCACGTGCATGCCCCCACTCGAGACGAGGCCTGTCTCCCCTGGCGAGACTCCAGAAGTACCCAAAGATCCATATCAGCCCCTGAGAGGAATCCTCGGTTTGGGCCCTGACTCCACACAAGGTTTTTGGCCCCGGTATCGACGGGAGAGGAATCCCGAGAGGCCCCCTAGCAACTCGCATGGGGACTGGCCTCTCCTGAGGCCACCAGGGCGGGTCCCTGAGGTCCCCGTCGTAACTCGAGAACACCTGCCGCAACTCGAGAAAATCCAGGAAGTTCTCCCTTCCAGGCGAGATGAGGCCTATTTCCGATGAGGCGTCTGGAGACTAATGACACCTAACCTCTGGAACTTGGAAAGGGTCTTTCACACCCTTGCTGCAACTCAAGAAGTTCACCGCCATACCCGTCTCCACTCGAGAGGAAGCACGATGGTCCCGCCCACATCCAGAGGAGCCCCGTTTCCCCCTCGGAGCTCGAGATGAGGGATCCTTTCCCTGCTTTCAACGGGAAAGAATTCCCGGCGTTCCCGTCGCATCTCAAGAGGAGGCACTCTCAACAGGAAAGGCGAGAGGAACTCCATGGTCGCACCACCATTCCAAGAGTCCCCCAGATGTCTCAGTCCATTCCAGAGGAAACTCTTTGCCCTGCACTGGCTCATCTTTCACGCCGAGGATCGACTCACACCACGGTGGCACGAGGGACAGCCCTGTGGGAAAGCCTCGAGGGAAAGCCTCGAGGGAAAACCACAGATCCTTTGATCCACGCCTCGGGAAGCGTGACATTGCTGCTACAGCCTGGAAGGAAAGCGCAAGTGCATGCCCCCACTCGAGCCGAGGCCTGACTCCCCTGGGGAGACTCCAGAAGTACCCAAAGATCCATGTCAGCCCCTGAGAGGAATCCTCGTTTCCGGCCCTGACTCCACACAAGATTTTTGGCCCCGGTATCGATGGGAGAGGAATCCCGAGAGGCCCCCTAGCAACTCGCATGGGGACTGGCCTCTCCTGAGGCCATCAGGGCGGGTCCCTGAGGTCCCCGTCGTAACTCGAGAGCACCTGCCGCAACTCGAGAAAATCCAGGAATTTCTCCCTTCCAGGCGAGATGAGGCCTATTTCCGATGAGGCGTCTGGAGACTAGTGACACCTAACCTCTGGAACTTCGAAAGGGTCTTTCACACCCTTGCTGTAACTCAAGAAGTTCACCGCCATACCCGTCTCCACTCGAGAGGAAGCACGATGGTCCCGCCCACATCCAGAGGAGCCCCGTTTCCCCCTCCTAGCTCGAGTTGAGGGATCCTTTCCCTTCTTTCAACGGGAAAGAATTCCCGGCGTTCCCGTTGCATCTCAAGAGGAGGCACTCTCAACAGGAAAGGCGAGAGGAACTGCATGGTCGTACCACCATTTCAAGAGTCCGCCAGATGTCTCAGTCCATTCCAGAGGAACCTCTTTCCCCTGCACTGGCTCATCTTTCACGCCGAGGATCGACTCACACCACGGTGGCACGTGGGACAGCCCTGTGGGAAAGCCTCGAGGGAAAGCCTAGAGGGAAAACCACAGATCCTTTGATCAACGCGACGGGAAGCGTGACATTGCTGCTACAGCCTGGATGGAAAGTGCACGTGCATGCCCCCACTCGAGACGAGGCCTGTCTCCCCTGGCGAGACTCCAGAAGTACCCAAAGATCCATATCAGCCCCTGAGAGGAATCCTCGGTTCCGGCTCTGACTCCACACAAGGTTTTTGGCCCCGGTATCGATGGGAGAGGAATCCCGAGAGGCCCCCTAGCAACTCGCATGGGGACTGTCCTCTCCTGAGGCCACCAGGGCGGGTCCCTGAGGTCCCCGTCGTAACTCGAGAACACCTGCCGCAACTCGAGAAAATCCAGGAAATTCTCCCTTCCAGGCGAGAAGAGGCCTATTTCCGATGAGGCGTCTGGAGACTAATGACACCTAACATCTGGAACTTCGAAAGGGTCTTTCACACCCTTGCTGCAACTCAAGAAGTTCACCGCCATACCCGTCTCCACTCGAGAGGAAGCACGATGGTCCCGCCCACATCCAGAGGAGCCCCCTTTCCCCCTCGTAGCTCGAGATGAGGAATCCTTTCCCTGCTTTCAACGGGAAAGAATTCCCGGCGTTCCCGTCGCATCTCAAGAGGAGGCACTCTCAACAGGAAAGGCGAGAGGAACTCCATGGTCGTACCACCATTCCAAGAGTCCCCCAGATGTTTCAGTCCATTCCAGTGGAACCTCTTTGCCCTGCACTGGCCCATCTTTCACGCCGAGGATCGACTCACACCACGGTGGCACGTGGGACAGCCCTGTGGGAAAGCCTCGGGGGAAAACCACAGATCCTTTGATCGACGCGACGGGAAGCGTGACATTGCAGCTACAGCCTGGAAGGAAAGCGCACGTGCATGCCCCAACTCGAGACGAGGCCTGACTCCCCTGGGGAAACTCCAGAAGTACCCAAAGATCCATGTCACCCCTGAGAGGAATCCTCGGTTCCGGCCCTGACTCCACACAAGGTTTTTGGCCCCGGTATCGACAGGAGAGGAATCCCGAGAGGCCCCCTAACAACTCGCATGGGCCTGGCCTCTCCTGAGGCCATCAGGGCGGGTCCCTGAGGTCCCCGTCGTAACTCGAGAACACCTGCCGCAACTCGAGAAAATCCAGGAAGTTCTCCCTTCCAGGCGAGATGAGGCCTATTTCCGATGAGGCGTCTGGAGACTAATGACACCTAACCTCTGGAACTTCGAAAGGGTCTTTCACACCCTTGCTGCAACTCAAGAAGTTCACCACCATACCCGTCTCCACTCGAGAGGAAGCACGACGGTCCCGCCCACATCCAGAGGAGCCCCGTTTCCCCCTCGTAGCTCGAGATGAGGGATCCTTTCCCTGCATTCGACGGGAAAGAATTCCCGGCGTTCCCGTCGCATCTCAAGAGGAGGCACTCTCAACAGGAAAGGCGAGAGGAACTCCATGGTCGTACCACCATTCCAAGAGTCCCCCAGATGTCTCATTCCATTTCAGAGGAACCTCTTTGCCCTGCACTGGCTCATCTTTCACGCCGAGGATCGACTCACACCTCGGTGGCACGTGGGACAGCCCTGTGGGAAAGCCTCGAGGGAAAGCCTCGAGGGAAAACCACAGATCCTTTGATCCACGCGACGGGAAGCGTGCCATTGCTGCTACAGCCTGGAAGGAAAGCGCACGTGCATGCCCCCACTCGAGACGAGGCCTGACTCCCCTGGGGAGACTCCAGAAGTACCCAAGATCCATGTCACCCGTGAGAGGAATCCTCGGTTCCGGCCCTGACTCCACACAAGGTTTTTGGCCCCGGTATCGGCGGGAGAGGAATACCGAGAGGCCCCCTAGCAACTCGCATGGGGACTGGCCTCTCCTGAGGCCACCAGGGCGGGTCCCTGAAGTCCCCGTCGTAACTCGAGAACACCTGCCGCAACTCGAGAATATCCAGGAAGTTCTCCCTTCCAGGCGAGATGAGGCCTATTTCCGATGAGGCATCTGGAGACTAATGACACCTAACCTCTGGAACTTCGAAAGGATCTTTCACACCCTTGCTGCAACTCAAGAAGTTCACCGCCATACCCATCTCCACTCGAGAGGAAGCACGTTGGTCCCGCCCACATCCAGAGGAGCCCCGTTTCCCCCTCTTAGATCGAGATGAGGGATCCTTTCCCTGCTTTCAACGGGAAAGAATTCCCAGCGTTCCCATCGCATCTCAAGAGGAGGCACTCTCAACAGGAAAGGCGAGAGGAACTCCATGGTCGTACCACCATGCCAAGAGTCCCCAAGATGTCTCAGTCCATTCCAGAGGAAACTCTTTGCCCTGCACTGGCCCATCTTTCACGCCTAGGATCTACTCACACCACGGTGGCACGTGGGACAGCCCAGTGGGAAAGCGTCGAGGGAAAGCCTCGAGGGAAAACCACAGATCCTTTGATCCACGCGACGGGAAGCGTGACATTGCAGCTACAGCCTGGAAGGAAAGCGCACGTGCATGCCCCCACTCGAGACGAGGCCTGACTCCCCTGGGGAGACTCCAGAAGTACCCAAAGATCCATGTCACCCCTGAGAGGAATCCTCGGTTCCCGCCCTGACTCCACACAAGGTTTTTGGCCCCGGTATCGACGGGAGAGGAATCCCGAGAGGCCCCCTAGCAACTCGCATGGGGACTGGCCTCTCCTGAGGCCACCAGGGCGGGTCCCTGAGGTCCCCGTCGTAACTCGAGAACACCTGCCGCAACTCGAGAATATCCAGGAAGTTCTCCCTTCCAGGCGAGATGAGGCCTATTTCCGATGAGGCATCTGGAGACTAATGACACCTAACCTCTGCAACTTCGAAAGGGTCTTTCACACCCTTGCTGCAACTCAAGAAGTTCACCGCCATACCCGTCTCCACTCGAGAGGAAGCACGATGGTCCCGCCCACATCCAGAGGAGCCCCGTTTCCCCCTCGTAGGTCGAGATGAGGGATCCTTTCCCTGCTTTCAACGGGAAAGAATTCCCAGCGTTCCCATCAAATCTCAAGAGGAGGCACTCTCAACAGGAAAGGCGAGAGGAACTCCATGGTCGTACCACCATGCCAAGAGTCCCCCAGATGTGTCAGTCCATTCCAGAGGAACCTCTTTGCCCTGCACTGGCTCATCTTTCACGCCGAGGATCGACTCACACCACGGTGGCACGTGGGACAGCCCTGTGGGAAAGCCTCGAGGGAAAACCACAGATCCTTTGATCCACGCCACGGGAAGCGTGACATTGCTGCTACAGCCTGGAAGGAAAGCGCACGTGCAGGCCCCCACTCGAGACGAGGCCTGACTCCCCTGGGGAGACCTCAGAAGTACCCAAAGATCCATCTCAGCCCCTGAGAAGAATCCTCGGTTCCGGCCCTGACTCCACACAAGGTTTTTGGCCCCGGTATCGACGGGAGAGGAATCCCGAGAGGCCCCCTATCACCTCGCATGGGGACTGGCCTCTCCTGAGGCCACCAGGGCGGGTCCCTGAGGTCCCCGTCGTAACTCGAGAACACCTGCCGCAACTCGAGAAAATCCAGGAAGTTCTTCCTTCCAGGCGAGATGAGGCCTATTTGCGATGAGGCGTCTGGAGACTAATGACCCCTAACGTTTGGAACTTCGAAAGGGTCTTTCACACCCTTGCTGCAACTCAAGAAGTTCACCGCCATACCTGTCTCCACTCGAGAGGAAGCACGATGGTCCCGCCCACATCTAAAGGAGCCCCGTTTCCTCCTCGGAGCTCGAGATGACGGATCCTTTCCCTGCTTTCAACGGGAAAGAATTCCCGGCGTTCCCATCGCATCTCAAGAGGAGGCACTCTCAACAGGAAAGGCGAGAGGAACTCCATGGTCGTACCACCATTCCAAGAGTCCCCCAGATGTCTCAGTCCATTCCAGAGGAACTTCTTTGCCCTGCACTGGCTCATCTTTCACCCCGAGGATCGATTCACACCACGGTGGCACGTGGGACAGCCCTGTGGGAAAGCCTCGAGGGAAAGCCTCGAGGGAAAACCACAGATCCTTTGATCCACGCCACAAGAAGCGTGACATTGCTGCTACAGCCTGGAAGGAAAGCGCACGTGCATGCCCCCACTCGAGACGAGGCCTGACTCCCCTGGGGAGACTCCAGAAGTACCCAAAGATCCATGTCAGCCCCTGAGAGGAATCCTCGGTTCCGGCCCTGACTACACACAAGGTTTATGGCCCCGGAATTGACGGGAGAGGAACCCCAAGAGGCCCGCTAGCAACTCGCATGTGGACTGGCCTCTCCTGAGGCCACCAGGGCGGGTCCCTGAGGTCCCCGTCGTAACTCGAGAACACCTGCCGCAACTCGAGAAAATCCAGGAAGTTCTCCCTTCCAGGCGAGATTAGGCCTATTTCCGATGAGGCGTCTGGAGACTAATGACACCTAACCTCTGGAACTTCGAAAGGGTCTTTCACACCCTTGCTGCAACTCAAGAAGTTCACCGCCATACCCGTCTCCACTCGAAGGGAAGCACGATGGTCCCGCCCACATCCAGAGGAGCCCCGTTTCCCCCTCGGAGCTCGAGATGAGGGATCCTTTCCCTGCTTTCAACGGGAAAGAATTCCCGGCGTTCCCGTCGCATCTCAAGAGGAGGCACTCTCAACAGGAAAGGCGAGAGGAACTCCATGGTCGTACCACCATTCCAAGAGTCCCCCAGATGTCTCAGTCCATTCCAGAGGAAACTCTTTGCCCTGCACTGGCTCATCTTTCACGCCGAGGATCGACTCACACCACGGTGGCACGAGGGACAGCCCTGTGGGAAAGCCTCGAGGGAAAGCCTCGAGGGAAAACCACAGATCCTTTGATCCACGCCTCGGGAAGCGTGACATTGCTGCTACAGCCTGGAAGGAAAGCGCAAGTGCATGCCCCCACTCGAGCCGAGGCCTGACTCCCCTGGGGAGTCTCCAGAAGTACCCAAAGATCCATGTCAGCCCCTGAGAGGAATCCTCGTTTCCGGCCCTGACTCCACACAAGATTTTTGGCCCCGGTATCGATGGGAGAGGAATCCCGAGAGGCCCCCTAGCAACTCGCATGGGGACTGGCCTCTCCTGAGGCCATCAGGGCGGGTCCCTGAGGTCCCCGTCGTAACTCGAGAGCACCTGCCGCAACTCGAGAAAATCCAGGAATTTCTCCCTTCCAGGCGAGATGAGGCCTATTTCCGATGAGGCGTCTGGAGACTAGTGACACCTAACCTCTGGAACTTCGAAAGGGTCTTTCACACCCTTGCTGCAACTCAAGAAGTTCACCGCCATACCCGTCTCCACTCGAGAGGAAGCACGATGGTCCCGCCCACATCCAGAGGAGCCCCGTTTCCCCCTCCTAGCTCGAGTTGAGGGATCCTTTCCCTTCTTTCAACGGGAAAGAATTCCCAGCGTTCCCGTTGCATCTCAAGAGGAGGCACTCTCAACAGGAAAGGCGAGAGGAACTGCATGGTCGTACCACCATTTCAAGAGTCCGCCAGATGTCTCAGTCCATTCCAGAGGAACCTCTTTCCCCTGCACTGGCTCATCTTTCACGCCGAGGATCGACTCACACCACGGTGGCACGTGGGACAGCCCTGTGGGAAAGCCTCGAGGGAAAGCCTAGAGGGAAAACCACAGATCCTTTGATCAACGCGACGGGAAGCGTGACATTGCTGCTACAGCCTGGATGGAAAGTGCACGTGCATGCCCCCACTCGAGACGAGGCCTGTCTCCCCTGGCGAGACTCCAGAAGTACCCAAAGATCCATATCAGCCCCTGAGAGGAATCCTCGGTTCCGGCTCTGACTCCACACAAGGTTTTTGGCCCCGGTATCGATGGGAGAGGAATCCCGAGAGGCCCCCTAGCAACTCGCATGGGGACTGTCCTCTCCTGAGGCCACCAGGGCGGGTCCCTGAGGTCCCCGTCGTAACTCGAGAACACCTGCCGCAACTCGAGAAAATCCAGGAAATTCTCCCTTCCAGGCGAGAAGAGGCCTATTTCCGATGAGGCGTCTGGAGACTAATGACACCTAACCTCTGGAACTTCGAAAGGGTCTTTCACACCCTTGCTGCAACTCAAGAAGTTCACCGCCATACCCGTCTCCACTCGAGAGGAAGCACGATGGTCCCGCCCACATCCAGAGGAGCCCCCTTTCCCCCTCGTAGCTCGAGATGAGGAATCCTTTCCCTGCTTTCAACGGGAAAGAATTCCCGGCGTTCCCGTCGCATCTCAAGAGGAGGCACTCTCAACAGGAAAGGCGAGAGGAACTCCATGGTCGTACCACCATTCCAAGAGTCCCCCAGATGTTTCAGTCCATTCCAGTGGAACCTCTTTGCCCTGCACTGGCCCATCTTTCACGCCGAGGATCGACTCACACCACGGTGGCACGTGGGACAGCCCTGTGGGAAAGCCTCGGGGGAAAACCACAGATCCTTTGATCGACGCGACGGGAAGCGTGACATTGCAGCTACAGCCTGGAAGGAAAGCGCACGTGCATGCCCCAACTCGAGACGAGGCCTGACTCCCCTGGGGAAACTCCAGAAGTACCCAAAGATCCATGTCACCCCTGAGAGGAATCCTCGGTTCCGGCCCTGACTCCACACAAGGTTTTTGGCCCCGGTATCGACAGGAGAGGAATCCCGAGAGGCCCCCTAACAACTCGCATGGGCCTGGCCTCTCCTGAGGCCATCAGGGCGGGTCCCTGAGGTCCCCGTCGTAACTCGAGAACACCTGCCGCAACTCGAGAAAATCCAGGAAGTTCTCCCTTCCAGGCGAGATGAGGCCTATTTCCGATGAGGCGTCTGGAGACTAATGACACCTAACCTCTGGAACTTCGAAAGGGTCTTTCACACCCTTGCTGCAACTCAAGAAGTTCACCACCATACCCGTCTCCACTCGAGAGGAAGCACGACGGTCCCGCCCACATCCAGAGGAGCCCCGTTTCCCCCTCGTAGCTCGAGATGAGGGATCCTTTCCCTGCATTCGACGGGAAAGAATTCCCGGCGTTCCCGTCGCATCTCAAGAGGAGGCACTCTCAACAGGAAAGGCGAGAGGAACTCCATGGTCGTACCACCATTCCAAGAGTCCCCCAGATGTCTCATTCCATTTCAGAGGAACCTCTTTGCCCTGCACTGGCTCATCTTTCACGCCGAGGATCGACTCACACCTCGGTGGCACGTGGGACAGCCCTGTGGGAAAGCCTCGAGGGAAAGCCTCGAGGGAAAACCACAGATCCTTTGATCCACGCGACGGGAAGCGTGCCATTGCTGCTACAGCCTGGAAGGAAAGCGCACGTGCATGCCCCCACTCGAGACGAGGCCTGACTCCCCTGGGGAGACTCCAGAAGTACCCAAGATCCATGTCACCCGTGAGAGGAATCCTCGGTTCCGGCCCTGACTCCACACAAGGTTTTTGGCCCCGGTATCGGCGGGAGAGGAATACCGAGAGGCCCCCTAGCAACTCGCATGGGGACTGGCCTCTCCTGAGGCCACCAGGGCGGGTCCCTGAAGTCCCCGTCGTAACTCGAGAACACCTGCCGCAACTCGAGAATATCCAGGAAGTTCTCCCTTCCAGGCGAGATGAGGCCTATTTCCGATGAGGCATCTGGAGACTAATGACACCTAACCTCTGGAACTTCGAAAGGATCTTTCACACCCTTGCTGCAACTCAAGAAGTTCACCGCCATACCCATCTCCACTCGAGAGGAAGCACGTTGGTCCCGCCCACATCCAGAGGAGCCCCGTTTCCCCCTCTTAGATCGAGATGAGGGATCCTTTCCCTGCTTTCAACGGGAAAGAATTCCCAGCGTTCCCATCGCATCTCAAGAGGAGGCACTCTCAACAGGAAAGGCGAGAGGAACTCCATGGTCGTACCACCATGCCAAGAGTCCCCAAGATGTCTCAGTCCATTCCAGAGGAAACTCTTTGCCCTGCACTGGCCCATCTTTCACGCCTAGGATCTACTCACACCACGGTGGCACGTGGGACAGCCCAGTGGGAAAGCGTCGAGGGAAAGCCTCGAGGGAAAACCACAGATCCTTTGATCCACGCGACGGGAAGCGTGACATTGCAGCTACAGCCTGGAAGGAAAGCGCACGTGCATGCCCCCACTCGAGACGAGGCCTGACTCCCCTGGGGAGACTCCAGAAGTACCCAAAGATCCATGTCACCCCTGAGAGGAATCCTCGGTTCCCGCCCTGACTCCACACAAGGTTTTTGGCCCCGGTATCGACGGGAGAGGAATCCCGAGAGGCCCCCTAGCAACTCGCATGGGGACTGGCCTCTCCTGAGGCCACCAGGGCGGGTCCCTGAGGTCCCCGTCGTAACTCGAGAACACCTGCCGCAACTCGAGAATATCCAGGAAGTTCTCCCTTCCAGGCGAGATGAGGCCTATTTCCGATGAGGCATCTGGAGACTAATGACACCTAACCTCTGCAACTTCGAAAGGGTCTTTCACACCCTTGCTGCAACTCAAGAAGTTCACCGCCATACCCGTCTCCACTCGAGAGGAAGCACGATGGTCCCGCCCACATCCAGAGGAGCCCCGTTTCCCCCTCGTAGGTCGAGATGAGGGATCCTTTCCCTGCTTTCAACGGGAAAGAATTCCCAGCGTTCCCATCAAATCTCAAGAGGAGGCACTCTCAACAGGAAAGGCGAGAGGAACTCCATGGTCGTACCACCATGCCAAGAGTCCCCCAGATGTGTCAGTCCATTCCAGAGGAACCTCTTTGCCCTGCACTGGCTCATCTTTCACGCCGAGGATCGACTCACACCACGGTGGCACGTGGGACAGCCCTGTGGGAAAGCCTCGAGGGAAAACCACAGATCCTTTGATCCACGCCACGGGAAGCGTGACATTGCTGCTACAGCCTGGAAGGAAAGCGCACGTGCAGGCCCCCACTCGAGACGAGGCCTGACTCCCCTGGGGAGACCTCAGAAGTACCCAAAGATCCATCTCAGCCCCTGAGAAGAATCCTCGGTTCCGGCCCTGACTCCACACAAGGTTTTTGGCCCCGGTATCGACGGGAGAGGAATCCCGAGAGGCCCCCTATCACCTCGCATGGGGACTGGCCTCTCCTGAGGCCACCAGGGCGGGTCCCTGAGGTCCCCGTCGTAACTCGAGAACACCTGCCGCAACTCGAGAAAATCCAGGAAGTTCTTCCTTCCAGGCGAGATGAGGCCTATTTGCGATGAGGCGTCTGGAGACTAATGACCCCTAACGTTTGGAACTTCGAAAGGGTCTTTCACACCCTTGCTGCAACTCAAGAAGTTCACCGCCATACCTGTCTCCACTCGAGAGGAAGCACGATGGTCCCGCCCACATCTAAAGGAGCCCCGTTTCCTCCTCGGAGCTCGAGATGACGGATCCTTTCCCTGCTTTCAACGGGAAAGAATTCCCGGCGTTCCCATCGCATCTCAAGAGGAGGCACTCTCAACAGGAAAGGCGAGAGGAACTCCATGGTCGTACCACCATTCCAAGAGTCCCCCAGATGTCTCAGTCCATTCCAGAGGAACTTCTTTGCCCTGCACTGGCTCATCTTTCACCCCGAGGATCGATTCACACCACGGTGGCACGTGGGACAGCCCTGTGGGAAAGCCTCGAGGGAAAGCCTCGAGGGAAAACCACAGATCCTTTGATCCACGCCACAAGAAGCGTGACATTGCTGCTACAGCCTGGAAGGAAAGCGCACGTGCATGCCCCCACTCGAGACGAGGCCTGACTCCCCTGGGGAGACTCCAGAAGTACCCAAAGATCCATGTCAGCCCCTGAGAGGAATCCTCGGTTCCGGCCCTGACTACACACAAGGTTTATGGCCCCGGAATTGACGGGAGAGGAACCCCAAGAGGCCCGCTAGCAACTCGCATGTGGACTGGCCTCTCCTGAGGCCACCAGGGCGGGTCCCTGAGGTCCCCGTCGTAACTCGAGAACACCTGCCGCAACTCGAGAAAATCCAGGAAGTTCTCCCTTCCAGGCGAGATTAGGCCTATTTCCGATGAGGCGTCTGGAGACTAATGACACCTAACCTCTGGAACTTCGAAAGGGTCTTTCACACCCTTGCTGCAACTCAAGAAGTTCACCACCATACCCGTCTCCACTCGAAGGGAAGCACGATGGTCCCGCCCAGATCCAGAGGAGCCCCGTGTCCCCCTCGTAGCTCGAGATGAGGGATCCTTTCCCTGCTTTCCACGGGAAAGAATTGCCGGCGTTCCCGTCGCATCTCAAGAGGAGGCACTCTCAACAGGAAAGGCGAGAGGAACTCCATGGTCGTACCACCATTCCAAGAGTCCCCCAGATGTCTCAGTCCATTCCAGAGGAAGCTCTTTGCCCTGCACTGGCTCATCTTTCACGCCGAGGATCGACTCACACCACGGTGGCACGTGGGACAGCCCTGTGGGAAAGCCTGGAGGGAAAACCACAGATCCTTTGATCCACGCGACGGGAAGCGTAACATTGCTGCTACAGCCTGGAAGGAAAGTGCACGTGCATGCCCCCACTCGAGACGAGGCCTGACTCCCCTGGGGAGACTCCAGAAGTACCCAAAGATCCATGTCAGCCCCTGAGAGGAATCCTCGGTTCCGGCCCTGACTCCACACAAGGTTTTTGGCCCCGGTATCGACGGGAGAGGAATACCGAGAGGCCCCCTACCAACTCGCATGGGGACTGGCCTCTCCTGAGGCCACCAGGGCGGGTCCCTGAGGTCCCCGTCGTAACTGGAGAACACCTGCCGCAACTCGAGAAAATCAAGGAAGTTCTCCCTTCCAGGCGAGATGAGGCATATTTCCGATGAGGCGTGTGGAGACTAATGACACCTAACCTCTGGAACTTCGAAAGGGTCTTTCACACCTTTGCTGCGACTCAAGAAGTTCACCGCCATACCCGTCTCCACTCGAGAGGAAGCACGATGGTCCCGCCCACATCCAGAGGATCCCCGTTTCCCCCTCGTAGCTCGAGATGAGGGATCCTTTCCCTGCTTTCAACGGGAAAGAATTCCCGGCGTTCCCGTCGCATCTCAAGAGGAGGCACTCTCAACAGGAAAGGCGAGAGGAACTCCATGGTCGTACCACCATTCCAAGAGTCCCCCAGATGTCTCAGTCCATTCCAGAGGAACCTCTTTGCCCTGCACTGGCTCATCTTTCACGCCACGATCGACTCACACCACGGTGGCACGTGGGACAGCCCTGTGGGAAAGCCTCGAGGGAAAGCCTCGAGGGAAAACCACAGATCCTTTGATCCACGCGAAGGGAAGCGTGACATTGCTGCTACAGCCTGGAAGGAAAGCGCACGTGCATGCCCCCACTCGAGCCGAGGCCTGACTCCCCTGGGGATACTCCAGAAGTACCCAAAGATCCATGTCAGCCCCTGAGAGGAATCCTCGGTTCCGGCCCTGACTCCACACAAGGTTTTTGGCCCCGGTATCGACGGGAGAGGAATCCCGAGAGGCCCCCTAGCAACACTCATGGGGACTGGCCTCTCCTGAGGCCACCAGGGCGGGTCCCTGAGGTCCCCGTCGTAACTCGAGAACACCTGCCGCAACTCGAGAAAATCCAGGAAGTTCTCCCTTTCAGGCGAGATGAGGCCTATTTCCGATGAGGCGTCTGGAGTCTAATGACACCAAACCTCTGGAACTTCGGAAGGGTCTTTCACACCCTTGCTGCAACTCAAGAAGTTCACCGCCATACCCGTCTCCACTCGAGAGGAAACACGATGGTCCCGCCCACATCCAGAGGAGCCCCGTTTCCCCCTCGTAGCTCGAGATGAGGGATCCTTTCCCTGCTTTCAACGGGAAAGAATTCCCGGCGTTCCCGTCGCATCTCAAGAGGAGGCACTCTCAACAGGAAAGGCGAGAGGAACTCCATGGTCGTACCACCATTCCAAGAGTCCCCCAGATGTCTCAGTCCATTCCAGAGGAACCTCTTTGCCCTGCACTGGCTCATCTTTCACGCCGAGGATCGATTCACACCACGGTGGCACGTGCGACAGCCCTGTGGGAAAGCCTCGAGGGAAAGCCTCGAGGGAAAACCACAGATCCTTTGATCCAGGCCACGGGAAGCGTGACATTGCTGCTACAGCCTGGAAGGAAAGCGCACGTGCATGCCCCCACTCGAGACGAGGCCTGACTCCCCTGGGGAGACTCCAGAAGTACCCAAAGATCCATGTCAGCCCCTGAGAGGAATCCTCGGTTCCGGCCCTGACTCCACACAAGGTTTTTGGCTCCGGTATCGACCGGAGAGGAATCCCGAGAGGCCCCCAGCAACTCGCATGGGGACTGGCCTCTCCTGAGGCCACCAGGGCGGGTCCCTGAGGTCCCCGTCGTAACTGGAGAACACCTGCCGCAACTCGAGAAAATCCAGGAAGTTCTCCCTTCCAGGCGAGATGAGGCCTATTTCCGATGAGGCGTCTGGAGACTAATGACACCTAAACTCTGGAACTTCGAAAGGGTCTTTCACACCCTTGCTGCAACTCAAGAAGTTCACCGCCATACCCGTCTCCACTCGAGAGGAAGCACGATGGTCCCGCCCACATCCAGAGGAGCCCCGTTTCCCCCTCGTAGCTCGAGATGAGGGATCTTTTCCCTGCTTTCAACGGGAAAGAATTCCCGGCGTTCCTGTCGCATCTCAAGAGGAGGCACTCTCAACAGGAAAGGCGAGAGGAACTCCATGGTCGTACCACCATTCCAAGAGTCCCCCAGATGTCTTAGTCCATTCCAGAGGAACCTCTTTGCCCTGCACTGGCTCATCTTTCACGCCGAGGATCGACTCACACCACGGTGGCACGTGGGACAGCCCTGTGGGAAAGCCTCGAGGAAAGCCTCGAGGGAAAACCACAGATCCTTTGATCCACGCCACGGGAAGCGTGACATTGCTGCTACAGCCTGGAAGGAAAGCGCACGTGCATGCCCCCACTCGAGACGAGGCCTGACTCCCCTGTGGAGACTCCAGAAGTACCCAAAGATCCATGTCAGCCCCTGAGAGGAATCCTCGGTTCCGGCCCTGACTCCACACAAGGTTTTTGGCCCCGGTATCGACGGGAGAGGAATCCCGAGAGGCCCCCTAGCAACTCGCATGGGGACTGGCCTCTCCTGAGGCCACCAGTGCGGGTCCCTGAGGTCCCCGTCGTAACTCCAGAACAGCTGCCGCAACTCGAGAAAATCCAGGAAGTTCTCCCTTCCCGGCGAGATTAGGCCTATTTCCGATGAGGCGTCTGGAGACTAATGACACCTAACCTCTGGAACTTCGATAGGATCTTTCACACCCTTGCTGCAACTCAAGAAGTTCACCGCCATACCCGTCTCCACTCGAGAGGAAGCACGATGGTCCCGCCCACATCCAGAGGAGCCCCGTTTCCCCCTCGTAGCTCGAGATGAGGGATCCTTTCCCTGCTTTCAACGGGAAAGAATTCCCGGCGTTCCCGTCGCATCTCAAGAGGAGGCACTCTCAACAGGAAAGGCGAGAGGAACTCCATGGTCGTACCACCATTCCAAGAGTCCCCCAGATGTCTCAGTCCATTCCAGAGGAACCTCTTTGCCCTGCACTGGCTCATCTTTCACGCCGAGGATCGACTCACACCACGGTGGCACGTGGGACAGCCCTGTGGGAAAGCCTCGAGGGAAAACCACAGATCCTTTGATCCACGCCACGGGAAGCGTGACATTGCTGCTACAGCCTGGAAGGAAATCGCACGTGCATGCCCCCACTGGAGACGAGGCCTGACTCCCCTGGGGAGACTCCAGAAGTACCCAAAGATCCATGTCAGCCCCTGAGAGGAATCCTCGGTTCCGGCCCTGACTCCACACAAGGTTTTTGGCCCCGGTATCGACGGGAGAGGAATCCCGAGAGGCCCCCTAGCAACTCGCATGGGGACTGGCCTCTCCTGAGGCCACCAGGGCGGGTCCCTGAGGTCCCCGTCGTAACTCGAGAACACCTGCCGCAACTCGAGAAAATCCAGGAAGTTCTCCCTTCCAGGCGAGATGAGGCCTATTTCCGATGAGGCGTCTGGAGACTAATGACACCTAACCTCTGGAACTTCGAAAGGGTCTTTCACACCTTTGCTGCAACTCAAGAAGTTCACCGCCATACCCGTCTCCACTCGAGAGGAAGCACGATGGTCCCGCCCACATCCAGAGGAGCCCCGTTTCCCCCTCGTAGCTCGAGATGAGGGATCCTTTCCCTGCTTTCAACGGGAAAGAATTCCCGGCGTTCCCGTCACATCTCAAAAGGAGGCACTCTAAACAGGAAAGGCGAGAGGAACTCCATGGTCGTACCACCATTCCAAGAGTCCCGCAGATGTCTCAGTCCATTCCAGAGGAACCTCTTTGCCCTGCACTGGCTCAACTTTCACGCCGAGGATCGACTCACACCACGGTGGCACGTGGGACAGCCCTGTGGGAAAGCCTCGAGGGAAAGCCTCGAGGGAAAACCGCAGATCCTTTGATCCACGCGACGTGAAGCGTGACATTGCTGCTACAGCCTGGAAGGAAAGTGCACGTGCATGCCCCCACACGAGACGAGGCCTGTCTCCCCTGGCGAGACTCCAGAAGTACCCAAAGATCCATATCAGTCCCTGAGAGGAATCCTCGGTTCCAGCCCTGTCTCCACACAAGGTTTTTGGCCCCGGTATCGACGGGAGAGGAATCCCGAGGGGCCCCCTAGCAACACGCATAGGGACTGGCCTCTCCTGAGGCCAACAGGGCGGGTCCCTGAGGTCCCCGTCGTAACTCGAGAACACCTGCCGCAACTCGAGAAAATCAAGGAAGTTCTCCCTCCAGGCGAGATGAGGCCTATTTCCGATGAGGCGTCTGGAGACTAATGACACCTAACCTCTGGAACTTCGAAAGGGTCTTTCACACCCTTGCTGCAACTCAAGAAGTTCACCGCCATACCCGTCTCCACTCGAGAGAAAGCACGATGGTCCCGCCCACATCCAGAGGAGCCCCGTTTCCCCCTCGTAGCTCGAGATGAGGGATCCTTTGCCTGCTTTCAACGGGAAAATATTCCCGGCGTTCCCGTCGCATCTCAAGAGGAGGCACTCTCAACAGGAAAGGCGAGAGGAACTCCATGGTCGTACCACCATTCCAAGAGTCCCCCAGATGTCTCAGTCCATTCCAGAGGAACCTCTTTGCCCTGCACTGGCTCATCTTTCACGCCGAGGATCGACTCACACCACGGTGGCACGTGGGACAGCCCTGTGGGAAAGCCTCGAGGGAAAACCACAGATCATTTGATCCACGCGACAGGTAGCGTGACATTGCTGCTACAGCCTGGAAGGAAAGTGCACGTGCATGCCCCCACTCGAGACGAGGCCTGACTCCCCTGGGGAGACTCCAGAAGTACCCAAAGATCCATGTCAGCCCCTGAGAGGAATCCTCGGTTCCGGCCCTGACTCCACACAAGGTTTTTGGCCCCGGTATCGACGGGAGAGGAATCCCGAGAGGTCCCCTAGCAACTCGCATAGGGACTGGCCTCTCCTGAGGCCACCAGGGCGGGTCCCTGAGGTCCCCGTCGTAACTCGAGAACACCTGCCGCAAAGCGAGAAAATCCAGGAAGTTCTCCCTTCCAGGCGAGATGAGGCCTATTTCCGATGAGGCGTCTGGAGACTAATGACACCTTACCTCTGGAACTTCGAAAGGGTCTTTCACAGCCTTGCTGCAACTCAAGAAGTTCACCACCATACCCTGCCGGAAGCCAGTGTGAGGAATCCCGCCCGTGACAAGGTCATGAGGAAAGAAGCTGACATACGCAAGGCGTGCTCAGACTTCAGGGACCCCTCTGGATATTCCTAAGCATGTACCCCAGCAAAAATCTGCTGGCTTTTGTGCTCTGCTTTTCCACTTTTCTGATATTCTCTGGAAAAAAGTCAATTCAGGGTTTTAGTCTTCTGCATTTGAAAGGGATGTTTCAGTTAAACCCCTCTGATAGCTCTCTAGTCTGCCTAACAGGTTCCCCAGACCTCTTACAGCTTGTGAATTGCTTACAGCCCCCCAACCGCGAGAGGCACAAAGCTTACAGCTTGTGAATTGCTTACAGCCCCCCAACCGCGGGAGGCACAAAGCTTAAAAGCATCTTAAAGATACAGAGCCTTTTCTAAAGAGTTAAAAATTATATTGGTAGAGGGTTTTCACTGTTGACTCAAGGATTGCTGCCAGACCTCCTTATTCTTTATCTTTTAGGCACCTGGAAGGATGTTAATGTAAGCAGGATGTAGAAAAAGATACATAGTAGTTTTGATGTTAGCAACACTAGACTTTTGAGTTAATTGCTTCTCTTTTGCTATAAATCACTGCACTCCCTCTACTTGTTATAAGTTGCTGTATCCTTGCTGTCTAAGAATGTAACTTTCTTTAGTGCTTTCCGAGAGTGGCACCAGACCTTGGGAAGATCAACACAAATAAGTCTTGTGGTTGACAAACCCTTATCAGAAAAAAGGCTGTAAAATGTTAATTGGCCCTTTTGGTTGGAAGATGATGTAAATTACCTAAGACTTGTGTATACAATTAGGTATGCAGAGAGAAAAGCCTGGTTTTGATAAGAGTCTGGACTGCTAACGCTGCATAACTTTGTGTTACCCATTGATCTCCATGTTTTATCAAAAGTATAAAAGGCCTTCTGAACAATAAAGGACGGGACCAGATTCTCAGACCAGTTTCTCGGACTAGTCTCGGCCTGGTTTCTTGGGAATCTGGCTCCCCCCCTGTCTCTCTCTCTCTCTCTTTTTCTCTCCCTTTTCTTCCCTCTGCTCTTTACTTTAATTTCAGGCTGAATTTCCATCTGGGGCGCGGAGGCTCGCCAGGTCTACTTATTTGCCCTGGTTATTAAGATCCGCGAGAAAGGGAGCTTAAGGCGAGGCACCCTTAGATATTCAAGCGGGCACCGGTGGCCCAACGTAGATGGTGCAAATTCCTTGTCTGGATTTTTATTGGTCTTCCGCGTAAACCAAGCTATTCAGCCCTCTTTCTCCACTTAATCTTCCTACTGCACTACAGTTTCTTAATCTAATCTTATATTAATAAATAAACAAGTCTTTCCACGCCAACGCCGTCCACCCTTCGAATTCCCTGGATCCACCGGGGCTGGACCCCGGCAAGTGGCGCCCGGAACAGGCTATTCGAAGGTAGGTTCCTCGGAGCAAAAGCTCCCCCCGGAGCACTCTCTGTAGCTCCCCCCGGAGCACTCTCTGTTGCTCCCCCCGGAGCACTCTCTGTTGCTCCCCCCCGGAGTGACTTAATCACTCCCCCCGGAGTACTTTCGGGTACTCCCCCAGTGTTGAGTGTTCGGGACGGCTAGGACCCCACTCAGGGTGCCGCGGACCCCCCTGTAGGATAGACAGGGTGAGGAGGAGTGGGAAGTGTTCAAGGGTTTAAGAGAAACCTGGTGCTCTAGAGGTTGAAAAGAAACCTGCTATCTTAGGGTTGAAAACAAAACCCCCCTCGCCAAAGGTAAAACCTTTTTGTTGAGGTAGACTTTTCTATAAGACTTAATTTTCTGACCTGGGTAACAGTGAATCAAAAGAAAGACAGCTTTTTACAGGAGTAATCTTGCAGTTACTAACTAAACGAGGAATTAAAGTTAAAAAATCCAATATTCATTCATTTTTTTCCTTTGTACAAGAACAGTGTCCCTGGTTTCCAGAAGAAGGCACTGTTAACTTAGACACCTGGGAGAGAGTAGGAAAACAACTAAAAACTTACCATGCTGAACATGGCTCACAAAAGGTGCCTACTGACGCCTTTTCCTTATGGAATATAATTAGGGACGCTCTAGACCCTGCCCCTGAATCTGAAAAGGTACATCTGAAAGAGGAAAGTGCAGAGAAAAAGGTATCTATCGAAGAGGAGAGTGATGAAAAGGAGGCTACACCTAACTATCGGCAGTTGAGTCAAATGATAGCTGCAATGACTGCCCAAGAAAAGGTAATAGATAGAGATGACAAAAAAGAGCAGCTTTCAGATGAGGAAGATTTGGAAGAGGAAGTAAGTCAAGATCATTCTGATGAGGACTGGTCTTTATTAAATAAAGATGCTCCAAGGAGTTTAAGAGAAACTTCTCCAATTAGATTATCTGCTCCAAAGAGCTTAATAAAAACTTCCCCAACCAGACCACCTGCTTCCACAAATTCAAGAGAAATTTCCTTAATTAAGCCTTCTGCTTCCAGAGGCTCAAGACAAATGTCCCCCATCAGATTATATGCACCTGAGAGTTTAAGGCCAGATTCCCCAGATAAAACATCCGTAAGACCTAAACACAGAACGGATAAAAAATTCCCAAAGTACGAAGAAAGTGACATAGGACACCCCTTGCCCCCCCCCTCCCTATAAGGGTGAGGGGCCTCCACTAGAAGCTCCCCGAAGAAGAGTTTTCTCTAGCCCAGATGATGAACTTGATCCCCACCTTGAGGCTTGTTTCCCCATAATATTTGGTGGAAGTGGTGGGAGAACAGCCCCCCACTGGGAACCCATTCCAATGAAAATGATTAAAGAACTCAAACAGGCTTGTGCTTTGTATGGGCCTAAAGCCCCGTACACTGTATCATTGGTGGAAGCTTTAGCGGGCAGATGGATGACACCCCATGACTGGAAGACAGTCGCTAAAGCTTGTCTGTCTGGAGGTCAATATGTACTTTGGAGAACTGAATATGAAGATCTAGCCCAAAAACAGGCTGATGCTAACCAAAAATATGGCCCAAGATATATTATAAAAAATATGTTGGCAGGGACTAATGATTTTGGAACACTTAGAGATCAAATGGGATTAGATAAAACCACTTTAGATCAAGTAACCGCCTGCGCCCTTGGGGCTTGGCGTTTGTTGCCTGAAGGGAAAGAATCTACCTCTTCCTTCTCAAATGTTAAACAAAAACCAGAAGAGCCATATGAAGACTTTATATCAAGACTTGCAGAGGCAGTCAACAGAGTAATTTCCAACACTGAGGCAGCTAGTATATTGATAAAACAACTGGCATTTGAAAATGCTAATTCTACCTGCCAGGCCATTTTACGTCCTATTAAAAAAACTGGGGAAATAATAGATTATATCAGGCAATGTGCAGATGTAGGACCAGCGATGATGCAGGGCGTTGCCATAGCTGCAGCCATAAAGGGAAATTCTTACCAGCAGGCAGTACAGTCCTTTTTTACAAATAGAAATAACCCGTCAAAGAGTCATTCCAGTAGTCCAGGCCAGAATATTGGTTTATCCAAGGCCTGCTTCTCTTGCGGACGGGAAGGGCACCTTATGCGAGCTTGTCCCCAAAAAGCAGCCGGTTCTTCTCTGCCGAATTCTCCCTCCCCGGCTGTGCCTACTAATCTCCCTAGATCTCTCTGCCCTCGTTGTCAAAAAGGATATCACTGGGCAAAAGAATGTAGGTCACAATTCCATAGAAATGGAGCCTTTTTGGGCCCCGACCAGCAGTCGGGAAACGGATTGAGGGGCCAGCCTCAGGCCCCGACAACAATTGGGGCAGCCTCACTGAACCCATTCATTCCCTTCGTCCCATCGCAGAACTCATCAGAGCAACCCCAGGCAGCGCAGGACTGGACCTCAGTTCCACCACCTCAGCAATATTAACACCAGATAGCCCCACTGTAAAAATACCTACAGGAGTTAAAGGCCCATTACCAACAGGTTTAGTAGGAATTATACTAGGCAGAAGTTCCTTAGCTATGCAAGGTCTCACAATCATCCCTGGAGTAATTGACTCAGATTATACAGGAGAAATCCAGATAATGATTTCACCCCCAACTAAAACTTTCCAAATACATCAGGGACAAAGAATAGCCCAACTTTTGCTTTTGCCTTACCACACTGCAATTGGGCGCACAGCTACTCAAAATGAAAGGCAGGATAAAGGATTTGGGTCTAGTGATATGGTTTTTTGGATAACAGAAATTACTCAGAAACGTCCTATGAAGACTATCCTGATTAATGGCAAGTCTATTGTGGGGTTATTAGACACAGGAGCAGATGTTTCTTGCATTTCAGGAAAAGACTGGCCCAGCTCCTGGCCCACACATACTACTGAAAATAACTTGGTGGGGATAGGAAGAGCCCCCACAATAGCCAAAAGTGCAAAAATTTTAGATTGGCAATTTGAGGATACCCGTGGAACTTTCCAACCTTATGTCGTTCCTTCGCTCCCCCTTACCCTGTGGGGGAGGGACGTGCTATCTCAAATGGGAGTGTTACTTTTTAGCCCTGATGATAAAGTGACCTCTCAGATGTTGCAGATGGGCTATGATCCATCAAAAGGATTGGGTAAACAACAGACAGGAATAATTGAGCCAATTTGCCCAACTCCTCGCAAGCTACGTGCTGGATTGGGATATCCAAATTTATAATTGAGGCCATTGTTTTTGCTGCCGACCCCATCACATGGAAATCTCAAGATCCGGTGTGGGTAGAACAGTGGCCTCTGCATAAGGAAAAATTATTGGCAGCTAAAGCATTAATCTTTGAACAATTAGAATTGGGACATATTGAGCCCTCCAATAGCCCCTGGAACACTCCTATTTTTGTCATTAAGAAAAAATCTGGTAAATGGCGACTTTTACAGGATTTGAGAGCTATTAATGCCACCATGGAGGACATGGGGGCCTTACAGCCTGGGCTCCCTTCCCCAGTAGCCGTTCCAGAGGGATATAATATAATTGTTATTGATTTACAAGATTGTTTTTTCACTATTCCCTTAAATCCTGAGGATAAAAAGCGATTTGCCTTTAGTCTGCCATCAGAAAATCTTAAACAGCCTTATTTACGGTTTCAGTGGAAGGTTCTGCCTCAGGGAATGAAAAATAGCCCTACTTTATGCCAAAAATTTGTTAATGCCGCTCTAGAAGATACTAGGGCTAAATATGAACACGTGTATATGATTCACTATATGGATGATATTTTAATAGCTCATCCTGATAGAGTTCACCTGCAGACTGTGCTCCAGGACCTGACCCAGGCATTGACAGACAGAGGCCTAAAAATTGCCCCAGAAAAAATTCAAATCAATCCGCCCATAACTTACTTAGGAAGAGTCATAAATTCAGAAACGGTGACTCATACCCCGCTGCAATTGAGAAAAGACCATCTTATTACTTTAAATGATTATCAAAAACTCTTAGGTGATATTAATTGGATTAGACCATATTTAAAATTAACCACTGCCGAATTAAAACCTCTTTTTAACACTTTACGCGGGGATCCTGATCCAACCTCAAAAAGACAATTAACAGCTGAGGCTCAAGAAGCCCTAGGCAAAGTAGAAGCAGCCTTATCAAATAGCTATGTAAAAAGAATTGATTTGACGATGACGTGGCAGTTCCTTTGCCTAGCTACTCCAACGGCGCCTACGGGAGTTCTGTGGCAACGCGGCCCTTTAGAATGGATCCATCTTCCTACCCAAGCTAAAAAAGTCGTGGCTTCTTATCCTGGTTTAATTGCCACATTAATGCTAAAAGGAAGGAAGCGGAGCATTGAATTGTTTGGTAAAGAGCCATCAGAGATTGTAATTCCATATAATAAGGAGCAGCTTGATGCTCTTTTAATGTTTGATGAAGACTGGCAGATTGCCATAGGGAATTACTGTGGTCAAATTTTGCATCATTTACCCTCGCATGTTTTACTAAATTTTATGTCTAACCATCCAGTTATTTTTCCTGTCCGGTGTAAACAGTTCCCTATTTCAGATGCTCAGGTAGTCTTTACTGATGGATCGGCTAACGGTAGAGCCTCTATAGTCACAAGAGATCATCAAAAACTTTTGGAAACACAAGAAACTTCAGCTCAAAGGGCTGAAATCACAGCTGTTATTGAGGCCTTTGTTATGTTTGCGGAGAAAGAATTTAACCTTTATTCTGACTCTCAGTATGTGGTCAGGCTGTTTCCACACATTGAGACTGCAGTTTTGCCTGAAAACAAAACTGCTATCTTCCATTTGTTAACTAAACTGCAGCAGCAAATATGGAAAAGAAATCGGGCGTTCTTTATCGGCCACATTCGGGCTCATTCCGGCCTGCCTGGCCCTTTAAATGCTCTCAATGAATTGGCAGATTCGTTAACCAGGATTTCAGTGGCTTCTGTTTTTGAAGAAGCTCGAGCTTCTCACTCACTTCATCACCAAAATGCCACTGCCTTACGATACCAGTTTCAAATTCCTCGAGAATCTGCCCGAGAGATTGTTCGTTCTTGTTCACATTGTCCTACTACCGTGAATGCTTTGCCTCTGGGAGTTAACCCTCGCGGTCTCAAACCTAATGCACTCTGGCAAATGGATGTAACCCATGTCTCTTCATTTGGAAAACTGTCTTTTGTTCATGTAACTGTAGATACCTTCTCTCATGTTATTATTGCCACTGCTCGTACAGGGGAAGCAGTTAAAGATGTAATACAACATCTTTTTACATGCTTTTCCTATCTGGGCTTGCCAAAAGCTTTAAAAACTGATAATGCTCCTGCTTACACTTCTAAATCTTTTCAGCAATTCTGTACAAGATTTCAAATTAAACATAACACCGGCATCCCTTATAACCCACAAGGACAAGCCATTGTGGAAAGAGCACATCAAACACTGAAAATCCATATTCAAAAACTAAAAGAAGGGGAATTTAAATATAGTTCCCCCCATCAGATTTTGCAACATGCTCTTTTCGTAATAAATAACTTAAATGCTGATTCATCCGGAAACACTGCAATGCTTCGCCATTGGTGCCCAGAGCAATTGAATGCAAAACCATTAGTAAAATGGAGGGACCTTCTTTCCGGACAATGGAAAGGTCCTGACCCCTTATTAACCAATGGGCGAGGGTATGCTTGTGTTTTTCCACAGGACGCGGACGCTCCGATTTGGGTTCCAGACAGACTAATTCGCCATGTCTCAGCTCCCCGGATACCAGAATCCCCCGCCACCGCGATCTCTAAAAAGGAAGAAACTCCCTCTTCCCCCGCTCCCTCCGCCAGCACGGGAAACGCCGCTGACCCCAGGACAGCTGACATTGGAGATCCCGGATAGGCGCGGATCGGAGCCACCCACTGGACAGATGTCACGACTTCAGATACAGGATATTGCACCCCCTGATTTTTTGCCTCGCAGGAATCCATTAGGACGCCCAGCTCAGTCAACCCAACAAGCCTCCTTGCCCACCTGGGGACAGATTAAAGCTCTCTGTCGCCAGGCACAGGGGATAGCTACCCTACAGGGATCGTCAGTCTCTCCTGAAAAGGTGTTTATTGCCATGCTTGCCTTGCTCTCTTGCCAGGTAAGCGCTGCTCCCATTCCAACCAAATATTGGGCGTTTCTCCCGGATCCTCCAACTTTCCAAGTTGTTACTTGGAACAGTGACCCCATACGAGTTAGTACAGACCAGCCTCGCCTTTTGGGAGGATCTTTTACTTCCTATACAAAAGACCAATACCCTATTAATTTCAATTATACCTTTAAAGGACTAGCAGATGATTTTCCTGTCTGCTTTAATTTTCCTCCTGGCCTTACAGGAGACTTCTTTACCAAGACAGGATGCATTGGAGCCTCCACAAAAGCAGTTATGACAGATTCCCCAACCTCTAAATTTGCATCTATAGGGGATCGGTCTGCTTGGATATTACGAGCCCGTATGCCTGGGGTCCTTGGCCCCTATAAGTCTTTGTCTCTCAAAACTCCATCAGAATATCCAAATTGTGATGATGTTGCTCCCTCAGATGTTATTTGGAAAACTATAGATGATCATTCAGGATATCCGATTTGGAAATCTTGTATTTATAATTCGAGAGTAGATTACAATATGCCGGGAGGAAGAAATTGTGCGATTCAGGACTGGAGCAACCCAAATCCAGGTCAAGACCCTGAGTCTGACGATGACTTTATCAATAGATTGGATAATTGGAAAGAATATTCAATTTCTTGGCCGTTAGTTGCCACCAGACGGCATCATAACCAATTTGTTCCCCCTATGCTGTCTTATATAACTAGAGGTAAAACCTTTTGGCAGCCAGAAATTTGGAGAGCCCTTGCGGCTACCGCCCCTATTATTTTAATCCAACCAAAAAATACCTCTATTTACTCTATTTTAGCTTGTCTACCCTCTCCTTATGTTTTTCTTTTCACTAATGATTCTGAAAGACTTAACATACAATTGAATTATACAGGTGGACCCCATGTAGTGTCTTGTGAACAATGTATGCTTTCATCCTGTTTAACTCCTCAATATAAAGTTTGCTCTTTCATGGTTTTAAAACGTCCGCCCTATCTCATGGTACCTGTAACTGTAGCCACGTATTGGTATGATAACCATGGCCTAGCTGTACTGCAACAGCTACAAGATTTAATGCGAACACGACGGTTTGTGGGCTTACTTGTTTTGGGAATATCAGCTTTGATAACCGCAATTACTTCTGTTACTGTGGCGGCATTATCATTGTCTCAACAAGTGTATACTGCCCAATATGTTGACACCGTATCCAAAAATGTTTCTCTAACGCTGGCAACCCAGGAAATTATAGATAGGAAGCTAGAAATAAGGATTGATGCCTTAGAAGAAGCAGTAATGCATATTGGGAATGAATTACAGAGTCTGAAAATGAAATTGGCTCTTTCATGTCATGCCGATTACCGGTGGATATGTGTTACATCCCTGAAAGTAAATGAGACAGATTTTAAATGGGAGAGGGTCAAAAATCATATTTTAGGTGTCTGGAACAGCTCAGATATTAGTTTAGATTTAGGGAAACTTCATAATCAGATTCAGACCTTGGAACACTCCCGATTAGATTTTACCGCCGCAGGAGAAGCCAATGACTTTTTCCACACCTTCTCTGACTTCATTTCTGGAAAAACTCTTCTGACTACTGTCTCTAGCTATGCTGCTGTGGGTGCCATAATCCTGCTCCTTGTAATCGTGCTTCCTTGTGTTGTCAGGACTCTTCGGCAGAGCATTCGGAATCTCGCGACTGAACTGCACCTAATTTTTTTAAAAAACTAATAAAGAAGGGGGAGTTGCCGGAAGCCAGTGTGAGGAATCCCGCCCGTGACAAGGTCATGAGGAAGGAAGCTGACATACGCAAGGCGTGCTCAGACTTCAGGGACCCCTCTGGATATTCCTAAGCATGTACCCCAGCAAAAATCTGCCGGCTTTTGTGCTCTGCTTTTCCACTTTTCTGATATTCTCTGGAAAAAAGTCAATTCAGGGTTTTAGTCTTCTGCATTTGAAAGGGATGTTTCAGTTAAACCCCTCTGATAGCTCTCTAGTCTGCCTAACAGGTTCCCCAGACCTCTTACAGCTTGTGAATTGCTTACAGCCCCCCAACCGCGAGAGGCACAAAGCTTACAGCTTGTGAATTGCTTACAGCCCCCCAACCGCGGGAGGCACAAAGCTTAAAAGCATCTTAAAGATACAGAGCCTTTTCTAAAGAGTTAAAAATTATATTGGTAGAGGGTTTTCACTGTTGACTCAAGGATTGCTGCCAGACCTCCTTATTCTTTACCTTTTAGGCACCTGGAAGGATGTTAATGTAAGCAGGATGTAGAAAAAGATACATAGTAGTTTTGATGTTAGCAACACTAGACTTTTGAGTTAATTGCTTCTCTTTAGCTATAAATCACTGCACTCCCTCTACTTGTTATAAGTTGCTGTATCCTTGCTGTCTAAGAATGTAACTTTCTTTAGTGCTTTCCGAGAGTGGCACCAGACCTTGGGAAGATCAACACAAATAAGTCTTGTGGTTGACAAACCCTTATCAGAAAAAAGGCTGTAAAATGTTAATTGGCCCTTTTGGTTGGAAGATGATGTAAATTACCTAAGACTTGTGTATACAATTAGGTATGCAGAGAGAAAAGCCTGGTTTTGATAAGAGTCTGGACTGCTAACGCTGCATAACTTTGTGTTACCCATTGACCTCCATGTTTTATCAAAAGTATAAAAGGCCTTCTGAACAATAAAGGACGGGACCAGATTCTCAGACCAGTTTCTCGGACTAGTCTCGGCCTGGTGTCTTGGGAATATGGCTCCCCCCGTGTCTCTCTCTCTCTCTCTTTTTCTCTCCCTTTTCTTCCCTCTGCTCTTTACTTTAATTTCAGGCTGAATTTCCATCTGGGGCGCGGAGGCTCGCCAGGTCTACTTATTTGCCCTGGTTATTAAGATCCGCGAGAAAGGGAGCTTAAGGCGAGGCACCCTTAGATATTCAAGCGGGCACCGGTGGCCCAACGTAGATGGTGCAAATTCCTTGTCTGGATTTTTATTGGTCTTCCACGTAAACCAAGCTATTCAGGCCTCTTTCTCCACTTAATCTTCCTACTACACTACAGTTTCTTAATCTAATCTTATATTAATAAATAAACAAGTCTTTCCACGCCAACGCCGTCCACCCTTCGAATTCCCTGGATCCACCGGGGCTGGACCCCGGCAATACCCGTCTCCACTAGAGAGGAAGCACGATGGTCCCGCCCACATCCAGAGGAGCCCCGTTTCCCCCTCGTAGCTCGAGATGAGGGATCCTTTCCCTGCTTTCAACGGGAAAGAATTCCCGGCGTTCCCGTCGCATCTCAAGAGGAGGCACTCTCAACAGGAAAGGCGAGAGGAACTCCATGGTCGTACCACCATTCCAAGAGTCCCCCAGATGTCTCAGTCCATTCCAGAGGAACCTCTGTGCCCTGCACTGGCTCATCTTTCACGCCGAGGATCGACTCACACCACGGTGGAACGTGGGACAGCCCTGTGGGAAAGCCTCGAGGGAAAACCACAGATCCTTTGATCCACGCGACGGGAAGCGTGACATTGCTGCTACAGCCTGGAAAGAAAACGCACGTGCATGCCCCCACTCGAGACGAGGCCTGACTCCCCTGCGGAGACTCCAGAAGTACCCAAAGATCCATGTCAGCCCCTGAGAGGAATCCTCGTTTCCGGCCCTGACTCCACACAAGGTTTTTGGCCCCGGTATCGACGGGAGAGGAATCCCGCGAGGCCCCCTAGCAACTCGCATGTGGACTGGCCTCTCCTGAGGCCACCAGGGCGGGTCCCTGAGGTCCCCGTCGTAACTCGAGAACACCTGCCGCATCTCGAGAAAATCCAGGAAGTTCTCCCTTCCAGGCGAGATGAGGCCTATTTCCGATGAGGCGTCTGGAGACTAATGACACCTAACCTCTGGAACTTCGAAAGGGTCTTTCACACCCTTGCTGCAACTCAAGAAGTTCACCGCCATACCCGTCTCCACTCGAGAGGAAGCACGATGGTCCCGCCCACATCCAGAGGAGCCCCGTTTCCCCCTCGTAGCTCGAGATGAGGGATCCTTTCCCTGCTTTCAACGGGAAAGAATTCCCGGCGTTCCCGTCGCATCTCAAGAGGAGGCACTCTCAACAGGAAAGGAGAGAGGAACTCCATGGTCGTACCACCATTCCAAGAGTCCCCCAGATGTCTCAGTCCATTCCAGAGGAACCTCTTTGCCCTGCACTGGCTCATCTTTCACGCCGAGGATCGACTCACACCACAGTGGCACGTGCGACAGCCCTGTGGGAAAGCCTCGAGGGAAAACCACAGATCCTTTGATGCACGCGACGGGAATCGTGACATTGCTGCTACAGCCTGGAAGGAAAGTGCACGTGCATGCCCCCACTCGAGACGAGGCCTGACTCCCCTGGGGAGACTCCAGAAGTACCCAAAGATCCATGTCAGCCCCTGAGAGGAATCCTCGGTTCCGGCCCTGACTCCACACAAGGTTTTTGGCCCCGGTATCGACGGGAGAGGAATACCGAGAGGCCCCCTAGCAACTCGCATGGGGACTGGCCTCTCCTGAGGCCACCAGGGCGGGTCCCTGAGGTCCCCGTCGTAACTGGAGAACACCTGCCGCAACTCGAGAAAATCAAGGAAGTTCTCCCTTCCAGGCGAGATGAGGCATATTTCCGATGAGGCGTGTGGAGACTAATGACACCTAACCTCTGGAACTTCGAAAGGGTCTTTCACACCTTTGCTGCGACTCAAGAAGTTCACCGCCATACCCGTCTCCACTCGAGAGGAAGCACGATGGTCCCGCCCACATCCAGAGGAGCCCCGTTTCCCCCTCGTAGATCAAGATGAGGGATCCTTTCCCTGCTTTCAACGGGAAAGAATTCCCGGCGTTCCCGTCGCATCTCAAGAGGAGGCACTCTCAACAGGAAAGGCGAGAGGAACTCCATGGTCGTACCACCATTCCAAGAGTCCCCCAGATGTCTCAGTCTATTCCAGAGGAACCTCTTTGCCCTGCACTGGCTCATCTTTCATGCCGAGGATCGACTCACACCACGGTGGCACGTGGGACAGCCCTGTGGGAAAGCCTCGAGGGAAAGCCTCGAGGGAATACCGCAGATCCTTTGATCCACGAGTCGGGAAGCGTGACATTGCTGCTACAGCCTGGAAGGAAAGCGCACGTGCATGCCCCCACTCGAGACGAGGCCTGACTCCCCTGGGGAGATTCCAGAAGTACCCAAAGATCCATGTCAGCCCCTGAGAGGAATCCTCGGTTCCGGCCCTGACTCCACACAAAGTTTTCGGCCCCGGTATCGACGGGAGAGGAATCCCGAGAGGCACCCTAGCAACTCGCATGGGGACTGGCCTCTCCTGAGGCCACCAGGGCGGGTCCCTGAGGTTCCCGTCGTAACTCGAGAGCACCTGCCGCAACTCGAGAAATTCCAGGAAGTTCTCCCTTCCAGGCGAGATGAGGCCTATTTCCGATGAGGCGTCTGGAGACTAATGACACCTAACCTCTGGAACTTCGAAAGGGTCTTTCACACCCTTGCTGCGACTCAAGAAGTTCACCGCCATACCCGTCTCCACTCGAGAGGAAGCACGATGGTCCCGCCCACAACCAGAGGATCCCCGTTTCCCCCTCGTAGCTCGAGATGAGGGATCCTTTCCCTGCTTTCAACGGGAAAGAATTCCCGGCGTTCCCGTCGCATCTCAAGAGGAGGCACTCTCAACAGGAAAGGCGAGAGGAACTCCATGGTCCTACCACCATTCCAAGAGTCCCCCAGATGTCTCAGTCCATTCCAGAGGAACCTCTTTGCCCTGCACTGGCTCATCTTTCACGCCGAGGATCGACTCACACCACGGTGGCACGTGGGACAGCCCTGTGGGAAAGCCTCGAGGGAAAGCCTCGAGGGAAAACCACAGATCCTTTGATCCACGCCACGGGAAGCGTGACATTGCTGCTACAGCCTGGAAGGAAAGCGCACGTGCATGCCCCCACTCGAGACGAGGCCTGACTCCCCTGGGGAGACTCCAGAAGTACCCAAAGATCCATGTCAGCCCCTGAGAGGAATCCTCGGTCCCGGCCCTGACTCCACACAAGGTTTTTGGCCCCGGTATCGACGGGATAGGTATCCCGAGAGGCCCCCTAGCAACTCGCATGGGGACTGGCCTCTCCTGAGGCCACCAGGGCGGGTCCCTGAGGTCCCCGTCGTAACTCGAGAACACCTGCCGCAACTCGAGAAAATCCAGGAAGTTCTCCCTTCCAGGCGAGATGAGGCCTATTTCCGATGAGGCGTCTGGAGACTAATGACACCTAACCTCTGGAACTTCGAAAGGGTCTTTCACACCCTTGCTGCAACTCAAGAAGTTCACCGCCATACCCGTCTCCACTCGAGAGGAAGCACGATGGTCCCGCCCACATCCAGAGGAGCCCCGTTTCCCCCTCGTAGCTCGAGATGAGGGATCCTTTCCCTGCTTTCAACGGGAAAGAATTCCCGGTGTTCCCGTCGCATCTCAAGAGGAGGCACTCTCAACAGGAAAGGCGAGAGGAACTCCATGGTCGTACCACCATTCCAAGAGTCCCCCAGATGTCTCAGTCCATTCCAGAGGAACCTCTTTGCCCTGCACTGGCTCATCTTTCACGCCACGATCGACTCACACCACGGTGGCACGTGGGACAGCCCTGTGGGAAAGCCTCGAGGGAAAGCCTCGAGGGAAAACCACAGATCCTTTGATCCACGCGAAGGGAAGCGTGACATTGCTGCTACAGCCTGGAAGGAAAGCGCACGTGCATGCCCCCACTCGAGCCGAGGCCTGACTCCCCTGGGGAGACTCCAGAAGTACCCAAAGATCCATGTCAGCCCCTGAGAGGAATCCTCGGTTCCGGCCCTGACTCCACACAAGGTTTTTGGCCCCGGTATCGACGGGAGAGGAATCCCGAGAGGCCCCCTAGCAACTCTCATGGGGACTGGCCTCTCCTGAGGCCACCAGGGCGGGTCCCTGAGGTCCCCGTCGTAACTCGAGAACACCTGCCGCAACTCGAGAAAATCCAGGAAGTTCTCCCTTTCAGGCGAGATGAGGCCTATTTCCGATGAGGCGTCTGGAGTCTAATGACACCAAACCTCTGGAACTTCGGAAGGGTCTTTCACACCCTTGCTGCAACTCAAGAAGTTCACCGCCATACCCGTCTCCACTCGAGAGGAAACACGATGGTCCCGCCCACATCCAGAGGAGCCCCGTTTCCCCATCGTAGCTCGAGATGAGGGATCCTTTCCCTGCTTTCAACGGGAAAGAATTCCCGGCGTTCCCGTCGCATCTCAAGAGGAGGCACTCTCAACAGGAAAGGCGAGAGGAACTCCATGGTCGTACCACCATTCCAAGAGTCCCCCAGATGTCTCAGTCCATTCCAGAGGAACCTCTGTGCCCTGCACTGGCTCATCTTTCACGCCGAGGATCGACTCACACCACGGTGGAACGTGGGACAGCCCTGTGGGAAAGCCTCGAGGGAAAACCACAGATCCTTTGATCCACGCGACGGGAAGCGTGACATTGCTGCTACAGCCTGGAAAGAAAACGCACGTGCATGCCCCCACTCGAGACGAGGCCTGACTCCCCTGCGGAGACTCCAGAAGTACCCAAAGATCCATGTCAGCCCCTGAGAGGAATCCTCGTTTCCGGCCCTGACTCCACACAAGGTTTTTGGCCCCGGTATCGACGGGAGAGGAATCCCGCGAGGCCCCCTAGCAACTCGCATGTGGACTGGCCTCTCCTGAGGCCACCAGGGCGGGTCCCTGAGGTCCCCGTCGTAACTCGAGAACACCTGCCGCATCTCGAGAAAATCCAGGAAGTTCTCCCTTCCAGGCGAGATGAGGCCTATTTCCGATGAGGCGTCTGGAGACTAATGACACCTAACCTCTGGAACTTCGAAAGGGTCTTTCACACCCTTGCTGCAACTCAAGAAGTTCACCGCCATACCCGTCTCCACTCGAGAGGAAGCACGATGGTCCCGCCCACATCCAGAGGAGCCCCGTTTCCCCCTCGCAGCTCGAGATGAGGGATCCTTTCCCTGCTTTCAACGGGAAAGAATTCCCGGCGTTCCCGTCGCATCTCAAGAGGAGGCACTCTCAACAGGAAAGGAGAGAGGAACTCCATGGTCGTACCACCATTCCAAGAGTCCCCCAGATGTCTCAGTCCATTCCAGAGGAACCTCTTTGCCCTGCACTGGCTCATCTTTCACGCCGAGGATCGACTCACACCACAGTGGCACGTGCGACAGCCCTGTGGGAAAGCCTCGAGGGAAAACCACAGATCCTTTGATGCACGCGACGGGAATCGTGACATTGCTGCTACAGCCTGGAAGGAAAGTGCACGTGCATGCCCCCACTCGAGACGAGGCCTGACTCCCCTGGGGAGACTCCAGAAGTACCCAAAGATCCATGTCAGCCCCTGAGAGGAATCCTCGGTTCCGGCCCTGACTCCACACAAGGTTTTTGGCCCCGGTATCGACGGGAGAGGAATACCGAGAGGCCCCCTAGCAACTCGCATGGGGACTGGCCTCTCCTGAGGCCACCAGGGCGGGTCCCTGAGGTCCCCGTCGTAACTGGAGAACACCTGCCGCAACTCGAGAAAATCAAGGAAGTTCTCCCTTCCAGGCGAGATGAGGCATATTTCCGATGAGGCGTGTGGAGACTAATGACACCTAACCTCTGGAACTTCGAAAGGGTCTTTCACACCTTTGCTGCGACTCAAGAAGTTCACCGCCATACCCGTCTCCACTCGAGAGGAAGCACGATGGTCCCGCCCACATCCAGAGGAGCCCCGTTTCCCCCTCGTACATCAAGATGAGGGATCCTTTCCCTGCTTTCAACGGGAAAGAATTCCCGGCGTTTCCGTCGCATCTCAAGAGGAGGCACTCTCAACAGGAAAGGCGAGAGGATCTCCATGGTCGTACCACCATTCCAAGAGTCCCCCAGATGTCTCAGTCTATTCCAGAGGAACCTCTTTGCCCTGCACTGGCTCATCTTTCACGCCACGATCGACTCACACCACGGTGGCACGTGGGACAGCCCTGTGGGAAAGCCTCGAGGGAAAGCCTCGAGGGAAAACCACAGATCCTTTGATCCACGCGAAGGGAAGCGTGACATTGCTGCTACAGCCTGGAAGGAAAGCGCACGTGCATGCCCCCACTCGAGCCGAGGCCTGACTCCCCTGGGGAGACTCCAGAAGTACCCAAAGATCCATGTCAGCCCCTGAGAGGAATCCTCGGTTCCGGCCCTGACTCCACACAAGGTTTTTGGCCCCGGTATCGACGGGAGAGGAATCCCGAGAGGCCCCCTAGCAACTCTCATGGGGACTGGCCTCTCCTGAGGCCACCAGGGCGGGTCCCTGAGGTCCCCGTCGTAACTCGAGAACACCTGCCGCAACTCGAGAAAATCCAGGAAGTTCTCCCTTTCAGGCGAGATGAGGCCTATTTCCGATGAGGCGTCTGGAGTCTAATGACACCAAACCTCTGGAACATCGGAAGGGTCTTTCACACCCTTGCTGCAACTCAAGAAGTTCACCGCCATACCCGTCTCCACTCGAGAGGAAACACGATGGTCCCGCCCACATCCAGAGGAGCCCCGTTTCCCCATCGTAGCTCGAGATGAGGGATCCTTTCCCTGCTTTCAACGGGAAAGAATTCCCGGCGTTCCCGTCGCATCTCAAGAGGAGGCACTCTCAACAGGAAAGGCGAGAGGAACTCCATGGTCGTACCACCATTCCAAGAGTCCCCCAGATGTCTCAGTCCATTCCAGAGGAACCTCTTTGCCCTGCACTGGCTCATCTTTCACGCCGAGGATCGATTCACACCACGGTGGCACGTGCGACAGCCCTGTGGGAAAGCCTCGAGGGAAAGCCTCGAGGGAAAACCACAGATCCTTTGATCCAGGCCACGGGAAGCGTGACATTGCTGCTACAGCCTGGAAGGAAAGCGCACGTGCATGCCCCCACTCGAGACGAGGCCTGACTCCCCTGGGGAGACTCCAGAAGTACCCAAAGATCCATGTCAGCCCCTGAGAGGAATCCTCGGTTCCGGCCCTGACTCCACACAAGGTTTTTGGCTCCGGTATCGACGGGAGAGGAATCCCGAGAGGCCCCCAGCAACTCGCATGGGGACTGGCCTCTCCTGAGGCCACCAGGGCGGGTCCCTGAGGTCCCCGTCGTAACTGGAGAACACCTGCCGCAACTCGAGAAAATCCAGGAAGTTCTCCCTTCCAGGCGAGATGAGGCCTATTTCCGATGAGGCGTCTGGAGACTAATGACACCTAAACTCTGGAACTTCGAAAGGGTCTTTCACACCCTTGCTGCAACTCAAGAAGTTCACCGCCATACCCGTCTCCACTCGAGAGGAAGCACGATGGTCCCGCCCACATCCAGAGGAGCCCCGTTTCCCCCTCGTAGCTCGAGATGAGGGATCTTTTCCCTGCTTTCAACGGGAAAGAATTCCCGGCGTTCCCGTCGCATCTCAAGAGGAGGCACTCTCAACAGGAAAGGCGAGAGGAACTCCATGGTCGTACCACCATTCCAAGAGTCCCCCAGATGTCTTAGTCCATTCCAGAGGAACCTCTTTGCCCTGCACTGGCTCATCTTTCACGCCGAGGATCGACTCACACCACGGTGGCACGTGGGACAGCCCTGTGGGAAAGCCTCGAGGAAAGCCTCGAGGGAAAACCACAGATCCTTTGATCAACGCCACGGGAAGCGTGACATTGCTGCTACAGCCTGGAAGGAAAGCGCACGTGCATGCCCCCACTCGAGACGAGGCCTGACTCCCCTGGGTAGACTCCAGAAGTACCCAAAGATCCATGTCAGCCCCTGAGAGGAATCCTCGGTTCGGGCCCTGACTCCACACAAAGTTTTCGGCCCCGGTATCGACGGGAGAGGAATCCCGAGAGGCACCCTAGCAACTCGCATGGGGACTGGCCTCTCCTGAGGCCACCAGGGCGGGTCCCTGAGGTTCCCGTCGTAACTCGAGAGCACCTGCCGCAACTCGAGAAATTCCAGGAAGTTCTCCCTTCCAGGCGAGATGAGGCGTATTTCCGATGAGGCGTCTGGAGACTAATGACACCTAACCTCTGGAACTTCGAAAGGGTCTTTCACACCCTTGCTGCGACTCAAGAAGTTCACCGCCATACCCGTCTCCACTCGAGAGGAAGCACGATGGTCCCGCCCACAACCAGAGGATCCCCGTTTCCCCCTCGTAGCTCGAGATGAGGGATCCTTTCCCTGCTTTCAACGGGAAAGAATTCCCGGCGTTCCCGTCGCATCTCAAGAGGAGGCACTCTCAACAGGAAAGGCGAGAGGAACTCCATGGTCCTACCACCATTCCAAGAGTCCCCCAGATGTCTCAGTCCATTCCAGAGGAACCTCTTTGCCCTGCACTGGCTCATCTTTCACGCCGAGGATCGACTCACACCACGGTGGCACGTGGGACAGCCCTGTGGGAAAGCCTCGAGGGAAAGCCTCGAGGGAAAACCACAGATCCTTTGATCCACGCCACGGGAAGCGTGACATTGCTGCTACAGCCTGGAAGGAAAGCGCACGTGCATGCCCCCACTCGAGACGAGGCCTGACTCCCCTGGGGAGACTCCAGAAGTACCCAAAGATCCATGTCAGCCCCTGAGAGGAATCCTCGGTTCCGGCCCTGACTCCACACAAGGTTTTTGGCCCCGGTATCGACGGGATAGGTATCCCGAGAGGCCCCCTAGCAACTCGCATGGGGACTGGCCTCTCCTGAGGCCACCAGGGCGGGTCCCTGAGGTCCCCGTCGTAACTCGAGAACACCTGCCGCAACTCGAGAAAATCCAGGAAGTTCTCCCTTCCAGGCGAGATGAGGCCTATTTCCGATGAGGCGTCTGGAGACTAATGACACCTAACCTCTGGAACTTCGAAAGGGTCTTTCACACCCTTGCTGCAACTCAAGAAGTTCACCGCCATACCCGTCTCCACTCGAGAGGAAGCACGATGGTCCCGCCCACATCCAGAGGAGCCCCGTTTCCCCCTCGTAGCTCGAGATGAGGGATCCTTTCCCTGCTTTCAACGGGAAAGAATTCCCGGCATTCCCGTCGCATCTCAAGAGGAGGCACTCTCAACAGGAAAGGCGAGAGGAACTCCATGGTCGTACCACCATTCCAAGAGTCCCCCAGATGTCTCAGTCCATTCCAGAGGAACCTCTTTGCCCTGCACTGGCTCATCTTTCACGCCACGATCGACTCACACCACGGTGGCACGTGGGACAGCCCTGTGGGAAAGCCTCGAGGGAAAGCCTCGAGGGAAAACCACAGATCCTTTGATCCACGCGAAGGGAAGCGTGACATTGCTGCTACAGCCTGGAAGGAAAGCGCACGTGCATGCCCCCACTCGAGCCGAGGCCTGACTCCCCTGGGGAGACTCCAGAAGTACCCAAAGATCCATGTCAGCCCCTGAGAGGAATCCTCGGTTCCGGCCCTGACTCCACACAAGGTTTTTGGCCCCGGTATCGACGGGAGAGGAATCCCGAGAGGCCCCCTAGCAACTCTCATGGGGACTGGCCTCTCCTGAGGCCACCAGGGCGGGTCCCTGAGGTCCCCGTCGTAACTCGAGAACACCTGCCGCAACTCGAGAAAATCCAGGAAGTTCTCCCTTTCAGGCGAGATGAGGCCTATTTCCGATGAGGCGTCTGGAGTCTAATGACACCAAACCTCTGGAACATCGGAAGGGTCTTTCACACCCTTGCTGCAACTCAAGAAGTTCACCGCCATACCCGTCTCCACTCGAGAGGAAACACGATGGTCCCGCCCACATCCAGAGGAGCCCCGTTTCCCCCTCGTAGCTCGAGATGAGGGATCCTTTCCCTGCTTTCAACGGGAAAGAATTCCCGGCGTTCCCGTCGCATCTCAAGAGGAGGCACTCTCAACAGGAAAGGAGAGAGGAACTCCATGGTCGTACCACCATTCCAAGAGTCCCCCAGATGTCTCAGTCCATTCCAGAGGAACCTCTTTGCCCTGCACTGGCTCATCTTTCACGCCGAGGATCGACTCACACCACAGTGGCACGTGCGACAGCCCTGTGGGAAAGCCTCGAGGGAAAACCACAGATCCTTTGATGCACGCGACGGGAATCGTGACATTGCTGCTACAGCCTGGAAGGAAAGTGCACGTGCATGCCCCCACTCGAGACGAGGCCTGACTCCCCTGGGGAGACTCCAGAAGTACCCAAAGATCCATGTCAGCCCCTGAGAGGAATCCTCGGTTCCGGCCCTGACTCCACACAAGGTTTTTGGCCCCGGTATCGACGGGAGAGGAATACCGAGAGGCCCCCTAGCAACTCGCATGGGGACTGGCCTCTCCTGAGGCCACCAGGGCGGGTCCCTGAGGTCCCCGTCGTAACTGGAGAACACCTGCCGCAACTCGAGAAAATCAAGGAAGTTCTCCCTTCCAGGCGAGATGAGGCATATTTCCGATGAGGCGTGTGGAGACTAATGACACCTAACCTCTGGAACTTCGAAAGGGTCTTTCACACCTTTGCTGCGACTCAAGAAGTTCACCGCCATACCCGTCTCCACTCGAGAGGAAGCACGATGGTCCCGCCCACATCCAGAGGAGCCCCGTTTCCCCCTCGTACATCAAGATGAGGGATCCTTTCCCTGCTTTCAACGGGAAAGAATTCCCGGCGTTCCCGTCGCATCTCAAGAGGAGGCACTCTCAACAGGAAAGGCGAGAGGAACTCCATGGTCGTACCACCATTCCACGAGTCCCCCAGATGTCTCAGTCTATTCCAGAGGAACCTCTTTGCCCTGCACTGGCTCATCTTTCATGCCGAGGATCGACTCACACCACGGTGGCACGTGGGACAGCCCTGTGGGAAAGCCTCAAGGGAAAGCCTCGAGGGAATACCGCAGATCCTTTGATCCACGAGTCGGGAAGCGTGACATTGCTGCTACAGCCTGGAAGGAAAGCGCACGTGCATGCCCCCACTCGAGACGAGGCCTGACTCCCCTGGGGAGATTCCAGAAGTACCCAAAGATCCATGTCAGCCCCTGAGAGGAATCCTCGGTTCCGGCCCTGACTCCACACAAAGTTTTCGGCCCCGGTATCGACGGGAGAGGAATCCCGAGAGGCACCCTAGCAACTCGCATGGGGACTGGCCTCTCCTGAGGCCACCAGGGCGGGTCCCTGAGGTTCCCGTCGTAACTCGAGAGCACCTGCCGCAACTCGAGAAATTCCAGGAAGTTCTCCCTTCCAGGCGAGATGAGGCGTATTTCCGATGAGGCGTCTGGAGACTAATGACACCTAACCTCTGGAACTTCGAAAGGGTCTTTCACACCCTTGCTGCGACTCAAGAAGTTCACCGCCATACCCGTCTCCACTCGAGAGGAAGCACGATGGTCCCGCCCACAACCAGAGGATCCCCGTTTCCCCCTCGTAGCTCGAGATGAGGGATCCTTTCCCTGCTTTCAACGGGAAAGAATTCCCGGCGTTCCCGTCGCATCTCAAGAGGAGGCACTCTCAACAGGAAAGGCGAGAGGAACTCCATGGTCCTACCACCATTCCAAGAGTCCCCCAGATGTCTCAGTCCATTCCAGAGGAACCTCTTTGCCCTGCACTGGCTCATCTTTCACGCCGAGGATCGACTCACACCACGGTGGCACGTGGGACAGCCCTGTGGGAAAGCCTCGAGGGAAAGCCTCGAGGGAAAACCACAGATCCTTTGATCCACGCCACGGGAAGCGTGACATTGCTGCTACAGCCTGGAAGGAAAGCGCACGTGCATGCCCCCACTCGAGACGAGGCCTGACTCCCCTGGGGAGACTCCAGAAGTACCCAAAGATCCATGTCAGCCCCTGAGAGGAATCCTCGGTTCCGGCCCTGACTCCACACAAGGTTTTTGGCCCCGGTATCGACGGGATAGGTATCCCGAGAGGCCCCCTAGCAACTCGCATGGGGACTGGCCTCTCCTGAGGCCACCAGGGCGGGTCCCTGAGGTCCCCGTCGTAACTCGAGAACACCTGCCGCAACTCGAGAAAATCCAGGAAGTTCTCCCTTCCAGGCGAGATGAGGCCTATTTCCGATGAGGCGTCTGGAGACTAATGACACCTAACCTCTGGAACTTCGAAAGGGTCTTTCACACCCTTGCTGCAACTCAAGAAGTTCACCGCCATACCCGTCTCCACTCGAGAGGAAGCACGATGGTCCCGCCCACATCCAGAGGAGCCCCGTTTCCCCCTCGTAGCTCGAGATGAGGGATCCTTTCCCTGCTTTCAACGGGAAAGAATTCCCGGCATTCCCGTCGCATCTCAAGAGGAGGCACTCTCAACAGGAAAGGCGAGAGGAACTCCATGGTCGTACCACCATTCCAAGAGTCCCCCAGATGTCTCAGTCCATTCCAGAGGAACCTCTTTGCCCTGCACTGGCTCATCTTTCACGCCACGATCGACTCACACCACGGTGGCACGTGGGACAGCCCTGTGGGAAAGCCTCGAGGGAAAGCCTCGAGGGAAAACCACAGATCCTTTGATCCACGCGAAGGGAAGCGTGACATTGCTGCTACAGCCTGGAAGGAAAGCGCACGTGCATGCCCCCACTCGAGCCGAGGCCTGACTCCCCTGGGGAGACTCCAGAAGTACCCAAAGATCCATGTCAGCCCCTGAGAGGAATCCTCGGTTCCGGCCCTGACTCCACACAAGGTTTTTGGCCCCGGTATCGACGGGAGAGGAATCCCGAGAGGCCCCCTAGCAACTCTCATGGGGACTGGCCTCTCCTGAGGCCACCAGGGCGGGTCCCTGAGGTCCCCGTCGTAACTCGAGAACACCTGCCGCAACTCGAGAAAATCCAGGAAGTTCTCCCTTTCAGGCGAGATGAGGCCTATTTCCGATGAGGCGTCTGGAGTCTAATGACACCAAACCTCTGGAACATCGGAAGGGTCTTTCACACCCTTGCTGCAACTCAAGAAGTTCACCGCCATACCCGTCTCCACTCGAGAGGAAACACGATGGTCCCGCCCACATCCAGAGGAGCCCCGTTTCCCCATCGTAGCTCGAGATGAGGGATCCTTTCCCTGCTTTCAACGGGAAAGAATTCCCGGCGTTCCCGTCGCATCTCAAGAGGAGGCACTCTCAACAGGAAAGGCGAGAGGAACTCCATGGTCGTACCACCATTCCAAGAGTCCCCCAGATGTCTCAGTCCATTCCAGAGGAACCTCTTTGCCCTGCACTGGCTCATCTTTCACGCCGAGGATCGATTCACACCACGGTGGCACGTGCGACAGCCCTGTGGGAAAGCCTCGAGGGAAAGCCTCGAGGGAAAACCACAGATCCTTTGATCCAGGCCACGGGAAGCGTGACATTGCTGCTACAGCCTGGAAGGAAAGCGCACGTGCATGCCCCCACTCGAGACGAGGCCTGACTCCCCTGGGTAGACTCCAGAAGTACCCAAAGATCCATGTCAGCCCCTGAGAGGAATCCTCGGTTCCGGCCCTGACTCCACACAAGGTTTTTGGCCCCGGTATCGACGGGAGAGGAATCCCGAGAGGCCCCCTAGCAACTCGCATGGGGACTGGCCTCTCCTGAGGCCACCAGGGCGGGTCCCTGAGGTCCCCGTCGTAACTCGAGAACACCTGCCGCAACTCGAGAAAATCCAGGAAGTTCTCCCTTCCAGGCGAGATGAGGCCTATTTCCGATGAGGCCTCTGGAGACTAATGACACCTAATCTCTGGAACTTCGAAAGGGTCTTTCACACCCTTGCTGCAACTCAAGAAGTTCACCGCCATACCCGTCTCCACTCGAGAGGAAGCACGATGGTCCCGCCCACATCCAGAGGAGCCCCGTTTCCCCCTCGTAGCTCGAGATGAGGGATCCTTTCCCTGCTTTCAACGGGAAAGTATTCCCGGCGTTCCCGTCGCATCTCAAGAGGAGGCACTCTCAACAGGAAAGGCGAGAGGAACTCCATGGTCGTACCACCATTCCAAGAGTCCCCCAGATGTCTCAGTCCATTCCAGAGGAACCTCTTTGCCCTGCACTGGCTCATTTTTCACGCCGAGAATCGACTCACACCACGGTGTCACGTGGGACAGCCCTGTGGGAAAGCCTCGAGGGAAAACCGCAGATCCTTTGATCCACGCGACGTGAAGCGTGACATTGCTGCTACAGCCTGGAAGGAAAGTGCACGTGCATGCCCACACACGAGACGAGGCCTGTCTCCCCTGGCGAGACTCCAGAAGAACCCAAAGATCCATATCAGTCCCTGAGAGGAATCCTCGGTTCCAGCCCTGTCTCCACACAAGGTTTTTGGCCCCGGTATCGACGGGAGAGGCATCCCGAGGGGCCCCCTAGCAACACGCATAGGGACTGGCCTCTCCTGAGTCCAACAGGGCGGGTCCCTGAGGTCCCCGTCGTACCTCGAGAACACCTGCCGCAACTCGAGAAAATCAAGGAAGTTCTCCCTCCAGGCGAGATGAGGCCTATTTCCGATGAGGCGTCTGGAGACTAATGACACCTAACCTCTGGAACTTCGAAAGGGTCTTTCACACCCTTGCTGCAACTCAAGAAGTTCACCGCCATACCCGTCTCCACTCGAGAGAAAGCACGATGGTCCCGCCCACATCCAGAGGAGCCCCGTTTCCCCCTCGTAGCTCGAGATGAGGGATCCTTTGCCTGCTTTCAACGGGAAAATATTCCCGGCGTTCCCGTCGCATCTCAAGAGGAGGCACTCTCAACAGGAAAGGCGAGAGGAACTCCATGGTCGTACCACCATTCCAAGAGTCCCCCAGATGTCTCAGTCCATTCCAGAGGAACCTCTTTGCCCTGCACTGGCTCATCTTTCACGCCGAGGATCGACTCACACCACGGTGGCACGTGGGACAGCCCTGTGGGAAAGCCTCGAGGGAAAACCACAGATCATTTGATCCACGCGACAGGTAGCGTGACATTGCTGCTACAGCCTGGAAGGAAAGTGCACGTGCATGCCCCCACTCGAGACGAGGCCTGACTCCCCTGGGGAGACTCCAGAAGTACCCAAAGATCCATGTCAGCCCCTGAGAGGAATCCTCGGTTCCGGCCCTGACTCCACACAAGGTTTTTGGCCCCGGTATCGACGGGAGAGGAATCCCGAGAGGCCCCCTAGCAACTCGCATAGGGACTGGCCTCTCCTGAGGCCACCAGGGCGGGTCCCTGAGGTCCCCGTCGTAACTCGAGAACACCTGCCGCAAAGCGAGAAAATCCAGGAAGTTCTCCCTTCCAGGCGAGATGAGGCCTATTTCCGATGAGGCGTCTGGAGACTAATGACACCTTACCTCTGGAACTTCGAAAGGGTCTTTCACAGCCTTGCTGCAACTCAAGAAGTTCACCACCATACCCTGCCGGAAGCCAGTGTGAGGAATCCCGCCCGTGACAAGGTCATGAGGAAGGAAGCTGACATACGCAAGGCGTGCTCAGACTTCAGGGACCCCTCTGGATATTCCTAAGCATGTACCCCAGCAAAAATCTGCTGGCTTTTGTGCTCTGCTTTTCCACTTTTCTGATATTCTCTGGAAAAAAGTCAATTCAGGGTTTTAGTCTTCTGCATTTGAAAGGGATGTTTCAGTTAAACCCCTCTGATAGCTCTCTAGTCTGCCTAACAGGTTCCCCAGACCTCTTACAGCTTGTGAATTGCTTACAGCCCCCCAACCGCGAGAGGCACAAAGCTTACAGCTTGTGAATTGCTTACAGCCCCCCAACCGCGGGAGGCACAAAGCTTAAAAGCATCTTAAAGATACAGAGCCTTTTCTAAAGAGTTAAAAATTATATTGGTAGAGGGTTTTCACTGTTGACTCAAGGATTGCTGCCAGACCTCCTTATTCTTTATCTTTTAGGCACCTGGAAGGATGTTAATGTAAGCAGGATGTAGAAAAAGATACATAGTAGTTTTGATGTTAGCAACACTAGACTTTTGAGTTAATTGCTTCTCTTTTGCTATAAATCACTGCACTCCCTCTACTTGTTATAAGTTGCTGTATCCTTGCTGTCTAAGAATGTAACTTTCTTTAGTGCTTTCCGAGAGTGGCACCAGACCTTGGGAAGATCAACACAAATAAGTCTTGTGGTTGACAAACCCTTATCAGAAAAAAGGCTGTAAAATGTTAATTGGCCCTTTTGGTTGGAAGATGATGTAAATTACCTAAGACTTGTGTATACAATTAGGTATGCAGAGAGAAAAGCCTGGTTTTGATAAGAGTCTGGACTGCTAACGCTGCATAACTTTGTGTTACCCATTGATCTCCATGTTTTATCAAAAGTATAAAAGGCCTTCTGAACAATAAAGGACGGGACCAGATTCTCAGACCAGTTTCTCGGACTAGTCTCGGCCTGGTTTCTTGGGAATCTGGCTCCCCCCCTGTCTCTCTCTCTCTCTCTTTTTCTCTCCCTTTTCTTCCCTCTGCTCTTTACTTTAATTTCAGGCTGAATTTCCATCTGGGGCGCGGAGGCTCGCCAGGTCTACTTATTTGCCCTGGTTATTAAGATCCGCGAGAAAGGGAGCTTAAGGCGAGGCACCCTTAGATATTCAAGCGGGCACCGGTGGCCCAACGTAGATGGTGCAAATTCCTTGTCTGGATTTTTATTGGTCTTCCGCGTAAACCAAGCTATTCAGCCCTCTTTCTCCACTTAATCTTCCTACTGCACTACAGTTTCTTAATCTAATCTTATATTAATAAATAAACAAGTCTTTCCACGCCAACGCCGTCCACCCTTCGAATTCCCTGGATCCACCGGGGCTGGACCCCGGCAAGTGGCGCCCGGAACAGGCTATTCGAAGGTAGGTTCCTCGGAGCAAAAGCTCCCCCCGGAGCACTCTCTGTAGCTCCCCCCGGAGCACTCTCTGTTGCTCCCCCCGGAGCACTCTCTGTTGCTCCCCCCCGGAGTGACTTAATCACTCCCCCCGGAGTACTTTCGGGTACTCCCCCAGTGTTGAGTGTTCGGGACGGCTAGGACCCCACTCAGGGTGCCGCGGACCCCCCTGTAGGATAGACAGGGTGAGGAGGAGTGGGAAGTGTTCAAGGGTTTAAGAGAAACCTGGTGCTCTAGAGGTTGAAAAGAAACCTGCTATCTTAGGGTTGAAAACAAAACCCCCCTCGCCAAAGGTAAAACCTTTTTGTTGAGGTAGACTTTTCTATAAGACTTAATTTTCTGACATGGGTAACAGTGAATCAAAAGAAAGACAGCTTTTTACAGGAGTAATCTTGCAGTTACTAACTAAACGAGGAATTAAAGTTAAAAAATCCAATATTCATTCATTTTTTTCCTTTGTACAAGAACAGTGTCCCTGGTTTCCAGAAGAAGGCACTGTTAACTTAGACACCTGGGAGAGAGTAGGAAAACAACTAAAAACTTACCATGCTGAACATGGCTCACAAAAGGTGCCTACTGACGCCTTTTCCTTATGGAATATAATTAGGGACGCTCTAGACCCTGCCCCTGAATCTGAAAAGGTACATCTGAAAGAGGAAAGTGCAGAGAAAAAGGTATCTATCGAAGAGGAGAGTGATGAAAAGGAGGCTACACCTAACTATCGGCAGTTGAGTCAAATGATAGCTGCAATGACTGCCCAAGAAAAGGTAATAGATAGAGATGACAAAAAAGAGCAGCTTTCAGATGAGGAAGATTTGGAAGAGGAAGTAAGTCAAGATCATTCTGATGAGGACTGGTCTTTATTAAATAAAGATGCTCCAAGGAGTTTAAGAGAAACTTCTCCAATTAGATTATCTGCTCCAAAGAGCTTAATAAAAACTTCCCCAACCAGACCACCTGCTTCCACAAATTCAAGAGAAATTTCCTTAATTAAGCCTTCTGCTTCCAGAGGCTCAAGACAAATGTCCCCCATCAGATTATATGCACCTGAGAGTTTAAGGCCAGATTCCCCAGATAAAACATCCGTAAGACCTAAACACAGAACGGATAAAAAATTCCCAAAGTACGAAGAAAGTGACATAGGACACCCCTTGCCCCCCCCCTCCCTATAAGGGTGAGGGGCCTCCACTAGAAGCTCCCCGAAGAAGAGTTTTCTCTAGCCCAGATGATGAACTTGATCCCCACCTTGAGGCTTGTTTCCCCATAATATTTGGTGGAAGTGGTGGGAGAACAGCCCCCCACTGGGAACCCATTCCAATGAAAATGATTAAAGAACTCAAACAGGCTTGTGCTTTGTATGGGCCTAAAGCCCCGTACACTGTATCATTGGTGGAAGCTTTAGCGGGCAGATGGATGACACCCCATGACTGGAAGACAGTCGCTAAAGCTTGTCTGTCTGGAGGTCAATATGTACTTTGGAGAACTGAATATGAAGATCTAGCCCAAAAACAGGCTGATGCTAACCAAAAATATGGCCCAAGATATATTATAAAAAATATGTTGGCAGGGACTAATGATTTTGGAACACTTAGAGATCAAATGGGATTAGATAAAACCACTTTAGATCAAGTAACCGCCTGCGCCCTTGGGGCTTGGCGTTTGTTGCCTGAAGGGAAAGAATCTACCTCTTCCTTCTCAAATGTTAAACAAAAACCAGAAGAGCCATATGAAGACTTTATATCAAGACTTGCAGAGGCAGTCAACAGAGTAATTTCCAACACTGAGGCAGCTAGTATATTGATAAAACAACTGGCATTTGAAAATGCTAATTCTACCTGCCAGGCCATTTTACGTCCTATTAAAAAAACTGGGGAAATAATAGATTATATCAGGCAATGTGCAGATGTAGGACCAGCGATGATGCAGGGCGTTGCCATAGCTGCAGCCATAAAGGGAAATTCTTACCAGCAGGCAGTACAGTCCTTTTTTACAAATAGAAATAACCCGTCAAAGAGTCATTCCAGTAGTCCAGGCCAGAATATTGGTTTATCCAAGGCCTGCTTCTCTTGCGGACGGGAAGGGCACCTTATGCGAGCTTGTCCCCAAAAAGCAGCCGGTTCTTCTCTGCCGAATTCTCCCTCCCCGGCTGTGCCTACTAATCTCCCTAGATCTCTCTGCCCTCGTTGTCAAAAAGGATATCACTGGGCAAAAGAATGTAGGTCACAATTCCATAGAAATGGAGCCTTTTTGGGCCCCGACCAGCAGTCGGGAAACGGATTGAGGGGCCAGCCTCAGGCCCCGACAACAATTGGGGCAGCCTCACTGAACCCATTCATTCCCTTCGTCCCATCGCAGAACTCATCAGAGCAACCCCAGGCAGCGCAGGACTGGACCTCAGTTCCACCACCTCAGCAATATTAACACCAGATAGCCCCACTGTAAAAATACCTACAGGAGTTAAAGGCCCATTACCAACAGGTTTAGTAGGAATTATACTAGGCAGAAGTTCCTTAGCTATGCAAGGTCTCACAATCATCCCTGGAGTAATTGACTCAGATTATACAGGAGAAATCCAGATAATGATTTCACCCCCAACTAAAACTTTCCAAATACATCAGGGACAAAGAATAGCCCAACTTTTGCTTTTGCCTTACCACACTGCAATTGGGCGCACAGCTACTCAAAATGAAAGGCAGGATAAAGGATTTGGGTCTAGTGATATGGTTTTTTGGATAACAGAAATTACTCAGAAACGTCCTATGAAGACTATCCTGATTAATGGCAAGTCTATTGTGGGGTTATTAGACACAGGAGCAGATGTTTCTTGCATTTCAGGAAAAGACTGGCCCAGCTCCTGGCCCACACATACTACTGAAAATAACTTGGTGGGGATAGGAAGAGCCCCCACAATAGCCAAAAGTGCAAAAATTTTAGATTGGCAATTTGAGGATACCCGTGGAACTTTCCAACCTTATGTCGTTCCTTCGCTCCCCCTTACCCTGTGGGGGAGGGACGTGCTATCTCAAATGGGAGTGTTACTTTTTAGCCCTGATGATAAAGTGACCTCTCAGATGTTGCAGATGGGCTATGATCCATCAAAAGGATTGGGTAAACAACAGACAGGAATAATTGAGCCAATTTGCCCAACTCCTCGCAAGCTACGTGCTGGATTGGGATATCCAAATTTATAATTGAGGCCATTGTTTTTGCTGCCGACCCCATCACATGGAAATCTCAAGATCCGGTGTGGGTAGAACAGTGGCCTCTGCATAAGGAAAAATTATTGGCAGCTAAAGCATTAATCTTTGAACAATTAGAATTGGGACATATTGAGCCCTCCAATAGCCCCTGGAACACTCCTATTTTTGTCATTAAGAAAAAATCTGGTAAATGGCGACTTTTACAGGATTTGAGAGCTATTAATGCCACCATGGAGGACATGGGGGCCTTACAGCCTGGGCTCCCTTCCCCAGTAGCCGTTCCAGAGGGATATAATATAATTGTTATTGATTTACAAGATTGTTTTTTCACTATTCCCTTAAATCCTGAGGATAAAAAGCGATTTGCCTTTAGTCTGCCATCAGAAAATCTTAAACAGCCTTATTTACGGTTTCAGTGGAAGGTTCTGCCTCAGGGAATGAAAAATAGCCCTACTTTATGCCAAAAATTTGTTAATGCCGCTCTAGAAGATACTAGGGCTAAATATGAACACGTGTATATGATTCACTATATGGATGATATTTTAATAGCTCATCCTGATAGAGTTCACCTGCAGACTGTGCTCCAGGACCTGACCCAGGCATTGACAGACAGAGGCCTAAAAATTGCCCCAGAAAAAATTCAAATCAATCCGCCCATAACTTACTTAGGAAGAGTCATAAATTCGGAAACGGTGACTCATACCCCGCTGCAATTGAGAAAAGACCATCTTATTACTTTAAATGATTATCAAAAACTCTTAGGTGATATTAATTGGATTAGACCATATTTAAAATTAACCACTGCCGAATTAAAACCTCTTTTTAACACTTTACGCGGGGATCCTGATCCAACCTCAAAAAGACAATTAACAGCTGAGGCTCAAGAAGCCCTAGGCAAAGTAGAAGCAGCCTTATCAAATAGCTATGTAAAAAGAATTGATTTGACGATGACGTGGCAGTTCCTTTGCCTAGCTACTCCAACGGCGCCTACGGGAGTTCTGTGGCAACGCGGCCCTTTAGAATGGATCCATCTTCCTACCCAAGCTAAAAAAGTCGTGGCTTCTTATCCTGGTTTAATTGCCACATTAATGCTAAAAGGAAGGAAGCGGAGCATTGAATTGTTTGGTAAAGAGCCATCAGAGATTGTAATTCCATATAATAAGGAGCAGCTTGATGCTCTTTTAATGTTTGATGAAGACTGGCAGATTGCCATAGGGAATTACTGTGGTCAAATTTTGCATCATTTACCCTCGCATGTTTTACTAAATTTTATGTCTAACCATCCAGTTATTTTTCCTGTCCGGTGTAAACAGTTCCCTATTTCAGATGCTCAGGTAGTCTTTACTGATGGATCGGCTAACGGTAGAGCCTCTATAGTCACAAGAGATCATCAAAAACTTTTGGAAACACAAGAAACTTCAGCTCAAAGGGCTGAAATCACAGCTGTTATTGAGGCCTTTGTTATGTTTGCGGAGAAAGAATTTAACCTTTATTCTGACTCTCAGTATGTGGTCAGGCTGTTTCCACACATTGAGACTGCAGTTTTGCCTGAAAACAAAACTGCTATCTTCCATTTGTTAACTAAACTGCAGCAGCAAATATGGAAAAGAAATCGGGCGTTCTTTATCGGCCACATTCGGGCTCATTCCGGCCTGCCTGGCCCTTTAAATGCTCTCAATGAATTGGCAGATTCGTTAACCAGGATTTCAGTGGCTTCTGTTTTTGAAGAAGCTCGAGCTTCTCACTCACTTCATCACCAAAATGCCACTGCCTTACGATACCAGTTTCAAATTCCTCGAGAATCTGCCCGAGAGATTGTTCGTTCTTGTTCACATTGTCCTACTACCGTGAATGCTTTGCCTCTGGGAGTTAACCCTCGCGGTCTCAAACCTAATGCACTCTGGCAAATGGATGTAACCCATGTCTCTTCATTTGGAAAACTGTCTTTTGTTCATGTAACTGTAGATACCTTCTCTCATGTTATTATTGCCACTGCTCGTACAGGGGAAGCAGTTAAAGATGTAATACAACATCTTTTTACATGCTTTTCCTATCTGGGCTTGCCAAAAGCTTTAAAAACTGATAATGCTCCTGCTTACACTTCTAAATCTTTTCAGCAATTCTGTACAAGATTTCAAATTAAACATAACACCGGCATCCCTTATAACCCACAAGGACAAGCCATTGTGGAAAGAGCACATCAAACACTGAAAATCCATATTCAAAAACTAAAAGAAGGGGAATTTAAATATAGTTCCCCCCATCAGATTTTGCAACATGCTCTTTTCGTAATAAATAACTTAAATGCTGATTCATCCGGAAACACTGCAATGCTTCGCCATTGGTGCCCAGAGCAATTGAATGCAAAACCATTAGTAAAATGGAGGGACCTTCTTTCCGGACAATGGAAAGGTCCTGACCCCTTATTAACCAATGGGCGAGGGTATGCTTGTGTTTTTCCACAGGACGCGGACGCTCCGATTTGGGTTCCAGACAGACTAATTCGCCATGTCTCAGCTCCCCGGATACCAGAATCCCCCGCCACCGCGATCTCTAAAAAGGAAGAAACTCCCTCTTCCCCCGCTCCCTCCGCCAGCACGGGAAACGCCGCTGACCCCAGGACAGCTGACATTGGAGATCCCGGATAGGCGCGGATCGGAGCCACCCACTGGACAGATGTCACGACTTCAGATACAGGATATTGCACCCCCTGATTTTTTGCCTCGCAGGAATCCATTAGGACGCCCAGCTCAGTCAACCCAACAAGCCTCCTTGCCCACCTGGGGACAGATTAAAGCTCTCTGTCGCCAGGCACAGGGGATAGCTACCCTACAGGGATCGTCAGTCTCTCCTGAAAAGGTGTTTATTGCCATGCTTGCCTTGCTCTCTTGCCAGGTAAGCGCTGCTCCCATTCCAACCAAATATTGGGCGTTTCTCCCGGATCCTCCAACTTTCCAAGTTGTTACTTGGAACAGTGACCCCATACGAGTTAGTACAGACCAGCCTCGCCTTTTGGGAGGATCTTTTACTTCCTATACAAAAGACCAATACCCTATTAATTTCAATTATACCTTTAAAGGACTAGCAGATGATTTTCCTGTCTGCTTTAATTTTCCTCCTGGCCTTACAGGAGACTTCTTTACCAAGACAGGATGCATTGGAGCCTCCACAAAAGCAGTTATGACAGATTCCCCAACCTCTAAATTTGCATCTATAGGGGATCGGTCTGCTTGGATATTACGAGCCCGTATGCCTGGGGTCCTTGGCCCCTATAAGTCTTTGTCTCTCAAAACTCCATCAGAATATCCAAATTGTGATGATGTTGCTCCCTCAGATGTTATTTGGAAAACTATAGATGATCATTCAGGATATCCGATTTGGAAATCTTGTATTTATAATTCGAGAGTAGATTACAATATGCCGGGAGGAAGAAATTGTGCGATTCAGGACTGGAGCAACCCAAATCCAGGTCAAGACCCTGAGTCTGACGATGACTTTATCAATAGATTGGATAATTGGAAAGAATATTCAATTTCTTGGCCGTTAGTTGCCACCAGACGGCATCATAACCAATTTGTTCCCCCTATGCTGTCTTATATAACTAGAGGTAAAACCTTTTGGCAGCCAGAAATTTGGAGAGCCCTTGCGGCTACCGCCCCTATTATTTTAATCCAACCAAAAAATACCTCTATTTACTCTATTTTAGCTTGTCTACCCTCTCCTTATGTTTTTCTTTTCACTAATGATTCTGAAAGACTTAACATACAATTGAATTATACAGGTGGACCCCATGTAGTGTCTTGTGAACAATGTATGCTTTCATCCTGTTTAACTCCTCAATATAAAGTTTGCTCTTTCATGGTTTTAAAACGTCCGCCCTATCTCATGGTACCTGTAACTGTAGCCACGTATTGGTATGATAACCATGGCCTAGCTGTACTGCAACAGCTACAAGATTTAATGCGAACACGACGGTTTGTGGGCTTACTTGTTTTGGGAATATCAGCTTTGATAACCGCAATTACTTCTGTTACTGTGGCGGCATTATCATTGTCTCAACAAGTGTATACTGCCCAATATGTTGACACCGTATCCAAAAATGTTTCTCTAACGCTGGCAACCCAGGAAATTATAGATAGGAAGCTAGAAATAAGGATTGATGCCTTAGAAGAAGCAGTAATGCATATTGGGAATGAATTACAGAGTCTGAAAATGAAATTGGCTCTTTCATGTCATGCCGATTACCGGTGGATATGTGTTACATCCCTGAAAGTAAATGAGACAGATTTTAAATGGGAGAGGGTCAAAAATCATATTTTAGGTGTCTGGAACAGCTCAGATATTAGTTTAGATTTAGGGAAACTTCATAATCAGATTCAGACCTTGGAACACTCCCGATTAGATTTTACCGCCGCAGGAGAAGCCAATGACTTTTTCCACACCTTCTCTGACTTCATTTCTGGAAAAACTCTTCTGACTACTGTCTCTAGCTATGCTGCTGTGGGTGCCATAATCCTGCTCCTTGTAATCGTGCTTCCTTGTGTTGTCAGGACTCTTCGGCAGAGCATTCGGAATCTCGCGACTGAACTGCACCTAATTTTTTTAAAAAACTAATAAAGAAGGGGGAGTTGCCGGAAGCCAGTGTGAGGAATCCCGCCCGTGACAAGGTCATGAGGAAGGAAGCTGACATACGCAAGGCGTGCTCAGACTTCAGGGACCCCTCTGGATATTCCTAAGCATGTACCCCAGCAAAAATCTGCCGGCTTTTGTGCTCTGCTTTTCCACTTTTCTGATATTCTCTGGAAAAAAGTCAATTCAGGGTTTTAGTCTTCTGCATTTGAAAGGGATGTTTCAGTTAAACCCCTCTGATAGCTCTCTAGTCTGCCTAACAGGTTCCCCAGACCTCTTACAGCTTGTGAATTGCTTACAGCCCCCCAACCGCGAGAGGCACAAAGCTTACAGCTTGTGAATTGCTTACAGCCCCCCAACCGCGGGAGGCACAAAGCTTAAAAGCATCTTAAAGATACAGAGCCTTTTCTAAAGAGTTAAAAATTATATTGGTAGAGGGTTTTCACTGTTGACTCAAGGATTGCTGCCAGACCTCCTTATTCTTTATCTTTTAGGCACCTGGAAGGATGTTAATGTAAGCAGGATGTAGAAAAAGATACATAGTAGTTTTGATGTTAGCAACACTAGACTTTTGAGTTAATTGCTTCTCTTTTGCTATAAATCACTGCACTCCCTCTACTTGTTATAAGTTGCTGTATCCTTGCTGTCTAAGAATGTAACTTTCTTTAGTGCTTTCCGAGAGTGGCACCAGACCTTGGGAAGATCAACACAAATAAGTCTTGTGGTTGACAAACCCTTATCAGAAAAAAGGCTGTAAAATGTTAATTGGCCCTTTTGGTTGGAAGATGATGTAAATTACCTAAGACTTGTGTATACAATTAGGTATGCAGAGAGAAAAGCCTGGTTTTGATAAGAGTCTGGACTGCTAACGCTGCATAACTTTGTGTTACCCATTGATCTCCATGTTTTATCAAAAGTATAAAAGGCCTTCTGAACAATAAAGGACGGGACCAGATTCTCAGACCAGTTTCTCGGACTAGTCTCGGCCTGGTGTCTTGGGAATATGGCTCCCCCCGTGTCTCTCTCTCTCTCTCTTTTTCTCTCCCTTTTCTTCCCTCTGCTCTTTACTTTAATTTCAGGCTGAATTTCCATCTGGGGCGCGGAGGCTCGCCAGGTCTACTTATTTGCCCTGGTTATTAAGATCCGCGAGAAAGGGAGCTTAAGGCGAGGCACCCTTAGATATTCAAGCGGGCACCGGTGGCCCAACGTAGATGGTGCAAATTCCTTGTCTGGAATTTTATTGGTCTTCCGCGTAAACCAAGCTATTCAGCCCTCTTTCTCCACTTAATCTTCCTACTGCACTACAGTTTCTTAATCTAATCTTATATTAATAAATAAACAAGTCTTTCCACGCCAACGCCGTCCACCCTTCGAATTCCCTGGATCCACCGGGGCTGGACCCCGGCAATACCCGTCTCCACTAGAGAGGAAGCACGATGGTCCCGCCCACATCCAGAGGAGCCCCGTTTCCCCCTCGTAGCTCGAGATGAGGGATCCTTTCCCTGCTTTCAACGGGAAAGAATTCCCGGCGTTCCCGTCGCATCTCAAGAGGAGGCACTCTCAACAGGAAAGGCGAGAGGAACTCCATGGTCGTACCACCATTCCAAGAGTCCCCCAGATGTCTCAGTCCATTCCAGAGGAACCTCTGTGCCCTGCACTGGCTCATCTTTCACGCCGAGGATCGACTCACACCACGGTGGAACGTGGGACAGCCCTGTGGGAAAGCCTCGAGGGAAAACCACAGATCCTTTGATCCACGCGACGGGAAGCGTGACATTGCTGCTACAGCCTGGAAAGAAAACGCACGTGCATGCCCCCACTCGAGACGAGGCCTGACTCCCCTGCGGAGACTCCAGAAGTACCCAAAGATCCATGTCAGCCCCTGAGAGGAATCCTCGTTTCCGGCCCTGACTCCACACAAGGTTTTTGGCCCCGGTATCGACGGGAGAGGAATCCCGCGAGGCCCCCTAGCAACTCGCATGTAGACTGGCCTCTCCTGAGGCCACCAGGGCGGGTCCCTGAGGTCCCCGTCGTAACTCGAGAACACCTGCCGCATCTCGAGAAAATCCAGGAAGTTCTCCCTTCCAGGCGAGATGAGGCCTATTTCTGATGAGGCGTCTGGAGACTAATGACACCTAACCTCTGGAACTTCGAAAGGGTCTTTCACACCCTTGCTGCAACTCAAGAAGTTCACTTCCATACCCGTCTCCACTCGAGAGGAAGCAGGATGGTCCCGCCCACATCCAGAGGAGCCCCGTTTCCCCCTCGTAGCTCGAGATGAGGGATCCTTTGCCTGCTTTCAACGGGAAAGAATTCCCGGCGTTCCCGTCGCATCTCAAGAGGAGGCACTCTCAACAGGAAAGGCGAGAGGAACTCCATGGTCGTACCACCATTCCAAGAGACCCCCAGATGTCTCAGTCCATTCCAGAGGAAGCTCTTTGCCCTGCACTGGCTCATCTTTCACGCCGAGGATCGACTCACACCACGGTGGCACGTGGGACAGCCCTGTGGGAAAGCCTCGAGGGAAAGCCTCGAGGGAAAACCACAGATCCTATGATCCACGCGACGGGAAGCGTGACATTGCTGCTACAGCCTGGAAGGAAAGCGCACGTGCATGCCCCCACTCGAGACGAGGCCTGACTCCCCTGGGGAGACTCCAGAAGTACCCAAAGATCCATGTCAGCCCCTGAGAGGAATCCTCGGTTCCGGCCCTGACTCCACACAAGGTTTTTGGCCCCGGTATCGACGGGAGAGGAATCCCGAGAGGCCCCCTAGCAACTCGCATAGGGACTGGCCTCTCCTGAGGCCACCAGGGCGGGTCCCAGAGGTCCCCGTCGTAACTCGAGAACACCTGCCGCAACTCGAGAAAATCCAGGAAGTTCTCCCTTCCAGGCGAGATGAGGCCTATTTCTGATGAGGCGTCTGGAGACTAATGACACCTAACCTCTGGAACTTCGAAAGGGTCTTTCACACCCTTGCTGCAACTCAAGAAGTTCACCGCCATACCCGTCTCCACTCGAGAGGAAGCACGATGGTCCGGCCCACATCCAGAGGAGCCCCGTTTCCCCCTCGTAGCTCGAGATGAGGGATCCTTTTCCTGCTTTCAACGGGAAAAAATTCCCGGCGTTCCCGTCGCATCTCAAGAGGAGGCACTCTCAACAGGAAAGGCGAGAGGAACTCCATGGTCGTACCACCATTCCAAGAGTCCCCCAGATGTCTCAGTCCATTCCAGAGGAAACTCTTTGCCCTGCACTGGCTCATCTTTCACGCCGAGGATCGACTCACACCACGGTGGCACGTGGGACAGCCCTGTGGGAAAGCCTCGAGGGAAAGCCTCGAGGGAAAACCACAGATCCTATGATCCACGCGACGGGAAGCGTGACATTGCTGCTACAGCCTGGAAGGAAAGTGCACGTGCATGCCCCCTCACGAGACGAGGCCTGTCTCCCCTGGCGAGACTCCAGAAGTACCCAAAGATCCATATCAGCCCCTGAGAGGAATCCTCGGTTCTGGCCCTGACTCCACACAAGGTTTTTGGCCCCGGTATCGACGGGAGAGGAATCCCGAGAGGCCCCCTAGCAACTCGCATGGTGACTGGCCACTCCTGAGGCCACCAGGGCGGGTCCCTGAGGTCCCCGTCGTAACTCGAGAACACCTGCCGCAACTCGAGAAAATCCAGGAAGTTCTCCCTTCCAGGCGAGATGAGGCCTATTTCCGATGAGGCGTCTGGAGACTAATGACACCTAACCTCTGGAACTTCGAAAGGGTCTTTCACACCCTTGCTGCAACTCAAGAAGTTCACCGCCATACCCGTCTCCACTCGAGAGGAAGCACGATGGTCCCGCCCACATCCAGAGGAGCCCCGTTTCCCCCTCGTAGCTCGAGATGAGGGATCCTTTGCCTGCTTTCAACGGGAAAGAATTCCCGGAGTTCCCGTCGCATCTCAAGAGGAGGCACTCTCAACAGGAAAGGCGAGAGGAACTCCATGGTCGTACCACCATTCCAAGAGTCCCCCAGATGTCTCAGTCCATTCCAGAGGAACCTCTTTGCCCTGCACTGGCTCATCTTTCACGCCGAGGATCGACTCACACCACGGTGGCACGTGGGACAGCCCTGTGGGAAAGCCTCGAGGGAAAACCACAGATCCTTTGATCCACGCGACGGGAAGCGTGACATTGCTGCTACAGCATGGAAAGAAAACGCACGTGCATGCCCCCACTCGAGACGAAGCCTGACTCCCCTGCGGAGACTCCAGAAGTACCCAAAGATCCATGTCAGCCCCTGAGAGGAATCCTCGTTTCCGGCCCTGACTCCACACAAGGTTTTTGGCCCCGGTATCGACGGGAGAGGAATCCCGAGAGGCCCCCTAGCAACTCGCATGTGGACTGGCCTCTCCTGAGGCCACCAGGGCGGGTCCCTGAGGTCCCCGTCGTAACTCGAGAACACCTGCCGCATCTCGAGAAAATCCAGGAAGTTCTCCCTTCCAGGCGAGATGAGGCCTATTTCCGATGAGGCGTCTGGAGACTAATGACACCTAACCTCTGGAACTTCGAAAGGGTCTTTCACACCCTTGCTGCAACTCAAGAAGTTCACTTCCATACCCGTCTCCACTCGAGAGGAAGCAGGATGGTCCCGCCCACATCCAGAGGAGCCCCGTTTCCCCCTCGTAGCTCGAGATGAGGGATCCTTTGCCTGCTTTCAACGGGAAAGAATTCCCGGCGTTCCCGTCGCATCTCAAGAGGAGGCACTCTCAACAGGAAAGGCGAGAGGAACTCCATGATCGTACCACCATTCCAAGAGTCCCCCAGATGTCTCAGTCCATTCCAGAGGAACCTCTTTGCCCTGCACTGGCTCATCTTTCACGCCGAGGATCGACTCACACCACGGTGGCACGTGGGACAGCCCTGTGGGAAAGCCTCGAGGGAAAACCACAGATCCTTTGATCCACGCGACGGGAAGAGTGACATTGCTGCTACAGCCTGGAAGGAAAGTGCACGTGCATGCCCCCTCACGAGACGAGGCCTGTCTCCCCTGGCGAGACTCCAGAAGTACCCAAAGATCCATATCAGCCCCTGAGAGGAATCCTCGGTTCTGGCCCTGACTCCACACAAGGTTTTTGGCCCCGGTATCGACGGGAGAGGAATCCCGAGAGGCCCCCTAGCAACTCGCATGGTGACTGGCCACTCCTGAGGCCACCAGGGCGGGTCCCTGAGGTCCCCGTCGTAACTCGAGAACACCTGCCGCAACTCGAGAAAATCCAGGAAGTTCTCCCTTCTAGGCGAGATGAGGCCTATTTCCGATGAGGCGTCTGGAGACTAATGACACCTAACCTCTGGAACTTCGAAAGGGTCTTTCACACCCTTGCTGCAACTCAAGAAGTTCACCGCCATAGCCGTCTCCACTCGAGAGGAAGCACGATGGTCCCGCCCACATCCAGAGGAGCCCCGTTTCCCCCTCGTAGCTCTAGATGAGGGATCCTTTCGTGCTTTCAACGGGAAAGAATTCCCGGAGTTCCTGTCGCATCTCAAGAGGAGGCACTCTCAACAGGAAAGGCGAGAGGAACTCCATGGTCGTACCACCATTCCAAGAGTCCCCCAGATGTCTCAGTCCATTCCAGAGGAACCTCTTTGCCCTGCACTGGCTCATCTTTCACGCCGAGGATCGACTCACACCACGGTGGCACGTGGGACAGCCCTGTGGGAAAGCCTCGAGGGAAAACCACAGATCCTTTGATCCACGCGAAGGGAAGCGTGACATTGCTGCTACAGCCTGGAAAGAAAACGCACGTGCATGCCCCCACTCGAGACGAGGCCTGACTCCCCTGCGGAGACTCCAGAAGTACCCAAAGATCCATGTCAGCCCCTGAGAGGAATCCTCGTTTCCGGCCCTGACTCCACACAAGGTTTTTGGCCCCGGTATCGACGGGAGAGGAATTCTGAGAGGCCCCCTAGCAACTCGCATGTGGACTGGCCTCTCCTGAGGCCACCAGGGCGGGTCCCTGAGGTCCCCGTCGTAACTCGAGAACACCTGCCGCATCTCGAAAAAATCCAGGAAGTTCTCCCTTCCAGGCGAGAAGAATCCTATTTCCGATGAGGCGTCTGGAGACTAATGACACCTAACCTCTGGAATTTCGAAAGGGTCTTTCACACCCTTGCTGCAACTCAAGAAGTTCACTTCCATACCCGTCTCCACTCGAGAGGAAGCAGGATGGTCCCGCCCACATCCAGAGGAGCCCCGTTTCCCCCTCGTAGCTCGAGATGAGGGATCCTTTGCCTGCTTTCAACGGGAAAGAATTCCCGGCGTTCCCATCGCATCTCAAGAGGAGGCACTCTCAACAGGAAAGGCGAGAGGAACTCCATGGTGGTACCACCATTCCAAGAGTCCCCCAGATGTCTCAGTCCATTCCAGAGGAAGCTCTTTGCCCTGCACTGGCTCATCTTTCACGCCGAGGATCGACTCACACCACGGTGGCACGTGGGACAGCCCTGTGGGAAAGCCTCGAGGGAAAGCCTCGAGGGAAAACCACAGATCCTCTGATCCACGCGACGGGAAGCGTGACATTGCTGCTACAGCCTGGAAGGAAAGTGCACGTGCATGCCCCCTCACGAGACGAGGCCTGTCTCCCCTGGCGAGACTCCAGAAGTACCCAAAGATCCATATCAGCCCCTGAGAGGAATCCTCGGTTCTGGCCCTGACTCCACACAAGGTTTTTGGCCCCGGTATCGACGGGAGAGGAATCCCGAGAGGCCCCCTAGCAACTCGCATGGTGACTGGCCACTCCTGAGGCCACCAGGGCGGGTCCCTGAGGTCCCCGTCGTAACTCGAGAACACCTGCCGCAACTCGAGAAAATCCAGGAAGTTCTCCCTTCCAGGCGAGATGAGGCCTATTTCCGATGAGGCGTCTGGAGACTAATGACACCTAACCTCTGGAACTTCGAAAGGGTCTTTCACACCCTTGCTGCAACTCAAGAAGTTCACCGCCATACCCGTCTCCACTCGAGAGGAACCACGATGGTCCCGCCCACATCCAGAGGAGCCCCGTTTCCCCCTCGTAGCTCGAGATGAGGGATCCTTTGCCTGCTTTCAACGGGAAAGAATTCCCGGAGTTCCCGTCGCATCTCAAGAGGAGGCACTCTCAACAGGAAAGGCGAGAGGAACTCCATGGTCGTACCACCATTCCAAGAGTCCCCCAGATGTCTCAGTCCATTCCAGAGGAACCTCTTTGCCCTGCACTGGCTCATCTTTCACGCCGAGGATCGACTCACACCATGGTGGCACGTGGGACAGCCCTGTGGGAAAGCCTCGAGGGAAAACCACAGATCCTTTGATCCACGCGACGGGAAGCGTGACATTGCTGCTACAGCATGGAAAGAAAACGCACGTGCATGCCCCCACTCGAGACGAGGCCTGACTCCCCTGAGGAGACTCCAGAAGTACCCAAAGATCCATGTCAGCCCCTGAGAGGAATCCTCGTTTCCGGCCCTGACTCCACACAAGGTTTTTGGCCCCGGTATCGACGGGAGAGGAATCCCGAGAGGCCCCCTAGCAACTCGCATGGGGACTGGCCTCTCCTGAGGCCACCAGGGCGGGTCCCTGAGGTCCCCGTCGTTACTCGAGAACACCTGCCCCAACTCGAGAAAATCCAGGAAGTTCTCCCTTCCTGGCGAGATGAGGCCTATTTCCTATGTGGCGTCTGGAGACTAATGACACCTAACCTCTGGAACTTCGAAAGGGTCTTTCACACCCTTGCTGCAACTCAAGAAGTTCACCACCATACCCGTCTCCACTAGAGAGGAAGCACGATGGTCCCGCCCACATCCAGAGGAGCCCCGTTTCCCCCTCGTAGCTCGAGATAAGGGATCCTTTTCCTGCTTTCAACGGGAAAGAATTCCCGGCGTTCCCGTCGCTTCTCAAGAGGAGGCACTCTCAACAGGAAAGGCGAGAGGAACTCCATGGTCGTACCACCATTCCAAGAGTCCCCCAGATGTCTCAGTGCATTCCAGAGGAAACTCTTTGCCCTGCACTGGCTCATCTTTCACGCCGAGGATCGACTCACACCACGGTGGCACGTGGGACAGCCCTGTGGGAAAGCCTCGAGGGAAAGCCTCGAGGGAAAACCACAGATCCTTTGATCCACGCGACTGGAAGCGTGACATTGCTGCTACAGCCTGGAAGGAAAGCGCACGTGCATGCCCCCACTCGAGACGAGGCCTGACTCTCCTGGGGGGACTCCAGAAGAACCCAAAGATCCATGTCAGCCCCTGAGAGGAATCCTCGGTTCCGGCCCTGACTCCATACAAAGTTTTTGGCCCCGGTATCGACGGGAGAGGAATCCCGAGAGGCCCCCTAGCAACTCGCATGGGGACTGGCCTCTCCTGAGGCCACCAGGGCGGGTCCCTGAGGTCCCCGTCGTTACTCGAGAACACCTGCCCCAACTCGAGAAAATCCAGGAAGTTCTCCCTTCCAGGCGAGATGAGGCCTATTTCCGATGAGGCGTCTGGAGACTAATGACACCTAACCTCTGGAACTTCGAAAGGGTCTTTCACACCCTTGCTGCAACTCAAGAAGTTCACCGCCATACCCGTCTCCACTCGAGAGGAAGCATGATGGTCCCGCCCACATCCAAAGGAGCCCCGTTTCCCCCTCGGAGCTCGAGATGATGGATCCTTTCCCTGCTTTCAACGGGGAAGATTTCCCGGCGTTCCCGTCGCATCTCAAGAGGAGGCACTCTCAACAGGAAAGGCGAGAGGAACTCCATGGTCGTACCACCATTCCAAGAGTCCCCCAGATGTCTCAGTCCATTCCAGAGGAACCTCTTTGCCCTGCACTGGCTCATCTTTCACGCCGAGGATCGACTCACACCACGGTGGCACGTGGGACAGCCCTGTGGGAAAGCCTCGAGGGAAAACCACAGATCCTTTGATCCACGCGACGGGAAGCGTGACATTGCTGCTACAGCCTGGAAGGAAAGCGCACGTGCATGCCCCCACTCGAGACGAGGCCTGACTCCCGTGGGGAGACTCCAGAAGTACCCAAAGATCCATGTCAGCCCCTGAGAGGAATCCTCGGTTCCGGCCCTGACTCCATACAAGGTTTTTGGCCCCGGTATCGACGGGAGAGGAATCCCGAGAGGCCCCCTAGCAACTCGCATAGGGACTGGCCTCTCCTGAGGCCACCAGGGCGGGTTCCTGAGGTCCCCGTCGTAACTCGAGAACACCTGCCGCAACTCGAGAAAATCCAGGAAGTTCTCCCTTCCTGGCGAGATGAGGCCTATTTCCTATGTGGCGTCTGGAGACTAATGACACCTAACCTCTGGAACTTCGAAAGGGTCTTTCACACCCTTGCTGCAACTCAAGAAGTTTACCGCCATACCCGTCTCCACACGAGAGAAAGCACGATGGTCCCGCCCACATCCAGAGGAGCCCCGTTTCCCCCTCGGAGCTCGAGATGAGGGATCCTTTCCCTGCTTTCAACGGGAAAGAATTCCCGGCATTCCCGTCGCATCTCAAGAGGAGGCACTCTCAACAGGAAAGGCGAGAGGAACTCCATGGTCGTACCACCATTCCAAGAGTCCCACAGATGTCTCAGTCCATTCCAGAGGAACCTCTTTGCCCTGCACTGGCTCATCTTTCACGCCGAGGATCGACTCACACCACGGTGGCACGTGGGACAGCCCTGTGGGAAAGCCTCGAGGGAAAGCCTCGAGGGAAAACCACAGATCCTTTGATCCACAAGACGGGAAGCGTGACATTGCTGCTACAGCCTGGAAGGAAAGCGCACGTGCATGCCCCTACTCGAGACGAGGCCTGAATCCCCTGGGGAGACTCTAGAAGTACCCAAAGATCCATGTCAGCCCCTGAGAGGAATCCTCGGTTCCGGCCCTGACTCCACACAAGGTTTTTGGCCCCGGTATCGACGGGAGAGGAATCCCGAGAGGCCCCCTAGCAACTCGCATGGAGACTGGCCGTTCCTGAGGCCATCAGGGCGGGTCCCTGTGGTACCCGTCGTAACTCGAGAACACCTGCCGCACCTCGAGAAAATCCGGGAAGTTCTCCCTTCCAGGCTAGATGAGGCCTATTTCCGATGAGGCTTCTGGAGACTAATGACACCTAAACTCTGGAACTTCGAAAGGGTCTTTCACACCCTTGCTGCAACTCAAGAAGTTTACCGCCATACCCGTCTCCACACGAGAGGAAGCACGATGGTCCCGCCCACATCCAGAGGAGCCCCGTTTCCCCCTCGGAGCTCGAGATGAGGGATCCTTTCCCTGCTTTCAACGGGAAAGAATTCCCGGCATTCCCGTCGCATCTCAAGAGGAGGCACTCTCAACAGGAAAGGCGAGAGGAACTCCATGGTCGTACCACCATTCCAAGAGACCCACAGATGTCTCAGTCCATTCCAGAGGAACCTCTTTGCCCTGCACTGGCTCATCTTTCACGCCGAGGATCGACTCACACCACGGTGGCACGTGGGACAGCCCTGTGGGAAAGCCTCGAGGGAAAGCCTCGAGGGAAAACCACAGATCCTTTGATCCACGCCACGGGAAGCGTGACATTGCTGCTACAGCCTGGAAGGAAAGCGCACGTGCATGCCCCCACTGGAGACGAGGCCTGACTCCCCTGGGGAGACTCTAGAAGTACCCAAAGATCCATGTCAGCCCCTGAGAGGAATCCTCGGTTCCGGCCCTGACTCCACACAAGGTTTTTGGCCCCGGTATCGACGGGAGAGGAATCCCCAGAGGCCCCCTAGCAACTCGCATGGAGACTGGCCGTTCCTGAGGCCATCAGGGCGGGTCCCTGTGGTACCCGTCGTAACTCGAGAACACCTGCCGCACCTCGAGCAAATCCAGGAAGTTCTCCCTTCCAGGCTAGATGAGGCCTATTTCCGATGAGGCTTCTGGAGACTAATGACACCTAACCTCTGGAACTTCGAAAGGGTCTTTCACACCCTTGCTGCAACTCAAGAAGTTCACCGCCATACCCGTCTCCACTCGAGAGGAAGCACGATGGTCCCGCCCACATCCAGAGGAGCCCTGTTTCCCCCTCGTAGCTCGAGAAGAGGGATCCTTTCCCTGCTTTCAACGGGAAAGAATTCCCGGCGTTCCCGGCGCATCTCAAGAGGAGGCACTCTCAACAGGAAAGGCGAGAGGAACTCCATGGTCGTACCACCATTCCAAGAGTCCCGCAGATGTCTCAGTCCATTCCAGAGGAACCTCTTTGCCCTGCACTGGCTCATCTTTCACGCCGAGGATCGACTCACACCACGGTGGCACGTGGGACAGCCCTGTGGGAAAGCCTCGAGGGAAAGCCTCGAGGGAAAACCACAGATCCTTTGACCCACGCGACGGGAAGCGTGACATTGCTGCTACAGCCTGGAAGGAAAGCACACGTGCATGCCCCCACTCGAGACGAGGCCTGACTCCCCTGGGGAGACTCCAGAAGTACCCAAAGATCCATGTCAGCCCCTGAGAGGAATCCTCGGTTCCGGCCCTGACTCCACACAAGGTTTTTGGCCCCGGTATCGACGGGAGAGGAATCCCGAGAGGCCCCCTAGCAACTTGCATGGGGACTGGCCTCTCCTGAGGCCACCAGGGCGGGTCCCTGAGGTCCCCGTCGTAACTCGAGAACACCTGCCGCAACTCGAGAAAATCCAGGAAGTTCTCCCTTCCAGGCGAGATGAGGCCTATTTCCGATGAGGCGTCTGGAGACTAATGACACCTAACCTCTGGAACTTCGAAAGGGTCTTTCACACCCTTGCTGCAACTCAAGAAGTTCACCGCCATACCCGTGTCCACTCGGGAGGAAGCACGATGGTCCCGCCCACATCCAGAGGAGCCCCGTTTCCCCCTCGGAGCTCGAGATGAGGGATCCGTTCCCTGCTTTCAACGGGAACGAATTCCCGGCGTTCCCGTCACAACTCAAGAGGAGGCACTCTCAACAGGAAAGGCGAGAGGAACTCCATGGTCGTACCACCATTCCAAGAGTCCCCCAGATGTCTCAGTCCATTCCAGAGGAACCTCTTTGCCCTGCACTGGCTCATCTTTCACGCCGAGGATCGACTCACACCACGGTGGCACGTGGGACAGCCCTGTGGGAAAGCCTCGAGGGAAAGCCTCGAGGGAAAACCACAGATCCTTTGATCCACGCGACGGGAAGCGTGACATTGCTGCTAAGCCTGGAAGGAAAGCGCACGTGCATGCCCCCACTCGAGACGAGGCCTGACTCCTCTGGGGAGACTCCAGAAGTACCCAAAGATCCATGTCAGCCCCTGAGAGGAATCCTCGGTTCTGGCCCTGACTCCACACAAGGTTTTTGGCGCCGGTATCGACGGGAGAGGAATCCCGAGAGGCCCCCTAGCAACTCGCATGGGGACTGGCCTCTCCTGAGGCCATCAGGGCGGGTCCCTGTGGTACCCGTCGTAACTCGAAAACACCTGCCGCGCCTCGAGAAAATCCAGGAAGTTCTCCCTTCCAGGCGAGATGAGGCCTATTTCTGATGAGGCGTCTGGAGACTAATGACACCTAACCTCTGGAACTTCGAAAGGGTCTTTCACACCCTTGCTGCAACTCAAGAAGTTTACCGCCATACCCGTCTCCACACGAGAGAAAGCACGATGGTCCCGCCCACATACAGAGGAGCCACGTTTCCCCCTCGTAGCTTGAGATGAGGGATCCTTTCCCTGCTTTCAACGGGAAAGAATTCCCGGCATTCCCGTCGCATCTCAAGAGGAGGCACTCTCAACAGGAAAGGCGAGAGGAACTCCATGGTCGTACCACCATTCCAAGAGTCCCCCAGATGTCTCAGTCCATTCCAGAGGAACCTCTTTGCCCTGCACTGGCTCATCTTTCACGCCGAGGATCGACTCACACCACGGTGGCACGTGGGACAGCCCTGTGGGAAAGCCTCGAGGGAAAACCACAGATCCTTTGATCCACGCGACGGGAAGCGTGACATTGCTGCTACAGCCTGGAAGGAAAGTGCACGTGCATGCCCCCACTCGAGACGAGGCCTGACTCCCGTGGGGAGACTCCAGAAGTACCCAAAGATCCATGTCAGCCCCTGAGAGGAATCCTCGGTTCCGGCCCTGACTCCATACAAGGTTTTTGGCCCCGGTATCGACGGGAGAGGAATCCCGAGAGGCCCCCTAGCAACTCGCATAGGGACTGGCCTCTCCTGAGGCCACCAGGGCGGGTTCCTGAGGTCCCCGTCGTAACTCGAGAACACCTGCCGCAACTCGAGAAAATCCAGGAAGTTCTCCCTTCCTGGCGAGATGAGGCCTATTTCCTATGTGGCGTCTGGAGACTAATGACACCTAACCTCTGGAACTTCGAAAGGGTCTTTCACACCCTTGCTGCAACTCAAGAAGTTCACCACCATACCCGTCTCCACTAGAGAGGAAGCACGATGGTCCCGCCCACATCCAGAGGAGCCCCGTTTCCCCCTCGTAGCTCGAGATAAGGGATCCTTTTCCTGCTTTCAACGGGAAAGAATTCCCGGCGTTCCCGTCGCATCTCAAGAGGAGGCACTCTCAACAGGAAAGGCGAGAGAAACTCCATGGTCGTACCACCATTCCAAGAGTCCCCCAGATGTCTCAGTCCATTCCAGAGGAACCTCTTTGCCCTGCACTGGCTCATCTTTCACGCCGAGGATCGACTCACACCACGGTGGCACGTGGGACAGCCCTGTGGGAAAGCCTCGAGGGAAAGCCTCGAGGGAAAACCACAGATCCTTTGATCCACGCGACTGGAAGCGTGACATTGCTGCTACAGCCTGGAAGGAAAGCGCACGTGCATACCCCCACTCGAGACGAGGCCTGACTCCCCTGGGGGGACTCCAGAAGAACCCAAAGATCCATGTCAGCCCCTGAGAGGAATCCTCGGTTCCGGCCCTGACTCCATACAAAGTTTTTGGCCCCGGTATCGACGGGAGAGGAATCCCGAGAGGCCCCCTAGCAACTCGCATGGGGACTGGCCTCTCCTGAGGCCACCAGGGCGGGTCCCTGAGGTCCCCGTCGTAACTCGAGAACACCTGCCCCAACTCGAGAAAATCCAGGAAGTTCTCCCTTCCAGGCGAGATGAGGCCTATTTCCGATGAGGCGTCTGGAGACTAATGACACCTAACCTCTGGAACTTCGAAAGGGTCTTTCACACCCTTGCTGCAACTCAAGAAGTTCACCGCCATACCCGTCTCCACTCGAGAGGAAGCATGATGGTCCCGCCCACATCCAAAGGAGCCCCGTTTCCCCCTCGGAGCTCGAGATGATGGATCCTTTCCCTGCTTTCAACGGGGAAGATTTCCCGGCGTTCCCGTCGCATCTCAAGAGGAGGCACTCTCAACAGGAAAGGCGAGAGGAACTCCATGGTCGTACCACCATTCCAAGAGTCCCCCAGATGTCTCAGTCCATTCAAGAGGAACCTCTTTGCCCTGCACTGGCTCATCTTTCACGCCGAGGATCGACTCACACCACGGTGGCACGTGGGACAGCCCTGTGGGAAAGCCTCGAGGGAAAACCACAGATCCTTTGATCCACGCGACGGGAAGCGTGACATTGCTGCTACAGCATGGAAAGAAAACGCACGTGCATGCCCCCACTCGAGACGAGGCCTGACTCCCCTGCGGAGACTCCAGAAGTACCCAAAGATCCATGTCAGCCCCTGAGAGGAATCCTCGTTTCCGGCCCTGACTCCACACAAGGTTTTTGGCCCCGGTATCGACGGGAGAGGAATCCCGAGAGGCCCCCTAGCAACTCGCATGTGGACTGGCCTCTCCTGAGGCCACCAGGGCGGGTCCCTGAGGTCCCCGTCGTAACTCGAGAACACCTGCCACATCTCGAGAAAATCCAGGAAGTTCTCCCTTCCTGGCGAGATGAGGCCTATTTCCTATGTGGCGTCTGGAGACTAATGACACCTAACCTCTGGAACTTCGAAAGGGTCTTTCACACCCTTGCTGCAACTCAAGAAGTTCACCACCATACCCGTCTCCACTAGAGAGGAAGCACGATGGTCCCGCCCACATCCAGAGGAGCCCCGTTTCCCCCTCGTAGCTCGAGATAAGGGATCCTTTTCCTGCTTTCAACGGGAAAGAATTCCCGGCGTTCCCGTCGCATCTCAAGAGGAGGCACTCTCAACAAGAAAGGCGAGAGGAACTCCATGGTCGTACCACCATTCCAAGAGTCCCCCAGATGTCTCAGTCCATTCCAGAGGAAACTCTTTGCCCTGCACTGGCTCATCTTTCACGCCGAGGATCGACTCACACCACGGTGGCACGTGGGACAGCCCTGTGGGAAAGCCTCGAGGGAAAACCACAGATCCTTTGATCCACGCGACGGGAAGCGTGACATTGCTGCTACAGCCTGGAAGGAAAGCGCACGTGCATGCCCCCACTCGAGACGAGGCCTGACTCCCGTGGGGAGACTCCAGAAGTACCCAAAGATCCATGTCAGCCCCTGAGAGGAATCCTCGGTTCCTGCCCTGACTCCATACAAGGTTTTTGGCCCCGGTATCGACGGGAGAGGAATCCCGAGAGGCCCCCTAGCAACTCGCATTGGGACTGGCCTCTCCTGAGGCCACCAGGGCGGGTTCCTGAGGTCCCCGTCATAACTCGAGAACACCTGCCGCAACTCGAGAAAATCCAGGAAGTTCTCCCTTCCTGGCGAGATGAGGCCTATTTCCTATGTGGCGTCTGGAGACTAATGACACCTAACCTCTGGAACTTCGAAAGGGTCTTTCACACCCTTGCTGCAACTCAAGAAGTTTACCGCCATACCCGTCTCCACACGAGAGAAAGCACGATGGTCCCGCCCACATCCAGAGGAGCCCCGTTTCCCCCTCGGAGCTCGAGATGAGGGATCCTTTCCCTGCTTTCAACGGGAAAGAATTCCCGGCATTCCCGTCGCATCTCAAGAGGAGGCACTCTCAACAGGAAAGGCGAGAGGAACTCCATGGTCGTACCACCATTCCAAGAGTCCCACAGATGTCTCAGTCCATTCCAGAGGAACCTCTTTGCCCTGCACTGGCTCATCTTTCACGCCGAGGATCGACTCACACCACGGTGGCACGTGGGACAGCCCTGTGGGAAAGCCTCGAGGGAAAGCCTCGAGGGAAAACCACAGATCCTTTGATCCACAAGACGGGAAGCGTGACATTGCTGCTACAGCCTGGAAGGAAAGCGCACGTGCATACCCCTACTCGAGACGAGGCCTGAATCCCCTGGGGAGACTCTAGAAGTACCCAAAGATCCATGTCAGCCCCTGAGAGGAATCCTCGGTTCCGGCCCTGACTCCACACAAGGTTTTTGGCCCCGGTATCGACGGGAGAGGAATCCCGAGAGGCCCCCTAGCAACTCGCATGGAGACTGGCCGTTCCTGAGGCCATCAGGGCGGGTCCCTGTGGTACCCGTCGTAACTCGAGAACACCTGCCGCACCTCGAGAAAATCCGGGAAGTTCTCCCTTCCAGGCTAGATGAGGCCTATTTCCGATGAGGCTTCTGGAGACTAATGACACCTAAACTCTGGAACTTCGAAAGGGTCTTTCACACCCTTGCTGCAACTCAAGAAGTTTACCGCCATACCCGTCTCCACACGAGAGGAAGCACGATGGTCTCGCCCACATCCAGAGGAGCCCCGTTTCCCCCTCGGAGCTCGAGATGAGGGATCCTTTCCCTGCTTTCAACGGGAAAGAATTCCCGGCATTCCCGTCGCATCTCAAGAGGAGGCACTCTCAACAGGAAAGGCGAGAGGAACTCCATGGTCGTACCACCATTCCAAGAGACCCACAGATGTCTCAGTCCATTCCAGAGGAACCTCTTTGCCCTGCACTGGCTCATCTTTCACGCCGAGGATCGACTCACACCACGGTGGCACGTGGGACAGCCCTGCTGGAAAGCCTCGAGGGAAAGCCTCGAGGGAAAACCACAGATCCTTTGATGCACGCGACGGGAAGCGTGACATTGCTGCTACAGCCTGGAAGGAAAGCGCACGTGCATGCCCCCACTCGAGACGAGGCCTGACTCCCCTGGGGAGACTCCAGAAGTACCCAAAGATCCATGTCAGCCCCTGAGAGGAATCCTCGGTTCCGGCCCTGACTCCACACAAGGTTTTTGGCCCCGGTATTGACGGGAGAGGAATCCCGAGAGGCCCCCTAGCAACTCGCATGGGGACTGGCCTCTCCTGAGGCCACCAGGGCGGGTCCCTGAGGTCCCCGTCGTAACTCGAGAACACCTGCCGCAACTCGAGAAAATCCAGGAAGTTCTCCCTTCCAGGCGAGATGAGGCCTATTTCCGATGAGGCGTCTGGAGACTAATGACACCTAACCTCTGGAACGTCGAAAGGGTCTTTCACACCCTTGCTGCAACTCAAGAAGTTCACCGCCATACCCGTCTCCACTCGAGAGGAAGCACGATGGTCCCGCCCACATCCAGAGGAGCCCCGTTTCCCCCTCGGAGCTCGAGATGAGGGATCCTTTCCCTGCTTTCAACGGGAAAAAATTCCCGGCGTTCCCGTCGCATCTCAAGAGGAGGCACTCTCAACAGGAAAGGCGAGAGGAACTCCATGGTCGTACCACCATTCCAAGAGTCCCCCAGATGTCTCAGTCCATTCCAGAGGAACCTCTTTGCCCTGCACTGGCTCATCTTTCACGGCGAGGATCGACTCACACCACGGTGGCACGTGGGACAGCCCTGTGGGAAAGCCTCGAGGGAAAACCACAGATCCTTTGATCCACGCTACGGGAAGCGTGACATTGCTGCTACAGCCTGGAAGGAAAGCACACGTGCATGCCCCCAATCGAGAAGAGGCCTGACTCCCCTGGTGGGACTCCAGAAGTACCCAAAGATCCATGTCAGCTCCTGAGAGGAATCCTCGGTTCCAGCCCTGACTCCACACAAGGTTTTTGGCCCCGGTATCGACGGGAGAGGAATCCCAAGAGGCCCCCTAGCAACTCGCATGGGGACTGGCCTCTCCTGAGGCCACCAGGGCGGGTCCCTGTGGTACCCGTCGTAACTCGAAAACACCTGCCGCACCTCGAGAAAATCCAGGAAGTTCTCCCTTCCAGGCGAGATGAGGCCTATTTCCGATGAGGCGTCTGGAGACTAATGACACCTAACCTCTGGAACTTCGGAAGGGTCTTTCACACCCTTGCTGCAACTCAAGAAGTTCACCGACATACCCGTGTCCACTCGAGAGGAAGCACGATGGTCCCGCCCACATCCCGAGGAGCCCCGTTTCCCCCTCGTAGCTCGAGATGAAGATCCTTTCCCTGCTTTCAACGGGAAAGAATTCCCGGCGTTCCCGTCGCATCTCAAGAGGAGGCACTCTCAACAGGAAAGGCGAGAGGAACTCCATGGTCGTACCACCATTCCAAGAGTCCCCCAGATGTCTCAGTCCATTCCAGAGGAACCTCTTTGCCCTGCACTGGCTCATCTTTCACGCCGAGGATCGACTCACACCACGGTGGCACGTGGGACAGCCCTGTGGGAAAGCCTCGAGGGAAAGCCTCGAGGGAAAACCACAGATCCTTTGATCCACGCGACGGGAAGCGTGACATTGCTGCTACAGCCTGGAAGGAAAGCACACGTGCATGCCCCCACTCGAGACGAGGCCTGACTCCCCTGGGGAGACTCCAGAAGTACCCAAAGATCCATGTCAGCCCCTGAGAGGAATCCTCGGTTCCGGCCCTGACTCCACACAAGGTTTTTGGCCCCGGTATCGACGGGAGAGGAATCCCGAGAGGCCCCCTAGCAACTCGCATGGGGACTGGCATCTCCTGAGGCCACCAGGGCGGGTCCCTGAGGTCCCCGTCGTAACTCGAGAACACCTGCCGCAACTCGAGAAAATCCAGGAAGTTCTCCCTTCCAGGCGAGATGAGGCCTATTTCCGATGAGGCGTCTGGAGACCAATGACACCCAAACTCTGGAACTTCGAAAAGGTCTTTCACACCCTTGCTGCAACTCAAGAAGTTCACCGACATACCCGTCTCCACTCGAGAGGAAGCACGATGGTCCCGCCCACATCCAGAGGAGCCCCGTTTCCCCCTCGTAGCTCGAGATGAGGGATCCTTTCCCTGCTTTCAACGGGAAAGAATTCCCAGCGTTCCCGTCGCATCTCAAGAGGAGGCACTCTCAACAGGAAAGGCGAGAGGAACTCCATGGTCGTACCACCATTCCAAGAGTCCCCCAGATGTCTCAGTCCATTCCAGAGGAACCTCTTTGCCCTGCACTGGCTCATCTTTCACTCCGAGGATCGACTCACACCACGGTGGCACATGGGACAGCCCTGTGGGAAAGCCTCGAGGGAAAGCCTCGAGGGAAAACCACAGATCATTTGATCCACGCGACGGGAAGCGTGACATTGCTGCTACAGCCTGGAAGGAAAGCGCACGTGCATGCCCCCACTCGAGACGAGGCCTGACTCCCCTGGGGAGACTCTAGAAGTACCCAAAGATCCATGTCAGCCCCTGAGAGGAATCCTCGGTTCTGGCCCTGACTCCACACAAGGTTTTTGGCCCCGGTATCGACTGGAGAGGAATCCCGGGAGGCCCCCTAGCAACTCGCATGGGGACTGGCCTCTCCTGAGGCCATCAGGGCGGGTCCCTGTGGTACCCGTCGTAACTCGAGAACACCTGCCGCACCTCGAGAAAATCCAGGAAGTTCTCCCTTCCAGGCTAGATGAGGCCTATTTCCGATGAGGCGTCTGGAGACTAATGACACCTAACCTCTGGAACTTGGAAAGGGTCTTTCACACCCTTGCTGCAACTCAAGAAGTTCACCGACATACCCGTGTCCACTCGAGAGGAAGCACGATGGTCCCGCCCACATCCCGAGGAGCCCCGTTTCCCCCTCGTAGCTCGAGATGAGGGATCCTTTCCCTGCTTTCAACGGGAAAGAATTCCCGGCGTTCCCGTCGCATCTCAAGTGGAGGCACTCTCAACAGGAAAGGCGAGAGGAACTCCATGGTCGTACCACCATTCCAAGAGTCCCCCAGATGTCTCAGTCCATTCCAGAGGAACCTCTTTGCCCTGCACTGGCTCATCTTTCACGCCGAGGATCGACTCACACCACGGTGGCACGTGGGACAGCCCTGTGGGAAAGCCTCGAGGGAAAGCCTCGAGGGAAAACCACAGATCCTTTGATCCACGCGACGGGAAGCGTGACATTGCTGCTACAGCCTGGAAGGAAAGCGCACGTGCATGCACCCACTCGAGACGAGGCCTGACTCCCCTGGGGAGACTCCAGAAGTACCCAAAGATCCATGTCAGCCCCTGAGAGGAATCCTCGGTTCTGGCCCTGACTCCACACAAGGTTTTTGGCGCCGGTATCGACGGGAGAGGAATCCCGAGAGGCCCCCTAGCAACTCGCATGGGGACTGGCCTCTCCTGAGGCCATCAGGGCGGGTCCCTGTGGTACCCGTCGTAACTCGAAAACACCTGCCGCGCCTCGAGAAAATCCAGGAAGTTCTCCCTTCCAGGCGAGATGAGGCCTATTTCTGATGAGGCGTCTGGAGACTAATGACACCTAACCTCTGGAACTTCGAAAGGGTCTTTCACACCCTTGCTGCAACTCAAGAAGTTTACCGCCATACCCGTCTCCACACGAGAGAAAGCACGATGGTCCCGCCCACATACAGAGGAGCCACGTTTCCCCCTCGTAGCTTGAGATGAGGGATCCTTTCCCTGCTTTCAACGGGAAAGAATTCCCGGCATTCCCGTCGCATCTCAAGAGGAGGCACTCTCAACAGGAAAGGCGAGAGGAACTCCATGGTCGTACCACCATTCCAAGAGTCCCCCAGATGTCTCAGTCCATTCCAGAGGAACCTCTTTGCCCTGCACTGGCTCATCTTTCACGCCGAGGATCGACTCACACCACGGTGGCACGTGGGACAGCCCTGTGGGAAAGCCTCGAGGGAAAGCCTCGAGGGAAAACCACAGATCCTTTAATCCTCGGGATGCGAAGCGTGACATTGCTGCTACAGCCTGGAAGGAAAGCGCACGTGCATGCCCCCACTCGAGACGAAGCCTGACTCCCCTGGGGAGACTCCAGAAGTACCCAAAGATCCATGTAACCCCTGAGAGGAATGCTCGGTTCCGGCCCTGACTCCACACAAGCATTTTGGCCCCGGTATCGACGGGAGAGGAATCCCGAGAGGCCCCCTAGCAACTCGCATGGGGACTGGCCTCTCCTGAGGCCACCAGGGCGGGTCCCTGAGGTCCCCGTCGTAACTCGAGAACACCTGCCGCAACTCGAGAAAATCCAGGAAGTTCTCCCTTCCAGGCGAGATGAGGCCTATTTCCGATGAGGCGTCTGGAGACTAATGACACCTAACCTCTGGAACTTCGAAACGGTCTTTCACACCCTTGCTGCAACTCAAGAAGTTCACCGCCATACCCGTGTCCACTCGGGAGGAAGCACGATGGTCCCGCCCACATCAAGAGGAGCCCCGTTTCCCCCTCGGAGCTCGAGATGAGGGATCCTTTCCCTGCTTTCAACGGGAAAGAATTCCCGGCGTTCCCGTCGCATCTCAAGAGGAGGCACTCTCAACAGGAAAGGCGAGAGGAACTCCATGGTCGTACCACCATTCCAAGAGTCCCCCAGATGTCTCAGTCCATTCCAGAGGAAACCCTTTGCCCTGCACTGGCTCATCTTTCACGCCGAGGATCGACTCACACCACGGTGGCACGTGGGACAGTCCTGAGATAAGCCTCGAGGGAAAGCCTCGAGGGAAAACCACAGATCCTTTGATCCACGCGACGGGAAGCGTGACATTGCTGCTACAGCCTGGAAGGAAAGCGCACGTCCATGCCCCCACTCGAGACCAGGCCTGACTCCCCTGGGGAGACTCTAGAAGTACCCAAAGATCCATGTCAGCCCCTGAGAGGAATCCTCGGTTCTGGCCCTGACTCCACACAAGGTTTTTGGCCCCGGTATCGACGGGAGAGGAATCCCGAGAGGCCCCCTAGCAACTCGCATGGGGACTGGCCTCTCCTGAGGCCATCAGGGCGGGTCCCTGTGGTACCCGTCGTAACTCGAGAACACCTGCCGCACCTCGAGAAAATCCAGGAAGTTCTCCCTTCCAGGCTAGATGAGGCCTATTTCCGATGAGGCATCTGGAGACTAATGACACCTAACCTCTGGAACTTCGAAAGGGTCTTTCACACCCTTGCTGCAACTCAAGAAGTTCACCGACATACCCGTGTCCACTCGAGAGGAAGCACGATGGTCCTGCCCACATCCCGAGGAGCCCCGTTTCCCCCTCGTAGCTCGAGATGAGGGATCCTTTCCCTGCTTTCAACGGGAAAGAATTCCCGGCGTTCCCATCGCATCTCAAGAGGAGGCACTCTCAACAGGAAAGGCGAGAGGAACTCCATGGTCGTACCACCATTCCAAGAGTCCCCCAGATGTCTCAGTCCATTCCAGAGGAACCTCTTTGCCCTGCACTGGCTCATCTTTCACGCCGAGGATCGACTCACACCACGGTGGCACGTGGGACAGCCCTGTGGGAAAGCCTCGAGGGAAAGCCTCGAGGGAAAACCACAGATCCTTTGATCCACGCGACGGGAAGCGTGACATTGCTGCTACAGCCTGGAAGGAAAGCACACGTGCATGCCCCCACTCGAGACGAGGCCTGACTCCCCTGGGGAGACTCCAGAAGTACCCAAAGATCCATGTCAGCCCCTGAGAGGAATCCTCGGTTCCGGCCCTGACTCCACACAAGGTTTTTGGCCCCGGTATCGACGGGAGAGGAATCCCGAGAGGCCCCCTAGCAACTCGCATGGGGACTGGCCTCTCCTGAGGCCACCAGGGCGGGTCCCTGAGGTCCCCGTCGTAACTCGAGAACACCTGCCGCAACTCGAGAAAATCCAGGAAGTTCTCCCTTCCAGGCGAGATGAGGCCTATTTCCGATGAGGCGTCTGGAGACTAATGACACCCAACCTCTGGAACTTCGAAAGGGTCTTTCACACCCTTGCTGCAACTCAAGAAGTTCACCGACATACCCGTGTCCACTCGAGAGGAAGCACGATGGTCCCGCCCACATCCCGAGGAGCCCCGTTTCCCCCTCGTAGCTCGAGATGAGGGATCCTTTCCCTGCTTTCAACGGGAAAGAATTCCCGGAGTTCCCGTCACAACTCAAGAGGAGGCACTCTCAACAGGAAAGGCGAGAGGAACTCCATGGTCGTACCACCATTCCAAGAGTCCCCCAGATGTCTCAGTCCATTCCAGAGGAACCTCTTTGCCCTGCACTGGCTCATCTTTCACGCCGAGGATCGACTCACACCACGGTGGCACGTGGGACAGCCCTGTGGGAAAGCCTCGAGGGAAAGCCTCGAGCGAAAACCACAGATCCTTTGATCCACGCGACGGGAAGCGTGACATTGCTGCTACAGCCTGGAAGGAAAGCACACGTGCATGCCCCCACTCGAGACGAGGCCTGACTCCCCTGGGGAGACTCCAGAAGTACCCAAAGATCCATGTCAGCCCCTGAGCGGAATCCTCGGTTCCGGCCCTGACTCCACACAAGGTTTTTGGCCCCGGTATCGACGGGAGAGGAATCCCAAGAGGCCCCCTAGCAACTCGCATGGGGACTGGCCTCTCCTGAGGCCACCAGGGCGGGTCCCTGAGGTCCCCGTCGTAACTCGAGAACACCTGCCCCAACTCGAGAAAATCCAGGAAGTTCTCCCTTCCAGGCGAGATGAGGCCTATTTCCGATGAGGCGTCTGGAGACTAATGACACCTAACCTCTGGAATTTCGAAAGAGTCTTTCACACCCTTGCTGCAACTCAAGAAGTTCACCGCCATACCCGTCTCCACTCGAGAGGAAGCACGATGGTCCCGCCCACATCCAGAGGAGCCCCGTTTCCCCCTCGTAGCTCGAGATGAGGGATCCTTTGCCTGCTTTCAACGGGAAAGAATTCCCGGCGTTCCCGTCGCATCTCAAGAGGAGGCACTCTCAACAGGAAAGGCGAGAGGAACTCCATGGTCGTACCACCATTCCAAGAGTCCCCCAGATGTCTCAGTCCATTCCAGAGGAACCTCTTTGCCCTGCACTGGCTCATCTTTCACGCCGAGGATCGACTCACACCACGGTGGCACGTGGGACAGCCCTGTGGGAAAGCCTCGAGGGAAAGCCTCGAGGGAAAACCACAGATCCTTTGATCCACGCGACGGGAAGCGTGACATTGCTGCTACAGCCTGGAAGGAAAGCGCACGTGCATGCCCCCACTCGAGACGAGGCCTGACTCCACTGGGGAGTCTCCAGACGTACCCAAAGATCCATGTCAGCCCATGAGAGGAATCCTCGGTTACGGCCCTGACTCCACACAAGGTTGTTGGCCCCGGTATCGACGGGAGAGGAATCCCGAGAGGCCCCCTAGCAACTCGCATAGGGACTGGCCTCTCCTGAGGCCACCAGGGCGGGTCCCTGAGGTCCCCGTCGTAACTCGAGAACACCTGCCGCAACTCGAGAAAATCCAGGAAGTTCTCCCTTCCAGGCGAGATGAGGCCTATTTCTGATGAGGCGTCTGGAGACTAATGACACCTAACCTCTGGAACTTCGAAAGGGTCTTTCACACCCTTGCTGCAACTCAAGAAGTTCACCGCCATACCCGTCTCCACTCGAGATGAAGCACGATGGTCCCGCCCACATCCAGAGGAGCCCCGTTTTCCCCTCGTAGCTCGAGATGAGGGATCCTTTCCCTGGTTTCAAAGGGAAAGAGTTCCCGGCGTTCCCGTCGCATCTCAAGAGGAGGCACTCTCAACAGGAACGGTGAGAGGAACTCCATGGTCGTACCACCATTCCAAGAGTCCCCCAGATATCTCAGTTCATTCCAGAGGAACCTCTTTGTCCTGCACTGGCTCATCTTTCACGCCGAGGATCGACTCACACCACGGTGGCACGTGGGACAGCCCTGTGGGAAAGCCTCGAGGGAAAACCACAGATCCTTTGATCCACGCGACGGGAAGCGTGACATTGCTGCTACAGCCTGGAAGGAAAGTGCACGTGCATGCCCCCACTCGAGACGAGGCCTGACTCCCCTGGGGAGACTCCAGAAGTACCCAAAGATCCATGTCAGCCCCTGAGAGGAATCCTCGGTTCCGGCCCTGACTCCATACAAGGTTTTTGGCCCCGGTATCGACGGGAGAGGAATCCCGAGAGGCCCCCTAGCAACTCGCATAGGGACTGGCCTCTCCTGAGGCCACCAGTGCGGGTTCCTGAGGTCCCCGTCATAACTCGAGAACACCTGCCGCAACTCGAGAAAATCCAGGAAGTTCTCCCTTCCAGGCGAGATGAGGCCTATTTCCTATGAGGCGTCTGGAGACTAATGACACCTAACCTCTGGAACTTCTAAAGGGTCTTTCACCCCCTTGCTGCAACTCAAGAAGTTCACCACCATACCCGTCTCCACTAGAGAGGAAGCACGATGGTCCCGCCCACATCCAGAGGAGCCCCGTTTCCCCCTCGTAGCTTGAGATGAGGGATCCTTTTCCTGCTTTCAACGGGAAAGAATTCCCGGCGTTCCCGTCGCATCTCAAGAGGAGGCACTCTCAACAGGAAAGGCGAGAGGAACTCCATGGTCGTACCACCATTCCAAGAGTCCCCCAGATGTCTCAGTCCATTCCAGAGGAACCTCTTTGCCCTGCACTGGCTCATCTTTCACGCCGAGGATCGACTCACACCACGGTGGCACGTGGGACAGCCCTGTGGGAAAGCCTCGAGGGAAAGCCTCGAGGGAAAACCACAGATCCTTTGATCCACGCGACGGGAAGCGTGACATTGCTGCTACAGCCTGGAAGGAAAGCGCACGTGCATGCCCCCACTCGAGACGAGGCCTGACTCCCCTGGGGGGACTCCAGAAGAACCCAAGATCCATGTCAGCCCCTGAGAGGAATCCTCGGTTCCGGCCCTGACTCCATACAAAGTTTTTGGCCCCGGTATCGACGGGAGAGGAATCCCGAGAGGCCCCCTAGCAACTCGCATGGGGACTGGCCTCTCCTGAGGCCACCAGGGCGGGTCCCTGAGGTCCCCGTCGTAACTCGAGAACACCTGCCCCAACTCGAGATAATCCAGGAAGTTCTCCCTTCCAGGCGAGATGAGGCCTATTTCCGATGAGGCGTCTGGAGACTAATGACACCTAACCTCTGGAACTTCGAAAGGGTCTTTCACACCCTTGCTGCAACTCAAGAAGTTCACCGCCATACCCGTCTCCACTCGAGAGGAAGCATGATGGTCCCGCCCACATCCAAAGGAGACCCGTTTCCCCCTCGGAGCTCGAGAGATGATGGATCCTTTCCCTGCTTTCAACGGGGAAGAATCCCCGGCGTTCCCGTCGCATCTCAAGAGGAGGCACTCTCAACAGGAAAGGCGAGAGGAACTCCATGGTCGTACCACCATTCCAAGAGTCCCCCAGATGTCTCAGTCCATTCCAGAGGAACCTCTTTGCCCTGCACTGGCTCATCTTTCACGCCGAGGATCGACTCACACCACGGTGGCACGTGGGACAGCCCTGTGGGAAAGCCTCGAGGGAAAGCCTCGAGGGAAAACCACAGATCCTTTGATGCACGCGACGGGAAGCGTGACATTGCTGCTACAGCCTGGAAGGAAAGCACACGTGCATGCCCCCACTCGAGACGAGGCCTGACTCCCCTGGGGAGACTCCAGAAGTACCCAAAGATCCATGTCAGCCCCTGAGAGGAATCCTCGGTTCCAGCCCTGACTCCACACAAGGTTTTTGGCCCCGGTATCGACGGGAGAGGAATCCCGAGAGGCCCCCTAGCAACTCGCATGGGGACTGGCCTCTCCTGAGGCCACCAGGGCGGGTCCCTGAGGTCCCCGTCGTAACTCGAGAACACCTGCCGCAACTCGAGAAAATCCAGGAAGTTCTCCCTTCCAGGCGAGATGAGGCCTATTTCCGATGAGGCGTCTGGAGACTAATGACACCCAACCTCTGGAACTTCGAAAGGGTCTTTCACACCCTTGCTGCAACTCAAGAAGTTCACCGACATACCCGTGTCCACTCGAGAGGAAGCACGATGGTCCCGCCCACACCCCGAGGAGCCCGGTTTCCCCCTCGTAGCTCGAGATGGGGGATCCTTTCCCTGCTTTCAACGGGAAAGAATTCCCGGAGTTCCCGTCACAACTCAAGAGGAGGCACTCTCAACAGGAAAGGCGAGAGGAACTCCATGGTCGTACCACCATTCCAAGAGTCCCCCAGATGTCTCAGTCCATTCCAGAGGAACCTCTTTGCCCTGCACTGGCTCATCTTTCACGCCGAGGATCGACTCACACCACGGTGGCACGTGGGAGAGCCCTGTGGGAAAGCCTCGAGGGAAAGCCTCGAGGGAAAACCACAGATCCTTTGATCCACGCGACGGGAAGCGTGACATTGCTGCTACAGCCTGGAAGGAAAGCACACGTGCATGCCCCCACTCGAGACGAGGCCTGACTCCCCTGGTGAGACTCCAGAAGTACCCAAAGATCCATGTCAGCCCCTGAGAGGAATCCTCGGTTCCGGCCCTGACTCCACACAAGGTTTTTGGCCCCGGTATCGACGGGAGAGGAATCCCGAGAGGCCCCCTAGCAACTCGCATGGGGACTGGCCTCTCCTGAGGCCACCAGGGCGGGTCCCTGAGGTCCCCGTCGTAACTCGGGAACACCTGCCGCAACTCGAGTAAATCCAGGAAGTTCTCCCTTCCAGGCGAGATGAGGCCTATTTCCGATGAGGCGTCTGGAGACTAATGACACCTAACCTCTGGAACTTCGAAAGGGTCTTTCACACCCTTGCTGCAACTCAAGAAGTTCACCGCCATACCCGTCTCCACTCGAGAGGAAGCACGATGGTCCCGCCCACATCCAGAGGAGCCCCGTTTCCCCCTCGTAGCTCAAGATGAGGGATCCTTTCCCTGCTTTCAACGGGAAAGAATTCCCGGAGTTCCCGTCGCATCTCAAGAGGAGGCACTCTCAACAGGAAAGGCGAGAGGAACTCCATGGTCGTACCACCATTCCAAGAGTCCCCCAGATGTCTCAGTCCATTCCAGAGGAACCTCTTTGCCCTGCACTGGCTCATCTTTCACGCCGAGGATCGACTCACACCACGGTGGCACGTGGGACAGCCCTGTGGGAAAGCCTGGAGGGAAAACCACAGATCCTTTGATCCATGGGTCGAGAAGCGTGACATTGCTGCTACAGCTTGGAAGGATAGCGCACGTGCATGCCCCCACTCGAGACGAGGCCGGACTCCCCTGCGGAGACTCCAGAAGTACCCAAAGATCCATGTCAGCCCCTGAGAGGAATCCTCGGTTCCGGCCCTGACTCCACACAAGGTTTTTGGCCCCGGTATCGACGGGAGAGGAATCCCGAGAGGCCCCCTAGCACATCGCATGGGGACTGGCCTCTCCTGAGGCCACCAGGGCGGGTCCCTGAGGTCCCCGTCGTAACTCGAGAACACCTGCCGCAACTCGAGAAAATCCAGGAAGTTCTCCCTTCCAGGCGAGATGAGGCCTATTTCCGATGAGGCGTCTGGAGACTAATGACACCTAACCTCTGGAAATTCGAAAGGGTCTTTCACACCCTTGCTGCAACTCAAGAAGTTCACCGCCATACCCGTCTCCACTCGAGAGGAAGCACGATGGTCCCGCCCACATCCAGAGGAGCCCCGTTTCCCCCTCGTAGCTCGAGATGAGGGATCCTTTCCCTGCTTTCAACGGGAAAGAATTCCCGGCGTTCCCGTCGCATCTCAAGAGGAGGCACTCTCAACAGGAAAGGCGAGAGGAACTCCATGGTCGTACCACCATTCCAAGAGTCCCCCAGATGTCTCAGTCCATTCCAGAGGAACCTCTTTGCACTGCACTGGCTCATCTTTCACGCCGAGGATCGACTCACACCACGGTGGCACGTGGGACAGCCCTGTGGGAAAGCCTCGAGGGAAAACCACAGATCCTTTGATCCACGCCACGGGAAGCGTGACATTGCTGCTACAGCCTGGAAGGAAAGCGCACGTGCATGCCCCGACTCGAGACGTGGCCTGACTCCCCTGGGGAGACTCCAGAAGTACCCAAAGATCCATGTCAGCCCCTGAGAGGAATCCTCGGTTCCCGCCCTGTCTCCACACAAGGTTTTTGACCCCGGTATCGACGGGAGAGGAATCCCGAGAGGCCCCCTAGCAACTCGCATGGGGACTGGCCTCTCCTGAGGCCACCAGGGCGGGTCCCTGAGGTCCCCGTTGTAACTGGAGAACACCTGCCGCAACTCGAGAAAATCCAGGAAGTTCTCCCTTCCAGGCGAGATGAGGCCTATTTCCGATGAGGCGTCTGGAGACTAATGACACCTAACCTCTGGAACTTCGAAAGGGTCTTTCACACCCTTGCTGCAACTCAAGAAGTTCACTGCCATACCCGTCTCCACTCGAGAGGAAGCACGATGGTCCCGCCCACATCCAGAGGAGCCCCGTTTCCCCCTCGTGGCTCGAAATGAGGGATCCTTTCCCTGCTTTCAACGGGAAAGAATTCCCGGCGTTCCCGTCGCATCTCAAGAGGTGGCACTCTCAACAGGAAAGGCGAGAGGAACTCCATGGTCGTACCACCATTCCACGAGTCCCCCAGATGTCTCAGTCCATTCCAGAGGAACCTCTTTGCCCTGCACTGGCTCATCTTTCACGCCGAGGATCGACTCACACCACGGTGGCACGTGGGACAGCCCTGTGGGAAAGCCTCGAGGGAAAGCGTCGAGGGAAAACCACAGATCCTTTGATCCATGCGACGGGAAGCGTGACATTGCTGCTACAGCCTGGAAGGAAAGCGCACGTGCATGCCCCAACTCGAGACGAGCCCTGACTCCCTTGGGGAGACTCCAGAAGTACCCAAAGATCCATGTCAGCCCCTGAGAGGAATCCTCGGTTCCGGCCCTGACTCCACACAAGGTTTTTGGCCCCGGTATCGACGGGAGAGGAATCCCGAGAGGCCCCCTAGCAACTCCCATGGGGACTGGCCTCTCCTGAGGCCACCAGGGCGGGTCCCTGAGGTCCCCGTCGTAACTCGAGAACACCTGCCGCAACTCGAGAAAATCCAGGAAGTTCTCCCTTCCAGGCGAGATGAGGCCTATTTCCGATGAGGCGTCTGGAGACTAATGACACCTAAACTCTGGAACTTCGAAAGGGTCTTTCACACCCTTGCTGCAACTCAAGAAGTTCACCGCCATATGCGTCTCCACTCGAGAGGAAGCACGATGGTCCCGCCCACATCCAGAGGAGCCCCGTTTCCCCCTCGTAGCTCGAGATGAGGGATCCTTTCCCTGCTTTCAACGGGAAAGAATTCCCGGCGTTCCCGTCGCATCTCAAGAGGAGGCACTCTCAACAGGAAAGGCGAGAGGAACTCCATGGTCGTACCACCATTCCAAGAGTCCCCCAGTTGTCTCAGTCCATTCCAGAGGAACCTCTTTGCCCTGCACTGGCTCATCTTTCACGCCGAGGATCGACTCACACCACGGTGGCACGTGGGACAGCCCTGTGGGAAAGCCTCGAGGGAAAACCACAGATCATTTGATGCACGCGACGGGAAGCGTGACATTGCTGCTACAGCCTGGAAGGAAAGCGCACGTGCATGCCCCCACTCGAGACGAGGCCTGACTCCCCTGGGGAGACTCCAGAAGTACCCAAAGATCCATGTCAGCCCCTGAGAGGAATCCTCGGTTCCGGCCCTGACTGCACACAAGGTTTTTGGCCCCGGTATCGACGGGAGAGGAATCCCGATAGGCCCCCTAGCACCTCGCATGGGGACTGGCCTCTCCTGAGTCCACTAGAGCGGGTCCCTGAGGTCCCCGTCGTAACTCGAGAACACCTGCCGCAACTCGAGAAAATCCAGGAAGTTCTCCCTTCCAGGCGAGATGAGGCCTATTTCCGATGAGGCGTCTGGAGACTAATGACACCTAACCTCTGGAACTTCGAAAGGGTCTTTCACAACCTTGCTGCAACTCAAGAAGTTCACCGCCATACCCGTGTCCACTCGAGAGGAAGCACGATGGTCCCGCCCACATCCAGAGGAGCCCCGTTTCCCCCTCGTAGCTCGAGATGAGGGATCCTTTCCCTGCTTTCAACGGGAAAGAATTCCCGGCGTTCCCGTCGCATCTCAAGAGGAGGCACTCTCAACAGGAAAGGCGAGAGGAACTCCATGGTCGTACCACCATTCCAAGAGTCCCCCAGATGTCTCAGTCCATTCCAGAGGAACCTCTTTGCCCTGCACTGGCTCATCTTTCACGCCGAGGATCGACTCACACCACGGTGGCACGTGGGACAGCCCTGTGGGAAAGCCTCGAGGGAAAGCCTCGAGGGAAAACCACAGATCCTTTGATCCACGCGACGGGAAGCGTGACATTGCTGCTACAGCCTGGAAGGAAAGCGCACGTGCATGCCCCCACTCGAGACGAGGCCTGACTCCCCTTGGGAGACTCCAGAAGTACCCAAAGATCCATGTCAGCCCCTGAAAGGAATCCTCGGTTCTGGCCCTGACTCCACACAAGGTTTTTGGCGCCCGTATCGACGGGAGAGGAATCCCGAGAGGCCCCCTAGCAACTCGCATGGGGACTGGCCTCTCCTGAGGCCATCAGGGCGGGTCCCTGTGGTACCCGTCGTAACTCGAAAACACCTGCCGCACCTCGAGAAAATCCAGGAAGTTCTCCCTTCCAGGCGAGATGAGGCCTATTTCTGATGAGGCGTTTGGAGACTAATGACACCTAACCTCTGGAACTTCGAAAGGGTCTTTCACACCCTTGCTGCAACTCAAGAAGTTTACCGCCATACCCGTCTCCACACGAGAGAAAGCACGATGGTCCCGCCCACATACAGAGGAGCCACGTTTCCCCCTCGTAGCTTGAGATGAGGGATCCTTTCCCTGCTTTCAACGGGAAAGAATTCCCGGCATTCCCGTCGCATCTCAAGAGGAGGCACTCTCAACAGGAAAGGCGAGAGGAACTCCATGGTCGTACCACCATTCCAAGAGTCCCCCAGATATCTCAGTCCATTCCAGAGGAACCTCTTTGCCCTGCACTGGCTCATCTTTCACGCCGAGGATCGACTCACACCACGGTGGCACGTGGGACAGCCCTGTGGGAAAGCCTCGAGGGAAAGCCTCGAGGGAAAACCACAGATCCTTTAATCCTCGCGATGCGAAGCGTGACATTGCTGCTACAGCCTGGAAGGAAAGCGCACGTGCATGCCCCCACTCGAGACGAGGCCTGACTCCCCTGGGGAGACTCCAGAAGTACCCAAAGATCCATGTAACCCCTGAGAGGAATGCTCGGTTCCGGCCCTGACTCCACACAAGGCTTTTGGCCCCGGTATCGACGGGAGAGGAATCCCGAGAGGCCCCCTAGCAACTCGCATGGGGACTGGCCTCTCCTGAGGCCACCAGGGCGGGTCCCTGAGGTCCCCGTCGTAACTCGAGAACACCTGCCGCAACTCGAGAAAATCCAGGAAGTTCTCCCTTCCAGGCGAGATGAGGCCTATTTCCGATGAGGCGTCTGGAGACTAATGACACCTAACCTCTGGAACTTCGAAAGGGTCTTTCACACCCTTGCTGCAACTCAAGAAGTTCACCGCCATACCCGTGTCCACTCGGGAGGAAGCACGATGGTCCCGCCCACATCAAGAGGAGCCCCGTTTCCCCCTCGGAGTTCGAGATGAGGGATCCTTTCCCTGCTTTCAACGGGAAAGAATTCCCGGCGTTCCCGTCGCATCTCAAGAGGAGGCACTCTCAACAGGAAAGGCGAGAGGAACTCCATGGTCGTACCACCATTCCAAGAGTCCCCCAGATGTCTCAGTCCATTCCAGAGGAAACCCTTTGCCCTGCACTGGCTCATCTTTCACGCCGAGGATCGACTCACACCACGGTGGCACGTGGGACAGCCCTGTGGGAAAGCCTCGAGGGAAAACCTCGAGGGAAAACCACAGATCCTTTGATGCACGCGACGGGAAGCGTGACATTGCTGCTACAGCCTGGAAGGAAAGCACACGTGCATGCCCCCACTCGAGACGAGGCCTGACTCCCCTGGGGAGACTCCAGAAGTACCCAAAGATCCATGTCAGCCCCTGAGAGGAATCCTCGGTTCCAGCCCTGACTCCACACAAGGTTTTTGGCCCCGGTATCGACGGGAGAGGAATCCCGAGAGGCCCCCTAGCAACTTGCATGGGGACTGGCCTCTCCTGAGGCCACCAGGGCGGGTCCCTGAGGTCCCCGTCGTAACTCGGGAACACCAGCCGCAACTCGAGAAAATCCAGGAAGTTCTCCCTTCCAGGCGAGATGAGGCCTATTTCCGATGAGGCGTCTGGAGACTAATGACACCTAACCTCTGGAACTTCGAAGGGTCTTTCACACCCTTGCTGCAACTCAAGAAGTATACCGCCAAACCCGTTTCCACACGAGAGGAAGCACGATGGTCCCGCCCACATCCAGAGGAGCCCCGTTTCCCCCTCGTAGCTTGAGATGAGGGATCCTTTCCCTGCTTTCAACGGGAAAGAATTCCCGGCATTCCCGTCGCATCTCAAGAGGAGGCACTCTCAACAGGAAAGGCGAGAGGAACTCCATGGTCGTACCACCATTCCAAGAGTCCCCCAGATGTCTCAGTCCATTCCAGAGGAACCTCTTTGCCCTGCGCTGGCTCATCTTTCACGCCGAGGATCGACTCACACCACGGTGGCACGTGGGACAGCCCTGTGGGAAAGCCTCGAGGGAAAGCCTCGAGGGAAAACAACAGATCCTTTGATCCACGCGACGTGAAGCGTGACATTGCTGCTACAGCCTGGAAAGAAAGCGCACGTGCATGCCCCCACTCGAGACGAGGCCTGACTACCCTCGGGAGACTCTAGAAGTACCCAAAGATCCATGTCAGCCCCTGAGAGGTATCCTCGGTTCTGGCCCTGACTCCACACAAGGTTTTTGGCCCCGGTATCGACGGGAGAGGAATCCCGAGAGGCCCCCTAGCAACTCGCATGGGGACTGGCCTCTCCTGAGGCCACCAGGGCGGGTCCCTGAGGTCTCCGTCGTAACTCGAGAACACCTGTCGCAACTCGAGAAAATCCAGGAAGTTCTCCCTTCCAGGCGAGAAGAATCCTATTTCCGATGAGACGTTTGGAGACTAATGACACCTAAACTCTGGAACTTCGAAAGGGTCTTTCACACCCTTGCTGCAACTCAAGAAGTTCACCGCCATACCCGTCTCCACTCGCGAGGAAGCACGATGGTCCCGCCCACATCCAGAGGAGCCCCGTTTCCCCCTCGTAGCTCGAGATGAGGGATCCTTTCCCTGCTTTCAACGGGAAAGAATTCCCGGCGTTCCCGTCGCATCTCAAGAGGAGGCACTCTCAACAGGAAAGGCGAGAGGAACTCCATGGTCGTACCACCATTCCAAGAGTCCCCCAGATGTCTCAGTCCATTCCAGAGGAACCTCTTTGCCCTGCACTGGCTCATCTTTCACGCCGAGGATCGACTCACACCACGCTGGCACGTGGGACAGCCCTGTGGGAAAGCCTCGAGGGAAAGCCTCGAGGGAAAACCACAGATCCTTTGATCCACGCCACGGGAAGCGTGACATTGCTGCTACAGCCTGGAAGGAAAGCGCACGTGCATGCCCCCACTCGAGACGAGGCCTGATCCCCTGGGGAGACTCCAGAAGTACCCAAAGATCCATGTCAGCCCCTGAGAGAAATCCTCGGTTCCGGCCCTGACTCCACACAAAGTTTTTGGCCCCGGTATCGACGGGAGAGGAATCCCGAGAGGCCCTCTAGCAACTCGCATGGGGACTGGCCGTTCCTGAGGCCACCAGGGCGGGTCCCTGAGGTCCCCGTCGTAACTCGAGAACACCTGCCGCAACTCGAGAAAATCCAGGAAGTTCTCCCTTCCAGGCGAGATGAGGCCTATTTCCGATGAGGCGTCTGGAGACTAATGACACCTAACCTCTGGAACTTCGAAAGGGTCTTTCACACCCTTGCTGCAACTCAAGAAGTTCACCTCCATACCCGTCTCCACTCGAGAGGAAGCACGATGGTCCCGCCCACATCCATAGGAGCCCAGTTTCCCCCTCGTAGCTCGAGATGAGGGATCCTTTCCCTGCTTTCAACGGGAAAGGATTCCCGGCGTTCAGGTCGCATCTCAAGAGGAGGCACTCTCAACAGGAAAGGCGAGAGGAACTCCATGGTCGTACCACCATTCCAAGAGTCCCCCAGATGTCTCAGTCCATTCCAGAGGAACCTCTTTGCCCTGCACTGGCTCATCTTTCACGCCGAGGATCGACTCACACCACGGAGGCACGTGGGACAGCCCTGTGGGAAAGCCTCGAGGGAAAGCCTCGAGGGAAAACCACAGATCCTTTGATCCACGCGACGGGAAGCGTGACATTGCTGCTACAGCCTGGAAGGAAAGCGCACGTGCATGCCCCCATTCGAGACGAGGCCTGACTCCCCTGGGGAGACTCCAGAAGTACCCAAAGATCCATGTCAGCCCCTGAGAGGAATCCTCGGTTCCGGCCCTGACTCCACACAAGGTTTTTGGCCCCGGTATCGACGGGAGAGGAATCCCGAGAGGCCCCCTAGCAACTCGCATGGGGACTGGCCGTTCCTGAGGCCACAAGGGCGGGTCCCTGAGGTCCCCGTCGTAACTCGAGAACACCTGCCGCAACTCGAGGAAATCCAGGAAGTTCTCCCTTCTAGGCGAGATGAGGCCTATTTCCGATGAGGCGTCTGGAGACTAATGACACCTAACCTCTGGAACTTCGAAAGGGTCTTTCACACCCTTGCTGCAACTCAAGAAGTTCACCGCCATACACGTTTCCACTCGAGAGGAAGCACGATGGTCCCGCCCACATCCAGAGGAGCCCCGTTTCCCCCTCGTAGCTCGAGATGAGGGATCCATTCCCTCTTTTCAACGGGAAAGATTTCCCGGCTTTTCCGTCGCATCTCAAGAGGAGGCACTCTCAACAGGTAAGGCGAGAGGAACTCCATGGTCGTACCACCATTCCAAGAGTCCCACAGATGTCTCAGTCCATTCCAGAGGAACCTCTTTGCCCTGCACTGGCTCATCTTTCACGCCGAGGATCGACTCACACCACGGTGGCACGTGGGACAGCCCTGTGGGAAAGCCTCGAGGGAAAGAATCGAGAGAAAACCACAGATCCTTTGATCCACGCGACGGGAAGCGTGACATTGCTGCTACAGCCTGGGAGGAAAGCGCACGTGCATGCCCCCACTCGAGACGAGGCCTGACTCCCCTGGGGAGACTCCAGAAGTACCCAAAGATCCATGTCAGCCCCTGAGAGGAATCCTCGGTTCTGGCCCTGACTCCACACAAGGTATTTGGCCCCGGTATCGACGGGAGAGGAATCCCGAGAGGCCCCCTAGCAACTCGCATGGGGACTGGCCTCTCCTGAGGCCATCAGGGCGGGTCCCTGTGGTACCCGTCGTAACTCGAGAACACCTGCCGCACCTCGAGAAAATCCAGGAAGTTCTCCCTTCCAGGCGAGATGAGGCCTAATTGCGATGAGGCGTCTGGAGACTAATGACACCTAACCTCTGGAACTTCGAAAGGGTCTTTCACACCCTTACTGCAACTCAAGAAGTTCACCGACATACCCGTGTCCACTCGAGAGGAAGCACGATGGTCCCGCCCACATCCAGAGGATCCCCGTTTCCCCCTCGTAGCTCGAGATGAGGGATCCTTTCCCTGCTTTCAACGGGAAAGAATTCCCGGCGTTCCCGTCGCATCTCAAGAGGAGGCACTCTCAACAGGAAAGGCGAGAGGAACTTCATGGTCGTACCACCATTCCAAGAGTCCCCCAGATGTCTCAGTCCATTCCAGAGGAACCTCTTTGCCCTGCACTGGCTCATCTTTCACGCCGAGGATCGACTCACACCACGGTGGCACGTGGGACAGCCCTGTGGGAAAGCCTCGAGGGAAAGCCTCGAAGGAAAACCACAGATCCTTTGATCCACGCGACGGGAAGCGTGACATTGCTGCTACAGCCTGGAAGGAAAGCGCACGTGCATGCCCCCACTCGAGACGAGGCCTGACTCCCCTGGGGAGACTCCACAAGTACCCAAAGATCCATGTCAGCCCCTGAGAGGAATCCTCGATTCCGGCCCTGAGTCCACACAAGGTTTTTGGCCCCGGTATCGACGGGAGAGTAATCCCGAGAGGCCCCCTAGCAACTCCCATGGGGACTGGCCGTTACTGAGGCCACCAGGGCGGGTCCCTGAGGTCCCCGTCGTAACTCGAGAACACCTGCCACAACTCGAGAAAATCCAGGAAGTTCTCCCTTCCAGGCGAGATGAGGCCTATTTCCGATGAGGCGTCTGGAGACTAACGACACCTAACCTCTGGAACTTCGAAAGGGTCTTTCACACCCTTGCTGCTACTCAAGAAGTTCACCGCCATACCCGTCTCCACTCGAGAGGAAGCACGATGGTCCCGCCCACATCCAGAGGAGCCCCGTTTCCCCCTCGTAGCTCGAGATGAGGGATCCTTTCCCTGCTTTCAACGGGAAAGAATTCCCGGCATTCCCGTCGCATCTCAAGAGGAGGCACTCTCAACAGGAAAGGCGAGAGGAACTCCATGGTCGTACCACCATTCCAAGAGTCCCCCAGATGTCTCAGTCCATTCCAGAGGAACCTCTTTGCCCTGCACTGGCTCATCTTTCACGCCGAGGATCGACTCACACCACGGTGGCACGTGGGACAGCCCTGTGGGAAAGCCTCGAGGCAAAGCCTCGAGGGAAAACCACAGATCCTTTGATCCACGCGACGGGAAGCGTGACATTGCTGCTAGAGCCTGGAAGGAAAGCGCACGTGCATGCCCCCACTCGAGACGGGGCCTGACTCCCCTGGGGAGACTCCAGAAGTACCCAAAGATCCATGTCAGCCCCTGAGAGGAATCCTCGGTTCCAGCCCTGACTCCACACAAGGTTTTTGGCCCCGTTATCGACGGGAGAGGAATCCCGAGAGGCCCCCTAGCAACTCGCATGGGGACTGGCCTCTCCTGAGGCCACCAGGGCGGGTCCCTGAGGTCTCCGTCGTAACTCGAGAACACCTGTCGCAACTGGAGAAAATCCAGGAAGTTCTCCCTTCCAGGCGAGAAGAATCCTATTTCCGATGAGGCGTTTGGAGACTAATGACACCTAAACTCTGGAACTTCGAAAGGGTCTTTCACACCCTTGCTGCAGCTCAAGAAGTTCACCGCCATACCCGTCTCCACTCGCGAGGAAGCACGATGGTCCCGCCCACATCCAGAGGAGCCCCGTTTCCCCCTCGTAGCTCCAGATGAGGGATCCTTTCCCTGCTTTCAACGGGAAAGAATTCCCGGCGTTCCCGTCGCATCTCAAGAGGAGGCACTCTCAACAGGAAAGGCGAGAGGAACTTCATGGTCGTACCACCATTCAAAGAGTCCCCCAGATGTCTCAGTCCATTCCAGAGGAACCTCTTTGCCCTGCACTGGCTCATCTTTCACGCCGAGTATCAACTCACACCACGGTGGCACGTGGGACAGACCTGTGGGAAAGCCTCGAGGGAAAGCCTCGTGGGAAAAGCACATATCCTTTGATCCACGCCACGGGAAGCGTGACATTGCTGCTACAGCCTGGAAGGAAAGCGCACGTACCTGTCCCCACTCGAGACGAGGGCTAACTCTCCTGGGGAGACTCCAGAAGTACCCAAAGATCCATGTCAGCCCCTGAGAGGAATCCTCGGTTCCGGCACTGACACCACACAAGGTTTTTGGCCCCGGTATCGACGGGAGAGGAATCCCGAGAGGCCCCCTAGCAACTCGCATGGGGACTGGCCTCTCCTGAGGCCACCAGGGCGGGTCCCTGAGGTCCCCGTCGTAACTCGAGAACACCTGCCGCAACTCGAGAAAATCCAGGAAGTTCTCCCTTCCAGGCGAGATGAGGCCTATTTCCGATGAGGCGTCTGGAGACTAATGACACCTAACCTCTGGAACTTCGAAAGGGTCTTTCACACCCTTGCTGCAACTCAAGAAGTTCACCGCCATACCCGTCTCCACTCGAGAGGAAGCACGATGGTCCCGCCCACATCCAGAGGAGCCCCGTTTCACCCTGGTAGCTCGAGATGAGGGATCCTTTCGTGCTTTCAACGGGAAAGAATTCCCGGCGTTCCCGTCGCATCTCAAGAGGAGGCACTCTCAACAGGAAAGGCGAGAGGAACTCCATGGTCGTACCACCATTCCAAGAGTCCCCCAGATGTCTCAGTCCATTCCAGAGCAACCTCTTTGCCCTGCACTGGCTCATCTTTCACGCCGAGGATCGACTCACACCACGGTGGCACGTGGGACAGCCCTGTGGGAAAGCCTCAAGGGAAAGCCTCGAGGGAAAACCACAGATCCTTTGATCCAGGCGACGGGAAGCATGACATTGCTGCTATAGCCTGAAAGGAAAGCGCACGTGCATGCCCCCACTCGAGACGAGGCCTGACTACCCTGGGAAGACTCCAGAAGTACCCAAAGATCCATGTCAGCCCCTGAGAGGAATCCTCGGTTCCGGCCCTGACTCCACACAAGGTTTTTGGCCCCGGTATCGACGGGAGAGTAATCCCGAGAGGCCCCCTAGCAACTCGCATGGGGACTGGCCTCTCCTGAGGCCACCAGGGCGGGTCCCTGAGATCCCCGTCATAACTCGAGAACACCTGTCCCAACTCGAGAAAATCCAGGAAGTTCTCCCTTCCAGGCGAGAAGAATCCTATTTCCGATGAGGCGTTTGGAGACTAATGACACCTAAACTCTGGAACTTCGAAAGGGTCTTTCACACCCTTGCTGCAACTCAAGAAGTTCACCGCCATACCCGTCTCCACTCGAGAGGAAGCACGGTGGTCCCGCCCACATCCAGAGGAGCCCCGTTTCCCCCTCGTAGTTCGAGATGAGGGATCCTTTCCCTGCTTTCAACGGGAAAGAATTCCCGGCGTTCCCGTCGCATCTCAAGAGGAGGCACTCTCAACAGGAAAGGCGAGAGGAACTCCATGGTGGTACCACCATTCCAAGAGTCCCCCAGATGTCTCAGTCCATTCCAGAGGAACCTCTTTGCCCTGCACTGGCTCATCTTCCACGCCGAGGATCGACTCTCACCACGGTGGAACGTTGGACAGACCTGTGGGAAAGCCTCGAGGGAAAGCCTCGTGGGAAAACCACAGATCCTTTGATCCAGGCCACGGGAAGAGTGACATTGCTGCTACAGCCTGGAAGGAAAGCGCACGTACCTGTCCCCACTCGAGACGAGGCCTGACTCCCCTGGGGAGACTCCAGAAGTACCCAAAGATCCATGTCAGCCCCAGAGAGGAAACCTCGGTTCCGGCCCTGACTCCACACAAGGTTTTTGGCCCCGGTATCGACGGGAGGGGAATCCCGAGAGGCCCCCTAGCAACTCGCATGGGGACTGGCCTCTCCTGAGGCCACCAGGGCGGGTCCCTGAGGTCCCCGTCGTAACTCGAGAACACCTGCCGCAACTCGAGAAAATCCAGGAAGTTCTCCCTTCCAGGCGAGATGAGGCCTATTTCCGATGAGGCGTCTGGAGACTAATGACACCTAACCTCTGGAACTTCGAAAGGGTCTTTCACACCCTTGCTGCAACTCAAGAAGTTCACCGCCATACCCGTCTCCACTCGAGAGGAAGCACGATGGTCCCGCCCACATCCAGAGGAGCCCCGTTTCCCCCTCGTAGCTCGAGATGAGGGATCCTTTCCCTGCTTTCAACGGGAAAGAATTCCCGGCGTTCCCGTCGCATCTCAAGAGGAGGCACTCTCAACAGGAAAGGCGAGAGGAACTCCATGGTCGTACCATCATTCAAAGAGTCCCCCAGATGTCTCAGTCCATTCCAGAGCAACCTCTTTGCCCTGCACTGGCTCATCTTTCACGCCGAGGATCGACTCACACCACGGTGGCACGTGGGACAGCCCTGTGGGAAAGCCTCGAGGGAAAGCCTCGAGGGAAAACCACAGATCCTTTGATCCAGGCCACGGGAAGCGTGACATTGCTGCTACAGCCTGGAAGGAAAGCGCACGTGCATGCCCCCACTCGAGACGAGGCCTGACTCCCCTGGGGAGACTCCAGAAGTACCCAAAGATCCATGTCAGCCCCTGAGAGGAATCCTCGGTTCCGGCCCTGACTCCACACAAGGTTTTTGGCCCCGGTATCGACGGGAGGGGAATCCCGAGAGGCCCCCTAGCAACTCGCATGGGGACTGGCCTCTCCTGAGGCCACCAGGGCGGGTCCCTGAGGTCCCCGTCGTAACTCGAGAACACCTGCTGCAACTCGAGAAAATCCATGAAGTTCTCCCTTCCAGGCGAGATGAGGCCTATTTCCGATGAGGCGTCTGGAGACTAATGACACCTAACCTCTGGAACTTCGAAAGGGTCTTTCACACCCTTGCTGCAACTCAAGAAGTTCACCGCCATACCCGTCTCCACTCGCGAGGAAGCACGATGGTCCCGCCCACATCCAGAGGAGCCCCGTTTCCCCCTCGTAGCTCGAGATGAGGGATCCTTTCCCTGCTTTCAACGGGAAAGAATTCCCGGCGTTCCCGTCGCATCTCAAGAGGAGGCACTCTCAACAGGAAAGGCGAGAGGAACTCCATGGTCATACCACCATTCCAAGAGTCCCCCAGATGTCTCAGTTCATTCCAGAGGAACCTCTTTGCCCTGCAGTGGCTCATCTTTCACGCCGAGGATCGACTCACACCACGGTGGCACGTGGGACAGCCCTGTGGGAAAATCTCGAGGGAAAGCCTCGAGGGAAAACCACAGATCCTTTGATCCAGGCCACGGGAAGCGTGACATTGCTGCTACAGCCTGGAAGGAAAGCGCACGTGCATGCCCCCACTCGAGACGAGGCCTGACGCCCCTGGGGAGACTCCAGAAGTACCCAAATATCCATGTCAGCCCCTGAGAGGAATCCTCGGTTCCGGCCCTGACTCCACACAAGGTTTTTGGCCCCAGTATCGACGGGAGAGGAATCCCCAGAGGCCCCCTAGCAACTCGCATGGGGACTGGCCTCTCCTGAGGCCACCAGGGCGGGTCCCTGAGGTCCCCGTCGTAACTCGAGAACACCTGCCGCAACTCGAGAAAATCCAGGAAGTTCTCCCTTCCAGGCGAGATGAGGCCTATTTCCGATGAGGCGTCTGGAGACTAATGACACCTAACCTCTGGAACTTCGAAAGGGTCTTTCACACCCTTGCTGCAACTCAAGAAGTTCACCGCCATACCCGTCTCCACTCGAGAGGAAGCACGATGGTCCCGCCCACATCCAGAGGAGCCCCGTTTCCCCCTCGTAGCTCGAGATGAGGGATCCTTTCCCTGCTTTCAACGGGAAAGAATTCCCGGCGTTCCCGTCGCATCTCAAGAGGAGGCACTCTCAACAGGAAAGGCGAGAGGAACTCCATGGTCGTACCACCATTCTAAGAGTCCCCCAGATGTCTCAGTCCATTCCAGAGCAACCTCTTTGCCCTGCACTGGCTCATTTTTCACGCCGAGGATCGACTCGCACCACGGTGGCACGTGGGACAGCCCTGTGGGAAAGCCTCGAGGGAAAGCCTCGAGGGAAAACCACAGATCCTTTGATCCACGCGACGGGAAGCGTGACATTGCTGCTACAGCCTGGAAGGAAAGCGCACGTGCATGCCCCCACTCGAGACGTGGCCTGACTCCCCTAGGGAGACTCCAGAAGTACCCAAAGATCCATGTCACCCCTGAGAGGAAACCTCGTTTCCGGCCCTGACTCCACACAAGGTTTTTGGCCCCGGTATCGACGGGAGAGGAATCCCGAGAGGCCCCCTAGCAACTCGCATGGGGACTGGCCTCTCCTGAGGCCACCAGGGCGGGTCCCTGAGGTCTCCGTCGTAACTCGAGAACACCTGTCGCAACTGGAGAAAATCCAGGAAGTTCTCCCTTCCAGGCGAGAAGAATCCTATTTCCGATGAGGCGTTTGGAGACTAATGACACCTAAACTCTGGAACTTCGAAAGGGTCTTTCACACCCTTGCTGCAGCTCAAGAAGTTCACCGCCATACCCGTCTCCACTCGCGAGGAAGCACGATGGTCCCGCCCACATCCAGAGGAGCCCCGTTTCCCCCTCGTAGCTCCAGATGAGGGATCCTTTCCCTGCTTTCAACGGGAAAGAATTCCCGGCGTTCCCGTCGCATCTCAAGAGGAGGCACTCTCAACAGGAAAGGCGAGAGGAACTTCATGGTCGTACCACCATTCAAAGAGTCCCCCAGATGTCTCAGTCCATTCCAGAGGAACCTCTTTGCCCTGCACTGGCTCATCTTTCACGCCGAGTATCAACTCACACCACGGTGGCACGTGGGACAGACCTGTGGGAAAGCCTCGAGGGAAAGCCTCGTGGGAAAAGCACATATCCTTTGATCCACGCCACGGGAAGCGTGACATTGCTGCTACAGCCTGGAAGGAAAGCGCACGTACCTGTCCCCACTCGAGACGAGGGCTAACTCTCCTGGGGAGACTCCAGAAGTACCCAAAGATCCATGTCAGCCCCTGAGAGGAATCCTCGGTTCCGGCACTGACACCACACAAGGTTTTTGGCCCCGGTATCGACGGGAGAGGAATCCCGAGAGGCCCCCTAGCAACTCGCATGGGGACTGGCCTCTCCTGAGGCCACCAGGGCGGGTCCCTGAGGTCCCCGTCGTAACTCGAGAACACCTGCCGCAACTCGAGAAAATCCAGGAAGTTCTCCCTTCCAGGCGAGATGAGGCCTATTTCCGATGAGGCGTCTGGAGACTAATGACACCTAACCTCTGGAACTTCGAAAGGGTCTTTCACACCCTTGCTGCAACTCAAGAAGTTCACCGCCATACCCGTCTCCACTCGAGAGGAAGCACGATGGTCCCGCCCACATCCAGAGGAGCCCCGTTTCACCCTGGTAGCTCGAGATGAGGGATCCTTTCGTGCTTTCAACGGGAAAGAATTCCCGGCGTTCCCGTCGCATCTCAAGAGGAGGCACTCTCAACAGGAAAGGCGAGAGGAACTCCATGGTCGTACCACCATTCCAAGAGTCCCCCAGATGTCTCAGTCCATTCCAGAGCAACCTCTTTGCCCTGCACTGGCTCATCTTTCACGCCGAGGATCGACTCACACCACGGTGGCACGTGGGACAGCCCTGTGGGAAAGCCTCAAGGGAAAGCCTCGAGGGAAAACCACAGATCCTTTGATCCAGGCGACGGGAAGCATGACATTGCTGCTATAGCCTGAAAGGAAAGCGCACGTGCATGCCCCCACTCGAGACGAGGCCTGACTACCCTGGGAAGACTCCAGAAGTACCCAAAGATCCATGTCAGCCCCTGAGAGGAATCCTCGGTTCCGGCCCTGACTCCACACAAGGTTTTTGGCCCCGGTATCGACGGGAGAGTAATCCCGAGAGGCCCCCTAGCAACTCGCATGGGGACTGGCCTCTCCTGAGGCCACCAGGGCGGGTCCCTGAGATCCCCGTCATAACTCGAGAACACCTGTCCCAACTCGAGAAAATCCAGGAAGTTCTCCCTTCCAGGCGAGAAGAATCCTATTTCCGATGAGGCGTTTGGAGACTAATGACACCTAAACTCTGGAACTTCGAAAGGGTCTTTCACACCCTTGCTGCAACTCAAGAAGTTCACCGCCATACCCGTCTCCACTCGAGAGGAAGCACGGTGGTCCCGCCCACATCCAGAGGAGCCCCGTTTCCCCCTCGTAGTTCGAGATGAGGGATCCTTTCCCTGCTTTCAACGGGAAAGAATTCCCGGCGTTCCCGTCGCATCTCAAGAGGAGGCACTCTCAACAGGAAAGGCGAGAGGAACTCCATGGTGGTACCACCATTCCAAGAGTCCCCCAGATGTCTCAGTCCATTCCAGAGGAACCTCTTTGCCCTGCACTGGCTCATCTTCCACGCCGAGGATCGACTCTCACCACGGTGGAACGTTGGACAGACCTGTGGGAAAGCCTCGAGGGAAAGCCTCGTGGGAAAACCACAGATCCTTTGATCCAGGCCACGGGAAGAGTGACATTGCTGCTACAGCCTGGAAGGAAAGCGCACGTACCTGTCCCCACTCGAGACGAGGCCTGACTCCCCTGGGGAGACTCCAGAAGTACCCAAAGATCCATGTCAGCCCCAGAGAGGAAACCTCGGTTCCGGCCCTGACTCCACACAAGGTTTTTGGCCCCGGTATCGACGGGAGGGGAATCCCGAGAGGCCCCCTAGCAACTCGCATGGGGACTGGCCTCTCCTGAGGCCACCAGGGCGGGTCCCTGAGGTCCCCGTCGTAACTCGAGAACACCTGCCGCAACTCGAGAAAATCCAGGAAGTTCTCCCTTCCAGGCGAGATGAGGCCTATTTCCGATGAGGCGTCTGGAGACTAATGACACCTAACCTCTGGAACTTCGAAAGGGTCTTTCACACCCTTGCTGCAACTCAAGAAGTTCACCGCCATACCCGTCTCCACTCGAGAGGAAGCACGATGGTCCCGCCCACATCCAGAGGAGCCCCGTTTCCCCCTCGTAGCTCGAGATGAGGGATCCTTTCCCTGCTTTCAACGGGAAAGAATTCCCGGCGTTCCCGTCGCATCTCAAGAGGAGGCACTCTCAACAGGAAAGGCGAGAGGAACTCCATGGTCGTACCATCATTCAAAGAGTCCCCCAGATGTCTCAGTCCATTCCAGAGCAACCTCTTTGCCCTGCACTGGCTCATCTTTCACGCCGAGGATCGACTCACACCACGGTGGCACGTGGGACAGCCCTGTGGGAAAGCCTCGAGGGAAAGCCTCGAGGGAAAACCACAGATCCTTTGATCCAGGCCACGGGAAGCGTGACATTGCTGCTACAGCCTGGAAGGAAAGCGCACGTGCATGCCCCCACTCGAGACGAGGCCTGACTCCCCTGGGGAGACTCCAGAAGTACCCAAAGATCCATGTCAGCCCCTGAGAGGAATCCTCGGTTCCGGCCCTGACTCCACACAAGGTTTTTGGCCCCGGTATCGACGGGAGGGGAATCCCGAGAGGCCCCCTAGCAACTCGCATGGGGACTGGCCTCTCCTGAGGCCACCAGGGCGGGTCCCTGAGGTCCCCGTCGTAACTCGAGAACACCTGCTGCAACTCGAGAAAATCCATGAAGTTCTCCCTTCCAGGCGAGATGAGGCCTATTTCCGATGAGGCGTCTGGAGACTAATGACACCTAACCTCTGGAACTTCGAAAGGGTCTTTCACACCCTTGCTGCAACTCAAGAAGTTCACCGCCATACCCGTCTCCACTCGCGAGGAAGCACGATGGTCCCGCCCACATCCAGAGGAGCCCCGTTTCCCCCTCGTAGCTCGAGATGAGGGATCCTTTCCCTGCTTTCAACGGGAAAGAATTCCCGGCGTTCCCGTCGCATCTCAAGAGGAGGCACTCTCAACAGGAAAGGCGAGAGGAACTCCATGGTCATACCACCATTCCAAGAGTCCCCCAGATGTCTCAGTTCATTCCAGAGGAACCTCTTTGCCCTGCAGTGGCTCATCTTTCACGCCGAGGATCGACTCACACCACGGTGGCACGTGGGACAGCCCTGTGGGAAAATCTCGAGGGAAAGCCTCGAGGGAAAACCACAGATCCTTTGATCCAGGCCACGGGAAGCGTGACATTGCTGCTACAGCCTGGAAGGAAAGCGCACGTGCATGCCCCCACTCGAGACGAGGCCTGACGCCCCTGGGGAGACTCCAGAAGTACCCAAATATCCATGTCAGCCCCTGAGAGGAATCCTCGGTTCCGGCCCTGACTCCACACAAGGTTTTTGGCCCCAGTATCGACGGGAGAGGAATCCCCAGAGGCCCCCTAGCAACTCGCATGGGGACTGGCCTCTCCTGAGGCCACCAGGGCGGGTCCCTGAGGTCCCCGTCGTAACTCGAGAACACCTGCCGCAACTCGAGAAAATCCAGGAAGTTCTCCCTTCCAGGCGAGATGAGGCCTATTTCCGATGAGGCGTCTGGAGACTAATGACACCTAACCTCTGGAACTTCGAAAGGGTCTTTCACACCCTTGCTGCAACTCAAGAAGTTCACCGCCATACCCGTCTCCACTCGAGAGGAAGCACGATGGTCCCGCCCACATCCAGAGGAGCCCCGTTTCCCCCTCGTAGCTCGAGATGAGGGATCCTTTCCCTGCTTTCAACGGGAAAGAATTCCCGGCGTTCCCGTCGCATCTCAAGAGGAGGCACTCTCAACAGGAAAGGCGAGAGGAACTCCATGGTCGTACCACCATTCTAAGAGTCCCCCAGATGTCTCAGTCCATTCCAGAGCAACCTCTTTGCCCTGCACTGGCTCATTTTTCACGCCGAGGATCGACTCGCACCACGGTGGCACGTGGGACAGCCCTGTGGGAAAGCCTCGAGGGAAAGCCTCGAGGGAAAACCACAGATCCTTTGATCCACGCGACGGGAAGCGTGACATTGCTGCTACAGCCTGGAAGGAAAGCGCACGTGCATGCCCCCACTCGAGACGTGGCCTGACTCCCCTAGGGAGACTCCAGAAGTACCCAAAGATCCATGTCACCCCTGAGAGGAAACCTCGTTTCCGGCCCTGACTCCACACAAGGTTTTTGGCCCCGGTATCGACGGGAGAGGAATCCCGAGAGGCCCCCTAGCACCTCGCATGGGGACTGGCCTCTCCTGAGGCCACCAGGGCGGGTCCCTGAGGTCCCCGTCGTAACTCGAGAACACCTGCCGCAACTCGAGAAAATCCAGGAAGTTCTCCCTTCCAGCCGAGATGAGGCCTATTTCCGATGAGGCGTCTGGAGACTAATGACACCTAACCTCTGGAACTTCGAAAGGGTCTTTCACACCCTTGCTGCTTCTCAAGAAGTTCACCGCCATACCCGTCTCCACTCGAGAGGAAGCACGATGGTCCCGCCCACATCCAGAGGAGCCCCGATTCCCCCTCGTAGCTCGAGATGAGGGATCCTTTCCCTGCTTTCAACGGGAAAGAATTCCCGGCGTTCCGGTCGCATCTCAAGAGGAGGCACTCTCAACAGGAAAGGCGAGTGGAACTCCATGGTCGTACCACCATTCCAAGAGTCCCCCAGATGTCTCAGTCCATTCCAGAGGAACCTCTTTGCCCTGCACTGGCTCATCATTCACGCCGAGGATCGACTCACACCACGGTGGCACGTGGGACAGCCCTGTGGCAAAGCCTCGAGGGAAAGCCTCGAGGGAAAACCACAGATCCTTTGATCCACGCAACGGGAAGCGTGACATTGCTGCTACAGCCTGGAAGAAAAGCGCTCGTGCATGCCCCCACTCGAAACGAGGCCTGACTCCAGTGGGGAGACTCCAGAAGTACCCAAAGATCCATGTCAGCCCCTGAGAGGAATCCTCGGTTCGGGCCCTGACTCCACACAAGGTTCTTGGCCCCGATATCGACGGGAGAGGAATCCCGAGAGGCCCCCTAGCAACTCGCATGGGGACTGGCCTCTCCTGAGGCCACCAGGGCGGGTCCCTGAGGTCCCCGTCGTAACTCGAGAACACCTGCCGCAACTCGAGAAAATCCAGGAAGTTCTCCCTTCCAGGTCAGATGAGGCCTATTTCCAATGAGGCGTCTGGAGACTAATGACACCTAACCTCTGGAACTTCGAAAGGGTCTTTCACACCCTTGCTGCTACTCAAGAAGTTCACCGCCATACCCGTCTCCACTCGAGAGGAAGCACGATGGTCCCGCCCACATCCAGAGGAGCCCCGTTTCCCCCTCGTAGCTCGAGATGAGGGATCCTTTCCCTGCTTTCAACGGGAAAGAATTCCCGGCGTTCCCGTCGCATCTCAAGAGGAGGCACTCTCAACAGGAAAGGCGAGAGGATCTCCATGTTCGTACCACCATTCCAAGAGTCCCCCAGATGTCTCAGTCCATTCCAGAGGAACCTCTTTGCCCTGCACTGGCTCATCTTTCACGCCGAGGATCGACTCACACCACGGTGGCACGTGGGACAGCCCTGTGGGAAAGCCTCGAGGGAAAACCACAGATCCTTTGATCCACGCGACGGGAAGCGTGACATTGCTGCTACAGCCTGGAAGAAAAGCGCTCGTGCAGGCCCCCACTTGAAACGAGGCCTGACTCCAGTGGGGAGACTCCAGAAGTACCCAAAGATCCATGTCAGCCCCTGAGAGGAATCCTCGGTTCCGGCCCTGACTCCAAACAAGGTTTTTGGCCCCGGTATCGACAGGAGAGGAATCCTGAGAGGCCCCCTAGCAACTCGCATCGGGACTGGCTTTTCCTGAGGCCACCAGGGCGGTTCCCTGAGGTCCCCGTCGTAACTCGAGAACACCTGCCGCAACTCGAGAAAATCCAGGATGTTCTCCCTTCCAGGCGAGATGAGGCCTATTTCCAATGAGGCGTCTGGAGACTAATGACACCTAACCTCTGGAACTTCGAAAGGGTCTTTCACACCCTTGCTGCAACACAAGAAGTTCACCGCCATACCCGTCTCCACTCGAGAGGAAGCACGATGGTCCCGCCCACATCCAGAGGAGCCCCGTTTCCCCTCGTAGCTCGAGATGAGGGATCCTTTCCCTGCTTTTAACGGGAAAGAATTCCCGGCATTTCCGTCGCATCTCAAGAGGAGGCACTCTCAACAGGAAAGGCGAGAAGAACTCCATGGTCGTACCACCATTCCAAGAGTCCCCCAGATGTCTCAGTCCATTCCAGAGGAACCTCTTTGCCCTGCACTGGCTAATCTTTCACGCCGAGGATCGACTCAGACCACGGCGGCACGTGGGACAACCCTGTGGGAAAGCCTCAAGGGAAAGCCTCGAGGGAAAACCACAGATCCTTTGATCCACGCGACGAGAAGCGTGACATTGCTGCTACAGCCTGGAAGGAAAGCGCACGTGCATGCCCCCACTCGAGACGAGGCCTGACTCCCCTGGGGAGACTCCAGAAGTACCCAAAGATCCATGTTAGCCCCTGAGAGGAATCCCCGGTTCCGGCCCTGACTTCACACAAGGTTTTTGGCCCCGGTATCGACGGGAGAGGTATCCTGAGAGGCCCCCTAGCAACTCGCATGGGGACTGGCCTTTCCTGAGGCCACCATGGCGGGTCCCTGAGGTCCCCGTCGTAACTCGAGAACACCTGCCGCAACTCGAGAAAATCCAGGAAGTTCTCCCTTCCAGGCGAGATGAGGCCTATTTCCGATGAGGCGTCTGGAGACTAATGACACCTAACCTCTGGAACTTCGAAAGGGTCTTTCACACCCTTGCTGCAACTCAAGAAGTTCACCGCCATACCCGTCTCCACTCGAGAGGAAGCACGATGGTCCCGCCCACATCCAGAGGAGCCCCGTTTCCCCCTCGTAGCTCGAGATGAGGGATCCTTTCCCTGCTTTCAACGGGAAAGAATTCCCGGCGTTCCCGTCGCATCTCAAGAGGAGGCACTCTCAACAGGAAAGGCGAGAGGAACTCCATGGTCGTACCACCATTCCAAGAGTCCCCCAGATGTCTCAGTCCATTCCAGAGGAACCGCTTTGCCCTGCACTGGCTCATCTTTCACGCCGAGGATTGACTCACACCACGGTGGCACGTGGGACATCCCTGTGGCAAAGCCTCGAGGGAAAGCCTCGAGGGAAAACCACAGATCCTTTGATCCACGCGACGGGAAGCGTGACATTGCTGCTACAGCCTGGAAGAAAAGCGCACATGCATGCCCCCACTCGAGACGAGGCCTGACTCCCCTGGGGAGACTCCAGAAATACCCAAAGTTCCATGTCACCTCTGAGAGGAAACCTCGGTTCCGACCCTGACTCCACACAAGGTTTTTGGCCCCGGTATCGACGGGAGAGGAATCCTGAAAGGCCCCCTAGCAACTCGCATGGGGACTGGCCTTTACTTAGGCCACCATGGCGGGTCCCTGAGGTCCCCGTCGTAACTCGAGAACACCTGCCGCAACTCGAGAAAATCCAGGAAGTTCTCCCTTCCAGGCGAGATGAGGCCTATTTCCGATGAGGCCTCTGGAGACTAATGACACCTAACCTCTGGAACTTCGAAAGGGTCTTTCACACCCTTGCTGCAACTCAAGAAGTTCACCGCCATACCCGTCTCCACTCGAGAGGAAGCACGATGGTCCCGCCCACATCCAGAGGAGCCCCGTTTCACATTCGTAGCTCGAGATGAGGGATCCTTTCCCTGCTTTCAACGGGAAAGAATTCCCGGCGTTCCCGTCGCATCTCAAGAGGAGGCACTCTCAACAGGAAAGGCGAGAGGAACTCCATGGTCGTACCACCATTCCAAGAGTACCCCAGATGTCTCAGTCCATTCCAGAGGAAACTCTTTGCCCTGCACTGGCTCATCTTTCACGCCGAGGATCGACTCACACCACGGTGGCACGTGGGACAGCCCTGTGGGAAAGCCTCAAGGGAAAGCCTCGAGGGAAAACCACAGATCTTTTGATCCACGCGACGGGAAGCGTGACATTGCTGCTACAGCCTGGAAGGAAAGCACACGTGCATGCCCCCACTCGAGACGAGGCCTGACTCCCCTGGGGAGACTCCAGAAGTACCCAAAGATCCATGTCAGCCCCTGAGAGGAATCCTCGGTTCCGGCCCTGACTCCACACAAGGTTTTTGGCCCCGGTATCGAAGGGAGAGGAATCCCGAGAGGCCCCATAGCAACTCGCATGGGGACTGGCCTCTCCTGGGGCCACCAGGGCGGGTCCCTGAGGTCCCCGTCGTAATTCGAGAACACCTGCCGCAACTCGAGAAAATCCATGAAGTTCTCCCTTCCAGGGAGATGAGGCCTATTTCCGATGAGGCGTCTGGAGACTAATGACACCTAACCTCTGGAATTTCGAGAGGGTCTTTCACACCCTTGCTGCTACTCAAGAAGTTCACCGCCATACCCGTCTCCACTCGGGAGGAAGTACGATGGTCCCGCCCACATCCAGAGGAGCCCCGCTTCCCCCTCGGAGCTCGAGATGAGGGATCCTTTCCCTGCTTTCAACGGGAAAGAATTCCCGGCGTTCCTGTAGCATCTCAAGAGGAGGCACTCTCAACAGGAAAGGCGAGAGGAACTCCATGGTCGTACCACCATTCCAAGAGTCCCCCAGATGTCTCAGTCCATTCCAGAGGAACCTCTTTGCCCTGCACTGGCTCATCTTTCACGCCGAGGATCGACTCACACCACGGTGGCACGTGGGAAAGCCTCGAGGGAAAGCCTCGAGGGAAAACCACAGATCCTTTGATCCACGCGAAGGTAAGCGTGACATTGCTGCTACAGCCTGGAAGAAAAGCGCTCGTGCATGCCCCCACTCGAAACGAGGCCTGACTCCAGTGGGGAGACTCCAGAAGTACCCAAAGATCCATGTCAGCCCCTGAGACGAATCCTCGGTTCCGGCCCTGACTCCAAACAAGGTTTTTGGCCCCGGTATCGACAGGAGAGGAATCCTGAGAGGCCCCCTAGCAACTCGCATGGGGACTGGCTTTTCCTGAGGCCACCAGGGCGGTTCCCTGAGGTCCCCGTCGTAACTCGAGAACACCTGCCGCAACTCGAGAAAATCCAGGATGTTCTCCATTCCAGGCGAGATGAGGCCTATTTCCAATGAGGCGTCTGGAGACTAATGACACCTAACCTCTGGAACTTCGAAAGGGTCTTTCACACCCTTGCTGCAACACAAGAAGTTCACCGCCATACCCGTCTCCACTCGAGAGGAAGCACGATGGTCCCGCCCACATCCAGAGGAGCCCCGTTTCCCCTCGTAGCTCGAGATGAGGGATCCTTTCCCTGCTTTTAACGGGAAAGAATTCCCGGCATTTCCGTCGCATCTCAAGAGGAGGCACTCTCAACAGGAAAGGTGAGAAGAACTCCATGGTCGTACCACCATTCCAAGAGTCCCCCAGATGTCTCAGTCCATTCCAGAGGAACCTCTTTGCCCTGCACTGGCTCATCTTTCACGCCGAGGATCGACTCACACCACGGCGGCACGTGGGACAACCCTGTGGGAAAGCCTCGAGGGAAAGCCTCGAGGGAAAACCACAGATCCTATGATCCACGCGACGGGAAGTGTGACATTGCTGCTACAGCCTGGAAGGAAAGCGCACGTGCATGCCCCCACTCGAAACGAGGCCTGACTCCCCTGGGGAGACTCCAGAAGTACCCAAAGATCCATGTCAGCCCCTGAGAGGAATCCCCGGTTCCGGCCCTGACTCCACACAAGGTTTTTGGCCCCGGTATCGACGGGAGAGGAATCCCGAGAGGCCCCGTAGTAACTCGCATGGGGACTGGCCTCTCCTGGGGCCACCAGGGCGGGTCCCTGAGGTCCCCGTCGTAACTCGAGAACACCTGCCGCAACTCGAGAAAATCCATGAAGTTCTCCCTTCCAGGCGAGATGAGGCCTATTTCCGATGAGGCGTCTGGAGACTAATGACACCTAACCTCTGGAATTTCGAGAGGGTCTTTCACACCCTTGCTGCTACTCAAGAAGTTCACCGCCATACCCGTCTCCACTCGAGAGGAAGCACGATGGTCCCGCCCACATCCAGAGGAGCCCCGTTTCCCCCTCGTAGCTCGAGATGAGGGATCCTTTCCCTGCTTTCAACGGGAAAGAATTCCCGGGGTTCCCGTCGCATCTCAAGAGGAGGCACTCTCAACAGGAAAGGTGAGAGGAACTCCTTGGTCGTACCACCATTCCAAGAGTCCCCCAGATGTCTCAGTCCATTCCAGAGGAACCTCTTTGCCCTGCACTGGCTCATCTTTCACGCCGAGGATCGACTCACACCACGGTGGCACGTGGGACAGCCCTGTGGGAAAGCCTCGAGGGAAAACCACAGATCCTTTGATCCACGCGACGGGAAGCGTGACATTGCTGCTACAGCCTGGAAGGAAAGCGCACGTGCATGCCCCCACTCGAGACGAGGCCTGACTCCCCTGGGGAGACTCCAGAAATACCCAAAGATCCATGTCACCCCTGAGAGGAAACCTCGGTACCGGCCCTGACTCCACACAAGGTTTTTGGCCCCGGTATCGACGGGAGAGGAATCCTGAGAGGCCCCCTAGCAACTCGCATGGGGAAAGGCCTTTCCTGAGGCCACCATGGCGGGTCCCTGAGGTCCCCGTCGTAACTCGAGAACACCTGCCGCAACTCGAGAAAATCCAGGAAGTTCTCCATTCCAGCCGAGATGAGGCCTATTTCCGATGAGGCGTCTGGAGACTAATGACACCTAACCTCTGGAACTTCGAAAGGGTCTTTCACACCCTTGCTGCTACTCAAGAAGTTCACCGCCATACCCGTCTCCACTCGAGAGGAAGCACGATGGTCCCGCCCACATCCAGAGGAGCCCCGTTTCCCCCTCGTAGCTCGAGATGAGGGATCCTTTCCCTGCTTTCAACGGGAAAGAATTCCCGGCGTTCCCGTCGCATCTCAAGAGGAGGCACTCTCAACAGGAAAGGCGAGAGGAACTCCATGGTCGTACCACCATTCCAAGAGTCCCCCAGATGTCTCAGTCCATTCCAGAGGAACCTCTTTGCCCTGCACTGGCTCATCTTTCACGCCGAGGATCGACTCACACCACGGTGGCACGTGGGACATCCCTGTGGCAAAGCCTCGAGGGAAAGCCTCGAGGGAAAACCACAGATCCTTTGATCCACGCGACGGGAAGCGTGACATTGCTGCTACAGCCTGGAAGGAAAGCGCACATGCATGCCCCCACTCGAGACGAGGCCTGACTCCCCTGGGGAGACTCCAGAAATACCCAAAGTTCCATGTCAGCTCTGAGAGGAAACCTCGGTTCCGACCCTGACTCCACACAAGGTTTTTGGCCCCGGTATCGACGGGTGAGGAATCCTGAGAGGCCCCCTAGCAACTCGCATGGGGACTGGCCTTTCCTGAGGCCACCATGGCGGGTCCCTGAGGTCCCCGTCGTAACTCGAGAACACCTGCCGCAACTCGAGAAAATCCAGGAAGTTCTCCCTTCCAGGCGAGATGAGGCCTATTTCCGATGAGGCGTCTGGAGACTAATGACACCTAACCTCTGGAACTTCGAAAGGGTCATTCACACCCTTGCTGCAACTCAAGAAGTTCACCGCCATACCCGTCTCCACTCGAGAGGAAGCACGATGGTCCCGCCCACATCCAGAGGAGCCCCGTTTCACATTCGTAGCTCGAGATGAGGGATCCTTTCCCTGCTTTCAACGGGAAAGAATTACCGGCGTTCCCGTCGCATCTCAAGAGGAGGCACTCTCAACAGGAAAGGCGAGAGGAACTCCATGGTCGTACCACCATTCCAAGAGTACCCCAGATGTCTCAGTCCATTCCAGAGGAACCTCTTTGCCCTGCACTGGCTCATCTTTCACGCCGAGGATCGACTCACACCACGGTGGCACGTGGGACAGCCCTGTGGGAAAGCCTCAAGGGAAAGCCTCGAGGGAAAACCACAGATCCTTTGATCCAGGCGACGGGAAGCGTGACATTGCTGCTACAGCCTGGAAGGAAAGCACACGTGCATGCCCCCACTCGAGACGAGGCCTGACTCCCCTGGGGAGACTCCAGAAGTACCCAAAGATCCATGGCAGCCCCTGAGAGGAATCCTCGGTTCCGGCCCTGACTCCACACAAGGTTTTTGGCCCCGGTATCGACGGGAGAGGAATCCCGAGAGGCCCCGTAGCAACTCGCATGGGGACTGGCCTCTCCTGGGGCCACCAGGGCGGGTCCCTGAGGTCCCCGTCGTAATTCGAGAACACCTGCCGCAACTCGAGAAAATCCATGAAGTTCTCCCTTCCAGGCGAGATGAGGCCTATTTCCGATGAGGCGTCTGGAGACTAATGACACCTAACCTCTGGAATTTCGAGAGGGTCTTTCACACCCTTGCTGCTACTCAAGAAGTTCACCGCCATACCCGTCTCCACTCGAGAGGAAGCACGATGGTCCCGCCCACATCCAGAGGAGCCCCGTTTCCCCCTCGTAGCTCGAGATGAGGGATCCTTTCCCTGCTTTCAACGGGAAAGAATTCCCGGGGTTCCCGTCGCATCTCAAGAGGAGGCACTCTCAACAGGAAAGGCGAGAGGAACTCCATGGTCGTACCACCATTCCAAGAGTCCCCCAGATGTCTCAGTCCATTCGAGAGGAAGCTCTTTGCCCTGCACTGGCTCATCTTTCACGCCGAGGATCGACTCACACCACGGTGGCACGTGGGACAGCCCTGTGGGAAAGCCTCGACGGAAAGCCTCGAGGGAAAACCACAGATCCTTTGATCCACGCGACGGGAAGCGTGACATTGCTGCTTCAGCCTGGAGGGAAAGCGCACGTGCATGCCCCCACTCGAGACGAGGCCTGACTCCCCTGGGGAGACTCCAGAAGTACCCAAAGATCCATGTCAGCCCCTGAGATGAATTCTCGTTTCCGGCCCTGACTCCACACAAGGATTTGGCCCGGGTATCGACGGGAGAGAAATCCCGAGAGGCCCCCTAGCAACTCGCTTGGGGACTGGCCTCTCCTGAGGCCACCAGGGCGGGTCCCTGAGGTCCCCATCGTAACTCGAGGTCACCTGCCGCAACTCGAGAAAATCCAGGAAGTTCTCCCTTCCAGGCGAGATGAGGCCTATTTCCGATGAGGCGTCTAGAGACTAATGACACCTAAACTATGGAACTTCGAAAGGGTCTTTCACACCCTTGCTGCAACTCAAGTAGTTCACCGCCATACCCGTATCCACTCGAGAGGAAGCACGATGGTCCCGCCCATATCCAGAGGAGCCCCGCTTCCCCCTCGGAGCTCGAGATGAGGGATCCTTTCCCTGCTTTCAATGGGAAAGAATTCCCGGCGTTCCTGTCGCATCTCAAGAGGAGGCACTCTCAACAGGAAAGGCGAGAGGAACTCCATGGTCGTACCACCATTCCAAGAGTCCCCCAGATGTCTCAGTCCATTCCAGAGGAACCTCTTTGCCCTGCACTGGCTCATCTTTCACGCCGAGGATCGACTCACACCACGGTGGCACGTGGGACAGCCCTGTGGGAAAGCCTCGAGGGAAAACCACAGATCCTTTGATCCACGCGACGGGAAGCGTGACATTGTTGCTACAGCCTGGAAGGAAAGCGCACGTGCATGCCCCCACTCGAGACGAGGCCTGACTCCCCTGGGGAGACTCCAGAAATACCCAAAGTTCCATGTCACCCCTGAGAGAAAACCTCGGTTCCGGCCCTGACTCCACACAAGGTTTTTGGCCCCGGTATCGACGGGAGAGGAATCCTGAGAGGCCCCCTAGCAACTCGCATGGGGACTGGCCTTTCCTGAGGCCACCATGGCGGGTCCCTGAGGTCCCCGTCGTAACTCGAGAACACCTGCCGCAACTCGAGAAAATCCAGGAAGTTCTCCCTTCCAGGCGAGATGAGGCCTATTTCCTATGAGGCGTCTGGAGACTAATGACACCTAACCTCTGGAACTTCGAAAGGGTCTTTCACACCCTTGCTGCAACTCAAGAAGTTCACCGCCATACCCGTCTCCACTCGAGAGGAAGCACGATGGTCCCGCCCATATCCAGAGGAGCCCCGTTTCCCCCTCGTAGCTCGAGATGAGGGATCCTTTCCCTGCTTTAAACGGGAAAGAATTCCCGGCATTCCCGTCGCATCTCAAGAGGAGGCACTCTCAACAGGAAACGCGAGAGGAACTCTGTGGTCGTACCACCATTCCAAGAATCCGCCAGATGTCTCAGTCCATTCCATAGGAACCTCTTTGCCCTGCACTGGCTCATCTTTCACGCCGAGGATCGACTCACACCACGGTGGCAAGTGGGACAGCCCTGTGGGAAAGCCTCGAGGGAAAGCCTCGAGGGAAAACCACAGATCCTTTGATCCACGCGAAGGTAAGCGTGACATTGCTGCTACAGCCTGGAAGAAAAGCGCTCGTGCATGCCCCCACTCGAAACGAGGCCTGACTCCAGTGGGGAGACTCCAGAAGTACCCAAAGATCCATGTCAGCCCCTGAGAGGAATCCTCGGTTCCGGCCCTGACTCCAAACAAGGTTTTTGGCCCCGGTATCGACAGGAGAGGAATCCTGAGAGGCCCCCTAGCAACTCGCATGGGGACTGGCTTTTCCTGAGGCCACCAGGGCGGTTCCCTGAGGTCCCCGTCGTAACTCGAGAACACCTGCCGCAACTCGAGAAAATCCAGTATGTTCTCCCTTCCAGGCGAAATGAGGCCTATTTCCAATGAGGCGTCTGGAGACTAATGACACCTAACCTCTGGAACTTCGAAAGGGTCTTTCACACCCTTGCTGCAACACAAGAAGTTCACCGCCATACCCGTCTCCACTCGAGAGGAAGCACGATGGTCCCGCCCACATCCAGAGGAGCCCCGTTTCCCCTCGTAGCTCGAGATGAGGGATCCTTTCCCTGCTTTTAACGGGAAAGAATTCCCTGCATTTCCGTCGCATCTCAAGAGGAGGCACTCTCAACAGGAAAGGCGAGAGGAACTCCATGGTAGTACCACCATTCCAAGAGTCCCCCAGATGTCTCAGTCCATTCCAGAGGAACCTCTTTGCCCTGCACTGGCTAATCTTTCACGCCGAGGATCGACTCACACCACGGCGGCACGTGGGACAACCCTGTGGGAAAGCCTCGAGGGAAAGCCTCGAGGGAAAACCACAGATCCTTTGATCCACGCGACGAGAAGCGTGACATTGCTGCTACAGCCTGGAAGGAAAGCGCACGTGCATGCCCCCACTCGAGACGAGGCCTCACTCCCCTGGGGAGACTCCAGAAGTACCCAAAGATCCATGTCAGCCCCTTAGAGGAATCCCCGGTTCGGGCCCTGACTTCACAGAAGGTTTTTGGCCCCGGTATCGACGGGAGAGGAATCCTGAGAGGCCCCCTAGCAACTCGCACGGGGACTGGCCTTTCCTGAGGCCACCATGGCGGGTCCCTGAGGTCCCCGTCGTAACTCGAGAACACCTGCCGCAACTCGAGAAAATCCAGGAAGTTCTCCCTTCCAGGCGAGATGAGGCCTACTTCCAATGAGGCGTCTGGAGACTAATGACACCTAACCTCTGGAACTTCGAAAGGGTCATTCACACCCTTGCTGCAACTCAAGAAGTTCACCGCCATACCCGTCTCCACTCGAGAGGAAGCACGATGGTCCCGCCCACATCCAGAGGAGCCCCGTTTCCCCCTCGTAGCTCGAGATGAGGGATCCTTTCCCTGCTTTCAACGGGAAAGAATTCCCGGCGTTCCCGTCGCATCTCAAGAGGAGGCACTCTCAACAGGAAAGGCGAGAGGAACTCCATGGTCGTACCACCATTCCAAGAGTCCCCCAGATGTCTCAGTCCATTCCAGAGGAACCTCTTTGCCCTGCACTGGCTCATCTTTCACGCCGAGGATCGACTCACACCACGGTGGCACGTGGGACAGCCCTGTGGGAAAGCCTCGAGGGAAAACCACAGATCCTTTGATCCACGCGACGGGAAGCGTGACATTGCTGCTACAGCCTGGAAGGAAAGCGCACGTGCATGCCCCCACTCGAGACGAGGCCTGACTCCCCTGGGGAGACTCCAGAAATACCCAAAGTTCCATGTCACCCCTGAGAGAAAACCTCGGTTCCGGCCCTGACTCCACACAAGGTTTTTGGCCCCGGTATCGACGGGAGAGGAATCCTGAGAGGCCCCCTAGCAACTCGCATGGGGACTGGCCTTTCCTGAGGCCACCATGGCGGGTCCCTGAGGTCCCCGTCGTAACTCGAGAACTCCTGCCGCAACTCGAGAAAATCCAGGAAATTCTCCCTTCCAGGCGAGATGAGGCCTATTTCCAAAGAGGCGTCTGGAGACTAATGACACCTAACCTCTGGAACTTCGAAAGGGTCTTTCACACCCTTGCTGCAACTCAAGAAGTTCACCGCCATACCCGTCTCCACTCGAGAGGAAGCACGATGGTCCCGCCCATATCCAGAGGAGCCCCGTTTCCCCCTCGTAGCTCGAGATGAGGGATCCTTTCCCTGCTTTCAACGGGAAAGAATTCCCGGCATTCCCCTCGCATCTCAAGAGGAGGCACTCTCAACAGGAAAGGCGAGAGGAACTCTATGGTCATACCACCATTCCAAGAATCCCCCAGATGTCTCAGTCCATTCCAGAGGAACCTCTTTGCCCTGAACTGGCTCATCTTTCACGCCGAGGATCGACTCACACCACGGTGGCAAGTGGGACAGCCCTGTGGGAAAGCCTGAAGGGAAAGCCTCGAGGGAAAACCACAGATCCTTTGATCCACGCGAAGGTAAGCGTGACATTGCTGCTACAGCCTGGAAGAAAAGCGCTCGTGCATGCCCCCACTCGAAACGAGGCCTGACTCCAGTGGGGAGACTCCAGAAGTACCCAAAGATCCATGTCAGCCCCTGAGACGAATCCTCGGTTCCGGCCCTGACTCCAAACAAGGTTTGTGGCCCCGGTATCGACAGGAGAGGAATCCTGAGAGGCCCCCTAGCAACTCGCATGGGGACTGGCTTTTCCTGAGGCCACCAGGGCGGTTCCCTGAGGTCCCCGACGTAACTCACGAACACCTGCCGCAACTCGAGAAAATCCAGGATGTTCTCCCTTCCAGGCGAGATGAGGCCTATTTCCAATGAGGCGTCTGGAGACTAATGACACCTAACCTCTGGAACTTCGAAAGGGTCTTTCACACCCTTGCTGCAACACAAGAAGTTCACCGCCATACCCGTCTCCACTCGAGAGGAAGCACGATGGTCCCGCCCACATCCAGAGGAGCCCCGTTTCCCCTCGTAGCTCGAGATGAGGGATCCTTTCCCTGCTTTTAACGGGAAAGAATTCCCGGCATTTCCGTCGCATCTCAAGAGGAGGCACTCTCAACAGGAAAGGTGAGAAGAACTCCATGGTCGTACCACCATTCCAAGAGTCCCCCAGATGTCTCAGTCCATTCCAGAGGAACCTCTTTGCCCTGCACTGGCTCATCTTTCACGCCGAGGATCGACTCACACCACGGCGGCACGTGGGACAACCCTGTGGGAAAGCCTCGAGGGAAAGCCTCGAGGGAAAACCACAGATCCTTTGATCCACGCGACGGGAAGTGTGACATTGCTGCTACAGCCTGGAAGGAAAGCGCACGTGCATGCCCCCACTCGAAACGAGGCCTGACTCCCCTGGGGAGACTCCAGAAGTACCTAAAGATCCATGTCAGCCCCTGAGAGGAATCCCCGGTTCCGGCCCTGACTCCACACAAGGTTTTTGGCCCCGGTATCGACGGGAGAGGAATCCCGAGAGGCCCCGTAGCAACTCGCATGGGGACTGGCCTCTCCTGGGGCCACCAGGGCGGGTCCCTGAGGTCCCCGTCGTAACTCGAGAACACCTGCCGCAACTCGAGAAAATCCAGGAAGTTCTCCCTTCCAGGCGAGATGAGGCCTATTTCCGATGAGGCGTCTGGAGACTAATGACACCTAACCTCTGGAATTTCGAGAGGGTCTTTCACACCCTTGCTGCTACTCAAGAAGTTCACCTCCATACCCGTCTCCACTCGAGAGGAAGCACGATGGTCCCGCCCACATCCAGAGGAGCCCCGTTTCCCCCTCGTAGCTCGAGATGAGGGATCCTTTCCCTGCTTTCAACGGGAAAGAATTCCCGGGGTTCCCGTCGCATCTCAAGAGGAGGCACTCTCAACAGGAAAGGTGAGAGGAACTCCATGGTCGTACCACCATTCCAAGAGTCCCCCAGATGTCTCAGTCCATTCCAGAGGAACCTCTTTGCCCTGCACTGGCTCATCTTTCACGCCGAGGATCGACTCACACCACGGTGGCACGTGGGACAGCCCTGTGGGAAAGCCTCGAGGGAAAGCCTCGAGGGAAAACCACAGATCCTTTGATCCACGCGACGGGAAGCGTGACATTGCTGCTACAGCCTGGAAAGAAAGCGCACGTGCATGGCCCCAATCGAGACGAGGCCTGACTCCCCTGGGGAGACTCCAGAAGTACCCAAAGATCCATGTCAGCCCCTGAGAGGAATCCTCGGTTCCGGCCCTTACCCCACACAAGGTTTTTGGCCCCGGTATCGACGGGAGAGGAATCCCGAGAGGCTCCCTAGCAACTCGCATGGGGACTGGCCTCTCCTGAGGCCACCAGGGCGGGTCCCTGAGGTCCCCGTCGTAACTCGAGAACACCTGCCGCAACTCGAGAAAATCCAGGAAGTTCTCCCTTCTAGGCGAGATGAGGCCTATTTCCTATGAGGCGTCTGGAGACTAATGACACCTAACCTCTGGAACTTCGAAAGGGTCTTTCACACCCTTGCTGCTACTCACGAAGTTCACCGCCATACCCGTCTCCACTCGAGAGGAAGCACGATGGTCCCGCCCACATCCAGAGGAGCCCCGTTTCCCCCTCGTAGCTCGAGATGAGGGATCCTTTCCCTGCTTTCAACGGAAAAGAATTCCCGGCGTTCCCGTCGCATCTCAAGAGGAGGCACTCTCAACAGGAAAGGCGAGAGGAACTCCATGGTCGTACCACCATTCCAAGAGTCCCCCAGATGTCTCAGTCCATTCCAGAGGAACCTCTTTGCCCTGCACTGGCTCATCTTTCACGCCGAGGATCGACTCACACCACGGTGGCACGTGGGCCAGCCCTGTGGGAAAGCCTCGAGGGAAAGCCTCGAGGGAAAACCACAGATCCTTTGATCGACCCGACGGGAAGCGTGACATTGCTGCTACAGCCTGGAAGGAAAGCGCAAGTTCATGCCCCCACTCGAGACGAGGCCTGACTCCCCTGGGGAGACTCCAGAAGTACCCAAAGATCCATGTCAGCCCCTGAGAGGAATCCTCGGTTCCGGCCCTGACTCCACACAAGGTTTTTGGCCCCGGTATCGACGGGAGAGGAATCCCGAGAGGCCGCCTAGCAACTCGCACGGGGAGTGGCCTCTCCTGAGGCCACCAGGGCGGGTCCCTGACGTCCCCGTCGTAACTCGAGAACACCTGCCGCAACTCGAGAAAATCCAGGAAGTTCTCCCTTCCAGGCGAGATGAGGTCTATTTCCCATGAGGCGTCTGGAGTCTAATGACACCTAACCTCTGGAACTTCGAAAGGGTCTTTCACACCCTTGCTGCAACTCAAGAAGTTCACCGCCATACCCGTCTCCACTCGAGAGGAAGCACGATGGTCCCGCCCACATCCAGAGGAGCCCCGTTTCCCCCTCGTAGCTCGAGATGAGGGATCCTTTCCCTGCTTTCAACGGGAAAGAATTCCCGGCGTTCCCGTCGCATCTCAAGAGGAGGCACTCTCAACAGGAAAGGCGAGAGGAACTCCATGGTCGTACCACCATTCCAAGACTCCCCCAGATGTCTCAGTCCATTCCAGAGGAAACTCTTTGCCCTGCACTGGCTCATCTTTCACGCCGAGGATCGACTCACAACACGGTGGCACGTGGGACAGCCCTGTGGGAAAGCCTCGAGGGAAAGCCTCGAGGGAAAGCCACAGATCCTTTGATAAATGCGACGGGAATCGTGACATTGCTGCTACAGCCTGGAAGGAAAGCGCACGTGCATGCCCCCACTCGAGACGAGGCCTGACTCCCGTGGGGAGACTCCAGAAGTACCCAAAGATCCATGTCAGCCCCTGAGAGGAATCCTCGGTCCCGGCCCTGACTCCACACAAGGTTTTTGGCCCCGGTATCGACGGGAGAGGAATCCCGAGAGGCCCCCTAGCAACTCGCATGGGGACTGGCCTCTCCTGAGGCCACCAGGGCGGGTCCCTGAGGTCCCCGTCGTAACTCGAGAACACCTGCCGCAACTCGAGAAAATCCAGGAAGTTCTCCCTTCCAGGCGAGATGAGGCCTATTTCCGATGAGGCGTCTGGAGACTAATGACACCTAACCTCTGGAACTTCGAAAGGGTCTTTCACACCCTTGCTGCAACTCAAGAAGTTCACCGCCATACCCGTCTCCACTCGAGAGGAAGCACGATGGTCCCGCCCACATCCAGAGGAGCCCCGTTTCCCCCTCGGAGCTCGAGATGAGGGATCCTTTCCCTGCTTTCAACGGGAAAGAATTCCCGGCGTTCCCGTCGCATCTCAAGAGGAGGCACTCTCAACAGGAAAGGCGAGAGGAACTCCATGGTCGTACCACCATTCCAAGACTCCCCCAGATGTCTCAGTCCATTCCAGAGGAACCTTTTGCCCTGCACTGGCTCATCTTTCACGCCGAGGATCGACTCACACCACGGTGGCACGTGGGAAAGCCTTGTGGGAAAGCCTCGAGGGAAAGCCTCGAGGGAAAACCACAGATCCTTTGATCCACGCGACGGGAAGCGTGACATTGCTGCTGCAGCCTGGAAGGAAAGCGCACGTGCATGCCCCCACTCGAGACGAGTCCTGACTCCCCTGGGGAGACTCCAGAAGTACCCAAAGATCCATGTCAGCCCCTGAGAGGAATCCTCGGTTCCGGCCCTGACTCCACACAAGGTTTTTGGCCCCGGTATCGACGGGAGAGGAATCCCGAGAGGCCGCCTAGCAACTCGCACGGGGAGTGGCCTCTCCTGAGGCCACCAGGGCGGGTCCCTGAGTTCCCCATCGTAACTCGAGAACACCTGCCGCAACTCGAGAAAATCCAGGAAGTTCTCCCTTGCAGGCGAGATGAGGCCTATTTCCGATGAGGCGACTGGAGACTAATGACACCTAACCTCTGGAACTTCGAAAGGGTCTTTCACACCCTTGCTGCAACTCAAGAAGTTCACCGCCATACCCGTCTCCACTCGAGAGGAAGCACGATGGTCCCGCCCACATCCAGAGGAGCCCCGTTTCCCCCTCGTAGCTCGAGAAGAGGGATCCCTTCCCTGCTTTCAACGGGAAAGAATTCCCGGCGTTCCCGTCGCATCTCAAGAGGAGGCACTCTCAACAGGAAAGGCGAGAGGAACTCCATGGTCGTACCACCATTCCAAGAGTCCCCCAGATGTCTCAGTCCATTCCAGAGGAACCTCTTTGCCCTGCACTGGCTCATCTTTCACGCCGAGGATCGACTCACACCACGGTGGCACGTGGTCCAGCCCTGTGGGAAAGCCTCGAGGGAAAGCCTCGAGGGAAAACCACAGATCCTTTGATCCACCCGACGGGAAGCGTGACATTGCTGCTACAGCCTGGAAGGAAAGCGCAAGTTCATGCCACCACTCGAGACGAGGCCTGACTCCCCTGGGGAGACTCCAGAAGTACCCAAAGATCCATGTCAGCCCCTGAGAGGAATCCTCTGTTCCGGCCGTGACTCCACACAAGGTTTTTGGCCCCGGTATCGACGGGAGAGGAATCCCGAGAGGCCGCCTAGCAACTCGCACGGGGAGTGGCCTCTCCTGAGGCCACCAGGGCGGGTCCCTGAGTTCCCCGTCGTAACTCGAGAACACCTGCCGCAACTCGAGAAAATCCAGGAAGTTCTCCCTTCCAGGCGACATGTGGCCTATTTCCGATGAGGCGTCTGGAGACTAATGACACCTAACCTCTGGAACTTCGAAAGGGTCTTTCACACCCTTGCTGCAACTCAAGAAGTTCACCGCCATACCCGTCTCCACTCGAGAGGAAGCACGATGGTCCCGCCCACATCCAGAGTAGCCCCGTTTCCCCCTCGTAGCTCCAGATGAGGGATCCTTTCCCTGCTTTCAACGGGAAAGAATTCCCAGTGTTCCCGTCGCATCTCAAGAGGAGGCATTCTCAACAGGAAAGGCGAGAGGAACTCCATGGTCGTACCACCATTCCAGGATTGCCCAGATGTCTCAGTCCATTCCAGAGGAACCTCTTTGCCCTGCACTGTCTCATCTTTCACGCCTAGGATCGACTCACACCACGGTGGCACGTGGGACAGCCCTGTGGGAAAGCCTCGAATGAAAGCCTCGAGGGAAAACCACAGATCCTTTGATCCACGCGACGGGAAGCGTGACATTGCTGCTACAGCCTGGACGGAAAGCGCACGTGCATGCCCCAACTCGAGACGAGGCCTGACTCCCCTTTGGAGACTCCAGAAGTACCCAAAGATACATGTCACCCCTGAGAGGAATCCTCGGTTCCGGCCCTGACTCCACACAAGTTTTTTGTCCCCGGTATCGACGGGAGAGGAATCCCGAGAGGCCCCCTATCAACTCGCATGGGGACTGGCCTCTCCTGAGGCAACCAGGGCGGGTCCCTGAGGTCCCCGTCGTAACTCGAGAACACCTGCCGCAACTCGAGAAAATCCAGGAAGTTCTCCCTTGCAGGCGAGATGAGGCCTATTTCCGATGAGGCGTCTGGAGACTAATGACACCTAACCTCTGGAACTTCGAAAGGGTCTTTCACACCCTTGCTGCAACTCAAGAAGTTCACCGGCATACCCGTCTCCACTCGAGAGGAAGCACGATGGTCCCGCCCACATCCAGAGGAGCCCCGTTTCCCCCTCGTAGCTGGAGATGAGGGATCCTTTCCCTGCTTTCAACGGGAAAGAATTCCCAGCGTTCCTGTCGCATCTGAAGAAGAGGCACTCTCAACAGGAAAGGCGAGAGGAACTCCATGGTCGTACCACCATTCCTAGAGTCCCCTAGATGTCTCAGTCCATTCCAGAGGAACCTCTTTGACCTGCACTGGCTCATCTTTCACGCCGAGGATCGATTCACACCACGGTGGCACGTGGGACAGCCCTGTGGGAAAGCCTCGAGGGAAAGACTCGAGGGAAAGCCACAGACCCTTTGATAAATGCGACGGGAATCGTGACATTGCTGCTACAGCCTGGAAGGAAATCGCACGTGCATGCCCCCACTCGAGACGAGGCCTGACTCCCCTTTGGAGACTCCAGAAGTACCCAAAGATACATGTCACCCCTGAGAGGAATCCTCGGTTCCGGCCCTGACTCCACACAAGGTTTTTGTCCCCGGTATCGACGGGAGAGGAATCCCGAGAGGCCCCCTATCAACTCGCATGGGGACTGGTCTCTCCTGAGGCAACCAGGGCGGGTCCCTGAGGTCCCCGTCGTAACTCGAGAACACCTGCCGCAACTCGAGAAAATCCAGGAAGTTCTCCCTTGCAGGCGAGATGAGGCCTATTTCCGATGAGGCGTCTGGAGACTAATGACACCTAACCTTTGGAACTTCGAAAGGGTCTTTCACACCCTTGCTGCAACTCAAGAAGTTCACCGCCATACCCGTCTCCACTCGAGAGGAAGCACGATGGTCCCGCCCACATCCAGAGGAGCCCCGTTTCCCCCTCGTAGCTCGAGAAGAGGGATCCCTTCCCTGCTTTCAACGGGAAAGAATTCCCGGCGTTCCCGTCGCATCTCAAGAGGAGCCACTCTCAACAGGAAAGGCGAGAGGAACTCCATGGTCGTACCACCATTCCAAGAGTCCCCCAGATGTCTCAGTCCATTCCAGAGGAACCTCTTTGCCCTGCACTGGCTCATCTTTCACGCCGAGGATCGACTCACACCACGGTGGCACGTGGGCCAGCCCTGTGGGAAAGCCTCGAGGGAAAGCCTCGAGGGAAAACCACAGATCCTTTGATCCACCCGACGGGAAGCGTGACATTGCTGCTACAGCCTGCAAGGAAAGCGCAAGTTCATGCCACCACTCGAGACGAGGCCTGACTCCCCTGGGGAGACTCCAGAAGTACCCAAAGATCCATGTCAGCCCCTGAGAGGAATCCTCGGTTCCGGCCCTGACTCCACACAAGGTTTTTGGCCCCGGTATCGACGGGAGAGGAATCCCGAGAGGCCGCCTAGCAACTCGCACGGGGAGTGGCCTCTCCTGAGGCCACCAGGGCGGGTCCCTGAGTTCCCCGTCGTAACTCGAGAACACCTGCCGCAACTCGAGAAAATCCAGGAAGTTCTCCCTTCCAGGCGAGATGAGGCCTATTTCCGATGAGGCGTCTTGAGTCTAATGACACCTAACCTCTGGAACTTCGAAAGGGTCTTTCACACCCTTGCTGCAACTCATGAAGTTCACCGCCATACCCGTCTCCACTCGAGAGGAGGCACGATGGTCCCGCCCACATCCAGAGGAGCCCCGTTTCCCCCTCGTAGCTCGAGATGAGGGATCCCTTCCCTGCTTTCAACGGGAAAGAATTCCCGGCGTTCCCGTCGCATCTCAAGAGGAGGCACTCTCAACAGGAAAGGCGAGAGGAACTCCATGGTCGTACCACCATTCCAAGAGTCCCCCAGATGTCTCAGTCCATTCCAGAGGAACCTCTTTGCCCTGCACTGGCTCATCTTTCACGCCGAGGATCGACTCACACCACGGTGGCACGTGGGCCAGCCCTGTGGGAAAGCCTCGAGGGAAAGCCTCGAGGGAAAACCACAGATCCTTTGATCCACCCGACGGGAAGCGTGACATTGCTGCTACAGCCTGGAAGGAAAGGGCAAGTTCATGCCACCACTCGAGACGAGGCCTGACTCCCCTGGGGAGACTCCAGAAGTACCCAAAGATCCATGTCAGCCCCTGAGAGGAATCCTCGGTTCCGGCCCTGACTCCACACAAGGTTTTTGGCCCCGGTATCGACGGGAGAGGAATCCCGAGAGGCCGCCTAGCAACTCGCACGGGGAGTGGCCTCTCCTGAGGCCACCAGGGCGGGTCCCTGAGGTCCCCGTCGTAACTCGAGAACACCTGCCGCAACTCGAGAAAATCCAGGAAGTTCTCCCTTCCAGGCGAGATGAGGCCTATTTCCGATGAGGCTTCTGGAGTCTAATGACACCTAACCTCTGCAACTTCGAAAGGGTCTTTCACACCCTTGCTGCAACTCAAGAAGTTCACCGCCATACCCGTCTCCACTCGAGAGGAAGCACGATGGTCCCGCCCACATCCAGAGGAGCCCCGTTTCCCCCTCGTAGCTCGAGATGAGGGATCCTTTCCCTGCTTTCAACGGGAAAGAATTCCCAGTGTTCCCGTCGCATCTCAAGAGGAGGCATTCTCAACAGGAAAGGCGAGAGGAACTCCATGGTCGTACCACCATTCCAGGATTGCCCAGATGTCTCAGTCCATTCCAGAGGAACCTCTTTGCCCTGCACTGGCTCATCTTTCACGCCGAGGATCGACTCACACCACGGTGGCACGTGGGACAGCCCTGTGGGAAAGACTCGAGGGAAAGACTCGAGGGAAAGCGACAGACCCTTTGATAAATGCGACGGGAATCGTGACATTGCTGCTACAGCCTGGAAGGAAAGCGCACGTGCATGCCCCCACTCGAGACGAGGCCTGACTCCCCTTAGGAGACTCCAGAAGTACCCAAAGATACATGTCACCCCTGAGAGGAATCCTCGGTTCCGGCCCTGACTCCACACAAGGTTTTTGTCCCCGGTATCGACGGGAGAGGAATCCCGAGAGGCCCCCTATCAACTCGCATGGGGACTGGCCTCTCCTGAGGCAACCAGGGCGGGTCCCTGAGGTCCCCGTTGTAACTCGAGAACACCTGCCGCAACTCGAGAAAATCCAGGAAGTTCTCCCTTGCAGGCGAGATGAGGCCTATTTCCGATGAGGCGTCTGGAGACTAATGACACCTAACCTCTGGAACTTCGAAAGGGTCTTTCACACCCTTGCTGCAACTCAAGAAGTTCACCGCCATACCCGTCTCCACTCGAGAGGAAGCACGATGGTCCCGCCCACATCCAGAGGAGCCCCGTTTCCCCCTCGTAGCTCGAGATGAGGGATCCCTTCCCTGCTTTCAACGGGAAAGAATTCCCGGCGTTCCCGTCGCATCTCAAGAGGAGGCACTCTCAACAGAAAAGGCGAGAGTAACTCCATGGTCGTACCACCATTCCAAGAGTCCCCCAGATGTCTCAGTCCATTCCAGAGGAACCTCTTTGCCCTGCACTGGCTCATCTTTCACGCCGAGGATCGACTCACACCACGGTGGCACGTGGGCCAGCCCTGTGGGAAAGCCTCGAGGGAAAGCCTCGAGGGAAAACCACAGATCCTTTGATCGACCCGACGGGAAGCGTGACATTGCTGCTACAGCCTGGAAGGAAAGCGCAAGTTCATGCCCCCACTCGAGACGAGGCCTGACTCCCCTGGGGAGACTCCAGAAGTACCCAAAGATCCATGTCAGCCCCTGAGAGGAATCCTCGGTTCCGGCCCTGACTCCACACAAGGTTTTTGGCCCCGGTATCGACGGGAGAGGAATCCCGAGAGGCCGCCTAGCAACTCGCACGGGGAGTGGCCTCTCCTGAGGCCACCAGGGCGGGTCCCTGACGTCCCCGTCGTAACTCGAGAACACCTGCCGCAACTCGAGAAAATCCAGGAAGTTCTCCCTTCCAGGCGAGATGAGGCCTATTTCCCATGAGGCGTCTGGAGTCTAATGACACCTAACCTCTGGAACTTCGAAAGGGTCTTTCACACCCTTGCTGCAACTCAAGAAGTTCACCGCCATACCCGTCTCCACTCGAGAGGAAGCACGATGGTCCCGCCCACATCCAGAGGAGCCCCGTTTCCCCCTCGTAGCTCGAGATGAGGGATCCTTTGCCTGCTTTCAACGGGAAAGAATTCCCGGCGTTCCCGTCGCATCTCAAGAGGAGGCACTCTCAACAGGAAAGGCGAGAGGAACTCCATGGTCGTACCACCATTCCAAGACTCCCCCAGATGTCTCAGTCCATTCCAGAGGAAACTCTTTGCCCTGCACTGGCTCATCTTTCACGCCGAGGATCGACTCACAACACGGTGGCACGTGGGACAGCCCTGTGGGAAAGCCTCGAGGGAAAGCCTCGAGGGAAAGCCACAGATCCTTTGATAAATGCGACGGGAATCGTGACATTGCTGCTACAGCCTGGAAGGAAAGCGCACGTGCATGCCCCCACTCGAGACGAGGCCTGACTCCCGTGGGGAGACTCCAGAAGTACCCAAAGATCCATGTCAGCCCCTGAGAGGAATCCTCGGTCCCGGCCCTGACTCCACACAAGGTTTTTGGCCCCGGTATCGACGGGAGAGGAATCCCGAGAGGCCCCCTAGCAACTCGCATGGGGACTGGCCTCTCCTGAGGCCACCAGGGCGGGTCCCTGAGGTCCCCGTCGTAACTCGAGAACACCTGCCGCAACTCGAGAAAATCCAGGAAGTTCTCCCTTCCAGGCGAGATGAGGCCTATTTCCGATGAGGCGTCTGGAGACTAATGACACCTAACCTCTGGAACTTCGAAAGGGTCTTTCACACCCTTGCTGCAACTCAAGAAGTTCACCGCCATACCCGTCTCCACTCGAGAGGAAGCACGATGGTCCCGCCCACATCCAGAGGAGCCCCGTTTCCCCCTCGGAGCTCGAGATGAGGTATCCTTTCCCTGCTTTCAACGGGAAAGAATTCCCGGCGTTCCCGTCGCATCTCAAGAGGAGGCACTCTCAACAGGAAAGGCGAGAGGAACTCCATGGTCGTACCACCATTCCAAGACTCCCCCAGATGTCTCAGTCCATTCCAGAGGAACCTTTTGCCCTGCACTGGCTCATCTTTCACGCCGAGGATCGACTCACACCACGGTGGCACGTGGGAAAGCCTTGTGGGAAAGCCTCGAGGGAAAGCCTCGAGGGAAAACCACAGATCCTTTGATCCACGCGACGGGAAGCGTGACATTGCTGCTGCAGCCTGGAAGGAAAGCGCACGTGCATGCCCCCACTCGAGACGAGTCCTGACTCCCCTGGGGAGACTCCAGAAGTACCCAAAGATCCATGTCAGCCCCTGAGAGGAATCCTCGGTTCCGGCCCTGACTCCACACAAGGTTTTTGGACCCGGTATCGACGGGAGAGGAATCCCGAGAGGCCGCCTAGCAACTCGCACGGGGAGTGGCCTCTCCTGAGGCCACCAGGGCGGGTCCCTGAGTTCCCCGTCGTAACTCGAGAACACCTGCCGCAACTCGAGAAAATCCAGGAAGTTCTCCCTTGCAGGCGAGATGAGGCCTATTTCCGATGAGGCGTCTGGAGACTAATGACACCTAACCTCTGGAACTTCGAAAGGGTCTTTCACACCCTTGCTGCAACTCAAGAAGTTCACCGCCATACCCGTCTCCACTCGAGAGGAAGCACGATGGTCCCGCCCACATCCAGAGGAGCCCCGTTTCCCCCTCGTAGCTCGAGAAGAGGGATCCCTTCCCTGCTTTCAACGGGAAAGAATTCCCGGCGTTCCCGTCGCATCTCAAGAGGAGGCACTCTCAACAGGAAAGGCGAGAGGAACTCCATGGTCGTACCACCATTCCAAGAGTCCCCCAGATGTCTCAGTCCATTCCAGAGGAACCTCTTTGCCCTGCACTGGCTCATCTTTCACGCCGAGGATCGACTCACACCACGGTGGCACGTAGGCCAGCCCTGTGGGAAAGCCTCGAGGGAAAGCCTCGAGGGAAAACCACAGATCCTTTGATCCACCCGACGGGAAGCGTGACATTGCTGCTACAGCCTGGAAGGAAAGCGCAAGTTCATGCCACCACTCGAGACGAGGCCTGACTCCCCTGGGGAGACTCCAGAAGTACCCAAAGATCCATGTCAGCCCCTGAGAGGAATCCTCTGTTCCGGCCGTGACTCCACACAAGGTTTTTGGCCCCGGTATCGACGGGAGAGGAATCCCGAGAGGCCGCCTAGCAACTCGCACGGGGAGTGGCCTCTCCTGAGGCCACCAGGGCGGGTCCCTGAGTTCCCCGTCGTAACTCGAGAACACCTGCCGCAACTCGAGAAAATCCAGGAAGTTCTCCCTTCCAGGCGACATGTGGCCTATTTCCGATGAGGCGTCTGGAGACTAATGACACCTAACCTCTGGAACTTCGAAAGGGTCTTTCACACCCTTGCTGCAACTCAAGAAGTTCACCGCCATACCCGTCTCCACTCGAGAGGAAGCACGATGGTCCCGCCCACATCCAGAGTAGCCCCGTTTCCCCCTCGTAGCTCGAGATGAGGGATCCTTTCCCTGCTTTCAACGGGAAAGAATTCCCAGTGTTCCCGTCGCATCTCAAGAGGAGGCATTCTCAACAGGAAAGGCGAGAGGAACTCCATGGTCGTACCACCATTCCAGGATTGCCCAGATGTCTCAGTCCATTCCAGAGTAAACTCTTTGCCCTGCACTGGCTCATCTTTCACGCCGAGGATCGACTCACACCACGGTGGCACGTGGGACAGCCCTGTGGGAAAGCCTCGAATGAAAGCCTCGAGGGAAAACCACAGATCCTTTGATCCACGCGACGGGAAGCGTGACATTGCTGCTACAGCCTGGAAGGAAAGCGCACGTGCATGCCCCAACTCGAGACGAGGCCTGACTCCCCTTTGGAGACTCCAGAAGTACCCAAAGATACATGTCACCCCTGAGAGGAATCCTCGGTTCCGGCCCTGACTCCACACAAGGCTTTTGTCCCCGGTATCGACGGGAGAGGAATCCCGAGAGGCCCCCTATCAACTCGCATGGGGACTGGCCTCTCCTGAGGCAACCAGGGCGGGTCCCTGAGGTCCCCGTCGTAACTCGAGAACACCTGCCGCAACTCGAGAAAATCCAGGAAGTTCTCCCTTGCAGGCGAGATGAGGCCTATTTCCGATGAGGCGTCTGGAGACTAATGACACCTAACCTCTGGAACTTCGAAAGGGTCTTTCACACCCTTGCTGCAACTCAAGAAGTTCACCGGCATACCCGTCTCCACTCGAGAGGAAGCACGATGGTCCCGCCCACATCCAGAGGAGCCCCGTTTCCCCCTCGTAGCTGGAGATGAGGGATCCTTTCCCTGCTTTCAACGGGAAAGAATTCCCAGCGTTCCTGTCGCATCTCAAGAAGAGGCACTCTCAACAGGAAAGGCGAGAGGAACTCCATGGTCGTACCACCATTCCTAGAGTCCCCTAGATGTCTCAGTCCATTCCAGAGGAACCTCTTTGACCTGCACTGGCTCATCTTTCACGCCGAGGATCGATTCACACCACGGTGGCACGTGGGACAGCCCTGTGGGAAAGCCTCGAGGGAAAGACTCGAGGGAAAGCCACAGACCCTTTGATAAATGCGACGGGAATCGTGACATTGCTGCTACAGCCTGGAAGGAAATCGCACGTGCATGCCCCCACTCGAGACGAGGCCTGACTCCCCTTTGGAGACTCCAGAAGTACCCAAAGATACATGTCACCCCTGAGAGGAATCCTCGGTTCCGGCCCTGACTCCACACAAGGTTTTTGTCCCCGGTATCGACGGGAGAGGAATCCCGAGAGGCCCCCTATCAACTCGCATGGGGACTGGTCTCTCCTGAGGCAACCAGGGCGGGTCCCTGAGGTCCCCGTCGTAACTCGAGAACACCTGCCGCAACTCGAGAAAATCCAGGAAGTTCTCCCTTGCAGGCGAGATGAGGCCTATTTCCGATGAGGCGTCTGGAGACTAATGACACCTAACCTCTGGAACTTCGAAAGGGTCTTTCACACCCTTGCTGCAACTCAAGAAGTTCACCGCCATACCCGTCTCCACTCGAGAGGAAGCACGATGGTCCCGCCCACATCCAGAGGAGCCCCGTTTCCCCCTCGTAGCTCGAGAAGAGGGATCCCTTCCCTGCTTTCAACGGGAAAGAATTCCCGGCGTTCCCGTCGCATCTCAAGAGGAGGCACTCTCAACAGGAAAGGCGAGAGGAACTCCATGGTCGTACCACCATTCCAAGAGTCCCCCAGATGTCTCAGTCCATTCCAGAGGAACCTCTTTGCCCTGCACTGGCTCATCTTTCACGCCGAGGATCGACTCACACCACGGTGGCACGTGGGCCAGCCCTGTGGGAAAGCCTCGAGGGAAAGCCTCGAGGGAAAACCACAGATCCTTTGATCCACCCGACGGGAAGCGTGACATTGCTGCTACAGCCTGGAAGGAAAGCGCAAGTTCATGCCACCACTCGAGACGAGGCCTGACTCCCCTGGGGAGACTCCAGAAGTACCCAAAGATCCATGTCAGCCCCTGAGAGGAATCCTCGGTTCCGGCCCTGACTCCACACAAGGTTTTTGGCCCCGGTATCGACGGGAGAGGAATCCCGAGAGGCCGCCTAGCAACTCGCACGGGGAGTGGCCTCTCCTGAGGCCACCAGGGCGGGTCCCTGAGGTCCCCGTCGTAACTCGAGAACACCTGCCGCAACTCGAGAAAATCCAGGAAGTTCTCCCTTCCAGGCGAGATGAGGCCTATTTCCGATGAGGCTTCTGGAGTCTAATGACACCTAACCTCTGGAACTTCGAAAGGGTCTTTCACACCCTTGCTGCAACTCAAGAAGTTCACCGCCATACCCGTCTCCACTCGAGAGGAAACACGATGGTCCCGCCCACATCCAGAGGAGCCCCGTTTCCCCCTCGTAGCTCGAGATGAGGGATCCTTTCCCTGCTTTCAACGGGAAAGAATTCCCGGCGTTCCCGTCGCATCTCAAGAGGAGGCACTCTCAACAGGAAAGGCGAGAGGAACTCCATGGTCGTACCACCATTCGAGGACTCCCCCAGATGTCTCAGTCCATTCCAGAGGAAACTCTTTGCCCTGCACTGGCTCATCATTCACGCCGAGGATCGACTCACAACACGGTGGCACGTGGGACAGCCCTGTGGGAAAGCCTCGAGGGAAAGCCTCGAGGGAAAGCCACAGATCCTTTGATAAATGCGACGGGAATCGTGACATTGCTGGTTCAGCCTGGAAGGAAAGCGCACGTGCATGCCCCCACTCAAGACGAGGCCTGACTCCCGTGGGGAGACTCCAGAAGTACCCAAAGATCCATGTCAGCCCCTGAGAGGAATCCTCGGTCCCGGCCCTGAGTCCACACAAGGTTTTTGGCCCCGGTATCGACGGGAGAGGAATCCCGAGAGGCCCCCTAGCAACTCGCATGGGGACTGGCCTCTCCTGAGGCCACCAGGGCGGGTCCCTGAGGTCACCGTCGTAACTCGAGAACACCTGCCGCAACTCGAGAAAATCCAGGAAGTTCTCCCTTCCAGGCGAGATGAGGCCTATTTCCGATGAGGCGTCTGGAGACTAATGTCACCTAAACTCTGGAACTTCGAAAGGGTCTTTCACACCCTTGCTGCAACTCAAGAAGTTCACTGCCATACCCGTCTCCACTCGAGAGGAAGCACGATGGTCCCGCCCACATCCAGAGGAGCCCCGTTTCCCCCTCGTAGCTCGAGATGAGGGATCCTTTCCCTGCTTTCAACGGGAAAGAATTCCCAGCGTTCCCGTCGCATCTCAAGAGGAGGCACTCTCAACAGGAAAGGCGAGAGGAACTCCATGGTCGTACCACCATTCGAGGACTCCCCCAGATGTCTCAGTCCATTCCAGAGGAAACTCTTTGCCCTGCACTGGCTCATCATTCACGCCGAGGATCGACTCACAACACGGTGGCACGTGGGCCAGCCCTGTGGGAAAGCCTCGAGGGAAAGCCTCGAGGGAAAACCACAGATCCTTTGATCCACCCGACGGGAAGCGTGACATTGCTGCTACAGCCTGGAAGGAAAGCGCAAGTTTATGCCACCACTCGAGACGAGGCCTGACTCCCCTGGGGAGACTCCAGAAGTACCCAAAGATCCATGTCAGCCCCTGAGAGGAATCCTCTGTTCCGGCCGTGACTCCACACAAGGTTTTTGGCCCCGGTATCGACGGGAGAGGAATCCCGAGAGGCCGCCTAGCAACTCGCACGGGGAGTGGCCTCTCCTGAGGCCACCAGGATGGGTCCCTGAGTTCCCCGTCGTAACTCGAGAACACCTGCCGCAACTCGAGAAAATCCAGGAAGTTCTCCCTTCCAGGCGACATGTGGCCTATTTCCGATGAGGCGTCTGGAGACTAATGACACCTAACCTCTGGAACTTCGAAAGGGTCTTTCACACCCTTGCTGCAACTCAAGAAGTTCACCGCCATACCCGTCTCCACTCGAGAGGAAGCACGATGGTCCCGCCCACATCCAGAGTAGCCCCGTTTCCCCCTCGTAGCTCGAGATGAGGGATCCTTTCCCTGCTTTCAACGGGAAAGAATTCCCAGTGTTCCCGTCGCATCTCAAGAGGAGGCATTCTCAACAGGAAAGGCGAGAGGAACTCCATGGTCGTACCACCATTCCAGGATTGCCCAGATGTCTCAGTCCATTCCAGAGGAAACTCTTTGCCCTGCACTGTCTCATCTTTCACGCCGAGGATCGACTCACACCACGGTGGCACGTGGGACAGCCCTGTGGGAAAGCCTCGAATGAAAGCCTCGAGGGAAAACCACAGATCCTTTGATCCACGCGACGGGAAGCGTGACATTGCTGCTACAGCCTGGAAGGAAAGCGCACGTGCATGCCCCAACTCGAGACGAGGCCTGACTCCCCTTTGGAGACTCCAGAAGTACCCAAAGATACATGTCACCCCTGAGAGGAATCCTCGGTTCCGGCCCTGACTCCACACAAGGTTTTTGTCCCCGGTATCGACGGGAGAGGAATCCCGAGAGGCCCCCTATCAACTCGCATGGGGACTGGCCTCTCCTGAGGCAACCAGGGCGGGTCCCTGAGGTCCCCGTCGTAACTCGAGAACACCTGCCGCAACTCGAGAAAATCCAGGAAGTTCTCCCTTGCAGGCGAGATGAGGCCTATTTCCGATGAGGCGTCTGGAGACTAATGACACCTAACCTCTGGAACTTCGAAAGGGTCTTTCACACCCTTGCTGCAACTCAAGAAGTTCACCGGCATACCCGTCTCCACTCGAGAGGAAGCACGATGGTCCCGCCCACATCCAGAGGAGCCCCGTTTCCCCCTCGTAGCTGGAGATGAGGGATCCTTTCCCTGCTTTCAACGGGAAAGAATTCCCAGCGTTCCTGTCGCATCTCAAGAAGAGGCACTCTCAACAGGAAAGGCGAGAGGAACTCCATGGTCGTACCACCATTCCTAGAGTCCCCTAGATGTCTCAGTCCATTCCAGAGGAACCTCTTTGACCTGCACTGGCTCATCTTTCACGCCGAGGATCGATTCACACCACGGTGGCACGTGGGACAGCCCTGTGGGAAAGCCTCGAGGGAAAGACTCGAGGGAAAGCCACAGACCCTTTGATAAATGCGACGGGAATCGTGACATTGCTGCTACAGCCTGGAAGGAAATCGCACGTGCATGCCCCCACTCGAGACGAGGCCTGACTCCCCTTTGGAGACTCCAGAAGTACCCAAAGATACATGTCACCCCTGAGAGGAATCCTCGGTTCCGGCCCTGACTCCACACAAGGTTTTTGTCCCCGGTATCGACGGGAGAGGAATCCCGAGAGGCCCCCTATCAACTCGCATGGGGACTGGTCTCTCCTGAGGCAACCAGGGCGGGTCCCTGAGGTCCCCGTCGTAACTCGAGAACACCTGCCGCAACTCGAGAAAATCCAGGAAGTTCTCCCTTGCAGGCGAGATGAGGCCTATTTCCGATGAGGCGTCTGGAGACTAATGACACCTAACCTCTGGAACTTCGAAAGGGTCTTTCACACCCTTGCTGCAACTCAAGAAGTTCACCGCCATACCCGTCTCCACTCGAGAGGAAGCACGATGGTCCCGCCCACATCCAGAGGAGCCCCGTTTCCCCCTCGTAGCTCGAGAAGAGGGATCCCTTCCCTGCTTTCAACGGGAAAGAATTCCCGGCGTTCCCGTCGCATCTCAAGAGGAGGCACTCTCAACAGGAAAGGAGAGAGGAACTCCATGGTCGTACCACCATTCCAAGAGTCCCCCAGATGTCTCAGTCCATTCCAGAGGAACCTCTTTGCCCTGCACTGGCTCATCTTTCACGCCGAGGATCGACTCACACCACGGTGGCACGTGGGCCAGCCCTGTGGGAAAGCCTCGAGGGAAAGCATCGAGGGAAAACCACAGATCCTTTGATCCACCCGACGGGAAGCGTGACATTGCTGCTACAGCCTGGAAGGAAAGCGCAAGTTCATGCCACCACTCGAGACGAGGCCTGACTCCCCTGGGGAGACTCCAGAAGTACCCAAAGATCCATGTCAGCCCCTGAGAGGAATCCTCGGTTCCGGCCCTGACTCCACACAAGGTTTTTGGCCCCGGTATCGACGGGAGAGGAATCCCGAGAGGCCGCCTAGCAACTCGCACGGGGAGTGGCCTCTCCTGAGGCCACCAGGGCGGGTCCCTGAGTTCCCCGTCGTAACTCGAGAACACCTGCCGCAACTCGAGAAAATCCAGGAAGTTCTCCCTTCCAGGCGAGATGAGGCCTATTTCCGATGAGGCGTCTTGAGTCTAATGACACCTAACCTCTGGAACTTCGAAAGGGTCTTTCACACCCTTGCTGCAACTCATGAAGTTCACCGCCATACCCGTCTCCACTCGAGAGGAGGCACGATGGTCCCGCCCACATCCAGAGGAGCCCCGTTTCCCCCTCGTAGCTCGAGATGAGGGATCCCTTCCCTGCTTTCAACGGGAAAGAATTCCCGGCGTTCCCGTCGCATCTCAAGAGGAGGCACTCTCAACAGGAAAGGCGAGAGGAACTCCATGGTCGTACCACCATTCCAAGAGTCCCCCAGATGTCTCAGTCCATTCCAGAGGAACCTCTTTGCCCTGCACTGGCTCATCTTTCACGCCGAGGATCGACTCACACCACGGTGGCACGTGGGCCAGCCCTGTGGGAAAGCCTCGAGGGAAAGCCTCGAGGGAAAACCACAGATCCTTTGATCCACCCGACGGGAAGCGTGACATTGCTGCTACAGCCTGGAAGGAAAGGGCAAGTTCATGCCACCACTCGAGACGAGGCCTGACTCCCCTGGGGAGACTCCAGAAGTACCCAAAGATCCATGTCAGCCCCTGAGAGGAATCCTCGGTTCCGGCCCTGACTCCACACAAGGTTTTTGGCCCCGGTATCGACGGGAGAGGAATCCCGAGAGGCCGCCTAGCAACTCGCACGGGGAGTGGCCTCTCCTGAGGCCACCAGGGCGGGTCCCTGAGGTCCCCGTCGTAACTCGAGAACACCTGCCGCAACTCGAGAAAATCCAGGAAGTTCTCCCTTCCAGGCGAGATGAGGCCTATTTCCGATGAGGCTTCTGGAGTCTAATGACACCTAACCTCTGGAACTTCGAAAGGGTCTTTCACACCCTTGCTGCAACTCAAGAAGTTCACCGCCATACCCGTCTCCACTCGAGAGGAAACACGATGGTCCCGCCCACATCCAGAGGAGCCCCGTTTCCCCCTCGTAGCTCGAGATGAGGGATCCTTTCCCTGCTTTCAACGGGAAAGAATTCCCGGCGTTCCCGTCGCATCTCAAGAGGAGGCACTCTCAACAGGAAAGGCGAGAGGAACTCCATGGTCGTACCACCATTCGAGGACTCCCCCAGATGTCTCAGTCCATTCCAGAGGAAACTCTTTGCCCTGCACTGGCTCATCATTCACGCCGAGGATAGACTCACAACACGGTGGCACGTGGGACAGCCCTGTGGGAAAGCCTCGAGGGAAAGCCTCGAGGGAAAGCCACAGATCCTTTGATAAATGCGACGGGAATCGTGACATTGCTGGTTCAGCCTGGAAGGAAAGCGCACGTGCATGCCCCCACTCAAGACGAGGCCTGACTCCCGTGGGGAGACTCCAGAAGTACCCAAAGATCCATGTCAGCCCCTGAGAGGAATCCTCGGTCCCGGCCCTGACTCCACACAAGGTTTTTGGCCCCGGTATCGACGGGAGAGGAATCCCGAGAGGCCCCCTAGCAACTCGCATGGGGACTGGCCTCTCCTGAGGCCACCAGGGCGGGTCCCTGAGGTCCCCGTCGTAACTCGAGAACACCTGCCGCAACTCGAGAAAATCCAGGAAGTTCTCCCTTCCAGGCGAGATGAGGCCTATTTCCGATGAGGCGTCTGGAGACTAATGTCACCTAAACTCTGGAACTTCGAAAGGGTCTTTCACACCCTTGCTGCAACTCAAGAAGTTCACCGCCATACCCGTCTCCACTCGAGAGGAAGCACGATGGTCCCGCCCACATCCAGAGGAGCCCCGTTTCCCCCTCGTAGCTCGAGATGAGGGATCCTTTACCTGCTTTCAACGGGAAAGAATTCCCAGCGTTCCCGTCGCATCTCAAGAGGAGGCACTCTCAACAGGAAAGGCGAGAGGAACTCCATGGTCGTACCACCATTCCAAGAGTCCCCCAGATGTCTCAGTCCATTCCAGAGGAACCTTTTGCCCTGCACTGGCTCATCTTTCACGCCGAGGATCGACTCACACCACGGTGGCACGTGGGAAAGCCTTGTGGGAAAGCCTCGAGGGAAAGCCTCGAGGGAAAACCACAGATCCTTTGATCCACGCGACGGGAAGCGTGACATTGCTGCTGCAGCCTGGAAGGAAAGCGCACGTGCATGCCCCCACTCGAGACGAGTCCTGACTCCCCTGGGGAGACTCCAGAAGTACCCAAAGATACATGTCACCCCTGAGAGTAATCCTCGGTTCCGGTCCTGACTCCACACAAGGTTTTTGGCCCCGGTATCGACGGGAGAGGAATCCCGAGAGGCCCCCTAGCAACTCGCATGGGGACTGGCCTCTCCTGAGGCCACCAGGGCGGTTCCCTGAGGTCCCCGTCGTAACTCGAGAACACCTGCCGCAACTCGAGAAAATCCAGGAAGTTCTCCCTTCCAGGCGACATGTGGCCAATTTCCGATGAGGCGTCTGGAGACTAATGACACCTAACCTCTGGAACTTCGAAAGGGTCTTTCACACCCTTGCTGCAACTCAAGAAGTTCACCGCCATACCCGTCTCCACTCGAGAGGAAGCACGATGGTCCCGCCCACATCCAGAGGAGCCCCGTTTCCCCCTCGTAGCTCGAGATGAGGGATCCTTTCCCTGCTTTCAACGGGAAAGAATTCCCAGTGTTCCCGTCGCATCTCAAGAGGAGGCATTCTCAACAGGAAAGGCGAGAGGAACTCCATGGTCGTTCCACCATTCCAGGATTGCCCAGATGTCTCAGTCCATTCCAGAGGAACCTCTTTGCCCTGCACTGGCTCATCTTTCACGCCGAGGATCGACTCACACCACGGTGGCACGTGGGACAGCCCTGTGGGAAAGCCTCGAGGGAAAGCCTCGAGGGAAAACCACAGATCCTTTGATCCACGCGACGGGAAGCGTGACATTGCTGCTACAGCCTGGAAGGAAAGCGCACGTGCATGCCCCCACTCGAGACGAGGCCTGACTCCCCTTTGGAGACTCCAGAAGTACCCAAAGATACATGTCACCCCTGCGAGGAATCCTCGGTTCCGGCCCTGACTCCACACAAGGTTTTTGTCCCCGGTATCGACGGGAGAGGAATCCCGAGAGGCCCCCTATCAACTCGCATGGCGACTGGCCTCTCCTGAGGCAACCAGGGCGGGTCCCTGAGGTCCCCGTCGTAACTCGAGAACACCTGCCGCAACTCGAGAAAATCCAGGAAGTTCTCCCTTGCAGGCGAGATGAGGCCTATTTCCGATGAGGCGTCTGGAGACTAATGACACCTAACCTCTGGAACTTCGAAAGGGTCTTTCACACCCTTGCTGCAACTCAAGAAGTTCACCGCCATACCCGTCTCCACTCGAGAGGAAGCACGATGGTCCCGCCCACATCCAGAGGAGCCCCGTTTCCCCCTCGTAGCTCGAGATGAGGGATCCTTTCCCTGCTTTCAACGGGAAAGAATTCCCGGCGTTCCTGTCGCATCTCAAGAAGAGGCACTCTCAACAGGAAAGGCGAGAGGAACTCCATGGTCGTACCACCATTCCAAGAGTCCCCCAGATGTCTCAGTCCATTCCAGAGGAACCTCTTTGACCTGCACTGGCTCATCTTTCACGCCGAGGATCGATTCACACCACGGTGGCACGTGGGACAGCCCTGTGGGAAAGCCTCGAGGGAAAGACTCGAGGGAAAGCCACAGACCCTTTGATAAATGCGACGGGAATCGTGACATTGCTGCTACAGCCTGGAAGGAAAGCGCACGTGCATGCCCCCACTCGAGACGAGGCCTGACTCCCCTTTGGAGACTCCAGAAGTACCCAAAGATACATGTCACCCCTGAGAGGAATCCTCGGTTCCGGCCCTGACTCCACACAAGGTTTTTGTCCCCGGTATCGACGGGAGAGGAATCCCGAGAGGCCCCCTATCAACTCGCACGGGGACTGGCCTCTCCTGAGGCAACCAGGGCGGGTCCCTGAGGTCCCCGTCGTAACTCGAGAACACCTGCCGCAACTCGAGAAAATCCAGGAAGTTCTCCCTTCCAGGCGAGATGAGGCCTATTTCCGATGAGGCGTCTGGAGTCTAATGACACCTAACCTCTGGAACTTCGAAAGGGTCTTTCACACCCTTGCTGCAACTCAAGAAGTTCACCGCCATACCCGTCTCCACTCGAGAGGAAGCACGATGGTCCCACCCACATCCAGAGGAGCCCCGTTTCCCCCTCGTAGCTCGAGATGAGGGATCCTTTCCCTGCTTTCAACGGGAAAGAATTCCCGGCGTTCCCGTCGCATCTCAAGAGGAGGCACTCTCAACAGGAAAGGCGAGAGGAACTCCATGGTCGTACCACCATTCCAAGACTCCCCCAGATGTCTCAGTCCATTCCAGAGGAAACTCTTTGCCCTGCACTGGCTCATCTTTCACGCCGAGGATCGACTCACAACACGGTGGCACGTGGGACAGCCCTGTGGGAAAGCCTCGAGGGAAAGCCTCGAGGGAAAGCCACAGATCCTTTGATAAATGCGACGGGAATCGTGACATTGCTGCTACAGCCTGGAAGGAAAGCGCACGTGCATGCCCCCACTCGAGACGAGCCCTGACTCCCGTGGGGAGACTCCAGAAGTACCCAAAGATCCATGTCAGCCCCTGAGAGGAATCCTCGGTCCCGGCCCTGACTCCACACAAGGTTTTTGGCCCCGGTATCGACGGGAGAGGAATCCCGAGAGGCCGCCTAGCAACTCGTATGGGGACTGGCCTCTCCTGAGGCCACCAGGGCGGGTCCCTGAGGTCCCCGTCGTAACTCGAGAACACCTGCCGCAACTCGAGAAAATCCAGGAAGTTCTCCCTTCCAGGCGAGATGAGGCCTATTTCCGATGAGGCGTCTGGAGACTAATGACACCTAACCTCTGGAACTTCGAAAGGGTCTTTCACACCCTTGCTGCAACTCAAGAAGTTCACCGCCATACCCGTCTCCACTCGAGAGGAAGCACGATGGTCCCGCCCACATCCAGAGGAGCCCCGTTTCCCCCTCGTAGCTCGAGATGAGGGATCCTTTCCCTGCTTTCAACGGGAAAGAATTCCCGGCGTTCCCGTCGCATCTCAAGAGGAGGCACTCTCAACAGGAAAGGCGAGAGGAACTCCATGGTCGTACCACCATTCCAAGAGTCCCCCAGATGTCTCAGTCCATTCCAGAGGAACCTCTTTGACCTGCACTGGCTCATCTTTCACGCCGAGGATCGACTCACACCATGGTGGCACGTGGGACAGCCCTGTGGGAAAGCCTCGAGGGAAAGCCTCGAGGGAAAACCACAGATCCTTTGATCCACGCGACGGGAACTGTGACATTGCTGCTACAGCCTGGAAGGAAAGCGCACGTGCATGCCCCCACTCGAAACGAGGCCTGACTCCCCTGGGGAGACTCCAGAAGTACCCAAAGATCCATGTCAGCCCCTGAGAGGAATCCTCGGTTCCGGCCCTGACTCCACACAAGGTTTTTGGCTCCGGTATCGACGGGAGAGGAATCCCGAGAAGCCCCCTAGCAACTCGCATGGGGACTGGCCTCTCCTGAGGCCACCAGGGCGGGTCCCTGAGGTCCCCGTCGTAACTCGAGAACACCTGCCGCAACTCGAGAAAATCCAGGAAGTTCTCCCTTCCAGGCGAGATTAGGCCTATTTCCGATGAGACGTCTGGAGTCTAATGACACCTAATCTCTGGAACTTCGAAAGGGTCTTTCACACCCTTGCTGCAACTCAAGAAGTTCACCGCCATACCCGTCTCCACTCGAGAGGAAGCACGATGGTCCCGCCCACATCCAGAGGAGCCCCGTTTCCCCCTCGTAGCTCGAGATGAGGGATCCTTTCCCTGCTTTCAACGGGAAAGAATTCCCAGCGTTCCCGTCGCATCTCAAGAGGAGGCACTCTCAACAGGAAAGGCGAGAGGAACTCCATGGTCGTACCACCATTCCAAGAGTCCCCCAGATGTCTCAGTCCATTCCAGAGGAACCTCTTTGCCCTGCACTGGCTCATCTTTCACGCCGAGGATCGACTCACACCACGGTGGCACGTGGGACAGCCCTGTGGGAAAGCCTCATGGGAAAGCCTCGAGGAAAAACCACAGATTCTTTGATCCACGCGACGGGAAGCGTGACATTGCTGCTAGAGCCTGGAAGGAAAGCGCACGTGCATGCCCCCACTCGAGACGAGGCCTGACTCCCCTGGGGAGACTCCAGAAGTACCCAAAGATCCACGTCAGCCCCTGAGAGGAATCCTCGGTTCCGGCCCTGACTGCACACAAGGTTTTTGGCCCCGGTAACGACGGGAGAGGAATCCCGAGGGGCCCCCTAGCAACTAGCATGGGGACTGGCCTCTCCTGAGGCCACCAGGGCAGGTCCCTGAGGTCCCCGTCATAACTCGAGAACACCTGCCGCAACTCGAGAAAATCCAGGAAGTTCTCCCTTCCAGGCGAGATGAGGCCTATTTCCGATGAGGCGTCTGGAGACTAATGACACCAAACCTCTGGAACTTCGAAAGGGTCTTTCACACCCTTGCTGCAACTCAAGAAGTTCACCGCCATACCCGTCTCCACTCGGGAGGAAGCACGATGGTCCCGCCCACATCCAGAGGAGCCCCGTTTCCCCCTCGGAGCTCGAGATGAGGGATCCTTTCCCTGCTTTCAACGGAAAAGAATTCCTGGCGTTCCCGTCGCATGTCAAGAGGAGGCACTCTCAACAGGAAAGGCGAGAGGAACACCATGGTCGTACCACCATTCCAAGAGTCCCCCAGATGTCTCAGTCCATTCCAGAGGGACCTCTTTGCCCTGCACTGGCTCATCTTTCACGCCGATGATCGACTCACACCACAGTGGCACGTGGGACAGCCCTGTGGGAAAGCCTCGAGGGAAAGCCTCGAGGGAAAACCACAGATCCTTTGATCCACGCCACGGAAAGCGTGACATTGCTGCTACAGCCTGGAAGGAAAGCGCACGTGCATGCCCCCACTCGAAACGAGGCCTGACTCCTGGGGAGACTCCAGAAGTACCCAAAGATCCATGTCAGCCCCTGAGAGGAATCCTCGGTTCCGGCCCTGACTCCACACAAGATTTTTGGCCCCGGTATCGACGGGAGAGGAATCCCGAGGGGCCCCCTAGCAACTAGCATGGGGACTGGCCTCTCCTGAGGCCACCAGGGCGGGTCCCTGAGGTCCCCGTCGTAACTCGAGAACACCTGCCGCAACTCGAGCAAATCCAGGAAGTTCTCCCTTCCAGGCGAGATGAGGCCTATTTCCGATGAGGCGTCTGGAGACTAATGACACCTAACCTCAGGAACTTCGAAAGGGTCATTCACACCCTTGCTGCAACTCAAGAAGTTCACCGAAATACCCGTCTCCACTCGGGAGGAAGCACGATGGTCCCGCCCACATCCAGAGGAGCCCCGTTTCCCCCTCGGAGCTTGAGATGAGGGATCCTTTCCCTGCTTTCAACGGGAAAGATTTCCCTGCGTTCCCGTCGCATCTCAAGAGGAGGCACTCTCAACAGGAAAGGCGAGAGGAACTCCATGGTCGTACCACCATTCCAAGCTTCCCCCAGATGTCTCAGTCAATTCCAGAGGAACCTCTTTGCCCTACACTGGCTCATCTTTCACGCCGAGGATCGACTCACACCACGGTGGCACGTGGGACAGCCCTGTGGGAAAGCCTCGAGGGGAAGTCTCGAGGGAAAGCCACAGATCCTTTGATAAATGCGACGCGAAGAATGACATTGCTGCTACAGCCTGGAAGGAAAGCGCACGTGCATGCCCCCACTCGAGACGAGGCCTGACTCCCCTGGGGAGACTCCAGAAGTACCCAAAGATCCATGTCAGCCCCTGAGAGGAATTCTCGGTTCCGGCCCTGACTCCACACAAGGTTTTTGGCCCCGGTATCGAACGGAGAGGAATCCCGAGGGGCCCCCTAGCAACTAGCATGGGGACTGGCCTCTCCTGAGGCCACCAGGGCGGGTCCCTGAGGTCCCCGTCGTAACTCGAGAACACCTGCCGCAACTCGAGCAAATCCAGGAAGTTCTCCCTTCCAGGCCAGATGAGGCCTATTTCCGATGAGGCGTCTGGAGACTAATGACACCTAACCTCTGGAACTTCGAAAGGGTCATTCACACCCTTGCTGCAACTCAAGAAGTTCACCGCCATACCCGTCTCCACTCGGGAGGAAGCACGTTGGTCCCGCCCACATCCAGAGGAGCCCCGTTTCCCCCTCGTAGCTCGAGATGAGGGATCCTTTCCCTGCTTTCAACGGGAAAGAATTCCCGGCGTTCCCGTCGCATCTCAAGAGGAGGCACTCTCAACAGGAAAGGCGAGAGGAACTCCATGGTCGTACCACCATTCCAAGAGTCCCCCAGATGTCTCAGTCCATTCCAGAGGAACCTCTTTGCCCTGCACTGGCTCATCTTTCACGCCGAGGATCGACTCACACCACGGTGGCACGTGGGACAGCCCTGTGGGAAAGCCTCGAGGGAAAATCACAGATCCTTTGATCCACGCGACGGGAAGCGTCACATTCCTGCTACAGCCTGGAAGGAAAGCGCACGTGCATGCCCCCGCTCGAGACGAGGCCTGACTCCCCTGGGGAGACTCCAGAAGTACCCAAAGATCCATGTCACCCCTGAGAGGAATCCTCGGTTCCGGCCCTGACTCCACACAAGATTTTTGGCCCCGGTATCGACAGGAGAGGAATCCCGAGAGGCCACCTAGCAACTCGCATGGACCTGGCCTCTCCTGAGGCCATCAGGGCGGGTCCCTGAGGTCCCCGTCGTAATCGAGAACACCTGCCGCAACTCAAAAAAATCCAGGAAGTTCTCCCTTCCAGGCGAGATGAGGCCTATTTCCGATGAGGCGTCTGGAGACTAATGACACCTAACCTCTGGAACTTCGAAAGGGTCTTTCACACCCTTGCTGCAACTCAAGAAGTTCACCGCCATACCCGTCTCCACTCGAGAGGAAGTACGATGGTCCCGCCCACATCCAGAGGAGCCCCGTTTCCCCCTCGGAGCTCGAGATGAGGGATCCTTTCCCTGCTTTCAACGGGAAAGAATTCCCGGCGTTCCCGTCGCATCTCAAGAGGAGGCACTCTCAACAGGAAAGGCGAGCGGAACTCCATGGTCGTACCACCATTCCAAGAGTCCCCCAGATGTCTCAGTCCATTCCAGAGGAACCTCTTTGCCCTGCACTGGCTCATCTTTCACGCCGAGGATCGACTCACACCACGGTGGCACGTGGGACAGCCCTGTGGGAAAGCCTCGAGGGAAAACCACAGATCCATTACTCCACGGGACGGGATGCGTGACATTGCTGCTACAGCCTGGAAGGAAAGCGCACGTGCATGCCCCCACTCGAGCCGAGGCCTGACTCCCCTGGGGAGACTTCAGAAGTACCCAAAGATCCATGTCAGCCCCTGAGAGGAATTCTCGGTTCCGGCCCTGACTCCACACAAGGTTTTTGGCCCCGGTATCGACGGGAGATTAATCCCGAGAGGCCCCCTAGCAACTCGCATGGGTACTGGCCTCCCCTGAGGCCACCAGGTCGGGTCCCTGAGGTCCCCGTCGTAACTCGAGAACACCTGCCGCAACTCGAGAAAATCCAGGAAGTTCTCCCTTCCAGGCGAGATGAAGCCTATTTCCGATGAGGCATCTGGAGACGAATGACACCTAACCTCTGGAACTTCGAAAGGGTCTTCCACACCCTTGCTGCAACTCAAGAAGTTCACCGCCATACCCGTCTCCACTCGAGAGGAAGCACGATGGTCCCGCCCACATCGAGAGGAGCCCTGTTTCCCCCTCGAAGCTCGAGATGAGGGATCCTTTCCCTGCTTTCAACGCAAAGAATTCCCAGCGTTCCCGTCACATCTCAAGAGGAGGCACTCTCAACAGGAAAGGCAAGAGGAACTCCATGGTCGTACCACCATTCCAAGAGTCCCCGAGATGTCTCAGTCCATTCCAGAGGAACCTCTTTGCCCTGCACTGGCTCATCTTTCACGCCGAGGATCGACTCACTCCACGGTGGCACGTGGGACAGCCCTGTGGGAAAGCCTCGAGGGAAAACCACAGATCCTTTGATCCACGCCACAGGAAGCGTGACATTGCTGCTACAGCCTGGAAGGAAAGCGCACGTGCATGCCCCCACTCGAGACGAGGCCTGACGCCCCTGGGGAGACTCCAGAAGTACCCAAAGATCCATGTCAGCCCCTGAGAGGAATCCTCGGTTCCGGCCCTGACTCTACACAAGGTTTTTGGCCCCGGTATCGACGGGAGAGTAATTCCGAGAGGCCCCCTAGCAACTCGCATGGGGACTGGCCTCTCCTGAGGCCACCAGGGCGGGTCCCTGAGGTCCCCGTCGTAACTCGAGAACACCTGCCGCAACTCGAGAAAATCCAGGAAGTTCTCCCTTCCAGGCGAGATGAGGCCTATTTCCGATGAGGCGTCTGGAGACTAATGACACCTAACCTCTGGAACTTCGAAAGGGTCTTTCACACCCTTGCTGCAACTCAAGAAGTTCACCGCCATACCCGTCTCCACTCGAGAGGATGCACGATGGTCCCGCCCACATCCAGAGGAGCCCCGTTTCCCCCTCGTAGCTCGAGATGAGGGATCCTTTCCCTGCTTTCAACGGGAAAGAATTCCCGGCGTTCCCGTCGCATCTCAAGAGGAGGCACTCTCAACAGGAAAGGCGAGAGAAACTCCATGGTCTTACCACCATTCCAAGAGTCCCCCAGATGTCTCAGTCCATTCCAGAGGAAACTCTTTGCCCTGCACTGGCTCATCTTTCATGCCGAGGATCGACTCACACCACGGTGGCACGTGGGGCAGCCCTGTGGGAAAGCCTCGAGGGAAAGCCTCGAGGGAAAACCACAGATCCTTTGATCCACGCGACGGGAAGCGTGACATTGCTGCTACAGCCTGGAAGGAAATCGCACGTGCATGCCCCCACTCGAGACGAGGCCTGACTCCCCTGGGGAGACTCCAGAAGTACCCAAAAATCCATGTCAGCCCTTGAGAGCAATTCTCGGTTCCAGCCCTGACTCCACACAAGGTTTTTGGCCCCGGTATCGACGGGAGAGGAATCCCGAGAGGCCTCCCAGCAACTCGCATGGGGACTGGCCTCTCCTGAGGCCACCAGGGCGGGTCCCTGAGGTCCCCGTCGTAATTCGAGAACACCTGCCGCAACTCGAGAAAATCCAGGAAGTTCTCCCTTCCAGGCGAGATGAGGCCTATTTCCGATGAGGCGTCTGGAGACTAATGACACCTAACCTCTGGAACTTCGAAAGGGTCTTTCACACCCTTGCTGCAACTCAAGAAGTTCACCGCCATACCTATCTCCACTCGAGAGGAAGCACAATGGTCCCGCCCACATCCAGAGGAGCCCCGTTTCACCCTCGTAGCTTGAGATGAGGGATCCTTTCCCTGCATTCAACGGGAAAGAATTCCCGGCGTTCCCATCGCATCTCAAGAGGAGGCACTCTCAACAGGAAAGGCGAGAGGAACTCCATGGTCGTACCACCATTCCAAGAGTCCCCCAGATGTCTCAGTCCATTCCAGAGAAACCTCTAAGCCCTGCACTGGCTCATCTTTCACGCCGAGGATCGACTCACACCACGGTGGCACGTGGGACAGCCCGGTGGGAAAGCCTAGAAAGAAAGTCTCCAGGGAAAACCACAGATCCTTTGATGCACACGACGGGAAGCTGGACATTGCTGCTACAGTCTGGAAGGAAAGCTCACGTGCATGCCCCCACTCGAGACGAGGCCGGACTCCCCAGGGGAGACTCCAGAAGTACCCAAATATCCATGTCAGCCCCTGAGAGGAATCCTCGGTTCCGGCCCTGACTCCACACAAGGATTTTGGCCCCGGTATCGACGGGAGAGGAATCCCGAGAGGCCCCCTAGCAACTCGCATGGGGACTGGCCTTTCCTGAGGCCACCAGGGCTGGTCCCTTAGGTCCCCGTCGTAACTCGAGAACACCTGCCGCAACTCGAGAAAATCCTGGAAGTTCTCCCTTCCAGGCGAGATGAGGCCTATTTCCGATGAGGCGTCTGGAGACTAATGACACGGAACCTCTGAAACTTCGAAAGGTTCATTCACACCCTTGCTGCAACTCAAGAAGTTCACCGCCATACCCGTCTCCACTCGAGAGGAAGCACGATGGTTCCGCCCACATCCAGAGGAGCCCCGTTTCCCCCTCATAGCTCGAGATGAGGGACCCTTTCCCTACTTTCAACGGAAAAGAATTCCCGGCGTTCCCGTCGCATCTCAAGAGGAGGCACTCTCAACAGGAAAGGCGAGAGGAACTCCATGGTCGTCCCACCATTCCAAGAGTCCCCCAGATATCTCACTCCATTCCAGAGGAACCTCTTTGCCCTGCACTGGCTCATCTTTCACGCCGAGGATCGACTCACACCACGGTGGCACGTGGGACAGCCCTGTGGGAAAGCCTCGATGGAAAACCACAGATCCTTTGCTCCACGCGACGGGAAGCGTGACATTGCTGCTACAGCCTGGAAGGAAAGCGCACGTGCATGCCCCCACTCGAGACGATGCCTGACTCCCCTGGAGAGACTCCAGAAGTACCCAAAGATCAATGTCAGCCCCTGAGAGGAATCCTCGGTTCCGGCCCTGACTCTACACAAGGTTTTTGGCCCCGGTATCGACGGGAGAGTAATCCCGAGAGGCCCCCTAGCAACTCGCATGGGGACTGGCCTCTCCTGAGGCCACCAGGGCGGGTCCCTGAGGTCCCCGTCGTAACTCGAGAACACCTGCCGCAACTCGAGAAAATCCAGGAAGTTCTCCCTTCCAGGCGAGATGAGGCCTATTTCCGATGAGGCGTCTGGAGACTAATGACACCTAACCTCTGGAACTTCGAAAGGGTCTTTCACACCCTTGCTGCAACTCAAGAAGTTCACCGCCATACCCGTCTCCACTCGAGAGGAAGCACGATGGTCCCGCCCACATCCAGAGGAGCCCCGTTTCCCCCTCGTAGCTCGAGATGAGGGATCCTTTCCCTGCTTTCAACGGGAAAGAATTCCCGGCGTTCCCGTCGCATCTCGAGGAGGCACTCTCAACAGGAAAGGCGAGCGGAACTCCATGGTCGTACCACCATTCCAAGAGTCCCCCAGATGTCTCAGTCCATTCCAGAGGAACCTCTTTGCCCTGCACTGGCTCATCTTTCACGCCGAGGATCGACTCACACCACGGTGGCACGTGGGACAGCCCTGTGGGAAAGCCTCGAGGGAAAACCACAGATCCATTACTCCACGCGACGGGATGCGTGACATTGCTGCTACAGCCTGGAAGGAAAGCGCACGTGCATGCCCCCACTCGAGACGAGGCCTGACTCCCCTGGGGAGACTCCAGAAGTACCCAAAGATCCATGTCAGCCCTTGAGAGCAATTCTCGGTTCCGGCCCTGACTCCACACAAGGTTTTTGGCCCCGGTATCGACGGGAGAGGAATCCCGAGAGGCCTCCCAGCAACTCGCATGGGGACTGGCCTCTCCTGAGGCCACCAGGGCGGGTCCCTGAGGTCCCCGTCGTAACTCGAGAACACCTGCCGCAACTCGAGAAAATCCAGGAAGTTCTCCCTTCCAGGCGAGATGAGGCCTATTTCCGATGAGGCGTCTGGAGACTAATGACACCTAACCTCTGGAACTTCGAAAGGGTCTTTCACACCCTTGCTGCAACTTAAGAAGTTCACCGCCATACCCGTCTCCACTCGAGAGGAAGCACGATGGTCCCGCCCACATCCAGAGGAGCCCCGTTTCCCCCTCGTAGCTCGAGATGAGGGATCCTTTCCCTGCTTTCAACGGGAAAGAATTCCCGGCGTTCCCGTCGCATCTCAAGAGGAGGCACTCTCAACAGGAAAGGCGAGAGGAACTCCATGGTCGTACCACCATTCCAAGAGTCCCCCAGATGTCTCAGTCCATTCCAGAGGAACCTCTTTGCCCTGCACTGGCTAATCTTTCACGCCGAGGATCGACTCACACCACGGTGGCACGTGGGACAGCCCTGTGGGAAAGCCTCGATGGAAAATCACAGATCCTTTGATCCACGCGACGGGAAGCGTGACATTGCTGCTACAGCCTGGAAGGAAAGCGCACGTGCATGCCCCCACTCGAGACGAGGCCTGACTCCCCTGGGGAGACTCCAGAAGTACCCAAAGATCCATGTCAGCCCCTGAGAGGAATCCTCGGTTCCGGCCCTGACTCTACACAAGGTTTTTGGCCCCGGTATCGACGGGAGAGGAATCCCGAGAGGCCCCCTAGCAACTCGCATGGGGACTGGCCTCTCCTGAGGCCACCAGGGCGGGTCCCTGAGGTCCCCGTCGTAACTCGAGAACACCTGCCGCAACTCGAGAAAATCCAGGTATTTCTCCCTTCCAGGCGAGATGAGGCCTATTTCCGATGAGGCGTCTGGAGACTAATGACACCTAACCTCTGGAACTTCGAAAGGGTCTTTCACACCCTTGCTGCAACTCAAGAAGTTCACCGCCATACCCGTCTCCACTCGAGAGGAAGCACGATGGTCCTGCCCACATCCAGAGGAGCCCCGTTTCCCCCTCGTAGCTCGAGATGAGGGATCCTTTCACTGCTTTCAAAGCAAAAAATTCCCGGCGTTCCTGACGCATCTCAAGAGGTGGCACTCTCAACAGGAAAGGCGAGAGGAACTCCATGGTCGTACCACCATTCCAAGAGTCCCCCAGATGTCTCAGTCCATTCCAAAGGAACCTCTTTGCCCTGCACTGGCTCATCTTTCACGCCGAGGATCGACTCACACCACGGTGGCACGTGGGACAGCCCGGTGGGAAAGCCTCGAGGGAAAACCACAGATCCTTTGATCCACGCCACGGGAAGCGTGACATTGCTGCTACAGCCTGGAAGGAAAGCGCACGTGCATGCCCCCACTCGAGACGAGGCCTGACTCCCCTGGGGAGACTCCAGAAGTACCCAAAGATCCATGTCAGCCCCTGAGAGGAATCCTCGGTTCCGGCCCTGACTCTACACAAGGTTTTTGGCCCCGGTATTGACGGGAGAGTAATTCCGAGAGGCCCCCTAGCAACTCGCATGGGGACTGGCCTCTCCTGAGGCCACCAGGGCGGGTCCCTGAGGTCCCCGTCGTAACTCGAGAACACCTGCCGCAACTCGAGAAAATCCAGGAAGTTCTCCCTTCCAGGCGAGATGAGGCCTATTTCCGATGAGGCGTCTGGAGACTAATGACACCTAACCTCTGGAACTTCGAAAGGGTCTTTCACACCCTTGCTGCAACTCAAGAAGTTCACCGCCATACCCGTCTCCACTCGAGACGATGCACGATGGTCCCGCCCACATCCAGAGGAGCCCCGTTTCCCCCTCGTAGCTCGAGATGAGGGATCCTTTCCCTGCTTTCAACGGGAAAGAATTCCCGGCGTTCCCGTCGCATCTCAAGAGGAGGCACTCTCAACAGGAAAGGCGAGAGAAACTCCATGGTCGTACCACCATTCCAAGAGTCCCCCAGATGTCTCAGTCCATTCCAGAGGAAACTCTTTGCCCTGCACTGGCTCATCTTTCACGCCGAGGATCGACTCACACCACGGTGGCACGTGGGGCAGCCCTGTGGGAAAGCCTCGAGGGAAAGCCTCGAGGGAAAACCACAGATCCTTTGATCCACGCGACGGGAAGCGTGACATTGCTGCTACAGCCTGGAAGGAAATCGCACGTGCATGCCCCCACTCGAGACGAGGCCTGACTCCCCTGGGGAGACTCCAGAAGTACCCAAAGATCCATGTCAGCCCTTGAGAGCAATTCTCGGTTCCGGCCCTGACTCCACACTAGGTTTTTGGCCCCGGTATCGACGGGAGAGGAATCCCGAGAGGCCTCCCAGCAACTCGCATGGGGACTGGCCTCTCCTGAGGCCACCAGGGCGGGTCCCTGAGGTCCCCGTCGTAACTCGAGAGCACCTGCCGCAACTCGAGAAAATCCAGGAAGTTCTCCCTTCCAGGCGAGATGAGGCCTATTTCCGATGAGGCGTCTGGAGACTAATGACACCTAACCTCTGGAACTTCGAAAGGGTCTTTCACACCCTTGCTGCAACTTAAGAAGTTCACCGCCATACCCGTCTCCACTCGAGAGGAAGCACGATGGTCCCGCCCACATCCAGAGGAGCCCCGTTTCCCCCTCGTAGCTCGAGATGAGGGATCCTTTCCCTGCTTTCAACGGGAAAGAATTCCCGGCGTTCCCGTCGCATCTCAAGAGGAGGCACTCTCAACAGGAAAGGCGAGCGGAACTCCATGGTCGTACCACCATTCCAAGAGTCCCCCAGATGTCTCAGTCCATTCCAGAGGAACCTCTTTGCCCTGCACTGGCTAATCTTTCACGCCGAGGATCGACTCACACCACGGTGGCACGTGGGACAGCCCTGTGGGAAAGCCTCGATGGAAAATCACAGATCCTTTGATCCACGCGACGGGAAGCGTGACATTGCTGCTACAGCCTGGAAGGAAAGCGCACGTGCATGCCCCCACTCGAGACGAGGCCTGACTCCCCTGGGGAGACTCCAGAAGTACCCAAAGATCCATGTCAGCCCCTGAGAGGAATCCTCGGTTCCGGCCCTGACTCTACACAAGGTTTTTGGCCCCGGTATCGACGGGAGAGGAATCCCGAGAGGCCCCCTAGCAACTCGCATGGGGACTGGCCTCTCCTGAGGCCACCAGGGCGGGTCCCTGAGGTCCCCGTCGTAACTCGAGAACACCTGCCGCAACTCGAGAAAATCCAGGAATTTCTCCCTTCCAGGCGAGATGAGGCCTATTTCCGATGAGGCGTCTGGAGACTAATGACACCTAACCTCTGGAACTTCGAAAGGGTCTTTCACACCCTTGCTGCAACTCAAGAAGTTCACCGCCATACCCGTCTCCACTCGAGAGGAAGCACGATGGTCCCGCCCACATCCAGAGGAGCCCCGTTTCCCCCTCATAGCTCGAGATGAGGGATCCTTTCACTGCTTTCAAAGCAAAGAATTCCCGGCGTTCCTGACGCATCTCAAGAGGTGGCACTCTCAACAGGAAAGACGAGAGGAACTCCATGGTCGTACCACCATTCCAAGAGTCCCCCAGATGTCTCAGTCCATTCCAAAGGAACCTCTTTGCCCTGCACTGGCTCATCTTTCACGCCGAGGATCGACTCACACCACGGTGGCACGTGGGACAGCCCTGTGGGAAAGCCTCGATGGAAAATCACAGATCCTTTGATCCACGCCACGGGAAGCGTGACATTGCTGCTACAGCCTGGAAGGAAAGCGCACGTGCATGCCCCCACTCGAGACGAGGCCTGACTCCCCTGGGGAGACTCCAGAAGTACCCAAAGATCCATGTCAGCCCCTGAGAGGAATCCTCGGTTCCGGCCCTGACTCTACACAAGGTTTTTGGCCCCGGTATCGACGGGAGAGTAATTCCGAGAGGCCCCCTAGCAACTCGCATGGGGACTGGCCTCTCCTGAGGCCACCAGGGCGGGTCCCTGAGGTCCCCGTCGTAACTCGAGAACACCTGCCGCAACTCGAGAAAATCCAGGAAGTTCTCCCTTCCAGGCGAGATGAGGCCTATTTCCGATGAGGCGTCTGGAGACTAATGACACCTAACCTCTGGAACTTCGAAAGGGTCTTTCACACCCTTGCTGCAACTCAAGAAGTTCACCGCCATACCCGTCTCCATTCGAGAGGATGCACGATGGTCCCGCCCACATCCAGAGGAGCCCCGTTACCCCCTCGTAGCTCGAGATGAGGGATCCTTTCCCTGCTTTCAACGGGAAAGAATTCCCGGCGTTCCCGTCGCATCTCAAGAGGAGGCACTCTCAACAGGAAAGGCGAGAGAAACTCCATGGTCGTACCACCATTCCAAGAGTCCCCCAGATGTCTCAGTCCATTCCAGAGGAAACTCTTTGCCCTGCACTGGCTCATCTTTCACGCCGAGGATCGACTCACACCACGGTGGCACGTGGGGCAGCCCTTTGGGAAAGCCTCGAGGGAAAGCCTCGAGGGAAAACCACAGATCCTTTGATCCACGCGACGGGAAGCGTGACATTGCTGCTACAGCCTGGAAGGAAATCGCACGTGCATGCCCCCACTCGAGAGGAGGCCTGACTCCCCTGGGGAGACTCCAGAAGTACCCAAAGATCCATGTCAGCCCCTGAGAGGAATCCTCGGTTCCGGCCCTGACTCCACACAAGGTTTTTGGCCCCGGTATCGACGGGAGAGGAATCCCGAGAGGCCCCCTAGCAACTCGCATGGGGACTGGCCGTTCCTGAGGCCACCAGGGCGGGTCCCTGAGGTCCCCGTCGTAACTCGAGAACACCTGCCGCAACTCGAGAAAATCCAGGAAGTTCTCCCTTCCAGGCGAGATGAGGCCTATTTCCGATGAGGCGTCTGGAGACTAATGACACCTTACCTCTGGAACTTCGAAAGGGTCTTTCACACCCTTGCTGCAACTCAAGAAGTTCACCGCCATACCCGTCTCCACTCGAGAGGAAGCACGATGGTTCCGCCCAGATCCAGAGGAGACCCGTTTCCCCCTCGGAGCTCGAGATGAGGGATCCTTTCCCTGCTTTCAACGGGAAAGATTCCCGGCGTTTCCATCGCACCTCAAGAGGAGGCACTCTCAACAGGAAAGGCGAGAGGAACTCCATGGTCGTACCACCATTCCAAGAGTCCACCAGATGTCTCAGTCCATTCCAGAGGAACCTCTTTGCCCTGCACTAGCTCATCTTTCACGCCGAGGATCAACTCACACCACGGTGGCACGTGGGACAGCCCTATGGGAAAGCCTCGAGGGAAAACCACAGATCCTTTGATCCACGCCACGGGAAGCGTGACATTGCTGCTACAGCCTGGAAGGCAAGCGCACGTGCATGCCCCCACTCGAGACGAGGCCTGACTCCCCTGGGGAGACTCCAGAAGTACCCAAAGATCCATGTCAGCCCCTGAGAGGAATCCTCGGTTCCGGCCCTGACAACACACAAGGTTTTTGGCCCCGGTATCGACGGGAGAGGAATCCCGAGAGGCCCCCTAGCAACTCGCATGGGGACAGGCCTTTCCTGAGGCCACCAGGGCGGGTCCCTGAGGTCCCCCTCGTAACTCGAGAACACCTGCCGCAACTCGAGAAAATCCAGGAAGTTCTCCCTTCCAGGCGAGATGAGGCCTATTTCCGATGAGGCGTCTGGAGACTAATGACACCTAACCTCTGGAACGTGGAAAGGGTCTTTCACACCCTTGCTGCAACTCAAGAAGTTAACCGCCATACCCGTCTACACTCGAGAGGAAGCACGATGGTCTCGCCCACATCCAGAGGAGCCCCATGTCCCCCTCGTAGCTCGAGATGAGGGATCCTTTCCCAGCTTTCAACGGGAAAGAATTCCCGGCGTTCCCGTCGCATCTCAAGAGGAGGCACTCTCAACAGGAAAGGCGAGAGGAACTCCATGGTCGTACCACCATTCCAAGAGTCCCCCAGATGTCTCAGTCCATTCCAGAGGAACCTCTTTGCCCTGCACTGGCTCATCTGTCACGCCGAGGATCGACTCACACCACGGTGGCACGTGCGACAGCCCTGTGGGAAACCCTCGAGGGAAAACCACAGATCCTTTGATCCACGCGACCAGAAGCGTGATATTGCTGCTACAGCTTGGAAGGAAAGCGCACGTGCATGCCCCCACTCGAGACGAGGCCTGTCTCCCCTGGCGAGACTCCAGAAGTACCCAAAGATCCATATCAGCCCATGAGAGGAATCCTCGGTTCCGGCCCTGAATCCACACAAGGTTTTTGGCCCCGATATCGACGGGAGAGGAATCCTGAGAGGCCCCCTAGCAACTCGCATGGGGACTGGCCTCTCCTGAGGCCACCAGGGCGGGTCCCTGAGGTCCCCGTCGTAACTCGAGAACACCTGCCGCAACTCGAGAAAATCCAGGAAGTTCTCCCTTCCAGGCTAGATGAGGACTATTTCCGATGAGGCGTTTGGAGACTAATGACACCTAACCTCTGGAACGTGGAAAGGGTCTTTCACACCCTTGCTGCAACTCAAGAAGTTCACCGCCATACCCGTCTCCACTCGAGAGGAAGCACGATGGTCCCGCCCACATCCAGAGGAGCCCCGTTTCCCCCGCGTAGCTCGAGATGAGGGATCCTTTCCCTGCTTTCAACGGGAAAGAATTCCCGGTGTTCCCGTCGCATCTCAAGAGGAGGCGCTCTCAACAGGAAAGGCGAGAGGAACTCCATGGTCCTACCACCATTCCAAGAGTCCCACAGATGTCTCAGTCCATTACAGAGGAACCTCTTTGCCCTGCACTGGCTCATCTTTCACGCCGAGGATCGACTCACACCACGGTGGCACGTGGGACAGCCCTGTGGGAAAGCCTCGAGGGAAAGCCTCGAGGGAAAACCACAGATCCTTTGATCCACGCGCCGGGAAGGGTGACATTGCTGCTACAGCTTGGAAGGAAAGCGCACGTGCATGCCCCCACTCGAGACGAGGCCTGTCTCCCCTGGCGAGACTCCAGAAGTACCCAAAGATCCATATCAGCCCCTGAGAGGAATCTTCGGTTCCGGCCCTGACTCCACACAAGGTTTTTGGCCCCGGTATCGACGGGAGAGGAATCCCGAGAGGCCCCCTAGCAACTCGCATGGGGACTGGCCTCTCCTGAGGCCACCAGGGCGAGTCCCTGAGGTCCCCGCGGTAACTCGAGAACACCTGCCGCAACTCGAGAAAATCCAGGAAGTTCTCCCTTCCAGGCGAGATGAGGCCTATTTCCGATGAGGCGTCTGGAGACTAATGACACCTAACCTCTGGAACTTCGAAAGGGTCTTTCACACCCTTGCTGCAACTCAAGAAGTTCACCGCCATACCCGTCTCCACTCGAGAGGAAGCACGATGGTCCCGCCCACATCCAGAGGAGCCCCGTTTCCCCCTCGTAGCTCGAGATGAGGGATCCTTTCTCTGCTTTCAACGGGAAAGAATTCCCGGCGTTCCCGTCGCATCTCAAGAGGAGGCACTCTCAACAGGAAAGGCCAGAGGAACTCCATGGTCGTACCACCATTCCAAAGTCCCCCAGATGTCTCAGTCCATTCCAGAGGAACCTCTTTGCCCTGCACTGGCTCATCTTTCACGCTGAGGATCGACTCACACCACGGTGGCACGTGGGACAGCCCTGTGGGAAAGCCTCGAGGGAAAGCCTCGAGGGAACACCACAGATCCTTTGATCCACGCGACGAGAAGTGTGACATTGCTGCTACAGCCTGGAAGGAAAGCGCACGTGCATGCCCCCACTCGAGACGAGGCCTGACTCCCCTGGGGAGTCTCCAGAAGTACCCAAAGATCCATGTCACCCCTGAGAGGAATTCTCGGTTTGAGCCCTGACTCCACACAAGGTTTTTGGCCCCGGTATCGACGGGAGAGGAATCCCGAGAGGCCCCCTAGCAACTCGCATGGGGACTGGCCTCTCCTGAGGCCACCAGGGCGTGTCCCTGAGGTCCCCGGCGTAACTCGAGAACACCTGCCGCAACTCGAGAAAATCCAGGAAGTTCTCCCTTCCAGGCTAGATGAGGCCTATTTCCGATGAGGCGTCTGGAGACTAATGACACCTAACCTCTGGAACGTGGAAAGGGTCTTTCACACCCTTGCTGCAACTCAAGAATTTCATCGCCATACCCGTCTCCACTCGAGAGGAAGCACGATGGTCCCGCCCACATCCAGAGGAGCCCCGTTTCCCCCGCGTAGCTCGAGATGAGGGATCCTTTCCCTGCTTTCAACGGGAAAGAATTCACGGTGTTCCCGTCGCAACTCAAGAGGAGGCGCTCTCAACAGGAAAGGCGAGAGGAACTCCATGGTCCTACCACCATTCCAAGAGTCCCCCAGATGTCTCAGTCCATTCCAGAGGAACCTCTTTGCCCTGCACTGGCTCATCTTTCACGCCGAGGATCGACTCACACCACGGTGGCACGTGGGACAGCCCTGTGGGAAAGCCTCGAGGGAAAGCCTCGAGGGAAAACCACAGATCCTTTGATCCACGCGCCGGGAAGGGTGACATTGCTGCTACAGCTTGGAAGGAAAGCGCACGTGCATGCCCCCACTCGAGACGAGGCCTGTCTCCCCTGGCGAGACTCCAGAAGTACCCAAAGATCCATATCAGCCCCTGAGAGGAATCTTCGGTTCCGGCCCTGACTTCACACAAGGTTTTTGGCCCCGGTATCGACGGGAGAGGAATCCCGAGAGGCCCCCTAGCAACTCGCATGGGGACTGGCCTCTCCTGAGGCCACCAGGGCGAGTCCCTGAGGTCCCCGCGGTAACTCGAGAACACCTGCCGCAACTCGAGAAAATCCAGGAAGTTCTCCCTTCCAGGCGAGATGAGGCCTATTTCCAATGAGGCGTCTGGAGACTAATGACACCTAACCTCTGGAACTTCGAAAGGGTCTTTCACACCCTTGCTGCAACTCAAGAAGTTCACCGCCATACCCGTCTCCACTCGAGAGGAAGCACGATGGTCCCGCCCACATCCAGAGGAGCCCCGTTTCCCCCTCGTAGCTCGAGATGAGGGATCCTTTCTCTGCTTTCAACGGGAAAGAATTCCCGGCGTTCCCGTCGCATCTCAAGAGGAGGCACTCTCAACAGGAAAGGCCAGAGGAACTCCATGGTCGTACCACCATTCCAAAGTCCCCCAGATGTCTCAGTCCATTCCAGAGGAACCTCTTTGCCCTGCACTGGCTCATCTTTCACGCTGAGGATCGACTCACACCACGGTGGCACGTGGGACAGCCCTGTGGGAAAGCCTCGAGGGAAAGCCTCGAGGGAACACCACAGATCCTTTGATCCACGCGACGAGAAGTGTGACATTGCTGCTACAGCCTGGAAGGAAAGCGCACGTGCATGCCCCCACTCGAGACGAGGCCTGACTCCCCTGGGGAGTCTCCAGAAGTACCCAAAGATCCATGTCACCCCTGAGAGGAATTCTCGGTTTGAGCCCTGACTCCACACAAGGTTTTTGGCCCCGGTATCGACGGGAGAGGAATCCCGAGAGGCCCCCTAGCAACTCGCATGGGGACTGGCCTCTCCTGAGGCCACCAGGGCGTGTCCCTGAGGTCCCCGGCGTAACTCGAGAACACCTGCCGCAACTCGAGAAAATCCAGGAAGTTCTCCCTTCCAGGCTAGATGAGGCCTATTTCCGATGAGGCGTCTGGAGACTAATGACACCTAACCTCTGGAACGTGGAAAGGGTCTTTCACACCCTTGCTGCAACTCAAGAATTTCATCGCCATACCCGTCTCCACTCGAGAGGAAGCACGATGGTCCCGCCCACATCCAGAGGAGCCCCGTTTCCCCCGCGTAGCTCGAGATGAGGGATCCTTTCCCTGCTTTCAACGGGAAAGAATTCACGGTGTTCCCGTCGCAACTCAAGAGGAGGCGCTCTCAACAGGAAAGGCGAGAGGAACTCCATGGTCCTACCACCATTCCAAGAGTCCCCCAGATGTCTCAGTCCATTCCAGAGGAACCTCTTTGCCCTGCACTGGCTCATCTTTCACGCCGAGGATCGACTCACACCACGGTGGCACGTGGGACAGCCCTGTGGGAAAGCCTCGAGGGAAAGCCTCGAGGGAAAACCACAGATCCTTTGATCCACGCGCCGGGAAGGGTGACATTGCTGCTACAGCTTGGAAGGAAAGCGCACGTGCATGCCCCCACTCGAGACGAGGCCTGTCTCCCCTGGCGAGACTCCAGAAGTACCCAAAGATCCATATCAGCCCCTGAGAGGAATCTTCGGTTCCGGCCCTGACTTCACACAAGGTTTTTGGCCCCGGTATCGACGGGAGAGGAATCCCGAGAGGCCCCCTAGCAACTCGCATGGGGACTGGCCTCTCCTGAGGCCACCAGGGCGAGTCCCTGAGGTCCCCGCGGTAACTCGAGAACACCTGCCGCAACTCGAGAAAATCCAGGAAGTTCTCCCTTCCAGGCGAGATGAGGCCTATTTCCAATGAGGCGTCTGGAGACTAATGACACCTAACCTCTGGAACTTCGAAAGGGTCTTTCACACCCTTGCTGCAACTCAAGAAGTTCACCGCCATACCCGTCTCCACTCGAGAGGAGGCACGATGGTCCCGCCCACATCCAGAGGAGCCCCGTTTCCCCCTCGTAGCTCGAGATGAGGGATCCTTTCCCTGCTTTCAACGGGAAAGAATTCCCGGTGTTCTCGTCGCATCTCAAGAGGAGGCACTCTCAACAGGAAAGGCCAGAGGAACTCCATGGTCGTACCACCATTCCAAGAGTCCCCCAGATGTCTCAGTCCATTCCAGAGGAACCTCTTTGCCCTGCACTGGCTCATCTTTCACGATGAGGATCGACTCACACCACGGTGGCACGTGGGACAGCCCTGTGGGAAAGCCTCGAGGGAAAGCCTCGAGGGAACACCACAGATCCTTTGATCCACGCGACGGGAAGTGTGACATTGCTGCTACAGCCTGGAAGGAAAGCGCTCTTGCATGCCCCCACTCGAGACGAGGCCTGACTCCCCTGGGGAGATTGCAGAAGTACCCAAAGATCCATGTCAGCCCCTGAGAGGAATCCTCGGTTCCGGCCCTGACAACACACAAGGTTTTTGGCCCCGGTATCGACGGGAGAGGAATCCCGAGAGGCCCCCTAGCAACTTGCATGGGGACTGGCCTCTCCTGAGGCCACCAGGGCGTGTCCCTGAGGTCCCCGTCATAACTCGAGAACACCTGCCGCAACTCGAGAAAATCCAGGAAGTTCTCCCTTCCAGGCGTGATGAGGCCTATTTCCGATGAGGCGTCTGGAGACTAATGACACCTAACCTCTGGAACTTCGAAAGGGTCTTTCACACCCTTGCTGCAACTCAAGAAGTTCACCGCCATACCCGTCTCCACTCGAGAGGAAGCACGATGGTCCCGCCCACATCCAGAGGAGCCCCGTTTCCCCCTCGTAGCTCGAGATGAGGGATCCTTTCCCTGCTTTCAACAGGAAAGAATTCCCGGCGTTCCTGTCGCATCTCAAGAGGAGGCACTCTCAACAGGAAAGGCGAGAGGAACTCCATGGTCGTACCACCATTCCAAGAGTCCCCCAGATGTCTCAGTCCATTCCAGAGGAACCTCTTTGCCCTGCACTGGCTCATTTTTCACGCCGAGGATCGACTCACACCACGGTGGCACGTGGGACAGCCCTGTGGGAAAGCCTCGAGGGAAAACCACAGATCCTTTGATCCACGCGAAGGGAAGCGTGACATTGCTCCTACAGCCTGGAAGGAAAGCGCACGTGCATGCCTCCGCTCGAGACGAGGCCTGACTCCCCTGGGGAGACTCCAGACGTACCCAAAGATCCATGACAGCCCCTGAGAGGAATCCTCGGTTCCGGCCCTGACTCCACACAAGGTTTTTGGCCCCGGTATCGACGGGAGAGGAATCCCGAGAGGCCCCCTAGCAACTCGCATGGGGACTGGCCTCTCCTGAGGCCACCAGGGCGGGTCCCAGAGGTCCCCGTCGTAACTCGAGAATACCTGCCGCAACTCGATAAAATCCAGGAAGTTCTCCCTTCCAAGCGAGATGAGGCCTATTTCCGATGAGGCGTCTGGAGACTAATGACACCTAACCTCTGGAACTTCGAAAGGGTCTTTCACACCCTTGCTGCAACTCAAGAAGTTCACCGCTATACCCGTCTCCACTCGAGAGGAAGCACGATGGTCCCGTCCACATCCAGAGGAGCCCCGTTTCCCCGTCGTAGCTCGAGATGAGGGATCCTTTCCCTGCTTTCAACGGGAAAGAATTCCCGGCGTTCCCGTCGCATCTCAAGAGGAGGCACTCTCAACGGGAAAGGCGAGAGGGACTCCATGGTCGTACCACCATTCCAAGAGTCCCCCAGATGTCTCAGTCCATTCCAGAGGAACCTCTTTGCCCTGCATTGGCTCATCTTTCACGCCGAGGATCGACTCACACCACGGTGGCACGTGGGACAGCCCTGTGGGAAAGCCTCGAGGGAAAGCCTCGAGGGAAAACCACAGATCCTTTGATCCACGCGCCGGGAAGCGTGACATTGCTGCTACAGCTTAGAAGGAAAGCGCACGTGCATGCCCCCACTCGAGACGAGGCCTGTCTCCCCTGGCGAGACTCCAGAAGTACCCAAAGATCCATATCAGCCCCTGAGAGGAATCTTCGGTTCCGTCCATGACTCCACACAAGGTTTTTGGCCCCGGTATCGACGGGAGAGGAATCCCGAGAGGCCCCCTAGCAACTCGCATGGGGACTGGCCTCTCCTGAGGCCACCAGGGCGAGTCCCTGAGGTCCCCGCGGTAACTCGAGAACACCTGCCGCAACTCGAGAAAATCCAGGAAGTTCTCCCTTCCAGGCGAGATGAGGCCTATTTCCGATGAGGCGTCTGGAGACTAATGACACCTAACCTCTGGAACTTCGAAAGGGTCTTTCACACCCTTGCTGCAACTCAAGAAGTTCACCGCCATACCCGTCTCCACTCGAGAGGAAGCACGATGGTCCCGCCCACATCAAGAGGAGCCCCGTTTCCCCCTCGTAGCTCGAGATGAGGGATCCTTTCCCTGCTTTCAACGGGAAAGAATTCCCGGTGTTCCCGTCGCATCTCAAGAGGAGGCACTCTCAACAGGAAAGGCCAGAGGAACTCCATGGTCGTACCACCATTCCAAGAGTCCCCCAGATGTCTCAGTCCATTCTAGAGGAACCTCTTTGCCCTGCACTAGCTCATCTTTCACGCCGAGGATCGACTCACACCACGGTGGCACGTGGGACAGCCCTGTGGGAAAGCCTCGAGGGAAAGCCTCGGGGGAAAACCACAGATCCTTTGATCCACGCGACGAGAAGTGTGACATTGCTGCTACAGCCTGGAAGGAAAGCGCACGTGCATGCCCCCACTCCAGACGAGGCCTGACTCCCCTGGGGAGTCTCCAGAAGTACCCAAAGATCCATGTCACCCCTGAGAGGAATTCTCGGTTTGAGCCCTGACTCCACACAAGGTTTTTGGCCCCGGTATCGACGGGAGAGGAATCCCGAGAGGCCCCCTAGCAACTCGCATGGGGACTGGCCTCTCCTGAGGCCACCAGGGCGGATCCCTGAGGTCCCCGTCGTAACTCGAGAACACCTGCCGCAACTCGAGAAAATCCAGGAAGTTCTCCCTTCCAGGCGAGATGAGGCCTATTTCCGATGAGGCGTCTGGATACTAATGCCACCTAACCTCTGGAACTTCGAAAGGGTCTTTCACACACTTGCTGCAACTCAAGAAGTTCACCGCCATACCCGTCTCCACTCGAGTGGAAGCACGATGGTCCCGCCCACATCCAGAGGAGCCCCGTTTCCCCCTCGTAGCTCGAGATGAGGGATCCTTTCCCTGCTTTCAACGGGAAAGAATTCCCGGCGTTCCCGTCGCATCTCAAGAGGAGGCACTCTCAACAGGAAAGGCGAGAGGAACTCCATGGTCGTACCACCATTCCAAGAGTCCCCCAGATGTCTCAGTCCATTCCAGAGGAACCTCTTTGCCCTGCACTGGCTCATCTTTCACGCCGAGGATCGACTCACACCACGGTGGCACGTGGGACAGCCCTGTGGGAAAGCCTCGAGGGAAAGCCTCGAGGGAAAACCACAGATCCTTTGATCCACGCGTCGGGAAGCGTGACATTTCTGCTACAGCCTGGAAGGAAAGCGCACGTGCATGCCCCCACTCGAGACGAGGCCTGATCCCCTGGGGAGACTCCAGAAGTACCCAAAGATCCATGTCAGCCCCTGAGAGGAATCCTCGGTTCCGGCCCTGACTCCACACAAGGTTTTTGGCCCCAGTATCGACGGGAGAGGAATCCCGAGAGGCCCTCTAGCAACTCGCATGGGGACTGGCCGTTCCTGAGGCCACCAGGGCGGGTCCCTGAGGTCCCCGTCGTAACTCGAGAACACCTGCCGCAACTCGAGAAATCCAGGAAGTTCTCCCTTCCAGGCGAGATGAGGCCTATTTCCGATGAGGCGTCTGGAGACTAATGACACCTAACCTCTGGAACTTCGAAAGGGTCTTTCACACCCTTGCTGCAACTCAAGAAGTTCACCGCCATACCCGTCTCCACTCAAGAGGAAGCACGGTGGTCCCGCCCACATCCAGAGGAGCCCCGTTTCCCCCTCGTAGCTCGAGATGAGGGATCCTTTCCCTGCTTTCAACATGAAAGAATTCCCGGCGTTCCTGTCGCATCTCAAGAGGAGGCACTCTCAACAGGAAAGGCGAGAGGAACTCCATGGTCGTACCACCATTCCAAGAGTCCCCCAGATGTCTCAGTCCATTCCAGAGGAACCTCTTTGCCCTGCACTGGCTCATTTTTCACGCCGAGGATCGACTCACACCACGGTGGCACGTGGGACAGCCCTGTGGGAAAGCCTCGAGGGAAAACCACAGATCCTTTGATCCACGCGAAGGGAAGCGTGACATTGCTCCTACAGCCTGGAAGGAAAGCGCACGTGCATGCCTCCGCTCGAGACGAGGCCTGACTCCCCTGGGGAGACTCCAGACGTACCCAAAGATCCATGACAGCCCCTGAGAGGAATCCTCGGTTCCGGCCCTGACTCCACACAAGGTTTTTGGCCCCGGTATCGACGGGAGAGGAATCCCGAGAGGCCCCCTAGCAACTCGCATGGGGACTGGCCTCTCCTGAGGCCACCAGGGCGGGTCCCAGAGGTCCCCGTCGTAACTCGAGAATACCTGCCGCAACTCGATAAAATCCAGGAAGTTCTCCCTTCCAGGCGAGATGAGGCCTATTTCCGATGAGGCGTCTGGAGACTAATGACACCTAACCTCTGGAACTTCGAAAGGGTCTTTCACACCCTTGCTGCAACTCAAGAAGTTCACCGCTATACCCGTCTCCACTCGAGAGGAAGCACGATGGTCCCGTCCACATCCAGAGGAGCCCCGTTTCCCCGTCGTAGCTCGAGATGAGGGATCCTTTCCCTGCTTTCAACGGGAAAGAATTCCCGGCGTTCCCGTCGCATCTCAAGAGGAGGCACTCTCAACGGGAAAGGCGAGAGGGACTCCATGGTCGTACCACCATTCCAAGAGTCCCCCAGATGTCTCAGTCCATTCCAGAGGAACCTCTTTGCCCTGCATTGGCTCATCTTTCACGCCGAGGATCGACTCACACCACGGTGGCACGTGGGACAGCCCTGTGGGAAAGCCTCGAGGGAAAGCCTCGAGGGAAAACCACAGATCCTTTGATCCACGCGCCGGGAAGCGTGACATTGCTGCTACAGCTTAGAAGGAAAGCGCACGTGCATGCCCCCACTCGAGACGAGGCCTGTCTCCCCTGGCGAGACTCCAGAAGTACCCAAAGATCCATATCAGCCCCTGAGAGGAATCTTCGGTTCCGTCCCTGACTCCACACAAGGCTTTTGGCCCCGGTATCGTCGGGAGAGGAATCCCGAGAGGCCCCCTAGCAACTCGCATGGGGACTGGCCTCTCCTGAGGCCACCAGGGCGAGTCCCTGAGGTCCCCGCGGTAACTCGAGAACACCTGCCGCAACTCGAGAAAATCCAGGAAGTTCTCCCTTCCAGGCGAGATGAGGCCTATTTCCGATGAGGCGTCTGGAGACTAATGACACCTAACCTCTGGAACTTCGAAAGGGTCTTTCACACCCTTGCTGCAACTCAAGAAGTTCACCGCCATACCCGTCTCCACTCGAGAGGAAGCACGATGGTCCCGCCCACATCAAGAGGAGCCCCGTTTCCCCCTCGTAGCTCGAGATGAGGGATCCTTTCCCTGCTTTCAACGGGAAAGAATTCCCGGTGTTCCCGTCGCATCTCAAGAGGAGGCACTCTCAACAGGAAAGGCCAGAGGAACTCCATGGTCGTACCACCATTCCAAGAGTCCCCCAGATGTCTCAGTCCATTCTAGAGGAACCTCTTTGCCCTGCACTAGCTCATCTTTCACGCCGAGGATCGACTCACACCACGGTGGCACGTGGGACAGCCCTGTGGGAAAGCCTCGAGGGAAAGCCTCGAGGGAAAACCACAGATCCTTTGATCCACGCGACGGGAAGCGTGACATTGCTGCTACAGCCTGGAAGGAAAGCGCACGTGCATGCCCCCACTCGAGACGAGGCCTGACTCCCCTGGGGAGTCTCCAGAAGTACCCAAAGATCCATGTCACCCCTGAGAGGAATTCTCGGTTTGAGCCCTGACTCCACACAAGGTTTTTGGCCCCGGTATCGACGGGAGAGGAATCCCGAGAGGCCCCCTAGCAACTCGCATGGGGACTGGCCTCTCCTGAGGCCACCAGGGCGGATCCCTGAGGTCCCCGTCGTAACTCGAGAACACCTGCCGCAACTCGAGAAAATCCAGGAAGTTCTCCCTTCCAGGCGAGATGAGGCCTATTTCCGATGAGGCGTCTGGATACTAATGCCACCTAACCTCTGGAACTTCGAAAGGGTCTTTCACACACTTGCTGCAACTCAAGAAGTTCACCGCCATACCCGTCTCCACTCGAGTGGAAGCACGATGGTCCCGCCCACATCCAGAGGAGCCCCGTTTCCCCCTCGTAGCTCGAGATGAGGGATCCTTTCCCTGCTTTCAACGGGAAAGAATTCCCGGCGTTCCCGTCGCATCTCAAGAGGAGGCACTCTCAACAGGAAAGGCGAGAGGAACTCCATGGTCGTACCACCATTCCAAGAGTCCCCCAGATGTCTCAGTCCATTCCAGAGGAACCTCTTTGCCCTGCACTGGCTCATCTTTCACGCCGAGGATCGACTCACACCACGGTGGCACGTGGGACAGCCCTGTGGGAAAGCCTCGAGGGAAAGCCTCGAGGGAAAACCACAGATCCTTTGATCCACGCGTCGGGAAGCGTGACATTTCTGCTACAGCCTGGAAGGAAAGCGCACGTGCATGCCCCCACTCGAGACGAGGCCTGATCCCCTGGGGAGACTCCAGAAGTACCCAAAGATCCATGTCAGCCCCTGAGAGGAATCCTCGGTTCCGGCCCTGACTCCACACAAGGTTTTTGGCCCCAGTATCGACGGGAGAGGAATCCCGAGAGGCCCTCTAGCAACTCGCATGGGGACTGGCCGTTCCTGAGGCCACCAGGGCGGGTCCCTGAGGTCCCCGTCGTAACTCGAGAACACCTGCCGCAACTCGAGAAATCCAGGAAGTTCTCCCTTCCAGGCGAGATGAGGCCTATTTCCGATGAGGCGTCTGGAGACTAATGACACCTAACCTCTGGAACTTCGAAAGGGTCTTTCACACCCTTGCTGCAACTCAAGAAGTTCACCGCCATACCCGTCTCCACTCAAGAGGAAGCACGGTGGTCCCGCCCACATCCAGAGGAGCCCCGTTTCCCCCTCGTAGCTCGAGATGAGGGATCCTTTCCCTGCTTTCAACGGGAAAGATTTCCCGGCTTTTCCGTCTCATCTCAAGAGGAGGCACTCTCAACAGGTAAGGCGAGAGGAACTCCATGGTCGTACCACCATTCCAAGAGTCCCCCAGATGTCTCAGTCCATTCCAGAGGAACCTCTTTGCCCTGCACTGGCTCATCTTTCACGCCAAGGATCGACTCACACCACGGTGGCACGTGGGACAGCCCTGTGGGAAAGCCTAGAGGGAAAGCCTCGAGGGAAAACCACAGATCCTTTGATCCATGCGACGGGAAGCGTGACATTGCTGCTACAGCCTGGAAGGGAAGCGCACGTGCATGCCCCCACTCGAGACGAGGCCTGACTCCCCTGGGGAGACTCCAGAAGTACCCAAAGATCCATGTCAGCCCCTGAGAGGAATCCTCGGTTCCGGCCCTGACTCCACACAAGTTTTTTGGCCCCGGTATCGACGGGAGAGGAATCCCGAGAGGCCCCCTAGCAACTCGCATGGGGACTGGCCTCTCCTGAGGCCACCAGGGCGGGTCCCTGAGGTCCCCGTCGTAATTCGAGAACACCTGCCGCAACTCGAGAAAATCCAGGAAGTTCTCCCTTCCAGGCGAGATGAGGCCTATTTCCGATGAGGCGTCTGGAGACTAATGACACCTAACCTCTGGAACTTCGAAAGGGTCTTTCACACACTTGCTGCAACTCAAGAAGTTCACCGCCATACCCGTCTCCACTCGAGAGGAAGCACGATGGTCCCGCCCACATCCAGAGGAGGCCCGTTTCCCCCTCGTAGCTCGAGATGAGGGATGCTTTCCCTGCTTTCAACGGGAAAGAATTCCCGGCGTTCCCGTCGCATCTCAAGAGGAGGCACTCTCAACAGGAAAGGCGAGAGGAACTCCATGGTCGTACCACCATTCCAAGAGTCCCCCAGATGTCTCAGTCCATTCCAGAGGAACCTCTTTGCCCTGCACTGGCTCATCTTTCACGCCGAGGATCGACTCACACCACGGTGGCACGTGGGACAGCCCTGTGGGAAAGCCTCGAGGGAAAGCCTCGAGGGAAAATCACAGATCCTTTGATCAACGCGACGGGAAGCGTGACATTTCTGCTACAGCCTGGAAGGAAAGCGCACGTGCATGCCCCCACTTGAGACGAGGCCTGATCCCCTGGGGAGACTCCAGAAGTACCCAAAGATCCATGTCAGCCCCTGAGAGGAATCCTCGGTTCCGGCCCTGACTCCACACAAGGTTTTTGGCCCCAGTATCGACGGGAGAGGAATCCCGAGAGGCCCCCTAGCAACTCGCATGGGGACTGGCCTCTCCTGAGGCCACCAGGGCGGGTCCCTGAGGTCCCCGTCGTAACTCGAGAACACCTGCCGCAACTCGAGAAAATCCAGGAAGTTCTCCCTTCCAGGCGAGATGAGGCCTATTTCCGATGAGGCGTCTGGAGACTAATGACACCTAACCTCTGGAACTTCGAAAGGGTCTTTCACACCCTTGCTGCAACTCAAGAAGTTCACCGCCATACCCGTCTCCACTCGAGAGGAAGCACGATGGTCCCGCCCACATCCAGAGGAGACCCGTTTCCCCCTCGTAGCTCGAGATGAGGGATCCTTTCCCTGCTTTCAAAGGGAAAGAATTCCCGTCGTTCCCGTCGCATCTCAAGAGGAGGCACTCTCAACAGGAAAGGCGAGAGGAACTCCATGGTCGTACCACCATTCCAAGAGTCCCCCAGATGTCTCAGTCCATTCCAGAGGAACCTCTTTGCCCTGCACTGGCTCATCTTTCACGCCGAGGATCGACTCACACCACGGTGGCACGTGGGACAGCCCTGTGGGAAAGCCTCGAGGGAAAGCCTCGAGGGAAAACCACAGATCCTTTGATCCACGCGACGGGAAGCGTTACATTGCTGCTACAGCCTGGAAGGAAAGCGCACGTGCATGCCCCCACTCGAGACGAGGCCTGACTCCCCTGGGGAGACTCCAGAAGTACCCAAAGATCCATGTCAGCCCCTGAGAGGAATCCTCGGTTCCGGCCCTGACTCCACACAAGGTTTTTGGCCCCGGTATCGACGGGAGAGGAATCCCGAGAGGCCCCCTAGCAACTCGCATGGGGACTGGCCTCTCCTGAGGCCACCAGGGCGGGTCCCTGAGGTCCCCGTCGTAACTCGAGAACACCTGCCGCAACTCGAGAAAATCCAGGAAGTTCTCCCTTCCAGGCGAGATGAGGCCTATTTCCGATGAGGCGTCTGGAGACTAATGACAGCTAACCTCTGGAACTTCGAAAGGGTCTTTCACACACTTGCTGCAACTCAAGAAGTTCACCGCCATACCCGTCTCCACTCGAGAGGAAGCACGATGGTCCCGCCCACATCCAGAGGAGGCCCGTTTCCCCCTCGTAGCTCGAGATGAGGGATCCTTTCCCTGCTTTCAACGGGAAAGAATTCCCGGCGTTCCCGTCGCATCTCAAGAGGAGGCACTCTCAACAGGAAAGGCGAGAGGAACTCCATGGTCGTACCACCATTCCAAGAGTCCCCCAGATGTCTCAGTCCATTCCAAAGGAACCTCTTTGCCCTGCACTGGCTCATCTTTCACGCCGAGGATCGACTCACACCACGGTGGCACGTGGGACAGCCCTGTGGGAAAGCCTCGAGGGAAAGCCTCGAGGGAAAACCACAGATCCTTTGATCCACGCGACGGGAAGCGTGACATTTCTGCTACAGCCTGGAAGGAAAGCGCACGTGCATGCCCCCACTCGAGACGAGGCCTCATCCCCTGGGGAGACTCCAGAAGTACCCAAAGATCCATGTCAGCCCCTGAGAGGAATCCTCGGTTCCGGCCCTGACTCCACACAAGGTTTTTGGCCCCAGTATCGACGGGAGAGGAATCCCGAGAGGCCCCCTAGCAACTCGCATGGGGACTGGCCTCTCCTGAGGCCACCAGGGCGGGTCCCTGAGGTCCCCGTCGTAACTCGAGAACACCTGCCGCAACTCGAGAAAATCCAGGAAGTTCTCCCTTCCAGGCGAGATGAGGCCTATTTCCGATGAGGCGTCTGGAGACTAATGACACCTAACCTCTGGAACTTCGAAAGGGTCTTTCACACCCTTGCTGCAACTCAAGAAGTTCACCGCCATACCCGTCTCCACTCGAGAGGAAGCACGATGGTCCCGCCCACATCCAGAGGAGACCCGTTTCCCCCTCGTAGCTCGAGATGAGGGATCCTTTCCCTGCTTTCAACGGGAAAGAATTCCCGTCGTTCCCGTCGCATCTCAAGAGGAGGCACTCTCAACAGGATAGGCGAGAGGAACTCCCTGGTCATACCACCATTCCAAGAGTCCCCCAGATGTCTCAGTCCATTCCAGAGGAACCTCTTTGCCCTGCACTGGCTCATCTTTCACGCCGAGGATCGACTCACACCACGGTGGCACGTGGGACAGCCCTGTGGGAAAGCCTCGAGGGAAAGCCTCGAGGGAAAACCACAGATCCTTTGATCCACGCGACGGGAAGCGTGACATTGCTGCTACAGCCTGGAAGGAAAGCGCACGTGCATGCCCCCACTCGAGACGAGGCCTGACTCCCCTGGGGAGACTCCAGAAGTACCCAAAGATCCATGTCAGCCCCTGAGAGGAATCCTCGGTTCCGGCCCTGACTCCACACAAGGTTTTTGGCCCCGGTATCGACGGGAGAGGAATTCCGAGAGGGCCCCTAGCAACTCGCATGGGGACTGGCCTCTCCTGAGGCCACCAGGGCGGGTCCTTGAGGTCCCCGTCGTAACTCGAGAACACCTGCCGCAACTCGAGAAAATCCAGGAAGTTCTCCCTTCCAGGCGAGATGAGGCCTATTTCCGATGAGGCGTCTGGAGACTAATGACACCTAACCTCTGGAACTTCGAAAGGGTCTTTCACACCCTTGCTGCAACTCAAGAAGTTCACCGCCATACCCGTCTCCACTCAAGAGGAAGCACGGTGGTCCCGCCCACATCCAGAGGAGCCCCGTTTCCCCCTCGTAGCTCGAGATGAGGGATCCTTTCCCTGCTTTCAACGGGAAAGAATTCCCGGCGTTCCCATCGCATCTCAAGAGGAGGCACTCTCAACAGGAAAGGCGAGAGGAACTCCATGGTCGTACCACCATTCCAAGAGTCCCCCACATGTCTCAGTCCATTCCAGAGGAACCTCTTTGCACTGCACTGGCTCATCTTTCACGCCAAGGATCGACTCACACCACGGTGGCACGTGGGACAGCCCTGTGGGAAAGCCTAGAGGGAAAGCCTCGAGGGAAAACCACAGATCCTTTGATCCATGCGACGGGAAGCGTGACATTGCTGCTACAGCCTGGAAGGAAAGCGCACGTGCATGCCCCCACTCGAGACGAGGCCTGACTCCCCTGGGGAGACTCCAGAAGTACCCAAAGATCCATGTCAGCCCCTGAGAGGAATCCTCGGTTCCGGCCCTGACTCCACACAAGTTTTTTGGCCCTGGTATCGACGGGAGAGGAATCCCGAGAGGCCCCCTAGCAACTCGCATGGGGACTGGCCTCTCCTGAGGCCACCAGGGCGGGTCCCTGAGGTCCCCGTCGTAACTCGAGAACACCTGCCGCAACTCGAGAAAATCCAGGAAGTTCTCCCTTCTAGGCGAGAAGATGCCTATTTCCGATGAGGCGTCTGGAGACTATTGACACCTAACCTCTGGAACTTCGAAAGGGTATTTCACACCCTTGCTGCAACTCAAGAAGTTCACCGCCAAACCCGTCTCCACTCGAGAGGAAGCACGATGGTCCCGCCCACATCCAGAGGAGCCCCGTTTCCCCCTCGTAGCTCGAGATGAGGGATCCATTCCCTGCTTTCAACGGGAAAGAATTCCCGGCGTTCCCGTCGCATCTCGAGAGGAGGCACTCTCAACAGGAAAGGCGAGAGGAACTCCCTGGTCGTACCACCATTCCAAGAGTCCCACAGATGTCTCAGTCCATTCCAGAGGAACCTCTTTGCCCTGCACTGGCTCATCTTTCACGCCGAGGATCGACTCACACCACGGTGGCACGTGGGACAGCCCTGTGGGGAATCCTCGAGGGAAAGCCTCGATGGAAAATCACAGATCCTTTGATCCACGCGACGGGAAGCGTGACATTGCTGCTACAGCCTGGAAGGAAAGCGCACGTGCATGCCCCCACTCGAGACGAGGCCTGACTCCCCTGGGGAGACTCCAGAAGTACCCAAAGATCCATGTCAGTCCCTGAGAGGAATCCTTGGTTCCGGCCCTGACTCCACACATGGTTTTTGGCCCCGGTATCGACGGGAGAGGAATCTCGAGAGGCCCCCTAGCAACTCGCATGGGGACTGGCCTCTCCTGAGGCCACCAGGGCGGGTCCCTGAGGTCCCCGTCGTAACTCGAGAACACCTGCCGCAACTCGAGAAAATCCAGGAAGTTCTCCCTTCCAGGCGAGATGAGGCCTATTTCCGATGAGGCGTCAGGAGACTAATGACACCTAACCTCTGGAACTTCGAAAGGGTCTTTCACACCCTTCCTGCAACTCAAGAAGTTCACCGCCATACCCGTCTCCACTCGAGAGGAAGCACGATGGTCCCGCCCACATCCAGAGGAGCCCCGTTTCCCCCTCGTAGCTCGAGATGAGGGATCCTTTCCCTGCTTTCAACGGGAAAGAATTCCCGGCGTTCCCGTCGCGTCTCAAAAGGAGGCACTCTCAACAGGAAAGGCGAGAGGAACTCCATGGTCGTACCACCATTCCAAGAGTCCCCCAGATGTCTCAGTCCATTCCAGAGGAAGCTCTTTGCCCTGCACTGGCTCATCTTTCACGCCGAGGATCGACTCACACCACGCTGGCACGTGGGACAGCCCTGTGGGAAAGCCTCGAGGGAAAGCCTCGAGGGAAAACCACAGATCCTTTGATCCACGCGACGGGAAGCGTGACATTGCTGCTACAGCCTGGAAGGAAAGCGCACGTGCATGCCCCCACTCGAGACGAGGCCTGACTCCCCTGGGGAGACTCCAGAAGTACCCAAGGATCCATGTCAACCCCTGAAAGGAATCCTCGGTTCCGGCCCTGACTCCACACAAGTTTTTTGGCCCCGGTATCGACGGGAGAGGAATCCCGAGAGGCCCCCTAGCAACTCGCATGGGGACTGGCCTCTCCTGAGGCCACCAGGGCGGGTCCCTGAGGTCCCCGTCGTAACTCGAGAACACCTGCCGCAACTCGAGAAAATCCAGGAAGTTCTCCCTTCCAGGCGAGATGAGGCCTATTTCCGATGAGGCGTCTGGAGACTAATGACACCTAACCTCTGGAACTTCGAAAGGGTCTTTCACACCCTTGCTGCAACTCAAGAAGTTCACCGCCATACCCGTCTCCACTCGAGAGGAAGCACGATGGTCCCGCCCACATCCAGAGGAGCCCCGTTTCCCCCTCGTAGCTCGAGATGAGGGATCCTTTCCCTGCTTTCAACGGGAAAGAATTCCCGGCGTTCCCGTCGCATCTCAAGAGGAGGCACTCTCAACAGGAAAGGCGAGAGGAACTCCATGGTCGTACCACCATTCCAAGAGTCCCCCAGATGTCTCAGTCCATTCCAGAGGAACCTCTTTGCCCTGCACTGGCTCATCTTTCACGCCGAGGATCGACTCACACCACGCTGGCACGTGGGACAGCCCTGTGGGAAAGCCTCGAGGGAAAGCCTCGAGGGAAAACCACAGATCCTTTGATCCACGCCACGGGAAGCGTGACATTGCTGCTACAGCCTGGAAGGAAAGCGCACGTGCATGCCCCCACTCGAGACGAGGCCTGATCCCCTGGGGAGACTCCAGAAGTACCCAAAGATCCATGTCAGCCCCTGAGAGAAATCCTCGGTTCCGGCCCTGACTCCACACAAAGTTTTTGGCCCCGGTATCGACGGGAGAGGAATCCCGAGAGGCCCTCTAGCAACTCGCATGGGGACTGGCCGTTCCTGAGGCCACCAGGGCGGGTCCCTGAGGTCCCCGTCGTAACTCGAGAACACCTGCCGCAACTCGAGAAAATCCAGGAAGTTCTCCCTTCCAGGCGAGATGAGGCCTATTTCCGATGAGGCGTCTGGAGACTAATGACACCTAACCTCTGGAACTTCGAAAGGGTCTTTCACACCCTTGCTGCAACTCAAGAAGTTCACCTCCATACCCGTCTCCACTCGAGAGGAAGCACGATGGTCCCGCCCACATCCATAGGAGCCCAGTTTCCCCCTCGTAGCTCGAGATGAGGGATCCTTTCCCTGCTTTCAACGGGAAAGGATTCCCGGCGTTCAGGTCGCATCTCAAGAGGAGGCACTCTCAACAGGAAAGGCGAGAGGAACTCCATGGTCGTACCACCATTCCAAGAGTCCCCCAGATGTCTCAGTCCATTCCAGAGGAACCTCTTTGCCCTGCACTGGCTCATCTTTCACGCCGAGGATCGACTCACACCACGGAGGCACGTGGGACAGCCCTGTGGGAAAGCCTCGAGGGAAAGCCTCGAGGGAAAACCACAGATCCTTTGATCCACGCGACGGGAAGCGTGACATTGCTGCTACAGCCTGGAAGGAAAGCGCACGTGCATGCCCCCATTCGAGACGAGGCCTGACTCCCCTGGGGAGACTCCAGAAGTACCCAAAGATCCATGTCAGCCCCTGAGAGGAATCCTCGGTTCCGGCCCTGACTCCACACAAGGTTTTTGGCCCCGGTATCGACGGGAGAGGAATCCCGAGAGGCCCCCTAGCAACTCGCATGGGGACTGGCCGTTCCTGAGGCCACAAGGGCGGGTCCCTGAGGTCCCCGTCGTAACTCGAGAACACCTGCCGCAACTCGAGGAAATCCAGGAAGTTCTCCCTTCTAGGCGAGATGAGGCCTATTTCCGATGAGGCGTCTGGAGACTAATGACACCTAACCTCTGGAACTTCGAAAGGGTCTTTCACACCCTTGCTGCAACTCAAGAAGTTCACCGCCATACACGTTTCCACTCGAGAGGAAGCACGATGGTCCCGCCCACATCCAGAGGAGCCCCGTTTCCCCCTCGTAGCTCGAGATGAGGGATCCATTCCCTCTTTTCAACGGGAAAGATTTCCCGGCTTTTCCGTCGCATCTCAAGAGGAGGCACTCTCAACAGGTAAGGCGAGAGGAACTCCATGGTCGTACCACCATTCCAAGAGTCCCACAGATGTCTCAGTCCATTCCAGAGGAACCTCTTTGCCCTGCACTGGCTCATCTTTCACGCCGAGGATCGACTCACACCACGGTGGCACGTGGGACAGCCCTGTGGGAAAGCCTCGAGGGAAAGCCTCGAGGGAAAACCACAGATCCTTTGATCCACGCGACGGGAAGCGTGGCATTGCTGCTACAGCCTGGAAGGAAAGCGCACGTGCATGCCCCCACTCGAGACGATGCCTGACTCCCCTGGGGAGACTCCAGAAGTACCCAAAGATCCATGTCAGCCCCTGAGAGGAATCCTCGGTTCCGGCCCTGACTCCACACAAGCTTTTTGGCCCCGGTATCGACGGGAGAGGAATCCCGAGAGGGCCCCTAGCAACTCGCATGGGGACTGGCCTCTCCTGAGGCCACCAGGGCGGGTCCCTGAGGTCCCCGTCGTAACTCGAGAACACCTGCCGCAACTCGAGAAAATCCAGGAAGTTCTCCCTTCCAGGCGAGATGAGGCCTATTTCCGATGAGGCGTCTGGAGACTGATGCCACCTAACCTCTGGAACTTCGAAAGGGTCTTTCACACCCTTGCTGCAACTCAAGAAGTTCACCGCCATACCCGTCTCCACTCGAGAGGAAGCACGATGGTCCCGCCCACATCCAGAGGAGCCCCGTTTCCCCCTCGTAGCTCGAGATGAGGGATCCTTTCCCTGCTTTCAACGGGAAAGATTTCCCGGCTTTTCCGTCGCATCTCAAGAGGAGGCACTCTCAACAGGTAAGGCGAGAGGAACTCCATGGTCGTACCACAATTCCAAGAGTCCCCCAGATGTTTCAGTCCATTCCAGAGGAACGTCTTTGCCCTGCACTGGCTCATCTTTCACGCCGAGGATCGACTCACACCACGGTGGCACGTGGGACAGCCCTGTGGGAAAGCCTCGAGGGAAAGCCTCTAGGGAAAACCACAGATCCTTTGATCCACGCGACGGGAAGCGTGACATTGCTGCTACAGCCTGGAAGGAAAGCGCACGTGCATGCCCCCACTCGAGACGAGGCCTGACTCCCCTGGGGAGACTCCAGAAGTACCCAAAGATCCATGTCAGCCCCTGAGAGGAATCCTCGGTTCCGGCCCTGACTCCACACAAGGTTTTTGGCCCCGGTATCGACGGGAGAGGAATCACGAGAGGCCCCCTAGCAACTCGCATGGGGACTGGCCTCTCCTGAGGCCACCAGGGGGGATCCCTGAGGTCCCCGTCGTAACTCGAGAACACCTGCCGCAACTCGAGAAAATCCAGGAAGTTCTCCCTTCCAGGCGAGATGAGGCCTATTTCCGATGAGGCGTCTGGATACTAATGCCACCTAACCTCTGGAACTTCGAAAGGGTCTTTCACACACTTGCTGCAACTCAAGAAGTTCACCGCCATACCCGTCTCCACTCGAGAGGAAGCACGATGGTCCCGCCCACATCCAGAGGAGCCCAGTTTCCCCCTCGTAGCTCGAGATGAGGGATCCTTTCCCTGCTTTCAACGGGAAAGAATTCCCGCCGTTCCCGTCGCATCTCAAGAGGAGGCACTCTCAACAGGAAAGGCGAGAGGAACTCCATGGTCGTACCACCATTCCAAGAGTCCCCCAGATGTCTCAGTCCATTCCAGAGGAACCTCTTTGCCCTGCACTGGCTCATCTTTCACGCCGAGGATCGACTCACACCACGGTGGCACGTGGGACAGCCCTGTGAGAAAGCCTCGAGGGAAAACCACAGATCCTTTGATCCACGCCACGGGAAGCGTGACATTTCTGCTACAGCCTGGAAGGAAAGCGCACGTGCATGCCCCCACTCGAGACGAGGCCTGATCCCCTGGGGAGACTCCAGAAGTACCCAAAGATACATGTCAGCCCCTGAGAGGAATCCTCGGTTCCGGCCCTGACTCCACACAAAGTTTTTGGCCCCGGTATCGACGGGAGAGGAATCCCGAGAGGCCCTCTAGCAACTCGCATGGGGACTGGCCGTTCCTGAGGCCACCAGGGCGGGTCCCTGAGGTCCCCGTCGTAACTCGAGAACACCTGCCGCAACTCGAGAAAATCCAGGAAGTTCTCCCTTCCAGGCGAGATGAGGCGTATTTCCGATGAGGCGTCTGGAGACTAATGACACCTAACCTCTGGAACTTCGAAAGGGTCTTTCACACCCTTGCTGCAACTCAAGAAGTTCACCGCCATACCCGTCTCCACTCAAGAGGAAGCACGGTGGTCCCGCCCACATCCAGAGGAGCCCCGTTTCCCCCTCGTAGCTCGAGATGAGGGATCCTTTCCCTGCTTTCAACGGGAAAGAATTCCCGGCGTTCCCATCGCATCTCAAGAGGAGGCACTCTCAACAGGAAAGGCGAGAGGAACTCCATGGTCGTACCACCATTCCAAGAGTCCCCCACAAGTCTCAGTCCATTCCAGAGGAACCTCTTTGCACTGCACTGGCTCATCTTTCACGCCAAGGATCGACTCACACCACGGTGGCACGTGGGACAGCCCTGTGGGAAAGCCTAGAGGGAAAGCCTCGAGGGAAAACCACAGATCCTTTGATCCATGCGACGGGAAGCGTGACATTGCTGCTACAGCCTGGAAGGAAAGCGCACGTGCATGCCCCCACTCGAGACGAGGCCTGACTCCCCTGGGGAGACTCCAGAAGTACCCAAAGATCCATGTCAGCCCCTGAGAGGAATCCTCGGTTCCGGCCCTGACTCCACACAAGTTTTTTGGCCCCGGTATCGACGGGAGAGGAATCCCGAGAGGCCCCCTAGCAACTCGCATGGGGACTGGCCTCTCCTGAGGCCACCAGGGCGGGTCCCTGAGGTCCCCGTCGTAACTCGAGAACACCTGCCGCAACTCGAGAAAATCCAGGAAGTTCTCCCTTCTAGGCGAGAAGAGGCCTATTTCCGATGAGGCGTCTGGAGACTAATGACACCTAACCTCTGGAACTTCGAAAGGGTATTTCACACCCTTGCTGCAACTCAAGAAGTTCACCGCCATACCCGTCTCCACTCGAGAGGAAGCACGATGGTCCCGCCCACATCCAGAGGAGCCCCGTTTCCCCCTCGTAGCTCGAGATGAGGGATCCATTCCCTGCTTTCAACGGGAAAGAATTCCCGGCGTTCCCGTCGCATCTCGAGAGGAGGCACTCTCAACAGGAAAGGCGAGAGGAACTCCCTGGTCGTACCACCATTCCAAGAGTCCCACAGATGTCTCAGTCCATTCCAGAGGAACCTCTTTGCCCTGCACTGGCTCATCTTTCACGCCGAGGATCGACTCACACCACGGTGGCACGTGGGACAGCCCTGTGGGGAATCCTCGAGGGAAAGCCTCGAGGGAAAATCACAGATCCTTTGATCCACGCGACGGGAAGCGTGACATTGGTGCTACAGCCTGGAAGGAAAGCGCACGTGCATGCCCCCACTCGAGACGAGGCCTGACTCCCCTGGGGAGACTCCAGAAGTACCCAAAGATCCATGTCAGCCCCTGAGAGGAATCCTTGGTTCCGGCCCTGACTCCACACATGGTTTTTGGCCCCGGTATCGACGGGAGAGGAATCTCGAGAGGCCCCCTAGCAACTCGCATGGGGACTGGCCTCTCCTGAGGCCACCAGGGCGGGTCCCTGAGGTCCCCGTCGTAACTCGAGAACACCTGCCGCAACTCGAGAAAATCCAGGAAGTTCTCCCTTCCAGGCGAGATGAGGCCTATTTCCGATGAGGCGTCAGGAGACTAATGACACCTAACCTCTGGAACTTCGAAAGGGTCTTTCACACCCTTGCTGCAACTCAAGAAGTTCACCGCCATACCCGTCTCCACTCGAGAGGAAGCACGATGGTCCCGCCCACATCCAGAGGAGCCCCGTTTCCCCCTCGTAGCTCGAGATGAGGGATCCTTTCCCTGCTTTCAACGGGAAAGAATTCCCGGCGTTCCCGTCGCATCTCAAAAGGAGGCACTCTCAACAGGAAAGGCGAGAGGAACTCCATGGTCGTACCACCATTCCAAGAGTCCCCCAGATGTCTCAGTCCATTCCAGAGGAACCTCTTTGCCCTGCACTGGCTCATCTTTCACGCCGAGGATCGACTCACACCACGCTGGCACGTAGGACAGCCCTGTGGGAAAGCCTCGAGGGAAAGCCTCGAGGGAAAACCACAGATCCTTTGATCCACGCGACGGGAAGCGTGACATTGCTGCTACAGCCTGGAAGGAAAGCGCACGTGCATGCCCCCACTCGAGACGAGGCCTGACTCCCCTGGGGAGACTCCAGAAGTACCCAAAGATCCATGTCAACCCCTGAAAGGAATCCTCGGTTCCGGCCCTGACTCCACACAAGTTTTTTGGCCCCGGTATCGACGGGAGAGGAATCCCGAGAGGCCCCCTAGCAACTCGCATGGGGACTGGCCTCTCCTGAGGCCACCAGGGCGGGTCCCTGAGGTCCCCGTCGTAACTCGAGAACACCTGCCGCAACTCGAGAAAATCCAGGAAGTTCTCCCTTCCAGGCGAGATGAGGCCTATTTCCGATGAGGCGTCTGGAGACTGATGCCACCTAACCTCTGGAACTTCGAAAGGGTCTTTCACACCCTTGCTGCAACTCAAGAAGTTCACCGCCATACCCGTCTCCACTCGAGAGGAAGCACGATGGTCCCGCCCACATCCAGAGGAGCCCCGTTTCCCCCTCGTAGCTCGAGATGAGGGATCCTTTCCCTGCTTTCAACGGGAAAGATTTCCCGGCTTTTCCGTCGCATCTCAAGAGGAGGCACTCTCAACAGGTAAGGCGAGAGGAACTCCATGGTCGTACCACCATTCCAAGAGTCCCCCAGATGTTTCAGTCCATTCCAGAGGAACGTCTTTGCCCTGCACTGGCTCATCTTTCACGCCGAGGATCAACTCACACCACGGTGGCACGTGGGACAGCCCTGTGGGAAAGCCTCGAGGGAAAGCCTCGAGGGAAAACCACAGATCCTTTGATCCACGCGACGGGAAGCGTGACATTGCTGCTACAGCCTGGAAGGAAAGCGCACGTGCATGCCCCCACTCGAGACGAGGCCTGACTCCCCTGGGGAGACTCCAGAAGTACCCAAAGATCCATGTCAGCCCCTGAGAGGAATCCTCGGTTCCGGCCCTGACTCCACACAAGGTTTTTGGCCCCGGTATCGACGGGAGAGGAATCACGAGAGGCCCCCTAGCAACTCGCATGGGGACTGGCCTCTCCTGAGGCCACCAGGGGGGATCCCTGAGGTCCCCGTCGTAACTCGAGAACACCTGCCGCAACTCGAGAAAATCCAGGAAGTTCTCCCTTCCAGGCGAGATGAGGCCTATTTCCGATGAGGCGTCTGGATACTAATGCCACCTAACCTCTGGAACTTCGAAAGGGTCTTTCACACACTTGCTGCAACTCAAGAAGTTCACCGCCATACCCGTCTCCACTCGAGAGGAAGCACGATGGTCCCGCCCACATCCAGAGGAGCCCAGTTTCCCCCTCGTAGCTCGAGATGAGGGATCCTTTCCCTGCTTTCAACGGGAAAGAATTCCCGCCGTTCCCGTCTCATCTCAAGAGGAGGCACTCTCAACAGGAAAGGCGAGAGGAACTCCATGGTCGTACCACCATTCCAAGAGTCCCCCAGATGTCTCAGTCCATTCCAGAGGAACCTCTTTGCCCTGCACTGGCTCATCTTTCACGCCGAGGATCGACTCACACCACGGTGGCACGTGGGACAGCCCTGTGAGAAAGCCTCGAGGGAAAACCACAGATCCTTTGATCCACGCCACGGGAAGCGTGACATTGCTGCTACAGCCTGGAAGGAAAGCGCACGTGCATGCCCCCACTCGAGACGAGGCCTGATCCCCTGGGGAGACTCCAGAAGTACCCAAAGATACATGTCAGCCCCTGAGAGGAATCCTCGGTTCCGGCCCTGACTCCACACAAAGTTTTTGGCCCCGGTATCGACGGGAGAGGAATCCCGCGAGGCCCTCTAGCAACTCGCATGGGGACTGGCCGTTCCTGAGGCCACCAGGGCGGGTCCCTGAGGTCCCCGTCGTAACTCGAGAACACCTGCCGCAACTCGAGAAAATCCAGGAAGTTCTCCCTTCCAGGCGAGATGAGGCGTATTTCCGATGAGGCGTCTGGAGACTAATGACACCTAACCTCTGGAACTTCGAAAGGGTCTTTCACACCCTTGCTGCAACTCAAGAAGTTCACCGCCATACCCGTCTCCACTCAAGAGGAAGCACGGTGGTCCCGCCCACATCCAGAGGAGCCCCGTTTCCCCCTCGTAGCTCGAGATGAGGGATCCTTTCCCTGCTTTCAACGGGAAAGAATTCCCGGCGTTCCCATCGCATCTCAAGAGGACGCACTCTCAACAGGAAAGGCGAGAGGAACTCCATGGTCGTACCACCATTCCAAGAGTTCCCCAGATGTCTCAGTCCATTCCAGAGGAACCTCTTTGCCCTGCACTGGCTCATCTTTCACGCCGAGGATCGACTCACACCACGGTGGCACGTGGGACAGCCCTGTGGGAAAGCCTTTGAGGGAAAGCCTCGAGGGAAAACCACAGATCCTATGATCCACGCGACGGGAAGCGTGACATTGCTGCTAGAGCCTGGAAGGAAAGCGCACGTGCATGCCCCCACTCGAGACGAGGCCTGACTCCCCTGGGGAGACTCCAGAATTACCCAAAGATCCATGTCAGCCCATGAGAGGAATCCTCGGTTCCGACCCTGACTCCACACAAGGTTTTTGGCCCCGGTATCGACGGGAGAGGAATCCCGAGAGGACACCTAGCAACTCGCATGGGGACTGGCCTCTCCTGAGGCCACCAGGGCGGGTCCCTGAGGTCCCCGTCGTAACTCGAGAAAACCTGCCGCAACTCGAGAAAATCCAGGAAGTTCTCCCTTCCAGGCGAGATGAGGCCAATTTCCGATGAGGCGTCTGGAGCCTAATGACACCGAACCTGTGGAACTTCGAAAGGGTCTTTCACATCCTTGCTGCAACTCAAAAAGTTCACCGCCATACCCGTCTCCACACGAGAGAAAGCACGATGGTCCCGCCCACATCCAGAGGAGCCCCGTTTCCCCCTCGGAGCTCGAGATGAGGGATCCTTTCCCTGCTTTCAACGGGAAAGAATTCCCGGCATTCCCGTCGCATCTCAAGAGGAGGCACTCTCAACAGGAAAGGCGAGAGGAACTCCATGGTCGTACCACCATTCCAAGAGTCCCACAGATGTCTCAGTCCATTCCAGAGGAACCTCTTTGCCCTGCACTGGCTCATCTTTCACGCCGAGGATCGACTCACACCACGGTGGCACGTGGGACAGCCCTGTGGGAAAGCCTCGAGGGAAAGCCTCGAGGGAAAACCACAGATCCTTTGATCCACAAGACGGGAAGCGTGACATTGCTGCTACAGCCTGGAAGGAAAGCGCACGTGCATGCCCCCACTCGAGACGAGGCCTGACTCCCCTGGGGAGACTCTAGAAGTACCCAAAGATCCATGTCAGCCCCTGAGAGGAATCCTCGGTTCCGGCCCTGACTCCACACAAGGTTTTTGGCCCCGGTATCGACGGGAGAGGAAGCCCGAGAGGCCCGCTAGCAACTCGCATGGAGACTGGCCGTTCCTGAGGCCATCAGGGCGGGTCCCTGTGGTACCCGTCGTAACTCGAGAACACCTGCCGCACCTCGAGAAAATCCAGGAAGTTCTCCCTTCCAGGCTAGATGAGGCCTATTTCCGATGAGGCTTCTGGAGACTAATGACACCTAACCTCTGGAACTTCGAAAGGGTCTTTCACACCCCTGCTGCAACTCAAGAAGTTCACCGCCATACCCGTCTCCACTCGAGAGGAAGCACGATGGTCCCGCCCACATCCAGAGGAGCCCTGTTTCCCCCTCGTAGCTCGAGATGAGGGATCCTTTCCCTGCTTTCAACGGGAAAGAATTCCCGGCGTTCCCGGCGCATCTCAAGAGGAGGCACTCTCAACAGGAAAGGCGAGAGGAACTCCATGGTCGTACCACCATTCCAAGAGTCCCCCAGATGTCTCAGTCCATTCCAGAGGAACCTCTTTGCCCTGCACTGGCTCATCTTTCACGCCGAGGATCGACTCACACCACGGTGGCACGTGGGACAGCCCTGTGGGAAAGCCTCGAGGGAAAGCCTCGAGGGAAAAACACAGATCCTTTAATCCTCGCGATGCGAAGCGTGACATTGCTGCTACAGCCTGGAAGGAAAGCGCACGTGCATGCCCCCACTCGAGACGAGGCCTGACTCCCCTGGGGAGACTCCAGAAGTACCCAAAGATCCATGTAACCCCTGAGAGGAATGCTCGGTTCCGGCCCTGACTCCACACAAGCATTTTGGCCCCGGTATCGACGGGAGAGGAATCCCGAGAGGCCCCCTAGCAACTCGCATGGGGACTGGCCTCTCCTGAGGCCACCAGGGCGGGTCCCTGAGGTCCCCATCGTAACTCGAGAACACCTGCCGCAACTCGAGAAAATCCAGGAAGTTCTCCCTTCCAGGCGAGATGAGGCCTATTTCCGATGAGGCGTCTGGAGACTAATGACACCTAACCTCTGGAACTTCGAAAGGGTCTTTCACACCCTTGCTGCAACTCAAGAAGTTCACCGCCATACCCGTGTCCACTCGGGAGGAAGCACGATGGTCCCGCCCACATCAAGAGGAGCCCCGTTTCCCCCTCGGAGCTCGAGATGAGGGATCCTTTCCCTGCTTTCAACGGGAAAGAATTCCCGGCGTTCCCGTCGCATCTCAAGAGGAGGCACTCTCAACAGGAAAGGCGAGAGGAACTCCATGGTCGTACCACCATTCCAAGAGTCCCCCAGATGTCTCAGTCCATTCCAGAGGAAACCCTTTGCCCTGCACTGGCTCATCTTTCACGCCGAGGATCGACTCACACCACGGTGGCACGTGGGACAGCCCTGTGGGAAAGCCTCGAGGGAAAGCCTCGAGGGAAAACCACAGATCCTTTGATCCACGCGACGGGAAGCGTGACATTGCTGCTACAGCCTGGAAGGAAAGCGCACGTCCATGCCCCCACTCGAGACCAGGCCTGACTCCCCTGGGGAGACTCTAGAAGTACCCAAAGATCCATGTCAGCCCCTGAGAGGAATCCTCGGTTCTGGCCCTGACTCCACACAAGGTTTTTGGCCCCGGTATCGACGGGAGAGGAATCCCGAGAGGCTCCCTAGCAACTCGCATGGGGACTGGCCTCTCCTGAGGCCATCAGGGCGGGTCCCTGTGGTACCCGTCGTAACTCGAGAACACCTGCCGCACCTCGAGAAAATCCAGGAAGTTCTCCCTTCCAGGCTAGATGAGGCCTATTTCCGATGAGGCGTCTGGAGACTAATGACACCTAACCTCTGGAACTTCGAAAGGGTCTTTCACACCCTTGCTGCAAATCAAGAAGTTCACCGACATACCCGTGTCCACTCGAGAGGAAGCACGATGGTCCTGCCCACATCCCGAGGAGCCCCGTTTCCCCCTCGTAGCTCGAGATGAGGGATCCTTTCCCTGCTTTCAACGGGAAAGAATTCCCGGCGTTCCCATCGCATCTCAAGAGGAGGCACTCTCAACAGGAAAGGCGAGAGGAACTCCATGGTCGTACCACCATTCCAAGAGTCCCCCAGATGTCTCAGTCCATTCCAGAGGAACCTCTTTGCCCTGCACTGGCTCATCTTTCACGCCGAGGATCGACTCACACCACGGTGGCACGTGGGACAGCCCTGTGGGAAAACCTCGAGGGAAATCCTCGAGGGAAAACCACAGATCCTTTGATGCACGCGACGGGAAGCGTGACATTGCTGCTACAGCCTGGAAGGAAAGCACACGTGCATGCCCCCACTCGAGACGAGGCCTGACTCCCCTGGGGAGACTCCAGAAGTACCCAAAGATCCATGTCAGCCCCTGAGAGGAATCCTCAGTTCCAGCCCTGACTCCACACAAGGTTTTTGGCCCCGGTATCGACGGGAGAGGAATCCCGAGAGGCCCCCTAGCAACTCGCATGGGGACTGGCCTCTCCTGAGGCCACCAGGGCGGGTCCCTGAGGTCCCCGTCGTAACTCGAGAACACCTGCCCCAACTCGAGAAAATCCAGGAAGTTCTCCCTTCCAGGCGAGATGAGGCCTATTTCCGATGAGGCGTCTGGAGACTAATGACACCCAACCTCTGGAACTTCGAAAGGGTCTTTCACACCCTTGCTGCAACTCAAGAAGTTCACCGACATACCCGTGTCCACTCGAGAGGAAGCACGATGGTCCCGCCCACATCCCGAGGAGCCCCGATTCCCCCTCGTAGCTCGAGATGAGGGATCCTTTCCCTGCTTTCAACGGGAAAGAATTCCCGGCATTCCCGTCGCATCTCAAGAGGAGGCACTCTCAACAGGAAAGGCGAGAGGAACTCCATGGTCGTACCACCATTCCAAGAGTCCCCCAGATGTCTCAGTCCATTCCAGAGGAACCTCTTTGCCCTGCACTGGCTCATCTTTCACGCCGAGAATCGACTCACACCACGGTGGCACGTGGGACAGCCCTGTGGTAAAGCCTCGAGGGAAAGCCTAGAGGGAAAACCACAGATACTTTGATCCACGCGACGGGAAGCGTGACATTGCTGCTACAGCCTGGAAGGAAAGCGCACGTGCATGCCCCCACTCGAGACGAGGCCTGACTCCCCTGGGGAGACTCCAGAAGTACCCAAAGATCCATGTAACCCCTGAGAGGAATGCTCGGTTCCGGCCCTGACTCCACACAAGCATTTTGGCCCCGGTATCGACGGGAGAGGAATCCCGAGAGGCCCCCTAGCAACTCGCATGGGGACTGGCCTCTCCTGAGGCCACCAGGGCGGGTCCCTGAGGTCCCCGTCGTAACTCGGGAACACCTGCCGCAACTCGAGAAAATCCAGGAAGTTCTCCCTTCCAGGCGAGATGAGGCCTATTTCCGATGAGGCGTCTGGAGACTAATGACACCTACCCTCTGGAACTTCGAAAGGGTCTTTCACACCCTTGCTGCAACTCAAGAAGTTCACCGCCATACCCGTCTCCACTCGAGAGGAAGCACGATGGTCCCGCCCACATCCAGAGGAGCCCCGTTTCCCCCTCGTAGCTCAAGATGAGGGATCCTTTCCCTGCTTTCAACGGGAAAGAATTCCCGGAGTTCCCGTCGCATCTCAAGAGGAGGCACTCTCAACAGGAAAGGCGGGAGGAACTCCATGGTCGTACCACCATTCCAAGAGTCCCCCAGATGTCTCAGTCCATTCCAGAGGAACCTCTTTGCCCTGCACTGGCTCATCTTTCACTCCGAGGATCGACTCACACCACGGTGGCACGTGGGACAGCCCTGTGGGAAAGCCTGGAGGGAAAACCACAGATCCTTTGATCCATGGGTCGAGAAGCGTGACATTGCTGCTACAGCTTGGAAGGATAGCGCACGTGCATGCCCCCACTCGAGACGAGGCCTGACTCCCCTGCGGAGACTCCAGAAGTACCCAAAGATCCATGTCAGCCCCTGAGAGGAATCCTCGTTTCCGGCCCTGACTCCACACAAGGTTTTTGGCCCCGGTATCGACGGGAGAGGAATTCCGAGAGGCCCCCTAGCAACTCGCATGCGGACTGGCCTCTCCTGAGGCCACCAGGGCGGGTCCCTGAGGTCCCCGTCGTAACTCGAGAACACCTGCCGCATCTCGAGAAAATCCAGGAAATTCTCCCTTCCAGGCGAGAAGAATCCTATTTCCGATGAGGCGTCTGGAGACTAATGACACCTAACCTCTGGAATTTCGAAAGGGTCTTTCAAACCCTTGCTGGAACTCAAGAAGTTCACTTCCATACCCGTCTTCACTCGAGAGGAAGCAGGATGGTCCCGCCCACATCCAGAGGAGCCCCGTTTCCCCCTCGTAGCTCGAGATGAGGGATCCTTTGCCTGCTTTCAACGGGAAAGAATTCCCGGCGTTCCCATCGCATCTCAAGAGGAGGCACTCTCAACAGGAAAGGCGAGAGGAACTCCATGGTGGTACCACCATTCCAAGAGTCCCCCAGATGTCTCAGTCCATTCCAGAGGAACCTCTTTGCCCTGCACTGGCTCATCTTTCACGCCGAGGATCGACTCACACCACGGTGGCACGTGGGACAGCCCTGTGGGAAAGCCTCGAGGGAAAGCCTCGAGGGAAAACCACAGATCCTATGATCCACGCGACGGGAAGCGTGACATTGCTGCTACAGCATGGAAAGAAAACGCACGTGCATGCCCCCACTCGAGACGAGGCCTGACTCCCCTGCGGAGACTCCAGAAGTACCCAAAGATCCATGTCAGCCCCTGAGAGGAATCCTCGTTTCCGGCCCTGACTCCACACAAGGTTTTTGGCCCCGGTATCGACGGGAGAGGAATCCCGAGAGGCCCCCTAGCAACTCGCATGTGGACTGGCCTCTCCTGAGGCCACCAGGGCGGGTCCCTGAGGTCCCCGTCGTAACTCGAGAACACCTGCCGCATCTCGAGAAAATCCAGGAAGTTCTCCCTACCAGGCGAGATGAGGCCTATTTCCGATGAGGCGTCTGGAGACTAATGACACCTAACCTCTGGAACTTCGAAAGGGTCTTTCACACCCTTGCTGCAACTCAAGAAGTTCACTTCCATACCCGTCTCCACTCGAGAGGAAGCACGATGGTCCCGCCCACATCCAGAGGAGCCCCGTTTCCCCCTCGTAGCTCGAGATGAGGGATCCTTTTCCTGCTTTCAACGGGAAAGTATTCCCGGCGTTCCCGTCGCATCTCAAGAGGAGGCACTCTCAACAGGAAAGGCGAGAGGAACTCCATGATCGTACCACCATTCCAAGAGTCCCTCAGATGTCTCAGTCCATTCCAGAGGAACCTCTTTGCCCTGCACTGGCTCATCTTTCACGCCGAGGATCGACTCACACCACGGTGGCACGTGGGACAGCCCTGTGGTAAAGCCTCGAGGGAAAGCCTCGAGGGAAAACCACAGATCCTATGATCCACGCTTCGGGAAGCGTGACATTGCTGCTAGAGCCTGGAAGGAAAGCGCACGTGCATGCCCCCACTCGAGACGAGGCCTGACTCCCCTGGGGAGACTCCAGAAGTACCCAAAGATCCATGTCAGCCCCTGAGAGGAATCCTCGGTTCCGGCCCTGACTCCACACAAGGTTTTTGGCCCCGGTATCGACGGGAGAGGAATCCCGAGAGGCCCCCTAGCAACTCGCATGGGGACTGGCCTCTCCTGAGGCCACCAGGGCGGGTCCCTGAGGTCCCCGTCGTAACTCGAGAACACCTGCCGCAACTCGAGAAAATCCAGGAAGTTCTCCCTTCCAGGCGAGATGAGGCCTATTTCCGATGAGGCGTCTGGAGACTAATGACACCTAACCTCTGGAACTTCGAAAGGGTCTTTCACACCCTTGCTGCAACTCAAGAAGTTCACCGCCATACCCGTCTCCACTCGAGAGGAAGCACGATGGTCCCGCCCACATCCAGAGGAGCCCCGTTTCCCCCTCGTAGCTCGAGATGAGGGATCCTTTCCCTGCTTTCAACGGGAAAGTATTCCCGTCATTCCCGTCGCATCTCAAGAGGAGGCACTCTCAACAGGAAAGGCGAGAGGAACTCCATGGTCGTACCACCATTCCAAGAGTCCCCCAGATGTCTCAGTCCATTCCAGAGGAAACTCTTTGCCCTGCACTGGCTCATCTTTCACGCCGAGGATCGACTCACACCACGGTGGCACGTGGGACAGCCCTGTGGGAAAGCCTCGAGGGAAAACCACAGATCCTTTGATCCACGCGACGGGAAGCGTGACATTGCTGCTACAGCCTGGAAGGAAAGCGCACGTGCATGCCCCCACTCGAGACAAGGCCTGACTCCCCTGGGGGGACTCCAGAAGAACCCAAAGATCCATGTCAGCCCCTGAGAGGAATCCTCGGTTCCGGCCCTGACTCCATACAAAGTTTTTGGCCCCGGTATCGACGGGAGAGGAATCCCGAGAGGCCCCCTAGCAACTCGCATGGGGACTGGCCTCTCCTGAGGCCACCAGGGCGGGTCCCTGAGGTCCCCGTCGTAACTCGAGAACACCTGCCCCAACTCGAGAAAATCCAGGAAGTTCTCCCTTCCATGCGAGATGAGGCCTATTTCCGATGAGGCGTCTGGAGACTAATGACACCTAACCTCTGGAACTTCGAAAGGGTCTTTCACACCCTTGCTGCAACTCAAGAATTTCACCGCCATACCCGTCTCCACTCGAGAGGAAGCATGATGGTCCCGCCCACATCCCGAGGAGCCCGGTTTCCCCCTCGTAGCTCGAGATGAGGGATCCTTTCCCTGCGTTCAACGGGAAAGAATTCCCGGAGTTCCCGTCACAACTCAAGAGGAGGCACTCTCAACAGGAAAGGCGAGAGGAACTCCATGGTCGTACCACCATTCCAAGAGTCCCCCAGATGTCTCAGTCCATTCCAGAGGAACCTCTTTGCCCTGCACTGGCTCATCTTTCACGCCGAGGATCGACTCACACCACGGTGGCACGTGGGAGAGCCCTGTGGGAAAGCCTCGAGGGAAAGCCTCGAGGGAAAACCACAGATCCTTTGATCCACGCGACGGGAAGCGTGACATTGCTGCTACAGCCTGGAAGGAAAGCACACGTGCATGCCCCCACTCGAGACGAGGCCTGACTCCCCTGGTGAGACTCCAGAAGTACCCAAAGATCCATGTCAGCCCCTGAGAGGAATCCTCGGTTCCGGCCCTGACTCCACACAAGGTTTTTGGCCCCGGTATCGACGGGAGAGGAATCCCGAGAGGCCCCCTAGCAACTCGCATGGGGACTGGCCTCTCCTGAGGCCACCAGGGCGGGTCCCTGAGGTCCCCGTCGTAACTCGGGAACACCTGCCGCAACTCGAGAAAATCCAGGAAGTTCTCCCGTCCAGGCGAGATGAGGCCTATTTCCGATGAGGCGTCTGGAGACTAATGACACCTAACCTCTGGAACTTCGAAAGGGTCTTTCACACCCTTGCTGCAACTCAAGAAGTTCACCGCCATACCCGTCTCCACTCGAGAGGAAGCACGATGGTCCCGCCCACATCCAGAGGAGCCCCGTTTCCCCCTCGTAGCTCAAGATGAGGGATCCTTTCCCTGCTTTCAACGGGAAAGAATTCCCGGAGTTCCCGTCGCATCTCAAGAGGAGGCACTCTCAACAGGAAAGGCGAGAGGAACTCCATGGTCGTACCACCATTCCAAGAGTCCCCCAGATGTCTCAGTCCATTCCAGAGGAACCTCTTTGCCCTGCACTGGCTCATCTTTCACGCCGAGGATCGACTCACACCACGGTGGCACGTGGGACAGCCCTGTGGGAAAGCCTCGAGGGAAAACCACAGATCCTTTGATCCATGGGTCGAGAAGCGTGACATTGCTGCTACAGCCTGGAAGGAAAGCGCACGTGCATGCCCCCACTCGAGACGAGGCCTGACTCCCCTGGGGAGACTCCAGAAGTACCCAAAGATCCATGTAACCCCTGAGAGGAATGCTCGGTTCCGGCCCTGACTCCACACAAGCATTTTGGCCCCGGTATCGACGGGAGAGGAATCCCGAGAGGCCCCCTAGCAACTCGCATGGGGACTGGCCTCTCCTGAGGCCACCAGGGCGGGTTCCCTGAGGTCCCCGTCGTAACTCGGGAACACCTGCCGCAACTCGAGAAAATCCAGGAAGTTCTCCCTTCCAGGCGAGATGAGGCCTATTTCCGATGAGGCGTCTGGAGACTAATGACACCTACCCTCTGGAACTTCGAAAGGGTCTTTCACACCCTTGCTGCAACTCAAGAAGTTCACCGCCATACCCGTCTCCACTCGAGAGGAAGCACGATGGTCCCGCCCACATCCAGAGGAGCCCCGTTTCCCCCTCGTAGCTCAAGATGAGGGATCCTTTCCCTGCTTTCAACGGGAAAGAATTCCCGGAGTTCCCGTCGCATCTCAAGAGGAGGCACTCTCAACAGGAAAGGCGAGAGGAACTCCATGGTCGTACCACCATTCCAAGAGTCCCCCAGATGTCTCAGTCCATTCCAGAGGAACCTTTTTGCCCTGCACTGGCTCATCTTTCACGCCGAGGATCGACTCACACCACGGTGGCACGTGGGACAGCCCTGTGGGAAAGCCTGGAGGGAAAACCACAGATCCTTTGATCCATGGGTCGAGAAGCGTGACATTGCTGCTACAGCTTGGAAGGATAGCGCACGTGCATGCCCCCACTCGAGACGAGGCCTGACTCCCCTGCGGAGACTCCAGAAGTACCCAAAGATCCATGTCAGCCCCTGAGAGGAATCCTCGTTTCCGGCCCTGACTCCACACAAGGTTTTTGGCCCCGGTATCGACGGGAGAGGAATTCCGAGAGGCCCCCTAGCAACTCGCATGCGGACTGGCCTCTCCTGAGGCCACCAGGGCGGGTCCCTGAGGTCCCCGTCGTAACTCGAGAACACCTGCCGCATCTCGAGAAAATCCAGGAAATTCTCCCTTCCAGGCGAGAAGAATCCTATTTCCGATGAGGCGTCTGGAGACTAATGACACCTAACCTCTGGAATTTCGAAAGGGTCTTTCAAACCCTTGCTGGAACTCAAGAAGTTCACTTCCATACCCGTCTTCACTCGAGAGGAAGCAGGATGGTCCCGCCCACATCCAGAGGAGCCCCGTTTCCCCCTCGTAGCTCGAGATGAGGGATCCTTTGCCTGCTTTCAACGGGAAAGAATTCCCGGCGTTCCCATCGCATCTCAAGAGGAGGCACTCTCAACAGGAAAGGCGAGAGGAACTCCATGGTGGTACCACCATTCCAAGAGTCCCCCAGATGTCTCAGTCCATTCCAGAGGAAGCTCTTTGCCCTGCACTGGCTCATCTTTCACGCCGAGGATCGACTCACACCACGGTGGCACGTGGGACAGCCCTGTGGGAAAGCCTCGAGGGAAAGCCTCGAGGGAAAACCACAGATCCTATGATCCACGCGACGGGAAGCGTGACATTGCTGCTACAGCCTGGAAGGAAAGTGCACGTGCATGCCCCCTCACGAGACGAGGCCTGTCTCCCCTGGCGAGACTCCAGAAGTACCCAAAGATCCATATCAGCCCCTGAGAGGAATCCTCGGTTCTGGCCCTGACTTCACACAAGGTTTTTGGCCCCGGTATCGACGGGAGAGGAATCCCGAGAGGCCCCCTAGCAACTCGCATGGTGACTGGCCACTCCTGAGGCCACCAGGGCGGGTCCCTGAGGTCCCCGTCGTAACTCGAGAACACCTGCCGCAACTCGAGAAAATCCAGGAAGTTCTCCCTTCCAGGCGAGATGAGGCCTATTTCCGATGAGGCGTCTGGAGACTAATGACACCTAACCTCTGGAACTTCGAAAGGGTCTTTCACACCCTTGCTGCAACTCAAGAAGTTCACCGCCATACCCGTCTCCACTTGAGAGGAAGCACGATGGTCCCGCCCACATCCAGAGGAGCCCCGTTTCCCCCTCGTAGCTCGAGATGAGGGATCCTTTGCCTGCTTTCAACGGGAAAGAATTCCCGGAGTTCCCGTCGCATCTCAATAGGAGGCACTCTCAACAGGAAAGGCGAGAGGAACTCCATGGTCGTACCACCATTCCAAGAGTCCCCCAGATGTCTCAGTCCATTCCAGAGGAACCTCTTTGCCCTGCACTGGCTCATCTTTCACGCCGAGGATCGACTCACACCACGGTGGCACGTGGGACAGCCCTGTGGGAAAGCCTCGAGGGAAAACCACAGATCCTTTGATCCACGCGACGGGAAGCGTGACATTGCTGCTACAGCATGGAAAGAAAACGCACGTGCATGCCCCCACTCGAGACGAGGCCTGACTCCCCTGCGGAGAATCCAGAAGTACCCAAAGATCCATGTCAGCCCCTGAGAGGAATCCTCGTTTCCGGCCCTGACTCCACACAAGGTTTTTGGCCCCGGTATCGACGGGAGAGGAATCCCGAGAGGCCCCCTAGCAACTCGCATGTGGACTGGCCTCTCCTGAGGCCACCAGGGCGGGTCCCTGAGGTCCCCGTCGTAACTCGAGAACACCTGCCGCATCTCGAGAAAATCCAGGAAGTTCTCCCTACCAGGCGAGATGAGGCCTATTTCCGATGAGGCGTCTGGAGACTAATGACACCTAACCTCTGGAACTTCGAAAGGGTCTTTCACACCCTTGCTGCAACTCAAGAAGTTCACTTCCATTCCCGTCTCCACTCGAGAGGAAGCAGGATGGTCCCGCCCACATCCAGAGGAGCCCCGTTTCCCCCTCGTAGCTCGAGATGAGGGATCCTTTTCCTGCTTTCAACGGGAAAGTATTCCCGGCGTTCCCGTCGCATCTCAAGAGGAGGCACTCTCAACAGGAAAGGCGAGAGGAACTCCATGATCGTACCACCATTCCAAGAGTCCCTCAGATGTCTCAGTCCATTCCAGAGGAACCTCTTTGCCCTGCACTGGCTCATCTTTCACGCCGAGGATCGACTCACACCACGGTGGCACGTGGGACAGCCCTGTGGGAAAGCCTCGAGGGAAAGCCTCGAGGGAAAACCACAGATCCTATGATCCACGCTTCGGGAAGCGTGACATTGCTGCTAGAGCCTGGAAGGAAAGCGCACGTGCATGCCCCCACTCGAGACGAGGCCTGACTCCCCTGGGGAGACTCCAGAAGTACCCAAAGATCCATGTCAGCCCCTGAGAGGAATCCTCGGTTCCGGCCCTGACTCCACACAAGGTTTTTGGCCCCGGTATCGACGGGAGAGGAATCCCGAGAGGCCCCCTAGCAACTCGCATGGGGACTGGCCTCTCCTGAGGCCACCAGGGCGGGTCCCTGAGGTACCCGTCGTAACTCGAGAACACCTGCCGCAACTCGAGAAAATCCAGGAAATTCTCCCTTCCAGGCGAGATGAGGCCTATTTCCGATGAGGCGTCTGGAGACTAATGACACCTAACCTCTGGAACTTCGAAAGGGTCTTTCACACCCTTGCTGCAACTCAAGAAGTTCACCGCCATACCCGTCTCCACTCGAGAGGAAGCACGATGGTCCCGCCCACATCCAGAGGAGCCCCGTTTCCCCCTCGTAGCTCGAGATGAGGGATCCTTTCCCTGCTTTCAACGGGAAAGTATTCCCGTCATTCCCGTCGCATCTCAAGAGGAGGCACTCTCAACAGGAAAGGCGAGAGGAACTCCATGGTCGTACCACCATTCCAAGAGTCCCCCAGATGTCTCAGTCCATTCCAGAGGAAACTCTTTGCCCTGCACTGGCTCATCTTTCATGCCGAGGATCGACTCACACCACGGTGGCACGTGGGACAGCCCTGAGATAAGCCTCGAGGGAAAGCCTCGAGGGAAAACCACAGATCCTTTGATCCACGCGAAGGGAAGCGTGACATTGCTGCTACAGCCTGGAAGGAAAGCGCACGTGCATGCCCCCACTCGAGACGAGGCCTGACTCCCCTGGGGAGACTCCAGAAGTACCCAAAGATCCATGTCAGCCCCTGAGAGGAATCCTCGGTTCCGGCCCTGACTCCACCCAAGGTTTTTGGCCCCGGTATCGACGGGAGAGGAATCCCGAGAGGCCCCCTAGCAACTCGCATGGGGACTGGCCTCTCCTGAGGCCACCAGGGCGGGTCCCTGAGGTCCCCGTCGTAACTCGAGAACACCTGCCCCAACTCGAGAAAATCCAGGAAGTTCTCCCTTCCAGGCGAGATGAGGCCTATTTCCGATGAGGCGTCTGGAGACTAATGACACCTAACCTCTGGAATTTCGAAAGAGTCTTTCACACCCTTGCTGCAACTCAAGAAGTTCACCGCCATACCCGTATCCACTCGAGAGGAAGCACGATGGTCCCGCCCACATCCAGAGGAGCCCCGTTTCCCCCTCGTAGCTCGAGATGAGGGATCCTTTGCCTGCTTTCAACGGGAAAGAATTCCCGGCGTTCCCGTCGCATCTCAAGAGGAGGCACTCTCAACAGGAAAGGCGAAAGGAACTCCATGGTCGTACCACCATTCCAAGAGTCCCCCAGATGTCTCAGTCCATTCCAGAGGAACCTCTTTGCCCTGCACTGGCTCATCTTTCACGCCGAGGATCGACTCACACCACGGTGGCACGTGGGACAGCCCTGTGGGAAAGCCTCGAGGGAAAGCCTCGAGGGAAAACCACAGATCCTTTGATCCACGCGACGGGAAGCGTGACATTGCTGCTACAGCCTGGAAGGAAAGCGCACGTGCATGCCCCCACTCGAGACGAGGCCTGACTCCACTGGGGAGTCTCCAGACGTACCCAAAGATCCATGTCAGCCCATGAGAGGAATCCTCGGTTACGGCCCTGACTCCACACAAGGTTGTTGGCCCCGGTATCGACGGGAGAGGAATCCCGAGAGGCCCCCTAGCAACTCGCATAGGGACTGGCCTCTCCTGAGGCCACCAGGGCGGGTCCCTGAGGTCCCCGTCGTAACTCGAGAACACCTGCCGCAACTCGAGAAAATCCAGGAAGTTCTCCCTTCCAGGCGAGATGAGGCCTATTTCTGATGAGGCGTCTGGAGACTAATGACACCTAACCTCTGGAACTTCGAAAGGGTCTTTCACACCCTTGCTGCAACTCAAGAAGTTCACCGCCATACCCGTCTCCACTCGAGATGAAGCACGATGGTCCCGCCCACATCCAGAGGAGCCCCGTTTTCCCCTCGTAGCTCGAGATGAGGGATCCTTTCCCTGGTTTCAAAGGGAAAGAGTTCCCGGCGTTCCCGTCGCATCTCAAGAGGAGGCACTCTCAACAGGAACGGTGAGAGGAACTCCATGGTCGTACCACCATTCCAAGAGTCCCCCAGATATCTCAGTCCATTCCAGAGGAACCTCTTTGTCCTGCACTGGCTCATCTTTCACGCCGAGGATCGACTCACACCACGGTGGCACGTGGGACAGCCCTGTGGGAAAGCCTCGAGGGAAAACCACAGATCCTTTGATCCACGCGACGGGAAGCGTGACATTGCTGCTACAGCCTGGAAGGAAAGTGCACGTGCATGCCCCCACTCGAGACGAGGCCTGACTCCCCTGGGGAGACTCCAGAAGTACCCAAAGATCCATGTCAGCCCCTGAGAGGAATCCTCGGTTCCGGCCCTGACTGTACACAAGGTTTTTGGCCCCGGTATCGACGGGAGAGGAATCCCGAGAGGCCCCTTAGCAACTCGCATAGGGACTGGCCTCTCCTGAGGCCACCAGTGCGGGTTCCTGAGGTCCCCGTCATAACTCGAGAACACCTGCCGCAACTCGAGAAAATCCAGGAAGTTCTCCCTTCCAGGCGAGATGAGGCCTATTTCCTATGAGGCGTCTGGAGACTAATGACACCTAACCTCTGGAACTTCGAAAGGGTCTTTCACACCCTTGCTGCAACTCAAGAAGTTCACCGCCATACCCGTCTCCACTCGAGAGGAAGCACGATGGTCCCGCCCACATCCAGAGGAGCCCCGTTTCCCCCTCGTAGCTCAAGATGAGGGATCCTTTCCCTGCTTTCAACGGGAAAGAATTCCCGGAGTTCCCGTCGCATCTCAAGAGGAGGCACTCTCAACAGGAAAGGCGAGAGGAACTCCATGGTCGTACCACCATTCCAAGAGTCCCCCAGATGTCTCAGTCCATTCCAGAGGAACCTTTTTGCCCTGCACTGGCTCATCTTTCACGCCGAGGATCGACTCACACCACGGTGGCACGTGGGACAGCCCTGTGGGAAAGCCTGGAGGGAAAACCACAGATCCTTTGATCCATGGGTCGAGAAGCGTGACATTGCTGCTACAGCTTGGAAGGATAGCGCACGTGCATGCCCCCACTCGAGACGAGGCCTGACTCCCCTGCGGAGACTCCAGAAGTACCCAAAGATCCATGTCAGCCCCTGAGAGGAATCCTCGTTTCCGGCCCTGACTCCACACAAGGTTTTTGGCCCCGGTATCGACGGGAGAGGAATTCCGAGAGGCCCCCTAGCAACTCGCATGCGGACTGGCCTCTCCTGAGGCCACCAGGGCGGGTCCCTGAGGTCCCCGTCGTAACTCGAGAACACCTGCCGCATCTCGAGAAAATCCAGGAAATTCTCCCTTCCAGGCGAGAAGAATCCTATTTCCGATGAGGCGTCTGGAGACTAATGACACCTAACCTCTGGAATTTCGAAAGGGTCTTTCAAACCCTTGCTGGAACTCAAGAAGTTCACTTCCATACCCGTCTTCACTCGAGAGGAAGCAGGATGGTCCCGCCCACATCCAGAGGAGCCCCGTTTCCCCCTCGTAGCTCGAGATGAGGGATCCTTTGCCTGCTTTCAACGGGAAAGAATTCCCGGCGTTCCCATCGCATCTCAAGAGGAGGCACTCTCAACAGGAAAGGCGAGAGGAACTCCATGGTGGTACCACCATTCCAAGAGTCCCCCAGATGTCTCAGTCCATTCCAGAGGAAGCTCTTTGCCCTGCACTGGCTCATCTTTCACGCCGAGGATCGACTCACACCACGGTGGCACGTGGGACAGCCCTGTGGGAAAGCCTCGAGGGAAAGCCTCGAGGGAAAACCACAGATCCTATGATCCACGCGACGGGAAGCGTGACATTGCTGCTACAGCCTGGAAGGAAAGTGCACGTGCATGCCCCCTCACGAGACGAGGCCTGTCTCCCCTGGCGAGACTCCAGAAGTACCCAAAGATCCATATCAGCCCCTGAGAGGAATCCTCGGTTCTGGCCCTGACTTCACACAAGGTTTTTGGCCCCGGTATCGACGGGAGAGGAATCCCGAGAGGCCCCCTAGCAACTCGCATGGTGACTGGCCACTCCTGAGGCCACCAGGGCGGGTCCCTGAGGTCCCCGTCGTAACTCGAGAACACCTGCCGCAACTCGAGAAAATCCAGGAAGTTCTCCCTTCCAGGCGAGATGAGGCCTATTTCCGATGAGGCGTCTGGAGACTAATGACACCTAACCTCTGGAACTTCGAAAGGGTCTTTCACACCCTTGCTGCAACTCAAGAAGTTCACCGCCATACCCGTCTCCACTTGAGAGGAAGCACGATGGTCCCGCCCACATCCAGAGGAGCCCCGTTTCCCCCTCGTAGCTCGAGATGAGGGATCCTTTGCCTGCTTTCAACGGGAAAGAATTCCCGGAGTTCCCGTCGCATCTCAATAGGAGGCACTCTCAACAGGAAAGGCGAGAGGAACTCCATGGTCGTACCACCATTCCAAGAGTCCCCCAGATGTCTCAGTCCATTCCAGAGGAACCTCTTTGCCCTGCACTGGCTCATCTTTCACGCCGAGGATCGACTCACACCACGGTGGCACGTGGGACAGCCCTGTGGGAAAGCCTCGAGGGAAAACCACAGATCCTTTGATCCACGCGACGGGAAGCGTGACATTGCTGCTACAGCATGGAAAGAAAACGCACGTGCATGCCCCCACTCGAGACGAGGCCTGACTCCCCTGCGGAGAATCCAGAAGTACCCAAAGATCCATGTCAGCCCCTGAGAGGAATCCTCGTTTCCGGCCCTGACTCCACACAAGGTTTTTGGCCCCGGTATCGACGGGAGAGGAATCCCGAGAGGCCCCCTAGCAACTCGCATGTGGACTGGCCTCTCCTGAGGCCACCAGGGCGGGTCCCTGAGGTCCCCGTCGTAACTCGAGAACACCTGCCGCATCTCGAGAAAATCCAGGAAGTTCTCCCTACCAGGCGAGATGAGGCCTATTTCCGATGAGGCGTCTGGAGACTAATGACACCTAACCTCTGGAACTTCGAAAGGGTCTTTCACACCCTTGCTGCAACTCAAGAAGTTCACTTCCATTCCCGTCTCCACTCGAGAGGAAGCAGGATGGTCCCGCCCACATCCAGAGGAGCCCCGTTTCCCCCTCGTAGCTCGAGATGAGGGATCCTTTTCCTGCTTTCAACGGGAAAGTATTCCCGGCGTTCCCGTCGCATCTCAAGAGGAGGCACTCTCAACAGGAAAGGCGAGAGGAACTCCATGATCGTACCACCATTCCAAGAGTCCCTCAGATGTCTCAGTCCATTCCAGAGGAACCTCTTTGCCCTGCACTGGCTCATCTTTCACGCCGAGGATCGACTCACACCACGGTGGCACGTGGGACAGCCCTGTGGGAAAGCCTCGAGGGAAAGCCTCGAGGGAAAACCACAGATCCTATGATCCACGCTTCGGGAAGCGTGACATTGCTGCTAGAGCCTGGAAGGAAAGCGCACGTGCATGCCCCCACTCGAGACGAGGCCTGACTCCCCTGGGGAGACTCCAGAAGTACCCAAAGATCCATGTCAGCCCCTGAGAGGAATCCTCGGTTCCGGCCCTGACTCCACACAAGGTTTTTGGCCCCGGTATCGACGGGAGAGGAATCCCGAGAGGCCCCCTAGCAACTCGCATGGGGACTGGCCTCTCCTGAGGCCACCAGGGCGGGTCCCTGAGGTACCCGTCGTAACTCGAGAACACCTGCCGCAACTCGAGAAAATCCAGGAAATTCTCCCTTCCAGGCGAGATGAGGCCTATTTCCGATGAGGCGTCTGGAGACTAATGACACCTAACCTCTGGAACTTCGAAAGGGTCTTTCACACCCTTGCTGCAACTCAAGAAGTTCACCGCCATACCCGTCTCCACTCGAGAGGAAGCACGATGGTCCCGCCCACATCCAGAGGAGCCCCGTTTCCCCCTCGTAGCTCGAGATGAGGGATCCTTTCCCTGCTTTCAACGGGAAAGTATTCCCGTCATTCCCGTCGCATCTCAAGAGGAGGCACTCTCAACAGGAAAGGCGAGAGGAACTCCATGGTCGTACCACCATTCCAAGAGTCCCCCAGATGTCTCAGTCCATTCCAGAGGAAACTCTTTGCCCTGCACTGGCTCATCTTTCATGCCGAGGATCGACTCACACCACGGTGGCACGTGGGACAGCCCTGAGATAAGCCTCGAGGGAAAGCCTCGAGGGAAAACCACAGATCCTTTGATCCACGCGAAGGGAAGCGTGACATTGCTGCTACAGCCTGGAAGGAAAGCGCACGTGCATGCCCCCACTCGAGACGAGGCCTGACTCCCCTGGGGAGACTCCAGAAGTACCCAAAGATCCATGTCAGCCCCTGAGAGGAATCCTCGGTTCCGGCCCTGACTCCACCCAAGGTTTTTGGCCCCGGTATCGACGGGAGAGGAATCCCGAGAGGCCCCCTAGCAACTCGCATGGGGACTGGCCTCTCCTGAGGCCACCAGGGCGGGTCCCTGAGGTCCCCGTCGTAACTCGAGAACACCTGCCCCAACTCGAGAAAATCCAGGAAGTTCTCCCTTCCAGGCGAGATGAGGCCTATTTCCGATGAGGCGTCTGGAGACTAATGACACCTAACCTCTGGAATTTCGAAAGAGTCTTTCACACCCTTGCTGCAACTCAAGAAGTTCACCGCCATACCCGTATCCACTCGAGAGGAAGCACGATGGTCCCGCCCACATCCAGAGGAGCCCCGTTTCCCCCTCGTAGCTCGAGATGAGGGATCCTTTGCCTGCTTTCAACGGGAAAGAATTCCCGGCGTTCCCGTCGCATCTCAAGAGGAGGCACTCTCAACAGGAAAGGCGAAAGGAACTCCATGGTCGTACCACCATTCCAAGAGTCCCCCAGATGTCTCAGTCCATTCCAGAGGAACCTCTTTGCCCTGCACTGGCTCATCTTTCACGCCGAGGATCGACTCACACCACGGTGGCACGTGGGACAGCCCTGTGGGAAAGCCTCGAGGGAAAGCCTCGAGGGAAAACCACAGATCCTTTGATCCACGCGACGGGAAGCGTGACATTGCTGCTACAGCCTGGAAGGAAAGCGCACGTGCATGCCCCCACTCGAGACGAGGCCTGACTCCACTGGGGAGTCTCCAGACGTACCCAAAGATCCATGTCAGCCCATGAGAGGAATCCTCGGTTACGGCCCTGACTCCACACAAGGTTGTTGGCCCCGGTATCGACGGGAGAGGAATCCCGAGAGGCCCCCTAGCAACTCGCATAGGGACTGGCCTCTCCTGAGGCCACCAGGGCGGGTCCCTGAGGTCCCCGTCGTAACTCGAGAACACCTGCCGCAACTCGAGAAAATCCAGGAAGTTCTCCCTTCCAGGCGAGATGAGGCCTATTTCTGATGAGGCGTCTGGAGACTAATGACACCTAACCTCTGGAACTTCGAAAGGGTCTTTCACACCCTTGCTGCAACTCAAGAAGTTCACCGCCATACCCGTCTCCACTCGAGATGAAGCACGATGGTCCCGCCCACATCCAGAGGAGCCCCGTTTTCCCCTCGTAGCTCGAGATGAGGGATCCTTTCCCTGGTTTCAAAGGGAAAGAGTTCCCGGCGTTCCCGTCGCATCTCAAGAGGAGGCACTCTCAACAGGAACGGTGAGAGGAACTCCATGGTCGTACCACCATTCCAAGAGTCCCCCAGATATCTCAGTCCATTCCAGAGGAACCTCTTTGTCCTGCACTGGCTCATCTTTCACGCCGAGGATCGACTCACACCACGGTGGCACGTGGGACAGCCCTGTGGGAAAGCCTCGAGGGAAAACCACAGATCCTTTGATCCACGCGACGGGAAGCGTGACATTGCTGCTACAGCCTGGAAGGAAAGTGCACGTGCATGCCCCCACTCGAGACGAGGCCTGACTCCCCTGGGGAGACTCCAGAAGTACCCAAAGATCCATGTCAGCCCCTGAGAGGAATCCTCGGTTCCGGCCCTGACTGTACACAAGGTTTTTGGCCCCGGTATCGACGGGAGAGGAATCCCGAGAGGCCCCTTAGCAACTCGCATAGGGACTGGCCTCTCCTGAGGCCACCAGTGCGGGTTCCTGAGGTCCCCGTCATAACTCGAGAACACCTGCCGCAACTCGAGAAAATCCAGGAAGTTCTCCCTTCCAGGCGAGATGAGGCCTATTTCCTATGAGGCGTCTGGAGACTAATGACACCTAACCTCTGGAACTTCGAAAGGGTCTTTCACACCCTTGCTGCAACTCAAGAAGTTCACCACCATACCCGTCTCCACTAGAGAGGAAGCACGATGGTCCCGCCCACATCCAGAGGAGCCCCGTTTCCCCCTCGTAGCTCGAGATGAGGGATCCTTTTCCTGCTTTCAACGGGAAATAATTCCCGGCGTTCCCGTCGCATCTCAAGAGGAGGCACTCTCAACAGGAAAGGCGAGAGGAACTCCATGGTCGTACCACCATTCCAAGAGTCCCCCAGATGTCTCAGTCCATTCCAGAGGAACCTCTTTGCCCTGCACTGGCTCATCTTTCACGCCGAGGATCGACTCACACCACGGTGGCACGTGGGACAGCCCTGTGGGAAAGCCTCGAGGGAAAGCCTCGAGGGAAAACCACAGATCCTTTGATCCACGCGACGGGAAGCGTGACATTGCTGCTACAGCCTGGAAGGAAAGCGCACGTGCATGCCCCCACTCGAGACGAGGCCTGACTCCCCTGGGGGGACTCCAGAAGAACCCAAAGATCCATGTCAGCCCCTGAGAGGAATCCTCGGTTCCGGCCCTGACTCCATACAAAGTTTTTGGCCCCGGTATCGACGGGAGAGGAATCCCGAGAGGCCCCCTAGCAACTCGCATGGGGACTGGCCTCTCCTGAGGCCACCAGGGCGGGTCCCTGAGGTCCCCGTCGTAACTCGAGAACACCTGCCCCAACTCGAGAAAATCCAGGAAGTTCTCCCTTCCAGGTGAGATGAGGCCTATTTCCGATGAGGCGTCTGGAGACTAATGACACCTAACCTCTGGAACTTCGAAAGGGTCTTTCACACCCTTGCTGCAACTCAAGAAGTTCACCGCCATACCCGTCTCCACTCGAGAGGAAGCATGATGGTCCCGCCCACATCCAAAGGAGCCCCGTTTCCCCCTCGAAGCTCGAGATGATGGATCCTTTCCCTGCTTTCAACGGGGAAGAATCCCCGGCGTTCCCGTCGCATCTCAAGAGGAGGCACTCTCAACAGGAAAGGCGAGAGGAACTCCATGGTCGTACCACCATTCCAAGAGTCCCCCAGATGTCTCAGTCCATTCCAGAGGAACCTCTTTGCCCTGCACTGGCTCATCTTTCACGCCGAGGATCGACTCACACCACGGTGGCACGTGGGACAGCCCTGTGGGAAAGCCTCGAGGGAAAGCCTCGAGGGAAAACCACAGATCCTTTGATGCACGCGACGGGAAGCGTGACATTGCTGCTACAGCCTGGAAGGAAAGCACACGTGCATGCCCCCACTCGAGACGAGGCCTGACTCCCCTGGGGAGACTCCAGAAGTACCCAAAGATCCATGTCAGCCCCTGAGAGGAATCCTCGGTTCCAGCCCTGACTCCACACAAGGTTTTTGGCCCCGGTATCGACGGGAGAGGAATCCCGAGAGGCCCCCTAGCAACTCGCATAGGGACTGGCCTCTCCTGAGGCCACCAGGGCGGGTCCCTGAGGTCCCCGTCGTAACTCGAGAACACCTGCCGCAACTCGAGAAAATCCAGGAAGTTCTCCCTTCCAGGCGAGATGAGGCCTATTTCCGATGAGGCGTCTGGAGACTAATGACACCCAACCTCTGGAACTTCGAAAGGGTCTTTCACACCCTTGCTGCAACTCAAGAAGTTCACCGACATACCCGTGTCCACTCGAGAGGAAGCACGATGGTCCCGCCCACATCCCGAGGAGCCCGGTTTCCCCCTCGTAGCTCGAGATGAGGGATCCTTTCCCTGCTTTCAACGGGAAAGAATTCCCGGAGTTCCCGTCACAACTCAAGAGGAGGCACTCTCAACAGGAAAGGCGAGAGGAACTCCATGGTCGTACCACCATTCCAAGAGTCCCCCAGATGTCTCAGTCCATTCCAGAGGAACCTCTTTGCCCTGCACTGGCTCATCTTTCACGCCGAGGATCGACTCACACCACGGTGGCACGTGGGACAGCCCTGTGGGAAAGCCGCGAGGGAAAGCCTCGAGGGAAAACCACAGATCCTTTGATCCACGCGACGGGAAGCGTGACATTGCTGCTACAGCCTGGAAGGAAAGCACACGTGCATGCCCCCACTCGAGACGAGGCCTGACTCCCCTGGTGAGACTCCAGAAGTACCCAAAGATCCATGTCAGCCCCTGAGAGGAATCCTCGGTTCCAGCCCTGACTCCACACAAGGTTTTTGGCCCCGGTATCGACGGGAGAGGAATCCCGAGAGGCCCCCTAGCAACTCGCATGGTGACTGGCCACTCCTGAGGCCACCAGGGCGGGTCCCTGAGGTCCCCGTCGTAACTCGAGAACACCTGCCGCAACTCGAGAAAATCCAGGAAGTTCTCCCTTCCAGGTGAGATGAGGCCTATTTCCGATGAGGCGTCTGGAGACTAATGACACCTAACCTCTGGAACTTCGAAAGGGTCTTTCACACCCTTGCTGCAACTCAAGAAGTTCACCGCCATACCCGTCTCCACTTGAGAGGAAGCACGATGGTCCCGCCCACATCCAGAGGAGCCCCGTTTCCCCCTCGTAGCTCGAGATGAGGGATCCTTTGCCTGCTTTCAACGGGAAAGAATTCCCGGAGTTCCCGTCGCATCTCAAGAGGAGGCACTCTCAACAGGAAAGGCGAGAGGAACTCCATGGTCGTACCACCATTCCAAGAGTCCCCCAGATGTCTCAGTCCATTCCAGAGGAACCTCTTTGCCCTGCACTGGCTCATCTTTCACGCCGAGGATCGACTCACACCACGGTGGCACGTGGGACAGCCCTGTGGGAAAGCCTCGAGGGAAAACCACAGATCCTTTGATCCACGCGACGGGAAGCGTGACATTGCTGCTACAGCATGGAAAGAAAACGCACGTGCATGCCCCCACTCGAGACGAGGCCTGACTCCCCTGCGGAGACTCCAGAAGTACCCAAAGATCCATGTCAGCCCCTGAGAGGAATCCTCGTTTCCGGCCCTGACTCCACACAAGGTTTTTGGCCCCGGTATCGACGGGAGAGGAATCCCGAGAGGCCCCCTAGCAACTCGCATGTGGACTGGCCTCTCCTGAGGCCACCAGGGCGGGTCCCTGAGGTCCCCGTCGTAACTCGAGAACACCTGCCGCATCTCGAGAAAATCCAGGAAGTTCTCCCTACCAGGCGAGATGAGGCCTATTTCCGATGAGGCGTCTGGAGACTAATGACACCTAACCTCTGGAACTTCGAAAGGGACTTTCACACCCTTGCTGCAACTCAAGAAGTTCACTTCCATACCCGTCTCCACTCGAGAGGAAGCAGGATGGTCCCGCCCACATCCAGAGGAGCCCCGTTTCCCCCTCGTAGCTCGAGATGAGGGATCCTTTGCCTGCTTTCAACGGGAAAGAATTCCCGGCGTTCCCGTCGCATCTCAAGAGGAGGCACTCTCAACAGGAAAGGCGAGAGGAACTCCATGATCGTACCACCATTCCAAGAGTCCCTCAGATGTCTCAGTCCATTCCAGAGGAACCTCTTTGCCCTGCACTGGCTCATCTTTCACGCCGAGGATCGACTCACACCACGGTGGCACGTGGGACAGCCCTGTGGGAAAGCCTCGAGGGAAAGCCTCGAGGGAAAACCACAGATCCTATGATCCACGCTTCGGGAAGCGTGACATTGCTGCTAGAGCCTGGAAGGAAAGCGCACGTGCATGCCCCCACTCGAGACGAGGCCTGACTCCCCTGGGGAGACTCCAGAAGTACCCAAAGATCCATGTCAGCCCCTGAGAGGAATCCTCGGTTCCGGCCCTGACTCCACACAAGGTTTTTGGCCCCGGTATCGACGGGAGAGGAATCCCGAGAGGCCCCCTAGCAACTCGCATGGGGACTGGCCTCTCCTGAGGCCACCAGGGCGGGTCCCTGAGGTCCCCGTCGTAACTCGAGAACACCTGCCGCAACTCGAGAAAATCCAGGAAGTTCTCCCATCCAGGCGAGATGAGGCCTATTTCCGATGAGGCGTCTGGAGACTAATGACACCTAACCTCTGGAACTTCGAAAGGGTCTTTCACACCCTTGCTGCAACTCAAGAAGTTCACCGCCATACCCGTCTCCACTCGAGAGGAAGCACGATGGTCCCGCCCACATCCAGAGGAGCCCCGTTTCCCCCTCGTAGCTCGAGATGAGGGATCCTTTCCCTGCTTTCAACGGGAAAGTATTCCCGTCATTCCCGTCGCATCTCAAGAGGAGGCACTCTCAACAGGAAAGGCGAGAGGAACTCCATGGTCGTACCACCATTCCAAGAGTCCCCCAGATGTCTCAGTCCATTCCAGAGGAACCTCTTTGCCCTGCACTGGCTCATCTTTCATGCCGAGGATCGACTCACACCACGGTGGCACGTGGGACAGCCCTGAGATAAGCCTCGAGGGAAAGCCTCGAGGGAAAACCACAGATCCTTTGATCCACGCGAAGGGAAGCGTGACATTGCTGCTACAGCCTGGAAGGAAAGCGCACGTGCATGCCCCCACTCGAGACGAGGCCTGACTCCCCTGGGGAGACTCCAGAAGTACCCAAAGATCCATGTCAGCCCCTGAGAGGAATCCTCGATTCCGGCCCTGATTCCACACAAGGTTTTTGGCCCCGGTATCGACGGGAGAGGAATCCCGAGAGGCCCCCTAGCAACTCGCATGGGGACTGGCCTCTCCTGAGGCCACCAGGGCGGGTCCCTGAGGTCCCCGTCGTAACTCGAGAACACCTGCCCCAACTCGAGAAAATCCAGGAAGTTCTCCCTTCCAGGCGAGATGAGGCCTATTTCCGATGAGGCGTCTGGAGACTAATGACACCTAACCTCTGGAACTTCGAAAGAGTCTTTCACACCCTTGCTGCAACTCAAGAAGTTCACCGCCATGCCCGTCTCCACTCGAGAGGAAGCACGATGGTCCCGCCCACATCCAGAGGAGCCCCGTTTCCCCCTCGTAGCTCGAGATGAGGGATCCTTTGCCTGCTTTCAACGGGAAAGAATTCCCGGCGTTCCCGTCGCATCTCAAGAGGAGGCACTCTCAACAGGAAAGGCGAGAGGAACTCCATGGTCGTACCACCATTCCAAGAGTCCCCCAGATGTCTCAGTCCATTCCAGAGGAACCTCTTTGCCCTGCACTGGCTCATCTTTCACGCCGAGGATCGACTCACTCCACGGTGGCACGTGGGACAGCCCTGTGGGAAAGCCTCGAGGGAAAGCCTCGAGGGAAAACCACAGATCCTTTGATCCACGCGACGGGAAGCGTGACATTGCTGCTACAGCCTGGAAGGAAAGCGCACGTGCATGCCCCCACTCGAGACGAGGCCTGACTCCACTGGGGAGTCTCCAGACGTACCCAAAGATCCATGTCAGCCCATGAGAGGAATCCTCGGTTACGGCCCTGACTCCACACAAGGTTGTTGGCCCCGGTATCGACGGGAGAGGAATCCCGAGAGGCCCCCTAGCAACTCGCATAGGGACTGGCCTCTCCTGAGGCCACCAGGGCGGGTCCCTGAGGTCCCCGTCGTAACTCGAGAACACCTGCCGCAACTCGAGAAAATCCAGGAAGTTCTCCCTTCCAGGCGAGATGAGGCCTATTTCTGATGAGGCGTCTGGAGACTAATGACACCTAACCTCTGGAACTTCGAAAGGGTCTTTCATACCCTTGCTGCAACTCAAGAAGTTCACCGCCATACCCGTCTCCACTCGAGATGAAGCACGATGGTCCCGCCCACATCCAGAGGAGCCCCGTTTTCCCCTCGTAGCTCGAGATGAGGGATCCTTTCCCTGGTTTCAAAGGGAAAGAGTTCCCGGCGTTCCCGTCGCATCTCAAGAGGAGGCACTCTCAACAGGAACGGTGAGAGGAACTCCATGGTCGTACCACCATTCCAAGAGTCCCCCAGATATCTCAGTCTATTCCAGAGGAACCTCTTTGTCCTGCACTGGCTCATCTTTCACGCCGAGGATCGACTCACACCACGGTGGCACGTGGGACAGCCCTGTGGGAAAGCCTCGAGGGAAAACCACAGATCCTTTGATCCACGCGACGGGAAGAGTGACATTGCTGCTACAGCCTGGAAGGAAAGTGCACGTGCATGCCCCCACTCGAGACGAGGCCTGACTCCCCTGGGGAGACTCCAGAAGTACCCAAAGATCCATGTCAGCCCCTGAGAGGAATCCTCGGTTCCGGCCCTGACTCCATACAAGGTTTTTGGCCCCGGTATCGACGGGAGAGGAATCCCGAGAGGCCCCCTAGCAACTCGCATAGGGACTGTCCTCTCCTGAGGCCACCAGTGCGGATTCCTGAGGTCCCCGTCATAACTCGAGAACACCTGCCCCAACTCGAGAAAATCCAGGAAGTTCTCCCTTCCAGGCGAGATGAGGCCTATTTCCGATGAGGCGTCTGGAGACTAATGACACCTAAACTCTGGAACTTCGAAAGGGTCTTTCACACCCTTGCTGCAACTCAAGAAGTTCACCACCATACCCGTCTCCACTAGAGAGGAAGCACGATGGTCCCGCCCACATCCAGAGGAGCCCCGTTTCCCCCTCGTAGCTCGAGATGAGGGATCCTTTTCCTGCTTTCATCGGGAAAGAATTCCCGGCGTTCCCGTCGCATCTCAAGAGGAGGCACTCTCAACAGGAAAGGCGAGAGGAACTCCATGGTCGTACCACAATTCCAAGAGTCCCCCAGATGTCTCAGTCCATTCCAGAGGAACCTCTTTGCCCTGCACTGGCTCATCTTTCACGCCGAGGATCGACTCACACCACGGTGGCACGTGGGACAGCCCTGTGGGAAAGCCTCGAGGGAAAGCCTCGAGGGAAAACCACAGATCCTTTGATCCACGCGACGGGAAGCGTGACATTGCTGCTACAGCCTGGAAGGAAAGCGCACGTGCATGCCCCCACTCGAGACGAGGCCTGACTCCCCTGGGGGGACTCCAGAAGAACCCAAAGATCCATGTCAGCCCCTGAGAGGAATCCTCGGTTCCGGCCCTGACTCCATACAAAGTTTTTTGCCCCGGTATCGACGGGAGAAGAATCCCGAGAGGCCCCCTAGCAACTCGCATGGGGACTGGCCTCTCCTGAGGCCACCAGGGCGGGTCCCTGAGGTCCCCGTCGTAACTCGAGAACACCTGCCCCAACTCGAGAAAATCCAGGAAGTTCTCCCTTCCAGGCGAGATGAGGCCTATTTCCGATGAGGCGTCTGGAGACTAATGACACCTAACCTCTGGAACTTCGAAAGGGTCTTTCACACCCTTGCTGCAACTCAAGAAGTTCACCGCCATACCCGTCTCCACTCGAGAGGAAGCATGATGGTCCCGCCCACATCCAAAGGAGCCCCGTTTCCCCCTCGGAGCTCGAGATGATGGATCCTTTCCCTGCTTTCAACGGGGAAGAATCCCCGGCGTTCCCGTCGCATCTCAAGAGGAGGCACTCTCAACAGGAAAGGCGAGAGGAACTCCATGGTCGTACCACCATTCCAAGAGTCCCCCAGATGTCTCAGTCCATTCCAGAGGAACCTCTTTGCCCTGCACTGGCTCATCTTTCACGCCGAGGATCGACTCACACCACGGTGGCACGTGGGACAGCCCTGTGGGAAAGCCGCGAGGGAAAACCACAGATCCTTTGATCCACGCGACGGGAAGCGTGACATTGCTGCTACAGCCGGGAAGGAAAGCGCACGTGCATGCCCCCACTCGAGAAGAGTCCTAACTCCCCTGGGGAGACTCCAGAAGTACCCAAAGATCCATGTCAGCCCCTGAGAGGAATCCTCGGTTCCGGCCCTGACTCCACACAAGGTTTTTGGCCCCGGTATCGACGGGAGAGGAATCCCGAGAGGCCCCCTAGCACCTCGCATGGGGACTGGCCTCTCCTGAGGCCACCAGGGCGGGTCCCTGAGGTCCCCGTCGTAACTCGAGAACACCTGCCGCAACTCGAGAAAATCCAGGAAGTTCTCCCTTTCAGGCGAGATGAGGCCTATTTCCGATGAGGCGTCTGGAGACTAATGACACCTAACGTTTGGAACTTCGAAAGGGTCTTTCACACCCTTGCTGCAACTCAAGAAGTTCACAGCCATACCCGTCTCCACTCGAGAGGAAGCACGATGGTCCCGCCCACATCCAGAGGAGCCCCGTTTCCCCCTCGTATCTCGAGATGAGGGAACCTTTCCCTGCTTTAGACGGGAAAGAATTCCCGGCGTTCCCGTCGCATCTCAAGAGGAGGCACTCTCAACAGGAAAGGCGAGAGGAACTCCATGGTCGTACCACCATTCCAGGAGTCCCCCAGATGTCTCAGTCCATTCCAGAGGAACCTCTTTGCCCTGCACTGGCTCATCTTTCACGCCGAGGATCGACTCACACCACGGTGGCACGTGGGACAGCCCTGTGGGAAAGCCTCGATGGAAAACCACAGATCCTTTGATCCACGCGACGGGAAGCGTGACATTGCTGCTACAGCCTGGAAGGAAAGCGCACGTGCATGCCCCCACTCGAGACGAGGCCTGACTCCCCTGGGGAGACTCCAGAAGTACCCAAAGATCCATGTCAGCCCCTGAGAGCAATCCTCGGTTCCGGCCCTGACTCCACACAAGGTTTTTGGCCCCGGTATCGACGGGAGAGGAATCCCGAGAGGCCCCCTAGCACATCGCATGGGGACTGGCCTCTCCTGAGGCCACCAGGGCGGGTCCCTGAGGTCCCCGTCGTAACACGAGAACACCTGCCGCAACTCGAGAAAATCCAGGAAGTTCTCCCTTCCAGGCGAGATGAGGCCTATTTCCGATGAGGCGTCTGGAGACTAATGACACCTAACCTCTGGAACTTCGAAAGGGTCTTTCACACCCTTGCTGCAACTCAAGAAGTTCACCGCCATACCCGTGTCCACTCGAGAGGAAGCACGATGGTCCCGCCCACATCCAGAGGAGCCCCGTTTTCCCCTCGGAGCTCGAGATGAGGGATCCTTTCCCTGCTATCAACGGGAAAGAATTCCCGGCGTTCCCGTCGCATCTCAAGAGGAGGCACTCTCAACAGGAAAGGCGAGAGGAACTCCATGGTCGTACCACCATTCCAAGAGTCCCCCAGATGTCTCAGTCCATTCCAGAGAAACCTCTTTGCCCTGCACTGGCTCATCTTTCAAGCCGAGGATCGACTCACACCACGGTGGCACGTGGGACAGCCCGGTGGGAAAGCCTAGAAAGAAAGTCTCCAGGGAAAACCACAGATCCTTTGATGCACACGACGGGAAGCTGGACATTGCTGCTACAGTCTGGAAGGAAAGCTCACGTGCATGCCCCCACTCGAGACGAGGCCGGACTCCCCAGGGGAGACTCCAGAAATACCCAAATATCCATGTCAGCCCATGAGAGGAATCCTCGGTTCCGGCCCTGACTCCACACAAGGATTTTGGCCCCGGTATCGACGGGAGAGGAATCCCGAGAGGCCCCCTAGCAACTCGCATGGGGACTGGCCTCTCCTGAGGCCACCAGGGCTGGTCCCTTAGGTACCCGTCGTAACTCGAGAACACCTGCCGCAACTCGAGAAAATCCAGGAAGTTCTCCCTTCCAGGCGAGATGAGGCCTATTTCCGATGAGGCGACTGGAGACTAATGACACGGAACCTCTGAAACTTCGAAAGGTTCATTCATACCCTTGCTGCAACTCAAGAAGTTCACCGCCATACCCGTCTCCACTCGAGAGGAAGCACGATGGTCCCGCCCACATCCAGAGGAGCCCCGTTTCCCCCTCATAGCTCGAGATGAGGGACCCTTTCCCTACATTCAACGGAAAAGAATTCCCGGCGTTCCCGTCGCATCTCAAGAGGAGGCACTCTCAACAGGAAAAGCGAGAGGAACTCCATGGTCGTCCCACCATTCCAAGAGTCCCCCAGATATCTCACTCCATTCCAGAGGAACCTCTTTGCCCTGCACTAGCTCATCTTTCACGCCGAGGATCGACTCACACCACGGTGGCACGTGGGACAGCCCTGTGGGAAAGCCTCGATGGAAAACCACAGATCCTTTGATCCACGCGACGGGAAGGGTGACATTGCTGCTACAGCCTGGAAGGAAAGCGCACGTGCATGCCCCCACTCGAGACGAGGCCTGACTCCCCTGGGGAGACTCCAGAAGTACCCAAAGATCCATGTCAGCCCCTGAGAGCAATCCTCGGTTCCGGCCCTGACTCCACACAAGGTTTTTGGCCCCGGTATCGACGGGAGAGGAATCCCGAGAGGCCCCCTAGCACATCGCATGGGGACTGGCCTCTCCTGAGGCCACCAGGGCGGGTCCCTGAGGTCCCCGTCGTAACTCGAGAACACCTGCCGCAACTCGAGAAAATCCAGGAAGTTCTCCCTTCCAGGCGAGATGAGGCCTATTTCCGATGAGGCGTCTGGAGACTAATGACACCTAACCTCTGGAACTTCGAAAGGGTCTTTCACACCCTTGCTGCAACTCAAGAAGTTCACCGCCATACCCGTGTCCACTCGAGAGGAAGCACGATGGTCCCGCCCACATCCAGAGGAGCCCCGTTTCCCCCTCGTAGCTCGAGATGAGGGATCCTTTCCCTGCTTTCAACGGGAAAGAATTCCCGGCGTTCCCGGCGCATCTCAAGAGGAGGCACTCTCAACAGGAAAGGCGAGAGGAACTCCATGGTCGTACCACCATTCCAAGAGTCCCCCAGATGTCTCAGTCCATTCCAGAGGAACCTCTTTGCCCTGCACTGGCTCATCTTTCACGCCGAGGATCGACTCACACCACGGTGGCACGTGGGACAGCCCTGTGGAAAAGCCTCGAGGGAAAGCCTCGAGGGAAAACCACAGATCCTTTGATCCACGCGACTGGAAGCGTGACATTGCTGCTACAGCCTGGAAGGAAAGCGCACGTGCATGCCCCCACTCGAGACGAGGCCTGACTCCCCTGGGGGGACTCCAGAAGAACCCAAAGATCCATGTCAGCCCCTGAGAGGAATCCTCGGTTCCGGCCCTGACTCCATACAAAGTTTTTGGCCCCGGTATCGACGGGAGAGGAATCCCGAGAGGCCCCCTAGCAACTCGCATGGGGACTGGCCTCTCCTGAGGCCACCAGGGCGGGTCCCTGAGGTCCCCGTCGTAACTCGAGAACACCTGCCCCAACTCGAGAAAATCCAGGAAGTTCTCCCTTCCAGGCGAGATGAGGCCTATTTCCGATGAGGCGTCTGGAGACTAATGACACCTAACCTCTGGAACTTCGAAAGGGTCTTTCACACCCTTGCTGCAACTCAAGAAGTTCACCGCCATACCCGTCTCCACTCGAGAGGAATCATGATGGTCCCGCCCACATCCAAAGGAGCCCCGTTTCCCCCTCGGAGCTCGAGATGATGGATCCTTTCCCTGCTTTCAACGGGGAAGATTTCCCGGCGTTCCCGTCGCATCTCAAGAGGAGGCACTCTCAACAGGAAAGGCGAGAGGAACTCCATGGTCGTACCACCATTCCAAGAGTCCCCCAGATGTCTCAGTCCATTCCAGAGGAACCTCTTTGCCCTGCACTGGCTCATCTTTCACGCCGAGGATCGACTCACACCACGGTGGCACGTGGGACAGCCCTGTGGGAAAGCCTCGAGGGAAAACCACAGATCCTTTGATCCACGCGACGGGAAGCATTACATTGCTGCTACAGCCTGGAAGGAAAGCGCACGTGCATGCCCCCACTCGAGTCGAGGCCTGACTCCCCTGGGGAGACTCCAGAAGTACCCAAAGATCCATGTCAGCCCCTGAGAGGAATCCTCGGTTCCGGCCCTGACTCCACACAAGCTTTTTGGCCCCGGTATCGACGGGAGAGGAATCCCGAGAGGCCCCCTAGCACCTCGCATGGGGACTGGCCTCTCCTGAGGCCACCAGGGCGGGTCCCTGAGGTCCCCGTCGTAACTCGAGAACACCTGCCGCAACTCGAGAAAATCCAGGAAGTTCTCCCTTCCAGGCGAGATGAGGCCTATTTCCGATGAGGCGTCTGGAGACTAATGACACCTAACCTCTCGAACTTCGAAAGGGTCTTTCACACCCTTGCTGCAACTCAAGAAGTTCACCGCCATACCCGTCTCCACTCGAGAGGAAGCACGATGGTCACGCCCACATCCAGAGGAGCCCCGTTTCCCCCTCGTAGCTCAAAATGAGGGATCCTTTCCCTGCTTTCAACGGGAAAGAATTCCCGGCGTTCCCGTCGCATCTCAAGAGGAGGCACTCTTAACAGGAAAGGCGAGAGGAACTCCATGGTCGTACCACCATTCCAAGAGTCCCCCAGATGTCTCAGTCCATTCCAGAGGAACCTCTTTGCCCTGCACTGGCTCATCTTTCACGCCGAGGATCGACTCACACCACGGTGGCACGTGGGACAGCCCTGTGGGAAAGCCTCGAGGGAAAACCACAGATCCTTTGATCCAGGCCACGGGAAGCGTGACATTGCTGCTACAGCCTGGAAGGAAAGCGCACGTGCATGCCCCCACTCGAGACGAGGCCTGACTCCCCTGGGGAGACTCCAGAAGTACCCAAATATCCATGTCAGCCCCTGAGAGGAATCCTCGGTTCCGGCCCTGACTCCACACAAGGTTTTTGGCCCCGGTATCGACGGGAGAGGAATCCCGAGAGGCCCCCTAGCACATCGCATGGGGACTGGCCTCTCCTGAGGCCACCAGGGCGGGTCCCTGAGGTCCCCGTGGTAACTCGAGAACACCTGCCGCAACTCGAGAAAATCCAGGAAGTTCTCCCTTCCAGGCGAGATGAGGCCTATTTCCGATGAGGCGTCTGGAGACTAATGACACCTAACCTCTGGAAATTCGAAAGGGTCTTTCACACCCTTGCTGCAACTCAAGAAGTTCACCGCCATACCCGTGTCCACTCGAGAGGAAGCACGATGGTCCCGCCCACATCCAGAGGAGCCCCGTTTCCCCCTCGTAGCTCGAGATGAGGGATCCTTTCCCTGCTTTCAACGGGAAAGAATTCCCGGCGTTCCCGTCGCATCTCAAGAGGAGGCACTCTCAACAGGAAAGGCGAGAGGAACTCCATGGTCGTACCACCATTCCAAGAGTCCCCCAGATGTCTCAGTCCATTCCAGAGGAACCTCTTTGCCCTGCACTGGCTCATCTTTCACGCCGAGGATCGACTCACACCACGGTGGCACGTGGGACAGCCCTGTGGGAAAGCCTCGAGGGAAAACCACAGATCCTTTGATCCACGCCACGGGAAGCGTGACATTGCTGCTACAGCCTGGAAGTAAAGCGCACGTGCATGCCCCGACTCGAGACGAGGCCTGACTCCCCTGGGGAGACTCCAGAAGTACCCAAAGATCCATGTCAGCCCCTGAGAGGAATCCTCGGTTCCCGCCCTGTCTCCACACAAGGTTTTTGACCCCGGTATCGACGGGAGAGGAATCCCGAGAGGCCCCCTAGCAACTCGCATGGGGACTGGCCTCTCCTGAGGCCACCAGGGCGGGTCCCTGAGGTCCCCGTTGTAACTCGAGAACACCTGCCGCAACTCGAGAAAATCCAGGAAGTTCTCCCTTCCAGGCGAGATGAGGCCTATTTCCGATGAGGCGTCTGGAGACTAATGACACCTAACCTCTGGAACTTCGAAAGGGTCTTTCACACCCTTGCTGCAACTCAAGAAGTTCACCGCCATACCCGTCTCCACTCGAGAGGAAGCACGATGGTCCCGCCCACATCCAGAGGAGCCCCGTTTCCCCCTCGTGGCTCGAAATGAGGAATCCTTTCCCTGCTTTCAACGGGAAAGAATTCCCGGCGTTCCCGTCGCATCTCAAGAGGTGGCACTCTCAACAGGAAAGGCGAGAGGAACTCCATGGTCGTACCACCATTCCACGAGTCCCCCAGATGTCTCAGTCCATTCCAGAGGAACCTCTTTGCCCTGCACTGGCTCATCTTTCACGCCGAGGATCGACTCACACCACGGTGGCACGTGGGATAGCCCTGTGGGAAAGCCTCGAGGGAAAGCGTCGAGGGAAAACCACAGATCCTTTGATCCATGCGACGGGAAGCGTGACATTGCTGCTACAGCCTGGAAGGAAAGCGCACGTGCATGCCCCAACTCGAGACGAGCCCTGACTCCCTTGGGGAGACTCCAGAAGTACCCAAAGATCCATGTCAGCCCCTGAGAGGAATCCTCGGTTCCGGCCCTGACTCCACACAAGGTTTTTGGTCCCGGTATCGACGGGAGAGGAATCCCGAGAGGCCCCCTAGCAACTCCCATGGGGACTGGCCTCTCCTGAGGCCACCAGGGCGGGTCCCTGAGGTCCCCGTCGTAACTCGAGAACACCTGCCGCAACTCGAGAAAATCCAGGAAGTTCTCCCTTCCAGGCGAGATGAGGCCTATTTCCGATGAGGCGTCTGGAGACTAATGACACCTAAACTCTGGAACTTCGAAAGGGTCTTTCACACCCTTGCTGCAACTCAAGAAGTTCACCGGCATATGCGTCTCCACTCGAGAGGAAGCACGATGGTCCCGCCCACATCCAGAGGAGCCCCGTTTCCCCCTCGTAGCTCGAGATGAGGGATCCTTTCCCTGCTTTCAACGGGAAAGAATTCCCGGCGTTCCGGTCGCATCTCAAGAGGAGGCACTCTCAACAGGAAAGGCGAGAGGAACTCCATGGTCGTACCACCATTCCAAGAGTCCCCCAGATGTCTCAGTCCATTCCAGAGGAACCTCTTTGCCCTGCACTGGCTCATCTTTCACGCCGAGGATCGACTCACACCACGGTGGCACGTGGGACAGCCCTGTGGGAAAGCCTCGAGGGAAAACCACGGATCATTTGATGCACGCGACGGGAAGCGTGACATTGCTGCTACAGCCTGGAAGGAAAGCGCACGTGCATGCCCCCACTCGAGACGAGGCCTGACTCCCCTGGGGAGACTCCAGAAGTACCCAAAGATCCATGTCAGCCCCTGAGAGGAATCCTCGGTTCCGGCCCTGACTGCACACAAGGTTTTTGGCCCCGGTATCGACGGGAGAGGAATCCCGATAGGCCCCCTAGCACCTCGCATGGGGACTGGCCTCTCCTGAGGCCACTAGAGCGGGTCCCTGAGGTCCCCGTCGTAACTCGAGAACACCTGCCGCAACTCGAGAAAATCCAGGAAGTTCTCCCTTCCAGGCGAGATGAGGCCTATTTCCGATGAGGCGTCTGGAGACTAATGACACCTAACCTCTGGAACTTCGAAAGGGTCTTTCACAACCTTGCTGCAACTCAAGAAGTTCACTGCCATACCCGTGTCCACTCGAGAGGAAGCACGATGGTCCCGCCCACATCCAGAGGAGCCCCGTTTCCCCCTCGTAGCTCGAGATGAGGGATCCTTTCCCTGCTTTCAACGGGAAAGAATTCCCGGCGTTCCCGTCGCATCTCAAGAGGAGGCACTCTCAACAGGAAAGGCGAGAGGAACTCCATGGTCGTACCACCATTCCAAGAGTCCCCCAGATGTCTCAGTCCATTCCAGAGGAACCTCTTTGCCCTGCACTGGCTCATCTTTCACGCCGAGGATCGACTCACACCACGGTGGCACGTGGGACAGCCCTGTGGGAAAGCCTCGAGGGAAAACCACAGATCCTTTGATCCACGCCACGGGAAGCGTGACATTGCTGCTACAGCCTGGAAGGAAAGCGCACGTGCATGCCCCCACTCGAGACGAGGCCTGACTCCCCTGGGGAGACTCCAGAAGTACCCAAAGATCCATGTCAGCCCCTGAGAGGAATCCTCGGTTACGGCCCTGACTCCACACAAGGTTTTTGGCCCCGGTATCGACGGGAGAGGAATCCCGAGAGGCCCCGTAGCAAATCGCATGGGGACTCGCCTCTTGAGGCAACCAGGGCGGGTCCCTGAGGTCCCCGTCGTAACTCGAGAACACCTACCGCAACTCGAGAAAATCAAGGAAGTTCTCCCTTGCAGGCGAGATGAGGCCTATTTCCGATGAGGCGTCTGGAGACTAATGACACCTAACCTCTGGAACTTCGAAAGGGTCTTTCACACACTTGCTGCAACTCAAGAAGTTCACCGCCATACCCGTCTCCACTCGAGAGGAAGCACGATGGTCCCGCCCACATCCAGAGGAGCCCCGTTTCCCCCTCGTAGCTCGAGATGAGGGATCCTTTCCCTGCTTTCAACGGGAAAGTATTCCCGTCATTCCCGTCGCATCTCAAGAGGAGGCACTCTCAACAGGAAAGGCGAGAGGAACTCCATGGTCGTACCACCATTCCAAGAGTCCCCCAGATGTCTCAGTCCATTCCAGAGGAACCTCTTTGCCCTGCACTGGCTCATCTTTCACGCCGATGATCGACTCACACCACGGTGGCACGTGGCACAGCCATGTGGGAAAGACTCGAGGGAAAGCCTCGAGGGAAAACCACAGATCCTTTGATCCACGCGACGGGAAGCGTGACATTGCTGCTACAGCCTGGAAGGAAAGCGCACGTGCATGCCCCCACTCGAGACGAGGCCTGAATCCCCTGGGGAGACTCCAGAAGTACCCAAAGATCCATGTCAGCCCCTGAGAGGAATCCTCGTTTCCGGCCCTGACTGCACACAAGGTTTTTGGCCCCGGTATCGACGGGAGAGGAATCCCGAGAGGCCCCCTAGCACCTCGCATGGGGACTGGCCTCTCCTGAGGCCACCAGGGCGGGTCCCTGAGGTCCCCGTCGTAACTCGAGAACACCTGCCGCAACTCGAGAAAATCCAGGAAGTTCTCCCTTCCAGGCGAGATGAGGCCTATTTCCGATGAGGCGTCTGGAGACTAATGACACCTAACCTCTGGAACTTCGAAAGGGTCTTTCACACCCTTGCTGCTACTCAAGAAGTTCACCTCCTTGCCCGTCTCCACTCGAGAGGAAGCACGATGGTCCCGCCCACATCCAGAGGAGCCCCGTTTCCCCCTCGTAGCTAGAGATGAGGGATCCTTTCCCTGCTTTCAACGGGAAAGAATTCCCGGCATTCCCGTCGCATCTCAAGAGGAGGCACTCTCAACAGGAAAGGCGAGAGGAACTCCATGGTCGTACCACCATTCCAAGAGTCCCCCAGATGTCTGAGTCCATTCCAGAGGAACCTCTTTGCCCTGCACTGGCTCATCTTTCATGCCGAGGATCGACTCACACCACGGTGGCACGTGGGACAGCCCTGTGGGAAAGCCTCGAGGGAAAGCCTCGAGGGAAAACCACAGATCCTTTGATCCACGCGACGGGAAGCGTGACATTGCTGCTACAGCCTGGAAGGAAAGCACACGTGCATGCCACCACTCGAGACGAGGCCTGACTCCCCTGGGGAGACTCCAGAAGTACCCAAAGATCCATGTCAGCCCCTGAGAGGAATCCTCGGTTCCGGCCCTGACTCCACACAAGGTTTTTGGCCCCGGTATCGACGGGAGAGGAATCCCGAGAGGCCCCCTAGCAACTCGCATGGGGACTGGCTGTTCTTGAGGCCACCAGGGTGGGTCCCTGAGGTCCCCGTCGTAACTCGAGAACACCTGCCGCAACTCGAGAAAATCCAGGAAGTTCTCCCTTCCAGGCGAGATGAGGCCTATTTCCGATGAGGCGTCTGGAGACTAATGACACCTAACCTCTGGAACTTCGAAAGGGTCTTTCACACCCTTGCTGCAACTCAAGAATTTCACCGCCATACCCGTCTCCACTCGAGACGAAGCACGATGGTCCCGCCCACATCCAGAGGAGCCCCGTTTCCCCCTCGGAGCTCGAGATGAGGGATCCTTTCCCTGCTTTCAACGGGAAAGAATTCCCGGCGTTCCCGTCGCATCTCAAGAGGAGGCACTCTCAACAGGAAAGGCGAGAGGAACTCCATGGTCGTACCACCATTCCAAGAGTCCCCCAGATGTCTCAGTCCATTCCAGAGGAACCTCTTTGCCCTGCACTGGCTCATCTTTCACGCCGAGGATCGACTCACACCACTGTGGAACGTGGGACAGCCCTGCGGGAAAGCCTCGAGGGAAAGCCTCGAGGGAAAACCACAGATCCTTTGATGCACGCGACGGGAAGCGTGACATTGCTGCTACAGCCTGGAAGGAAAGCGCACGTGCATGCCCCCACTCGAGACGAGGCCTGACTCCCCTGGGGAGACTCCAGAAGTACCCAAAGATCCATATCACCCCTGAGAGGAATCCTCGGGTCCGGCCCTGACTCCACACAAGGTTTTTGGCCCCGGTATCGACGGGAGAGGAATCCCGAGAGGCCCCCTAGCAACTCGCATGGGGACTGGCCTCTCCTGAGGCCACCAGGGCGTGTCCCTGAGGTCCCCGTCATAACTCGAGAACACCTGCCGCAACTCGAGAAAATCCAAGAAGTTCTCCCTTCCAGGCGAGATGAGGCGTATTTCCGATGAGGCGTCTGGAGACTAATGACACCTAACCTCTGGAACTTCGAAAGGGTCTTTCACACCCTTGCTGCAACTCAAGAAGTTCACCGCCATACCCGTCTCCACTCGAGAGGAAGCACGATAGTCCCGCCCACATCCAGAGGAGCCCCGTTTCCCCCTCGGAGCTCGAGATGTGGGATCCTTTCCCTGCTTTCAACGGGAAAGAATTCCCGGCGTTCCCGTCGCATCTCAAGAGGAGGCACTCTCAACAGGAAAGGCGAGAGGAACTCCCGGGTCGTACCACCATTCCAAGAGTCCCCCAGATGTCTCAGTCCATTCCAGAGGAACCTCTTTGCCCTGCACTGGCTCATCTTCCACGCCGAGGATCGACTCACACCACGGTGGCACGTGGGACAGCCCTGTGGGAAAGCCTCGAGGGAAAGCCTCGAGGGAAAACCACAGATCCTTTGATCCACGCGACGGGAAGTGTGACATTGCTGCTACAGCCTGGAAGGAAAGCGCACGTGCATGCCCCCACTGGAGACGAGGCCTGACTCCCCTGGGGAGACTCCAGAAGTACCCAAAGATCCATGTCAGCCCCTGAGAGGAATCCTCGGTTCCGGCCTTGACTCCACACAAGGTTTTTGGCCCCGGTATCGACGGGAGAGGAATCCCGAGAGGCCCCCTAGCAACTCGCATGGGGACTGGCCTCTCCTGAGGCCACCAGGGCGGGTCCCTGAGGTCCCCGTCGTAACTCGAGAACACCTGCCGCAAATCGAGAAAATCCAGGAAGTTCTCCCTTCCAGGCGAGATGAGGCCTATTTCCGATGAGGCGTCTGGAGACTAATGACACCTAACCTCTGGAACTTCGAAAGGGTCTTTCACACCCTTGCTGCAACTCAAGAAGTTCAGCGCCATACCCGTGTCCACTCGAGAGGAATCACGATGGTCCCGCCCACATCCAGAGGAGCCCCGTTTCACCCTCGTAGCTCGAGATGAGGGATCCTTTCCCTGCTTTCAACGTGAAAGAATTCCCGGCGTTCCCGTCGCATCTCAAGAGGAGGCACTCTCAACAGGAAAGGCGAGAGGAACTCCATGGTCGTACCACCATTCCAAGAGACGCCCAGATGTCTCAGTCCATTCCAGAGGAACCTCTTTGCCCTGCACTGGCTCATCTTTCACGCCGAGGATCGACTCACACCACGGTGGCACGTGGGACAGCCCTGCTGGAAAGCCTCGAGGGAAAGCCTCGAGGGAAAACCACAGATCCTTTGATGCACGCGACGGGAAGCGTGACATTGCTGCTACAGCCTGGAAGGAAAGCGCACGTGCATGCCCCCACTCGAGACGAGGCCTGACTCCCCTGGGGAGACTCCAGAAGTACCCAAAGATCCATGTCAGCCCCTGAGAGGAATCCTCGGTTCCGGCCCTGACTCCACACAAGGTTTTTGGCCCCGGTATCGACGGGAGAGGAATCCCGAGAAGCCCCCTAGCAACTCGCATGGGGACTGGCCTCTCCTGAGGCCACCAGGGCGGGTCCCTGAGGTCCCCGTCGTAACTCGAGAACACCTGCCGCAACTCGAGAAAATCCAGGAAGTTCTCCCTTCCAGGCGAGATGAGGCCTATTTCCGATGAGGCGTCTGGAGACTAATGACACCTAACCTCTGGAACGTCGAAAGAGTCTTTCACACCCTTGCTGCAACTCAAGAAGTTCACCGCCATACCCGTCTCCACTCGAGAGGAAGCACGATGGTCCCGCCCACATCCAGAGGAGCCCCGTTTCCCCCTCGGAGCTCGAGATGAGGGATCCTTTCCCTGCTTTCAACGGGAAAGAATTCCCGGCGTTCCCGTCGCATCTCAAGAGGAGGCACTCTCAACAGGAAAGGCGAGAGGAACTCCATGGTCGTACCACCATTCCAAGAGTCCCCCAGATGTCTCAGTCCATTCCAGAGGAACCTCTTTGCCCTGCACTGGCTCATCTTTCACGCCGAGGATCGACTCACACCACGGTGGCACGTGGGAGAGCCCTGTGGGAAAGCCTCGAGGGAAAGCCTCGAGGGAAAACCACAGATCCTTTGATGCACGTGACGGGAAGCGTGACATTGCTGCTACAGCCTGGAAGGAAAGCGCACGTGCATGTCCCCACTCGAGACGAGGCCTGACTCCCCTGGGGAGACTCCAGAAGTACCCAAAGATCCATGTCACCCCTGAGAGGAATCCTCGGTTCCGGCCCTGACTCCATACAAAGTTTTTGGCCCCGGTATCGACGGGAGAGGAATCCCGAGAGGCCCCCTAGCAACTCGCATGGGGACTGGCCTCTCCTGAGGCCACCAGGGCGGGTCCCTGAGGTCCCCGTCATAACTCGAGAACACCTGCCGCAACTCGAGAAAATCCAGGAAGTTCTCCCTTCCAGGCGAGATGAGGCCTATTTCCGATGAGGCGTCTGGAGACTAATGACACCTAACCTCTGGAATTTCGAAAGGGTCTTTCACACCCTTGCTGCAACTCAAGAAGTTCACCGCCATACCCGTGTCCACTCGAGAGAAACACGATGGTCCCGCCCACATCCAGAGGAGCCCCGTTTCCCCCTCGTAGCTCGAGATGAGGGATCCTTTCCCTGCTTTCAACGGGAAAGAATTCCCGGCGTTCCCGTCGCATCCAAAGAGGAGGCACTCTCAACAGGAAAGGCGAGAGGAACTCCATGGTCGTACCACCATTCCAAGAGTCCCCCAGATGTCTCAGTCCATTCCAGAGGAAACTCTTTGCCCTGCACTGGCTCATCTTTCACGCCGAGGATCGACTCACACCACGGTGGCACGTGGGACAGCCCTGTGGGAAAGCCTCGAGGGAAAGCCTCGAGGGAAAACCACAGATCCTTTGATGCACGTGACGGGAAGCGTGACATTGCTGCTACAGCCTGGAAGGAAAGCGCACGTGCATGCCCCCACTCGAGACGAGGCCTGACTCCCCTGGGGAGACTCCAGAAGTACCCAAAGATCCATGTCACCCCTGAGAGGAATGCTCGGTTCCGTCCCTGACTTCACACAAGGCTTTTGGCCCCGGTATCGACGGGAGAGGAATCCCGAGAGGCCCCCTAGCAACTCGCATGGGGACTGGCCTCTCCTGAGGCCACCAGGGCGGGTCCCTGAGGTCCCCGTCGTAACTCGAGAACACCTGCCGCAACTCGAGAAAATCCAGGAAGTTCTCCCTTCCAGGCGAGATGAGGCCTATTTCCGATGAGGCGTCTGCAGACTAATGACACCTAAACTCTGGAACTTCGAAAGGGTCTTTCACACCCTTGCTGCAACTCAAGAAGTTCACCGCCATACCCGTGTCCACTCGGGAGGAAGCACGATGGTCCCGCCCACATCCAGAGGAGCCCCATTTCCCCCTCGGAGCTCGAGATGAGGGATCCTTTCCCTGCTTTCAACGGGAAAGAATTCCCGGCGTTCCCGTCGCATCTCAAGAGGAGGCACTCTCAACAGGAAAGGCGAGAGGAACTCCATGGTCGTACCACCATTCCAAGAGTCCCCCAGATGTCTCAGTCCATTCCAGAGGAACCTCTTTGCCCTGCACTGGCTCATCTTTCACGCCGAGGATCGACTCACACCACGGTGGCACGTGGGACAGCCCTGTGGGAAAGCCTCGAGGGAAAACCACAGATCCTTTGATCCACGCGACGGGAAGCGTGACATTGCTGCTACAGCCTGTAAGGAAAGCACACGTGCATGCCCCCAATCGAGAAGAGGCCTGACTCCCCTGGTGGGACTCCAGAAGTACCCAAAGATCCTTGTCAGCTCCTGAGAGGAATCCTCGGTTCCAGCCCTGACTCCACACAAGGTTTTTGGCCCCGGTATCGACGGGAGAGGAATCCCGAGAGGCCCCCTAGCAACTCGCATGGGGACTGGCCTCTCCTGAGGCCACCAGGGCGGGTCCCTGAGGTCCCCGTCGTAACTCGAGAACACCGGCCGCACCTCGAGAAAATCCGGGAAGTTCTCCCTTCCAGGCGAGATGAGGCCTATTTCCGATGAGGCGTCTGGAGACTAATGACACCTAACCTCTGGAACTTCGAAAGGGTCTTTCACACCCTTGCTGCAACTCAAGAAGTTTACCGCCATACCCGTCTCCACACGAGAGAAAGCACGATGGTCCCGCCCACATCCAGAGGAGCCCCGTTTCCCCCTCGGAGCTCGAGATGAGGGATCCTTTCCCTGCTTTCAACGGGAAAGAATTCCCGGCATTCCCGTCGCATCTCAAGAGGAGGCACTCTCAACAGGAAAGGCGAGAGGAACTCCATGGTCGTACCACCATTCCAAGAGTCCCCCAGATGTTTCAGTCCATTCCAGAGGAACCTCTTTGCCCTGCACTGGCTCATCTTTCACGCCGAGGATCGACTCACACCACGGTGGCACGTGGGACAGCCCTGTGGGAAAGCCTCGAGGGAAAGCCTCGAGGGAAAACCACAGATCATTTGATCCACGGGACGGGAAGCGTGACATTGCTGCTACAGCCTGGAAGGAAAGCGCAGGTGCATGCCCCCACTCGAGAAGAGGCCTGACTCCCCTGGGGAGACTCTAGAAGTACCCAAAGATCCATGTCAGCCCCTGAGAGGAATCCTCGGTTCTGGCCCTGACTCCACACAAGGTTTTTGGCCCCGGTATCGACTGGAGAGGAATCCCGAGAGGCCCCCTAGCAACTCGCATGGGGACTGGCCTCTCCTGAGGCCATCAGGGCGGGTCCCTGTGGTACCCGTCGTAACTCGAAAACACCTGCCGCACCTCGAGAAAATCCAGGAAGTTCTCCCTTCCAGGCTAGATGAGGCCTATTTCCGATGAGGCGTCTGGAGACTAATGACACATAACCTCTGGAACTTCGAAAGGGTCTTTCACACCCTTGCTGCAACTCAAGAAGTTCACCGACATACCCGTGTCCACTCGAGAGGAAGCACGATGGTCCCGCCCACATCCCGAGGAGCCCCGTTTCCCCCTCGTAGCTCGAGATGAGGGATCCTTTCCCTGCTTTCAACGGGAAAGAATTCCCGGCGTTCCCGTCACAACTCAAGCGGAGGCACTCTCAACAGGAAAGGCGAGAGGAACTCCATGGTCTTACCACCATTCCAAGAGTCCCCCAGATGTCTCAGTCCATTCCCGAGGAACCTCTTTGCCCTGCACTGGCTCATCTTTCACGCCGAGGATCGACTCACACCACGGTGGCACGTGGGACAGCCCTGTGGGAAAGCCTCGAGGGAAAGCCTCGAGGGAAAACCACAGATCCTTTGATCCACGCGACGGGAAGCGTGACATTGCTGCTACAGCCTGGAAGGAAAGCGCACGTGCATGCCCCCACTCGAGACGAGGCCTGACTCCCCTGGGGAGACTCCAGAAGTACCCAAAGATCCATGTCAGCCCCTGAGAGGAATCCTCGGTTCTGGCCCTGAATCCACACAAGGTTTTTGGCGCCGGTATCGACGGGAGAGAAATCCCGAGAGGCCCCCTAGCAACTCGCATGGGGACTGGCCTCTCCTGAGGCCATCAGGGCGGGTCCCTGTGGTACCCGTCGTAACTCGAAAACACCTGCCGCACCTCGAGAAAATCCAGGAAGTTCTCCCTTCCAGGCGAGATGAGGCCTATTTCCGATGAGGCGTCTGGAGACTAATGACACCTAACCTCTGAAACTTCGGAAGGGTCTTTCACACCCTTGCTGCAACTCAAGAAGTTCACCGACATACCCGTGTCCACTCGAGAGGAAGCACGATGGTCCCGCCCACATCCCGAGGAGCCCCGTTTCCCCCTCATAGCTCGAGATGAGGGATCCTTTCCTTGCTTTCAACGGGAAAGAATTCCCGGCGTTCCCGTCGCATCTCAAGAGGAGGCACTCTCAACAGGAAAGGCGAGAGGAACTCCATGGTCGTACCACCATTCCAAGAGTCCCCCAGATGTCTCAGTCCATTCCAGAGGAACCTCTTTGCCCTGCACTGGCTCATCTTTCACGCCGAGGATCGACTCACACCACGGTGGCACGTGGGACAGCCCTGCTGGAAAGCCTCGAGGGAAAGCCTCGAGGGAAAACCACAGATCCTTTGATGCACGCGACGGGAAGCGTGACATTGCTGCTACAGCCTGGAAGGAAAGCGCACGTGCATGCCCCCACTCGAGACGAGGCCTGACTCCCCTGGGGAGACTCCAGAAGTACCCAAAGATCCATGTCAGCCCCTGAGAGGAATCCTCGGTTCCGGCCCTGACTCCACACAAGGTTTTTGGCCCCGGTATCGACGGGAGAGGAATCCCGAGAAGCCCCCTAGCAACTCGCATGGGGACTGGCCTCTCCTGAGGCCACCAGGGCGGGTCCCTGAGGTCCCCGTCGTAACTCGAGAACACCTGCCGCAACTCGAGAAAATCCAGGAAGTTCTCCCTTCCAGGCGAGATGAGGCCTATTTCCGATGAGGCGTCTGGAGACTAATGACACCTAACCTCTGGAACGTCGAAAGAGTCTTTCACACCCTTGCTGCAACTCAAGAAGTTCACCGCCATACCCGTCTCCACTCGAGAGGAAGCACGATGGTCCCGCCCACATCCAGAGGAGCCCCGTTTCCCCCTCGGAGCTCGAGATGAGGGATCCTTTCCCTGCTTTCAACGGGAAAGAATTCCCGGCGTTCCCGTCGCATCTCAAGAGGAGGCACTCTCAACAGGAAAGGCGAGAGGAACTCCATGGTCGTACCACCATTCCAAGAGTCCCCCAGATGTCTCAGTCCATTCCAGAGGAACCTCTTTGCCCTGCACTGGCTCATCTTTCACGCCGAGGATCGACTCACACCACGGTGGCACGTGGGAGAGCCCTGTGGGAAAGCCTCGAGGGAAAGCCTCGAGGGAAAACCACAGATCCTTTGATGCACGTGACGGGAAGCGTGACATTGCTGCTACAGCCTGGAAGGAAAGCGCACGTGCATGTCCCCACTCGAGACGAGGCCTGACTCCCCTGGGGAGACTCCAGAAGTACCCAAAGATCCATGTCACCCCTGAGAGGAATCCTCGGTTCCGGCCCTGACTCCATACAAAGTTTTTGGCCCCGGTATCGACGGGAGAGGAATCCCGAGAGGCCCCCTAGCAACTCGCATGGGGACTGGCCTCTCCTGAGGCCACCAGGGCGGGTCCCTGAGGTCCCCGTCATAACTCGAGAACACCTGCCGCAACTCGAGAAAATCCAGGAAGTTCTCCCTTCCAGGCGAGATGAGGCCTATTTCCGATGAGGCGTCTGGAGACTAATGACACCTAACCTCTGGAATTTCGAAAGGGTCTTTCACACCCTTGCTGCAACTCAAGAAGTTCACCGCCATACCCGTGTCCACTCGAGAGAAACACGATGGTCCCGCCCACATCCAGAGGAGCCCCGTTTCCCCCTCGTAGCTCGAGATGAGGGATCCTTTCCCTGCTTTCAACGGGAAAGAATTCCCGGCGTTCCCGTCGCATCCAAAGAGGAGGCACTCTCAACAGGAAAGGCGAGAGGAACTCCATGGTCGTACCACCATTCCAAGAGTCCCCCAGATGTCTCAGTCCATTCCAGAGGAACCTCTTTGCCCTGCACTGGCTCATCTTTCACGCCGAGGATCGACTCACACCACGGTGGCACGTGGGACAGCCCTGTGGGAAAGCCTCGAGGGAAAGCCTCGAGGGAAAACCACAGATCCTTTGATGCACGTGACGGGAAGCGTGACATTGCTGCTACAGCCTGGAAGGAAAGCGCACGTGCATGCCCCCACTCGAGACGAGGCCTGACTCCCCTGGGGAGACTCCAGAAGTACCCAAAGATCCATGTCACCCCTGAGAGGAATGCTCGGTTCCGTCCCTGACTTCACACAAGGCTTTTGGCCCCGGTATCGACGGGAGAGGAATCCCGAGAGGCCCCCTAGCAACTCGCATGGGGACTGGCCTCTCCTGAGGCCACCAGGGCGGGTCCCTGAGGTCCCCGTCGTAACTCGAGAACACCTGCCGCAACTCGAGAAAATCCAGGAAGTTCTCCCTTCCAGGCGAGATGAGGCCTATTTCCGATGAGGCGTCTGCAGACTAATGACACCTAAACTCTGGAACTTCGAAAGGGTCTTTCACACCCTTGCTGCAACTCAAGAAGTTCACCGCCATACCCGTGTCCACTCGGGAGGAAGCACGATGGTCCCGCCCACATCCAGAGGAGCCCCATTTCCCCCTCGGAGCTCGAGATGAGGGATCCTTTCCCTGCTTTCAACGGGAAAGAATTCCCGGCGTTCCCGTCGCATCTCAAGAGGAGGCACTCTCAACAGGAAAGGCGAGAGGAACTCCATGGTCGTACCACCATTCCAAGAGTCCCCCAGATGTCTCAGTCCATTCCAGAGGAACCTCTTTGCCCTGCACTGGCTCATCTTTCACGCCGAGGATCGACTCACACCACGGTGGCACGTGGGACAGCCCTGTGGGAAAGCCTCGAGGGAAAACCACAGATCCTTTGATCCACGCGACGGGAAGCGTGACATTGCTGCTACAGCCTGTAAGGAAAGCACACGTGCATGCCCCCAATCGAGAAGAGGCCTGACTCCCCTGGTGGGACTCCAGAAGTACCCAAAGATCCTTGTCAGCTCCTGAGAGGAATCCTCGGTTCCAGCCCTGACTCCACACAAGGTTTTTGGCCCCGGTATCGACGGGAGAGGAATCCCGAGAGGCCCCCTAGCAACTCGCATGGGGACTGGCCTCTCCTGAGGCCACCAGGGCGGGTCCCTGAGGTCCCCGTCGTAACTCGAGAACACCGGCCGCACCTCGAGAAAATCCGGGAAGTTCTCCCTTCCAGGCGAGATGAGGCCTATTTCCGATGAGGCGTCTGGAGACTAATGACACCTAACCTCTGGAACTTCGAAAGGGTCTTTCACACCCTTGCTGCAACTCAAGAAGTTTACCGCCATACCCGTCTCCACACGAGAGAAAGCACGATGGTCCCGCCCACATCCAGAGGAGCCCCGTTTCCCCCTCGGAGCTCGAGATGAGGGATCCTTTCCCTGCTTTCAACGGGAAAGAATTCCCGGCATTCCCGTCGCATCTCAAGAGGAGGCACTCTCAACAGGAAAGGCGAGAGGAACTCCATGGTCGTACCACCATTCCAAGAGTCCCCCAGATGTTTCAGTCCATTCCAGAGGAACCTCTTTGCCCTGCACTGGCTCATCTTTCACGCCGAGGATCGACTCACACCACGGTGGCACGTGGGACAGCCCTGTGGGAAAGCCTCGAGGGAAAGCCTCGAGGGAAAACCACAGATCATTTGATCCACGGGACGGGAAGCGTGACATTGCTGCTACAGCCTGGAAGGAAAGCGCAGGTGCATGCCCCCACTCGAGAAGAGGCCTGACTCCCCTGGGGAGACTCTAGAAGTACCCAAAGATCCATGTCAGCCCCTGAGAGGAATCCTCGGTTCTGGCCCTGACTCCACACAAGGTTTTTGGCCCCGGTATCGACTGGAGAGGAATCCCGAGAGGCCCCCTAGCAACTCGCATGGGGACTGGCCTCTCCTGAGGCCATCAGGGCGGGTCCCTGTGGTACCCGTCGTAACTCGAAAACACCTGCCGCACCTCGAGAAAATCCAGGAAGTTCTCCCTTCCAGGCTAGATGAGGCCTATTTCCGATGAGGCGTCTGGAGACTAATGACACATAACCTCTGGAACTTCGAAAGGGTCTTTCACACCCTTGCTGCAACTCAAGAAGTTCACCGACATACCCGTGTCCACTCGAGAGGAAGCACGATGGTCCCGCCCACATCCCGAGGAGCCCCGTTTCCCCCTCGTAGCTCGAGATGAGGGATCCTTTCCCTGCTTTCAACGGGAAAGAATTCCCGGCGTTCCCGTCACAACTCAAGCGGAGGCACTCTCAACAGGAAAGGCGAGAGGAACTCCATGGTCTTACCACCATTCCAAGAGTCCCCCAGATGTCTCAGTCCATTCCCGAGGAACCTCTTTGCCCTGCACTGGCTCATCTTTCACGCCGAGGATCGACTCACACCACGGTGGCACGTGGGACAGCCCTGTGGGAAAGCCTCGAGGGAAAGCCTCGAGGGAAAACCACAGATCCTTTGATCCACGCGACGGGAAGCGTGACATTGCTGCTACAGCCTGGAAGGAAAGCGCACGTGCATGCCCCCACTCGAGACGAGGCCTGACTCCCCTGGGGAGACTCCAGAAGTACCCAAAGATCCATGTCAGCCCCTGAGAGGAATCCTCGGTTCTGGCCCTGAATCCACACAAGGTTTTTGGCGCCGGTATCGACGGGAGAGAAATCCCGAGAGGCCCCCTAGCAACTCGCATGGGGACTGGCCTCTCCTGAGGCCATCAGGGCGGGTCCCTGTGGTACCCGTCGTAACTCGAAAACACCTGCCGCACCTCGAGAAAATCCAGGAAGTTCTCCCTTCCAGGCGAGATGAGGCCTATTTCCGATGAGGCGTCTGGAGACTAATGACACCTAACCTCTGAAACTTCGGAAGGGTCTTTCACACCCTTGCTGCAACTCAAGAAGTTCACCGACATACCCGTGTCCACTCGAGAGGAAGCACGATGGTCCCGCCCACATCCCGAGGAGCCCCGTTTCCCCCTCATAGCTCGAGATGAGGGATCCTTTCCTTGCTTTCAACGGGAAAGAATTCCCGGCGTTCCCGTCGCATCTCAAGAGGAGGCACTCTCAACAGGAAAGGCGAGAGGAACTCCATGGTCGTACCACCATTCCAAGAGTCCCCCAGATGTCTCAGTCCATTCCAGAGGAACCTCTTTGCCCTGCACTGGCTCATCTTTCACGCCGAGGATCGACTCACACCACGGTGGCACGTGGGACAGCCCTGTGGGAAAGCCTCGAGGGAAAGCCTCGAGGGAAAACCACAGATCCTTTGATCCACGCGACGGGAAGCGTGACATTGCTGCTACAGCCTGGAAGGAAAGCGCACGTGCATGCCCCCACTCGAGACGAGGCCTGACTCCCCTGGGGAGACTCCAGAAGTACCCAAAGATCCATGTCAGCCCCTGAAAGGAATCCTCGGTTCTGGCCCTGAGTCCACACAAGGTTTTTGGCGCCCGTATCGACGGGAGAGGAATCCCGAGAGGGCCCCTAGCAACTCGCATGGGGACTGGCCTCTCCTGAGGCCATCAGGGCGGGTCCCTGTGGTACCCGTCGTAACTCGAAAACACCTGCCGCACCTCGAGAAAATCCAGGAAGTTCTCCCTTCCAGGCGAGATGAGGCCTATTTCTGATGAGGCGTCTGGAGACTAATGACACCTAACCTCTGGAACTTCGAAAGGGTCTTTCACACCCTTGCTGCAACTCAAGAAGTTTACCGCCATACCCGTCTCCACACGAGAGAAAGCACGATGGTCCCGCCCACATACAGAGGAGCCACGTTTCCCCCTCGTAGCTTGAGATGAGGGATCCTTTCCCTGCTTTCAACGGGAAAGAATTCCCGGCATTCCCGTCGCATCTCAAGAGGAGGCACTCTCAACAGGAAAGGCGAGAGGAACTCCATGGTCGTACCACCATTCCAAGAGTCCCCCAGATGTCTCAGTCCATTCCAGAGGAACCTCTTTGCCCTGCACTGGCTCATCTTTCACGCCGAGGATCGACTCACACCACGGTGGCACGTGGGACAGCCCTGTGGGAAAGCCTCGAGGGAAAGCCTCGAGGGAAAACCACAGATACTTTAATCCTCGCGATGCGAAGCGTGACATTGCTGCTACAGCCTGGAAGGAAAGCGCACGTGCATGCCCCCACTCGAGACGAGGCCTGACTCCCCTGGGGAGACTCCAGAAGTACCCAAAGATCCATGTAACCCCTGAGAGGAATGCTCGGTTCCGGCCCTGACTCCACACAAGGCTTTTGGCCCCGGTATCGACGGGAGAGGAATCCCGAGAGGCCCCCTAGCAACTCGCATGGGGACTGGCCTCTCCTGAGGCCACCAGGGCGGGTCCCTGAGGTCCCCGTCTTAACTCGAGAACACCTGCCGCAACTCGAGAAAATCCAGGAAGTTCTCCCTTCCAGGCGAGATGAGGCCTATTTCCGATGAGGCGTCTGGAGACTAATGACACCTAACCTCTGGAACTTCGAAAGGGTCTTTCACACCCTTGCTGCAACTCAAGAAGTTCACCGCCATACCCGTGTCCACTCGGGAGGAAGCACGATGGTCCCGCCCACATCAAGAGGAGCCCCGTTTCCCCCTCGTAGCTCGAGATGAGGGATCCTTTCCCTGCTTTCAACGGGAAAGAATTCCCGGCGTTCCCGTCGCATCTCAAGAGGAGGCACTCTCAACAGGAAAGTCGAGAGGAACTCCATGGTCGTACCACCATTCCAAGAGTCCCCCAGATGTCTCAGTCCATTCCAGAGGAAACCCTTTGCCCTGCACTGGCTCATCTTTCACGCCGAGGATCGACTCACACCACGGTGGCACGTGGGACAGCCCTGTGGGAAAGCCTCGAGGGAAAGCCTCGAGGGAAAACCACAGATCCTTTGATCCACGCGACGGGAAGCGTGACATTGCTGCTACAGCCTGGAAGGAAAGCACACGTGCATGCCCCCAATCGAGACGAGGCCTGACTCCCCTGGGGAGACTCCAGAAGTACCCAAAGATCCATGTCAGCCCCTGAGAGGAATCCTCGCTTCCGGCCCTGACTCCACACAAGGTTTTTGGCCCCGGTATCGACGGGAGAGGAATCCCGAGAGGCCCACTAGCAACTGGCATGGGGACTGGCCTCTCCTGAGGCCACCAGGGCGGGTCCCTGAGGTCCCCGTGGTAACTCGAGAACACCTGCCGCAACTCGAGAAAATCCAGGAAGTTCTCCCTTCCAGGCGAGATGAGGCCTATTTCCGATGAGGCGTCTGGAGACTAATGACACCCAACCTCTGGAACTTCGAAAGGGTCTTTCACACCCTTGCTGCAACTCAAGAAGTTCACCGACATACCCGTGTCCACTCGAGAGGAAGCACGATGGTCCCGCCCACATCCCGAGGAGCCCCGTTTCCCCCTCGTAGCTCGAGATGAGGGATCCTTTCCCTGCTTTCAACGGGAAAGAATTCCCGGAGTTCCCGTCACAACTCAAGAGGAGGCACTCTCAACAGGAAAGGCGAGAGGAACTCCATGGTCGTACCACCATTCCAAGAGTCCCCCAGATGTCTCAGTCCATTCCAGAGGAACCTCTTTGCCCTGCACTGGCTCATCTTTCACGCCGAGGATCGACTCACACCACGGTGGCACGTGGGAGAGCCCTGTGGGAAAGCCTCGAGGGAAAGCCTCGAGGGAAAACCACAGATCCTTTGATCCACGCGACGGGAAGCCTGACATTGCTGCTACAGCCTGGAAGGAAAGCACACGTGCATGCCCCCACTCGAGACGAGGCCTGACTCCCCTGGGGAGACTCCAGAAGTACCCAAAGATCCATGTCAGCCCCTGAGAGGAATCCTCGGTTCCGGCCCTGACTCCACACAAGGTTTTTGGCCCCGGTATCGACGGGAGAGGAATCCCGAGAGGCCCCCTAGCAACACGCATGGGGACTGGCCTCTCCTGAGGCCACCAGGGCGGGTCCCTGAGGTCCCCGTCGTAACTCGGGAACACCTGCCGCAACTCGAGAAAATCCAGGAAGTTCTCCCTTCCAGGCGAGATGAGGTCTATTTCCGATGAGGCGTCTGGAGACTGACACGTAACCTCTGGAACTTCGAAAGGGTCTTTCACACCCTTGCTGCAACTCAAGAAGTTCACCGCCATACCCGTCTCCACTCGAGAGGAAGCACGATAGTCCCGCCCACATCCAGAGGAGCCCCGTTTCCCCCTCGTAGCTCGAGATGAGGGATCCTTTCCCTGCTTTCAACGGGAAAGTATTCCCAGCGATCCCGTCGCATCTCAAGAGGAGGCACTCTCAACAGGAAAGGCGACAGGAACTCCATGGTCGTACCACCATTCCAAGAGTCCCTCAGATGTCTCAGTCCATTCCAGAGGAACCTCTTTGCCCTGCACTGGCTCATCTTTCACGCCGAGGATCGACTCACACCACGGTGGCACGTGGGACAGCCCTGTGGGAAAGCCTCGAGGGAAAGCCTCGAGGGAATACCACAGATCCTTTGATCCACGCGACGGGAAGCGTGACATTGCTGCTACAGCCTGGAAGGAAAGCACACGTGCATGCCCCCACTCGAGACGAGGCCTGACTCCCCTGGGGAGACTCCAGAAGTACCCAAAGATCCATGTCAGCCCCTGAGAGGAATCCTCGGTTCCGGCCCTGACTCCACACAAGGTTTTTGGCCCCGGTATCGACGGTAGAGGAATCCCGAGAGGCCCACTAGCAACTGGCATGGGGACTGGCCTCTCCTGAGGCCACCAGGGCGGGTCCCTGAGGTCCCCGTCGTAACTCGAGAACACCTGCCGCAACTCGAGAAAATCCAGGAAGTTCTCCCTTCCAGGCGAGATGAGGCCTATTTCCGATGAGGCGTCTGGAGACTAATGACACCCAACCTCTGGAACTTCGAAAGGGTCTTTCACACCCTTGCTGCAACTCAAGAAGTTCACCGACATACCCGTGTCCACTCGAGAGAAAGCACGATGGTCCCGCCCACATCCCGAGGAGCCCCGTTTCCCCCTCGTAGCTCGAGATGAGGGATCCTTTCCCTGCTTTCAACGCGAAAGAATTCCCGGAGTTCCCGTCACAACTCAAGAGGAGGCACTCTCAACAGGAAAGGCGAGAGGAACTCCATGGTCGTACCACCATTCCAAGAGTCCCCCAGATGTCTCAGTCCATTCCAGAGGAACCTCTTTGCCCTGCACTGGCTCATCTTTCACGCCGAGGATCGACTCACACCACGGTGGCACGTGGGAGAGCCCTGTGGGAAAGCCTCGAGGGAAAGCCTCGAGGGAATACCACAGATCCTTTGATCCACGCGACGGGAAGCGTGACATTGCTGCTACAGCCTGGAAGGAAAGCACACGTGCATGCCCCCACTCGAGACGAGGCCTGACTCCCCTGGGGAGACTCCAGAAGTACCCAAAGATCCATGTCAGCCCCTGAGAGGAATCCTCGGTTCCGGCCCTGACTCCACACAAGGTTTTTGGCCCCGGTATTGACGGTAGAGGAATCCCGAGAGGCCCACTAGCAACTGGCATGGGGACTGGCCTCTCCTGAGGCCACCAGGGCGGGTCCCTGAGGTCCCCGTCGTAACTCGAGAACACCTGCCGCAACTCGAGAAAATCCAGGAAGTTCTCCCTTCCAGGCGAGATGAGGCCTATTTCCGATGAGGCGTCTGGAGACTAATGACACCCAACCTCTGGAACTTCGAAAGGGTCTTTCACACCCTTGCTGCAACTCAAGAAGTTCACCGACATACCCGTGTCCACTCGAGAGGAAGCACGATGGTCCCGCCCACATCCCGAGGAGCCCCGTTTCCCCCTCGTAGCTCGAGATGAGGGATCCTTTCCCTGCTTTCAACGGGAAAGAATTCCCGGAGTTCCCGTCACAACTCAAGAGGAGGCACTCTCAACAGGAAAGGCGAGAGGAACTCCATGGTCGTACCACCATTCCAAGAGTCCCCCAGATGTCTCAGTCCATTCCAGAGGAACCTCTTTGCCCTGCACTGGCTCATCTTTCACGCCAAGGATCGACTCACACCACGGTGGCACGTGGGACAGCCCTGTGGGAAAGCCTCGAGGGAAAGCCTCGAGGGAAAACCACAGATCCTTTGATCCACGCGACGGGAAGCCTGACATTGCTGCTACAGCCTGGAAGGAAAGCACACGTGCATGCCCCCACTCGAGACGAGGCCTGACTCCCCTGGGGAGACTCCAGAAGTACCCAAAGATCCATGTCAGCCCCTGAGAGGAATCCTCGGTTCCGGCCCTGACTCCACACAAGGTTTTTGGCCCCGGTATCGACGGGAGAGGAATCCCGAGAGGCCCCCTAGCAACACGCATGGGGACTGGCCTCTCCTGAGGCCACCAGGGCGGGTCCCTGAGGTCCCCGTCGTAACTCGGGAACACCTGCCGCAACTCGAGAAAATCCAGGAAGTTCTCCCTTCCAGGCGAGATGAGGTCTATTTCCGATGAGGCGTCTGGAGACTGACACGTAACCTCTGGAACTTCGAAAGGGTCTTTCACACCCTTGCTGCAACTCAAGAAGTTCACCGCCATACCCGTCTCCACTCGAGAGGAAGCACGATAGTCCCGCCCACATCCAGAGGAGCCCCGTTTCCCCCTCGTAGCTCGAGATGAGGGATCCTTTCCCTGCTTTCAACGGGAAAGTATTCCCAGCGATCCCGTCGCATCTCAAGAGGAGGCACTCTCAACAGGAAAGGCGAGAGGAACTCCATGGTCGTACCACCATTCCAAGAGTCCCTCAGATGTCTCAGTCCATTCCAGAGGAACCTCTTTGCCCTGCACTGGCTCATCTTTCACTCCGAGGATCGACTCACACCACGGTGGCACGTGGGACAGCCCTGTGGGAAAGCCTCGAGAGAAAACCACAGATCATTTGATCCACGCGACGGGAAGCGTGACATTGCTGCTACAGCCTGGAAGGAAAGCGCACGTGCATGCCCCCACTCGAGACGAGGCCTGACTCCCCTGGGGAGACTCCAGAAGTACCCAAAGATCCATGTCAGCCCCTGAGAGGAATCCTCGGTTCCGGCCCTGACTCCACACAAGGTTTTTGGCCCCAGTATCGACGGGAGAGGAATCCCGAGAGGCCCCCTAGCAACTCGCATGGGGACTGGCCTCTCCTGAGGCCATCAGGGCGGGTCCCTGTGGTACCCGTCGTAACTCGAGAACACCTGCCGCACCTCGAGAAAATCCAGGAAGTTCTCCCTTCCAGGCGAGATGAGGTCTATTTCCGATGAGGCGTCTGGAGACTGACACGTAACCTCTGGAACTTTGAAAGGGTCTTTCACACCCTTGCTGCAACTCAAGAAGTTCACCGCCATACCCGTCTCCACTCGAGAGGAAGCACGAGGATCCCGCCCACATCCAGAGGAGCCCCGTTTCCCCCTCGTAGCTCGAGATGAGGGATCCTTTCCCTGCTTTCAACGGGAAAGAATTCCCGGCGTTCCCGTCGCATCTCAAGAGGAGGCACTCTCAACAGGAAATGCGAGAGGAACTCCATGGTCGTACCACCATTCCAAGAGTCCCCCAGATGTCTCAGTCCATTCCAGAGGAACCTCTTTGCCCTGCACTGGCTCATCTTTCACTCCGAGGATCGACTCACACCACGGTGGCACGTGGGACAGCCCTGTGGGAAAGCCTCGAGGGAAAGCCTCGAGAGAAAACCACAGATCCTTTGATCCACGCGACGGGAAGCGTGACATTGCTGCTACAGCCTGGGAGGAAAGCGCACGTGCATGCCGCCACTCGAGACGAGGCCTGACTCCCCTGGGGAGACTCTAGAAGTACCCAAAGATCCATGTCAGCCCCTGAGAGGAATCCTCGGTTCTGGCCCTGACTCCACACAAGGTATTTGGCCCCGGTATCGACGGGAGAGGAATCCCGAGAGGCCCCCTAGCAACTCGCATGGGGACTGGCCTCTCCTGAGGCCATCAGGGCGGGTCCCTGTGGTACCCGTCGTAACTCGAGAACACCTGCCGCACCTCGAGAAAATCCAGGAAGTTCTCCCTTCCAGGCGAGATGAGGCCTATTTCCGATGAGGCGTCTGGAGACTAATGACACCTAACCTCTGGAACTTCGAAAGGGTCTTTCACACCCTTAGTGCAACTCAAGAAGTTCACCGACATACCCGTGTCCACTCGAGAGGAAGCACGATGGTCCCGCCCACATCCCGAGGAGCCCCGTTTCCCCCTCGTAGCTCGAGATGAGGGATCCTTTCCCTGCTTTCAACGGGAAAGAATTCCCGGCGTTCCCGTCGCATCTCAAGAGGAGGCACTCTCAACAGGAAAGGCGAGAGGAACTTCATGGTCGTACCACCATTCCAAGAGTCCCCCAGATGTCTCAGTCCATTCCAGAGGAACCTCTTTGCCCTGCACTGGCTCATCTTTCACGCCGAGGATCGACTCACACCACGGTGGCACGTGGGACAGCCCTGTGGGAAAGCCTCGAGGGAAAGCCTCGAGGGAAAACCACAGATCCTTTGATCCACGCGACGGGAAGCGTGACATTGCTGCCACAGCCTGGAAGGAAAGCGCACGTGCATGCCCCCACTCGAGACGAGGCCTGACTCCCCTGGGGAGACTCCAGAAGTACCCAAAGATCCATGTCAGCCCCTGAGAGGAATCCTCGGTTCTGGCACTGACTCCACACAAGTTTTTTGGCCCCGGTATCGACGGGAGAGGAATCCCGAGAGGCCCCCTAGCAACTCGCATGGGGACTGGCCTCTCCTGAGGCCATCAGGGCGGGTCCCTGTGGTACCCGTCGTAACTAGAGAACACCTGCCGCACCTCGAGAAAATCCAGGAAGTTCTCCCTTCCAGGCTAGATGAGGCCTATTTCCGATGAGGCGTCTGGAGACTAATGACACCTAACCTCTGGAACTTCGAAAGGGTCTTTCACACCCTTGCTGCAACTCAAGAAGTTAACCGACATACCCGTGTCCACTCGAGAGGAAGCACGATGGTCCCGCCCACATCCCGAGGAGCCCCGTTTCCCCCTCGTAGCTCGAGATGAGTGATCCTTTCCCTGCTTTCAACGGGAAAGAATTCCCGGCGTTCCCGTCGCATCTCAAGAGGAGGCACTCTCAACAGGAAAGGCGAGAGGAACTCCATGGTCGTACCACCATTCCAAGAGTCCCCCAGATGTCTCAGTCCATTCCAGAGGAACCTCTTTGCCCTGCACTGGCTCATCTTTCACGCCGAGGATCGACTCACACCACGGTGGCACGTGGGACAGCCCTGTGGGAAAGCATCGAGGGAAAGCCTCGAGGGAAAACCACAGATCCTTTGATCCACGCGACGGGAAGCGTGACATTGCTGCTACAGCCTGGAAGGAAAGCACACGTGCATGCCCCCACTCGAGACGAGGCCTGACTCCCCTGGGGAGACTCCAGAAGTACCCAAAGATCCATGTCAGCCCCTGAGAGGAATCCTCGGTTCCGGCCCTGACTCCACACAAGGTTTTTGGCCCCGGTATCGATGGGAGAGGAATCCCGAGAGGCCCCCTAGCAACTCGCATGGGGACTGGCCTCTCCTGAGGCCACCAGGGCGGGTCCCTGAGGTCCCCGTCGTAACTCGAGAACACCTGCCGCAACTCGAGAAAATCCAGGAAGTTCTCCCTTCCAGGCGAGATGAGGCCTATTTCCGATGAGGCGTCTGGAGACTAATGACACCCAACCTCTGGAACTTCGAAAGGGTCTTTCACACCCTTGCTGCAACTCAAGAAGTTTACCGCCATACCCGTCTCCACACGAGAGAAAGCACGATGGTCCCGCCCACATCCAGAGGAGCCCCGTTTCCCCCTCGGAGCTCGAGATGAGGGATCCTTTCCCTGCTTTCAACGGGAAAGAATTCCCGGCGTTCCCGTCGCATCTCAAGAGGAGGCACTCTCAACAGGAAAGGCGAGAGGAACTCCATGGTCGTACCACCATACCAAGAGTCCCCCAGATGTCTCAGTCCATTCCAGAGGAACCTCTTTGCCCTGCACTGGCTCATCTTTCACGCCGAGGATCGACTCACACCACGGTGGCACATGGGACAGCCCTGTGGGAAAGCCTCGAGGGAAAGCCTCGAGGGAAAACCACAGATCCTTTGATCCACGCGACGGGAAGCGTGACATTCCTGCTACAGCCTGGAAGGAAAGCGCACGTGCATGCCCCCACTCGAGACGAGGCCTGACTCCCCTAGGGAGACTCCACAAGTACCCAAAGATCCATATCAGCCCCTGAGAGGAATCCTCGATTCCGGCCCTGAGTCCACACAAGGTTTTTGGCCCCGGTATCGACGGGAGAGTAATCCCGAGAGGCCCCCTAGCAACTCCCATGGGGACTGGCCGTTACTGAGGCCACCAGGGCGGGTCCCTGAGGTCCCCGTCGTAACTCGAGAACACCTGCCACAATTCGAGAAAATCCAGGAAGTTCTCCCTTCCAGGCGAGATGAGGCCTATTTCCGATGAGGCGTCTGGAGACTAATGACACCCAACCTCTGGAACTTCGAAAGGGTCTTTCACACCCTTGCTGCAACTCAAGAAGTTTACCGCCATACCCGTCTCCACACGAGAGAAAGCACGATGGTCCCGCCCACATCCAGAGGAGCCCCGTTTCCCCCTCGTAGCTCGAGATGAGGGATCCTTTCCTGCTTTCAACGGGAAAGAATTCCCGGCATTCCCGTCGCATCTCAAGAGGAGGCACTCTCAACAGGAAAGGCGAGAGGAACTCCATGGTCGTACCACCATTCCAAGAGTCCCCCAGATGTCTCAGTCCATTCCAGAGGAAACTATTTGCCCTGCACTGGCTCATCTTTCACGCCGAGGATCGACTCACACCACGGTGGCACGTGGGACAGCCCTGTGGGAAAGCCTCGAGGCAAAGCCTCGAGGGAAAACCACAGATCCTTTGATCCACGCGACGGGAAGCGTGACATTGCTGCTAGAGCCTGGAAGGAAAGCGCACGTGCATGCCCCCACTCGAGACGGGGCCTGACTCCCCTGGGGAGACTCCAGAAGTACCCAAAGATCCATGTCAGCCCCTGAGAGGAATCCTCGGTTCCGGCCCTGACTCCACACAAGGTTTTTGGCCCCGTTATCGACGGGAGAGGAATCCCGAGAGGCCCCCTAGCAACTCGCATGGGGACTGGCCTCTCCTGAGGCCACCAGGGCGGGTCCCTGAGGTCTCCGTCGTAACTAGAGAACACCTGTCGCAACTCGAGAAAATCCAGGAAGTTCTCCCTTCCAGGCGAGAAGAATCCTATTTCCGATGAGGCGTTTGGAGACTAATGACACCTAAACTCTGGAACTTCGAAAGGGTCTTTCACACCCTTGCTGCAACTCAAGAAGTTCACCGCCATACCCGTCTCCACTCGCGAGGAAGCACGATGGTCCCGCCCACATCCAGAGGAGCCCCGTTCCCCCTCGTAGCTCGAGATGAGGGATCCTTTCCCTGCTTTCAACGGGAAAGAATTCCCGGCGTTCCCGTCGCATCTCAAGAGGAGGCACTCTCAACAGGAAAGGCGAGAGGAACTCCATGGTCGTACCACCATTCCAAGAGTCCCCCAGATGTCTCAGTCCATTCCAGAGGAACCTCTTTGCCCTGCACTGGCTCATCTTTCACGCCGAGTATCAACTCACACCACGGTGGCACGTGGGACAGACCTGTGGGAAAGCCTCGAGGGAAAGCCTCGTGGGAAAAGCACATATCCTTTGATCCACGCCACGGGAAGCGTGACATTGCTGCTACAGCCTGGAAGGAAAGCGCACGTACCTGTCCCCACTCGAGACGAGGCCTGACTCCCCTGGGGAGTCTCCAGAAGTACCCAAAGATCCATGTCAGCCCCTGAGAGGAATCCTCGGTTCCGGCCCTGACTCCACACAAGGTTTTTGGACCCGGTATCGACGGGAGAGGAATCCCAGAGTCCCCCTAGCAACTCGCATGGGGATTGGCCTCTCCTGAGGCCACCAGGGCTGGTCCTTGAGGTCCCCGTCGTAACTCGAGAACACCTGCCGCAACTCGAGAAAATCCAGGAAGTTCTCCCTTGCAGGCGAGATGAGGCCTATTTCCGATGAGGCGTCTGGAGACTAATGACACCTAACCTCTGGAACTTCGAAAGGGTCTTTCACTCCCTTGCTGCAACTCAAGAAGTTCTCTGCCATACCCGTTTCCACTCGAGAGGAAGCACGATGGTCCCGCCCACATCCAAAGGAGCCCCGTTTCCCCCTCGTAGCTCGAGATGAGGGATCCTTTCCCTGCTTTCAACGGGAAAGAATTCCCGGCGTTCCCGTCGCATCTCAAGAGGAGGCACTCTCAACAGGAAAGGCGAGAGGAACTCCATGGTCGTACCACCATTCCAAGAGTCCCCGAGATGTCTCAGTCCATTCCAGAGGAACCTCTTTGCCCTGCACTGGCTCATCTTTCTCGCCGAGGATCGACTCACACCACGGTGGCACATGGGACAGCCCTGTGGGAAAGCCTCGAGGGAAAGCCTCGAGGGAAAACCACAGATCCTTTGATCCACGCGACGGGAAGCGTTACATTGCTGCTACAGCCTGGAAGGAAAGCGCACGTGCATGCCCCCACTCGAGACGAGGCCTGACTCCCCTGGGGAGACTCCACAAGTACCCAAAGATCCATGTCAGCCCCTGAGAGGAATCCTCGGTTCCGGCCCTGACTCCACACAAGGTTTTTGGCCCCGGTATCGACGGGAGAGGAATCCCGAGAGGCCCCCTAGCAACTCGCATGGGGACTGGCCTCTCCTGAGGCCACCAGGGCGGGTCCCTGAGGTCCCCGTCGTAACTCGAGAACACCTGCCACAACTCGAGAAAATCCAGGAAGTTCTCCCTTCCAGGCGAGATGAGGCCTATTTCCGATGAGGCGTCTGGAGACTAATGACACCTAACCTCTGGAACTTCGAAAGGGTCTTTCACACCCTTGCTGCAACTCAAGAAGTTCACCGCCATACCCGTCTCCACTCGAGAGGAAGCACGATGGTCCCGCCCACATCCAGAGGAGCCCCGTTTCTCCCTCGTAGCTCGAGATGAGGGATCCTTTCCCTGCTTTCAACGGGAAAGAATTCCCGGCGTTCCCGTCGCATCTCAAGAGGAGGCACTCTCAACAGGAAAGGCGAGAGGAACTCCATGGTCGTACCACCATTCCAAGAGTCCCCCAGATGTCTCAGTCCATTCCAGAGGAACCTCTTTGCCCTGCACTGGCTCATCTTTCACGCCGAGGATCGATTCACACCACGGTGGAACGTTGGACAGACCTGTGGGAAAGCCTCGAGGGAAAGCCTCGTGGGAAAACCACAGATCCTTTGATCCAGGCCACGGGAAGAGTGACATTACTGCTACAGCCTGGAAGGAAAGCGCACGTACCTGTCCCCACTCGAGAAGAGGCCTGACTCCCCTGGGGAGACTCCAGAAGTACCCAAAGATCCATGTCAGCCCCAGAGAGGAAACCTCGGTTCCGGCACTGACTCCACACAAGGTTTTTGGCCCCGGTATCGACGGGAGAGGAATCCCGAGAGGCCCCCTAGCAACTCGCATGGGGACTGGCCTCTCCTGAGGCCACCAGGGCGGGTCCCTGAGGTCCCCGTCGTAACTCGAGAACACCTGCCGCAACTCGAGAAAATCCAGGAAGTTCTCCCTTCCAGGCGAGATGAGGCCTATTTCCGATGAGGCGTCTGGAGACTAATGACACCTAACCTCTGGAACTTCGAAAGGGTCTTTCACACCCTTGCTGCAACTCAAGAAGTTCACCGCCATACCCGTCTCCACTCGAGAGGAAGCACGATGGTCCCGCCCACATCCAGAGGAGCCCTGTTTCACCCTGGTAGCTCGAGATGAGGGATCCTTTCCCTGCTTTCAACGGGAAAGAATTCCCGGCGTTCCCGTCGCATCTCAAGAGGAGGCACTCTCAACAGGAAAGGCGAGAGGAACTCCATGGTCGTACCACCATTCCAAGAGTCCCCCAGATGTCTCAGTCCATTCCAGAGCAACCTCTTTGCCCTGCACTGGCTCATCTTTCACGCCGAGGATCGACTCACACCACGGTGGCACGTGGGACAGCCCTGTGGGAAAGCTCAAGGGAAAGCTTCGAGGGAAAACCACAGATCCTTTGATCCAGGCGACGGGAAGCATGACATTGCTGCTATAGCCTGAAAGGAAAGCGCACGTGCATGCCCCCACTCGAGACGAGGCCTGACTACCCTGGGAAGACTCCAGAAGTACCCAAAGATCCATGTCAGCCCCTGAGAGGAATCCTCGGTTCCGGCCCTGACTCCACACAAGGTTTTTGGCCCCGGTATCGACGGGAGAGGAATCCCGAGAGGCCCCCTAGCAACTCGCATGGGGACTGGCCTCTCCTGAGGCCACCAGGGCGGGTCCCTGAGGTCCCCGTCGTAACTCGAGAACACCTGTCCCAACTCGAGAAAATCCAGGAAGTTCTCCCTTCCAGGCGAGAAGTATCCTATTTCCGATGAGGCGTTTGGAGACTAATGACACCTAAACTCTGGAACTTCGAAAGGGTCTTTCACACCCTTGCTGCAACTCAAGAAGTTCACCGCCATACCCGTCTCCACTCGAGAGGAAGCACGGTGGTCCCGCCCACATCCAGAGGAGCCCCGTTTCCCCCTCGTAGCTCGAGATGAGGGATCCTTTCCCTGCTTTCAACGGGAAAGAATTCCCGGCGTTCCCGTCGCATCTCAAGAGGAGGCACTCTCAACAGGAAAGGCGAGAGGATCTCCATGGTGGTACCACCATTCCAAGAGTCCCCCAGATGTCTCAGTCCATTCCAGAGGAACCTCTTTGCCCTGCACTGGCTCATCTTTCACGCCGAGGATCGACTCACACCACGGTGGCACGTGGGACAGCCCTGTGGGAAAACCTCGAGGGAAAGCCTCGAGGGAAAACCACAGATCCTTTGATCCAGGCCACGGGAAGCGTGACATTGCTGCTACAGCCTGGAAGGAAAGCGCACGTGCATGCCCCCACTCGAGACGAGGCCTGACGCCCCTGGGGAGACTCCAGAAGTACCCAAATATCCATGTCAGCCCCTGAGAGGAATCCTCGGTTCCGGCCCTGAATCCACACAAGGTTTTTGGCCCCGGTATCGACGGGAGAGGAATCCCCAGAGGCCCCCTAGCAACTCGCATGGGGACTGGCCTCTCCTGAGGCCACCAGGGCGGGTCCCTGAGGTCCCCGTCGTAACTCGAGAACACCTGCCGCAACTCGAGAAAATCCAGGAAGTTCTCCCTTCCAGGCGAGATGAGGCCTATTTCCGATGAGGCGTCTGGAGACTAATGACACCTAACCTCTGGAACTTCGAAAGGGTCTTTCACACCCTTGCTGCAACTCAAGAAGTTCACCGCCATACCCGTCTCCACTCGAGAGGAAGCACGATGGTCCCGCCCACATCCAGAGGAGCCCCGTTTCCCCCTCGTAGCTCGAGATGAGGGATCCTTTCCCTGCTTTCAACGGGAAAGAATTCCCGGCGTTCCCGTCGCATCTCAAGAGGAGGCACTCTCAACAGGAAAGGCGAGAGGAACTCCATGGTCGTACCACCATTCTAAGAGTCCCCCAGATGTCTCAGTCCATTCCAGAGCAACCTCTTTGCCCTGCACTGGCTCATTTTTCACGCCGAGGATCGACTCGCACCACGGTGGCACGTGGGACAGCCCTGTGGGAAAGCCTCGAGGGAAAGCCTCGAGGGAAAACCACAGATCCTTTGATCCAGGCCACGGGAAGCGTGACATTGCTGCTACAGCCTGGAAGGAAAGCGCACGTGCATGCCCCCACTCGAGACGAGGCCTGACTCCCCTGGGGAGACTCCAGAAGTACCCAAAGATCCATGTCAGCCCCTGAGAGGAATCCTCGGTTCCGGCCCTGACTCCACACAAGGTTTTTGGTCCCGGTATCGACGGGAGAGGAATCCCAGAGTCCCCTTAGCAACTCGCATGGGGATTGTCCTCTCCTGAGGCCACCAGGGCTGGTCCCTGTGGTCCCCGTCGTAACTCGAGAACACCTGCCGCAACTCGAGAAAATCCAGGAAGTTCTCCCTTCCAGGCGAGATGAGGCCTATTTCCGATGAGGCGTCTGGAGACTAATGACACCTAACCTCTGGAACTTCGAAAGGGTCTTTCACACCCTTGCTGCAACTCAAGAAGTTCACCGCCATACCCGTCTCCACTCGAGAGGAAGCACGATGGTCCCGCCCACATCCAGAGGAGCCCCGTTTCCCCCTCGTAGCTCGAGATGAGGGATCCTTTCCCTGCTTTCAACGGGAAAGAATTCCCGGCGTTCCCGTCGCATCTCAAGAGGAGGCACTCTCAACAGGAAAGGCGAGAGGAACTCCATGGTCGTACCACCATTCTAAGAGTCCCCCAGATGTCTCAGTCCATTCCAGAGCAACCTCTTTGCCCTGCACTGGCTCATTTTTCACGCCGAGGATCGACTCGCACCACGGTGGCACGTGGGACAGCCCTGTGGGAAAGCCTCGAGGGAAAGCCTCGAGGGAAAACCACAGATCCTTTGATCCAGGCCACGGGAAGCCTGACATTGCTGCTACAGCCTGGAAGGAAAGCGCACGTGCATGCCCCCACTCGAGACGAGGCCTGACTCCCCTGGGGAGACTCCAGAAGTACCCAAAGATCCATGTCAGCCCCTGAGAGGAATCCTCGGTTCCGGCCCTGACTCCACACAAGGTTTTTGGTCCCGGTATCGACGGGAGAGGAATCCCAGAGTCCCCTTAGCAACTCGCATGGGGATTGTCCTCTCCTGAGGCCACCAGGGCTGGTCCCTGTGGTCCCCGTCGTAACTCGAGAACACCTGCCGCAACTCGAGAAAATCCAGGAAGTTCTCCCTTCCAGGCGAGATGAGGCCTATTTCCGATGAGGCGTCTGGAGACTAATGATACCTAACCTCTGGAACATCAAAAGGGTCTTTCACTCCCTTGCTGCAACTCAAGAAGTTCTCTGCCATACCCGTCTCCACTCGAGAGGAAGCACGATGGTCCCGCCCACATCCAGAGGAGCCCCGTTTCCCCCTCGTAGCTCGAGATGAGGGATCCTTTCCCTGCTTTCAACGGGAAAGAATTCCCGGCGTTCCCGTCGCATCTCAAGAGGAGGCACTCTCAACAGGAAAGGCGAGAGGAACTCCATGGTCGTACCACCATTCCAAGAGTCCCCCAGATGTCTCAGTCCATTCCAGAGGAACCTCTTTGCCCTGCACTGGCTCATCTTTCACGCCGAGGATCGACTCACACCACGGTGGCACGTGGGACAGCCCTGTGGGAAAACCTCGAGGGAAAGCCTCGAGGGAAAACCACAGATCCTTTGATCCAGGCCACGGGAAGCGTGACATTGCTGCTACAGCCTGGAAGGAAAGCGCACGTGCATGCCCCCACTCGAGACGAGGCCTGACGCCCCTGGGGAGACTCCAGAAGTACCCAAATATCCATGTCAGCCCCTGAGAGGAATCCTCGGTTCCGGCCCTGAATCCACACAAGGTTTTTGGCCCCGGTATCGACGGGAGAGGAATCCCCAGAGGCCCCCTAGCAACTCGCATGGGGACTGGCCTCTCCTGAGGCCACCAGGGCGGGTCCCTGAGGTCCCCGTCGTAACTCGAGAACACCTGCCGCAACTCGAGAAAATCCAGGAAGTTCTCCCTTCCAGGCGAGATGAGGCCTATTTCCGATGAGGCGTCTGGAGACTAATGACACCTAACCTCTGGAACTTCGAAAGGGTCTTTCACACCCTTGCTGCAACTCAAGAAGTTCACCGCCATACCCGTCTCCACTCGAGAGGAAGCACGATGGTCCCGCCCACATCCAGAGGAGCCCCGTTTCCCCCTCGTAGCTCGAGATGAGGGATCCTTTCCCTGCTTTCAACGGGAAAGAATTCCCGGCGTTCCCGTCGCATCTCAAGAGGAGGCACTCTCAACAGGAAAGGCGAGAGGAACTCCATGGTCGTACCACCATTCTAAGAGTCCCCCAGATGTCTCAGTCCATTCCAGAGCAACCTCTTTGCCCTGCACTGGCTCATTTTTCACGCCGAGGATCGACTCGCACCACGGTGGCACGTAGGACAGCCCTGTGGGAAAGCCTCGAGGGAAAGCCTCGAGGGAAAACCACAGATCCTTTGATCCAGGCCACGGGAAGAGTGACATTGCTGCTACAGCCTGGAAAGAAAGCGCACGTGCATGCCCCCACTCGAGACGAGGCCTGACTCCCCTGGGGAGACTCCAGAAGTACCCAAAGATCCATGTCAGCCCCTGAGAGGAATCCTCGGTTCCGGCCCTGACTCCACACAAGGTTTTTTGGCCCCGGTATAGACGGGAGGGGAATCCCGAGAGGACACCTAGCAACTCGCATGGGGACTGGCCTCTCCTGAGGCCACCAGGGCGGGTCCCTGAGGTCCCCGTCGTAATTCGAGAACACCTGCCGCAACTCGAGAAAATCCAGAAAGTTCTCCCTTCCAGGCGAGATGAGGCCTATTTCCGATGAGGCGTCTGGAGACTAATGACACCTAACCTCTGGAACTTCGAAAGGGTCTTTCACACCCTTGCTGCAACTCAAGAAGTTCACAGCCATACCCGTGTCCACTCGAGAGGAAGCACGATAGTCCCGCCCACATCCAGAGGAGCCCCGTTTCCCCCTCGTAGCTCGAGATGAGGGATCCTTTCCCTGCTTTCAACGGGAAAGAATTCCCGGCGTTCCCGTCGCATCTCAAGAGGAGGCACTCTCAACAGGAAAGGCGAGAGGAACTCCATGGTCGTACCACCATTCCAAGAGTCCCCCAGATGTCTCAGTCCATTCCAGAGGAACCTCTTTGCCCTACACTGGCTCATCTTTCACGCCGAGGATCGACTCACACCACGGTGGCACGTGGGACAGCCCTGTGGGAAAGCCTCGAGGGAAAGCCTCGAGGGAAAACCACAGATCCTTTGATCCAGGCCACGGGAAGCGTGACATTGCTGCTACAGCCTGGAAGGAAAGCGCACGTACCTGTCCCCACTCGAGACGAGGCCTGACTCCCCTGGGGAGACTCCAGAAGTACCCAAAGATCCATGTCAGCCCCTGAGAGGAATCCTCGGTTCCGGCCCTGACTCCACACAAGGTTTTTGGCCCCGGTATCGACGGGAGGGGAATCCCGAGAGGACCCCTAGCAACTCGCATGGGGACTGGCCTCTCCTGAGGCCACCAGGGCGGGTCCCTGAGGTCCCCGTCGTAATTCGAGAACACCTGCCGCAACTCGAGAAAATCCAAGAAGTTCTCCCTTCCAGGCGAGATGAGGCCTATTTCCGATGAGGCGTCTGGAGACTAATGATACCTAACCTCTGGAACTTCGAAAGGGTCTTTCACTCCCTTGCTGCAACTCAAGAAGTTCTCTGCCATACCCGTCTCCACTCGAGAGGAAGCACGATGGTCCCGCCCACATCCAGAGGAGCCCCGTTTCCCCCTCGTAGCTCGAGATGAGGGATCCTTTCCCTGCTTTCAACGGGAAAGAATTCCCGGCATTCCCGTCGCATCTCAAGAGGAGGCACTCTCAACAGGAAAGGCGAGAGGAACTCCATGGTCGTACCACCATTCCAAGAGTCCCCCAGATGTCTCAGTCCATTCCAGAGGAACCTCTTTGCCCTGCACTGACTCATCTTTCACGCCGAGGATCGACTCACACCACGGTGGCACGTGGGACAGCCCTGTGGGAAAGCCTCGAGGGAAAGCCTCGAGGGAAAACCACAGATCCTTTGATCCACGGGACGGGAAGCGTGACATTGCTGCTACAGCCTGGAAGGAAAGCGCACGTGCATGCCCCCACTCGAGACGAGGCCTGACTCCCCTGGGGAGACTCCAGAAGTACCCAAAGATCCATGTCAGCCCCTGAGAGGAATCCTCGGGAACGGCCCTGACTCCACACAAGGTTTTTGGCCCCGGTATCGATTGAAGAGGAATCCCGAGAGGCCCCCTAGCAACTCGCATGGGGACTGGCCTCTCCTGAGGCCACCAGGGCGGGTCCCTGAGGTCCCCGTCGTAACTCGAGCACACCTGCCGCAACTCGCGAAAATCCAGGAAGTTCTCCCTTCCAGGCGAGATGAGGCCTATTTCCGATGAGGCGTCTGGAGACTAATGACACCTAACCTCTGGAACTTCGAAAGGGTCTTTCACACCCTTGCTGCAACTCAAGAAGTTCACCACCATACCCGTCTCCACTCGAGAGGAAGCACGATGGTCCCGCCCACATCCAGAGGAGCCCCGTTTCCCCCTCGTAGCTCGAGATGAGGGATCCTTTCCCTGCTTTCAACGGGAAAGAATTCCCGGCGTTCCCGTCGCATCTCAAGAGGAGGCACTCTCAACAGGAAAGGCGAGAGGAACTCCATGGTCGTACCACCATTGCAAGAGTCCCCCAGATGTCTCAGTCCATTCCTGAGGAACCTCTTTGCCCTGCACTGGCTCATCTTTCACGCCGAGGATCGACTCACACCACGGTGGCACGTGGGACAACCCTGTGGGAAAGCCTCGAGGGAAAGCCTCGAGGGAAAACCACAGATCCTTTGATCCACGGGACGGGAAGCGTGACATTGCTGCTACAGCCTGGAAGGAAAGCGCACGTGCATGCCCCCACTCGAGACGAGGCCTGACTCCCCTGGGGAGACTCCAGAAGTACCCAAAGATCCATGTCAGCCCCTGAGAGGAATCCTCGGTTCCGGCCCTGACTCCACACAAGGTTTTTGGCCCCGGTATCGACGGGAGAGGTATCCCGAGAGGCCCCCTAGCAACTCGCATGGGGACTGGCCTCTCCTGAGGCCACCAGGGCTGGTCCCTGAGGTCCCCGTCGTAACTCCAGAACACCTGCCGCAACTCGCGAAAATCCAGGAAGCTCTCCCTTCCAGGCGAGATGAGGCCTATTTCCGATGAGGCGTCTGGAGACTAATGACACCTAACCTCTGGAACATCGAAAGGGTCTTTCACACCCTTGCTGCAACTCAAGAAGTTCACCGCCATACCCGTCTCCACTCGAGAGGAAGCACGATGGTCCCGCCCACATCCAGAGGAGCCCCGTTTCCCCCTCGTAGCTCGAGATGAGGGATCCTTTCCCTGCTTTCAACGGGAAACAATTCCCGGCGTTCCCGTCGCATCTCAAGAATAGGCACTCTCAACAGGAAAGGCGAGAGGAACTCCATGGTCGTACCACCATTCCAAGAGTCCCACAGATGTCTCAGTCCATTCCAGAGGAACCTCTTTGCCCTGCACTGGCTCATCTTTCACGCCGAGGATCGACTCACACCACGGTGGCACGTGGGACAGCCCTGTGGGAAAGCCTCGAGGGAAAACCACAGATCCTTTGATCCACGCGACGGGAAGCGTGACATTGCTGCTACAGCCTGGAAGGAAAGCGCACCTGCATGCCCCCACTCGAGACGAGGCCTGACTCCCCTGGGGAGACTCCAGAAATACCCAAAGTTCCATGTCACCCCTGAGAGGAAACCTCGTTTCCGGCCCTGACTCCACACAAGGTTTTTGGCCCCGGTATCGACGGGAGAGGAATCCTGAGAGGCCCCCTAGCAACTCGCATGGGGACTGGCCTTTCCTGAGGCCACCATGGCGGGTCCCTGAGGTCCCCGTAGTAACTCCAGAACACCTGCCGCAACTCGAGAAAATCCAGGAAGTTCTCCCTTCCAGCCGAGATGAGGCCTATTTCCGATGAGGCGTCTGGAGACTAATGACACCTAACCTCTTGAACTTCGAAAGGGTCTTTCACACCCTTGCTGCTACTCAAGAAGTTCACCGCCATACCCGTCTCCACTCGAGAGGAAGCACGATGGTCCCGCCCACATCCAGAGGAGCCCCGTTTCCCCCTCGTAGCTCGAGATGAGGGATCCTTTCCCTGCTTTCAACGGGAAAGAATTCCCGGCGTTCCCGTCGCATCTCAAGAGGAGGCACTCTCAACAGGAAAGGCGAGAGGAACTCCATGGTCGTACCACCATTCCAAGAGTCCCGCAGATCTCTCAGTCCATTCCAGAGGAACCTCTTTGCCCTGCACTGGCTCATCTTTCACGCCGAGGATCGACTCACACCACTGTGGCACGTGGGACAGCCCTGTGGCAAAGCCTCGAGGGAAAGCCTCGAGGGAAAACCACAGATCCTTTGATCCACGCGACGGGAAGCGTGACATTGCTGCTACAGCCTGGAAGGAAAGCGCACGTGCATGCCCCCACTCGAGACGAGGCCTGACTCCCCTGGGGAGACTCCAGAAATACCCAAAGTTCCATGTCACCCCTGAGAGGAAACCTCGGTTCCGGCCCTGACTCCACACAAGGTTTTTGGCCCCGGTATCGACGGGAGAGGAATCCTGAGAGGCCCCCTAGCAACTCGCATGGGGACTGGCCTTTCCTGAGGCCACCATGGCGGGTCCCTGAGGTCCCCGTCGTAACTCGAGAACACCTGCCGCAACTCGAGAAAATCCAGGAAGTTCTCCCTTCCAGGCGAGATGAGGCCTATTTCCAATGAGGCGTCTGGAGACTAATGACACCTAACCTCTGGAACTTCGAAAGGGTCTTTCACACCCTTGCTGCAACTCAAGAAGTTCACCGCCATACCCGTCTCCACTCGAGAGGAAGCACGATGGTCCCGCCCACATCCAGAGGAGCCCCGTTTCCCCCTCGTAGCTCGAGATGAGGGATCCTTTCCCTGCTTTCAACGGGAAAGAATTCCCGGCGTTCCCGTCGCATCTCAAGAGGAGGCACTCTCAACAGGAAAGGCGAGAGGATCTCCATGGTCGTACCACCATTCCAAGAGTCCCCCAGATGTCTCAGTCCATTCCAGAGGAACCTCTTTGCCCTGCACTGGCTCATCTTTCACGCCGAGGATCGACTCACACCACGGTGGAACGTGGGACAGCCCTGTGGTAAAGCCTCGAGGGAAAACCACAGATCCTTTGATCCACGCGACGGGAAGCGTGACATTGCTACTACAGCATGGAAGGAAAGCGCACGTGCATGCCCCCACTCGAGACGAGGCCTGACTCCCCTAGGGAGACTCCAGAAGTACCCAAAGATCCATGTCACCCCTGAGAGGAAACCTCGTTTCCGGCCCTGACTCCACACAAGGTTTTTGGCCCCGGTATCGACGGGAGAGGAATCCTGAGAGGCCCCCTAGCAACTCGCATGGGGACTGGCCTTTCCTGAGGCCACCATGGCGGGTCCCTGAGGTCCCCGTCGTAACTCGAGAACACCTGCCGCAACTCGAGAAAATCCAGGAAGTTCTCCCTTCCAGCCGAGATGAGGCCTATTTCCGATGAGGCGTCTGGAGACTAATGACACCTAACCTCTGGAACTTCGAAAGGGTCTTTCACACCCTTGCTGCTTCTCAAGAAGTTCACCGCCATACCCGTCTCCACTCGAGAGGAAGCACGATGGTCCCGCCCACATCCAGAGGAGCCCCGATTCCCCCTCGTAGCTCGAGATGAGGGATCCTTTCCCTGCTTTCAACGGGAAAGAATTCCCGGCGTTCCCGTCGCATCTCAAGAGGAGGCACTCTCAACAGGAAAGGCGAGAGGAACTCCATGGTCGTACCACCATTCCAAGAGTCCCCCAGATGTCTCAGTCCATTCCAGAGGAACCTCTTTGCCCTGCACTGGCTCATCATTCACGCCGAGGATCGACTCACACCACGGTGGCACGTGGGACAGCCCTGTGGCAAAGCCTCGAGGGAAAGCCTCGAGGGAAAACCACAGATCCTTTGATCCACGCAACGGGAAGCGTGACATTGCTGCTACAGCCTGGAAGAAAAGCGCTCGTGCATGCCCCCACTCGAAACGAGGCCTGACTCCAGTGGGGAGACTCCAGAAGTACCCAAAGATCCATGTCAGCCCCTGAGAGGAATCCTCGGTTCGGGCCCTGACTCCACACAAGGTTCTTGGCCCCGATATCGACGGGAGAGGAATCCCGAGAGGCCCCCTAGCAACTCCCATGGGGACTGGCCTCTCCTGAGGCCACCAGGGCGGGTCCCTGAGGTCCCCGTCGTAACTCGAGAACACCTGCCGCAACTCGAGAAAATCCAGGACGTTCTCCCTTCCAGGTCAGATGAGGCCTATTTCCAATGAGGCGTCTGGAGACTAATGACACCTAACCTCTGGAACTTCGAAAGGGTCTTTCACACCCTTGCTGCTACTCAAGAAGTTCACCGCCATACCCGTGTCCACTCGAGAGGAAGCACGATGGTCCCGCCCACATCCAGAGGAGCCCCGTTTCCCCCTCGTAGCTCGAGATGAGGGATCCTTTCCCTGCTTTCAACGGGAAAGAATTCCCGGCGTTCCCGTCGCATCTCAAGAGGAGGCACTCTCAACAGGAAAGGCGAGAGGATCTCCATGGTCGTACCACCATTCCAAGAGTCCCCCAGATGTCTCAGTCCATTCCAGAGGAACCTCTTTGCCCTGCACTGGCTCATCTTTCACGCCGAGGATCGACTCACACCACGGTGGCACGTGGGACAGCCCTGTGGGAAAGCCTCGAGGGAAAACCACAGATCCTTTGATCCACGCGACGGGAAGCGTGACATTGCTGCTACAGCCTGGAAGAAAAGCGCTCGTGCAGGCCCCCACTTGAAACGAGGCCTGACTCCAGTGGGGAGACTCCAGAAGTACCCAAAGATCCATGTCAGCCCCTGAGAGGAATCCTCGGTTCCGGCCCTGACTCCAAACAAGGTTTTTGGCCCCGGTATCGACAGGAGAGGAATCCTGAGAGGCCCCCTAGCAACTCGCATGGGGACTGGCTTTTCCTGAGGCCACCAGGGCGGTTCCCTGAGGTCCCCGTCGTAACTCGAGAACACCTGCCGCAACTCGAGAAAATCCAGGATGTTCTCCCTTCCAGGCGAGATGAGGCCTATTTCCAATGAGGCGTCAGGGGACTAATGACACCTAACCTCTGGAACTTCGAAAGGGTCTTTCACACCCTTGCTGCAACACAAGAAGTTCACCGCCATACCCGTCTCCACTCGAGAGGAAGCACGATGGTCCCGCCCACACCCAGAGGAGCCCCGTTTCCCCTCGTAGCTCGAGATGAGGGATCCTTTCCCTGCTTTTAACGGGAAAGAATTCCCGGCATTTCCGTCGCATCTCAAGAGGAGGCACTCTCAACAGGAAAGGCGAGAAGAACTCCATGGTCGTACCACCATTCCAAGAGTCCCCCAGATGTCTCAGTCCATTCCAGAGGAACCTCTTTGCTCTGCACTGGCTAATCTTTCACGCCGAGGATCGACTCACACCACGGCGGCACGTGGGACAGCCCTGTGGGAAAGCCTCGAGGGAAAGCCTCGAGGGAAAAACACAGATCCTTTGATCCACACGACGAGAAGCGTGACATTGCTGCTACAGCCTGGAAGGAAAGCGCACGTGCATGCCCCCACTCGAGACGAGGCCTGACTCCCCTGGGGAGACTCCAGAAGTACCCAAAGATCCATGTCAGCCCCTGAGAGGAATCCCCGGTTCCGGCCCTGACTTCACACAAGGTTTTTGGCCCCGGTATCGACGGGAGAGGAATCCTGAGAGGCCCCCTAGCAACTCGCATGGGGACTGGCCTTTCCTGAGGCCACCATGGCGGGTCCCTGAGGTCCCCGTCGTAACTCGAGAACACCTGCCGCAACTCGAGAAAATCCAGGAAGTTCTCCCTTCCAGGCGAGATGAGGCCTATTTCCAATGAGGCGTCTGGAGACTAATGACACCTAACCTCTGGAACTTCGAAAGGGTCTTTCACACCCTTGCTGCAACTCAAGAAGTTCACCGCCATACCCGTCTCCACTCGAGAGGAAGCACGATGGTCCCGCCCACATCCAGAGGAGCCCCGTTTCCCCCTCGTAGCTCGAGATGAGGGATCCTTTCCCTGCTTTCAACGGGAAAGAATTCCCGGCGTTCCCGTCGCATCTCAAGAGGAGGCACTCTCAACAGGAAAGGCGAGAGGAACTCCATGGTCGTACCACCATTCCAAGAGTCCCCCAGATGTCTCAGTCCATTCCAGAGGAACCTCTTTGCCCTGCACTGGCTCATCTTTCACGCCGAGGATTGACTCACACCACGGTGGCACGTGGGACATCCCTGTGGGAAAGCCTCGAGGGAAAGCCTCGAGGGAAAACCACAGATCCTTTGATCCACGCGACGGGAAGCGTGACATTGCTGCTTCAGCCTGGAGGGAAAGCGCACGTGCATGCCCCCACTCGAGACGAGGCCTGACTCCCCTGGGGAGACTCCAGAAGTACCCAAAGATCCATGTCAGCCCCTGAGAGGAATCCTCGGTTCGGGCCCTGACTCCACACAAGGTTCTTGGCCCCAATATCGACGGGAGAGGAATCCCGAGAGGCCCCCTAGCAACTCCCATGGGGACTGGCCTCTCCTGAGGCCACCAGGGCGGGTCCCTGAGGTCCCCGTCGTAACTCGAGAACACCTGCCGCAACTCGAGAAAATCCAGGAAGTTCTCCCTTCCAGGTCAGATGAGGCCTATTTCCAATGAGGCGTCTGGAGACTAATGACACCTAACCTCTGGAACTTCGAAAGGGTCTTTCACACCCTTGCTGCTACTCAAGAAGTTCACCGCCATACCCGTGTCCACTCGAGAGGAAGCACGATGGTCCCGCCCACATCCAGAGGAGCCCCGTTTCCCCCTCGTAGCTCGAGATGAGGGATCCTTTCCCTGCTTTCAACGGGAAAGAATTCCCGGCGTTCCCGTCGCATCTCAAGAGGAGGCACTCTCAACTGGAAAGGCGAGAGGATCTCCATGGTCGTACCACCATTCCAAGAGTCCCCCAGATGTCTCAGTCCATTCCAGAGGAACCTCTTTGCCCTGCACTGGCTCATCTTTCACGCCGAGGATCGACTCACACCACGGTGGCACGTGGGACAGCCCTGTGGGAAAGCCTCGAGGGAAAACCACAGATCCTTTGATCCACGCGACGGGAAGCGTGACATTGCTGCTACAGCCTGGAAGAAAAGCGCTCGTGCAGGCCCCCACTTGAAACGAGGCCTGACTCCAGTGGGGAGACTCCAGAAGTACCCAAAGATCCATGTCAGCCCCTGAGAGGAATCCTCGGTTCCGGCCCTGACTCCAAACAAGGTTTTTGGCCCCGGTATCGACAGGAGAGGAATCCTGAGAGGCCCCCTAGCAACTCGCATGGGGACTGGCTTTTCCTGAGGCCACCAGGGCGGTTCCCTGAGGTCCCCGTCGTAACTCGAGAACACCTGCCGCAACTCGAGTAAATCCAGGATGTTCTCCCTTCCAGGCGAGATGAGGCCTATTTCCAATGAGGCGTCTGGAGACTAATGACACCTAACCTCTGGAACTTCGAAAGGGTCTTTCACACCCTTGCTGCAACACAAGAAGTTCACCGCCATACCCGTCTCCACTCGAGAGGAAGCACGATGGTCCCGCCCACACCCAGAGGAGCCCCGTTTCCCCTCGTAGCTCGAGATGAGGGATCCTTTCCCTGCTTTTAACGGGAAAGAATTCCCGGCATTTCCGTCGCATCTCAAGAGGAGGCACTCTCAACAGGAAAGGCGAGAAGAACTCCATGGTCGTACCACCATTCCAAGAGTCCCCCAGATGTCTCAGTCCATTCCAGAGGAACCTCTTTGCCCTGCACTGGCTAATCTTTCACGCCGAGGATCGACTCACACCACGGCGGCACGTGGGACAGCCCTGTGGGAAAGCCTCGAGGGAAAGCCTCGAGGGAAAAACACAGATCCTTTGATCCACGCGACGAGAAGCGTGACATTGCTGCTACAGCCTGGAAGGAAAGCGCACGTGCATGCCCCCACTCGAGACGAGGCCTGACTCCCCTGGGGAGACTCCAGAAGTACCCAAAGATCCATGTCAGCCCCTGAGAGGAATTCTCGTTTCCGGCCCTGACTCCACACAAGGATTTGGCCCGGGTATCGACGGGAGAGAAATCCCGAGAGGCCCCCTAGCAACTCGCTTGGGGACTGGCCTCTCCTGAGGCCACCAGGGCGGGTCCCTGAGGTCCCCATCGTAACTCGAGGTCACCTGCCGCAACTCGAGAAAGTCCAGGAAGTTCTCCCTTCCAGGCGAGATGAGGCCTATTTCCGATGAGGCGTCTAGAGTCTAATGACACCTAAACTATGGAACTTCGAAAGGGTCTTTCACACCCTTGCTGCAACTCAAGTAGTTCACCGCCATACCCGTATCCACTCGAGAAGAAGCACGATGGTCCCGCCCACATCCAGAGGAGCCCCGCTTCCCCCTCGGAGCTCGAGATGAGGGATCCTTTCCCTGCTTTCAATGGGAAAGAATTCCCGGCGTTCCTGTCGCATCTCAAGAGGAGGCACTCTCAACAGGAAAGGCGAGAGGAACTCCATGGTCGTACCACCATTCCAAGAGTCCCCCAGATGTCTCAGTCCATTCCAGAGGAACCTCTTTGCCCTGCACTGGCTCATCTTTCACGCCGAGGATCGACTCACACCACGGTGGCACGTGGGACAGCCCTGTGGGAAAGCCTCGAGGGAAAACCACAGATCCTTTGATCCACGCGACGGGAAGCGTGACATTGCTGCTACAGCCTGGAAGGAAAGCGCACGTGCATGCCCCCACTCGAGACGAGGCCTGACTCCCCTGGGGAGACTCCAGAAATACCCAAAGTTCCATGTCACCCCTGAGAGAAAACCTCGGTTCCGGCCCTGACTCCACACAAGGTTTTTGGCCCCGGTATCGACGGGAGAGGAATCCTGAGAGGCCCCCTAGCAACTCGCATGGGGACTGGCCTTTCCTGAGGCCACCATGGCGGGTCCCTGAGGTCCCCGTCGTAACTCGAGAACACCTGCCGCAACTCGAGAAAATCCAGGAAGTTCTCCCTTCCAGGCGAGATGAGGCCTATTTCCTATGAGGCGTCTGGAGACTAATGACACCTAACCTCTGGAACTTCGAAAGGGTCTTTCACACCCTTGCTGCAACTCAAGAAGTTCACCGCCATACCCGTCTCCACTCGAGAGGAAGCACGATGGTCCCGCCCATATCCAGAGGAGCCCCGTTTCCCCCTCGTAGCTCGAGATGAGGGATCCTTTCCCTGCTTTCAACGGGAAAGAATTCCCGGCATTCCCGTCGCATCTCAAGAGGAGGCACTCTCAACAGGAAAGGCGAGAGGAACTCTGTGGTCGTACCACCATTCCAAGAATCCCCCAGATGTCTCAGTCCATTCCATAGGAACCTCTTTGCCCTGCACTGGCTCATCTTTCACGCCGAGGATCGACTCACACCACGGTGGCAAGTGGGACAGCCCTGTGGGAAAGCCTCGAGGGAAAGCCTCGAGGGAAAACCACAGATCCTTTGATCCACGCGAAGGTAAGCGTGACATTGCTGCTACAGCCTGGAAGAAAAGCGCTCGTGCATGCCCCCACTCGAAACGAGGCCTGACTCCAGTGGGGAGACTCCAGAAGTACCCAAAGATCGATGTCAGCCCCTGAGAGGAATCCTCGGTTCCGGCCCTGACTCCAAACAAGGTTTTTGGCCCCGGTATCGACAGGAGAGGAATCCTGAGAGGCCCCCTAGCAACTCGCATGGGGACTGGCTTTTCCTGAGGCCACCAGGGCGGTTCCCTGAGGTCCCCGTCGTAACTCGAGAACACCTGCCGCAACTCGAGAAAATCCAGTATGTTCTCCCTTCCAGGCGAAATGAGGCCTATTTCCAATGAGGCGTCTGGAGGCTAATGACACCTAACCTCTGGAACTTCGAAAGGGTCTTTCACACCCTTGCTGCAACACAAGAAGTTCACCGCCATACCCGTCTCCACTCGAGAGGAAGCACGATGGTCCCGCCCACATCCAGAGGAGCCCCGTTTCCCCTCGTAGCTCGAGATGAGGGATCCTTTCCCTGCTTTTAACGGGAAAGAATTCCCTGCATTTCCGTCGCATCTCAAGAGGAGGCACTCTCAACAGGAAAGGCGAGAGGAACTCCATGGTCGTACCACCATTCCAAGAGTCCCCCAGATGTCTCAGTCCATTCCAGAGGAACCTCTTTGCCCTGCACTGGCTAATCTTTCACGCCGAGGATCGACTCACACCACGGCGGCACGTGGGACAACCCTGTGGGAAAGCCTCGAGGGAAAGCCTCGAGGGAAAACCACAGATCCTTTGATCCACGCGACGAGAAGCGTGACATTGCTGCTACAGCCTGGAAGGAAAGCGCACGTGCTTGCCCCCACTCGAGACGAGGCCTCACTCCCCTGGGGAGACTCCAGAAGTACCCAAAGATCCATGTCAGCCCCTTAGAGGAATCCCCGGTTCCGGCCCTGACTTCACAGAAGGTTTTTGGCCCCGGTATCGACGGGAGAGGAATCCCGAGAGGCCCCCTAGCAACTCGCATGGGGACTGGCCTCTCCTGAGGCCACCAGGGCGGGTCCCTGAGGTCCCCGTCGTAACTCGAGAACACCTGCCGCAACTCGAGAAAATCCAGGAAGTTCTCCCTTCTAGGCTAGATGAGGCCTATTTCCGATGAGGCGTCTGGAGACTAATGACACCTAACCTCTGGAACTTCGAAAGGGTCTTTCACACCCTTGCTGCTACTCAAGAAGTTCACCGCCATACCCGTCTCCACTCGAGAGGAAGCACGATGGTCCCGCCCACATCCAGAGGAGCCCCGTTTCCCCCTCGTAGCTCGAGATGAGGGATCCTTTCCCTGCTTTCAACGGGAAAGAATTCCCGGCGTTCCCGTCGCATCTCAAGAGGAGGCACTCTCAACAGGAAAGGCGAGAGGAACTCCATGGTCGTACCACCATTCCAAGAGTCCCCCAGATGTCTCAGTCCATTCCAGAGGAACCTCTTTGCCCTGCACTGGCTCATCTTTCACGCCGAGGATCGACTCACACCACGGTGGCACGTGGGACAGCCCTGTGGGAAAGCCTCGAGGGAAAACCACAGATCCTTTGATCCACGCGACGGGAAGCGTGACATTGCTGCTACAGCCTGGAAGGAAAGCGCACGTGCATGCCCCCACTCGAGACGAGGCCTGACTCCCCTGGGGAGACTCCAGAAATACCCAAAGTTCCATGTCACCCCTGAGAGAAAACCTCTGTTCCGCCCTGACTCCACACAAGGTTTTTGGCCCCGGTATCGACGGGAGAGGAATCCTGAGAGGCCCCCTAGCAACTCGCATGGGGACTGGCCTTTCCTGAGGCCACCATGGCGGGTCCCTGAGGTCCCCGTCGTAACTCGAGAACACCTGCCGCAACTCGAGAAAATCCAGGAAGTTCTCCCTTCCAGGCGAGATGAGGCCTATTTCCTATGAGGCGTCTGGAGACTAATGACACCTAACCTCTGGAACTTCGAAAGGGTCTTTCACACCCTTACTGCAACTCAAGAAGTTCACCGCCATACCCGTCTCCACTCGAGAGGAAGCACGATGGTCTCGCCCATATCCAGAGGAGCCCCGTTTCCCCCTCGTAGCTCGAGATGAGGGATCCTTTCCCTGCTTTCAACGGGAAAGAATTCCCGGCATTCCCGTCGCATCTCAAGAGGAGGCACTCTCAACAGGAAAGTCGAGAGGAACTCTATGGTCGTACCACCATTCCAAGAATCCCCCAGATGTCTCAGTCCATTCCAGAGGAACCTCTTTGCCCTGCACTGGCTCATCTTTCACGCCGAGGATCGACTCACACCACGGTGGCAAGTGGGACAGCCCTGTGGGAAAGCCTCGAGGGAAAGCCTCGAGGGAAAACCACAGATCCTTTGATCCACGCGATGGGAAGCGTGACATTGCTGCTACAGCCTGGAAGGAAAGCGCACGTGCATGCCCCCACTCGAGACGAGGCCTGACTCCCCTGGGGAGACTCCAGAAATACCCAAAGTTCCATGTCACCCCTGAGAGAAAACCTCGGTTCCGGCCCTGACTCCACACAAGGTTTTTGGCCCCGGTATCGACGGGAGAGGAATCCTGAGAGGCCCCCTAGCAACTCGCATGGGGACTGGCCTTTCCTGAGGCCACCATGGCGGGTCCCTGAGGTCCACGTCGTAACTCGAAAACACCTGCCGCAACTCGAGAAAATCCAGGAAGTTCTCCCTTCCAGGCGAGATGAGGCCTATTTCCTATGAGGCGTCTGGAGACTAATGACACCTAACCTCTGGAACTTCGAAAGGGTGTTTCACACCCTTGCTGCAACTCAAGAAGTTCACCGCCATACCCGTCTCCACTCGAGAGGAAGCACGATGGTCCCGCCCATATCCAGAGGAGCCCCGTTTCCCCCTCGTAGCTCGAGATGAGGGATCCTTTCCCTGCTTTCAACGGGAAAGAATTCCCGGCGTTCCCGTCGCATCTCAAGAGGAGGCACTCTCAACAGGAAAGGCGAGAGGAACTCCATGGTCGTACCACCATTCCAAGAGTCCCCCAGATGTCTCAGTCCATTCCAGAGGAACCTCTTTGCCCTGCACTGGCTCATCATTCACGCCGAGGATCGACTCACACCACGGTGGCACGTGGGACAGCCCTGTGGCAAAGCCTCGAGGGAAAGCCTCGAGGGAAAACCACAGATCCTTTGATCCACGCAACGGGAAGCGTGACATTGCTGCTACAGCCTGGAAGAAAAGCGCTCGTGCATGCCCCCACTCGAAACGAGGCCTGACTCCAGTGGGGAGACTCCAGAAGTACCCAAAGATCCATGTCAGCCCCTGAGAGGAATCCTCGGTTCGGGCCCTGACTCCACACAAGGTTCTTGGCCCCGATATCAACGGGAGAGGAATCCCGAGAGGCCCCCTAGCAACTCCCATGGGGACTGGCCTCTCCTGAGGCCACCAGGGCGGGTCCCTGAGGTCCCCGTCGTAACTCGAGAACACCTGCCGCAACTCGAGAAAATCCAGGAAGTTCTCCCTTCCAGGTCAGATGAGGCCTATTTCCAATGAGGCGTCTGGAGACTAATGACACCTAACCTCTGGAACTTCGAAAGGGTCTTTCACACCCTTGCTGCTACTCAAGAAGTTCACCGCCATACCCGTGTCCACTCGAGAGGAAGCACGATGGTCCCGCCCACATCCAGAGGAGCCCCGTTTCCCCCTCGTAGCTCGAGATGAGGGATCCTTTCCCTGCTTTCAACGGGAAAGAATTCCCGGCGTTCCCGTCGCATCTCAAGAGGAGGCACTCTCAACAGGAAAGGCGAGAGGATCTCCATGGTCGTACCACCATTCCAAGAGTCCCCCAGATGTCTCAGTCCATTCCAGAGGAACCTCTTTGCCCTGCACTGGCTCATCTTTCACGCCGAGGATCGACTCACACCACGGTGGCACGTGGGACAGCCCTGTGGGAAAGCCTCGAGGGAAAACCACAGATCCTTTGATCCACGCGACGGGAAGCGTGACATTGCTGCTACAGCCTGGAAGAAAAGCGCTCGTGCAGGCCCCCACTTGAAACGAGGCCTGACTCCAGTGGGGAGACTCCAGAAGTACCCAAAGATCCATGTCAGCCCCTGAGAGGAATCCTCGGTTCCGGCCCTGACTCCAAACAAGGTTTTTGGCCCCGGTATCGACAGGAGAGGAATCCTGAGAGGCCCCCTAGCAACTCGCATGGGGACTGGCTTTTCCTGAGGCCACCAGGGCGGTTCCCTGAGGTCCCCGTCGTAACTCGAGAACACCTGCCGCAACTCGAGAAAATCCAGGATGTTCTCCCTTCCAGGCGAGATGAGGCCTATTTCCAATGAGGCGTCTGGGGACTAATGACACCTAACCTCTGGAACTTCGAAAGGGTCTTTCACACCCTTGCTGCAACACAAGAAGTTCACCGCCATACCCGTCTCCACTCGAGAGGAAGCACGATGGTCCCGCCCACACCCAGAGGAGCCCCGTTTCCCCTCGTAGCTCGAGATGAGGGATCCTTTCCCTGCTTTTAACGGGAAAGAATTCCCGGCATTTCCGTCGCATCTCAAGAGGAGGCACTCTCAACAGGAAAGGCGAGAAGAACTCCATGGTCGTACCACCATTCCAAGAGTCCCCCAGATGTCTCAGTCCATTCCAGAGGAACCTCTTTGCTCTGCACTGGCTCATCTTTCACGCCGAGGATCGACTCACACCACGGCGGCACGTGGGACAGCCCTGTGGGAAAGCCTCGAGGGAAAGCCTCGAGGGAAAAACACAGATCCTTTGATCCACACGACGAGAAGCGTGACATTGCTGCTACAGCCTGGAAGGAAAGCGCACGTGCATGCCCCCACTCGAGACGAGGCCTGACTCCCCTGGGGAGACTCCAGAAGTACCCAAAGATCCATGTCAGCCCCTGAGAGGAATCCCCGGTTCCGGCCCTGACTTCACACAAGGTTTTTGGCCCCGGTATCGACGGGAGAGGAATCCTGAGAGGCCCCCTAGCAACTCGCATGGGGACTGGCCTTTCCTGAGGCCACCATGGCGGGTCCCTGAGGTCCCCGTCGTAACTCGAGAACACCTGCCGCAACTCGAGAAAATCCAGGAAGTTCTCCCTTCCAGGCGAAATGAGGCCTATTTCCAATGAGGCGTCTGGAGACTAATGACACCTAACCTCTGGAACTTCGAAAGGGTCTTTCACACCCTTGCTGCAACTCAAGAAGTTCACCGCCATACCCGTCTCCACTCGAGAGGAAGCACGATGGTCCCGCCCACATCCAGAGGAGCCCCGTTTCCCCCTCGTAGCTCGAGATGAGGGATCCTTTCCCTGCTTTCAACGGGAAAGAATTCCCGGCGTTCCCGTCGCATCTCAAGAGGAGGCACTCTCAACAGGAAAGGCGAGAGGAACTCCATGGTCGTACCACCATTCCAAGAGTCCCCCAGATGTCTCAGTCCATTCCAGAGAAACCTCTTTGCCCTGCACTGGCTCATCTTTCACGCCGAGGATTGACTCACACCACGGTGGCACGTGGGACATCCCTGTGGGAAAGCCTCGAGGGAAAGCCTCGAGGGAAAACCACAGATCCTTTGATCCACGCGACGGGAAACGTGACATTGCTGCTTCAGCCTGGAGGGAAAGCGCACGTGCATGCCCCCACTCGAGACGAGGCCTGACTCCCCTGGGGAGACTCCAGAAGTACCCAAAGATCCATGTCAGCCCCTGAGAGGAATCCTCGGTTCGGGCCCTGACTCCACACAAGGTTCTTGGCCCCAATATCGACGGGAGAGGAATCCCGAGAGGCCCCCTAGCAACTCCCATGGGGACTGGCCTCTCCTGAGGCCACCAGGGCGGGTCCCTGAGGTCCCCGTCGTAACTCGAGAACACCTGCCGCAACTCGAGAAAATCCAGGAAGTTCTCCCTTCCAGGTCAGATGAGGCCTATTTCCAATGAGGCGTCTGGAGACTAATGACACCTAACCTCTGGAACTTCGAAAGGGTCTTTCACACCCTTGCTGCTACTCAAGAAGTTCACCGCCATACCCGTGTCCACTCGAGAGGAAGCACGATGGTCCCGCCCACATCCAGAGGAGCCCCGTTTCCCCCTCGTAGCTCGAGATGAGGGATCCTTTCCCTGCTTTCAACGGGAAAGAATTCCCGGCGTTCCCGTCGCATCTCAAGAGGAGGCACTCTCAACAGGAAAGGCGAGAGGATCTCCATGGTCGTACCACCATTCCAAGAGTCCCCCAGATGTCTCAGTCCATTCCAGAGGAACCTCTTTGCCCTGCACTGGCTCATCTTTCACGCCGAGGATCGACTCACACCACGGTGGCACGTGGGACAGCCCTGTGGGAAAGCCTCGAGGGAAAACCACAGATCCTTTGATCCACGCGACGGGAAGCGTGACATTGCTGCTACAGCCTGGAAGAAAAGCGCTCGTGCAGGCCCCCACTTGAAACGAGGCCTGACTCCAGTGGGGAGACTCCAGAAGTACCCAAAGATCCATGTCAGCCCCTGAGAGGAATCCTCGGTTCCGGCCCTGACTCCAAACAAGGTTTTTGGCCCCGGTATCGACAGGAGAGGAATCCTGAGAGGCCCCCTAGCAACTCGCATGGGGACTGGCTTTTCCTGAGGCCACCAGGGCGGTTCCCTGAGGTCCCCGTCGTAACTCGAGAACACCTGCCGCAACTCGAGAAAATCCAGGATGTTCTCCCTTCCAGGCGAGATGAGGCCTATTTCCAATGAGGCGTCTGGAGACTAATGACACCTAACCTCTGGAACTTCGAAAGGGTCTTTCACACCCTTGCTGCAACACAAGAAGTTCACCGCCATACCCGTCTCCACTCGAGAGGAAGCACGATGGTCCCGCCCACACCCAGAGGAGCCCCGTTTCCCCTCGTAGCTCGAGATGAGGGATCCTTTCCCTGCTTTTAACGGGAAAGAATTCCCGGCATTTCCGTCGCATCTCAAGAGGAGGCACTCTCAACAGGAAAGGCGAGAAGAACTCCATGGTCGTACCACCATTCCAAGAGTCCCCCAGATGTCTCAGTCCATTCCAGAGGAACCTCTTTGCCCTGCACTGGCTAATCTTTCACGCCGAGGATCGACTCACACCACGGCGGCACGTGGGACAGCCCTGTGGGAAAGCCTCGAGGGAAAGCCTCGAGGGAAAAACACAGATCCTTTGATCCACGCGACGAGAAGCGTGACATTGCTGCTACAGCCTGGAAGGAAAGCGCACGTGCATGCCCCCACTCGAGACGAGGCCTGACTCCCCTGGGGAGACTCCAGAAGTACCCAAAGATCCATGTCAGCCCCTGAGAGGAATCCCCGGTTCCGGCCCTGACTTCACACAAGGTTTTTGGCCCCGGTATCGACGGGACAGGAATCCTGAGAGGCCCCCTAGCAACTCGCATGGGGACTGGCCTTTCCTGAGGCCACCATGGCGGGTCCCTGAGGTCCCCGTCGTAACTCGAGAACACCTGCCGCAACTCGAGAAAATCCAGGAAGTTCTCCCTTCCAGACGAGATGAGGCCTATTTCCAATGAGGCGTCTGGAGACTAATGACACCTAACCTCTGGAACTTCGAAAGGGTCTTTCACACCCTTGCTGCAACTCAAGAAGTTCACCGCCATACCCGTCTCCACTCGAGAGGAAGCACGATGGTCCCGCCCACATCCAGAGGAGCCCCGTTTCCCCCTCGTAGCTCGAGATGAGGGATCCTTTCCCTGCTTTCAACGGGAAAGAATTCCCGGCGTTCCCGTCGCATCTCAAGAGGAGGCACTCTCAACAGGAAAGGCGAGAGGAACTCCATGGTCGTACCACCATTCCAAGAGTCCCCCAGATGTCTCAGTCCATTCCAGAGGAACCTCTTTGCCCTGCACTGGCTCATCTTTCACGCCGAGGATTGACTCACACCACGGTGGCACGTGGGACATCCCTGTGGCAAAGCCTCGAGGGAAAGCCTCGAGGGAAAACCACAGATCCTTTGATCCACGCGACGGGAAGCGTGACATTGCTGCTTCAGCCTGGAGGGAAAGCGCACGTGCATGCCCCCACTCGAGACGAGGCCTGACTCCCCTGGGGAGACTCCAGAAGTACCCAAAGATCCATGTCAGCCCCTGAGAGGAATTCTCGTTTCCGGCCCTGACTCCACACAAGGATTTGTCCCGGGTATCGACGGGAGAGAAATCCGGAGAGGCCCCCTAGCAACTCGCTTGGGGACTGGCCTCTCCTGAGGCCACCAGGGCGGGTCCCTGAGGTCCCCATCGTAACTCGAGGTCACCTGCCGCAACTCGAGAAAGTCCAGGAAGTTCTCCCTTCCAGGCGAGATGAGGCCTATTTCCGATGAGGCGTCTAGAGTCTAATGACACCTAAACTATGGAACTTCGAAAGGGTCTTTCACACCCTTGCTGCAACTCAAGTAGTTCACCGCCATACCCGTATCCACTCGAGAAGAAGCACGATGGTCCCGCCCACATCCAGAGGAGCCCCGCTTCCCCCTCGGAGCTCGAGATGAGGGATCCTTTCCCTGCTTTCAATGGGAAAGAATTCCCGGCGTTCCTGTCGCATCTCAAGAGGAGGCACTCTCAACAGGAAAGGCGAGAGGAACTCCATGGTCGTACCACCATTCCAAGAGTCCCCCAGATGTCTCAGTCCATTCCAGAGGAACCTCTTTGCCCTGCACTGGCTCATCTTTCACGCCGAGGATCGACTCACACCACGGTGGCACGTGGGACAGCCCTGTGGGAAAGCCTCGAGGGAAAACCACAGATCCTTTGATCCACGCGACGGGAAGCGTGACATTGCTGCTACAGCCTGGAAGGAAAGCGCACGTGCATGCCCCCACTCGAGACGAGGCCTGACTCCCCTGGGGAGACTCCAGAAATACCCAAATTTCCATGTCACCCCTGAGAGAAAACCTCGGTTCCGGCCCTGACTCCACACAAGGTTTTTGGCCCCGGTATCGACGGGAGAGGAATCCTGAGAGGCCCCCTAGCAACTCGCATGGGGACTGGCCTTTCCTGAGGCCACCATGGCGGGTCCCTGAGGTCCCCGTCGTAACTCGAGAACACCTGCCGCAACTCGAGAAAATCCAGGAAGTTCTCCCTTCCAGGCGAGATGAGGCCTATTTCCTATGAGGCGTCTGGAGACTAATGACACCTAACCTCTGGAACTTCGAAAGGGTCTTTCACACCCTTGCTGCAACTCAAGAAGTTCACCGCCATACCCGTCTCCACTCGAGAGGAAGCACGATGGTCCCGCCCATATCCAGAGGAGCCCCGTTTCCCCCTCGTAGCTCGAGATGAGGGATCCTTTCCCTGCTTTCAACGGGAAAGAATTCCCGGCATTCCCGTCGCATCTCAAGAGGAGGCACTCTCAACAGGAAAGGCGAGAGGAACTCTGTGGTCGTACCACCATTCCAAGAATCCCCCAGATGTCTCAGTCCATTCCATAGGAACCTCTTTGCCCTGCACTGGCTCATCTTTCACGCCGAGGATCGACTCACACCACGGTGGCAAGTGGGACAGCCCTGTGGGAAAGCCTCGAGGGAAAGCCTCGAGGGAAAACCACAGATCCTTTGATCCACGCGAAGGTAAGCGTGACATTGCTGCTACAGCCTGGAAGAAAAGCGCTCGTGCATGCCCCCACTGGAAACGAGGCCTGACTCCAGTGGGGAGACTCCAGAAGTACCCAAAGATCGATGTCAGCCCCTGAGAGGAATCCTCGGTTCCGGCCCTGACTCCAAACAAGGTTTTTGGCCCCGGTATCGACAGGAGAGGAATCCTGAGAGGCCCCCTAGCAACTCGCATGGGGACTGGCTTTTCCTGAGGCCACCAGGGCGGTTCCCTGAGGTCCCCGTCGTAACTCGAGAACACCTGCCGCAACTCGAGAAAATCCAGTATGTTCTCCCTTCCAGGCGAAATGAGGCCTATTTCCAATGAGGCGTCTGGAGACTAATGACACCTAACCTCTGGAACTTCGAAAGGGTCTTTCACACCCTTGCTGCAACACAAGAAGTTCACCGCCATACCCGTCTCCACTCGAGAGGAAGCACGATGGTCCCGCCCACATCCAGAGGAGCCCCGTTTCCCCTCGTAGCTCGAGATGAGGGATCCTTTCCCTGCTTTTAACGGGAAAGAATTCCCTGCATTTCCGTCGCATCTCAAGAGGAGGCACTCTCAACAGGAAAGGCGAGAGGAACTCCATGGTCGTACCACCATTCCAAGAGTCCCCCAGATGTCTCAGTCCATTCCAGAGGAACCTCTTTGCCCTGCACTGGCTAATCTTTCACGCCGAGGATCGACTCACACCACGGCGGCACGTGGGACAACCCTGTGTGAAAGCCTCGAGGGAAAGCCTCGAGGGAAAACCACAGATCCTTTGATCCACGCGACGAGAAGCGTGACATTGCTGCTACAGCCTGGAAGGAAAGCGCACGTGCTTGCCCCCACTCGAGACGAGGCCTCACTCCCCTGGGGAGACTCCAGAAGTACCCAAAGATCCATGTCAGCCCCTTAGAGGAATCCCCGGTTCCGGCCCTGACTTCACAGAAGGTTTTTGGCCCCGGTATCGACGGGAGAGGAATCCCGAGAGGCCCCCTAGCAACTCGCATGGGGACTGGCCTCTCCTGAGGCCACCAGGGCGGGTCCCTGAGGTCCCCGTCGTAACTCGAGAACACCTGCCGCAACTCGAGAAAATCCAGGAAGTTCTCCCTTCCAGGCTAGATGAGGCCTATTTCCGATGAGGCGTCTGGAGACTAATGACACCTAACCTCTGGAACTTCGAAAGGGTCTTTCACACCCTTGCTGCTACTCAAGAAGTTCACCGCCATACCCGTCTCCACTCGAGAGGAAGCACGATGGTCCCGCCCACATCCAGAGGAGCCCCGTTTCCCCCTCGTAGCTCGAGATGAGGGATCCTTTCCCTGCTTTCAACGGGAAAGAATTCCCGGCGTTCCCGTCGCATCTCAAGAGGAGGCACTCTCAACAGGAAAGGCGAGAGGAACTCCATGGTCGTACCACCATTCCAAGAGTCCCCCAGATGTCTCAGTCCATTCCAGAGGAACCTCTTTGCCCTGCACTGGCTCATCTTTCACGCCGAGGATCGACTCACACCACGGTGGCACGTGGGACAGCCCTGTGGGAAAGCCTCGAGGGAAAACCACCGATCCTTTGATCCACGTGACGGGAAGCGTAACATTGCTGCTACAGCCTGGAAGGAAAGCGCACGTGCATGCCCCCACTCGAGACGAGGCCTGACTCCCCTGGGGAGACTCCAGAAATACCCAAAGTTCCATGTCACCCCTGAGAGAAAACCTCGGTTCCGGCCCTTACTCCACACAAGGTTTTTGGTCCCGGTATCGACGGGAGAGGAATCCTGAGAGGCCCCCTAGCAACTCGCATGGGGACTGGCCTTTCCTGAGGCCACCATGGCGGGTCCCTGAGATCCCCGTCGTAACTCGAGAACACCTGCCGCAACTCGAGAAAAACCAGGAAGTTCTCCCTTCCAGGCGAGATGAGGCCTATTTCCTATGAGGCGTCTGGAGACTAATGACACCTAACCTCTGGAACTTCGAGAGGGTCTTTCACACCCTTGCTGCTACTCAAGAAGTTCACCGCCATACCCGTCTCCACTCGAGAGGAAGCACGATGGTCCCGCCCACATCCAGAGGAGCCCCGTTTCCCCCTCGTAGCTCGAGATGAGGGATCCTTTCCCTGCTTTCAACGGGAAAGAATTCCCGGCGTTCCCGTCGCATCTCAAGAGGAGGCACTCTCAACAGGAAAGGCGAGAGGAACTCCATGGTCGTACCACCATTCCAAGAGTCCCCCAGATATCTCAGTCCATTCCAGAGGAACCTCTTTGCCCTGCACTGGCTCATCTTTCACGCCGAGGATCGACTCACACCACGGTGGCACGTGGGACAGCCCTGTGGGAAAGCCTCGAGGGAAAACCACAGATCCTTTGATCCACGCGACGGGAAGCGTGACATTGCTGCTACAGCCTGGAAGGAAAGCGCACGTGCATGCCCCCACTCGAGACGAGGCCTGACTCCCCTGGGGAGACTCCAGAAATACCCAAAGTTCCATGTCACCCCTGAGAGAAAACCTCTGTTCCGCCCTGACTCCACACAAGGTTTTTGGCCCCGGTATCGACGGGAGAGGTATCCCGAGAGGCCCCCTAGCAAATCGCATGGGGACTGGCCTCTCCTGAGGCCACCAGGGCGGGTCCCTGAGGTCCCCGTCGTAACTCGAGAACACCTGCCGCAACTCGAGAAAATCCAGGAAGTTCTCCCTTCCAGGCGAGATGAGGCCTATTTCCGATGAGGCGTCTGGAGACTAATGACACCTAACCTCTGGAACTTCGAAAGGGTCTTTCACACCCTTGCTGCAACTCAAGAAGTTCACCGCCATACCCGTCTCCAATCGAGAGGAAGCACGATGGTCCCACCCACATCCAGAGGAGCCCCGTTTCCCCCTCGTAGCTCGAGATGAGGGATCCTTTCCCTGCTTTCAACGGGAAAGAATTCCCGGCGTTCCCGTCGCATCTCAAGAGGAGGCACTCTCAACAGAAAAGGCGATAGGAACTCCATGGTCGTACCACCATTCCAAGAGTCCCCCAGATGTCTCAGTCCATTCCAGAGGAACCTCTTTGCCCTGCACTGGCACATCTTTCACGCCGAGGATCGACTCACACCACGGTGGCACGTGGGACATCCCTGTGGGAAAGCCTCGAGGGAAAGCCTGGAGGGAAAACCACAGATCCTTTGATCCACGCGACGGGAAGCGTGACATTGCTGCTTCAGCCTGGAGGGAAAGCGCACGTGCATGCCCCCAATCGAGACGAGGCCTGACTCCCCTGGGGAGACTCCAGAAGTACCCAAAGATCCATGTCAGCCCCTGAGAGGAATCCTCGTTTCCGGCCCTGACTCCACACAAGGATTTGGCCCGGGTATCGAAGGGAGAGAAATCCCGAGAGGCCCCCTAGCAACTCGCTTGGGGACTGGCCTCTCCTGAGGCCACCAGGGCGGGTCCCTGAGGTCCCCATCGTAACTCGAGATCACCTGCCGCAACTCGAGAAAATCCAGGAAGTTCTCCCTTCCAGGCGAGATGAGGCCTATTTCCGATGAGGCGTCTGGAGACTAATGACACCTAAACTATGGAACTTCGAAAGGGTCTTTCACACCCTTGCTGCAACTCAAAGAGTTCACCTCCATACCCGTATCCACTCGAGAGGAAGCACGATGGTCCCGCCCACATCCAGAGGAGCCCCGCTTCCCCCTCGGAGCTCGAGATGAGGGATCCTTTCCCTGCTTTCAACGGGAAAGAATTCCCGGCGTTCCTGTCGCATCTCAAGAGGAGGCACTCTCAACAGGAAAGGCGAGAGGAACTCCATGGTCGTACCACCATTCCAAGAGTCCCCCAGATGTCTCAGTCCATTCCAGAGGAACCTCTTTGCCCTGCACTGGCTCATCTTTCACGCCGAGGATCGACTCACACCACGGTGGCACGTGGGACAGCCCTGTGGGAAAGCCTCGAGGGAAAACCACAGATCCTTTGATCCACGCGACGGGAAGCGTGACATTGCTGCTACAGCCTGGAAGGAAAGCGCACGTGCATGCCCCCACTCGAGACGAGGCCTGACTCCCCTGGGGAGACTCCAGAAATACCCAAAGTTCCATGTCACCCCTGAGAGAAAACCTCTGTTCCGCCCTGACTCCACACAAGGTTTTTGGCCCCGGTATCGACGGGAGAGGAATCCTGAGAGGCCCCCTAGCAACTCGCATGGGGACTGGCCTTTCCTGAGGCCACCATGGCGGGTCCCTGAGGTCCCCGTCGTAACTCGAGAACACCTGCCGCAACTCGAGAAAATCCAGGAAGTTCTCCCTTCCAGGCGAGATGAGGCCTATTTCCTATGAGGCGTCTGGAGACTAATGACACCTAACCTCTGGAACTTCGAAAGGGTCTTTCACACCCTTACTGCAACTCAAGAAGTTCACCGCCATACCCGTCTCCACTCGAGAGGAAGCACGATGGTCTCGCCCATATCCAGAGGAGCCCCGTTTCCCCCTCGTAGCTCGAGATGAGGGATCCTTTCCCTGCTTTCAACGGGAAAGAATTCCCGGCATTCCCGTCGCATCTCAAGAGGAGGCACTCTCAACAGGAAAGTCGAGAGGAACTCTATGGTCGTCCACCATTCCAAGAATCCCCCAGATGTCTCAGTCCATTCCAGAGGAACCTCTTTGCCCTGCACTGGCTCATCTTTCACGCCGAGGATCGACTCACACCACGGTGGCAAGTGGGACAGCCCTGTGGGAAAGCCTCGAGGAAAAGCCTCGAGGGAAAACCACAGATCCTTTGATCCACGCGATGGGAAGCGTGACATTGCTGCTACAGCCTGGAAGGAAAGCGCACGTGCATGCCCCCACTCGAGACGAGGCCTGACTCCCCTGGGGAGACTCCAGAAATACCCAAAGTTCCATGTCACCCCTGAGAGAAAACCTCGGTTCCGGCCCTGACTCCACACAAGGTTTTTGGCCCCGGTATCGACGGGAGAGGAATCCTGAGAGGCCCCCTAGCAACTCGCATGGGGACTGGCCTTTCCTGAGGCCACCATGGCGGGTCCCTGAGGTCCACGTCGTAACTCGAAAACACCTGCCGCAACTCGAGAAAATCCAGGAAGTTCTCCCTTCCAGGCGAGATGAGGCCTATTTCCTATGAGGCGTCTGGAGACTAATGACACCTAACCTCTGGAACTTCGAAAGGGTGTTTCACACCCTTGCTGCAACTCAAGAAGTTCACCGCCATACCCGTCTCCACTCGAGAGGAAGCACGATGGTCCCGCCCATATCCAGAGGAGCCCCGTTTCCCCCTCGTAGCTCGAGATGAGGGATCCTTTCCCTGCTTTCAACGGGAAAGAATTCCCGGCATTCCCGTCGCATCTCAAGAGGAGGCACTCTCAACAGGAAAGGCGAGAGGAACTCTATGGTCGTACCACCATTCCAAGAATCCCCCAGATGTCTCAGTTCATTCCAGAGGAACCTCTTTGCCCTGCACTGGCTCATCTTTCACGCCGAGGATCGACTCACACCACGGTGGCACGTGGGACAGCCCTGTGGGAAAGCCTCGAGGGAAAGCCTCGAGGGAAAACCACAGATCCTTTGATCCACGCGACGATAAGCGTGACATTGCTGCTACAGCCTGGAAGGAAAGCGCACGTGCATGCCCCCACTCGAGACGAGGCCTGACTCCCCTGGGGAGACTCCAGAAGTACCCAAAGATCCATGTCAGCCCCTGAGAGGAATCCCCGGTTCCGGCCCTGACTTCACAGAAGGTTTTTGGCCCCGGTATCGACGGGAGAGGAATCCTGAGAGGCCCCCTAGCAACTCGCATGGGGACTGGCCTTTCCTGAGGCCACCATGGCGGGTCCCTGAGGTCCCCGTCGTAACTCGAGAACACCTGCCGCAACTCGAGAAAATCCAGGAAGTTCTCCCTTCCAGGCGAGATGAGGCCTACTTCCAATGAGGCGTCTGGAGACTAATGACACCTAACCTCTGGAACTTCGAAAGGGTCATTCACACCCTTGCTGCAACTCATGAAGTTCACCGCCACACCCGTCTCCACTCGAGAGGAAGCACGATGGTCCCGCCCACATCCAGAGGAGCCCCGTTTCCCCCTCGTAGCTCGAGATGAGGGATCCTTTCCCTGCTTTCAACGGGAAAGAATTCCCGGCGTTCCCGTCGCATCTCAAGAGGAGGCACTCTCAACAGGAAAGGCGAGAGGAACTCCAAGGTCGTACCACCATTCCAAGAGTCCCCCAGATGTCTCAGTCCATTCCAGAGGAACCTCTTTGCCCTGCACTGGCTCATCTTTCACGCCGAGGATCGACTCACACCACGGTGGCACGTGGGACAGCCCTGTGGGAAAGCCTCGAGGGAAAACCACAGATCCTTTGATCCACGCGACGGGAAGCGTGACATTGCTGCTACAGCCTGGAAGGAAAGCGCACGTGCATGCCCCCACTCGAGACGAGGCCTGACTCCCCTGGGGAGACTCCAGAAATACCCAAAGTTCCATGTCACCCCTGAGAGAAAACCTCGGTTCCGGCCCTGACTCCACACAAGGTTTTTGGCCCCGGTATCGACGGGAGAGGAATCCTGAGAGGCCCCCTAGCAACTCGCATGGGGACTGGCCTTTCCTGAGGCCACCATGGCGGGTCCCTGAGGTCCCCGTCGTAACTCGAGAACTCCTGCCGCAACTCGAGAAAATCCAGGAAGTTCTCCCTTCCAGGCGAGATGAGGCCTATTTCCAATGAGGCGTCTGGAGAGTAATGACACCTAACCTCTGGAACTTCGAAAGGGTCTTTCACACCCTTGCTGCAACTCAAGAAGTTCACCGCCATACCCGTGTCCACTCGAGAGGAAGCACGATGGTCCCGCCCATATCCAGAGGAGCCCCGTTTCCCCCTCGTAGCTCGAGATGAGGGATCCTTTCCCTGCTTTCAACGGGAAAGAATTCCCGTCATTCCCCTCGCATCTCAAGAGGAGGCACTCTCAACAGGAAAGGCGAGAGGAACTCTATGGTCGTACCACCATTCCAAGAATCCCCCTGATGTCTCAGTCCATTCCAGAGGAACCTCTTTGCCCTGCACTGGCTCATCTTTCACGCCGAGGATCGACTCACACCACGGTGGCAAGTGGGACAGCCCTGTGGGAAAGCCTCGAGGGAAAGCCTCGAGGGAAAACCACAGATCCTTTGATCCACGCGAAGGTAAGCGTGACATTGCTGCTACAGCCTGGAAGAAAAGCGCTCGTGCATGCCACCACTCGAAACGAGGCCTGACTCCAGTGGGGAGACTCCAGAAGTACCCAAAGATCCATGTCAGCCCCTGAGACGAACCCTCGGTTCCGGCCCTGACTCCAAACAAGGTTTTTGGCCCCGGTATCGACAGGAGACGAATCCTGAGAGGCCCCCTAGCAACTCGCATGGGGACTGGCTTTTCCTGAGGCCACCAGGGCGGTTCCCTGAGGTCCCCGTCGTAACTCGAGAACACCTGCCGCAACTCGAGAAAATCCATGAAGTTCTCCCTTCCAGGCGAGATGAGGCCTATTTCCGATGAGGCGTCTGGAGACTAATGACACCTAACCTCTGGAATTTCGAGAGGGTCTTTCACACCCTTGCTGCTACTCAAGAAGTTCACCTCCATACCCGTCTCCACTTGAGAGAAAGCACGATGGTCCCGCCCACATCCAGAGGAGCCCCGTTTCCCCCTCGGAGCTCGAGATGAGGGATCCTTTCCCTGCTTTCAACGGGAAAGAATTCCCGGGGTTCCCGTCGCATCTCAAGAGGAGGCACTCTCAACAGGAAAGGTGAGAGGAACTCCATGGTCGTACCACCATTCCAAGAGTCCCCCAGATGTCTCAGTCCATTCCAGAGGAACCTCTTTGCCCTGCACTGGCTCATCTTTCACGCCGAGGATCGACTCACACCACGGTGGCACGTGGGACAGCCCTGTGGGAAAGCCTCGAGGGAAAGCCTCGAGGGAAAACCACAGATCCTTTGATCCACGCGACGGGAAGCGTGACATTGCTGCTACAGCCTGGAAAGAAAGTGCACGTGCATGGCCCCAATCGAGACGAGGCCTGACTCCCCTGGGGAGACTCCAGAAGTACCCAAAGATCCATGTCAGCCCCTGAGAGGAATCCTCGTTTCCGGCCCTGACTCCACACAAGGATTTGGCCCGGGTATCGAAGGGAGAGAAATCCCGAGAGGCCCCCTAGCAACTCGCTTGGGGACTGGCCTCTCCTGAGGCCACCAGGGCGGGTCCCTGAGGTCCCCATCGTAACTCGAGATCACCTGCCGCAACTCGAGAAAATCCAGGAAGTTCTCCCTTCCAGGCGAGATGAGGCCTATTTCCGATGAGGCGTCTAGAGACTAATGACACCTAAACTATGGAACTTCGAAAGGGTCTTTCACACCCTTGCTGCAACTCAAGTAGTTCACCTCCATACCCGTATCCACTCGAGAGGAAGCACGATGGTCCCGCCCACATCCAGAGGAGCCCCGCTTCCCCCTCGGAGCTCGAGATGAGGGATCCTTTCCCTGCTTTCAACGGGAAAGAATTCCCGGCGTTCCTGTCGCATCTCAAGAGGAGGCACTCTCAACAGGAAAGGCGAGAGGAACTCCATGGTCGTACCACCATTCCAAGAGTCCCCCAGATGTCTCAGTCCATTCCAGAGGAACCTCTTTGCCCTGCACTGGCTCATCTTTCACGCCGAGGATCGACTCACACCACGGTGGCACGTGGGACAGCCCTGTGGGAAAGCCTCGAGGGAAAACCACAGATCCTTTGATCCACGCGACGGGAAGCGTGACATTGCTGCTACAGCCTGGAAGGAAAGCGCACGTGCATGCCCCCACTCGAGACGAGGCCTGACTCCCCTGGGGAGACTCCAGAAATACCCAAAGTTCCATGTCACCCCTGAGAGAAAACCTCTGTTCCGCCCTGACTCCACACAAGGTTTTTGGCCCCGGTATCGTCGGGAGAGGAATCCTGAGAGGCCCCCTAGCAACTCGCATGGGGACTGGCCTTTCCTGAGGCCACCATGGCGGGTCCCTGAGGTCCCCGTCGTAACTCGAAAACACCTGCCGCAACTCGAGAAAATCCAGGAAGTTCTCCCTTCCAGGCGAGATGAGGCCTATTTCCTATGAGGCGTCTGGAGACTAATGACACCTAACCTCTGGAACTTCGAAAGGGTGTTTCACACCCTTGCTGCAACTCAAGAAGTTCACCGCCATACCCGTCTCCACTCGAGAGGAAGCACGATGGTCCCGCCCATATCCAGAGGAGCCCCGTTTCCCCCTCGTAGCTCGAGATGAGGGATCCTTTCCCTGCTTTCAACGGGAAAGAATTCCCGGCATTCCCGTCGCATCTCAAGAGGAGGCACTCTCAACAGGAAAGGCGAGAGGAACTCCATGGTCGTACCACCATTCCAAGAGTCCCCCAGATGTCTCAGTCCATTCCAGAGGAACCTCTTTGCCCTGCACTGGCTCATCTTTCACGCCGAGGATCGACTCACACCACGGTGGCACGTGGGACAGCCCTGTGGGAAAGCCTCGAGGGAAAGCCTCGAGGGAAAACCACAGATCCTTTGATCCACGCGACGGGAAGCGTGACATTGCTGCTACAGCCTGGAAAGAAAGTGCACGTGCATGGCCCCAATCGAGACGAGGCCTGACTCCCCTGGGGAGACTCCAGAAGTACCCAAAGATCCATGTCAGCCCCTGAGAGGAATCCTCGTTTCCGGCCCTGACTCCACACAAGGTTTTTGGCCCTGGTATCGACGGGAGAGGAATCCCGAGAGGCCCCCTAGCAACTCGCATGGGGACTGGCCTCTCCTGAGGCCACCAGGGCGGGTCCCTGAGGTCCCCATCGTAACTCGAGAACACCTGCCGCAACTCGAGAAAATCCAGGAAGTTCTCCCTTCTAGGCGAGATGAGGCCTATTTCCTATGAGGCGTCTGGAGACTAATGACACCTAACCTCTGGAACTTCGAAAGGGTCTTTCACACCCTTGCTGCTACTCAAGAAGTTCACCGCCATACCCGTCTCCACTCGAGAGGAAACACGATGGTCCCGCCCACATCCAGAGGAGCCCCGTTTCCCCCTCGTAGCTCGAGATGAGGGATCCTTTCCCTGCTTTCAACGGGAAAGAATTCCCGGCGTTCCCGTCGCATCTCAAGAGGAGGCACTCTCAACAGGAAAGGCGAGAGGAACTCCATGGTCGTACCACCATTCCAAGAGTCCCCCAGATGTCTCAGTCCATTCCAGAGGAACCTCTTTGCCCTGCACTGGCTCATCTTTCACGCCGAGGATCGACTCACACCACGGTGGCACGTGGGACAGCCCTGTGGGAAAGCCTCGAGGGAAAACCACAGATCCTTTGATCCACGCGACGGGAAGCGTGACATTGCTGCTACAGCCTGGAAGGAAGGCGCACGTGCATGCCCCCACTCGAGACGAGGCCTGACTCCCCTGGAGAGACTCCAGAAATACCCAAAGTTCCATGTCACCCCTGAGAGAAAACCTCGGTTCCGGCCCTTACTCCACACAAGGTTTTTGGCCCCGGTATCGACGGGAGAGGAATCCCGAGAGGCCCCCTAGCAACTCGCATGGGGACTGGCCTCTCCTGAGGCCACCAGGGCGGGTCCCTGAGGTCCCCGTCGTAACTCGAGAACACCTGCCGCAACTCGAGAAAATCCAGGAAGTTCTCCCTTCCAGGCGAGATGAGGCCTATTTCCGATGAGGCGTCTGGAGACTAATGACACCTAACCTCTGGAACTTCGAAAGGGTCTTTCACACCCTTGCTGCAACTCAAGAAGTTCACCGCCATACCCGTCTCCACTCGAGAGGAAGCACGATGGTCCCGCCCACATCCAGAGGAGCCCCGCTTCCCCCTCGTAGCTCGAGATGAGGGATCCTTTCCCTGCTTTCAACGGGAAAGAATTCCCGGCGTTCCCGTCGCATCTCAAGAGGAGGCACTCTCAACAGGAAAGGCGAGAGGAACTCCATGGTCGTACCACCATTCCAAGAGTCCCCCAGATGACTCAGTCCATTCCAGAGGAACCTCTTTGCCCTGCACTGGCTCATCTTTCACGCCGAGGATCGACTCACACCACGGTGGCACGTGGGACAGCCCTGTGGGAAAGCCTCGAGGGAAAGCCTCGAGGGAAAACCACAGATCCTTTGATCCACGCGACGGGAAGCGTGACATTGCTGATACAGCCTGGAAGGAAAGCGCACGTGCATGCCCCCACTCGAGAGGAGGCCTGACTCCCCTGGGGAGACTCCAGAAGTACCCAAAGATCCTTGTCACCCCTGAGAGGAATCCTCGGTCCCGGCCCTGGCACCACACAAGGTTCTTGGCCCCGGTATCGACGGGAGAGGAATCCCGAGAGGCCCCCTAGCAACTCGCATGGGGACTGGCCTCTCCTGAGGCCACCAGGGCGGGTCCCTGAGGTCCCCGTCGTAACTCGAGAACACCTGCCGCAACTCGAGAAAATCCAGGAAGTTCTCCCTTCCAGGCGAGATGAGGCCTATTTCCGATGAGGCGTCTGGAGACTAATGACACCTAACCTCTGGAACTTCGAAAGGGTCTTTCACACCCTTGCTGCAACTCAAGAAGTTCACCGCCATACCCGTCTCCACTCGAGAGGAAGCACGATGGTCCCGCCCACATCCAGAGGAGCCCCGTTTCCCCCTCGTAGCTCGAGATGAGGGATCCTTTCCCTGCTTTCAACGGGAAAGAATTCCCGGCGTTCCCGTCGCATCTCAAGAGGAGGCACTCTCAACAGGAAAGGCGAGAGGAACTCCATGGTCGTACCACCATTCCAAGAGTCCCCCAGATGTCTCAGTCCATTCCAGAGGAGCCTCTTTGCCCTGCACTGGCTCATTTTTCACGCCGAGGATCGACTCACACCACGGTGGCACGTGGGACAGCCCTGTGGGAAAGCCTCGAGGGAAAGCCTCGAGGGAAAACCACAGATCCTTTGATCCACGCGACGGGAACCGTGACATTGCTGCTACAGCCTGGAAGGAAAGCACACGTGCATGCCCCCACTCGAGACGAGGCCTGACTCCCCTGGGGAGACTCCAGAAGTACCCAAAGATCCATGTCAGCCCCTGAGAGGAATCCTCGGTCCCGGCCCTGATTCCACACAAGGTTTTTGGCCCCGGTATCGACGGGAGAGGAATCCCGAGAGGCCCCCTAGCAACTCGCATGGGGACTGGCCTCTCCTGAGGCCACCAGGGCGGGTCCCTGAGGTCCCCGTCGTAACTCGAGAACACCTGCCGCAACTCGAGAAAATCCAGGAAGTTCTCCCTTCCAGGCGAGATGAGGCCTATTTCCGATGAGGCGTCTGGAGACTAATGACACCTAACCTCTGGAACTTCGAAAGGGTCTTTCACACCCTTGCTGCAACTCAAGAAGTTCACCGCCATACCCGTCTCCACTCGAGAGGTAGCACGATGGTCCCGCCCACATCCAGAGGAGCCCCGTTTCCCCCTCGTAGCTCGAGATGAGGGATCCTTTCCCTGCTTTCAACGGGAAAGAATTCCCGGCGTTCCCGTCGCATCTCAAGAGGAGGCACTCTCAACAGGAAAGGCGAGAGGAACTCCATGGTCGTACCACCATTCCAAGAGTCCCCCAGATGACTCAGTCCATTCCAGAGGAACCTCTTTGCCCTGCACTGGCTCATCTTTCACGCCGAGGATCGACTCACACCACTGTGGCACGTGGGACAGCCCTGTGGGAAAGCCTCGAGGGAAAGCCTCGAGGGAAAACCACAGATCCTTTGATCCACGCGACGGGAAGCGTGACATTGCTGATACAGCCTGGAAGGAAAGCGCACGTGCATGCCCCCACTCGAGAGGAGGCCTGACTCCCCTGGGGAGACTCCAGAAGTACCCAAAGATCCTTGTCACCCCTGAGAGGAATCCTCGGTCCCGGCCCTGACACCACACAAGGTTTTTGGCCCCGGTATCGACGGGAGAGGAATCCCGAGAGGCCCCCTAGCAACTCGCATGGGGACTGGCCTCTGTTGAGGCCACCCGGGCGGGTCCCTGAGGTCCCCGTCGTAACTCGAGAACACCTGCCGCAACTCGAGAAAATCCAGGAAGTTCTCCCTTGCAGGCGAGATGAGGCCTATTTCCGATGAGGCGTCTGGAGACTAATGACACCTAACCTCTGGAACTTCGAAAGGGTCTTTCACACCCTTGCTGCAACTCAAGAAGTTCACCGCCATACCCGTCTCCACTCGAGAGGAAGTACGATGGTCCCGCCCACATCCAGAGGAGCCCCGTTTCCCCCTCGGAGCTCGAGATGAGGGATCCTTTCCCTGCTTTCAACGGGAAAGAATTCCCGGCGTTCCCGTCGCATCTCAAGAGGAGGCACTCTCAACAGGAAAGGCGAGAGGAACTCCATGGTCGTACCACCATTCCAAGACTCCCCCAGATGTCTCAGTCCATTCCAGAGGAACCTCTTTGCCCTGCACTGGCTCATCTTTCACGCCGAGGATCGACTCACACCACGGTGGCACGTGGGACAGCCCTGTGGGAAAGCCTCGAGGGAAAGCCTCGAGGGAAAACCACAGATCCTTTGATCCACGCGACGGGAAGCGTGACATTGCTGTTACAGCCTGGAAGGAAAGCGCACGTGCATGCCCCCACTCGAGAGGAGGCCTGACTCCCCTGGGGAGACTCCAGAAGTACCCAAAGATCCATGTCACCCCTGAGAGGAATCCTCGGTCCCGGCCCTGACTACACACAAGGTTTTTGGCCCCGGTATCGACGGGAGAGGAATCCCGAGAGGCCCCCTAGCAACTCGCATGGGGACTGGCCTCTCCTGAGGCCACCAGGGCGGGTCCCTGAGGTCCCCGTCGTAACTCGAGAACACCTGCCGCAACTCGAGAAAATCCAGGAAGTTCTCCCTTCCAGGCGAGATGAGGCCTATTTCCGATGAGGCGTCTGGAGACTAATGACACCTAACCTCTGGAACTTCGAAAGGGTCTTTCACACCCTTGCTGCAACTCAAGAAGTTCACCGCCATACCCGTCTCCACTCGAGAGGAAGCACTATGGTCCCGCCCACATCCAGAGGAGCCCCGTTTCCCCCTCGTAGCTCGAGATGACGGATCCTTTCCCTGCTTTCAACGGGAAAGAATTCCCGGCGTTCCCGTCGCATCTCAAGAGGAGGCACTCTCAACAGGAAAGGCGAGAGGAACTCCATGGTCGTACCACCATTCCAAGAGTCCCCCAGATGTCTCAGTCCATTCCAGAGGAACCTCTTTGCCCTGCACTGGCTCATTTTTCACGCCGAGGATCGACTCACACCACGGTGGCACGTGGGACAGCCCTGTGGGAAAGCCTCGAGGGAAAGCCTCGACGGAAAACCACAGATCCTTTGATCCACGAGACGGGAAGCGTGACATTGCTGCTACAGCCTGGAAGGAAAGCACACGTGCATGCCCCCACTCGAGACGAGGCCTGACTCCCCTGGGGAGACTCCAGAAGTACCCAAAGATCCATGTCAGCCCCTGAGAGGAATCCTCGGTTCGGGCCCTGACTCCACACAAGTTTCTTGGCCCCGGTATCGACGGGAGAGGAATCCCGAGAGGCCGCCTAGCAACTCGCACGGGGAGTGGCCTCTCCTGAGGCCAGAAGGGCGGGTCCCTGACGTCCCCGTCGTAACTCGAGAACACCTGCCGCAACTCGAGAAAATCCAGGAAGTTCTCCCTTCCAGGCGAGATGAGGCCTATTTCCGATAAGGCGTCTGGAGTGTAATGACACCTAACCTCTGGAACTTCGAAAGGGTCTTTCACACCCTTGCTGCAACTCAAGAAGTTCACCGCCATACCCGTCTCCACTCGAGAGGAAGCACGATGGTCCCGCCCACATCCAGAGGAGCCCCGTTTCCCCCTCGTAGCTCGAGATGAGGGATCCTTTCCCTGCTTTCAACGGGAAAGAATTCCCGGCGTTCCCGTCGCATCTCAAGAGGAGGCACTCTCAACAGGAAAGGCGAGAGGAACTCCATGGTCGTACCACCATTCCAAGACTCCCCCAAATGTCTCAGTCCATTCCAGAGGAAACTCTTTGCCCTGCACTGGCTCATCTTTCACGCCGAGGATCGACTCACAACACGGTGGCACGTGGGACAGCCCTGTGGGAAAGCCTCGAGGGAAAGCCTCGAGGGAAAGCCACAGATCCTTTGATAAATGCGACGGGAATCGTGACATTGCTGCTACAGCCTGGAAGGAAAGCGCACGTGCATGCCCCCACTCGAGACGAGGCCTGACTCCCGTGGGGAGACTCCAGAAGTACCCAAAGATCCATGTCAGCCCCTGAGAGGAATCCTCGGTCCCGGCCCTGACTCCACACAAGGTTTTTGGCCCCGGTATCGACGGGAGAGGAATCCCGAGAGGCCCCCTAGCAACTCGCATGGGGACTGGCCTCTCCTGAGGCCACCAGGGCGGGTCCCTGAGGTCCCCGTCGTAACTCGAGAACACCTGCCGCAACTCGAGAAAATCCAGGAAGTTCTCCCTTCCAGGCGAGATGAGGCCTATTTCCGATGAGGCGTCTGGAGACTAATGACACCTAACCTCTGGAACTTCGAAAGGGTCTTTCACACCCTTGCTGCAACTCAAGAAGTTCACCGCCATACCCGTCTCCACTCGAGAGGAAGCACGATGGTCCCGCCCACATCCAGAGGAGCCCCGTTTCCCCCTCGTAGCTCGAGATGAGGGATCCTTTCCCTGCTTTCAACGGGAAAGAATTCCCGGCGTTCCCGTCGCATCTCAAGAGGAGGCACTCTCAACAGGAAAGGCGAGAGGAACTCCATGGTCGTACCACCATTCCAAGACTCCCCCAGATGTCTCAGTCCATTCCAGAGGAACCTTTTGCCCTGCACTGGCTCATCTTTCACGCCGACGATCGACTCACACAACGGTGGCACGTGGGAAAGCCTTGTGGGAAAGCCTCGAGGGAAAGCCTCGAGGGAAAACCACAGATCCTTTGATCCACGCGACGGGAAGCGTGACATTGCTGCTGCAGCCTGGAAGGAAAGCACACGTGCATGCCCCCACTCGAGACGAGTCCTGACTCCCCTGGGGAGACTCCAGAAGTACCCAAAGATACATGTCACCCCTGAGAGTAATCCTCGGTTCCGGCCCTGACTCCACACAAGGTATTTGGCCCCGGTATCGACGGGAGAGGAATCCCGAGAGGCCCCCTAGCAACTCGCATGGGGACTGGCCTCTCCTGAGGCAACCAGGGCGGGTCCCTGAGGTCCCCGTCGTAACTCGAGAACACCTGCCGCAACTCGAGAAAATCCAGGAAGTTCTCCCTTGCAGGCGAGATGAGGCCTATTCCGATGAGGCGTCTGGAGACTAATGACACCTAACCTCTGGAACTTCGAAAGGGTCTTTCACACCCTTGCTGCAACTCAAGAAGTTCACCGCCATACCCGTCTCCACTCGAGAGGAAGCACGATGGTCCCGCCCACATCCAGAGGAGCCCCGTTTCCCCCTCGTAGCTCGAGATGAGGGATCCTTTCCCTGCTTTCAACGGGAAAGAATTCCCGGCGTTCCCGTCGCATCTCAAGAGGAGGCACTCTCAACAGGAAAGGCGAGAGGAACTCCATGGTCGTACCACCATTCCAAGAGTCCCCCAGATGTCTCAGTCCATTCCAGAGGAACCTCTTTGCCCTGCACTGGCTCATCTTTCACGCCGAGGATTGACTCACACCACGGTGGCACGTGGGACAGCCCTGTGGGAAAGCCTCGAGGGAAAGCCTCGAGGGAAAACCACAGATCCTTTGATCCACGCGACGGGAAGTGTGACATTGCTGCTACAGTCTGGAAGGAAAGCGCACGTGCATGCCCCCACTCGAGACGAGGCCTGACTCCCCTGGGGAGACTCCAGAAGTACTCAAAGATCCATGTCAGCCCCTGAGAGGAATCCTCGGTTCGGGCCCTGACTCCACACAAGGTTCTTGGCCCCGGTATCGACGGGAGAGGAATCCCGAGAGGCCCCCTAGCAACTCGCATGGGGACTGGCCTCTCCTGAGGCCACCAGGGCGGGTCCCTGAGGTCCCCGTCGTAACTCGAGAACACCTGCCGCAACTCGAGAAAATCCAGGAAGTTCTCCCTTCCAGGCGAGATGAGGCCTATTTCCGATGAGGCGTCTGGAGACTAATGACACCTAACCTCTGGAACTTCGAAAGGGTCTTTCACACCCTTGCTGCAACTCAAGAAGTTCACCGCCATACCCGTCTCCACTCGAGAGGAAGCACGATGGTCCTGCCCACATCCAGAGGAGCCCCGTTTCCCCCTCGTAGCTCGAGATGAGGGATCCTTTCCCTGCTTTCAACGGAAAAGAATTCCCGGCGTTCCCGTCGCATCTCAAGAGGAGGCACTCTCAACAGGAAAGGCGAGAGGAACTCCATGGTCGTACCACCATTCCAAGAGTCCCCCAGATGTCTCAGTCCATTCCAGAGGAACCTCTTTGCCCTGCACTGGCTCATTTTTCACGCCGAGGATCGACTCACACCACGGTGGCACGTGGGACAGCCCTGTGGGAAAGCCTCGAGGGAAAGCCTCGAGGGAAAACCACAGATCCTTTGATCCACGCGACGGGAAGCGTGACATTGCTGCTACAGCCTGGAAAGAAAGTGCACGTGCATGGCCCCAATCGAGACGAGGCCTGACTCCCCTGGGGAGACTCCAGAAGTACCCAAAGATCCATGTCAGCCCCTGAGAGGAATCCTCGGTTCCGGCCCTGACTCCACACAAGGTTTTTGGCCCCGGTATCGACGGGAGAGGAATCCCGAGAGGCCCCCTAGCAACTCGCATGGGGACTGGCCTCTCCTGAGGCCACCAGGGCGGGTCCCTGAGGTCCCCGTCGTAACTCGAGAACACCTGCCGCAACTCGAGAAAATCCAGGAAGTTCTCCCTTCTAGGCGAGATGAGGCCTATTTCCTATGAGGCGTCTGGAGACTAATGACACCTAACCTCTGGAACTTCGAAAGGGTCTTTCACACCCTTGCTGCTACTCAAGAAGTTCACCGCCATACCCGTCTCCACTCGAGAGGAAACACGATGGTCCCGCCCACATCCAGAGGAGCCCCGTTTCCCCCTCGTAGCTCGAGATGAGGGATCCTTTCCCTGCTTTCAACGGGAAAGAATTCCCGGCGTTCCCGTCGCATCTCAAGAGGAGGCACTCTCAACAGGAAAGGCGAGAGGAACTCCATGGTCGTACCACCATTCCAAGAGTCCCCCAGATGTCTCAGTCCATTCCAGAGGAACCTCTTTGCCCTGCACTGGCTCATCTTTCACGCCGAGGATCGACTCACACCACTGTGGCACGTGGGACAGCCCTGTGGGAAAGCCTCGAGGGAAAGCCTCGAGGGAAAACCACAGATCCTTTGATCCACGCGACGGGAAGAGTGACATTGCTGATACAGCCTGGAAGGAAAGCGCACGTGCATGCCCCCACTCGAGAGGAGGCCTGACTCCCCTGGGGAGACTCCAGAAGTACCCAAAGATCCTTGTCACCCCTGAGAGGAATCCTCGGTCCCGGCCCTGACACCACACAAGGTTTTTGGCCCCGGTATCGACGGGAGAGGAATCCCGAGAGGCCCCCTAGCAACTCGCATGGGGACTGGCCTCTGTTGAGGCCACCCGGGCGGGTCCCTGAGGTCCCCGTCGTAACTCGAGAACACCTGCCGCAACTCGAGAAAATCCAGGAAGTTCTCCCTTGCAGGCGAGATGAGGCCTATTTCCGATGAGGCGTCTGGAGACTAATGACACCTAACCTCTGGAACTTCGAAAGGGTCTTTCACACCCTTGCTGCAACTCAAGAAGTTCACCGCCATACCCGTCTCCACTCGAGAGGAAGTACGATGGTCCCGCCCACATCCAGAGGAGCCCCGTTTCCCCCTCGGAGCTCGAGCTGAGGGATCCTTTCCCTGCTTTCAACGGGAAAGAATTCCCGGCGTTCCCGTCGCATCTCAAGAGGAGGCACTCTCAACAGGAAAGGCGAGAGGAACTCCATGGTCGTACAACCATTCCAAGACTCCCCCAGATGTCTCAGTCCATTCCAGAGGAACCTCTTTGCCCTGCACTGGCTCATCTTTCACGCCGAGGATCGACTCACACCACGGTGGCACGTGGGACAGCCCTGTGGGAAAGCCTCGAGGGAAAGCCTCGAGGGAAAACCACAGATCCTTTGATCCACGCGACGGGAAGCGTGACATTGCTGTTACAGCCTGGAAGGAAAGCGCACGTGCATGCCCCCACTCGAGAGGAGGCCTGACTCCCCTGGGGAGACTCCAGAAGTACCCAAAGATCCATGTCACCCCTGAGAGGAATCCTCGGTCCCGGCCCTGACTACACACAAGGTTTTTGGCCCCGGTATCGACGGGAGAGGAATCCCGAGAGGCCCCCTAGCAACTCGCATGGGGACTGGCCTCTCCTGAGGCCACCAGGGCGGGTCCCTGAGGTCCCCGTCGTAACTCGAGAACACCTGCCGCAACTCGAGAAAATCCAGGAAGTTCTCCCTTCCAGGCGAGATGAGGCCTATTTCCGATGAGGCGTCTGGAGACTAATGACACCTAACCTCTGGAACTTCGAAAGGGTCTTTCACACCCTTGCTGCAACTCAAGAAGTTCACCGCCATACCCGTCTCCACTCGAGAGGAAGCACTATGGTCCCGCCCACATCCAGAGGAGCCCCGTTTCCCCCTCGTAGCTCGAGATGACGGATCCTTTCCCTGCTTTCAACGGGAAAGAATTCCCGGCGTTCCCGTCGCATCTCAAGAGGAGGCACTCTCAACAGGAAAGGCGAGAGGAACTCCATGGTCGTACCACCATTCCAAGAGTCCCCCAGATGTCTCAGTCCATTCCAGAGGAACCTCTTTGCCCTGCACTGGCTCATTTTTCACGCCGAGGATCGACTCACACCACGGTGGCACGTGGGACAGCCCTGTGGGAAAGCCTCGAGGGAAAGCCTCGAGGGAAAACCACAGATCCTTTGATCCACGAGACGGGAAGCGTGACATTGCTGCTACAGCCTGGAAGGAAAGCACACGTGCATGCCCCCACTCGAGACGAGGCCTGACTCCCCTGGGGAGACTCCAGAAGTACCCAAAGATCCATGTCAGCCCCTGAGAGGAATCCTCGGTTCGGGCCCTGACTCCACACAAGTTTCTTGGCCCCGGTATCGACGGGAGAGGAATCCCGAGAGGCCGCCTAGCAACTCGCACGGGGAGTGGCCTCTCCTGAGGCCAGAAGGGCGGGTCCCTGACGTCCCCGTCGTAACTCGAGAACACCTGCCGCAACTCGAGAAAATCCAGGAAGTTCTCCCTTCCAGGCGAGATGAGGCCTATTTCCGATAAGGCGTCTGGAGTGTAATGACACCTAACCTCTGGAACTTCGAAAGGGTCTTTCACACCCTTGCTGCAACTCAAGAAGTTCACCGCCATACCCGTCTCCACTCGAGAGGAAGCACGATGGTCCCGCCCACATCCAGAGGAGCCCCGTTTCCCCCTCGTAGCTCGAGATGAGGGATCCTTTCCCTGCTTTCAACGGGAAAGAATTCCCGGCGTTCCCGTCGCATCTCAAGAGGAGGCACTCTCAACAGGAAAGGCGAGAGGAACTCCATGGTCGTACCACCATTCCAAGACTCCCCCAAATGTCTCAGTCCATTCCAGAGGAAACTCTTTGCCCTGCACTGGCTCATCTTTCACGCCGAGGATCGACTCACAACACGGTGGCACGTGGGACAGCCCTGTGGGAAAGCCTCGAGGGAAAGCCTCGAGGGAAAGCCACAGATCCTTTGATAAATGCGACGGGAATCGTGACATTGCTGCTACAGCCTGGAAGGAAAGCGCACGTGCATGCCCCCACTCGAGACGAGGCCTGACTCCCGTGGGGAGACTCCAGAAGTACCCAAAGATCCATGTCAGCCCCTGAGAGGAATCCTCGTTCCCGGCCCTGACTCCACACAAGGTTTTTGGCCCCGGTATCGACGGGAGAGGAATCCCGAGAGGCCCCCTAGCAACTCGCATGGGGACTGGCCTCTCCTGAGGCCACCAGGGCGGGTCCCTGAGGTCCCCGTCGTAACTCGAGAACACCTGCCGCAACTCGAGAAAATCCAGGAAGTTCTCCCTTCCAGGCGAGATGAGGCCTATTTCCGATGAGGCGTCTGGAGACTAATGACACCTAACCTCTGGAACTTCGAAAGGGTCTTTCACACCCTTGCTGCAACTCAAGAAGTTCACCGCCATACCCGTCTCCACTCGAGAGGAAGCACGATGGTCCCGCCCACATCCAGAGGAGCCCCGTTTCCCCCTCGTAGCTCGAGATGAGGGATCCTTTCCCTGCTTTCAACGGGAAAGAATTCCCGGCGTTCCCGTCGCATCTCAAGAGGAGGCACTCTCAACAGGAAAGGCGAGAGGAACTCCATGGTCGTACCACCATTCCAAGACTCCCCCAGATGTCTCAGTCCATTCCAGAGGAACCTTTTGCCCTGCACTGGCTCATCTTTCACGCCGACGATCGACTCACACAACGGTGGCACGTGGGAAAGCCTTGTGGGAAAGCCTCGAGGGAAAGCCTCGAGGGAAAACCACAGATCCTTTGATCCACGCGACGGGAAGCGTGACATTGCTGCTGCAGCCTGGAAGGAAAGCACACGTGCATGCCCCCACTCGAGACGAGTCCTGACTCCCCTGGGGAGACTCCAGAAGTACCCAAAGATACATGTCACCCCTGAGAGTAATCCTCGGTTCCGGCCCTGACTCCACACAAGGTATTTGGCCCCGGTATCGACGGGAGAGGAATCCCGAGAGGCCCCCTAGCAACTCGCATGGGGACTGGCCTCTCCTGAGGCAACCAGGGCGGGTCCCTGAGGTCCCCGTCGTAACTCGAGAACACCTGCCGCAACTCGAGAAAATCCAGGAAGTTCTCCCTTGCAGGCGAGATGAGGCCTATTCCGATGAGGCGTCTGGAGACTAATGACACCTAACCTCTGGAACTTCGAAAGGGTCTTTCACACCCTTGCTGCAACTCAAGAAGTTCACCGCCATACCCGTCTCCACTCGAGAGGAAGCACGATGGTCCCGCCCACATCCAGAGGAGCCCCGTTTCCCCCTCGTAGCTCGAGATGAGGGATCCTTTCCCTGCTTTCAACGGGAAAGAATTCCCGGCGTTCCCGTCGCATCTCAAGAGGAGGCACTCTCAACAGGAAAGGCGAGAGGAACTCCATGGTCGTACCACCATTCCAAGAGTCCCCCAGATGTCTCAGTCCATTCCAGAGGAACCTCTTTGCCCTGCACTGGCTCATCTTTCACGCCGAGGATCGACTCACACCACGGTGGCACGTGGGACAGCCCTGTGGGAAAGCCTCGAGGAAAAGCCTCGAGGGAAAACCACAGATCCTTTGATCCACGCGACGGGAAGTGTGACATTGCTGCTACAGTCTGGAAGGAAAGCGCACGTGCATGCCCCCACTCGAGACGAGGCCTGACTCCCCTGGGGAGACTCCAGAAGTACTCAAAGATCCATGTCAGCCCCTGAGAGGAATCCTCGGTTCGGGCCCTGACTCCACACAAGGTTCTTGGCCCCGGTATCGACGGGAGAGGAATCCCGAGAGGCCCCCTAGCAACTCGCATGGGGACTGGCCTCTCCTGAGGCCACCAGGGCGGGTCCCTGAGGTCCCCGTCGTAACTCGAGAACACCTGCCGCAACTCGAGAAAATCCAGGAAGTTCTCCCTTCCAGGCGAGATGAGGCCTATTTCCGATGAGGCGTCTGGAGACTAATGACACCTAACCTCTGGAACTTCGAAAGGGTCTTTCACACCCTTGCTGCAACTCAAGAAGTTCACCGCCATACCCGTCTCCACTCGAGAGGAAGCACGATGGTCCTGCCCACATCCAGAGGAGCCCCGTTTCCCCCTCGTAGCTCGAGATGAGGGATCCTTTCCCTGCTTTCAACGGGAAAGAATTCCCGGCGTTCCCGTCGCATCTCAAGAGGAGGCACTCTCAACAGGAAAGGCGAGAGGAACTCCATGGTCGTACCACCATTCCAAGAGTCCCCCAGATGTCTCAGTCCATTCCAGAGGAGCCTCTTTGCCCTGCACTGGCTCATTTTTCACGCCGAGGATCGACTCACACCACGGTGGCACGTGGGACAGCCCTGTGGGAAAGCCTCGAGGGAAAGCCTCGAGGGAAAACCACAGATCCTTTGATCCACGCGACGGGAAGCGTGACATTGCTGCTACAGCCTGGAAGGAAAGCACACGTGCATGCCCCCACTCGAGACGAGGCCTGACTCCCCTGGGGAGACTCCAGAAGTACCCAAAGATCCATGTCAGCCCCTGAGAGGAATCCTCGGTCCCGGCCCTGATTCCACACAAGGTTTTTGGCCCCGGTATCGACGGGAGAGGAATCCCGAGAGGCCCCCTAGCAACTCGCATGGGGACTGGCCTCTCCTGAGGCCACCAGGGCGGGTCCCTGAGGTCCCCGTCGTAACTCGAGAACACCTGCCGCAACTCGAGAAAATCCAGGAAGTTCTCCCTTCCAGGCGAGATGAGGCCTATTTCCGATGAGGCGTCTGGAGACTAATGACACCTAACCTCTGGAACTTCGAAAGGGTCTTTCACACCCTTGCTGCAACTCAAGAAGTTCACCGCCATACCCGTCTCCACTCGAGAGGAAGCACGATGGTCCCGCCCACATCCAGAGGAGCCCCGTTTCCCCCTCGGAGCTCGAGATGAGGGATCCTTTCCCTGCTTTCAACGGGAAAGAATTCCCGGCGTTCCCGTCGCATCTCAAGAGGAGTCACTCTCAACAGGAAAGGCGAGAGGAACTCCATGGTCGTACCACCATTCCAAGACTCCCCAAGATGTCTCAGTCCATTCCAGAGGAACCTTTTGCCCTGCACTGGCTCATCTTTCACGCCGAGGATCGACTCACACAACGGTGGCACGTGGGAAAGCCTTGTGGGAAAGCCTCGAGGGAAAGCCTCGAGGGAAAACCACAGATCCTTTGATCCACGCGACGGGAAGCGTGACATTGCTGCTGCAGCCTGGAAGGAAAGCGCACGTGCATGCCCCCACTCGAGACGAGTCCTGACTCCCCTGGGGAGACTCCAGAAGTACCCAAAGATACATGTCACCCCTGAGAGTAATCCTCGGTTCCGGCCCTGACTCCACACAAGGTATTTGGCCCCGGTATCGACGGGAGAGGAATCCCGAGAGGCCCCCTAGCAACACTCATGGGGACTGGCCTCTCCTGAGGCCACCAGGGCGGGTCCCTGAGGTCCCCGTCGTAACTCGAGAACACCTGCCGCAACTCGAGAAAATCCAGGAAGTTCTCCCTTCCAGGCGAGATGAGGCCTATTTCCGATGAGGCGTCTGGAGACTAATGACACCTAACCACTGGAACTTCGAAAGGGTCTTTCACACCCTTGCTGCAACTCAAGAAGTTCACCGCCATACCCGTCTCCACTCGAGAGGAAGCACGATGGTCCCGCCCACATCCAGAGGAGCCCCGTTTCCCCCTCGTAGCTCGAGATGAGGGATCCTTTCCCTGCTTTCAACGGGAAAGAATTCCCGGCGTTCCCGTCGCATCTCAAGAGGAGGCACTCTCAACAGGAAAGGCGAGAGGAACTCCATGGTCGTACCACCATTCCAAGAGTCCCCCAGATGTCTCAGTCCATTCCAGAGGAACCTCTTTGCCCTGCACTGGCTCATCTTTCACGCCGAGGATCGACTCACACCACGGTGGCACGTGGGACAGCCCTGTGGGAAAGCCTCGAGGGAAAGACTCGAGGGAAAACCACAGATCCTTTGATCCACGCGACGGGAAGCGTGACATTGCTGCTACAGCCTGGAAGGAAAGCGCACGTGCATGCCCCCACTCGAGACGAGGCCTGACTCCCCTGGGGAGACTCCAGAAGTACCCAAAGATCCATGTCAGCCCCTGAGAGGAATCCTCGGTTCCGGGCCTGACTCCACACAAGGTTTTTGGCCCCGGTATCGACGGGAGAGGAATCCCGAGAGGCCCCCTAGCAAATTGCATGGGGACTGGCTTCTCCTGAGGCCACCAGGGCGGTTCCCTGAGGTCCCCGTCGTAACTCGAGAACACCTGCCGCAACTCGAGAAAATCCAGGAAGTTCTCCCTTCCAGGCGACATGTGGCCTATTTCCGATGAGGCATCTGGAGACTAATGACACCTAACCTCTGGAACTTCGAAAGGTTCTTTCACACCCTTGCTGCAACTCAAGAAGTTCACCGCCATACCCGTCTCCACTCGAGAGGAAGCACGATGGTCCCGCCCACATCCAGAGGAGCCCCGTTTCCCCCTCGTAGCTCGAGATGAGGGATCCTTTCCCTGCTTTCAACGGGAAAGAATTCACGGCGTTCCCGTCGCATCTCAAGAGGAGGCACTCTCAACAGGAAAGGCGAGAGGAACTCCATGGTCGTACCACCATTCCAAGACTCCCCCAGATGTCTCAGTCCATTACAGAGGAAACTCTTTGCCCTGCACTGGCTCATCTTTCACGCCGAGGATCGACTCACAACACGGTGGCACGTGGGACAGCCCTGTGGGAAAGCCTCGAGGGAAAGCCTCGAGGGAAAGCCACAGATCCTTTGATAAATGCGACGGGAATCGTGACATTGCTGCTACAGCCTGGAAGGAAAGCGCACGTGCATGCCCCCACTCGAGACGAGGCCTGACTCCCCTGGGGAGACTCCAGAAGTACCCAAAGATCCATGTCAGCCCCTGAGAGGAATCCTCGGTTCCGGGCCTGACTCCACACAAGGTTTTTGGCCCCGGTATCGACGGGAGAGGAATCCCGAGAGGCCCCCTAGCAAATTGCATGGGGACTGGCCTCTCCTGAGGCCACCAGGGCGGTTCCCTGAGGTCCCCGTCGTAACTCGAGAACACCTGCCGCAACTCGAGAAAATCCAGGAAGTTCTCCCTTCCAGGCGACATGTGGCCTATTTCCGATGAGGCGTCTGGAGACTAATGACACCTAACCTCTGGAACTTCGAAAGGGTCTTTCACACCCTTGCTGCAACTCAAGAAGTTCACCGCCATACCCGTCTCCACTCGAGAGGAAGCACGATGGTCCCGCCCACATCCAGAGGAGCCCCGTTTCCCCCTCGTAGCTCGAGATGAGGGATCCTTTCCCTGCTTTCAACGGGAAAGAATTCCCAGTGTTCCCGTCGCATCTCAAGAGGAGGCATTCTCAACAGGAAAGGCGAGAGGAACTCCATGGTCGTACCACCATTCCAGGATTGCCCAGATGTCTCAGTCCATTCCAGAGGAACCTCTTTGCCCTGCACTGGCTCATCTTTCACGCCGAGGATCGACTCACACCACGGTGGCACGCGGGACAGCCCTGTGGGAAAGCCTCGAATGAAAGCATCGAGGGAAAACCACAGATCCTTTGATCCACGCGACGGGAAGCATGACATTGCTGCTACAGCCTGGAAGGAAAGCGCACGTGCATGCCCCCACTCGAGACGAGGCCTGACTCCCCTTTGGAGACTCCAGAAGTACCCAAAGATACATGTCACCCCTGAGAGGAATCCTCGGTTCCGGCCCTGACTCCACACAAGGTTTTTGTCCCCGGTATCGACGGGAGAGGAATCCCGAGAGGCCCCCTATCAACTCGCATGGGGACTGGCCTCTCCTGAGGCAACCAGGGCGGGTCCCTGAGGTCCCCGTCGTAACTCGAGAACACCTGCCGCAACTCGAGAAAATCCAGGAAGTTCTCCCTTGCAGGCGAGATGAGGCCTATTTCCGATGAGGCGTCTGGAGACTAATGACACCTAACCTCTGGAACTTCGAAAGGGTCTTTCACACCCTTGCTGCAACTCAAGAAGTTCACCGCCATACCCGTCTCCACTCGAGAGGAAGCACGATGGTCCCGCCCACATCCAGAGGAGCCCCGTTTCCCCCTCGTAGCTCGAGATGAGGGATCCCTTCCCTGCTTTCAACGGGAAAGAATTCCCGGCGTTCCCGTCGCATCTCAAGAGGAGGCACTCTCAACAGGAAAGGCGAGAGTAACTCCATGGTCGTACCACCATTCCAAGAGTCCCCCAGATGTCTCAGTCCATTCCAGAGGAACCTCTTTGCCCTGCACTGGCTCATCTTTCACGCCGAGGATCGACTCACACCACGGTGGCACGTGGGCCAGCCCTGTGGGAAAGCCTCGAGGGAAAGCCTCGAGGGAAAACCACAGATCCTTTGATCCACCCGACGGGAAGCGTGACATTGCTGCTACAGCCTGGAAGGAAAGCGCAAGTTCATGCCCCCACTCGAGACGAGGCCTGACTCCCCTGGGGAGACTCCAGAAGTACCCAAAGATCCATGTCAGCCCCTGAGAGGAATCCTCGGTTCCGGCCCTGACTCCACACAAGGTTTTTGGCCCCGGTATCGACGGGAGAGGAATCCCGAGAGGCCGCCTAGCAACTCGCACGGGGAGTGGCCTCTCCTGAGGCCACAAGGGCGGGTCCCTGACGTCCCCGTCGTAACTCGAGAACACCTGCCGCAACTCGAGAAAATCCAGGAAGTTCTCCCTTCCAGGCGAGATGAGGCCTATTTCCCATGAGGCGTCTGGAGTCTAATGACACCTAACCTCTGGAACTTCGAAAGGGTCTTTCACACCCTTGCTGCAACTCAAGAAGTTCACCGCCATACCCGTCTCCACTCGAGAGGAAGCACGATGGTCCCGCCCACATCCAGAGGAGCCCCGTTTCCCCCTCGTAGCTCGAGATGAGGGATCCTTTCCCTGCTTTCAACGGGAAAGAATTCCCGGCGTTCCCGTCGCATCTCAAGAGGAGGCACTCTCAACAGGAAAGGCGAGAGGAACTCCATGGTCGTACCACCATTCCAAGACTCCCCCAGATGTCTCAGTCCATTCCAGAGGAAACTCTTTGCCCTGCACTGGCTCATCTTTCACGCCGAGGATCGACTCACAACACGGTGGCACGTGGGACAGCCCTGTGGGAAAGCCTCGAGGGAAAGCCTCGAGGGAAAGCCACAGATCCTTTGATAAATGCGACGGGAATCGTGACATTGCTGCTACAGCCTGGAAGGAAAGCGCACGTGCATGCCCCCACTCGAGACGAGGCCTGACTCCCCTGGGGAGACTCCAGAAGTACCCAAAGATCCATGTCAGCCCCTGAGAGGAATCCTCGGTCCCGGCCCTGACTCCACACAAGGTTTTTGGCCCCGGTATCGACGGGAGAGGAATCCCGAGAGGCCCCCTAGCAACTCGCATGGGGACTGGCCTCTCCTGAGGCCATCAGGGCGGGTCCCTGAGGTCCCCGTCGTAATCGAGAACACCTGCCGCAACTCAAAAAAATCCAGGAAGTTCTCCCTTCCAGGCGAGATGAGGCCTATTTCCGATGAGGCGTCTGGAGACTAATGACACCTAACCTCTGGAACTTCGAAAGGGTCTTTCACACCCTTGCTGCAACTCAAGAAGTTCACCGCCATACCCGTCTCCACTCGAGAGGAAGCACGACGGTCCCGCCCACATCCAGAGGAGCCCCGTTTCCCCCTCGTAGCTCGAGATGAGGGATCCTTTCCCTGCATTCAACGGGAAAGAATTCCCGGCGTTCTCGTCGCATCTCAAGAGGAGGCACTCTCAACAGGAAAGGCTTGAAGAACTCCATGGTCGTACCACCATGCCAAGAGTCCCCCAGATGTCTCAGTCCATTCCAGAGGAACCTCTTTGCCCTGCACTGGCTCATCTTTCACGCCTAGGATCGACTCACACCACGGTGGCACGTGGGACAGCCCTGTGGGAAAGCCTCGAGGGAAAGCCTCGAGGGAAAACCACAGATCCTTTGATCCACGCCACGGGAAGCGTGACATTGCTGCTACAGCCTCGAAGGAAAGCGCACGTTCATGTCCCCACTCGAGACGAGGCCTGACTCAGCTGGGGAGACTCCAGAAGTACCCAAAGATCCATGTCAGCCCCTGAGAGGAATCCTCGGTTCCGGCCCTGACTCCACACAAGTTTTTTGGCCCCGGTATCGACGGGAGAGGAATCCCGAGAGGCCACCTAGCAACACGCATGGGGACTGTCCTCTATTGAGGCCACCAGGGCGGGTCCCCGAGGTCCCCGTCTTAACTCTAGAACACCTCCCGCAACTCGAGAAAATCCAGGAAGTTCTCCCTTCCAGGCGAGATGAGGCCTATTTCCGATGAGGCGTCTGGAGACTAATGACACCTAACCTCTGGAACTTCGAAAGGGTCTTTCACACCCTTGCTGCAACTCAAGAAGTTCACCGCCATACCCGTCTCCACTCGAGAGGAAGCACGATGGTCCCGCCCACATCCAGAGGAGCCCCGTTTCCCCCTCATAGCTCGAGATGAGGGACCCTTTCCCTACTTTCAACGGAAAAGAATTCCCGGCGTTCCCGTCGCATCTCAAGAGGAGGCACTCTCAACAGGAAAGGCGAGAGGAACTCCATGGTCGTCCCACCATTCCAAGAGTCCCCCAGATATCTCACTCCATTCCAGAGGAACCTCTTTGCCCTGCACTGGCTCATCTTTCACGCCGAGGATCGACTCACACCACGGTGGCACGTGGGACAGCCCTGTGGGAAAGCCTCTATGGAAAACCACAGATCCTTTGATCCACGCGACGGGAAGCGTGACATTGCTGCTACAGCCTGGAAGGAAAGCGCACGTGCATGCCCCCACTCGAGACGAGGCCTGACTCCCCTGGGGAGACTCCAGAAGTACCCAAAGATCAATGTCAGCCCCTGAGAGGAATCCTCGGTTCCGGCCCTGACTCTACACAAGGTTTTTGGACCCGGTATCGACGGGAGAGTAATCCCGAGAGGCCCCCTAGCAACTCGCATGGGGACTGGCCTCTCCTGAGGCCACCAGGGCGGGTCCCTGAGGTCCCCGTCGTAACTCGAGAACACCTGCCGCAACTCGAGAAAATCCAGGAAGTTCTCCCTTCCAGGCGAGATGAGGCCTATTTCCGATGAGGCGTCTGGAGACTAATGACACCTAACCTCTGGAACTTCGAAAGGGTCTTTCACACCCTTGCTGCAACTCAAGAAGTTCACCGCCATACCCGTCTCCACTCGAGAGGAAGCACGATGGTCCCGCCCACATCCAGAGGAGCCCCGTTTCCCCCTCGTAGCTCGAGATGAGGGATCCTTTCCCTGCTTTCAACGGGAAAGAATTCCCGGCGTTCCCGTCGCATCTCAAGAGGAGGCACTCTCAACAGGAAAGGCGAGCGGAACTCCATGGTCGTACCACCATTCCAAGAGTCCCCCAGATGTCTCAGTCCATTCCAGAGGAACCTCTTTGCCCTGCACTGGCTCATCTTTCACGCCGAGGATCGACTCACACCACGGTGGCACGTGGGACAGCCCTGTGGGAAAGCCTCGAGGGAAAACCACAGATCCATTACTCCACGCGACGGGATGCGTGACATTGCTGCTACAGCCTGGAAGGAAAGCGCACGTGCATGCCTCCACTCGAGCCGAGGCCTGACTCCCCTGGGGAGACTCCAGAAGTACCCAAAGATCCATGTCAGCCCCTGAGAGGAATTCTCGGTTCCGGCCCTGACTCCACACAAGGTTTTTGGCCCCGGTATCGACGGGAGATTAATCCCGAGAGGCCCCCTAGCAACTCGCATGGGTACTGGCCTCCCCTGAGGCCACCAGGTCGGGTCCCTGAGGTCCCCGTCGTAACTCGAGAACACCTGCCGCAACTCGAGAAAATCCAGGAAGTTCTCCCTTCCAGGCGAGATGAAGCCTATTTCCGATGAGGCGTCTGGAGACGAATGACACCTAACCTCTGGAACTTCGAAAGGGTCTTTCACACCCTTGCTGCAACTCAAGAAGTTCACCGCCATACCCGTCTCCACTCGAGAGGAAGCACGATGGTCCCGCCCACATCGAGAGGAGCCCCGTTTCCCCCTCGAAGCTCGAGATGAGGGATCCTTTCCCTTCTTTCAACGCAAAGAATTCCCAGCGTTCCCGTCACATCTCAAGAGGAGGCACTCTCAACAGGAAAGGCAAGAGGAACTCCATGGTCGTACCACCATTCCAAGAGTCCCCCAGATGTCTCAGTCCATTCCAGAGGAACCTCTTTGCCCTGCACTGGCTCATCTTTCACGCCGAGGATCGACTCACACCACGGTGGCACGTGGGACAGCCCTGTGGGAAAGCCTCGAGGGAAAGCCTCGAGGGAAAACCACAGATCCTTTGATCCACGCCACGGGAAGCGTGACATTGCTGCTACAGCCTGGAAGGAAAGCGCACGTGCATGCCCCCACTCGAGACGAGGCCTGACTCCCCTGGGGAGACTCCAGAAGTACCCAAAGATCCATGTCAGCCCCTGAGAGGAATCCTCGGTTCCGGCCCTGACTCTACACAAGGTTTTTGGCCCCGGTATCGACGGGAGAGTAATTCCGAGAGGCCCCCTAGCAACTCGCATGGGGACTGGCCTCTCCTGAGGCCACCAGGGCGGGTCCCTGAGGTCCCCGTCGTTACTCGAGAACACCTGCCGCAACTCGAGAAAATCCAGGAAGTTCTCCCTTCCAGGCGAGATGAGGCCTATTTCCGATGAGGCGTCTGGAGACTAATGACACCTAACCTCTGGAACATCGAAAGGGTCTTTCACACCCTTGCTGCAACTCAAGAAGTTCACCGCCATACCCGTCTCCACTCGAGAGGATGCACGATGGTCCCGCCCACATCCAGAGGAGCCCCGTTTCCCCCTCGTAACTCGAGATGAGGGATCCTTTCCCTGCTTTCAACGGGAAAGAATTCCCGGCGTTCCCGTCGCATCTCAAGAGGAGGCACTCTCAACAGGAAAGGCGAGAGAAACTCCATGGTCGTACCACCATTCCAAGAGTCCCCCAGATGTCTCAGTCCATTCCAGAGGAAACTCTTTGCCCTGCACTGGCTCATCTTTCACGCCGAGGATCGACTCACACCACGGTGGCACGTGGGGCAGCCCTGTGGGAAAGCCTCGAGGGAAAGCCTCGAGGGAAAACCACAGATTCTTTGATCCACGCGACGGGAAGCGTGACATTGTTGCTACAGCCTGGAAGGAAATCGCACGTGCATGCCCCCACTCGAGACGAGGCCTGACTCCCCTGGGGAGACTCCAGAAGTACCCAAAGATCCATGTCAGCCCTTGAGAGCAATTCTCGGTTCCGGCCCTGACTCCACACAAGGTTTTTGGCCCCGGTATCGACGGGAGAGGAATCCCGAGAGGCCTCCCAGCAACTCGCATGGGGACTGGCCTCTCCTGAGGCCACCAGGGGGGGTCCCTGAGGTCCCCGTAGTAACTCGAGAACACCTGCCGCAACTCGAGAAAATCCAGGAAGTTCTCCCTTCCAGGCGAGATGAGGCCTATTTCCGATGAGGCGTCTGGAGACTAATGACACCTAACCTCTGGAACTTCGAAAGGGTCTTTCACACCCTTGCTGCAACTTAAGAAGTTCACCGCCATACCCGTCTCCACTCGAGAGGAAGCACGATGGTCCCGCCCACATCCAGAGGAGCCCCGTTTCCCCCTCGTAGCTCGAGATGAGGGATCCTTTCCCTGCTTTCAACGGGAAAGTATTCCCGGCGTTCCCGTCGCATCTCAAGAGGAGGCACTCTCAACAGGAAAGGCGAGCGGAACTCCATGGTCGTACCACCATTCCAAGAGTCCCCCAGATGGCTCAGTCCATTCCAGAGGAACCTCTTTGCCCTGCACTGGCTAATCTTTCACGCCGAGGATCGACTCACACCACGGTGGCACGTGGGACAGCCCTGTGGGAAAGCCTCGATGGAAAATCACAGATCCTTTGATCCACGCGACGGGAAGCGTGACATTGCTGCTACAGCCTGGAAGGAAAGCGCACGTGCATGCCCCCATTCGAGACGAGGCCTGACTCCCCTGGGGAGACTCCAGAAGTACCCAAAGATCCATGTCAGCCCCTGAGAGGAATCCTCGGTTCCGGCCCTGACTCTACACAAGGTTTTTGGCCCCAGTATCGACGGGAGAGTAATCCCGAGAGGCCCCCTAGCAACTCGCATGGGGACTGGCCTCTCCTGAGGCCACCAGGGCGGGTCCCTGAGGTCCCCGTCGTAACTCGAGAACACCTGCCGCAACTCGAGAAAATCCAGGAATTTCTCCCTTCCAGGCGAGATGAGGCCTATTTCCGATGAGGCGTCTGGAGACTAATGACACCTAACCTCTGGAACTTCGAAAGGGTCTTTCACACCCTTGCTGCAACTCAAGAAGTTCACCGCCATACCCGTCTCCACTCGAGAGGAAGCACGATGGTCCCGCCCACATCCAGAGGAGCCCCGTTTCCCCCTCGTAGCTCGAGATGAGGGATCCTTTCACTGCTTTCAAAGCAAAGAATTCCCGGCGTTCCTGACGCATCTCAAGAGGTGGCACTCTCAACAGGAAAGGCGAGAGGAACTCCATGGTCGTACCACCATTCCAAGAGTCCCCCAGATGTCTCAGTACATTCCAAAGGAACCTCTTTGCCCTGCACTGGCTCATCTTTCACGCTGAGGATCGACTCACACCACGGTGGCACGTGGGACAGCCCTGTGGGAAAGCCTCGAGGGAAAGCCTCGAGGGAACACCACAGATCCTTTGATCCACGCGACGAGAAGTGTGACATTGCTGCTACAGCCTGGAAGGAAAGCGCTCTTGCATGCCCCCACTCGAGACGAGGCCTGACTCCCCTGGGGAGACTGCAGAAGTACCCAAAGATCCATGTCAGCCCCTGAGAGGAATCCTCGGTTCCGGCCCTGACTCCACACAAGGTTTTTGGCCCCGGTATCGACGGGAGAGGAATCCCGAGAGGCCCCCTAGCAACTCGCCTGGGGACAGGCCTTTCCTGAGGCCACCAGGGCGGGTCCCTGAGGTCCCCCTCGTAACTCGAGAACACCTGCCGCAACTCGAGAAAATCCAGGAAGTTCTCCCTTCCAGGCGAGATGAGGCCTATTTCCGATGAGGCGTCTGGAGACTAATGACACCTAACCTCTGGAACGTGGAAAGGGTCTTTCACACCCTTGCTGCAACTCAAGAAGTTCACCGCCATACCCGTCTACACTCGAGAGGAAGCACGATGGTCTCGCCCACATCCAGAGGAGCCCCATGTCCCCCTCGTAGCTCGAGATGAGGGATCCTTTCCCTGCTTTCAACGGGAAAGAATTCCCGGCGTTCTCGTCGCATCTCAAGAGGAGGCACTCTCAACAGGAAAGGCGAGAGGAACTCCATGGTCGTACCACCATTCCAAGAGTCCCCCAGATGTCTCAGTCCATTCCAGAGGAACCTCTTTGCCCTGCACTGGCTCATCTGTCACGGCGAGGATCGACTCACACCACGGTGGCACGTGCGACAGCCCTGTGGGAAACCCTCGAGGGAAAACCACAGATCCTTTGATCCACGCGACCAGAAGCGTGATATTGCTGCTACAGCCTGGAAGGAAAGCGCACGTGCATGCCCCCACTCGAGACGAGGCCTTACTCCCCTGGGGAGACTCCAGAAGTACCCAAAGATCCATGTCAGCCCCTGAGAGGAATCCTCGGTTCCGGCCCTGACAACACACAAGGTTTTTGGCCCCGGTATCGACGGGAGAGGAATCCCGAGAGGCCCCCTAGCAACTCGCATGGGGACTGGCCTCTCCTGAGGCCACCAGGGCGGGTCCCTGAGGTCCCTGTCGTAACTCGAGAACACCTGCCGCAACTCGAGAAAATCCAGGAAGTTCTCCCTTCCAGGCGTGATGAGGCCTATTTCCGATGAGGCGTCTGGAAACTAATGACACCTAACCTCTGGAACTTCGAAAGGGTCTTTCACACCCTTACTGCAACTCAAGAAGTTCACCGCCATACCCGTCTCCACTCAAGAGGAAGCACGATGGTCCCGCCCACATCCAGAGGAGCCCCGTTTCCCCCTCGTAGCTCGAGATGAGGGATCCTTTCCCTGCTTTCAACGGGAAAGAATTCCCGGCGTTCCCGTCGCATCTCAAGAGGAGGCACTCTCAACAGGAAAGGCGAGAGGAACTCCATGGTCGTACCACCATTCCAAGAGTCGCCCAGATGTCTCAGTCCATTCCAGAGGAAGCTCTTTGCCCTGCACTGGCTCATCTTTCACGCCGAGGATCGACTCACACCACGGTGGCACGTGGGACAGCCCTGTGGGAAAGCCTCGAGGGAAAGCCTCGAGGGAAAACCACAGATCCTTTGATCCACGCGCCGGGAAGCGTGACATTGCTGCTACAGCTTAGAAGGAAAGCGCACGTGCATGCCCCCACTCGAGACGAGGCCTGTCTCCCCTGGCGAGACTCCAGAAGTACCCAAAGATCCATATCAGCCCCTGAGAGGAATCTTCGGTTCCGTCCCTGACTCCACACAAGGTTTTTGGCCCCGGTATCGACGGGAGAGGAATCCCGAGAGGCCCCCTAGCAACTCGCATGGGGACTGGCCTCTCCTGAGGCCACCAGGGCGGGTCCCTGAGGTCCCCGTCGTAACTCGAGAACACCTGCCGCAACTCGAGAAAATCCAGGAAGTTCTCCCTTCCAGGCGAGATGAGGCCTATTTCCGATGAGGCGTCTGGAGACTAATGACACCTAACCTCTGGAACTTCGAAAGGGTCTTTCACACCCTTGCTGCAACTCAAGAAGTTCACCGCCATACCCGTCTCCACTCGAGAGGAAGCACGATGGTCCCGCCCACATCCAGAGGAGCCCCGCTTCCCCCTCGTAGCTCGAGATGAGGGATCCTTTCCCTGCTTTCAACGGGAAAGAATTCCCGGCGTTCCCGTCGCATCTCAAGAGGAGGCACTCTCAACAGGAAAGGCGAGAGGAACTCCATGGTCGTACCACCATTCCAAGAGTCCCCCAGATGACTCAGTCCATTCCAGAGGAACCTCTTTGCCCTGCACTGGCTCATCTTTCACGCCGAGGATCGACTCACACCACGGTGGCACGTGGGACAGCCCTGTGGGAAAGCCTCGAGGGAAAGCCTCGAGGGAAAACCACAGATCCTTTGATCCACGCGACGGGAAGCGTGACATTGCTGATACAGCCTGGAAGGAAAGCGCACGTGCATGCCCCCACTCGAGAGGAGGCCTGACTCCCCTGGGGAGACTCCAGAAGTACCCAAAGATCCTTGTCACCCCTGAGAGGAATCCTCGGTCCCGGCCCTGGCACCACACAAGGTTCTTGGCCCCGGTATCGACGGGAGAGGAATCCCGAGAGGCCCCCTAGCAACTCGCATGGGGACTGGCCTCTCCTGAGGCCACCAGGGCGGGTCCCTGAGGTCCCCGTCGTAACTCGAGAACACCTGCCGCAACTCGAGAAAATCCAGGAAGTTCTCCCTTCCAGGCGAGATGAGGCCTATTTCCGATGAGGCGTCTGGAGACTAATGACACCTAACCTCTGGAACTTCGAAAGGGTCTTTCACACCCTTGCTGCAACTCAAGAAGTTCACCGCCATACCCGTCTCCACTCGAGAGGAAGCACGATGGTCCCGCCCACATCCAGAGGAGCCCCGTTTCCCCCTCGTAGCTCGAGATGAGGGATCCTTTCCCTGCTTTCAACGGGAAAGAATTCCCGGCGTTCCCGTCGCATCTCAAGAGGAGGCACTCTCAACAGGAAAGGCGAGAGGAACTCCATGGTCGTACCACCATTCCAAGAGTCCCCCAGATGTCTCAGTCCATTCCAGAGGAGCCTCTTTGCCCTGCACTGGCTCATTTTTCACGCCGAGGATCGACTCACACCACGGTGGCACGTGGGACAGCCCTGTGGGAAAGCCTCGAGGGAAAGCCTCGAGGGAAAACCACAGATCCTTTGATCCACGCGACGGGAACCGTGACATTGCTGCTACAGCCTGGAAGGAAAGCACACGTGCATGCCCCCACTCGAGACGAGGCCTGACTCCCCTGGGGAGACTCCAGAAGTACCCAAAGATCCATGTCAGCCCCTGAGAGGAATCCTCGGTCCCGGCCCTGATTCCACACAAGGTTTTTGGCCCCGGTATCGACGGGAGAGGAATCCCGAGAGGCCCCCTAGCAACTCGCATGGGGACTGGCCTCTCCTGAGGCCACCAGGGCGGGTCCCTGAGGTCCCCGTCGTAACTCGAGAACACCTGCCGCAACTCGAGAAAATCCAGGAAGTTCTCCCTTCCAGGCGAGATGAGGCCTATTTCCGATGAGGCGTCTGGAGACTAATGACACCTAACCTCTGGAACTTCGAAAGGGTCTTTCACACCCTTGCTGCAACTCAAGAAGTTCACCGCCATACCCGTCTCCACTCGAGAGGTAGCACGATGGTCCCGCCCACATCCAGAGGAGCCCCGTTTCCCCCTCGTAGCTCGAGATGAGGGATCCTTTCCCTGCTTTCAACGGGAAAGAATTCCCGGCGTTCCCGTCGCATCTCAAGAGGAGGCACTCTCAACAGGAAAGGCGAGAGGAACTCCATGGTCGTACCACCATTCCAAGAGTCCCCCAGATGACTCAGTCCATTCCAGAGGAACCTCTTTGCCCTGCACTGGCTCATCTTTCACGCCGAGGATCGACTCACACCACTGTGGCACGTGGGACAGCCCTGTGGGAAAGCCTCGAGGGAAAGCCTCGAGGGAAAACCACAGATCCTTTGATCCACGCGACGGGAAGCGTGACATTGCTGATACAGCCTGGAAGGAAAGCGCACGTGCATGCCCCCACTCGAGAGGAGGCCTGACTCCCCTGGGGAGACTCCAGAAGTACCCAAAGATCCTTGTCACCCCTGAGAGGAATCCTCGGTCCCGGCCCTGACACCACACAAGGTTTTTGGCCCCGGTATCGACGGGAGAGGAATCCCGAGAGGCCCCCTAGCAACTCGCATGGGGACTGGCCTCTGTTGAGGCCACCCGGGCGGGTCCCTGAGGTCCCCGTCGTAACTCGAGAACACCTGCCGCAACTCGAGAAAATCCAGGAAGTTCTCCCTTGCAGGCGAGATGAGGCCTATTTCCGATGAGGCGTCTGGAGACTAATGACACCTAACCTCTGGAACTTCGAAAGGGTCTTTCACACCCTTGCTGCAACTCAAGAAGTTCACCGCCATACCCGTCTCCACTCGAGAGGAAGTACGATGGTCCCGCCCACATCCAGAGGAGCCCCGTTTCCCCCTCGGAGCTCGAGATGAGGGATCCTTTCCCTGCTTTCAACGGGAAAGAATTCCCGGCGTTCCCGTCGCATCTCAAGAGGAGGCACTCTCAACAGGAAAGGCGAGAGGAACTCCATGGTCGTACCACCATTCCAAGACTCCCCCAGATGTCTCAGTCCATTCCAGAGGAACCTCTTTGCCCTGCACTGGCTCATCTTTCACGCCGAGGATCGACTCACACCACGGTGGCACGTGGGACAGCCCTGTGGGAAAGCCTCGAGGGAAAGCCTCGAGGGAAAACCACAGATCCTTTGATCCACGCGACGGGAAGCGTGACATTGCTGTTACAGCCTGGAAGGAAAGCGCACGTGCATGCCCCCACTCGAGAGGAGGCCTGACTCCCCTGGGGAGACTCCAGAAGTACCCAAAGATCCATGTCACCCCTGAGAGGAATCCTCGGTCCCGGCCCTGACTACACACAAGGTTTTTGGCCCCGGTATCGACGGGAGAGGAATCCCGAGAGGCCCCCTAGCAACTCGCATGGGGACTGGCCTCTCCTGAGGCCACCAGGGCGGGTCCCTGAGGTCCCCGTCGTAACTCGAGAACACCTGCCGCAACTCGAGAAAATCCAGGAAGTTCTCCCTTCCAGGCGAGATGAGGCCTATTTCCGATGAGGCGTCTGGAGACTAATGACACCTAACCTCTGGAACTTCGAAAGGGTCTTTCACACCCTTGCTGCAACTCAAGAAGTTCACCGCCATACCCGTCTCCACTCGAGAGGAAGCACTATGGTCCCGCCCACATCCAGAGGAGCCCCGTTTCCCCCTCGTAGCTCGAGATGACGGATCCTTTCCCTGCTTTCAACGGGAAAGAATTCCCGGCGTTCCCGTCGCATCTCAAGAGGAGGCACTCTCAACAGGAAAGGCGAGAGGAACTCCATGGTCGTACCACCATTCCAAGAGTCCCCCAGATGTCTCAGTCCATTCCAGAGGAACCTCTTTGCCCTGCACTGGCTCATTTTTCACGCCGAGGATCGACTCACACCACGGTGGCACGTGGGACAGCCCTGTGGGAAAGCCTCGAGGGAAAGCCTCGAGGGAAAACCACAGATCCTTTGATCCACGAGACGGGAAGCGTGACATTGCTGCTACAGCCTGGAAGGAAAGCACACGTGCATGCCCCCACTCGAGACGAGGCCTGACTCCCCTGGGGAGACTCCAGAAGTACCCAAAGATCCATGTCAGCCCCTGAGAGGAATCCTCGGTTCGGGCCCTGACTCCACACAAGTTTCTTGGCCCCGGTATCGACGGGAGAGGAATCCCGAGAGGCCGCCTAGCAACTCGCACGGGGAGTGGCCTCTCCTGAGGCCAGAAGGGCGGGTCCCTGACGTCCCCGTCGTAACTCGAGAACACCTGCCGCAACTCGAGAAAATCCAGGAAGTTCTCCCTTCCAGGCGAGATGAGGCCTATTTCCGATAAGGCGTCTGGAGTGTAATGACACCTAACCTCTGGAACTTCGAAAGGGTCTTTCACACCCTTGCTGCAACTCAAGAAGTTCACCGCCATACCCGTCTCCACTCGAGAGGAAGCACGATGGTCCCGCCCACATCCAGAGGAGCCCCGTTTCCCCCTCGTAGCTCGAGATGAGGGATCCTTTCCCTGCTTTCAACGGGAAAGAATTCCCGGCGTTCCCGTCGCATCTCAAGAGGAGGCACTCTCAACAGGAAAGGCGAGAGGAACTCCATGGTCGTACCACCATTCCAAGACTCCCCCAAATGTCTCAGTCCATTCCAGAGGAAACTCTTTGCCCTGCACTGGCTCATCTTTCACGCCGAGGATCGACTCACAACACGGTGGCACGTGGGACAGCCCTGTGGGAAAGCCTCGAGGGAAAGCCTCGAGGGAAAGCCACAGATCCTTTGATAAATGCGACGGGAATCGTGACATTGCTGCTACAGCCTGGAAGGAAAGCGCACGTGCATGCCCCCACTCGAGACGAGGCCTGACTCCCGTGGGGAGACTCCAGAAGTACCCAAAGATCCATGTCAGCCCCTGAGAGGAATCCTCGGTCCCGGCCCTGACTCCACACAAGGTTTTTGGCCCCGGTATCGACGGGAGAGGAATCCCGAGAGGCCCCCTAGCAACTCGCATGGGGACTGGCCTCTCCTGAGGCCACCAGGGCGGGTCCCTGAGGTCCCCGTCGTAACTCGAGAACACCTGCCGCAACTCGAGAAAATCCAGGAAGTTCTCCCTTCCAGGCGAGATGAGGCCTATTTCCGATGAGGCGTCTGGAGACTAATGACACCTAACCTCTGGAACTTCGAAAGGGTCTTTCACACCCTTGCTGCAACTCAAGAAGTTCACCGCCATACCCGTCTCCACTCGAGAGGAAGCACGATGGTCCCGCCCACATCCAGAGGAGCCCCGTTTCCCCCTCGTAGCTCGAGATGAGGGATCCTTTCCCTGCTTTCAACGGGAAAGAATTCCCGGCGTTCCCGTCGCATCTCAAGAGGAGGCACTCTCAACAGGAAAGGCGAGAGGAACTCCATGGTCGTACCACCATTCCAAGACTCCCCCAGATGTCTCAGTCCATTCCAGAGGAACCTTTTGCCCTGCACTGGCTCATCTTTCACGCCGACGATCGACTCACACAACGGTGGCACGTGGGAAAGCCTTGTGGGAAAGCCTCGAGGGAAAGCCTCGAGGGAAAACCACAGATCCTTTGATCCACGCGACGGGAAGCGTGACATTGCTGCTGCAGCCTGGAAGGAAAGCACACGTGCATGCCCCCACTCGAGACGAGTCCTGACTCCCCTGGGGAGACTCCAGAAGTACCCAAAGATACATGTCACCCCTGAGAGTAATCCTCGGTTCCGGCCCTGACTCCACACAAGGTATTTGGCCCCGGTATCGACGGGAGAGGAATCCCGAGAGGCCCCCTAGCAACTCGCATGGGGACTGGCCTCTCCTGAGGCAACCAGGGCGGGTCCCTGAGGTCCCCGTCGTAACTCGAGAACACCTGCCGCAACTCGAGAAAATCCAGGAAGTTCTCCCTTGCAGGCGAGATGAGGCCTATTCCGATGAGGCGTCTGGAGACTAATGACACCTAACCTCTGGAACTTCGAAAGGGTCTTTCACACCCTTGCTGCAACTCAAGAAGTTCACCGCCATACCCGTCTCCACTCGAGAGGAAGCACGATGGTCCCGCCCACATCCAGAGGAGCCCCGTTTCCCCCTCGTAGCTCGAGATGAGGGATCCTTTCCCTGCTTTCAACGGGAAAGAATTCCCGGCGTTCCCGTCGCATCTCAAGAGGAGGCACTCTCAACAGGAAAGGCGAGAGGAACTCCATGGTCGTACCACCATTCCAAGAGTCCCCCAGATGTCTCAGTCCATTCCAGAGGAACCTCTTTGCCCTGCACTGGCTCATCTTTCACGCCGAGGATTGACTCACACCACGGTGGCACGTGGGACAGCCCTGTGGGAAAGCCTCGAGGGAAAGCCTCGAGGGAAAACCACAGATCCTTTGATCCACGCGACGGGAAGTGTGACATTGCTGCTACAGTCTGGAAGGAAAGCGCACGTGCATGCCCCCACTCGAGACGAGGCCTGACTCCCCTGGGGAGACTCCAGAAGTACTCAAAGATCCATGTCAGCCCCTGAGAGGAATCCTCGGTTCGGGCCCTGACTCCACACAAGGTTCTTGGCCCCGGTATCGACGGGAGAGGAATCCCGAGAGGCCCCCTAGCAACTCGCATGGGGACTGGCCTCTCCTGAGGCCACCAGGGCGGGTCCCTGAGGTCCCCGTCGTAACTTGAGAACACCTGCCGCAACTCGAGAAAATCCAGGAAGTTCTCCCTTCCAGGCGAGATGAGGCCTATTTCCGATGAGGCGTCTGGAGACTAATGACACCTAACCTCTGGAACTTCGAAAGGGTCTTTCACACCCTTGCTGCAACTCAAGAAGTTCACCGCCATACCCGTCTCCACTCGAGAGGAAGCACGATGGTCCTGCCCACATCCAGAGGAGCCCCGTTTCCCCCTCGTAGCTCGAGATGAGGGATCCTTTCCCTGCTTTCAACGGAAAAGAATTCCCGGCGTTCCCGTCGCATCTCAAGAGGAGGCACTCTCAACAGGAAAGGCGAGAGGAACTCCATGGTCGTACCACCATTCCAAGAGTCCCCCAGATGTCTCAGTCCATTCCAGAGGAACCTCTTTGCCCTGCACTGGCTCATTTTTCACGCCGAGGATCGACTCACACCACGGTGGCACGTGGGACAGCCCTGTGGGAAAGCCTCGAGGGAAAGCCTCGAGGGAAAACCACAGATCCTTTGATCCACGCGACGGGAAGCGTGACATTGCTGCTACAGCCTGGAAAGAAAGTGCACGTGCATGGCCCCAATCGAGACGAGGCCTGACTCCCCTGGGGAGACTCCAGAAGTACCCAAAGATCCATGTCAGCCCCTGAGAGGAATCCTCGGTTCCGGCCCTGACTCCACACAAGGTTTTTGGCCCCGGTATCGACGGGAGAGGAATCCCGAGAGGCCCCCTAGCAACTCGCATGGGGACTGGCCTCTCCTGAGGCCACCAGGGCGGGTCCCTGAGGTCCCCGTCGTAACTCGAGAACACCTGCCGCAACTCGAGAAAATCCAGGAAGTTCTCCCTTCTAGGCGAGATGAGGCCTATTTCCTATGAGGCGTCTGGAGACTAATGACACCTAACCTCTGGAACTTCGAAAGGGTCTTTCACACCCTTGCTGCTACTCAAGAAGTTCACCGCCATACCCGTCTCCACTCGAGAGGAAACACGATGGTCCCGCCCACATCCAGAGGAGCCCCGTTTCCCCCTCGTAGCTCGAGATGAGGGATCCTTTCCCTGCTTTCAACGGGAAAGAATTCCCGGCGTTCCCGTCGCATCTCAAGAGGAGGCACTCTCAACAGGAAAGGCGAGAGGAACTCCATGGTCGTACCACCATTCCAAGAGTCCCCCAGATGTCTCAGTCCATTCCAGAGGAACCTCTTTGCCCTGCACTGGCTCATCTTTCACGCCGAGGATCGACTCACACCACTGTGGCACGTGGGACAGCCCTGTGGGAAAGCCTCGAGGGAAAGCCTCGAGGGAAAACCACAGATCCTTTGATCCACGCGACGGGAAGAGTGACATTGCTGATACAGCCTGGAAGGAAAGCGCACGTGCATGCCCCCACTCGAGAGGAGGCCTGACTCCCCTGGGGAGACTCCAGAAGTACCCAAAGATCCTTGTCACCCCTGAGAGGAATCCTCGGTCCCGGCCCTGACACCACACAAGGTTTTTGGCCCCGGTATCGACGGGAGAGGAATCCCGAGAGGCCCCCTAGCAACTCGCATGGGGACTGGCCTCTGTTGAGGCCACCCGGGCGGGTCCCTGAGGTCCCCGTCGTAACTCGAGAACACCTGCCGCAACTCGAGAAAATCCAGGAAGTTCTCCCTTGCAGGCGAGATGAGGCCTATTTCCGATGAGGCGTCTGGAGACTAATGACACCTAACCTCTGGAACTTCGAAAGGGTCTTTCACACCCTTGCTGCAACTCAAGAAGTTCACCGCCATACCCGTCTCCACTCGAGAGGAAGTACGATGGTCCCGCCCACATCCAGAGGAGCCCCGTTTCCCCCTCGGAGCTCGAGCTGAGGGATCCTTTCCCTGCTTTCAACGGGAAAGAATTCCCGGCGTTCCCGTCGCATCTCAAGAGGAGGCACTCTCAACAGGAAAGGCGAGAGGAACTCCATGGTCGTACAACCATTCCAAGACTCCCCCAGATGTCTCAGTCCATTCCAGAGGAACCTCTTTGCCCTGCACTGGCTCATCTTTCACGCCGAGGATCGACTCACACCACGGTGGCACGTGGGACAGCCCTGTGGGAAAGCCTCGAGGGAAAGCCTCGAGGGAAAACCACAGATCCTTTGATCCACGCGACGGGAAGCGTGACATTGCTGTTACAGCCTGGAAGGAAAGCGCACGTGCATGCCCCCACTCGAGAGGAGGCCTGACTCCCCTGGGGAGACTCCAGAAGTACCCAAAGATCCATGTCACCCCTGAGAGGAATCCTCGGTCCCGGCCCTGACTACACACAAGGTTTTTGGCCCCGGTATCGACGGGAGAGGAATCCCGAGAGGCCCCCTAGCAACTCGCATGGGGACTGGCCTCTCCTGAGGCCACCAGGGCGGGTCCCTGAGGTCCCCGTCGTAACTCGAGAACACCTGCCGCAACTCGAGAAAATCCAGGAAGTTCTCCCTTCCAGGCGAGATGAGGCCTATTTCCGATGAGGCGTCTGGAGACTAATGACACCTAACCTCTGGAACTTCGAAAGGGTCTTTCACACCCTTGCTGCAACTCAAGAAGTTCACCGCCATACCCGTCTCCACTCGAGAGGAAGCACTATGGTCCCGCCCACATCCAGAGGAGCCCCGTTTCCCCCTCGTAGCTCGAGATGACGGATCCTTTCCCTGCTTTCAACGGGAAAGAATTCCCGGCGTTCCCGTCGCATCTCAAGAGGAGGCACTCTCAACAGGAAAGGCGAGAGGAACTCCATGGTCGTACCACCATTCCAAGAGTCCCCCAGATGTCTCAGTCCATTCCAGAGGAACCTCTTTGCCCTGCACTGGCTCATTTTTCACGCCGAGGATCGACTCACACCACGGTGGCACGTGGGACAGCCCTGTGGGAAAGCCTCGAGGGAAAGCCTCGAGGGAAAACCACAGATCCTTTGATCCACGAGACGGGAAGCGTGACATTGCTGCTACAGCCTGGAAGGAAAGCACACGTGCATGCCCCCACTCGAGACGAGGCCTGACTCCCCTGGGGAGACTCCAGAAGTACCCAAAGATCCATGTCAGCCCCTGAGAGGAATCCTCGGTTCGGGCCCTGACTCCACACAAGTTTCTTGGCCCCGGTATCGACGGGAGAGGAATCCCGAGAGGCCGCCTAGCAACTCGCACGGGGAGTGGCCTCTCCTGAGGCCAGAAGGGCGGGTCCCTGACGTCCCCGTCGTAACTCGAGAACACCTGCCGCAACTCGAGAAAATCCAGGAAGTTCTCCCTTCCAGGCGAGATGAGGCCTATTTCCGATAAGGCGTCTGGAGTGTAATGACACCTAACCTCTGGAACTTCGAAAGGGTCTTTCACACCCTTGCTGCAACTCAAGAAGTTCACCGCCATACCCGTCTCCACTCGAGAGGAAGCACGATGGTCCCGCCCACATCCAGAGGAGCCCCGTTTCCCCCTCGTAGCTCGAGATGAGGGATCCTTTCCCTGCTTTCAACGGGAAAGAATTCCCGGCGTTCCCGTCGCATCTCAAGAGGAGGCACTCTCAACAGGAAAGGCGAGAGGAACTCCATGGTCGTACCACCATTCCAAGACTCCCCCAAATGTCTCAGTCCATTCCAGAGGAAACTCTTTGCCCTGCACTGGCTCATCTTTCACGCCGAGGATCGACTCACAACACGGTGGCACGTGGGACAGCCCTGTGGGAAAGCCTCGAGGGAAAGCCTCGAGGGAAAGCCACAGATCCTTTGATAAATGCGACGGGAATCGTGACATTGCTGCTACAGCCTGGAAGGAAAGCGCACGTGCATGCCCCCACTCGAGACGAGGCCTGACTCCCGTGGGGAGACTCCAGAAGTACCCAAAGATCCATGTCAGCCCCTGAGAGGAATCCTCGTTCCCGGCCCTGACTCCACACAAGGTTTTTGGCCCCGGTATCGACGGGAGAGGAATCCCGAGAGGCCCCCTAGCAACTCGCATGGGGACTGGCCTCTCCTGAGGCCACCAGGGCGGGTCCCTGAGGTCCCCGTCGTAACTCGAGAACACCTGCCGCAACTCGAGAAAATCCAGGAAGTTCTCCCTTCCAGGCGAGATGAGGCCTATTTCCGATGAGGCGTCTGGAGACTAATGACACCTAACCTCTGGAACTTCGAAAGGGTCTTTCACACCCTTGCTGCAACTCAAGAAGTTCACCGCCATACCCGTCTCCACTCGAGAGGAAGCACGATGGTCCCGCCCACATCCAGAGGAGCCCCGTTTCCCCCTCGTAGCTCGAGATGAGGGATCCTTTCCCTGCTTTCAACGGGAAAGAATTCCCGGCGTTCCCGTCGCATCTCAAGAGGAGGCACTCTCAACAGGAAAGGCGAGAGGAACTCCATGGTCGTACCACCATTCCAAGACTCCCCCAGATGTCTCAGTCCATTCCAGAGGAACCTTTTGCCCTGCACTGGCTCATCTTTCACGCCGACGATCGACTCACACAACGGTGGCACGTGGGAAAGCCTTGTGGGAAAGCCTCGAGGGAAAGCCTCGAGGGAAAACCACAGATCCTTTGATCCACGCGACGGGAAGCGTGACATTGCTGCTGCAGCCTGGAAGGAAAGCACACGTGCATGCCCCCACTCGAGACGAGTCCTGACTCCCCTGGGGAGACTCCAGAAGTACCCAAAGATACATGTCACCCCTGAGAGTAATCCTCGGTTCCGGCCCTGACTCCACACAAGGTATTTGGCCCCGGTATCGACGGGAGAGGAATCCCGAGAGGCCCCCTAGCAACTCGCATGGGGACTGGCCTCTCCTGAGGCAACCAGGGCGGGTCCCTGAGGTCCCCGTCGTAACTCGAGAACACCTGCCGCAACTCGAGAAAATCCAGGAAGTTCTCCCTTGCAGGCGAGATGAGGCCTATTCCGATGAGGCGTCTGGAGACTAATGACACCTAACCTCTGGAACTTCGAAAGGGTCTTTCACACCCTTGCTGCAACTCAAGAAGTTCACCGCCATACCCGTCTCCACTCGAGAGGAAGCACGATGGTCCCGCCCACATCCAGAGGAGCCCCGTTTCCCCCTCGTAGCTCGAGATGAGGGATCCTTTCCCTGCTTTCAACGGGAAAGAATTCCCGGCGTTCCCGTCGCATCTCAAGAGGAGGCACTCTCAACAGGAAAGGCGAGAGGAACTCCATGGTCGTACCACCATTCCAAGAGTCCCCCAGATGTCTCAGTCCATTCCAGAGGAACCTCTTTGCCCTGCACTGGCTCATCTTTCACGCCGAGGATCGACTCACACCACGGTGGCACGTGGGACAGCCCTGTGGGAAAGCCTCGAGGAAAAGCCTCGAGGGAAAACCACAGATCCTTTGATCCACGCGACGGGAAGTGTGACATTGCTGCTACAGTCTGGAAGGAAAGCGCACGTGCATGCCCCCACTCGAGACGAGGCCTGACTCCCCTGGGGAGACTCCAGAAGTACTCAAAGATCCATGTCAGCCCCTGAGAGGAATCCTCGGTTCGGGCCCTGACTCCACACAAGGTTCTTGGCCCCGGTATCGACGGGAGAGGAATCCCGAGAGGCCCCCTAGCAACTCGCATGGGGACTGGCCTCTCCTGAGGCCACCAGGGCGGGTCCCTGAGGTCCCCGTCGTAACTCGAGAACACCTGCCGCAACTCGAGAAAATCCAGGAAGTTCTCCCTTCCAGGCGAGATGAGGCCTATTTCCGATGAGGCGTCTGGAGACTAATGACACCTAACCTCTGGAACTTCGAAAGGGTCTTTCACACCCTTGCTGCAACTCAAGAAGTTCACCGCCATACCCGTCTCCACTCGAGAGGAAGCACGATGGTCCTGCCCACATCCAGAGGAGCCCCGTTTCCCCCTCGTAGCTCGAGATGAGGGATCCTTTCCCTGCTTTCAACGGGAAAGAATTCCCGGCGTTCCCGTCGCATCTCAAGAGGAGGCACTCTCAACAGGAAAGGCGAGAGGAACTCCATGGTCGTACCACCATTCCAAGAGTCCCCCAGATGTCTCAGTCCATTCCAGAGGAGCCTCTTTGCCCTGCACTGGCTCATTTTTCACGCCGAGGATCGACTCACACCACGGTGGCACGTGGGACAGCCCTGTGGGAAAGCCTCGAGGGAAAGCCTCGAGGGAAAACCACAGATCCTTTGATCCACGCGACGGGAAGCGTGACATTGCTGCTACAGCCTGGAAGGAAAGCACACGTGCATGCCCCCACTCGAGACGAGGCCTGACTCCCCTGGGGAGACTCCAGAAGTACCCAAAGATCCATGTCAGCCCCTGAGAGGAATCCTCGGTCCCGGCCCTGATTCCACACAAGGTTTTTGGCCCCGGTATCGACGGGAGAGGAATCCCGAGAGGCCCCCTAGCAACTCGCATGGGGACTGGCCTCTCCTGAGGCCACCAGGGCGGGTCCCTGAGGTCCCCGTCGTAACTCGAGAACACCTGCCGCAACTCGAGAAAATCCAGGAAGTTCTCCCTTCCAGGCGAGATGAGGCCTATTTCCGATGAGGCGTCTGGAGACTAATGACACCTAACCTCTGGAACTTCGAAAGGGTCTTTCACACCCTTGCTGCAACTCAAGAAGTTCACCGCCATACCCGTCTCCACTCGAGAGGAAGCACGATGGTCCCGCCCACATCCAGAGGAGCCCCGTTTCCCCCTCGGAGCTCGAGATGAGGGATCCTTTCCCTGCTTTCAACGGGAAAGAATTCCCGGCGTTCCCGTCGCATCTCAAGAGGAGTCACTCTCAACAGGAAAGGCGAGAGGAACTCCATGGTCGTACCACCATTCCAAGACTCCCCAAGATGTCTCAGTCCATTCCAGAGGAACCTTTTGCCCTGCACTGGCTCATCTTTCACGCCGAGGATCGACTCACACAACGGTGGCACGTGGGAAAGCCTTGTGGGAAAGCCTCGAGGGAAAGCCTCGAGGGAAAACCACAGATCCTTTGATCCACGCGACGGGAAGCGTGACATTGCTGCTGCAGCCTGGAAGGAAAGCGCACGTGCATGCCCCCACTCGAGACGAGTCCTGACTCCCCTGGGGAGACTCCAGAAGTACCCAAAGATACATGTCACCCCTGAGAGTAATCCTCGGTTCCGGCCCTGACTCCACACAAGGTATTTGGCCCCGGTATCGACGGGAGAGGAATCCCGAGAGGCCCCCTAGCAACACTCATGGGGACTGGCCTCTCCTGAGGCCACCAGGGCGGGTCCCTGAGGTCCCCGTCGTAACTCGAGAACACCTGCCGCAACTCGAGAAAATCCAGGAAGTTCTCCCTTCCAGGCGAGATGAGGCCTATTTCCGATGAGGCGTCTGGAGACTAATGACACCTAACCACTGGAACTTCGAAAGGGTCTTTCACACCCTTGCTGCAACTCAAGAAGTTCACCGCCATACCCGTCTCCACTCGAGAGGAAGCACGATGGTCCCGCCCACATCCAGAGGAGCCCCGTTTCCCCCTCGTAGCTCGAGATGAGGGATCCTTTCCCTGCTTTCAACGGGAAAGAATTCCCGGCGTTCCCGTCGCATCTCAAGAGGAGGCACTCTCAACAGGAAAGGCGAGAGGAACTCCATGGTCGTACCACCATTCCAAGAGTCCCCCAGATGTCTCAGTCCATTCCAGAGGAACCTCTTTGCCCTGCACTGGCTCATCTTTCACGCCGAGGATCGACTCACACCACGGTGGCACGTGGGACAGCCCTGTGGGAAAGCCTCGAGGGAAAGACTCGAGGGAAAACCACAGATCCTTTGATCCACGCGACGGGAAGCGTGACATTGCTGCTACAGCCTGGAAGGAAAGCGCACGTGCATGCCCCCACTCGAGACGAGGCCTGACTCCCCTGGGGAGACTCCAGAAGTACCCAAAGATCCATGTCAGCCCCTGAGAGGAATCCTCGGTTCCGGGCCTGACTCCACACAAGGTTTTTGGCCCCGGTATCGACGGGAGAGGAATCCCGAGAGGCCCCCTAGCAAATTGCATGGGGACTGGCTTCTCCTGAGGCCACCAGGGCGGTTCCCTGAGGTCCCCGTCGTAACTCGAGAACACCTGCCGCAACTCGAGAAAATCCAGGAAGTTCTCCCTTCCAGGCGACATGTGGCCTATTTCCGATGAGGCATCTGGAGACTAATGACACCTAACCTCTGGAACTTCGAAAGGTTCTTTCACACCCTTGCTGCAACTCAAGAAGTTCACCGCCATACCCGTCTCCACTCGAGAGGAAGCACGATGGTCCCGCCCACATCCAGAGGAGCCCCGTTTCCCCCTCGTAGCTCGAGATGAGGGATCCTTTCCCTGCTTTCAACGGGAAAGAATTCACGGCGTTCCCGTCGCATCTCAAGAGGAGGCACTCTCAACAGGAAAGGCGAGAGGAACTCCATGGTCGTACCACCATTCCAAGACTCCCCCAGATGTCTCAGTCCATTACAGAGGAAACTCTTTGCCCTGCACTGGCTCATCTTTCACGCCGAGGATCGACTCACAACACGGTGGCACGTGGGACAGCCCTGTGGGAAAGCCTCGAGGGAAAGCCTCGAGGGAAAGCCACAGATCCTTTGATAAATGCGACGGGAATCGTGACATTGCTGCTACAGCCTGGAAGGAAAGCGCACGTGCATGCCCCCACTCGAGACGAGGCCTGACTCCCCTGGGGAGACTCCAGAAGTACCCAAAGATCCATGTCAGCCCCTGAGAGGAATCCTCGGTTCCGGGCCTGACTCCACACAAGGTTTTTGGCCCCGGTATCGACGGGAGAGGAATCCCGAGAGGCCCCCTAGCAAATTGCATGGGGACTGGCCTCTCCTGAGGCCACCAGGGCGGTTCCCTGAGGTCCCCGTCGTAACTCGAGAACACCTGCCGCAACTCGAGAAAATCCAGGAAGTTCTCCCTTCCAGGCGACATGTGGCCTATTTCCGATGAGGCGTCTGGAGACTAATGACACCTAACCTCTGGAACTTCGAAAGGGTCTTTCACACCCTTGCTGCAACTCAAGAAGTTCACCGCCATACCCGTCTCCACTCGAGAGGAAGCACGATGGTCCCGCCCACATCCAGAGGAGCCCCGTTTCCCCCTCGTAGCTCGAGATGAGGGATCCTTTCCCTGCTTTCAACGGGAAAGAATTCCCAGTGTTCCCGTCGCATCTCAAGAGGAGGCATTCTCAACAGGAAAGGCGAGAGGAACTCCATGGTCGTACCACCATTCCAGGATTGCCCAGATGTCTCAGTCCATTCCAGAGGAACCTCTTTGCCCTGCACTGGCTCATCTTTCACGCCGAGGATCGACTCACACCACGGTGGCACGCGGGACAGCCCTGTGGGAAAGCCTCGAATGAAAGCATCGAGGGAAAACCACAGATCCTTTGATCCACGCGACGGGAAGCATGACATTGCTGCTACAGCCTGGAAGGAAAGCGCACGTGCATGCCCCCACTCGAGACGAGGCCTGACTCCCCTTTGGAGACTCCAGAAGTACCCAAAGATACATGTCACCCCTGAGAGGAATCCTCGGTTCCGGCCCTGACTCCACACAAGGTTTTTGTCCCCGGTATCGACGGGAGAGGAATCCCGAGAGGCCCCCTATCAACTCGCATGGGGACTGGCCTCTCCTGAGGCAACCAGGGCGGGTCCCTGAGGTCCCCGTCGTAACTCGAGAACACCTGCCGCAACTCGAGAAAATCCAGGAAGTTCTCCCTTGCAGGCGAGATGAGGCCTATTTCCGATGAGGCGTCTGGAGACTAATGACACCTAACCTCTGGAACTTCGAAAGGGTCTTTCACACCCTTGCTGCAACTCAAGAAGTTCACCGCCATACCCGTCTCCACTCGAGAGGAAGCACGATGGTCCCGCCCACATCCAGAGGAGCCCCGTTTCCCCCTCGTAGCTCGAGATGAGGGATCCCTTCCCTGCTTTCAACGGGAAAGAATTCCCGGCGTTCCCGTCGCATCTCAAGAGGAGGCACTCTCAACAGGAAAGGCGAGAGTAACTCCATGGTCGTACCACCATTCCAAGAGTCCCCCAGATGTCTCAGTCCATTCCAGAGGAACCTCTTTGCCCTGCACTGGCTCATCTTTCACGCCGAGGATCGACTCACACCACGGTGGCACGTGGGCCAGCCCTGTGGGAAAGCCTCGAGGGAAAGCCTCGAGGGAAAACCACAGATCCTTTGATCCACCCGACGGGAAGCGTGACATTGCTGCTACAGCCTGGAAGGAAAGCGCAAGTTCATGCCCCCACTCGAGACGAGGCCTGACTCCCCTGGGGAGACTCCAGAAGTACCCAAAGATCCATGTCAGCCCCTGAGAGGAATCCTCGGTTCCGGCCCTGACTCCACACAAGGTTTTTGGCCCCGGTATCGACGGGAGAGGAATCCCGAGAGGCCGCCTAGCAACTCGCACGGGGAGTGGCCTCTCCTGAGGCCACAAGGGCGGGTCCCTGACGTCCCCGTCGTAACTCGAGAACACCTGCCGCAACTCGAGAAAATCCAGGAAGTTCTCCCTTCCAGGCGAGATGAGGCCTATTTCCCATGAGGCGTCTGGAGTCTAATGACACCTAACCTCTGGAACTTCGAAAGGGTCTTTCACACCCTTGCTGCAACTCAAGAAGTTCACCGCCATACCCGTCTCCACTCGAGAGGAAGCACGATGGTCCCGCCCACATCCAGAGGAGCCCCGTTTCCCCCTCGTAGCTCGAGATGAGGGATCCTTTCCCTGCTTTCAACGGGAAAGAATTCCCGGCGTTCCCGTCGCATCTCAAGAGGAGGCACTCTCAACAGGAAAGGCGAGAGGAACTCCATGGTCGTACCACCATTCCAAGACTCCCCCAGATGTCTCAGTCCATTCCAGAGGAAACTCTTTGCCCTGCACTGGCTCATCTTTCACGCCGAGGATCGACTCACAACACGGTGGCACGTGGGACAGCCCTGTGGGAAAGCCTCGAGGGAAAGCCTCGAGGGAAAGCCACAGATCCTTTGATAAATGCGACGGGAATCGTGACATTGCTGCTACAGCCTGGAAGGAAAGCGCACGTGCATGCCCCCACTCGAGACGAGGCCTGACTCCCCTGGGGAGACTCCAGAAGTACCCAAAGATCCATGTCAGCCCCTGAGAGGAATCCTCGGTCCCGGCCCTGACTCCACACAAGGTTTTTGGCCCCGGTATCGACGGGAGAGGAATCCCGAGAGGCCCCCTAGCAACTCGCATGGGGACTGGCCTCTCCTGAGGCCATCAGGGCGGGTCCCTGAGGTCCCCGTCGTAATCGAGAACACCTGCCGCAACTCAAAAAAATCCAGGAAGTTCTCCCTTCCAGGCGAGATGAGGCCTATTTCCGATGAGGCGTCTGGAGACTAATGACACCTAACCTCTGGAACTTCGAAAGGGTCTTTCACACCCTTGCTGCAACTCAAGAAGTTCACCGCCATACCCGTCTCCACTCGAGAGGAAGCACGACGGTCCCGCCCACATCCAGAGGAGCCCCGTTTCCCCCTCGTAGCTCGAGATGAGGGATCCTTTCCCTGCATTCAACGGGAAAGAATTCCCGGCGTTCTCGTCGCATCTCAAGAGGAGGCACTCTCAACAGGAAAGGCTTGAAGAACTCCATGGTCGTACCACCATGCCAAGAGTCCCCCAGATGTCTCAGTCCATTCCAGAGGAACCTCTTTGCCCTGCACTGGCTCATCTTTCACGCCTAGGATCGACTCACACCACGGTGGCACGTGGGACAGCCCTGTGGGAAAGCCTCGAGGGAAAGCCTCGAGGGAAAACCACAGATCCTTTGATCCACGCCACGGGAAGCGTGACATTGCTGCTACAGCCTCGAAGGAAAGCGCACGTTCATGTCCCCACTCGAGACGAGGCCTGACTCAGCTGGGGAGACTCCAGAAGTACCCAAAGATCCATGTCAGCCCCTGAGAGGAATCCTCGGTTCCGGCCCTGACTCCACACAAGTTTTTTGGCCCCGGTATCGACGGGAGAGGAATCCCGAGAGGCCACCTAGCAACACGCATGGGGACTGTCCTCTATTGAGGCCACCAGGGCGGGTCCCCGAGGTCCCCGTCTTAACTCTAGAACACCTCCCGCAACTCGAGAAAATCCAGGAAGTTCTCCCTTCCAGGCGAGATGAGGCCTATTTCCGATGAGGCGTCTGGAGACTAATGACACCTAACCTCTGGAACTTCGAAAGGGTCTTTCACACCCTTGCTGCAACTCAAGAAGTTCACCGCCATACCCGTCTCCACTCGAGAGGAAGCACGATGGTCCCGCCCACATCCAGAGGAGCCCCGTTTCCCCCTCATAGCTCGAGATGAGGGACCCTTTCCCTACTTTCAACGGAAAAGAATTCCCGGCGTTCCCGTCGCATCTCAAGAGGAGGCACTCTCAACAGGAAAGGCGAGAGGAACTCCATGGTCGTCCCACCATTCCAAGAGTCCCCCAGATATCTCACTCCATTCCAGAGGAACCTCTTTGCCCTGCACTGGCTCATCTTTCACGCCGAGGATCGACTCACACCACGGTGGCACGTGGGACAGCCCTGTGGGAAAGCCTCTATGGAAAACCACAGATCCTTTGATCCACGCGACGGGAAGCGTGACATTGCTGCTACAGCCTGGAAGGAAAGCGCACGTGCATGCCCCCACTCGAGACGAGGCCTGACTCCCCTGGGGAGACTCCAGAAGTACCCAAAGATCAATGTCAGCCCCTGAGAGGAATCCTCGGTTCCGGCCCTGACTCTACACAAGGTTTTTGGACCCGGTATCGACGGGAGAGTAATCCCGAGAGGCCCCCTAGCAACTCGCATGGGGACTGGCCTCTCCTGAGGCCACCAGGGCGGGTCCCTGAGGTCCCCGTCGTAACTCGAGAACACCTGCCGCAACTCGAGAAAATCCAGGAAGTTCTCCCTTCCAGGCGAGATGAGGCCTATTTCCGATGAGGCGTCTGGAGACTAATGACACCTAACCTCTGGAACTTCGAAAGGGTCTTTCACACCCTTGCTGCAACTCAAGAAGTTCACCGCCATACCCGTCTCCACTCGAGAGGAAGCACGATGGTCCCGCCCACATCCAGAGGAGCCCCGTTTCCCCCTCGTAGCTCGAGATGAGGGATCCTTTCCCTGCTTTCAACGGGAAAGAATTCCCGGCGTTCCCGTCGCATCTCAAGAGGAGGCACTCTCAACAGGAAAGGCGAGCGGAACTCCATGGTCGTACCACCATTCCAAGAGTCCCCCAGATGTCTCAGTCCATTCCAGAGGAACCTCTTTGCCCTGCACTGGCTCATCTTTCACGCCGAGGATCGACTCACACCACGGTGGCACGTGGGACAGCCCTGTGGGAAAGCCTCGAGGGAAAACCACAGATCCATTACTCCACGCGACGGGATGCGTGACATTGCTGCTACAGCCTGGAAGGAAAGCGCACGTGCATGCCTCCACTCGAGCCGAGGCCTGACTCCCCTGGGGAGACTCCAGAAGTACCCAAAGATCCATGTCAGCCCCTGAGAGGAATTCTCGGTTCCGGCCCTGACTCCACACAAGGTTTTTGGCCCCGGTATCGACGGGAGATTAATCCCGAGAGGCCCCCTAGCAACTCGCATGGGTACTGGCCTCCCCTGAGGCCACCAGGTCGGGTCCCTGAGGTCCCCGTCGTAACTCGAGAACACCTGCCGCAACTCGAGAAAATCCAGGAAGTTCTCCCTTCCAGGCGAGATGAAGCCTATTTCCGATGAGGCGTCTGGAGACGAATGACACCTAACCTCTGGAACTTCGAAAGGGTCTTTCACACCCTTGCTGCAACTCAAGAAGTTCACCGCCATACCCGTCTCCACTCGAGAGGAAGCACGATGGTCCCGCCCACATCGAGAGGAGCCCCGTTTCCCCCTCGAAGCTCGAGATGAGGGATCCTTTCCCTTCTTTCAACGCAAAGAATTCCCAGCGTTCCCGTCACATCTCAAGAGGAGGCACTCTCAACAGGAAAGGCAAGAGGAACTCCATGGTCGTACCACCATTCCAAGAGTCCCCCAGATGTCTCAGTCCATTCCAGAGGAACCTCTTTGCCCTGCACTGGCTCATCTTTCACGCCGAGGATCGACTCACACCACGGTGGCACGTGGGACAGCCCTGTGGGAAAGCCTCGAGGGAAAGCCTCGAGGGAAAACCACAGATCCTTTGATCCACGCCACGGGAAGCGTGACATTGCTGCTACAGCCTGGAAGGAAAGCGCACGTGCATGCCCCCACTCGAGACGAGGCCTGACTCCCCTGGGGAGACTCCAGAAGTACCCAAAGATCCATGTCAGCCCCTGAGAGGAATCCTCGGTTCCGGCCCTGACTCTACACAAGGTTTTTGGCCCCGGTATCGACGGGAGAGTAATTCCGAGAGGCCCCCTAGCAACTCGCATGGGGACTGGCCTCTCCTGAGGCCACCAGGGCGGGTCCCTGAGGTCCCCGTCGTTACTCGAGAACACCTGCCGCAACTCGAGAAAATCCAGGAAGTTCTCCCTTCCAGGCGAGATGAGGCCTATTTCCGATGAGGCGTCTGGAGACTAATGACACCTAACCTCTGGAACATCGAAAGGGTCTTTCACACCCTTGCTGCAACTCAAGAAGTTCACCGCCATACCCGTCTCCACTCGAGAGGATGCACGATGGTCCCGCCCACATCCAGAGGAGCCCCGTTTCCCCCTCGTAACTCGAGATGAGGGATCCTTTCCCTGCTTTCAACGGGAAAGAATTCCCGGCGTTCCCGTCGCATCTCAAGAGGAGGCACTCTCAACAGGAAAGGCGAGAGAAACTCCATGGTCGTACCACCATTCCAAGAGTCCCCCAGATGTCTCAGTCCATTCCAGAGGAAACTCTTTGCCCTGCACTGGCTCATCTTTCACGCCGAGGATCGACTCACACCACGGTGGCACGTGGGGCAGCCCTGTGGGAAAGCCTCGAGGGAAAGCCTCGAGGGAAAACCACAGATTCTTTGATCCACGCGACGGGAAGCGTGACATTGTTGCTACAGCCTGGAAGGAAATCGCACGTGCATGCCCCCACTCGAGACGAGGCCTGACTCCCCTGGGGAGACTCCAGAAGTACCCAAAGATCCATGTCAGCCCTTGAGAGCAATTCTCGGTTCCGGCCCTGACTCCACACAAGGTTTTTGGCCCCGGTATCGACGGGAGAGGAATCCCGAGAGGCCTCCCAGCAACTCGCATGGGGACTGGCCTCTCCTGAGGCCACCAGGGGGGGTCCCTGAGGTCCCCGTAGTAACTTGAGAACACCTGCCGCAACTCGAGAAAATCCAGGAAGTTCTCCCTTCCAGGCGAGATGAGGCCTATTTCCGATGAGGCGTCTGGAGACTAATGACACCTAACCTCTGGAACTTCGAAAGGGTCTTTCACACCCTTGCTGCAACTTAAGAAGTTCACCGCCATACCCGTCTCCACTCGAGAGGAAGCACGATGGTCCCGCCCACATCCAGAGGAGCCCCGTTTCCCCCTCGTAGCTCGAGATGAGGGATCCTTTCCCTGCTTTCAACGGGAAAGAATTCCCGGCGTTCCCGTCGCATCTCAAGAGGAGGCACTCTCAACAGGAAAGGCGAGCGGAACTCCATGGTCGTACCACCATTCCAAGAGTCCCCCAGATGGCTCAGTCCATTCCAGAGGAACCTCTTTGCCCTGCACTGGCTAATCTTTCACGCCGAGGATCGACTCACACCACGGTGGCACGTGGGACAGCCCTGTGGGAAAGCCTCGATGGAAAATCACAGATCCTTTGATCCACGCGACGGGAAGCGTGACATTGCTGCTACAGCCTGGAAGGAAAGCGCACGTGCATGCCCCCATTCGAGACGAGGCCTGACTCCCCTGGGGAGACTCCAGAAGTACCCAAAGATCCATGTCAGCCCCTGAGAGGAATCCTCGGTTCCGGCCCTGACTCTACACAAGGTTTTTGGCCCCAGTATCGACGGGAGAGTAATCCCGAGAGGCCCCCTAGCAACTCGCATGGGGACTGGCCTCTCCTGAGGCCACCAGGGCGGGTCCCTGAGGTCCCCGTCGTAACTCGAGAACACCTGCCGCAACTCGAGAAAATCCAGGAATTTCTCCCTTCCAGGCGAGATGAGGCCTATTTCCGATGAGGCGTCTGGAGACTAATGACACCTAACCTCTGGAACTTCGAAAGGGTCTTTCACACCCTTGCTGCAACTCAAGAAGTTCACCGCCATACCCGTCTCCACTCGAGAGGAAGCACGATGGTCCCGCCCACATCCAGAGGAGCCCCGTTTCCCCCTCGTAGCTCGAGATGAGGGATCCTTTCACTGCTTTCAAAGCAAAGAATTCCCGGCGTTCCTGACGCATCTCAAGAGGTGGCACTCTCAACAGGAAAGGCGAGAGGAACTCCATGGTCGTACCACCATTCCAAGAGTCCCCCAGATGTCTCAGTACATTCCAAAGGAACCTCTTTGCCCTGCACTGGCTCATCTTTCACGCTGAGGATCGACTCACACCACGGTGGCACGTGGGACAGCCCTGTGGGAAAGCCTCGAGGGAAAGCCTCGAGGGAACACCACAGATCCTTTGATCCACGCGACGAGAAGTGTGACATTGCTGCTACAGCCTGGAAGGAAAGCGCTCTTGCATGCCCCCACTCGAGACGAGGCCTGACTCCCCTGGGGAGACTGCAGAAGTACCCAAAGATCCATGTCAGCCCCTGAGAGGAATCCTCGGTTCCGGCCCTGACTCCACACAAGGTTTTTGGCCCCGGTATCGACGGGAGAGGAATCCCGAGAGGCCCCCTAGCAACTCGCCTGGGGACAGGCCTTTCCTGAGGCCACCAGGGCGGGTCCCTGAGGTCCCCCTCGTAACTCGAGAACACCTGCCGCAACTCGAGAAAATCCAGGAAGTTCTCCCTTCCAGGCGAGATGAGGCCTATTTCCGATGAGGCGTCTGGAGACTAATGACACCTAACCTCTGGAACGTGGAAAGGGTCTTTCACACCCTTGCTGCAACTCAAGAAGTTCACCGCCATACCCGTCTACACTCGAGAGGAAGCACGATGGTCTCGCCCACATCCAGAGGAGCCCCATGTCCCCCTCGTAGCTCGAGATGAGGGATCCTTTCCCTGCTTTCAACGGGAAAGAATTCCCGGCGTTCTCGTCGCATCTCAAGAGGAGGCACTCTCAACAGGAAAGGCGAGAGGAACTCCATGGTCGTACCACCATTCCAAGAGTCCCCCAGATGTCTCAGTCCATTCCAGAGGAACCTCTTTGCCCTGCACTGGCTCATCTGTCACGGCGAGGATCGACTCACACCACGGTGGCACGTGCGACAGCCCTGTGGGAAACCCTCGAGGGAAAACCACAGATCCTTTGATCCACGCGACCAGAAGCGTGATATTGCTGCTACAGCCTGGAAGGAAAGCGCACGTGCATGCCCCCACTCGAGACGAGGCCTTACTCCCCTGGGGAGACTCCAGAAGTACCCAAAGATCCATGTCAGCCCCTGAGAGGAATCCTCGGTTCCGGCCCTGACAACACACAAGGTTTTTGGCCCCGGTATCGACGGGAGAGGAATCCCGAGAGGCCCCCTAGCAACTCGCATGGGGACTGGCCTCTCCTGAGGCCACCAGGGCGGGTCCCTGAGGTCCCTGTCGTAACTCGAGAACACCTGCCGCAACTCGAGAAAATCCAGGAAGTTCTCCCTTCCAGGCGTGATGAGGCCTATTTCCGATGAGGCGTCTGGAAACTAATGACACCTAACCTCTGGAACTTCGAAAGGGTCTTTCACACCCTTACTGCAACTCAAGAAGTTCACCGCCATACCCGTCTCCACTCAAGAGGAAGCACGATGGTCCCGCCCACATCCAGAGGAGCCCCGTTTCCCCCTCGTAGCTCGAGATGAGGGATCCTTTCCCTGCTTTCAACGGGAAAGAATTCCCGGCGTTCCCGTCGCATCTCAAGAGGAGGCACTCTCAACAGGAAAGGCGAGAGGAACTCCATGGTCGTACCACCATTCCAAGAGTCGCCCAGATGTCTCAGTCCATTCCAGAGGAAGCTCTTTGCCCTGCACTGGCTCATCTTTCACGCCGAGGATCGACTCACACCACGGTGGCACGTGGGACAGCCCTGTGGGAAAGCCTCGAGGGAAAGCCTCGAGGGAAAACCACAGATCCTTTGATCCACGCGCCGGGAAGCGTGACATTGCTGCTACAGCTTAGAAGGAAAGCGCACGTGCATGCCCCCACTCGAGACGAGGCCTGTCTCCCCTGGCGAGACTCCAGAAGTACCCAAAGATCCATATCAGCCCCTGAGAGGAATCTTCGGTTCCGTCCCTGACTCCACACAAGGTTTTTGGCCCCGGTATCGACGGGAGAGGAATCCCGAGAGGCCCCCTAGCAACTCGCATGGGGACTGGCCTCTCCTGAGGCCACCAGGGCGAGTCCCTGAGGTCCCCGCGGTAACTCGAGAACACCTTCCGCAACTCGAGAAAATCCAGGAAGTTCTCCCTTCCAGGCGAGATGAGGCCTATTTCCGATGAGGCGTCTGGAGACTAATGACACCTAACCTCTGGAACTTCGAAAGGGTCTTTCACACCCTTGCTGCAACTCAAGAAGTTCACCGCCATACCCGTCTCCACTCGAGAATAAGCACGATGGTCCCGCCCACATCAAGAGGAGCCCCGTTTCCCCCTCGTAGCTCGAGATGAGGGATCCTTTCCCTGCTTTCAACGGGAAAGAATTCCCGGTGTTCCCGTCGCATCTCAAGAGGAGGCACTCTCAACAGGAAAGGCCAGAGGAACTCCATGGTCGTACCACCATTCCAAGAGTCCCCCAGATGTCTCAGTCCATTCTAGAGGAACCTCTTTGCCCTGCACTGGCTCATCTTTCACGCCGAGGATCGACTCACACCACGGTGGCACGTGGGACAGCCCTGTGGGAAAGCCTCGAGGGAAAGCCTCGAGGGAAAACCACAGATCCTTTGATCCACGCGACGAGAAGTGTGACATTGCTGCTACAGCCTGGAAGGAAAGCGCACGTGCATGCCCCCACTCGAGACGAGGCCTGACTCCCCTGGGGAGTCTCCAGAAGTACCCAAAGATCCATGTCACCCCTGAGAGGAATTCTCGGTTTGAGCCCTGACTCCACACAAGGTTTTTGGCCCCGGTATCGACGGGAGAGGAATCCCGAGAGGCCCCCTAGCAACTCGCATGGGGACTGGCCTCTCCTGAGGCCACCAGGGCGTGTCCCTGAGGTCCCCGTCATAACTCGAGAACACCTGCCGCAACTCGAGAAAATCCAGGAAGTTCTCCCTTCCAGGCGTGATGAGGCCTATTTCCGATGAGGCGTCTGGAGACTAATGACACCTAACCTCTGGAACTTCGAAAGGGTCTTTCACACCCTTGCTGCAACTCAAGAAGTTCACCGCCATACCCGTCTCCACTCGAGAGGAAGCACGATGGTCCCGCCCACATCCAGAGGAGCCCCGTTTCCCCCTCGTAGCTCGAGATGAGGGATCCTTTCCCTGCTTTCAACAGGAAAGAATTCCCGGCGTTCCCGTCGCATCTCAAGAGGAGGCACTCTCAACAGGAAAGGCGAGAGGAACTCCATGGTCGTACCACCATTCCAAGAGTCCCCCAGATGTCTCAGTCCATTCCAGAGGAACCTCTTTGCCCTGCACTGGCTCATTTTTCATGCCGAGGATCGACTCACACCACGGTGGCACGTGGGACAGCCCTGTGGGAAAGCCTCGAGGGAAAACCACAGATCCTTTGATCCACGCGAAGGGAAGCGTGACATTGCTGCTACAGCCTGGAAGGAAAGCGCACGTGCATGCCTCCGCTCGAGACGAGGCCTGACTCCCCTGGGGAGACTCCAGACGTACCCAAAGATCCATGACAGCCCCTGAGAGGAATCCTCGGTTCCGGCCCTGACTCCACACAAGGTTTTTGGCCCCGGTATCGACGGGAGAGGAATCCCGAGAGGCCCCCTAGCAACTCGCATGGGGACTGGCCTCTCCTGAGGCCACCAGGGCGGGTCCCAGAGGTCCCCGTCGTAACTCGAGAATACCTGCCGCAACTCGATAAAATCCAGGAAGTTCTCCCTTCCAGGCGAGATGAGGCCTATTTCCGATGAGGCGTCTGGAGACTAATGACACCTAACCTCTGGAACTTCGAAAGGGTCTTTCACACCCTTGCTGCAACTCAAGAAGTTCACCGCTATACCCGTCTCCACTCGAGAGGAAGCACGATGGTCCCGTCCACATCCAGAGGAGCCCCGTTTCCCCGTCGTAGCTCGAGATGAGGGATCCTTTCCCTGCTTTCAACGGGAAAGAATTCCCGGCGTTCCCGTCGCATCTCAAGAGGAGGCACTCTCAACAGGAAAGGCGAGAGGAACTCCATTGTCGTACCACCATTCCAAGAGTCCCCCAGATGTCTCAGTCCATTCCAGAGGAACCTCTTTGCCCTGCACTGGCTCATCTTTCACGCCGAGGATCGACTCACACCACGGTGGCACGTGGGACAGCCCTGTGGGAAAGCCTCGAGGGAAAGCCTCGAGGGAAAACCACAGATCCTTTGATCCACGCGACGGGAAGCGTGACATTGCTGCTACAGCCTGGAAGGAAAGCGCACGTGCATGCCCCCACTCGAGACGAGGCCTGACTCCCCTGGGGAGACTCCAGAAGTACCCAAAGATCCATGTCAGCCCCTGAGAGGAATCCTCGGTTCCGGCCCTGACTCCACACAAGGTTTTTGGCCCCGGTATCGACGTGAGAGGAATCCCGAGAGGCCCCCTAGCAACTCGCATGGGGACTGGCCTCTCCTGAGGCCACCAGGGCGGGTCCCTGAGGTCCCCGTCGTAACTCGAGAACACCTGCCGCAACTCGAGAAAATCCAGGAAGTTCTCCCTTCCAGGCGAGATGAGGCCTATTTCTGATGAGGCGTCTGGAGACTAATGACAGCTAACCTCTGGAACTTCGAAAGGGTCTTTCACACACTTGCTGCAACTCAAGAAGTTCACCGCCATACCCGTCTCCACTCGAGAGGAAGCACGATGGTCCCGCCCACATCCAGAGGAGGCCCGTTTCCCCCTCGTAGCTCGAGATGAGGGATCCTTTCCCTGCTTTCAACGGGAAAGAATTCCCGGCGTTCCCGTCGCATCTCAAGAGGAGGCACTCTCAACAGGAAAGGCGAGAGGAACTCAATGGTCGTACCACCATTCCAAGAGTCCCCCAGATGTCTCAGTCCATTCCAAAGGAACCTCTTTGCCCTGCACTGGCTCATCTTTCACGCCGAGGATCGACTCACACCACGGTGGCACGTGGGACAGCCCTGTGGGAAAGCCTCGAGGGAAAGCCTCGAGGGAAAACCACAGATCCTTTGATCCACGCGACGGGAAGCGTGACATTTCTGCTACAGCCTGGAAGGAAAGCGCACGTGCATGCCCCCACTCGAGACGAGGCCTGATCCCCTGGGGAGACTCCAGAAGTACCCAAAGATCCATGTCAGCCCCTGAGAGGAATCCTCGGTTCCGGCCCTGACTCCACACAAGGTTTTTGGCCCCAGTATCGACGGGAGAGGAATCCCGAGAGGCCCCCTAGCAACTCGCATGGGGACTGGCCTCTCCTGAGGCCACCAGGGCGGGTCCCTGAGGTCCCCGTCGTAACTCGAGAACACCTGCCGCAACTCGAGAAAATCCAGGAAGTTCTCCCTTCCAGGCGAGATGAGGCCTATTTCCGATGAGGCGTCTGGAGACTAATGACACCTAACCTCTGGAACTTCGAAAGGGTCTTTCACACCCTTGCTGCAACTCAAGAAGTTCACCGCCATACCCGTCTCCACTCGAGAGGAAGCACGATGGTCCCGCCCACATCCAGAGGAGACCCGTTTCCCCCTCGTAGCTCGAGATGAGGGATCCTTTCCCTGCTTTCAACGGGAAAGAATTCCCGTCGTTCCCGTCGCATCTCAAGAGGAGGCACTCTCAACAGGAAAGGCGAGAGGAACTCCCTGGTCATACCACCATTCCAAGAGTCCCCCAGATGTCTCAGTCCATTCCAGAGGAACCTCTTTGCCCTGCACTGGCTCATCTTTCACGCCGAGGATCGACTCACACCACGGTGGCACGTGGGACAGCCCTGTGGGAAAGCCTCGAGGGAAAGCCTCGAGGGAAAACCACAGATCCTTTGATCCACGCGACGGGAAGCGTGACATTGCTGCTACAGCCTGGAAGGAAAGCGCACGTGCATGCCCCCACTCGAGACGAGGCCTGAATCCCCTGGGGAGACTCCAGAAGTACCCAAAGATCCATGTCAGCCCCTGAGAGGAATCCTCGGTTCCGGCCCTGACTCCACACAAGCTTTTTGGCCCCGGTATCGACGGGAGAGGAATCCCGAGAGGGCCCCTAGCAACTCGCATGGGGACTGGCCTCTCCTGAGGCCACCAGGGCGGGTCCTTGAGGTCCCCGTCGTAACTCGAGAACACCTGCCGCAACTCGAGAAAATCCAGGAAGTTCTCCCTTCCAGGCGAGATGAGGCCTATTTCCGATGAGGCGTCTGGAGACTAATGACACCTAACCTCTGGAACTTCGAAAGGGTCTTTCACACCCTTGCTGCAACTCAAGAAGTTCACCGCCATACCCGTCTCCACTCAAGAGGAAGCACGGTGGTCCCGCCCACATCCAGAGGAGCCGCGTTTCCCCCTCGTAGCTCGAGATGAGGGATCCTTTCCCTGCTTTCAACGGGAAAGAATTCCCGGCGTTCCCGTCGCATCTCAAGAGGAGGCACTCTCAACAGGAAAGGCGAGAGGAACTCCATGGTCGTACCACCATTCCAAGAGTCCCCCAGATGTCTCACTCCATTCCAGAGGAAACTCTTTGCCCTGCACTGGCTCCTCTTTCACGCCGAGGATCGACTCACACCACGGTGGCACGTGGGACAGCCCTGTGGGAAAGCCTAGAGGGAAAGCCTCGAGGGAAAACCACAGATCCTTTGATCCACGCGACGGGAAGCATAACATTGCTGCTACAGCCTGGAAGGAAAGCGCACGTGCATGCCCCCACTCGAGACGAGGCCTGACTCCCCTGGGGAGACTCCAGAAGTAACCAAAGATCCATGTCAGCCACTGAGAGGAATCCTCGGTTCCGGCCCTGACTCCACACAAGGTTTTTGACCCCGGTATTGACGGGAGAGGAATCCCGAGAGGCCCCCTAGCAACTCGCATGGGGACTGGCCGTTCCTGAGGCCACCAGGGCGGGTCCCTGAGGTCCCCGTCGTAACTCGAGAACACCTGCCGCAACTCGAGAAAATCCAGGAAGTTCTCCCTTCCAGGCGAGATGAGGCCTATTTCCGATGAGGCGTCTGGAGACTGATGCCACCTAACCTCTGGAACTTCGAAAGGGTCTTTCACACCCTTGCTGCAACTCAAGAAGTTCACCGGGATACCCGTCTCCACTCGAGAAGAAGCACGATGGTCCCGCCCACATCCAGAGGAGCCCCGTTTCCCCCTCGTAGCTCGAGATGAGGGATCCTTTCCCTGCTTTCAACGGGAAAGGATTCCTGGCGTTCCCGTCGCATCTCAACAGGAGGCACTCTCAACAGGAAAGGCGAGATGAACTCCATGGCCGTACCTCCATTCCAAGAGTCCCCCAGATGTCTCAGTCCATTCCAGAGGAAGCTCTTTGCCCTGCACTGGCTCATCTTTCACGCAGAGGATCGACTCACACCACGCTGGCACGTGGGACTGCCCTGTGGGAAAGCCTCGAGGGAAAGCCTCGAGGGAAAACCACAGATCCTTTGATCCACGCGACGGGAAGCGTGACATTGCTGCTACAGTCTGGAAGGAAAGCGCACGTGCATGCCCCCACTCGAGACGAGGCCTGACTCCCCTGGGGAGACTCCAGAATTACCCAAAGATCCATGTCAGCCCCTGAGAGGAATCCTCGGTTCCGGCCCTGACTCCACACAAGGTTTTTGGCCCCGGTATCGACGGGAGAGGAATCCCGAGAGGCCCCCTAGCAATTCGCATGGGGACTGGCCGTTCCTGAGGCCACCAGGGCGGGTCCCTGAGGTCCCCGTCGTAACTCGAGAACACCTGCCGCAACTCGAGAAAATCCAGGAAGTTCTCCCTTCTAGGCGAGATGAGGCCTATTTCCGATGAGGCGTCTGGAGACTAATGACACCTAACCTCTGGAACTTCGAAAGGGTATTTCACACCCTTGCTGCAACTCAAGAAGTTCACCGCCATACCCGTCTCCACTCGAGAGGAAGCACGATGGTCCCGCCCACATCCAGAGGAGCCCCGTTTCCCCCTCGTAGCTCGAGATGAGGGATCCATTCCCTGCTTTCAACGGGAAAGATTTCCCGGCTTTTCCGTCGCATCTCAAGAGGAGGCACTCTCAACAGGTAAGTCGAGAGGAACTCCATGGTCGTACCACCATTCCAAGAGTCCCCCAGATGTCTCAGTCCATTCCAGAGGAACCTCTTTGCCCTGCACTGGCTCATCTTTCACGCCGAGGATCGACTCACACCACGGTGGCACGTGGGACAGCCCTGTGGGAAAGCCTCGTGCGAAAGGCTCGAGGGAAAACCACAGATCCTTTGATCCACGCGACGGGAAGCGTGACATTGCTGCTACAGCCTGGAAGGAAAGCGCACGTGCATGCCCCCACTCGAGACGAGGCCTGACTCCCCTGGGGAGACTCCAGAAGTACCCAAAGATCCATGTCAGCCCCTGAGAGGAATCCTCGGTTCCGGCCCTGACTCCACACAAGTTTTTTGGCCCCGGTATCGACGGGAGAGGAATCCCGAGTGGCCCCCTAGCAACTCGCATGGGGACTGGCCTCTCCTGAGGCCACCAGGGCGGGTCCCTGAGGTCCCCGTCGTAACTCGAGAACACCTGCCGCAACTCGAGAGAATCCAGGAAGTTTTCCCTTCCAGGCGAGATGAGGCCTATTTCCGATGAGGCGTCTGGAGACTAATGACACCTAACTTCTGGAACTTCGAAAGGCTATTTCACACCCTTGCTGCAACTCAAGAAGTTCACCGCCATACCCGTCTCCACTCAAGAGGAAGCACGATGGTCCCGCCCACATCCAGAGGAGCCCCGTTTCCCCCTCATAGCTCGAGATGAGGGATCCATTCCCTGCTTTCAACGGGAAAGATTTCCCGGCTTTTCCGTCGCATCTCAAGAGGAGGCACTCTCAACAGGAAAGGCGAGAGGAACTCCATGGTCATACCACCATTCCAAGAGTCCCCCAGATGTCTCAGTCCATTCCAGAGGAACCTCTTTGCCCTGCACTGGCTCATCTTTCACGCCGAGGATCGACTCATACCACGGAGGCACGTGGGACAGCCCTGTGGGAAAGCCTCGTGGGAAAGGCTCGAGGGAAAACCACAGATCCTTTGATCCACGCGACGGGAAGCGTGACATTGCTGCTACAGCCTGGAAGGAAAGCGCACGTGCATGCCCCCACTCGAGACGAGGCCTGACTCCCCTGGGGAGACTCCAGAAGTACCCAAAGATCCATGTCAGCCCCTGAGAGGAATCCTCGGTTCCGGCCCTGACTCCACACAAGTTTTTTGGCCCCGGTATCGACGGGAGAGGAATCCCGAGAGGCCCCCTAGCAACTCGCATGGGGACTGGCCTCTCCTGAGGCCACCAGGGCGGGTCCCTGAGGTCCCCGTCGTAACTCGAGAACACCTGCCGCAGCTCGAGAAAATCCAGGAAGTTCTCCCTTCCAGGCGAGATGAGGCCTATTTCCGATGAGGCGTCTGGAGACTAATGACACCTAACCTCTGGAACTTCGAAAGGGTCTTTCACACCCTTGCTGCAACTCAAGAAGTTCACCGCCATACCCGTCTCCACTCGAGAGGAAGCACGATGGTCCCGCCCACATCCAGAGGAGACCCGTTTCCCCCTCGTAGCTCGAGATGAGGGATCCTTTCCCTGCTTTCAACGGGAAAGAATTCCCGGCGTTCCCGTCGCATCTCGAGAGGAGGCACTCTCAACAGGAAAGGCGAGAGGAACTCCCTGGTCGTACCACCATTCCAAGAGTCCCACAGATGTCTCAGTCCATTCCAGAGGAACCTCTTTGCCCTGCACTGGCTCATCTTTTACGCCGAGGATCGACTCACACCACGGTGGCACGTGGGACAGCCCTGTGGGAAAGCCTCGAGGGAAAGCCTCGAGGGAAAACCACAGATCCTTTGATCCACGCCACGGGAAGCGTGACATTGCTGCTACAGCCTGGAAGGAAAGCGCACGTGCATGCCCCCACTCGAGACGAGGCCTGACTCCCCTGGGGAGACTCCAGAAGTACCCAAAGATCCATGTCAGCCCCTGAGAGGAATCCTCGGTTCCGGCCCTGACTCCACACAAGGTTTTTGGCCCCGGTATCGACGGGAGAGGAATCCCGAGAGGCGCCCTAGCAACTCGCATGGGGACTGGCCGTTCCTGATGCCACCAGGGCGGGTCCCTGAGGTCCCCGTCGTAACTCGAGAACACCTGCGCAACTCGAGAAAATCCAGGAAGTTCTCCCTTCTAGGCGAGATGAGGCCTATTTCCGATGAGGCGTCTGGAGACTAATGACACCTAAACTCTGGAACTTCGAAAGCGTATTTCACACCCTTGCTGCAACTCAAGAAGTTCACCGCCATACCCGTCTCCACTCGAGAGGAAGCACGATGGTCCCGACCACATCCAGAGGAGCCCCGTTTCCCCCTCGTAGCTCGAGATGAGGGATCCATTCCCTGCTTTCAACGGGAAAGATTTCCCGGCTTTTCCGTCGCATCTCAAGAGGAGGCACTCTCAACAGGTAAGTCGAGAGGAACTCCATGGTCGTACCACCATTCCAAGAGTCCCCCAGATGTCTCAGTCCATTCCAGAGGAAACTCTTTGCCGTGCACTGGCTCATCTTTCACGCCGAGGATCGACTCACACCACGGTGGCACGTGGGACAGCCCTGTGGGAAAGCCTCGTGGGAAAGGCTCGAGGGAAAACCACAGATCCTTTGATCCACGCGACGGGAAGCGTGACATTGCTGCTACAGCCTGGAAGGACAGCGCACGTGCATGCCCCCACTCGAGACGAGGCCTGACTCCCCTGGGGAGACTCCAGAAGTACCCAAAGATCCATGTCAGCCCCTGAGAGGAATCCTCGGTTCCGGCCCTGACTCCACACAAGTTTTTTGGCCCCGGTATCGACGGGAGAGGAATCCCGAGTGGCCCCCTAGCAACTCGCATGGGGACTGGCCTCTCCTGAGGCCACCAGGGCGGGTCCCTGAGGTCCCCGTCGTAACTCGAGAACACCTGCCGCAACTCGAGAAAATCCAGGAAGTTCTCCCTTCCAGGCGAGATGAGGCCTATTTCCGATGAGGCGTCTGGAGACTAATGACACCTAACCTCTGTAACTTCGAAAGGGTCTTCAACACCCTTGCTGCAACTCAAGAAGTTCACCGCCATACCCGTCTCCACTCAAGAGGAAGCACGGTGGTCACGCCCACATCCATAGGAGCCCCGTTTCCCCCTCGTAGCTCGAGATGAGGGATCCTTTCCCTGCTTTCAACGGGAAAGAATTCCCGGCGTTCCCATCGCATCTCAAGAGGAGGCACTCTCAACAGGAAAGGCGAGAGGAACTCCATGGTCGTACCACCATTCCAAGAGTCCCCCAGATGTCTCAGTCCATTCCAGAGGAACCTCTTTGCCCTGCACTGGCTCATCTTTCACGCCGAGGATCGACTCACACCACGGAGGCACGTGGGACAGCCCTTTGGGAAAGCCTCGAGGCAAAGCCTCGAGGGAAAACCACAGATCCTTTGATCCACGCGACGGGAAGCGTGACATTGCTGCTACAGCCTGGAAGGAAAGCGCACGTGCATGCCCCCACTCGAGACGAGGCCTGACTCCCCTGGGGAGACTCCAGAAGTACCCAAAGATCCATGTCAGCCCCTGAGAGGAATCCTCGGTTCCAACCCTGACTCCACACAAGATTTTTTGGCCCCGGTATCGACGGGAGATGAATCCCGAGAGGCCCCCTAGCAACTCGCATGGGGACTGGCCGTTCCTGAGGCCACCAGGGCGGGTCCCTGAGGTCCCCGTCGTAACTCGAGAACACCTGCCGCAACTCGAGAAAATCCAGGAAGTTCTCCCTTCTAGGCGAGAAGAGGCCTATTTCCGATGAGGCGTCTGGAGACTAATGACACCTAACCTCTGGAACTTCGAAAGGGTATTTCACACCCTTGCTGCAACTCAAGAAGTTCACCGCCATAACCGTCTCCACTCGAGAGGAGGCACGATGGTCCCGCCCACATCCAGAGGAGCCCCGTTTCCCCCTCGTAGCTCGAGATGAGGGATCCATTCCCTGCTTTCAACGGGAAAGATTTCCCGGCTTTTCCGTCGCATCTCAAGAGGAGGCACTCTCAACAGGTAAGTCGAGAGGAACTCCATGGTCGTACCACCATTCCAAGAGTCCCCCAGATGTCTCATTCCATTTCAGAGGAACCTCTTTGCCCTGCACTGGCTCATCTTTCACGCCGAGGATCGACTCACACCACGGTGGCACGTGGGACAGCCCTGTGGGAAAGCCTCGTGGGAAAGGCTCGAGGGAAAACCACAGATCCTTTGATCCACGCGACGGGAAGCGTGACATTGCTGCTACAGCCTGGAAGGAAAGCGCACGTGCATGCCCCCACTCGAGACGAGGCCTGACTCCCCTGGGGAGACTCCAGAAGTACCCAAAGATCCATGTCAGCCCCTGAGAGGAATCCTCGGTTCCGGCCCTGACTCCACACAAGTTTTTTGGCCCCGGTATCGACGGGAGAGGAATCCCGAGAGGCCCCCTAGCAACTCGCATGGGGACTGGCCTCTCCTGAGGCCACCAGGGCGGGTCCCTGAGGTCCCCGTCGTAACTCGAGAACACCTGCAGCAGCTCGAGAAAATCCAGGAAGTTCTCCCTTCCAGGCGAGATGAGGCCTATTTCCGATGAGGCGTCTGGAGACTAATGACACCTAACCTCTGGAACTTCGAAAGGGTCTTTCACACCCTTGCTGCAACTCAATAAGTTCACCGCCATACCCGTCTCCTCTCAAGAGGAAGCACGGTGGTCCCGCCCAGATCCAGAGGAGCCCCGTTTCCCCCTCGTAGCCCGAGATGAGGGATCCTTTCCCTGCTTTCAACGGGAAAGAATTCCCGGCATTCCCATCGCATCTCAAGAGGAGGCACTCTCAACAGGAAAGGCGAGAGGAACTCCATGGTCGTACCACCATTCCAGGAGTCCCCCACATGTCTAACTCCATTCCAGAGGAACCTCTTTGCCCTGCACTGGCTCATCTTTCACGCCAAGGATCGACTCACACCACGGTGGCACGTGGGACAGCCCTGTGGGAAAGCCTCGAGGGAAAGCCTCGAGGGAAAACCACAGATCCTTTGATCCATGCGACGGGAAGCGTGACATTGCTGCTACAGCCTGGAAGGAAAGCGCACGTGCATGCCCCCACTCGAGACGAGGCCTGACTCCCCTGGGGAGACTCCAGAAGTACCCAAAGATCCATGTCAGCCCCTGAGAGGAATCCTCGGTTCCGGCCCTGATTCCACACAAGTTTTTTGGCCCCGGTATCGACGGGAGAGCAATCCCGAGAGGCCCCCTAGCAACTCGCATGGGGACTGGCCTCTCCTGAGGCCACCAGGTCGGGTCCCTGAGGTCCCCGTCGTAACTCGAGAACACCTGCCGCAACTCGAGAAAATCCAGGAAGTTCTCCCTTCCAGGCGAGATGAGGCCTATTTCCGATGAGGCGTCTGGAGACTAATGACACCTAACCTCTGGAACTTCGAAAGGGTCTTTCACACCCTTGCTGCAACTCAAGAAGTTCACCGCCATACCCGTCTCCACTCGAGAGGAAGCACGATGGTCCCGCCCACATCCAGAGGAGCCCCGTTTCCCCCTCGTAGCTCGAGATGAGGGATCCTTTCCCTGCTTTCAACGGGAAAGATTTCCCGGCTTTTCCGTCGCATCTCAAGTGGAGGCACTCTCAACAGGTAAGGCGAGAGGAACTCCATGGTCGTACCACCATTCCAAGAGTCCCCCAGATGTTTCAGTCCATTCCAGAGGAACGTCATTGCCCTGCACTGGCTCATCTTTCACGCCGAGGATCGACTCACACCACGGTGGCACGTGGGACAGCCCTGTGGAAAGCCTCGAGGGAAAGCCTCGAGGGAAAACCACAGATCCTTTGATCCACGCGACGGGAAGCGTGACATTGCTGCTACAGCCTGGAAGGAAAGCGCACGTGCATGCCCCCACTCGAGACGAGGCCTGACTCCCCTGGGGAGACTCCAGAAGTACCCAAAGATCCATGTCAACCCCTGAAAGGAATCCTCGGTTCCGGCCCTGACTCCACACAAGCTTTTTGGCCCCGGTATCGACGGGAGAGGAATCCCGAGAGGCCCCCTAGCAACTCGCATGGGGACTGGCCTCTCCTGAGGCCACCAGGGCGGGTCCCTGAGGTCCCCGTCGTAACTCGAGAACACCTGCCGCAACTCGAGAAAATCCAGGAAGTTCTCCCTTCCAGGCGAGATGAGGCCTATTTCCGATGAGGCGTCTGGAGACTAATGACACCTAACCTCTGGAACTTCGAAAGGGTCTTTCACACCCTTGCTGCAACTCAAGAAGTTCACCGCCATACCCGTCTCCACTCGAGAGGAAGCACGATGGTCCCGCCCACATTCAGAGGAGCCCCGTTTCCCCCTCGTAGCTCGAGATGAGGGATCCTTTCCCTGCTTTCAACGGGAAAGAATTCCCGGCGTTCCCGTCGCATCTCAAGAGGAGGCACTCTCAACAGGCAAGGCGAGAGGAACTCCATGGTCGTACCACCATTCCAAGAGTCCCCCAGATGTCTCAGTCCATTCCAGAGGAACCTCTTTGCCCTGCACTGGCTCATCTTTCACGCCGAGGATCGACTCACACCACGCTGGCATGTGGGACAGCCCTGTGGGAAAGCCTCGAGGGAAAGCCTCGAGGGAAAACCACAGATCCTTTGATCCACGCCACGGGAAGCGTGACATTGCTGCTACAGCCTGGAAGGAAAGCGCACTTGCATTCCCCCACTCGAGACGAGGCCTGATTCCCCTGGGGAGACTCCAGAAGTACCCAAAGATCCATGTCAGCCCCTGAGAGGAATCCTCGGTTCCGGCCCTGACTCCACACAAGGTTTTTGGCCCCGGTATTGACGGGAGAGGAATCCCGAGAGGCCCCCTAACAACTCGCATGGGGACTGGCCTCTCCTGACGCCACCAGGGCGGGTCCCTGAGGTCCCCGTCGTAACTCGAGAACACCTGCCGCACCTCGAGAAAATCCAGGAAGTTCTCCCTTCCAGGCGAGATCAGGCCTATTTCCGATGAGGCGTCTGGAGACTAATGACACCTAACCTCTGGAACTTCGAAAGGGTCTTTCACACCCTTGCTGCAACTCAAGAAGTTCACCGCCATACCCGTCTCCACTCGAGAGGAAGCACGATGGTCCCGCCCACATCCAGAGGAGACCCGTTTCCCCCTCGTAGCTCGAGATGAGGGATCCTTTCCCTGCTTTCAACGGGAAAGAATTCCCGTCGTTCCCGTCGCATCTCAAGAGGAGGCACTCTCAACAGGAAAGGCGAGAGGAACTCCATGGTCGTACCACCATTCCAAGAGTCCCCCAGATGTCTCAGTCCATTCCAGAGGAACCTCTTTGCCCTGCACTGGCTCATCTTTCACGCCGAGGATTGACTCACACCACGGTGGCACGTGGGACAGCCATGTGGGAAAGCCTCGAGGGAAAGCCTCGAGGGAAAACCACAGATCCTTTGATCCACGCGACGGGAAGCGTGACATTGCTGCTACAGCCTGGAAGGAAAGCGCACGTGCATGCCCCCACTCGAGACGAGGCCTGACTCCCCTGGGGAGACTCCAGAAGTACCGAAAGATCCATGTCAGCCCCTGAGAGGAATCCTCGGTTCCGGCCCTGACTCCACACAAGGTTTTTGGCCCCGGTATCGACGGGAGAGGAATCCCGAGAGGGCCCCTAGCAACTCGCATGGGGACTGGCCTCTCCTGAGGCCACCAGGGCGGGTCCTTGAGGTCCCCGTCGTAACTCGAGAACACCTGCCGCAACTCGAGAAAATCCAGGAAGTTCTCCCTTCCAGGCGAGATGAGGCCTATTTCCGATGAGGCGTCTGGAGACTAATGACACCTAACCTCTGGAACTTCGAAAGGGTCTTTCACACCCTTGCTGCAACTCAAGAAGTTCACCGCCATACCCGTCTCCACTCAAGAGGAAGCACGGTGGTCCCGCCCACATCCAGAGGAGCCCCGTTTCCCCCTCGTAGCTCGAGATGAGGGATCCTTTCCCTGCTTTCAACGGGAAAGAATTCCCGGCGTTCCCATCGCATCTCAAGAGGAGGCACTCTCAACAGGAAAGGCGAGAGGGACTCCATGGTCGTACCACCATTCCAAGAGTCCCCCACATGTCTCAGTCCATTCCAGAGGAACCTCTTTGCACTGCACTGGCTCATCTTTCACGCCAAGGATCGACTCACACCACGGTGGCACGTGGGACAGCCCTGTGGGAAAGCCTAGAGGGAATGCCTCGAGGGAAAACCACAGATCCTTTGATCCATGCGACGGGAAGCGTGACATTGCTGCTACAGCCTGGAAGGAAAGCGCACGTGCATGCCCCCACTCGAGACGAGGCCTGACTCCCCTGGGGAGACTCCAGAAGTACCCAAAGATCCATGTCAGCCCCTGAGAGGAATCCTCGGTTCCGGCCCTGACACCACACAAGTTTTTTGGCCCCGGTATCGACGGGAGAGGAATCCCGAGAGGCCCCCTAGCAACTCACATGGGGACTGGCCTCTCCTGAGGCCACCAGGGCGGGTCCCTGAGGTCCCCGTCGTAACTCGAGAACACCTGCCGCAACTCGAGAAAATCCAGGAAGTTCTCCCTTCTAGGCGAGAAGAGGCCTATTTCCGATGAGGCGTCTGGAGACTAATGACACCTAACCTCTGGAACTTCGAAAGGGTATTTCACACCCTTGCTGCAACTCAAGAAGTTCACCGCCATACCCTTCTCCACTCGAGAGGAAGCACGATGGTCCCGCCCACATCCAGAGGAGCCCCGTTTCCCCCTCGTAGCTCGAGATGAGGGATCCATTCCCTGCTTTCAACGGGAAAGAATTCCCGGCGTTCCCGTCGCATCTCGAGAGGAGGCACTCTCAACAGGAAAGGCGAGAGGAACTCCCTGGTCGTACCACCATTCCAAGAGTCCCACAGATGTCTCAGTCCATTCCAGAGGAACCTCTTTGCCCTGCACTGGCTCATCTTTCACGCCGAGGATCGACTCACACCACGGTGGCACGTGGGACAGCCCTGTGGGGAATCCTCGAGGGAAAGCCTCGAGGGAAAATCACAGATCCTTTGATCCACGCGACGGGAAGCGTGACATTGCTGCTAGAGCCTGGAAGGAAAGCGCACGTGCATGCCCCCACTCGAGACGAGGCCTGACTCCCCTGGGGAGACTCCAGAAGTACCCAAAGATCCATGTCAGCCCCTGAGAGGAATCCTTGGTTCCGGCCCTGACTCCACACATGGTTTTTGGCCCCGGTATCGACGGGAGAGGAATCTCGAGAGGCCCCCTAGCAACTCGCATGGGGACTGGCCTCTCCTGAGGCCACCAGGGCGGGTCCCTGAGGTCCCCGTCGTAACTCGAGAAAACCTGCCGCAACTCGAGAAAATCCAGGAAGTTCTCCCTTCCAGGCGAGATGAGGCCAATTTCCGATGAGGCGTCTGGAGCCTAATGACACCGAACCTGTGGAACTTCGAAAGGGTCTTTCACATCCTTGCTGCAACTCAAGAAGTTCACCGCCATACCCGTCTCCACACGAGAGAAAGCACGATGGTCCCGCCCACATCCAGAGGAGCCCCGTTTCCCCCTCGGAGCTCGAGATGAGGGATCCTTTCCCTGCTTTCAACGGGAAAGAATTCCCGGCATTCCCGTCGCATCTCAAGAGGAGGCACTCTCAACAGGAAAGGCGAGAGGAACTCCATGGTCGTACCACCATTCCAAGAGTCCCACAGATGTCTCAGTCCATTCCAGAGGAACCTCTTTGCCCTGCACTGGCTCATCTTTCACGCCGAGGATCGACTCACACCACGGTGGCACGTGGGACAGCCCTGTGGGAAAGCCTCGAGGGAAAGCCTCGAGGGAAAACCACAGATCCTTTGATCCACAAGACGGGAAGCGTGACATTGCTGCTACAGCCTGGAAGGAAAGCGCACGTGCATGCCCCCACTCGAGACGAGGCCTGACTCCCCTGGGGAGACTCTAGAAGTACCCAAAGATCCATGTCAGCCCCTGAGAGGAATCCTCGGTTCCGGCCCTGACTCCACACAAGGTTTTTGGCCCCGGTATCGACGGGAGAGGAATCCCGAGAGGCCCGCTAGCAACTCGCATGGAGACTGACCGTTCCTGAGGCCATCAGGGCGGGTCCCTGTGGTACCCGTCGTAACTCGAGAACACCTGCCGCACCTCGAGAAAATCCAGGAAGTTCTCCCTTCCAGGCTAGATGAGGCCTATTTCCGATGAGGCTTCTGGAGACTAATGACACCTAACCTCTGGAACTTCGAAAGGGTCTTTCACACCCCTGCTGCAACTCAAGAAGTTCACCGCCATACCCGTCTCCACTCGAGAGGAAGCACGATGGTCCCGCCCACATCCAGAGGAGCCCTGTTTCCCCCTCGTAGCTCGAGATGAGGGATCCTTTCCCTGCTTTCAACGGGAAAGAATTCCCGGCGTTCCCGGCGCATCTCAAGAGGAGGCACTCTCAACAGGAAAGGCGAGAGGAACTCCATGGTCGTACCACCATTCCAAGAGTCCCCCAGATGTCTCAGTCCATTCCAGAGGAACCTCTTTGCCCTGCACTGGCTCATCTTTCACGCCGAGGATCGACTCACACCACGGTGGCACGTGGGACAGCCCTGTGGGAAAGCCTCGAGGGAAAGCCTCGAGGGAAAACCACAGATCCTTTAATCCTCGCGATGGGAAGCGTGACATTGCTGCTACAGCCTGGAAGGAAAGCGCACGTGCATGCCCCCACTCGAGACGAGGCCTGACTCCCCTGGGGAGACTCCAGAAGTACCCAAAGATCCATGTAACCCCTGAGAGGAATGCTCGGTTCCGGCCCTGACTCCACACAAGGCTTTTGGCCCCGGTATCGACGGGAGAGGAATCCCGAGAGGCCCCCTAGCAACTCGCATGGGGACTGGCCTCTACTGAGGCCACCAGGGCGGGTCCCTGAGGTCCCCGTCGTAACTCGAGAACACCTGCCGCACCTCGAGAAAATCCAGGAAGTTCTCCCTTCCAGGCGAGATGAGGCCTATTTCTGATGAGGCGTCTGGAGACTAATGACACCTAACCTCTGGAACTTCGAAAGGGTCTTTCACACCCTTGCTGCAACTCAAGAAGTTCACCGCCATACCCGTGTCCACTCGAGAGGAAGCACGATGGTCCCGCCCACATCCCGAGGAGCCCCGTTTCCCCCTCGTAGCTCGAGATGAGGGATCCTTTCCCTGCTTTCAACGGGAAAGAATTCCCGGCGTTCCCGTCGCATCTCAAGAGGAGGCACTCTCAACAGGAAAGGCGAGAGGAACTCCATGGTCGTACCACCATTCCAAGAGTCCCCCAGATGTCTCAGTCCATTCCAGAGGAACCTCTTTGCCCTGCACTGGCTCATCTTTCACGCCGAGGATCGACTCACACCACGGTGGCACGTGGGACAGCCCTGTGGGAAAGCCTCGAGGGAAAGCCTCGAGGGAAAACCACAGATCCTTTGATCCACGCGACGGGAAGCGTGACATTGCTGCTACAGCCTGGAAGGAAAGCACACGTGCATGCCCCCACTCGAGACGAGGCCTGACTCCCCTGGGGAGACTCCAGAAGTACCCAAAGATCCATGTCAGCCCCTGAGAGGAATCCTCGGTTCCGGCCCTGACTCCACACAAGGTTTTTGGCCCCGGTATCGACGGGAGAGGAATCCCGAGAGGCCCCCTAGCAACTCGCATGGGGACTGGCCTCTCCTGAGGCCACCAGGGCGGGTCCCTGAGGTCCCCGTCGTAACTCGAGAACACCTGCCGCAACTCGAGAAAATCCAGGAAGTTCTCCCTTCCAGGCGAGATGAGGCCTATTTCCGATGAGGCGTCTGGAGACTAATGACACCCAAACTCTGGAACTTCGAAAGGGTCTTTCACACCCTTGCTGCAACTCAAGAAGTTTACCGCCATACCCGTCTCCACACGAGAGAAAGCACGATGGTCCCGCCCACATCCAGAGGAGCCCCGTTTCCCCCTCGTAGCTCGAGATGAGGGATCCTTTCCCTGCTTTCAACGGGAAAGAATTCCCGGCATTCCCGTCGCATCTCAAGAGGAGGCACTCTCAACAGGAAAGGCGAGAGGAACTCCATGGTCGTACCACCATTCCAAGAGTCCCCCAGATGTCTCAGTCCATTCCAGAGGAACCTCTTTGCCCTGCACTGGCTCATCTTTCACGCCGAGAATCGACTCACACCACGGTGGCACGTGGGACAGCCCTGTGGGAAAGCCTCGAGGGAAAGCCTAGAGGGAAAACCACAGATACTTTGATCCACGCGACGGGAAGCGTGACATTGCTGCTACAGCCTGGAAGGAAAGCGCACGTGCATGCCCCCACTCGAGACGAGGCCTGACTCCCCTGGGGAGACTCCAGAAGTACCCAAAGATCCATGTCAGCCCCTGAGAGGAATCCTCGGTTCCGGCCCTGACTCCACACAAGGTATTTGGCCCCAGTATCGACGGGAGAGGAATCCCGAGAGGCCCCCTAGCAACACGCATGGGGACTGGCCTCTCCTGAGGCCATCAGGGCGGGTCCCTGTGGTACCAGTCGTAACTCGAGAACACCTGCCGCACCTCGAGAAAATCCAGGAAGTTCTCCCTTCCAGGCGAGATGAGGCCTATTTCCGATGAGGCGTCTGGAGACTAATGACACCTAACCTCTGGAACTTCGAAAGGGTCTTTCACACCCTTGCTGCAACTCAAGAAGTTCACCGACATACCCGTCTCCACTCGAGAGGAAGCACGATGGTCCCGCCCACATCCCGAGGAGCCCCGTTTCCCCCTCGTAGCTCGAGATGAGGGATCCTTTCCCTGCTTTCAACGGGAAAGAATTCCCGGCGTTCCCGTCACAACTCAAGAGGAGGCACTCTCAACAGGAAAGGCGAGAGGAACTCCATGGTCGTACCACCATTCCAAGAGTCCCCCAGATGTCTCAGTCCATTCCAGAGGAACCTCTTTGCCCTGCACTGGCTCATCTTTCACGCCGAGGATCGACTCACACCACGGTGGCACGTGGGACAGCCCTGTGGGAAAGCCTCGAGGGAAAGCCTCGAGGGAAAACCACAGATCCTTTGATCCACGCGACGGGAAGCGTGACATTGCTGCTACAGCCTGGAAGGAAAGCGCACGTGCATGCCCCCACTCGAGACGAGGCCTGACTCCCCTGGGGAGACTCCAGAAGTACCCAAAGATCCATGTCAGCCCCTGAGAGGAATCCTCGGTTCTGGCCCTGACTCCACACAAGGTTTTTGGCGCCGGTATCGACGGGAGAGGAATCCCGAGAGGCCCCCTAGCAACTCGCATGGGGACTGGCATCTCCTGAGGCCATCAGGGCGGGTCCCTGTGGTACCGGTCGTAACTCGAAAACACCTGCCGCGCCTCGAGAAAATCCAGGAAGTTCTCCCTTCCAGGCGAGATGAGGCCTATTTCTGATGAGGCGTCTGGAGACTAATGACACCTAACCTCTGGAACTTCGAAAGGGTCTTTCACACCCTTGCTGCAACTCAAGAAGTTTACCGCCATACCCGTCTCCACACGAGAGAAAGCACGATGGTCCCGCCCACATACAGAGGAGCCACGTTTCCCCCTCGTAGCTTGAGATGAGGGATCCTTTCCCTGCTTTCAACGGGAAAGAATTCCCGGCATTCCCGTCGCATCTCAAGAGGAGGCACTCTCAACAGGAAAGGCGAGAGGAACTCCATGGTCGTACCACCATTCCAAGAGTCCCCCAGATGTCTCAGTCCATTCCAGAGGAACCTCTTTGCCCTGCACTGGCTCATCTTTCACGCCGAGGATCGACTCACACCACGGTGGCACGTGGGACAGCCCTGTGGGAAAGCCTCGAGGGAAAGCCTCGAGGGAAAAACACAGATCCTTTAATCCTCGCGATGCGAAGCGTGACATTGCTGCTACAGCCTGGAAGGAAAGCGCACGTGCATGCCCCCACTCGAGACGAGGCCTGACTCCCCTGGGGAGACTCCAGAAGTACCCAAAGATCCATGTAACCCCTGAGAGGAATGCTCGGTTCCGGCCCTGACTCCACACAAGCATTTTGGCCCCGGTATCGACGGGAGAGGAATCCCGAGAGGCCCCCTAGCAACTCGCATGGGGACTGGCCTCTCCTGAGGCCACCAGGGCGGGTCCCTGTGGTCCCCGTCGTAACTCGAGAACACCTGCCGCAACTCGAGAAAATCCAGGAAGTTCTCCCTTCCAGGCGAGATGAGGCCTATTTCCGATGAGGCGTCTGGAGACTAATGACACCTAACCTCTGGAACTTCGAAAGGGTCTTTCACACCCTTGCTGCAACTCAAGAAGTTCACCGCCATACCCGTGTCCACTCGGGAGGAAGCACGATGGTCCCGCCCACATCAAGAGGAGCCCCGTTTCCCCCTCGGAGCTCGAGATGAGGGATCCTTTCCCTGCTTTCAACGGGAAAGAATTCCCGGCGTTCCCGTCGCATCTCAAGAGGAGGCACTCTCAACAGGAAAGGCGAGAGGAACTCCATGGTCGTACCACCATTCCAAGAGTCCCCCAGATGTCTCAGTCCATTCCAGAGGAACCCCTTTGCCCTGCACTGGCTCATCTTTCACGCCGAGGATCGACTCACACCACGGTGGCACGTGGGACAGCCCTGTGGGAAAGCCTCGAGGGAAAGCCTCGAGGGAAAACCACAGATCCTTTGATCCACGCGACGGGAAGCGTGACATTGCTGCTACAGCCTGGAAGGAAAGCGCACGTCCATGCCCCCACTCGAGACCAGGCCTGACTCCCCTGGGGAGACTCTAGAAGTACCCAAAGATCCATGTCAGCCCCTGAGAGGAATCCTCGGTTCTGGCCCTGACTCCACACAAGGTTTTTGGCCCCGGTATCGACGGGAGAGGAATCCCGAGAGGCTCCCTAGCAACTCGCATGGGGACTGGCCTCTCCTGAGGCCATCAGGGCGGGTCCCTGTGGTACCCGTCGTAACTCGAGAACACCTGCCGCACCTCGAGAAAATCCAGGAAGTTCTCCCTTCCAGGCTAGATGAGGCCTATTTCCGATGAGGCGTCTGGAGACTAATGACACCTAACCTCTGGAACTTCGAAAGGGTCTTTCACACCCTTGCTGCAACTCAAGAAGTTCACCGACATACCCGTGTCCACTCGAGAGGAAGCACGATGGTCCTGCCCACATCCCGAGGAGCCCCGTTTCCCCCTCGTAGCTCGAGATGAGGGATCCTTTCCCTGCTTTCAACGGGAAAGAATTCCCGGCGTTCCCATCGCATCTCAAGAGGAGGCACTCTCAACAGGAAAGGCGAGAGGAACTCCATGGTCGTACCACCATTCCAAGAGTCCCCCAGATGTCTCAGTCCATTCCAGAGGAACCTCTTTGCCCTGCACTGGCTCATCTTTCACGCCGAGGATCGACTCACACCACGGTGGCACGTGGGACAGCCCTGTGGGAAAACCTCGAGGGAAATCCTCGAGGGAAAACCACAGATCCTTTGATGCACGCGACGGGAAGCGTGACATTGCTGCTACAGCCTGGAAGGAAAGCACACGTGCATGCCCCCACTCGAGACGAGGCCTGACTCCCCTGGGGAGACTCCAGAAGTACCCAAAGATCCATGTCAGCCCCTGAGAGGAATCCTCGGTTCCAGCCCTGACTCCACACAAGGTTTTTGGCCCCGGTATCGACGGGAGAGGAATCCCGAGAGGCCCCCTAGCAACTCGCATGGGGACTGGCCTCTCCTGAGGCCACCAGGGCGGGTCCCTGAGGTCCCCGTCGTAACTCGAGAACACCTGCCCCAACTCGAGAAAATCCAGGAAGTTCTCCCTTCCAGGCGAGATGAGGCCTATTTCCGATGAGGCGTCTGGAGACTAATGACACCCAACCTCTGGAACTTCGAAAGGGTCTTTCACACCCTTGCTGCAACTCAAGAAGTTCACCGACATACCCGTGTCCACTCGAGAGGAAGCACGATGGTCCCGCCCACATCCCGAGGAGCCCCGTTTCCCCCTCGTAGCTCGAGATGAGGGATCCTTTCCCTGCTTTCAACGGGAAAGAATTCCCGGAGTTCCCGTCACAACTCAAGAGGAGGCACTCTCAACAGGAAAGGCGAGAGGAACTCCATGGTCGTACCACCATTCCAAGAGTCCCCCAGATGTCTCAGTCCATTCCAGAGGAACCTCTTTGCCCTGCACTGGCTCATCTTTCACGCCGAGGATCGACTCACACCACGGTGGCACGTGGGACAGCCCTGTGGGAAAGCCTCGAGGGAAAGCCTCGAGGGAAAACCACAGATCCTTTGATCCACGCGACGGGAAGCGTGACATTGCTGCTACAGCCTGGAAGGAAAGCATACGTGCATGCCCCCACTCGAGACGAGGCCTGACTCCCCTGGGGAGACTCCAGAAGTACCCAAAGATCCATGTCAGCCCCTGAGAGGAATCCTCGGTTCCGGCCCTGACTCCACACAAGGTTTTTGGCCCCGGTATCGACGGGAGAGGAATCCCGAGAGGCCCCCTAGCAACTCGCATGGGGACTGGCCTCTCCTGAGGCCACCAGGGCGGGTCCCTGAGGTCCCCGTCGTAACTCGAGAACACCTGCCGCAACTCGAGAAAATTCAGGAAGTTCTCCCTTCCAGGCGAGATGAGGCCTATTTCCGATGAGGCGTCTGGAGACTAATGACACCCAAACTCTGGAACTTCGAAAGGGTCTTTCACACCCTTGCTGCAACTCAAGAAGTTTACCGCCATACCCGTCTCCACACGAGAGAAAGCACGATGGTCCCGCCCACATCCAGAGGAGCCCCGTTTCCCCTCGTAGCTCGAGATGAGGGATCCTTTCCCTGCTTTCAACGGGAAAGAATTCCCGGCATTCCCGTCGCATCTCAAGAGGAGGCACTCTCAACAGGAAAGGCGAGAGGAACTCCATGGTCGTACCACCATTCCAAGAGTCCCCCAGATGTCTCAGTCCATTCCAGAGGAACCTCTTTGCCCTGCACTGGCTCATCTTTCACGCCGAGAATCGACTCACACCACGGTGGCACGTGGGACAGCCCTGTGGTAAAGCCTCGAGGGAAAGCCTAGAGGGAAAACCACAGATACTTTGATCCACGCGACGGGAAGCGTGACATTGCTGCTACAGCCTGGAAGGAAAGCGCACGTGCATGCACCCACTCGAGACGAGGCCTGACTCCCCTGGGGAGACTCCAGAAGTACCCAAAGATCCATGTAACCCCTGAGAGGAATGCTCGGTTCCGGCCCTGACTCCACACAAGCATTTTGGCCCCGGTATCGACGGGAGAGGAATCCCGAGAGGCCCCCTAGCAACTCGCATGGGGACTGGCCTCTCCTGAGGCCACCAGGGCGGGTCCCTGAGGTCCCCGTCGTAACTCGGGAACACCTGCCGCAACTCGAGAAAATCCAGGAAGTTCTCCCTTCCAGGCGAGATGAGGCCTATTTCCGATGAGGCGTCTGGAGACTAATGACACCTACCCTCTGGAACTTCGAAAGGGTCTTTCACACCCTTGCTGCAACTCAAGAAGTTCACCGCCATACCCGTCTCCACTCGAGAGGAAGCACGATGGTCCCGCCCACATCCAGAGGAGCCCCGTTTCCCCCTCGTAGCTCAAGATGAGGGATCCTTTCCCTGCTTTCAACGGGAAAGAATTCCCGGTGTTCCCGTCGCATCTCAAGAGGAGGCACTCTCAACAGGAAAGTCGAGAGGAACTCCATGGTCGTACCACCATTCCAAGAGTCCCCCAGATGTCTCAGTCCATTCCAGAGGAACCTCTTTGCCCTGCACTGGCTCATCTTTCACTCCGAGGATCGACTCACACCACGGTGGCACGTGGGACAGCCCTGTGGGAAAGCCTGGAGGGAAAACCACAGATCCTTTGATCCATGGGTCGAGAAGCGTGACATTGCTGCTACAGCTTGGAAGGATAGCGCACGTGCATGCCCCCACTCGAGACGAGGCCTGACTCCCCTGCGGAGACTCCAGAAGTACCCAAAGATCCATGTCAGCCCCTGAGAGGAATCCTCGTTTCCGGCCCTGACTCCACACAAGGTTTTTGGCCCCGGTATCGACGGGAGAGGAATTCCGAGAGGCCCCCTAGCAACTCGCATGCGGACTGGCCTCTCCTGAGGCCACCAGGGCGGGTCCCTGAGGTCCCCGTCGTAACTCGAGAACACCTGCCGCATCTCGAGAAAATCCAGGAAATTCTCCCTTCCAGGCGAGAAGAATCCTATTTCCGATGAGGCGTCTGGAGACTAATGACACCTAACCTCTGGAATTTCGAAAGGGTCTTTCAAACCCTTGCTGGAACTCAAGAAGTTCACTTCCATACCCGTCTTCACTCGAGAGGAAGCAGGATGGTCCCGCCCACATCCAGAGGAGCCCCGTTTCCCCCTCGTAGCTCGAGATGAGGGATCCTTTGCCTGCTTTCAACGGGAAAGAATTCCCGGCGTTCCCATCGCATCTCAAGAGGAGGCACTCTCAACAGGAAAGGCGAGAGGAACTCCATGGTGGTACCACCATTCCAAGAGTCCCCCAGATGTCTCAGTCCATTCCAGAGGAAGCTCTTTGCCCTGCACTGGCTCATCTTTCACGCCGAGGATCGACTCACACCACGGTGGCACGTGGGACAGCCCTGTGGGAAAGCCTCGAGGGAAAGCCTCGAGGGAAAACCACAGATCCTATGATCCACGCGACGGGAAGCGTGACATTGCTGCTACAGCCTGGAAGGAAAGTGCACGTGCATGCCCCCTCACGAGACGAGGCCTGTCTCCCCTGGCGAGACTCCAGAAGTACCCAAAGATCCATATCAGCCCATGAGAGGAATCCTCGGTTCTGGCCCTGACTTCACACAAGGTTTTTGGCCCCGGTATCGACGGGAGAGGAATCCCGAGAGGCCCCCTAGCAACTCGCATGGTGACTGGCCACTCCTGAGGCCACCAGGGCGGGTCCCTGAGGTCCCCGTCGTAACTCGAGAACACCTGCCGCAACTCGAGAAAATCCAGGAAGTTCTCCCTTCCAGGCGAGATGAGGCCTATTTCCGATGAGGCGTCTGGAGACTAATGACACCTAACCTCTGGAACTTCGAAAGGGTCTTTCACACCCTTGCTGCAACTCAAGAAGTTCACCGCCATACCCGTGTCCACTTGAGAGGAAGCACGATGGTCCCGCCCACATCCAGAGGAGCCCCGTTTCCCCCTCGTAGCTCGAGATGAGGGATCCTTTGCCTGCTTTCAACGGGAAAGAATTCCCGGAGTTCCCGTCGCATCTCAAGAGGAGGCACTCTCAACAGGAAAGGCGAGAGGAACTCCATGGTCGTACCACCATTCCAAGAGTCCCCCAGATGTCTCAGTCCATTCCAGAGGAACCTCTTTGCCCTGCACTGGCTCATCTTTCACGCCGAGGATCGACTCACACCACGGTGGCACGTGGGACAGCCCTGTGGGAAAGCCTCGAGGGAAAGCCTCGAGGGAAAACCACAGATCCTTTGATCCACGCGACGGGAAGCGTGACATTGCTGCTACAGCATGGAAAGAAAACGCACGTGCATGCCCCCACTCGAGACGAGGCCTGACTCCCCTGCGGAGACTCCAGAAGTACCCAAAGATCCATGTCAGCCCCTGAGAGGAATCCTCGTTTCCGGCCCTGACTCCACACAAGGTTTTTGGCCCCGGTATCGACGGGAGAGGAATCCCGAGAGGCCCCCTAGCAACTCGCATGTGGACTGGCCTCTCCTGAGGCCACCAGGGCGGGTCCCTGAGGTCCCCGTCGTAACTCGAGAACACCTGCCGCATCTCGAGAAAATCCAGGAAGTTCTCCCTACCAGGCGAGATGAGGCCTATTTCCGATGAGGCGTCTGGAGACTAATGACACCTAACCTCTGGAACTTCGAAAGGGTCTTTCACACCCTTGCTGCAACTCAAGAAGTTCACTTCCATACCCGTCTCCACTCGAGAGGAAGCACGATGGTCCCGCCCACATCCAGAGGAGCCCCGTTTCCCCCTCGTAGCTCGAGATGAGGGATCCTTTTCCTGCTTTCAACGGGAAAGTATTCCCGGCGTTCCCGTCGCATCTCAAGAGGAGGCACTCTCAACAGGAAAGGCGAGAGGAACTCCATGATCGTACCACCATTCCAAGAGTCCCTCAGATGTCTCAGTCCATTCCAGAGGAACCTCTTTGCCCTGCACTGGCTCATCTTTCACGCCGAGGATCGACTCACACCACGGTGGCACGTGGGACAGCCCTGTGGGAAAGCCTCGAGGGAAAGCCTCGAGGGAAAACCACAGATCCTATGATCCACGCTTCGGGAAGCGTGACATTGCTGCTAGAGCCTGGAAGGAAAGCGCACGTGCATGCCCCCACTCGAGACGAGGCCTGACTCCCCTGGGGAGACTCCAGAAGTACCCAAAGATCCATGTCAGCCCCTGAGAGGAATCCTCGGTTCCGGCCCTGACTCCACACAAGGTTTTTGGCCCCGGTATCGACGGGAGAGGAATCCCGAGAGGCCCCCTAGCAACTCGCATGGGGACTGGCCTCTCCTGAGGCCACCAGGGCGGGTCCCTGAGGTCCCCGTCGTAACTCGAGAACACCTGCCGCAACTCGAGAAAATCCAGGAAGTTCTCCCTTCCAGGCGAGATGAGGCCTATTTCCGATGAGGCGTCTGGAGACTAATGACACCTAACCTCTGGAACTTCGAAAGGGTCTTTCACACCCTTGCTGCAACTCAAGAAGTTCACCGCCATACCCGTCTCCACTCGAGAGGAAGCACGATGGTCCCGCCCACATCCAGAGGAGCCCCGTTTCCCCCTCGTAGCTCGAGATGAGGGATCCTTTCCCTGCTTTCAACGGGAAAGTATTCCCGTCATTCCCGTCGCATCTCAAGAGGAGGCACTCTCAACAGGAAAGGCGAGAGGAACTCCATGGTCGTACCACCATTCCAAGAGTCCCCCAGATGTCTCAGTCCATTCCAGAGGAAACTCTTTGCCCTGCACTGGCTCATCTTTCACGCCGAGGATCGACTCACACCACGGTGGCACTTGGGACAGCCCTGTGGGAAAGCCTCGAGGGAAAACCACAGATCCTTTGATCCACGCGACGGGAAGCGTGACATTGCTGCTACAGCCTGGAAGGAAAGCGCACGTGCATGCCCCCACTCGAGACGAGGCCTGACTCCCCTGGGGGGACTCCAGAAGAACCCAAAGATCCATGTCAGCCCCTGAGAGGAATCCTCGGTTCCGGCCCTGACTCCATACAAAGTTTTTGGCCCCGGTATCGACGGGAGAGGAATCCCGAGAGGCCCCCTAGCAACTCGCATGGGGACTGGCCTCTCCTGAGGCCACCAGGGCGGGTCCCTGAGGTCCCCGTCGTAACTCGAGAACACCTGCCCCAACTCGAGAAAATCCAGGAAGTTCTCCCTTCCAGGCGAGATGAGGCCTATTTCCGATGAGGCGTCTGGAGACTAATGACACCTAACCTCTGGAACTTCGAAAGGGTCTTTCACACCCTTGCTGCAACTCAAGAAGTTCACCGCCATACCCGTCTCCACTCGAGAGGAAGCATGATGGTCCCGCCCACATCCCGAGGAGCCCCGTTTCCCCCTCGTAGCTCGAGATGAGGGATCCTTTCCCTGCTTTCAACGGGAAAGAATTCCCGGAGTTCCCGTCACAACTCAAGAGGAGGCACTCTCAACAGGAAAGGCGAGAGGAACTCCATGGTCGTACCACCATTCCAAGAGTCCCCCAGATGTCTCAGTCCATTCCAGAGGAACCTCTTTGCCCTGCACTGGCTCATCTTTCACGCCGAGGATCGACTCACACCACGGTGGCACGTGGGAGAGCCCTGTGGGAAAGCCTCGAGGGAAAGCCTCGAGGGAAAACCACAGATCCTTTGATCCACGCGACGGGAAGCGTGACATTGCTGCTACAGCCTGGAAGGAAAGCACACGTGCATGCCCCCACTCGAGACGAGGCCTGACTCCCCTGGTGAGACTCCAGAAGTACCCAAAGATCCATGTCAGCCCCTGAGAGGAATCCTCGGTTCCGGCCCTGACTCCACACAAGGTTTTTGGCCCCGGTATCGACGGGAGAGGAATCCCGAGAGGCCCCCTAGCAACTCGCATGGGGACTGGCCTCTCCTGAGGCCACCAGGGCGGGTCCCTGAGGTCCCCGTCGTAACTCGGGAACACCTGCCGCAACTCGAGAAAATCCAGGAAGTTCTCCCGTCCAGGCGAGATGAGGCCTATTTCCGATGAGGCGTCTGGAGACTAATGACACCTAACCTCTGGAACTTCGAAAGGGTCTTTCACACCCTTGCTGCAACTCAAGAAGTTCACCGCCATACCCGTCTCCACTCGAGAGGAAGCACGATGGTCCCGCCCACATCCAGAGGAGCCCCGTTTCCCCCTCGTAGCTCAAGATGAGGGATCCTTTCCCTGCTTTCAACGGGAAAGAATTCCCGGAGTTCCCGTCGCATCTCAAGAGGAGGCACTCTCAACAGGAAAGGCGAAAGGAACTCCATGGTCGTACCACCATTCCAAGAGTCCCCCAGATGTCTCAGTCCATTCCAGAGGAACCTCTTTGCCCTGCACTGGCTCATCTTTCACGCCGAGGATCGACTCACACCACGGTGGCACGTGGGACAGCCCTGTGGGAAAGCCTCGAGGGAAAGCCTCGAGGGAAAACCACAGATCCTTTGATCCACGCGACGGGAAGCGTGACATTGCTGCTACAGCCTGGAAGGAAAGCGCACGTGCATGCCCCCACTCGAGACGAGGCCTGACTCCACTGGGGAGTCTCCAGACGTACCCAAAGATCCATGTCAGCCCATGAGAGGAATCCTCGGTTACGGCCCTGACTCCACACAAGGTTGTTGGCCCCGGTATCGACGGGAGAGGAATCCCGAGAGGCCCCCTAGCAACTCGCATAGGGACTGGCCTCTCCTGAGGCCACCAGGGCGGGTCCCTGAGGTCCCCGTCGTAACTCGAGAACACCTGCCGCAACTCGAGAAAATCCAGGAAGTTCTCCCTTCCAGGCGAGATGAGGCCTATTTCTGATGAGGCGTCTGGAGACTAATGACACCTAACCTCTGGAACTTCGAAAGGGTCTTTCACACCCTTGCTGCAACTCAAGAAGTTCACCGCCATACCCGTCTCCACTCGAGATGAAGCACGATGGTCCCGCCCACATCCAGAGGAGCCCCGTTTTCCCCTCGTAGCTCGAGATGAGGGATCCTTTCCCTGGTTTCAAAGGGAAAGAGTTCCCGGCGTTCCCGTCGCATCTCAAGAGGAGGCACTCTCAACAGGAACGGTGAGAGGAACTCCATGGTCGTACCACCATTCCAAGAGTCCCCCAGATATCTCAGTCCATTCCAGAGGAACCTCTTTGTCCTGCACTGGCTCATCTTTCACGCCGAGGATCGACTCACACCACGGTGGCACGTGGGACAGCCCTGTGGGAAAGCCTGGAGGGAAAACCACAGATCCTTTGATCCATGGGTCGAGAAGCGTGACATTGCTGCTACAGCTTGGAAGGATAGCGCACGTGCATGCCCCCACTCGGGACGAGGCCTGACTCCCCTGCGGAGACTCCAGAAGTACCCAAAGATCCATGTCAGCCCCTGAGAGGAATCCTCGTTTCCGGCCCTGACTCCACACAAGGTTTTTGGCCCCGGTATCGACGGGAGAGGAATTCCGAGAGGCCCCCTAGCAACTCGCATGCGGACTGGCCTCTCCTGAGGCCACCAGGGCGGGTCCCTGAGGTCCCCGTCGTAACTCGAGAACACTTGCCGCATCTCGAGAAAATCCAGGAAATTCTCCCTTCCAGGCGAGAAGAATCCTATTTCCGATGAGGCGTCTGGAGACTAATGACACCTAACCTCTGGAATTTCGAAAGGGTCTTTCAAACCCTTGCTGGAACTCAAGAAGTTCACTTCCATACCCGTCTTCACTCGAGAGGAAGGAGGATGGTCCCGCCCACATCCAGAGGAGCCCCGTTTCCCCCTCGTAGCTCGAGATGAGGGATCCTTTGCCTGCTTTCAACGGGAAAGAATTCCCGGCGTTCCCATCGCATCTCAAGAGGAGGCACTCTCAACAGGAAAGGCGAGAGGAACTCCATGGTGGTACCACCATTCCAAGAGTCCCCCAGATGTCTCAGTCCATTCCAGAGGAAGCTCTTTGCCCTGCACTGGCTCATCTTTCACGCCGAGGATCGACTCACACCACGGTGGCACGTGGGACAGCCCTGTGGGAAAGCCTCGAGGGAAAGCCTCGAGGGAAAACCACAGATCCTATGATCCACGCGACGGGAAGCGTGACATTGCTGCTACAGCCTGGAAGGAAAGTGCACGTGCATGCCCCCTCACGAGACGAGGCCTGTCTCCCCTGGCGAGACTCCAGAAGTACCCAAAGATCCATATCAGCCCCTGAGAGGAATCCTCGGTTCTGGCCCTGACTTCACACAAGGTTTTTGGCCCCGGTATCGACGGGAGAGGAATCCCGAGAGGCCCCCTAGCAACTCGCATGGTGACTGGCCACTCCTGAGGCCACCAGGGCGGGTCCCTGAGGTCCCCGTCGTAACTCGAGAACACCTGCCGCAACTCGAGAAAATCCAGGAAGTTCTCCCTTCCAGGCGAGATGAGGCCTATTTCCGATGAGGCGTCTGGAGACTAATGACACCTAACCTCTGGAACTTCGAAAGGGTCTTTCACACCCTTGCTGCAACTCAAGAAGTTCACCGCCATACCCGTCTCCACTTGAGAGGAAGCACGATGGTCCCGCCCACATCCAGAGGAGCCCCGTTTCCCCCTCGTAGCTCGAGATGAGGGATCCTTTGCCTGCTTTCAACGGGAAAGAATTCCCGGAGTTCCCGTCGCATCTCAATAGGAGGCACTCTCAACAGGAAAGGCGAGAGGAACTCCATGGTCGTACCACCATTCCAAGAGTCCCCCAGATGTCTCAGTCCATTCCAGAGGAACCTCTTTGCCCTGCACTGGCTCATCTTTCACGCCGAGGATCGACTCACACCACGGTGGCACGAGGGACAGCCCTGTGGGAAAGCCTCGAGGGAAAACCACAGATCCTTTGATCCACGCGACGGGAAGCGTGACATTGCTGCTACAGCATGGAAAGAAAACGCACGTGCATGCCCCCACTCGAGACGAGGCCTGACTCCCCTGCGGAGAATCCAGAAGTACCCAAAGATCCATGTCAGCCCCTGAGAGGAATCCTCGTTTCCGGCCCTGACTCCACACAAGGTTTTTGGCCCCGGTATCGACGGGAGAGGAATCCCGAGAGGCCCCCTAGCAACTCGCATGTGGACTGGCCTCTCCTGAGGCCACCAGGGCGGGTCCCTGAGGTCCCCGTCGTAACTCGAGAACACCTGCCGCATCTCGAGAAAATCCAGGAAGTTCTCCCTACCAGGCGAGATGAGGCCTATTTCCGATGAGGCGTCTGGAGACTAATGACACCTAACCTCTGGAACTTCGAAAGGGTCTTTCACACCCTTGCTGCAACTCAAGAAGTTCACTTCCATACCCGTCTCCACTCGAGAGGAAGCAGGATGGTCCCGCCCACATCCAGAGGAGCCCCGTTTCCCCCTCGTAGCTCGAGATGAGGGATCCTTTTCCTGCTTTCAACGGGAAAGTATTCCCGGCGTTCCCGTCGCATCTCAAGAGGAGGCACTCTCAACAGGAAAGGCGAGAGGAACTCCATGATCGTACCACCATTCCAAGAGTCCCTCAGATGTCTCAGTCCATTCCAGAGGAACCTCTTTGCCCTGCACTGGCTCATCTTTCACGCCGAGGATCGACTCACACCACGGTGGCACGTGGGACAGCCCTGTGGGAAAGCCTCGAGGGAAAGCCTCGAGGGAAAACCACAGATCCTATGATCCACGCTTCGGGAAGCGTGACATTGCTGCTAGAGCCTGGAAGGAAAGCGCACGTGCATGCCCCCACTCGAGACGAGGCCTGACTCCCCTGGGGAGACTCCAGAAGTACCCAAAGATCCATGTCAGCCCCTGAGAGGAATCCTCGGTTCCGGCCCTGACTCCACACAAGGTTTTTGGCCCCGGTATCGACGGGAGAGGAATCCCGAGAGGCCCCCTAGCAACTCGCATGGGGACTGGCCTCTCCTGAGGCCACCAGGGCGGGTCCCTGAGGTACCCGTCGTAACTCGAGAACACCTGCCGCAACTCGAGAAAATCCAGGAAATTCTCCCTTCCAGGCGAGATGAGGCCTATTTCCGATGAGGCGTCTGGAGACTAATGACACCTAACCTCTGGAACTTCGAAAGGGTCTTTCACACCCTTGCTGCAACTCAAGAAGTTCACCGCCATACCCGTCTCCACTCGAGAGGAAGCACGATGGTCCCGCCCACATCCAGAGGAGCCCCGTTTCCCCCTCGTAGCTCGAGATGAGGGATCCTTTCCCTGCTTTCAACGGGAAAGTATTCCCGTCATTCCCGTCGCATCTCAAGAGGAGGCACTCTCAACAGGAAAGGCGAGAGGAACTCCATGGTCGTACCACCATTCCAAGAGTCCCCCAGATGTCTCAGTCCATTCCAGAGGAAACTCTTTGCCCTGCACTGGCTCATCTTTCATGCCGAGGATCGACTCACACCACGGTGGCACGTGGGACAGCCCTGAGATAAGCCTCGAGGGAAAGCCTCGAGGGAAAACCACAGATCCTTTGATCCACGCGAAGGGAAGCGTGACATTGCTGCTACAGCCTGGAAGGAAAGCGCACGTGCATGCCCCCACTCGAGACGAGGCCTGACTCCCCTGGGGAGACTCCAGAAGTACCCAAAGATCCATGTCAGCCCCTGAGAGGAATCCTCGGTTCCGGCCCTGACTCCACCCAAGGTTTTTGGCCCCGGTATCGACGGGAGAGGAATCCCGAGAGGCCCCCTAGCAACTCGCATGGGGACTGGCCTCTCCTGAGGCCACCAGGGCGGGTCCCTGAGGTCCCCGTCGTAACTCGAGAACACCTGCCCCAACTCGAGAAAATCCAGGAAGTTCTCCCTTCCAGGCGAGATGAGGCCTATTTCCGATGAGGCGTCTGGAGACTAATGACACCTAACCTCTGGAATTTCGAAAGAGTCTTTCACACCCTTGCTGCAACTCAAGAAGTTCACCGCCATACCCGTATCCACTCGAGAGGAAGCACGATGGTCCCGCCCACATCCAGAGGAGCCCCGTTTCCCCCTCGTAGCTCGAGATGAGGGATCCTTTGCCTGCTTTCAACGGGAAAGAATTCCCGGCGTTCCCGTCGCATCTCAAGAGGAGGCACTCTCAACAGGAAAGGCGAAAGGAACTCCATGGTCGTACCACCATTCCAAGAGTCCCCCAGATGTCTCAGTCCATTCCAGAGGAACCTCTTTGCCCTGCACTGGCTCATCTTTCACGCCGAGGATCGACTCACACCACGGTGGCACGTGGGACAGCCCTGTGGGAAAGCCTCGAGGGAAAGCCTCGAGGGAAAACCACAGATCCTTTGATCCACGCGACGGGAAGCGTGACATTGCTGCTACAGCCTGGAAGGAAAGCGCACGTGCATGCCCCCACTCGAGACGAGGCCTGACTCCACTGGGGAGTCTCCAGACGTACCCAAAGATCCATGTCAGCCCATGAGAGGAATCCTCGGTTACGGCCCTGACTCCACACAAGGTTGTTGGCCCCGGTATCGACGGGAGAGGAATCCCGAGAGGCCCCCTAGCAACTCGCATAGGGACTGGCCTCTCCTGAGGCCACCAGGGCGGGTCCCTGAGGTCCCCGTCGTAACTCGAGAACACCTGCCGCAACTCGAGAAAATCCAGGAAGTTCTCCCTTCCAGGCGAGATGAGGCCTATTTCTGATGAGGCGTCTGGAGACTAATGACACCTAACCTCTGGAACTTCGAAAGGGTCTTTCACACCCTTGCTGCAACTCAAGAAGTTCACCGCCATACCCGTCTCCACTCGAGATGAAGCACGATGGTCCCGCCCACATCCAGAGGAGCCCCGTTTTCCCCTCGTAGCTCGAGATGAGGGATCCTTTCCCTGGTTTCAAAGGGAAAGAGTTCCCGGCGTTCCCGTCGCATCTCAAGAGGAGGCACTCTCAACAGGAACGGTGAGAGGAACTCCATGGTCGTACCACCATTCCAAGAGTCCCCCAGATATCTCAGTCCATTCCAGAGGAACCTCTTTGTCCTGCACTGGCTCATCTTTCACGCCGAGGATCGACTCACACCACGGTGGCACGTGGGACAGCCCTGTGGGAAAGCCTGGAGGGAAAACCACAGATCCTTTGATCCATGGGTCGAGAAGCGTGACATTGCTGCTACAGCTTGGAAGGATAGCGCACGTGCATGCCCCCACTCGAGACGAGGCCTGACTCCCCTGCGGAGACTCCAGAAGTACCCAAAGATCCATGTCAGCCCCTGAGAGGAATCCTCGTTTCCGGCCCTGACTCCACACAAGGTTTTTGGCCCCGGTATCGACGGGAGAGGAATTCCGAGAGGCCCCCTAGCAACTCGCATGCGGACTGGCCTCTCCTGAGGCCACCAGGGCGGGTCCCTGAGGTCCCCGTCGTAACTCGAGAACACCTGCCGCATCTCGAGAAAATCCAGGAAATTCTCCCTTCCAGGCGAGAAGAATCCTATTTCCGATGAGGCGTCTGGAGACTAATGACACCTAACCTCTGGAATTTCGAAAGGGTCTTTCAAACCCTTGCTGGAACTCAAGAAGTTCACTTCCATACCCGTCTTCACTCGAGAGGAAGCAGGATGGTCCCGCCCACATCCAGAGGAGCCCCGTTTCCCCCTCGTAGCTCGAGATGAGGGATCCTTTGCCTGCTTTCAACGGGAAAGAATTCCCGGCGTTCCCATCGCATCTCAAGAGGAGGCACTCTCAACAGGAAAGGCGAGAGGAACTCCATGGTGGTACCACCATTCCAAGAGTCCCCCAGATGTCTCAGTCCATTCCAGAGGAAGCTCTTTGCCCTGCACTGGCTCATCTTTCACGCCGAGGATCGACTCACACCACGGTGGCACGTGGGACAGCCCTGTGGGAAAGCCTCGAGGGAAAGCCTCGAGGGAAAACCACAGATCCTATGATCCACGCTTCGGGAAGCGTGACATTGCTGCTAGAGCCTGGAAGGAAAGCGCACGTGCATGCCCCCACTCGAGACGAGGCCTGACTCCCCTGGGGAGACTCCAGAAGTACCCAAAGATCCATGTCAGCCCCTGAGAGGAATCCTCGGTTCCGGCCCTGACTCCACACAAGGTTTTTGGCCCCGGTATCGACGGGAGAGGAATCCCGAGAGGCCCCCTAGCAACTCGCATGGGGACTGGCCTCTCCTGAGGCCACCAGGGCGGGTCCCTGAGGTACCCGTCGTAACTCGAGAACACCTGCCGCAACTCGAGAAAATCCAGGAAATTCTCCCTTCCAGGCGAGATGAGGCCTATTTCCGATGAGGCGTCTGGAGACTAATGACACCTAACCTCTGGAACTTCGAAAGGGTCTTTCACACCCTTGCTGCAACTCAAGAAGTTCACCGCCATACCCGTCTCCACTCGAGAGGAAGCACGATGGTCCCGCCCACATCCAGAGGAGCCCCGTTTCCCCCTCGTAGCTCGAGATGAGGGATCCTTTCCCTGCTTTCAACGGGAAAGTATTCCCGTCATTCCCGTCGCATCTCAAGAGGAGGCACTCTCAACAGGAAAGGCGAGAGGAACTCCATGGTCGTACCACCATTCCAAGAGTCCCCCAGATGTCTCAGTCCATTCCAGAGGAAACTCTTTGCCCTGCACTGGCTCATCTTTCATGCCGAGGATCGACTCACACCACGGTGGCACGTGGGACAGCCCTGAGATAAGCCTCGAGGGAAAGCCTCGAGGGAAAACCACAGATCCTTTGATCCACGCGAAGGGAAGCGTGACATTGCTGCTACAGCCTGGAAGGAAAGCGCACGTGCATGCCCCCACTCGAGACGAGGCCTGACTCCCCTGGGGAGACTCCAGAAGTACCCAAAGATCCATGTCAGCCCCTGAGAGGAATCCTCGGTTCCGGCCCTGACTCCACCCAAGGTTTTTGGCCCCGGTATCGACGGGAGAGGAATCCCGAGAGGCCCCCTAGCAACTCGCATGGGGACTGGCCTCTCCTGAGGCCACCAGGGCGGGTCCCTGAGGTCCCCGTCGTAACTCGAGAACACCTGCCCCAACTCGAGAAAATCCAGGAAGTTCTCCCTTCCAGGCGAGATGAGGCCTATTTCCGATGAGGCGTCTGGAGACTAATGACACCTAACCTCTGGAATTTCGAAAGAGTCTTTCACACCCTTGCTGCAACTCAAGAAGTTCACCGCCATACCCGTATCCACTCGAGAGGAAGCACGATGGTCCCGCCCACATCCAGAGGAGCCCCGTTTCCCCCTCGTAGCTCGAGATGAGGGATCCTTTGCCTGCTTTCAACGGGAAAGAATTCCCGGCGTTCCCGTCGCATCTCAAGAGGAGGCACTCTCAACAGGAAAGGCGAAAGGAACTCCATGGTCGTACCACCATTCCAAGAGTCCCCCAGATGTCTCAGTCCATTCCAGAGGAACCTCTTTGCCCTGCACTGGCTCATCTTTCACGCCGAGGATCGACTCACACCACGGTGGCACGTGGGACAGCCCTGTGGGAAAGCCTCGAGGGAAAGCCTCGAGGGAAAACCACAGATCCTTTGATCCACGCGACGGGAAGCGTGACATTGCTGCTACAGCCTGGAAGGAAAGCGCACGTGCATGCCCCCACTCGAGACGAGGCCTGACTCCACTGGGGAGTCTCCAGACGTACCCAAAGATCCATGTCAGCCCATGAGAGGAATCCTCGGTTACGGCCCTGACTCCACACAAGGTTGTTGGCCCCGGTATCGACGGGAGAGGAATCCCGAGAGGCCCCCTAGCAACTCGCATAGGGACTGGCCTCTCCTGAGGCCACCAGGGCGGGTCCCTGAGGTCCCCGTCGTAACTCGAGAACACCTGCCGCAACTCGAGAAAATCCAGGAAGTTCTCCCTTCCAGGCGAGATGAGGCCTATTTCTGATGAGGCGTCTGGAGACTAATGACACCTAACCTCTGGAACTTCGAAAGGGTCTTTCACACCCTTGCTGCAACTCAAGAAGTTCACCGCCATACCCGTCTCCACTCGAGATGAAGCACGATGGTCCCGCCCACATCCAGAGGAGCCCCGTTTTCCCCTCGTAGCTCGAGATGAGGGATCCTTTCCCTGGTTTCAAAGGGAAAGAGTTCCCGGCGTTCCCGTCGCATCTCAAGAGGAGGCACTCTCAACAGGAACGGTGAGAGGAACTCCATGGTCGTACCACCATTCCAAGAGTCCCCCAGATATCTCAGTCCATTCCAGAGGAACCTCTTTGTCCTGCACTGGCTCATCTTTCACGCCGAGGATCGACTCACACCACGGTGGCACGTGGGACAGCCCTGTGGGAAAGCCTGGAGGGAAAACCACAGATCCTTTGATCCATGGGTCGAGAAGCGTGACATTGCTGCTACAGCTTGGAAGGATAGCGCACGTGCATGCCCCCACTCGAGACGAGGCCTGACTCCCCTGCGGAGACTCCAGAAGTACCCAAAGATCCATGTCAGCCCCTGAGAGGAATCCTCGTTTCCGGCCCTGACTCCACACAAGGTTTTTGGCCCCGGTATCGACGGGAGAGGAATTCCGAGAGGCCCCCTAGCAACTCGCATGCGGACTGGCCTCTCCTGAGGCCACCAGGGCGGGTCCCTGAGGTCCCCGTCGTAACTCGAGAACACCTGCCGCATCTCGAGAAAATCCAGGAAATTCTCCCTTCCAGGCGAGAAGAATCCTATTTCCGATGAGGCGTCTGGAGACTAATGACACCTAACCTCTGGAATTTCGAAAGGGTCTTTCAAACCCTTGCTGGAACTCAAGAAGTTCACTTCCATACCCGTCTTCACTCGAGAGGAAGCAGGATGGTCCCGCCCACATCCAGAGGAGCCCCGTTTCCCCCTCGTAGCTCGAGATGAGGGATCCTTTGCCTGCTTTCAACGGGAAAGAATTCCCGGCGTTCCCATCGCATCTCAAGAGGAGGCACTCTCAACAGGAAAGGCGAGAGGAACTCCATGGTGGTACCACCATTCCAAGAGTCCCCCAGATGTCTCAGTCCATTCCAGAGGAAGCTCTTTGCCCTGCACTGGCTCATCTTTCACGCCGAGGATCGACTCACACCACGGTGGCACGTGGGACAGCCCTGTGGGAAAGCCTCGAGGGAAAGCCTCGAGGGAAAACCACAGATCCTATGATCCACGCGACGGGAAGCGTGACATTGCTGCTACAGCCTGGAAGGAAAGTGCACGTGCATGCCCCCTCACGAGACGAGGCCTGTCTCCCCTGGCGAGACTCCAGAAGTACCCAAAGATCCATATCAGCCCCTGAGAGGAATCCTCGGTTCTGGCCCTGACTTCACACAAGGTTTTTGGCCCCGGTATCGACGGGAGAGGAATCCCGAGAGGCCCCCTAGCAACTCGCATGGTGACTGGCCACTCCTGAGGCCACCAGGGCGGGTCCCTGAGGTCCCCGTCGTAACTCGAGAACACCTGCCGCAACTCGAGAAAATCCAGGAAGTTCTCCCTTCCAGGCGAGATGAGGCCTATTTCCGATGAGGCGTCTGGAGACTAATGACACCTAACCTCTGGAACTTCGAAAGGGTCTTTCACACCCTTGCTGCAACTCAAGAAGTTCACCGCCATACCCGTCTCCACTTGAGAGGAAGCACGATGGTCCCGCCCACATCCAGAGGAGCCCCGTTTCCCCCTCGTAGCTCGAGATGAGGGATCCTTTGCCTGCTTTCAACGGGAAAGAATTCCCGGAGTTCCCGTCGCATCTCAATAGGAGGCACTCTCAACAGGAAAGGCGAGAGGAACTCCATGGTCGTACCACCATTCCAAGAGTCCCCCAGATGTCTCAGTCCATTCCAGAGGAACCTCTTTGCCCTGCACTGGCTCATCTTTCACGCCGAGGATCGACTCACACCACGGTGGCACGTGGGACAGCCCTGTGGGAAAGCCTCGAGGGAAAACCACAGATCCTTTGATCCACGCGACGGGAAGCGTGACATTGCTGCTACAGCATGGAAAGAAAACGCACGTGCATGCCCCCACTCGAGACGAGGCCTGACTCCCCTGCGGAGAATCCAGAAGTACCCAAAGATCCATGTCAGCCCCTGAGAGGAATCCTCGTTTCCGGCCCTGACTCCACACAAGGTTTTTGGCCCCGGTATCGACGGGAGAGGAATCCCGAGAGGCCCCCTAGCAACTCGCATGTGGACTGGCCTCTCCTGAGGCCACCAGGGCGGGTCCCTGAGGTCCCCGTCGTAACTCGAGAACACCTGCCGCATCTCGAGAAAATCCAGGAAGTTCTCCCTACCAGGCGAGATGAGGCCTATTTCCGATGAGGCGTCTGGAGACTAATGACACCTAACCTCTGGAACTTCGAAAGGGTCTTTCACACCCTTGCTGCAACTCAAGAAGTTCACTTCCATACCCGTCTCCACTCGAGAGGAAGCAGGATGGTCCCGCCCACATCCAGAGGAGCCCCGTTTCCCCCTCGTAGCTCGAGATGAGGGATCCTTTTCCTGCTTTCAACGGGAAAGTATTCCCGGCGTTCCCGTCGCATCTCAAGAGGAGGCACTCTCAACAGGAAAGGCGAGAGGAACTCCATGATCGTACCACCATTCCAAGAGTCCCTCAGATGTCTCAGTCCATTCCAGAGGAACCTCTTTGCCCTGCACTGGCTCATCTTTCACGCCGAGGATCGACTCACACCACGGTGGCACGTGGGACAGCCCTGTGGGAAAGCCTCGAGGGAAAGCCTCGAGGGAAAACCACAGATCCTATGATCCACGCTTCAGGAAGCGTGACATTGCTGCTAGAGCCTGGAAGGAAAGCGCACGTGCATGCCCCCACTCGAGACGAGGCCTGACTCCCCTGGGGAGACTCCAGAAGTACCCAAAGATCCATGTCAGCCCCTGAGAGGAATCCTCGGTTCCGGCCCTGACTCCACACAAGGTTTTTGGCCCCGGTATCGACGGGAGAGGAATCCCGAGAGGCCCCCTAGCAACTCGCATGGGGACTGGCCTCTCCTGAGGCCACCAGGGCGGGTCCCTGAGGTACCCGTCGTAACTCGAGAACACCTGCCGCAACTCGAGAAAATCCAGGAAATTCTCCCTTCCAGGCGAGATGAGGCCTATTTCCGATGAGGCGTCTGGAGACTAATGACACCTAACCTCTGGAACTTCGAAAGGGTCTTTCACACCCTTGCTGCAACTCAAGAAGTTCACCGCCATACCCGTCTCCACTCGAGAGGAAGCACGATGGTCCCGCCCACATCCAGAGGAGCCCCGTTTCCCCCTCGTAGCTCGAGATGAGGGATCCTTTCCCTGCTTTCAACGGGAAAGTATTCCCGTCATTCCCGTCGCATCTCAAGAGGAGGCACTCTCAACAGGAAAGGCGAGAGGAACTCCATGGTCGTACCACCATTCCAAGAGTCCCCCAGATGTCTCAGTCCATTCCAGAGGAAACTCTTTGCCCTGCACTGGCTCATCTTTCATGCCGAGGATCGACTCACACCACGGTGGCACGTGGGACAGCCCTGAGATAAGCCTCGAGGGAAAGCCTCGAGGGAAAACCACAGATCCTTTGATCCACGCGAAGGGAAGCGTGACATTGCTGCTACAGCCTGGAAGGAAAGCGCACGTGCATGCCCCCACTCGAGACGAGGCCTGACTCCCCTGGGGAGACTCCAGAAGTACCCAAAGATCCATGTCAGCCCCTGAGAGGAATCCTCGGTTCCGGCCCTGACTCCACCCAAGGTTTTTGGCCCCGGTATCGACGGGAGAGGAATCCCGAGAGGCCCCCTAGCAACTCGCATGGGGACTGGCCTCTCCTGAGGCCACCAGGGCGGGTCCCTGAGGTCCCCGTCGTAACTCGAGAACACCTGCCCCAACTCGAGAAAATCCAGGAAGTTCTCCCTTCCAGGCGAGATGAGGCCTATTTCCGATGAGGCGTCTGGAGACTAATGACACCTAACCTCTGGAATTTCGAAAGAGTCTTTCACACCCTTGCTGCAACTCAAGAAGTTCACCGCCATACCCGTATCCACTCGAGAGGAAGCACGATGGTCCCGCCCACATCCAGAGGAGCCCCGTTTCCCCCTCGTAGCTCGAGATGAGGGATCCTTTGCCTGCTTTCAACGGGAAAGAATTCCCGGCGTTCCCGTCGCATCTCAAGAGGAGGCACTCTCAACAGGAAAGGCGAAAGGAACTCCATGGTCGTACCACCATTCCAAGAGTCCCCCAGATGTCTCAGTCCATTCCAGAGGAACCTCTTTGCCCTGCACTGGCTCATCTTTCACGCCGAGGATCGACTCACACCACGGTGGCACGTGGGACAGCCCTGTGGGAAAGCCTCGAGGGAAAGCCTCGAGGGAAAACCACAGATCCTTTGATCCACGCGACGGGAAGCGTGACATTGCTGCTACAGCCTGGAAGGAAAGCGCACGTGCATGCCCCCACTCGAGACGAGGCCTGACTCCACTGGGGAGTCTCCAGACGTACCCAAAGATCCATGTCAGCCCATGAGAGGAATCCTCGGTTACGGCCCTGACTCCACACAAGGTTGTTGGCCCCGGTATCGACGGGAGAGGAATCCCGAGAGGCCCCCTAGCAACTCGCATAGGGACTGGCCTCTCCTGAGGCCACCAGGGCGGGTCCCTGAGGTCCCCGTCGTAACTCGAGAACACCTGCCGCAACTCGAGAAAATCCAGGAAGTTCTCCCTTCCAGGCGAGATGAGGCCTATTTCTGATGAGGCGTCTGGAGACTAATGACACCTAACCTCTGGAACTTCGAAAGGGTCTTTCACACCCTTGCTGCAACTCAAGAAGTTCACCGCCATACCCGTCTCCACTCGAGATGAAGCACGATGGTCCCGCCCACATCCAGAGGAGCCCCGTTTTCCCCTCGTAGCTCGAGATGAGGGATCCTTTCCCTGGTTTCAAAGGGAAAGAGTTCCCGGCGTTCCCGTCGCATCTCAAGAGGAGGCACTCTCAACAGGAACGGTGAGAGGAACTCCATGGTCGTACCACCATTCCAAGAGTCCCCCAGATATCTCAGTCCATTCCAGAGGAACCTCTTTGTCCTGCACTGGCTCATCTTTCACGCCGAGGATCGACTCACACCACGGTGGCACGTGGGACAGCCCTGTGGGAAAGACTCGAGGGAAAACCACAGATCCTTTGATCCACGCGACGGGAAGCGTGACATTGCTGCTACAGCCTGGAAGGAAAGTGCACGTGCATGCCCCCACTCGAGACGAGGCCTGACTCCCCTGGGGAGACTCCAGAAGTACCCAAAGATCCATGTCAGCCCCTGAGAGGAATCCTCGGTTCCGCCCCTGACTGTACACAAGGTTTTTGGCCCCGGTATCGACGGGAGAGGAATCCCGAGAGGCCCCCTAGCAACTCGCATAGGGACTGGCCTCTCCTGAGGCCACCAGTGCGGGTTCCTGAGGTCCCCGTCATAACTCGAGAACACCTGCCGCAACTCGAGAAAATCCAGGAAGTTCTCCCTTCCAGGCGAGATGAGGCCTATTTCCTATGAGGCGTCTGGAGACTAATGACACCTAACCTCTGGAACTTCGAAAGGGTCTTTCACACCCTTGCTGCAACTCAAGAAGTTCACCACCATACCCGTCTCCACTAGAGAGGAAGCACGATGGTCCCGCCCACATCCAGAGGAGCCCCGTTTCCCCCTCGTAGCTCGAGATGAGGGATCCTTTTCCTGCTTTCAACGGGAAAGAATTCCCGGCGTTCCCGTCGCATCTCAAGAGGAGGCACTCTCAACAGGAAAGGCGAGAGGAACTCCATGGTCGTACCACCATTCCAAGAGTCCCCCAGATGTCTCAGTCCATTCCAGAGGAACCTCTTTGCCCTGCACTGGCTCATCTTTCACGCCGAGGATCGACTCACACCACGGTGGCACGTGGGACAGCCCTGTGGGAAAGCCTCGAGGGAAAGCCTCGAGGGAAAACCACAGATCCTTTGATCCACGCGACGGGAAGCGTGACATTGCTGCTACAGCCTGGAAGGAAAGCGCACGTGCATGCCCCCACTCGAGACGAGGCCTGACTCCCCTGGGGGGACTCCAGAAGAACCCAAAGATCCATGTCAGCCCCTGAGAGGAATCCTCGGTTCCGGCCCTGACTCCATACAAAGTTTTTGGCCCCGGTATCGACGGGAGAGGAATCCCGAGAGGCCCCCTAGCAACTCGCATGGGGACTGGCCTCTCCTGAGGCCACCAGGGCGGGTCCCTGAGGTCCCCGTCGTAACTCGAGAACACCTGCCCCAACTCGAGAAAATCCAGGAAGTTCTCCCTTCCAGGCGAGATGAGGCCTATTTCCGATGAGGCGTCTGGAGACTAATGACACCTAACCTCTGGAACTTCGAAAGGGTCTTTCACACCCTTGCTGCAACTCAAGAAGTTCACCGCCATACCCGTCTCCACTCGAGAGGAAGCATGATGGTCCCGCCCACATCCAAAGGAGCCCCGTTTCCCCCTCGGAGCTCGAGATGATGGATCCTTTCCCTGCTTTCAACGGGGAAGAATCCCCGGCGTTCCCGTCGCATCTCAAGAGGAGGCACTCTCAACAGGAAAGGCGAGAGGAACTCCATGGTCGTACCACCATTCCAAGAGTCCCCCAGATGTCTCAGTCCATTCCAGAGGAACCTCTTTGCCCTGCACTGGCTCATCTTTCACGCCGAGGATCGACTCACACCACGGTGGCACGTGGGACAGCCCTGTGGGAAAGCCTCGAGGGAAAGCCTCGAGGGAAAACCACAGATCCTTTGATCCACGCGACGGGAAGCGTGACATTGCTGCTACAGCCTGGAAGAAAAGCGCACGTGCATGCCCCCACTCGAGACGAGGCCTGACTCCACTGGGGAGTCTCCAGACGTACCCAAAGATCCATGTCAGCCCATGAGAGGAATCCTCGGTTACGGCCCTGACTCCACACAAGGTTGTTGGCCCCGGTATCGACGGGAGAGGAATCCCGAGAGGCCCCCTAGCAACTCGCATAGGGACTGGCCTCTCCTGAGGCCACCAGGGCGGGTCCCTGAGGTCCCCGTCGTAACTCGAGAACACCTGCCGCAACTCGAGAAAATCCAGGAAGTTCTCCCTTCCAGGCGAGATGAGGCCTATTTCTGATGAGGCGTCTGGAGACTAATGACACCTAACCTCTGGAACTTCGAAAGGGTCTTTCACACCCTTGCTGCAACTCAAGAAGTTCACCGCCATACCCGTCTCCACTCGAGATGAAGCACGATGGTCCCGCCCACATCCAGAGGAGCCCCGTTTTCCCCTCGTAGCTCGAGATGAGGGATCCTTTCCCTGGTTTCAAAGGGAAAGAGTTCCCGGCGTTCCCGTCGCATCTCAAGAGGAGGCACTCTCAACAGGAACGGTGAGAGGAACTCCATGGTCGTACCACCATTCCAAGAGTCCCCCAGATATCTCAGTCCATTCCAGAGGAACCTCTTTGTCCTGCACTGGCTCATCTTTCACGCCGAGGATCGACTCACACCACGGTGGCACGTGGGACAGCCCTGTGGGAAAGCCTCGAGGGAAAACCACAGATCCTTTGATCCACGCGACGGGAAGCGTGACATTGCTGCTACAGCCTGGAAGGAAAGCGCACGTGCATGCCCCCACTCGAGACGAGGCCTGACTCCCCTGGGGGGACTCCAGAAGAACCCAAAGATCCATGTCAGCCCCTGAGAGAAATCCTCGGTTCCGGCCCTGACTCCATACAAAGTTTTTGGCCCCGGTATCGACGGGAGAGGAATCCCGAGAGGCCCCCTAGCAACTCGCATGGGGACTGGCCTCTCCTGAGGCCACCAGGGCGGGTCCCTGAGGTCCCCGTCGTAACTCGAGAACACCTGCCCCAACTCGAGAAAATCCAGGAAGTTCTCCCTTCCAGGCGAGATGAGGCCTATTTCCGATGAGGCGTCTGGAGACTAATGACACCTAACCTCTGGAACTTCGAAAGGGTCTTTCACACCCTTGCTGCAACTCAAGAAGTACACCGCCATACCCGTCTCCACTCGAGAGGAAGCATGATGGTCCCGCCCACATCCCGAGGAGCCCGGTTTCCCCCTCGTAGCTCGAGATGAGGGATCCTTTCCCTGCTTTCAACGGGAAAGAATTCCCGGAGTTCCCGTCACAACTCAAGAGGAGGCACTCTCAACAGGAAAGGCGAGAGGAACTCCATGGTCGTACCACCATTCCAAGAGTCCCCCAGATGTCTCAGTCCATTCCAGAGGAACCTCTTTGCCCTGCACTGGCTCATCTTTCACGCCGAGGATCGACTCACACCACGGTGGCACGTGGGAGAGCCCTGTGGGAAAGCCTCGAGGGAAAGCCTCGAGGGAAAACCACAGATCCTTTGATCCACGCGACGGGAAGCGTGACATTGCTGCTACAGCCTGGAAGGAAAGCACACGTGCATGCCCCCACTCGAGACGAGGCCTGACTCCCCTGGTGAGACTCCAGAAGTACCCAAAGATCCATGTCAGCCCCTGAGAGGAATCCTCGGTTCCGGCCCTGACTCCACACAAGGTTTTTGGCCCCGGTATCGACGGGAGAGGAATCCCGAGAGGCCCCCTAGCAACTCGCATGGGGACTGGCCTCTCCTGAGGCCACCAGGGCGGGTCCCTGAGGTCCCCGTCGTAACTCGGGAACACCTGCCGCAACTCGAGAAAATCCAGGAAGTTCTCCCTTCCAGGCGAGATGAGGCCTATTTCCGATGAGGCGTCTGGAGACTAATGACACCTAACCTCTGGAACTTCGAAAGGGTCTTTCACACCCTTGCTGCAACTCAAGAAGTTCACCGCCATACCCGTCTCCACTCGAGAGGAAGCACGATGGTCCCACCCACATCCAGAGGAGCCCCGTTTCCCCCTCGTAGCTCAAGATGAGGGATCCTTTCCCTGCTTTCAACGGGAAAGAATTCCCGGAGTTCCCGTCGCATCTCAAGAGGAGGCACTCTCAACAGGAAAGGCGAGAGGAACTCCATGGTCGTACCACCATTCCAAGAGTCCCCCAGATGTCTCAGTCCATTCCAGAGGAACCTCTTTGCCCTGCACTGGCTCATCTTTCACGCCGAGGATCGACTCACACCACGGTGGCACGTGGGACAGCCCTGTGGGAAAGCCTGGAGGGAAAACCACAGATCCTTTGATCCATGGGTCGAGAAGCGTGACATTGCTGCTACAGCTTGGAAGGATAGCGCACGTGCATGCCCCCACTCGAGACGAGGCCTGACTCCCCTGCGGAGACTCCAGAAGTACCCAAAGATCCATGTCAGCCCCTGAGAGGAATCCTCGTTTCCGGCCCTGACTCCACACAAGGTTTTTGGCCCCGGTATCGACGGGAGAGGAATTCCGAGAGGCCCCCTAGCAACTCGCATGTGGACTGGCCTCTCCTGAGGCCACCAGGGCGGGTCCCTGAGGTCCCCGTCGTAACTCGAGAACACCTGCCGCATCTCGAGAAAATCCAGGAAATTCTCCCTTCCAGGCGAGAAGAATCCTATTTCCGATGAGGCGTCTGGAGACTAATGACACCTAACCTCTGGAATTTCGAAAGGGTCTTTCAAACCCTTGCTGGAACTCAAGAAGTTCACTTCCATACCCGTCTCCACTCGAGAGGAAGCAGGATGGAACCGCCCACATCCAGAGGAGCCCCGTTTCCCCCTCGTAGCTCGAGATGAGGGATCCTTTGCCTGGTTTCAACGGGAAAGAATTCCCGGCGTTCCCATCGCATCTCAAGAGGAGGCACTCTCAACAGGAAAGGCGAGAGGAACTCCATGGTGGTACCACCATTCCAAGAGTCCCCCAGATGTCTCAGTCCATTCCAGAGGAAGCTCTTTGCCCTGCACTGGCTCATCTTTCACGCCGAGGATCGACTCACACCACGGTGGCACGTGGGACAGCCCTGTGGGAAAGCCTCGAGGGAAAGCCTCGAGGGAAAACCACAGATCCTATGATCCACACGACGGGAAGCGTGACATTGCTGCTACAGCCTGGAAGGAAAGTGCACGTGCATGCCCCCTCACGAGACGAGGCCTGTCTCCCCTGGCGAGACACCAGAAGTACCCAAAGATCCATATCAGCCCCTGAGAGGAATCCTCGGTTCTGGCCCTGACTCCACACAAGGTTTTTGGCCCCGGTATCGACGGGAGAGGAATCCCGAGAGGCCCCCTAGCAACTCGCATGGTGACTGGCCACTCCTGAGGCCACCAGGGCGGGTCCCTGAGGTCCCCGTCGTAACTCGAGAACACCTGCCGCAACTCGAGAAAATCCAGGAAGTTCTCCCTTCCAGGTGAGATGAGGCCTATTTCCGATGAGGCGTCTGGAGACTAATGACACCTAACCTCTGGAACTTCGAAAGGGTCTTTCACACCCTTGCTGCAACTCAAGAAGTTCACCGCCATACCCGTCTCCACTTGAGAGGAAGCACGATGGTCCCGCCCACATCCAGAGGAGCCCCGTTTCCCCCTCGTAGCTCGAGATGAGGGATCCTTTGCCTGCTTTGAACGGGAAAGAATTCCCGGAGTTCCCGTCGCATCTCAAGAGGAGGCACTCTCAACAGGAAAGGCGAGAGGAACTCCATGGTCGTACCACCATTCCAAGAGTCCCCCAGATGTCTCAGTCCATTCCAGAGGAACCTCTTTGCCCTGCACTGGCTCATCTTTCACGCCGAGGATCGACTCACACCACGGTGGCACGTGGGACAGCCCTGTGGGAAAGCCTCGAGGGAAAGCCTCGAGGGAAAACCACAGATCCTTTGATCCACGCGACGGGAAGCGTGACATTGCTGCTACAGCCTGGAAGGAAAGCGCACGTGCATGCCCCCACTCGAGACGAGGCCTGACTCCACTGGGGAGTCTCCAGACGTACCCAAAGATCCATGTCAGCCCATGAGAGGAATCCTCGGTTACGGCCCTGACTCCACACAAGGTTGTTGGCCCCGGTATCGACGGGAGAGGAATCCCGAGAGGCCCCCTAGCAACTCGCATAGGGACTGGCCTCTCCTGAGGCCACCAGGGCGGGTCCCTGAGGTCCCCGTCGTAACTCGAGAACACCTGCCGCAACTCGAGAAAATCCAGGAAGTTCTCCCTTCCAGGCGAGATGAGGCCTATTTCTGATGAGGCGTCTGGAGACTAATGACACCTAACCTCTGGAACTTCGAAAGGGTCTTTCACACCCTTGCTGCAACTCAAGAAGTTCACCGCCATACCCGTCTCCACTCGAGATGAAGCACGATGGTCCCGCCCACATCCAGAGGAGCCCCGTTTTCCCCTCGTAGCTCGAGATGAGGGATCCTTTCCCTGGTTTCAAAGGGAAAGAGTTCCCGGCGTTCCCGTCGCATCTCAAGAGGAGGCACTCTCAACAGGAACGGTGAGAGGAACTCCATGGTCGTACCACCATTCCAAGAGTCCCCCAGATATCTCAGTCCATTCCAGAGGAACCTCTTTGTCCTGCACTGGCTCATCTTTCACGCCGAGGATCGACTCACACCACGGTGGCACGTGGGACAGCCCTGTGGGAAAGCCTCGAGGGAAAACCACAGATCCTTTGATCCACGCGACGGGAAGCGTGACATTGCTGCTACAGCCTGGAAGGAAAGTGCACGTGCATGCCCCCACTCGAGACGAGGCCTGACTCCCCTGGGGAGACTCCAGAAGTACCCAAAGATCCATGTCAGCCCCTGAGAGGAATCCTCGGTTCCGGCCCTGACTGTACACAAGGTTTTTGGCCCCGGTATCGACGGGAGAGGAATCCCGAGAGGCCCCCTAGCAACTCGCATAGGGACTGGCCTCTCCTGAGGCCACCAGTGCGGGTTCCTGAGGTCCCCGTCATAACTCGAGAACACCTGCCGCAACTCGAGAAAATCCAGGAAGTTCTCCCTTCCAGGCGAGATGAGGCCTATTTCCTATGAGGCGTCTGGAGACTAATGACACCTAACCTCTGGAACTTCGAAAGGGTCTTTCACACCCTTGCTGCAACTCAAGAAGTTCACCACCATACCCGTCTCCACTAGAGAGGAAGCACGATGGTCCCGCCCACATCCAGAGGAGCCCCGTTTCCCCCTCGTAGCTCGAGATGAGGGATCCTTTTCCTGCTTTCAACGGGAAATAATTCCCGGCGTTCCCGTCGCATCTCAAGAGGAGGCACTCTCAACAGGAAAGGCGAGAGGAACTCCATGGTCGTACCACCATTCCAAGAGTCCCCCAGATGTCTCAGTCCATTCCAGAGGAACCTCTTTGCCCTGCACTGGCTCATCTTTCACGCCGAGGATCGACTCACACCACGGTGGCACGTGGGACAGCCCTGTGGGAAAGCCTCGAGGGAAAGCCTCGAGGGAAAACCACAGATCCTTTGATCCACGCGACGGGAAGCGTGACATTGCTGCTACAGCCTGGAAGGAAAGCGCACGTGCATGCCCCCACTCGAGACGAGGCCTGACTCCCCTGGGGGGACTCCAGAAGAACCCAAAGATCCATGTCAGCCCCTGAGAGGAATCCTCGGTTCCGGCCCTGACTCCATACAAAGTTTTTGGCCCCGGTATCGACGGGAGAGGAATCCCGAGAGGCCCCCTAGCAACTCGCATGGGGACTGGCCTCTCCTGAGGCCACCAGGGCGGGTCCCTGAGGTCCCCGTCGTAACTCGAGAACACCTGCCCCAACTCGAGAAAATCCAGGAAGTTCTCCCTTCCAGGTGAGATGAGGCCTATTTCCGATGAGGCGTCTGGAGACTAATGACACCTAACCTCTGGAACTTCGAAAGGGTCTTTCACACCCTTGCTGCAACTCAAGAAGTTCACCGCCATACCCGTCTCCACTCGAGAGGAAGCATGATGGTCCCGCCCACATCCAAAGGAGCCCCGTTTCCCCCTCGGAGCTCGAGATCATGGATCCTTTCCCTGCTTTCAACGGGGAAGAATCCCCGGCGTTCCCGTCGCATCTCAAGAGGAGGCACTCTCAACAGGAAAGGCGAGAGGAACTCCATGGTCGTACCACCATTCCAAGAGTCCCCCAGATGTCTCAGTCCATTCCAGAGGAACCTCTTTGCCCTGCACTGGCTCATCTTTCACGCCGAGGATCGACTCACACCACGGTGGCACGTGGGACAGCCCTGTGGGAAAGCCTCGAGGGAAAGCCTCGAGGCAAAACCACAGATCCTTTGATGCACGCGACGGGAAGCGTGACATTGCTGCTACAGCCTGGAAGGAAAGCACACGTGCATGCCCCCACTCGAGACGAGGCCTGACTCCCCTGGGGAGACTCCAGAAGTACCCAAAGATTCATGTCAGCCCCTGAGAGGAATCCTCGGTTCCAGCCCTGACTCCACACAAGGTTTTTGGCCCCGGTATCGACGGGAGAGGAATCCCGAGAGGCCCCCTAGCAACTCGCATAGGGACTGGCCTCTCCTGAGGCCACCAGGGCGGGTCCCTGAGGTCCCCGTCGTAACTCGAGAACACCTGCCGCAACTCGAGAAAATCCAGGAAGTTCTCCCTTCCAGGCGAGATGAGGCCTATTTCCGATGAGGCGTCTGGAGACTAATGACACCCAACCTCTGGAACTTCGAAAGGGTCTTTCACACCCTTGCTGCAACTCAAGAAGTTCACCGACATACCCGTGTCCACTCGAGAGGAAGCACGATGGTCCCGCCCACATCCCGAGGAGCCCGGTTTCCCCCTCGTAGCTCGAGATGAGGGATCCTTTCCCTGCTTTCAACGGGAAAGAATTCCCGGAGTTCCCGTCACAACTCAAGAGGAGGCACTCTCAACAGGAAAGGCGAGAGGAACTCCATGGTCGTACCACCATTCCAAGAGTCCCCCAGATGTCTCAGTCCATTCCAGAGGAACCTCTTTGCCCTGCACTGGCTCATCTTTCACGCCGAGGATCGACTCACACCACGGTGGCACGTGGGACAGCCCTGTGGGAAAGCCGCGAGGGAAAGCCTCGAGGGAAAACCACAGATCCTTTGATCCACGCGACGGGAAGCGTGACATTGCTGCTACAGCCTGGAAGGAAAGCACACGTGCATGCCCCCACTCGAGACGAGGCCTGACTCCCCTGGTGAGACTCCAGAAGTACCCAAAGATCCATGTCAGCCCCTGAGAGGAATCCTCGGTTCCAGCCCTGACTCCACACAAGGTTTTTGGCCCCGGTATCGACGGGAGAGGAATCCCGAGAGGCCCCCTAGCAACTCGCATGGTGACTGGCCACTCCTGAGGCCACCAGGGCGGGTCCCTGAGGTCCCCGTCGTAACTCGAGAACACCTGCCGCAACTCGAGAAAATCCAGGAAGTTCTCCCTTCCAGGTGAGATGAGGCCTATTTCCGATGAGGCGTCTGGAGACTAATGACACCTAACCTCTGGAACTTCGAAAGGGTCTTTCACACCCTTGCTGCAACTCAAGAAGTTCACCGCCATACCCGTCTCCACTTGAGAGGAAGCACGATGGTCCCGCCCACATCCAGAGGAGCCCCGTTTCCCCCTCGTAGCTCGAGATGAGGGATCCTTTGCCTGCTTTCAACGGGAAAGAATTCCCGGAGTTCCCGTCGCATCTCAAGAGGAGGCACTCTCAACAGGAAAGGCGAGAGGAACTCCATGGTCGTACCACCATTCCAAGAGTCCCCCAGATGTCTCAGTCCATTCCAGAGGAACCTCTTTGCCCTGCACTGGCTCATCTTTCACGCCGAGGATCGACTCACACCACGGTGGCACGTGGGACAGCCCTGTGGGAAAGCCTCGAGGGAAAACCACAGATCCTTTGATCCACGCGACGGGAAGCGTGACATTGCTGCTACAGCATGGAAAGAAAACGCACGTGCATGCCCCCACTCGAGACGAGGCCTGACTCCCCTGCGGAGACTCCAGAAGTACCCAAAGATCCATGTCAGCCCCTGAGAGGAATCCTCGTTTCCGGCCCTGACTCCACACAAGGTTTTTGGCCCCGGTATCGACGGGAGAGGAATCCCGAGAGGCCCCCTAGCAACTCGCATGTGGACTGGCCTCTCCTGAGGCCACCAGGGCGTGTCCCTGAGGTCCCCGTCGTAACTCGAGAACACCTGCCGCATCTCGAGAAAATCCAGGAAGTTCTCCCTACCAGGCGAGATGAGGCCTATTTCCGATGAGGCGTCTGGAGACTAATGACACCTAAACTCTGGAACTTCGAAAGGGACTTTCACACCCTTGCTGCAACTCAAGAAGTTCACTTCCATACCCGTCTCCACTCGAGAGGAAGCAGGATGGTCCCGCCCACATCCAGAGGAGCCCCGTTTCCCCCTCGTAGCTCGAGATGAGGGATCCTTTGCCTGCTTTCAACGGGAAAGAATTCCCGGCGTTCCCGTCGCATCTCAAGAGGAGGCACTCTCAACAGGAAAGGCGAGAGGAACTCCATGATCGTACCACCATTCCAAGAGTCCCTCAGATGTCTCAGTCCATTCCAGAGGAACCTCTTTGCCCTGCACTGGCTCATCTTTCACGCCGAGGATCGACTCACACCACGGTGGCACGTGGGACAGCCCTGTGGGAAAGCCTCGAGGGAAAGCCTCGAGGGAAAACCACAGATCCTATGATCCACGCTTCGGGAAGCGTGACATTGCTGCTAGAGCCTGGAAGGAAAGCGCACGTGCATGCCCCCACTCGAGACGAGGCCTGACTCCCCTGGGGAGACTCCAGAAGTACCCAAAGATCCATGTCAGCCCCTGAGAGGAATCCTCGATTCCGGCCCTGATTCCACACAAGGTTTTTGGCCCCGGTATCGACGGGAGAGGAATCCCGAGAGGCCCCCTAGCAACTCGCATGGGGACTGGCCTCTCCTGAGGCCACCAGGGCGGGTCCCTGAGGTCCCCGTCGTAACTCGAGAACACCTGCCCCAACTCGAGAAAATCCAGGAAGTTCTCCCTTCCAGGCGAGATGAGGCCTATTTCCGATGAGGCGTCTGGAGACTAATGACACCTAACCTCTGGAACTTCGAAAGAGTCTTTCACACCCTTGCTGCAACTCAAGAAGTTCACCGCCATGCCCGTCTCCACTCGAGAGGAAGCACGATGGTCCCGCCCACATCCAGAGGAGCCCCGTTTCCCCCTCGTAGCTCGAGATGAGGGATCCTTTGCCTGCTTTCAACGGGAAAGAATTCCCGGCGTTCCCGTCGCATCTCAAGAGGAGGCACTCTCAACAGGAAAGGCGAGAGGAACTCCATGGTCGTACCACCATTCCAAGAGTCCCCCAGATGTCTCAGTCCATTCCAGAGGAACCTCTTTGCCCTGCACTGGCTCATCTTTCACGCCGAGGATCGACTCACTCCACGGTGGCACGTGGGACAGCCCTGTGGGAAAGCCTCGAGGGAAAGCCTCGAGGGAAAACCACAGATCCTTTGATCCACGCGACGGGAAGCGTGACATTGCTGCTACAGCCTGGAAGGAAAGCGCACGTGCATGCCCCCACTCGAGACGAGGCCTGACTCCACTGGGGAGTCTCCAGACGTACCCAAAGATCCATGTCAGCCCATGAGAGGAATCCTCGGTTACGGCCCTGACTCCACACAAGGTTGTTGGCCCCGGTATCGACGGGAGAGGAATCCCGAGAGGCCCCCTAGCAACTCGCATAGGGACTGGCCTCTCCTGAGGCCACCAGGGCGGGTCCCTGAGGTCCCCGTCGTAACTCGAGAACACCTGCCGCAACTCGAGAAAATCCAGGAAGTTCTCCCTTCCAGGCGAGATGAGGCCTATTTCTGATGAGGCGTCTGGAGACTAATGACACCTAACCTCTGGAACTTCGAAAGGGTCTTTCACACCCTTGCTGCAACTCAAGAAGTTCACCGCCATACCCGTCTCCACTCGAGATGAAGCACGATGGTCCCGCCCACATCCAGAGGAGCCCCGTTTTCCCCTCGTAGCTCGAGATGAGGGATCCTTTCCCTGGTTTCAAAGGGAAAGAGTTCCCGGCGTTCCCGTCGCATCTCAAGAGGAGGCACTCTCAACAGGAACGGTGAGAGGAACTCCATGGTCGTACCACCATTCCAAGAGTCCCCCAGATATCTCAGTCCATTCCAGAGGAACCTCTTTGTCCTGCACTGGCTCATCTTTCACGCCGAGGATCGACTCACACCACGGTGGCACGTGGGACAGCCCTGTGGGAAAGCCTCGAGGGAAAACCACAGATCCTTTGATCCACGCGACGGGAAGCGTGACATTGCTGCTACAGCCTGGAAGGAAAGTGCACGTGCATGCCCCCACTCGAGACGAGGCCTGACTCCCCTGGGGAGACTCCAGAAGTACCCAAAGATCCATGTCAGCCCCTGAGAGGAATCCTCGGTTCCGGCCCTGACTGTACACAAGGTTTTTGGCCCCGGTATCGACGGGAGAGGAATCCCGAGAGGCCCCCTAGCAACTCGCATAGGGACTGGCCTCTCCTGAGGCCACCAGTGCGGGTTCCTGAGGTCCCCGTCATAACTCGAGAACACCTGCCGCAACTCGAGAAAATCCAGGAAGTTCTCCCTTCCAGGCGAGATGAGGCCTATTTCCTATGAGGCGTCTGGAGACTAATGACACCTAACCTCTGGAACTTCGAAAGGGTCTTTCACACCCTTGCTGCAACTCAAGAAGTTCACCACCATACCCGTCTCCACTAGAGAGGAAGCACGATGGTCCCGCCCACATCCAGAGGAGCCCCGTTTCCCCCTCGTAGCTCGAGATGAGGGATCCTTTTCCTGCTTTCAACGGGAAATAATTCCCGGCGTTCCCGTCGCATCTCAAGAGGAGGCACTCTCAACAGGAAAGGCGAGAGGAACTCCATGGTCGTACCACCATTCCAAGAGTCCCCCAGATGTCTCAGTCCATTCCAGAGGAACCTCTTTGCCCTGCACTGGCTCATCTTTCACGCCGAGGATCGACTCACACCACGGTGGCACGTGGGACAGCCCTGTGGGAAAGCCTCGAGGGAAAGCCTCGAGGGAAAACCACAGATCCTTTGATCCACGCGACGGGAAGCGTGACATTGCTGCTACAGCCTGGAAGGAAAGCGCACGTGCATGCCCCCACTCGAGACGAGGCCTGACTCCCCTGGGGGGACTCCAGAAGAACCCAAAGATCCATGTCAGCCCCTGAGAGGAATCCTCGGTTCCGGCCCTGACTCCATACAAAGTTTTTGGCCCCGGTATCGACGGGAGAGGAATCCCGAGAGGCCCCCTAGCAACTCGCATGGGGACTGGCCTCTCCTGAGGCCACCAGGGCGGGTCCCTGAGGTCCCCGTCGTAACTCGAGAACACCTGCCCCAACTCGAGAAAATCCAGGAAGTTCTCCCTTCCAGGTGAGATGAGGCCTATTTCCGATGAGGCGTCTGGAGACTAATGACACCTAACCTCTGGAACTTCGAAAGGGTCTTTCACACCCTTGCTGCAACTCAAGAAGTTCACCGCCATACCCGTCTCCACTCGAGAGGAAGCATGATGGTCCCGCCCACATCCAAAGGAGCCCCGTTTCCCCCTCGGAGCTCGAGATGATGGATCCTTTCCCTGCTTTCAACGGGGAAGAATCCCCGGCGTTCCCGTCGCATCTCAAGAGGAGGCACTCTCAACAGGAAAGGCGAGAGGAACTCCATGGTCGTACCACCATTCCAAGAGTCCCCCAGATGTCTCAGTCCATTCCAGAGGAACCTCTTTGCCCTGCACTGGCTCATCTTTCACGCCGAGGATCGACTCACACCACGGTGGCACGTGGGACAGCCCTGTGGGAAAGCCTCGAGGGAAAGCCTCGAGGGAAAACCACAGATCCTTTGATGCACGCGACGGGAAGCGTGACATTGCTGCTACAGCCTGGAAGGAAAGCACACGTGCATGCCCCCACTCGAGACGAGGCCTGACTCCCCTGGGGAGACTCCAGAAGTACCCAAAGATCCATGTCAGCCCCTGAGAGGAATCCTCGGTTCCAGCCCTGACTCCACACAAGGTTTTTGGCCCCGGTATCGACGGGAGAGGAATCCCGAGAGGCCCCCTAGCAACTCGCATAGGGACTGGCCTCTCCTGAGGCCACCAGGGCGGGTCCCTGAGGTCCCCGTCGTAACTCGAGAACACCTGCCGCAACTCGAGAAAATCCAGGAAGTTCTCCCTTCCAGGCGAGATGAGGCCTATTTCCGATGAGGCGTCTGGAGACTAATGACACCCAACCTCTGGAACTTCGAAAGGGTCTTTCACACCCTTGCTGCAACTCAAGAAGTTCACCGACATACCCGTGTCCACTCGAGAGGAAGCACGATGGTCCCGCCCACATCCCGAGGAGCCCGGTTTCCCCCTCGTAGCTCGAGATGAGGGATCCTTTCCCTGCTTTCAACGGGAAAGAATTCCCGGAGTTCCCGTCACAACTCAAGAGGAGGCACTCTCAACAGGAAAGGCGAGAGGAACTCCATGGTCGTACCACCATTCCAAGAGTCCCCCAGATGTCTCAGTCCATTCCAGAGGAACCTCTTTGCCCTGCACTGGCTCATCTATCACGCCGAGGATCGACTCACACCACGGTGGCACGTGGGACAGCCCTGTGGGAAAGCCGCGAGGGAAAGCCTCGAGGGAAAACCACAGATCCTTTGATCCACGCGACGGGAAGCGTGACATTGCTGCTACAGCCTGGAAGGAAAGCACACGTGCATGCCCCCACTCGAGACGAGGCCTGACTCCCCTGGTGAGACTCCAGAAGTACCCAAAGATCCATGTCAGCCCCTGAGAGGAATCCTCGGTTCCAGCCCTGACTCCACACAAGGTTTTTGGCCCCGGTATCGACGGGAGAGGAATCCCGAGAGGCCCCCTAGCAACTCGCATGGTGACTGGCCACTCCTGAGGCCACCAGGGCGGGTCCCTGAGGTCCCCGTCGTAACTCGAGAACACCTGCCGCAACTCGAGAAAATCCAGGAAGTTCTCCCTTCCAGGTGAGATGAGGCCTATTTCCGATGAGGCGTCTGGAGACTAATGACACCTAACCTCTGGAACTTCGAAAGGGTCTTTCACACCCTTGCTGCAACTCAAGAAGTTCACCGCCATACCCGTCTCCACTTGAGAGGAAGCACGATGGTCCCGCCCACATCCAGAGGAGCCCCGTTTCCCCCTCGTAGCTCGAGATGAGGGATCCTTTGCCTGCTTTCAACGGGAAAGAATTCCCGGAGTTCCCGTCGCATCTCAAGAGGAGGCACTCTCAACAGGAAAGGCGAGAGGAACTCCATGGTCGTACCACCATTCCAAGAGTCCCCCAGATGTCTCAGTCCATTCCAGAGGAACCTCTTTGCCCTGCACTGGCTCATCTTTCACGCCGAGGATCGACTCACACCACGGTGGCACGTGGGACAGCCCTGTGGGAAAGCCTCGAGGGAAAACCACAGATCCTTTGATCCACGCGACGGGAAGCGTGACATTGCTGCTACAGCATGGAAAGAAAACGCACGTGCATGCCACCACTCGAGACGAGGCCTGACTCCCCTGCGGAGACTCCAGAAGTACCCAAAGATCCATGTCAGCCCCTGAGAGGAATCCTCGGTTCCGGCCCTGACTCCACACAAGGTTTTTGGCCCCGGTATCGACGGGAGAGGAATCCCGAGAGGCCCCCTAGCAACTCGCATGGGGACTGGCCTCTCCTGAGGCCACCAGGGCGGGTCCCTGAGGTCCCCGTCGTAACTCGAGAACACCTGCCGCAACTCGAGAAAATCCAGGAAGTTCTCCCATCCAGGCGAGATGAGGCCTATTTCCGATGAGGCGTCTGGAGACTAATGACACCTAACCTCTGGAACTTCGAAAGGGTCTTTCACACCCTTGCTGCAACTCAAGAAGTTCACCGCCATACCCGTCTCCACTCGAGAGGAAGCACGATGGTCCCGCCCACATCCAGAGGAGCCCCGTTTCCCCCTCGTAGCTCGAGATGAGGGATCCTTTCCCTGCTTTCAACGGGAAAGTATTCCCGTCATTCCCGTCGCATCTCAAGAGGAGGCACTCTCAACAGGAAAGGCGAGAGGAACTCCATGGTCGTACCACCATTCCAAGAGTCCCCCAGATGTCTCAGTCCATTCCAGAGGAAACTCTTTGCCCTGCACTGGCTCATCTTTCATGCCGAGGATCGACTCACACCACGGTGGCACGTGGGACAGCCCTGAGATAAGCCTCGAGGGAAAGCCTCGAGGGAAAACCACAGATCCTTTGATCCACGCGAAGGGAAGCGTGACATTGCTGCTACAGCCTGGAAGGAAAGCGCACGTGCATGCCCCCACTCGAGACGAGGCCTGACTCCCCTGGGGAGACTCCAGAAGTACCCAAAGATCCATGTCAGCCCCTGAGAGGAATCCTCGATTCCGGCCCTGATTCCACACAAGGATTTTGGCCCCGGTATCGACGGGAGAGGAATCCCGAGAGGCCCCCTAGCAACTCGCATGGGGACTGGCCTCTCCTGAGGCCACCAGGGCGGGTCCCTGAGGTCCCCGTCGTAACTCGAGAACACCTGCCCCAACTCGAGAAAATCCAGGAAGTTCTCCCTTCCAGGCGAGATGAGGCCTATTTCCGATGAGGCGTCTGGAGACTAATGACACCTAACCTCTGGAACTTCGAAAGAGTCTTTCACACCCTTGCTGCAACTCAAGAAGTTCACCGCCATGCCCGTCTCCACTCGAGAGGAAGCACGATGGTCCCGCCCACATCCAGAGGAGCCCCGTTTCCCCCTCGTAGCTCGAGATGAGGGATCCTTTGCCTGCTTTCAACGGGAAAGAATTCCCGGCGTTCCCGTCGCATCTCAAGAGGAGGCACTCTCAACAGGAAAGGCGAGAGGAACTCCATGGTCGTACCACCATTCCAAGAGTCCCCCAGATGTCTCAGTCCATTCCAGAGGAACCTCTTTGCCCTGCACTGGCTCATCGTTCACGCCGAGGATCGACTCACTCCACGGTGGCACGTGGGACAGCCCTGTGGGAAAGCCTCGAGGGAAAGCCTCGAGGGAAAACCACAGATCCTTTGATCCACGCGACGGGAAGCGTGACATTGCTGCTACAGCCTGGAAGGAAAGCGCACGTGCATGCCCCCACTCGAGACGAGGCCTGACTCCACTGGGGAGTCTCCAGACGTACCCAAAGATCCATGTCAGCCCATGAGAGGAATCCTCGGTTACGGCCCTGACTCCACACAAGGTTGTTGGCCCCGGTATCGACGGGAGAGGAATCCCGAGAGGCCCCCTAGCAACTCGCATAGGGACTGGCCTCTCCTGAGGCCACCAGGGCGGGTCCCTGAGGTCCCCGTCGTAACTCGAGAACACCTGCCGCAACTCGAGAAAATCCAGGAAGTTCTCCCTTCCAGGCGAGATGAGGCCTATTTCTGATGAGGCGTCTGGAGACTAATGACACCTAACCTCTGGAACTTCGAAAGGGTCTTTCATACCCTTGCTGCAACTCAAGAAGTTCACCGCCATACCCGTCTCCACTCGAGATGAAGCACGATGGTCCCGCCCACATCCAGAGGAGCCTCGTTTTCCCCTCGTAGCTCGAGATGAGAGATCCTTTCCCTGGTTTCAAAGGGAAAGAGTTCCCGGCGTTCCCGTCGCATCTCAAGAGGAGGCACTCTCAACAGGAACGGTGAGAGGAACTCCATGGTCGTACCACCATTCCAAGAGTCCCCCAGATATCTCAGTCTATTCCAGAGGAACCTCTTTGTCCTGCACTGGCTCATCTTTCACGCCGAGGATCGACTCACACCACGGTGGCACGTGGGACAGCCCTGTGGGAAAGCCTCGAGGGAAAACCACAGATCCTTTGATCCACGCGACGGGAAGAGTGACATTGCTGCTACAGCCTGGAAGGAAAGTGCACGTGCATGCCCCCACTCGAGACGAGGCCTGACTCCCCTGGGGAGACTCCAGAAGTACCCAAAGATCCATGTCAGCCCCTGAGAGGAATCCTCGGTTCCGGCCCTGACTCCATACAAGGTTTTTGGCCCCGGTATCGACGGGAGAGGAATCCCGAGAGGCCCCCTAGCACCTCGCATGGGGACTGGCCTCTCCTGAGGCCACCAGGGCGGGTCCCTGAGGTCCCCGTCGTAACTCGAGAACACCTGCCGCAACTCGAGAAAATCCAGGAAGTTCTCCCTTTCAGGCGAGATGAGGCCTATTTCCGATGAGGCGTCTGGAGACTAATGACACCTAACCTCTGGAACTTCGAAAGGGTCTTTCACACCCTTGCTGCAACTCAAGAAGTTCACAGCCATACCCGTCTCCACTCGAGAGGAAGCACGATGGTCCCGCCCACATCCAGAGGAGCCCCGTTTCCCCCTCGTATCTCGAGATGAGGGAACCTTTCCCTGCTTTAGACGGGAAAGAATTCCCGGCGTTCCCGTCGCATCTCAAGAGGAGGCACTCTCAACAGGAAAGGCGAGAGGAACTCCATGGTCGTACCACCATTCCAGGAGTCCCCCAGATGTCTCAGTCCATTCCAGAGGAACCTCTTTGCCCTGCACTGGCTCATCTTTCACGCCGAGGATCGACTCACACCACGGTGGCACGTGGGACAGCCCTGTGGGAAAGCCTCGAGGGAAAGCCTCGAGGGAAAACCACAGATCCTTTGATCCACGCGACTGGAAGCGTGACATTGCTGCTACAGCCTGGAAGGAAAGCGCACGTGCATGCCCCCACTCGAGACGAGGCCTGACTCCCCTGGGGGGACTCCAGAAGAACCCAAAGATCCATGTCAGCCCCTGAGAGGAATCCTCGGTTCCGGCCCTGACTCCATACAAAGTTTTTGGCCCCGGTATCGACGGGAGAGGAATCCCGAGAGGCCCCCTAGCAACTCGCATGGGGACTGGCCTCTCCTGAGGCCACCAGGGCGGGTCCCTGAGGTCCCCGTCGTAACTCGAGAACACCTGCCCCAACTCGAGAAAATCCAGGAAGTTCTCCCTTCCAGGCGAGATGAGGCCTATTTCCGATGAGGCGTCTGGAGACTAATGACACCTAACCTCTGGAACTTCGAAAGGGTCTTTCACACCCTTGCTGCAACTCAAGAAGTTCACCGCCATACACGTCTCCACTCGAGAGGAAGCATGATGGTCCCGCCCACATCCAAAGGAGCCCCGTTTCCCCCTCGGAGCTCGAGATGATGGATCCTTTCCCTGCTTTCAACGGGGAAGATTTCCCGGCGTTCCCGTCGCATCTCAAGAGGAGGCACTCTCAACAGGAAAGGCGAGAGGAACTCCATGGTCGTACCACCATTCCAAGAGTCCCCCAGATGTCTCAGTCCATTCCAGAGGAACCTCTTTGCCCTGCACTGGCTCATCTTTCACGCCGAGGATCGACTCACACCACGGTGGCACGTGGGACAGCCCTGTGGGAAAGCCTCGAGGGAAAACCACAGATCCTTTGATCCACGCGACGGGAAGCATGACATTGCTGCTACAGCCTGGAAGGAAAGCGCACGTGCATGCCCCCACTCGAGTCGAGGCCTGACTCCCCTGGGGAGACTCCAGAAGTACCCAAAGATCCATGTCAGCCCCTGAGAGGAATCCTCGGTTCCGGCCCTGACTCCACACAAGCTTTTTGGCCCCGGTATCGACGGGAGAGGAATCCCGAGAGGCCCCCTAGCAACTCGCATGGGGACTGGCCTCTCCTGAGGCCACCAGGGCTGGTCCCTTAGGTCCCCGTCGTAACTCGAGAACACCTGCCGCAACTCGAGAAAATCCAGGAAGTTCTCCCTTCCAGGCAAGATGAGGCCTATTTCCGATGAGGCGACTGGAGACTAATGACACGGAACCTCTGAAACTTCGAAAGGTTCATTCACACCCTTGCTGCAACTCAAGAAGTTCACCGCCATACCCGTCTCCACTCGAGAGGAAGCACGATGGTCCCGCCCACATCCAGAGGAGCCCCGTTTCCCCCTCATAGCTCGAGATGAGGGACCCTTTCCCTACTTTCAACGGAAAAGAATTCCCGGCGTTCCCGTCGCATCTCAAGAGGAGGCACTCTCAACAGGAAAGGCGAGAGGAACTCCATGGTCGTCCCACCATTCCAAGAGTCCCCCAGATATCTCACTCCATTCCAGAGGAACCTCTTTGCCCTGCACTGGCTCATCTTTCACGCCGAGGATCGACTCACACCACGGTGGCACGTGGGACAGCCCTGTGGGAAAACCTCGATGGAAAACCACAGATCCTTTGATCCACGCGACGGGAAGCGTGACATTGCTGCTACAGCCTGGAAGGAAAGCGCACGTGCATGCCCCCACTCGAGACGAGGCCTGACTCCCCTGGGGAGACTCCAGAAGTACCCAAAGATCCATGTCAGCCCCTGAGAGCAATCCTCGGTTCCGGCCCTGACTCCACACAAGGTTTTTGGCCCCGGTATCGACGGGAGAGGAATCCCGAGAGGCCCCCTAGCACATCGCATGGGGACTGGCCTCTCCTGAGGCCACCAGGGCGGGTCCCTGAGGTCCCCGTCGTAACACGAGAACACCTGCCGCAACTCGAGAAAATCCAGGAAGTTCTCCCTTCCAGGCGAGATGAGGCCTATTTCCGATGAGGCGTCTGGAGACTAATGACACCTAACCTCTGGAACTTCGAAAGGGTCTTTCACACCCTTGCTGCAACTCAAGAAGTTCACCGCCATACCCGTGTCCACTCGAGAGGAAGCACGATGGTCCCGCCCACATCCAGAGGAGCCCCGTTTTCCCCTCGGAGCTCGAGATGAGGGATCCTTTCCCTGCTATCAACGGGAAAGAATTCCCGGCGTTCCCGTCGCATCTCAACAGGAGGCACTCTCAACAGGAAAGGCGAGAGGAACTCCATGGTCGTACCACCATTCCAAGAGTCCCCCAGATGTCTCAGTCCATTCCAGAGAAACCTCTTTGCCCTGCACTGGCTCATCTTTCAAGCCGAGGATCGACTCACACCACGGTGGCACGTGGGACAGCCCGGTGGGAAAGCCTAGAAAGAAAGTCTCCAGGGAAAACCACAGATCCTTTGATGCACACGACGGGAAGCTGGACATTGCTGCTACAGTCTGGAAGGAAAGCTCACGTGCATGCCCCCACTCGAGACGAGGCCGGACTCCCCAGGGGAGACTCCAGAAATACCCAAATATCCATGTCAGCCCATGAGAGGAATCCTCGGTTCCGGCCCTGACTCCACACAAGGATTTTGGCCCCGGTATCGACGGGAGAGGAATCCCGAGAGGCCCCCTAGCAACTCGCATGGGGACTGGCCTCTCCTGAGGCCACCAGGGCTGGTCCCTTAGGTCCCCGTCGTAACTCGAGAACACCTGCCGCAACTCGAGAAAATCCAGGAAGTTCTCCCTTCCAGGCGAGATGAGGCCTATTTCCGATGAGGCGACTGGAGACTAATGACACGGAACCTCTGAAACTTCGAAAGGTTCATTCATACCCTTGCTGCAACTCAAGAAGTTCACCGCCATACCCGTCTCCACTCGAGAGGAAGCACGATGGTCCCGCCCACATCCAGAGGAGCCCCGTTTCCCCCTCATAGCTCGAGATGAGGGACCCTTTCCCTACATTCAACGGAAAAGAATTCCCGGCGTTCCCGTCGCATCTCAAGAGGAGGCACTCTCAACAGGAAAAGCGAGAGGAACTCCATGGTCGTCCCACCATTCCAAGAGTCCCCCAGATATCTCACTCCATTCCAGAGGAACCTCTTTGCCCTGCACTAGCTCATCTTTCACGCCGAGGATCGACTCACACCACGGTGGCACGTGGGACAGCCCTGTGGGAAAGCCTCGATGGAAAACCACAGATCCTTTGATCCACGCGACGGGAAGGGTGACATTGCTGCTACATCCTGGAAGGAAAGCGCACGTGCATGCCCCCACTCGAGACGAGGCCTGACTCCCCTGGGGAGACTCCAGAAGTACCCAAAGATCCATGTCAGCCCCTGAGAGCAATCCTCGGTTCCGGCCCTGACTCCACACAAGGTTTTTGGCCCCGGTATCGACGGGAGAGGAATCCCGAGAGGCCCCCTAGCACATCGCATGGGGACTGGCCTCTCCTGAGGCCACCAGGGCGGGTCCCTGAGGTCCCCGTCGTAACTCGAGAACACCTGCCGCAACTCGAGAAAATCCAGGAAGTTCTCCCTTCCAGGCGAGATGAGGCCTATTTCCGATGAGGCGTCTGGAGACTAATGACACCTAACCTCTGGAACTTCGAAAGGGTCTTTCACACCCTTGCTGCAACTCAAGAAGTTCACCGCCATACCCGTGTCCACTCGAGAGGAAGCACGATGGTCCCGCCCACATCCAGAGGAGCCCCGTTTCCCCCTCGTAGCTCGAGATGAGGGATCCTTTCCCTGCTTTCAACGGGAAAGAATTCCCGGCGTTCCCGGCGCATCTCAAGAGGAGGCACTCTCAACAGGAAAGGCGAGAGGAACTCCATGGTCGTACCACCATTCCTAGAGTCCCCCAGATGTCTCAGTCCATTCCAGAGGAACCTCTTTGCCCTGCACTGGCTCATCTTTCACGCCGAGGATCGACTCACACCACGGAGGCACGTGGGACAGCCCTGTGGGAAAGCCTCGAGGGAAAGCCTCGAGGGAAAACCACAGATCCTTTGATCCACGCGACGGGAAGCGTGACATTGCTGCTACAGGCTGGAAGGAAAGCGCACGTGCATGCCCCCACTCGAGACGAGGCCTGTCTCCCCTGGCGAGACTCCAGAAGTACCCAAAGATCCATATAAGCCCCTGAGAGGAATCCTGGGTTCCGACCCTGACTCCACACAAGGTTTTTGGCCTTGGTATCGACGGGAGAGGAATCCCGAGAGGCCCCCTAGCACCTCGCATGGGGACTGGCCTCTCCTGAGGCCACCAGGGCGGGTCCCTGAGGTCCCCGTCGTAACTCGAGAACACCTGCCGCAACTCGAGAAAATCCAGGAAGTTCTCCCTTCCAGGCGAGATGAGGCCTATTTCCGATGAGGCATCTGGAGACTAATGACACCTAACCTCTCGAACTTCGAAAGGGTCTTTCACACCCTTGCTGCAACTCAAGAAGTTCACCGCCATACCCGTCTCCACTCGAGAGGAAGCACGATGGTCCCGCCCACATCCAGAGGAGCCCCGTTTCCCCCTCTTAGCTCGAGATGAGGGATCCTTTCCCTGCTTTCAACGGGAAAGAATTCCCGGTGTTCCCGTCGTATCTCAAGAGGAGGCACTCTCAACAGGAAAGGCGAGAGGAACTCCATGGTCGTACCACCATTCCAAGAGTCCCCCAGATGTCTCAGTCCATTCCAGAGGAACCTCTTTGCCCTGCACTGGCTCATCTTTCACGCCGAGGATCGACTCACACCACGGTGGCACGTGGGAGAGCCCTGTGGGAAAGCCTCGAGGGAAAGCCTCGAGGGAATACCACAGATCCTTTGATCCACGCGACTGGAAGCGTGACATTGCTGCTACAGCCTGGAAGGAAAGCGCACGTGCATGCCCCCACTCGAGACGAGGCCTGACTCCCCTGGGGAGACTCCAGAAGTACCCAAAGATCCATGTCAGCCCCTGAGAGGAATCCTCGGTTCCGGCCCTGACTCCACACAAGGTTTTTGGCCCCGGTATCGACGGGAGAGGAATCCCGAGAGGCCCCCTAGCACCTCACATGGGTACTGGCCTCTCCTGAGGCCACCAGGGCGGGTCCCTGAGGTCCCCGTCGTAACTCGAGAACACCTGCCGCAACTCGAGAAAATCCAGGAAGTTCTCCCTTCCAGGCGAGATGAGGCCTATTTCCGATGAGTCGTCTGGAGACTAATGACACCTAACCTCTGGAAATTCGAAAGGGTCTTTCACACCCTTGCTGCAACTCAAGAAGTTCACCGCCATACCCGTGTCCACTCGAGAGGAAGCACGATGGTCCCGCCCACATCCAGAGGAGCCCCGTTTCCCCCTCGTAGCTCGAGATGAGGGATCCTTTCCCTGCTTTCAACGGGAAAGAATTCCCGGCGTTCCCGTCGCATCTCAAGAGGAGGCACTCTCAACAGGAAAGGCGAGAGGAACTCCATGGTCGTACCACCATTCCAAGAGTCCCCCAGATGTCTCAGTCCATTCCAGAGGAACCTCTTTGCCCTGCACTGGCTCATCTTTCACGCCGAGGATCGACTCACACCACGGTGGCACGTGGGACAGCCCTGTGGAAAAGCCTCGAGGGAAAGCCTCGAGGGAAAACCACAGATCCTTTGATCCACGCGACTGGAAGCGTGACATTGCTGCTACAGCCTGGAAGGAAAGCGCACGTGCATGCCCCCACTCGAGACGAGGCCTGACTCCCCTGGGGGGACTCCAGAAGAACCCAAAGATCCATGTCAGCCCCTGAGAGGAATCCTCGGTTCCGGCCCTGACTCCATACAAAGTTTTTTTCCCCGGTATCGACGGGAGAGGAATCCCGAGAGGCCCCCTAGCAACTCGCATGGGGACTGGCCTCTCCTGAGGCCACCAGGGCGGGTCCCTGAGGTCCCCGTCGTAACTCGAGAACACCTGCCCCAACTCGAGAAAATCCAGGAAGTTCTCCCTTCCAGGCGAGATGAGGCCTATTTCCGATGAGGCGTCTGGAGACTAATGACACCTAACCTCTGGAACTTCGAAAGGGTCTTTCACACCCTTGCTGCAACTCAAGAAGTTCACCGCCATACCCGTCTCCACTCGAGAGGAATCATGATGGTCCCGCCCACATCCAAAGGAGCCCCGTTTCCCCCTCGGAGCTCGAGATGATGGATCCTTTCCCTGCTTTCAACGGGGAAGATTTCCCGGCGTTCCCGTCGCATCTCAAGAGGAGGCACTCTCAACAGGAAAGGCGAGAGGAACTCCATGGTCGTACCACCATTCCAAGAGTCCCCCAGATGTCTCAGTCCATTCCAGAGGAACCTCTTTGCCCTGCACTGGCTCATCTTTCACGCCGAGGATCGACTCACACCACGGTGGCACGTGGGACAGCCCTGTGGGAAAGCCTCGAGGGAAAACCACAGATCCTTTGATCCAGGCCACGGGAAGCGTGACATTGCTGCTACAGCCTGGAAGGAAAGCGCACGTGCATGCCCCCACTCGAGACGAGGCCTGACTCCCCTGGGGAGACTCCAGAAGTACCCAAATATCCATGTCAGCCCCTGAGAGGAATCCTCGGTTCCGGCCCTGACTCCACACAAGGTTTTTGGCCCCGGTATCGACGGGAGAGGAACCCCGAGAGGCCCCCTAGCACATCGCATGGGGACTGGCCTCTCCTGAGGCCACCAGGGCGGGTCCCTGAGGTCCCCGTCGTAACTCGAGAACACCTGCCGCAACTCGAGAAAATCCAGGAAGTTCTCCCTTCCAGGCGAGATGAGGCCTATTTCCGATGAGGCGTCTGGAGACTAATGACACCTAACCTCTGGAAATTCGAAAGGGTCTTTCACACCCTTGCTGCAACTCAAGAAGTTCACCGCCATACCCGTGTCCACTCGAGAGGAAGCACGATGGTCCCGCCCACATCCAGAGGAGCCCCGTTTCCCCCTCGTAGCTCGAGATGAGGGATCCTTTCCCTGCTTTCAACGGGAAAGAATTCCCGGCGTTCCCGTCGCATCTCAAGAGGAGGCACTCTCAACAGGAAAGGCGAGAGGAACTCCATGGTCGTACCACCATTCCAAGAGTCCCCCAGATGTCTCAGTCCATTCCAGAGGAACCTCTTTGCCCTGCACTGGCTCATCTTTCACGCCGAGGATCGACTCACACCACGGTGGCACGTGGGACAGCCCTGTGGGAAAGCCTCGAGGGAAAACCACAGATCCTTTGATCCACGCCACGGGAAGCGTGACATTGCTGCTACAGCCTGGAAGTAAAGCGCACGTGCATGCCCCGACTCGAGACGAGGCCTGACTCCCCTGGGGAGACTCCAGAAGTACCCAAAGATCCATGTCAGCCCCTGAGAGGAATCCTCGGTTCCCGCCCTGTCTCCACACAAGGTTTTTGACCCCGGTATCGACGGGAGAGGAATCCCGAGAGGCCCCCTAGCAACTCGCATGGGGACTGGCCTCTCCTGAGGCCACCAGGGCGGGTCCCTGAGGTCCCCGTTGTAACTCGAGAACACCTGCCGCAACTCGAGAAAATCCAGGAAGTTCTCCCTTCCAGGCGAGATGAGGCCTATTTCCGATGAGGCGTCTGGAGACTAATGACACCTAACCTCTGGAACTTCGAAAGGGTCTTTCACACCCTTGCTGCAACTCAAGAAGTTCACCGCCATACCCGTCTCCACTCGAGAGGAGCACGATGGTCCCGCCCACATCCAGAGGAGCCCCGTTTCCCCCTCGTGGCTCGAAATGAGGAATCCTTTCCCTGCTTTCAACGGGAAAGAATTCCCGGCGTTCCCGTCGCATCTCAAGAGGTGGCACTCTCAACAGGAAAGGCGAGAGGAACTCCATGGTCGTACCACCATTCCACGAGTCCCCCAGATGTCTCAGTCCATTCCAGAGGAACCTCTTTGCCCTGCACTGGCTCATCTTTCACGCCGAGGATCGACTCACACCACGGTGGCACGTGGGATAGCCCTGTGGGAAAGCCTCGAGGGAAAGCGTCGAGGGAAAACCACAGATCCTTTGATCCATGCGACGGGAAGCGTGACATTGCTGCTACAGCCTGGAAGGAAAGCGCACGTGCATGCCCCAACTCGAGACGAGCCCTGACTCCCTTGGGGAGACTCCAGAAGTACCCAAAGATCCATGTCAGCCCCTGAGAGGAATCCTCGGTTCCGGCCCTGACTCCACACAAGGTTTTTGGTCCCGGTATCGACGGGAGAGGAATCCCGAGAGGCCCCCTAGCAACTCCCATGGGGACTGGCCTCTCCTGAGGCCACCAGGGCGGGTCCCTGAGGTCCCCGTCGTAACTCGAGAACACCTGCCGCAACTCGAGAAAATCCAGGAAGTTCTCCCTTCCAGGCGAGATGAGGCCTATTTCCGATGAGGCGTCTGGAGACTAATGACACCTAAACTCTGGAACTTCGAAAGGGTCTTTCACACCCTTGCTGCAACTCAAGAAGTTCACCGGCATATGCGTCTCCACTCGAGAGGAAGCACGATGGTCCCGCCCACATCCAGAGGAGCGCCGTTTCCCCCTCGTAGCTCGAGATGAGGGATCCTTTCCCTGCTTTCAACGGGTAAGAATTCCCGGCGTTCCGGTCGCATCTCAAGAGGAGGCACTCTCAACAGGAAAGGCGAGAGGAACTCCATGGTCGTACCACCATTCCAAGAGTCCCCCAGATGTCTCAGTCCATTCCAGAGGAACCTCTTTGCCCTGCACTGGCTCATCTTTCACGCCGAGGATCGACTCACACCACGGTGGCACGTGGGACAGCCCTGTGGGAAAGCCTCGAGGGAAAACCACAGATCATTTGATGCACGCGACGGGAAGCGTGACATTGCTGCTACAGCCTGGAAGGAAAGCGCACGTGCATGCCCCCACTCGAGACGAGGCCTGACTCCCCTGGGGAGACTCCAGAAGTACCCAAAGATCCATGTCAGCCCCTGAGAGGAATCCTCGGTTCCGGCCCTGACTGCACACAAGGTTTTTGGCCCCGGTATCGACGGGAGAGGAATCCCGATAGGCCCCCTAGCACCTCGCATGGGGACTGGCCTCTCCTGAGGCCACTAGAGCGGGTCCCTGAGGTCCCCGTCGTAACTCGAGAACACCTGCCGCAACTCGAGAAAATCCAGGAAGTTCTCCCTTCCAGGCGAGATGAGGCCTATTTCCGATGAGGCGTCTGGAGACTAATGACACCTAACCTCTGGAACTTCGAAAGGGTCTTTCACAACCTTGCTGCAACTCAAGAAGTTCACTGCCATACCCGTGTCCACTCGAGAGGAAGCACGATGGTCCCGCCCACATCCAGAGGAGCCCCGTTTCCCCCTCGTAGCTCGAGATGAGGGATCCTTTCCCTGCTTTCAACGGGAAAGTATTCCCGTCATTCCCGTCGCATCTCAAGAGGAGGCACTCTCAACAGGAAAGGCGAGAGGAACTCCATGGTCGTACCACCATTCCAAGAGTCCCCCAGATGTCTCAGTCCATTCCAGAGGAACCTCTTTGCCCTGCACTGGCTCATCTTTCACGCCGAGGATCGGCTCACACCACGGTGGCACGTGGCACAGCCATGTGGGAAAGACTCGAGGGAAAGCCTCGAGGGAAAACCACAGATCCTTTAATCCACGCGACGGGAAGCGTGACATTGCTGCTACAGCCTGGAAGGAAAGCGCACGTGCATGCCCCCACTCGAGACGAGGCCTGAATCCCCTGGGGAGACTCCAGAAGTACCCAAAGATCCATGTCAGCCCCTGAGAGGAATCCTCGTTTCCGGCCCTGACTGCACACAAGGTTTTTGGCCCCGGTATCGACGGGAGAGGAATCCCGAGAGGCCCCCTAGCACCTCGCATGGGGACTGGCCTCTCCTGAGGCCACCAGGGCGGGTCCCTGAGGTCCCCGTCGTAACTCGAGAACACCTGCCGCAACTCGAGAAAATCCAGGAAGTTCTCCCTTCCAGGCGAGATGAGGCCTATTTCCGATGAGGCGTCTGGAGACTAAAGACACCCAACCTCTGGAACTTCGAAAGGGTCTTTCACACCCTTGCTGCTACTCAAGAAGTTCACCTCCTTGCCCGTCTCCACTCGAGAGGAAGCATGATGGTCCCGCCCACATCCAGAGGAGCCCCGTTTCCCCCTCGTAGCTAGAGATGAGGGATCCTTTCCCTGCTTTCAACGGGAAAGAATTCCCGGCATTCCCGTCGCATCTCAAGAGGAGGCACTCTCAACAGGAAAGGCGAGAGGAACTCCATGGTCGTACCACCATTCCAAGAGTCCCCCAGATGTCTGAGTCCATTCCAGAGGAACCTCTTTGCCCTGCACTGGCTCATCTTTCATGCCGAGGATCGACTCACACCACGGTGGCACGTGGGACAGCCCTGTGGGAAAGCCTCGAGGGAAAGCCTCGAGGGAAAACCACAGATCCTTTGATCCACGCGACGGGAAGCGTGACATTGCTGCTACAGCCTGGAAGGAAAGCACACGTGCATGCCACCACTCGAGACGAGGCCTGACTCCCCTGGGGAGACTCCAGAAGTACCCAAAGATCCATGTCAGCCCCTGAGAGGAATCCTCGGTTCCGGCCCTGACTCCACACAAGGTTTTTGGCCCCGGTATCGACGGGAGAGGAATCCCGAGAGGCCCCCTAGCAACTCGCATGGGGACTGGCTGTTCTTGAGGCCACCAGGGTGGGTCCCTGAGGTCCCCGTCGTAACTCGAGAACACCTGCCGCAACTCGAGAAAATCCAGGAAGTTCTCCCTTCCAGGTGAGATGAGGCCTATTTCCGATGAGGCGTCTGGAGACTAATGACACCTAACCTCTGGAACTTCGAAAGGGTCTTTCACACCCTTGCTGCAACTCAAGAATTTCACCGCCATACCCGTCTCCACTCGAGACGAAGCACGATGGTCCCGCCCACATCCAGAGGAGCCCCGTTTCCCCCTCGGAGCTCGAGATGAGGGATCCTTTCCCTGCTTTCAACGGGAAAGAATTCCCGGCGTTCCCGTCGCATCTCAAGAGGAGGCACTCTCAACAGGAAAGGCGAGAGGAACTCCATGGTCGTACCACCATTCCAAGAGTCCCCCAGATGTCTCAGTCCATTCCAGAGGAACCTCTTTGCCCTGCACTGGCTCATCTTTCACGCCGAGGATCGACTCACACCACGGTGGAACGTGGGACAGCCCTGCGGGAAAGCCTCGAGGGAAAGCCTCGAGGGAAAACCACAGATCCTTTGATGCACGCGACGGGAAGCGTGACATTGCTGCTACAGCCTGGAAGGAAAGCGCACGTGCATGCCCCCACTCGAGACGAGGCCTGACTCCCCTGGGGAGACTCCAGAAGTACCCAAAGATCCATATCACCCCTGAGAGGAATCCTCGGGTCCGGCCCTGACTCCACACAAGGTTTTTGGCCCCGGTATCGACGGGAGAGGAATCCCGAGAGGCCCCCTAGCAACTCGCATGGGGACTGGCCTCTCCTGAGGCCACCAGGGCGTGTCCCTGAGGTCCCCGTCATAACTCGAGAACACCTGCCGCAACTCGAGAAAATCCAGGAAGTTCTCCCTTCCAGGCGAGATGAGGCGTATTTCCGATGAGGCGTCTGGAGACTAATGACACCTAACCTCTGGAACTTCGAAAGGGTCTTTCACACCCTTGCTGCAACTCAAGAAGTTCACCGCCATACCCGTCTCCACTCGAGAGGAAGCACGATGGTCCCGCCCACATCCAGAGGAGCCCCGTTTCCCCCTCGGAGTTCGAGATGTGGGATCCTTTCCCTGCTTTCAACGGGAAAGAATTCCCGGCGTTCCCGTCGCATCTCAAGAGGAGGCACTCTCAACAGGAAAGGCGAGAGGAACTCCAGGGTCGTACCACCATTCCAAGAGTCCCCCAGATGTCTCAGTCCATTCCAGAGGAACCTCTTTGCCCTGCACTGGCTCATCTTCCACGCCGAGGATCGACTCACACCACGGTGGCACGTGGGACAGCCCTGTGGGAAAGCCTCGAGGGAAAGCCTCGAGGGAAAACCACAGATCCTTTGATCCACGCGACGGGAAGTGTGACATTGCTGCTACAGCCTGGAAGGAAAGCGCACGTGCATGCCCCCACTGGAGACGAGGCCTGACTCCCCTGGGGAGACTCCAGAAGTACCCAAAGATCCATGTCAGCCCCTGAGAGGAATCCTCGGTTCCGGCCTTGACTCCACACAAGGTTTTTGGCCCCGGTATCGACGGGAGAGGAATCCCGAGAGGCCCCCTAGCAACTCGCATGGGGACTGGCCTCTCCTGAGGCCACCAGGGCGGGTCCCTGAGGTCCCCGTCGTAACTCGAGAACACCTGCCGCAAATCGAGAAAATCCAGGAAGTTCTCCCTTCCAGGCGAGATGAGGCCTATTTCCGATGAGGCGTCTGGAGACTAATGACACCTAACCTCTGGAACTTCGAAAGGGTCTTTCACACCCTTGCTGCAACTCAAGAAGTTCAGCGCCATACCCGTGTCCACTCGAGAGGAATCACGATGGTCCCGCCCACATCCAGAGGAGCCCCGTTTCACCCTCGTAGCTCGAGATGAGGGATCCTTTCCCTGCTTTCAACGTGAAAGTATTCCCGGCGTTCCCGTCGCATCTCAAGAGGAGGCACTCTCAACAGGAAAGGCGAGAGGAACTCCATGGTCGTACCACCATTCCAAGAGACGCCCAGATGTCTCAGTCCATTCCAGAGGAACCTCTTTGCCCTGCACTGGCTCATCTTTCACGCCGAGGATCGACTCACACCACGGTGGCACGTGGGACAGCCCTGCTGGAAAGCCTCGAGGGAAAGCCTCGAGGGAAAACCACAGATCCTTTGATGCACGCGACGGGAAGCGTGACATTGCTGCTACAGCCTGGAAGGAAAGCGCACGTGCATGCCCCCACTCGAGACGAGGCCTGACTCCCGTGGGGAGACTCCAGAAGTACCCAAAGATCCATATAAGCCCCGGAGAGGAATCCTCGGTTCCGGCCCTGACTGCACAAAAGGTTTTTGGCCCCGGTATCGACGGGAGAGGAATCCCGAGAGGCCCCCTAGCACCTCGCATGGGGACTGGCCTCTCCTGAGGCCACCAGGGCGGGTCCCTGAGGTCCCCGTCGTAACTCGAGAACACCTGCCGCAACTCGAGAAAATCCAGGAAGTTCTCCCTTCCAGGCGAGATGAGGCCTATTTCCGATGAGGCGTCTGGAGACTAATGACACCTAACCTCTCGAACTTCGAAAGGGTCTTTCACACCCTTGCTGCAACTCAAGAAGTTCACCGCCATACCCGTCTCCACTCGAGAGGAAGCACGATGGTCACGCCCACATCCAGAGGAGCCCCGTTTCCCCCTCGTAGCTCAAGATGAGGGATCCTTTCCCTGCTTTCAACGGGAAAGAATTCCCGGCGTTCCCGTCGCATCTCAAGAGGAGGCACTCTTAACAGGAAAGGCGAGAGGAACTCCATGGTCGTACCACCATTCCAAGAGTCCCCCAGATGTCTCAGTCCATTCCAGAGGAACCTCTTTGCCCTGCACTGGCTCATCTTTCACGCCGAGGATCGACTCACACCACGGTGGCACGTGGGACAGCCCTGTGGGAAAGCCTCGAGGGAAAACCACAGATCCTTTGATCCAGGCCACGGGAAGCGTGACATTGCTGCTACAGCCTGGAAGGAAAGCGCACGTGCATGCCCCCACTCGAGACGAGGCCTGACTCCCCTGGGGAGACTCCAGAAGTACCCAAATATCCATGTCAGCCCCTGAGAGGAATCCTCGGTTCCGGCCCTGACTCCACACAAGGTTTTTGGCCCCGGTATCGACGGGAGAGGAATCCCGAGAGGCCCCCTAGCACATCGCATGGGGACTGGCCTCTCCTGAGGCCACCAGGGCGGGTCCCTGAGGTCCCCGTCGTAACTCGAGAACACCTGCCGCAACTCGAGAAAATCCAGGAAGTTCTCCCTTCCAGGCGAGATGAGGCCTATTTCCGATGAGGCGTCTGGAGACTAATGACACCTAACCTCTGGAAATTCGAAAGGGTCTTTCACACCCTTGCTGCAACTCAAGAAGTTCACCGCCATACCCGTGTCCACTCGAGAGGAAGCACGATGGTCCCGCCCACATCCAGAGGAGCCCCGTTTCCCCCTCGTAGCTCGAGATGAGGGATCCTTTCCCTGCTTTCAACGGGAAAGAATTCCCGGCGTTCCCGTCGCATCTCAAGAGGAGGCACTCTCAACAGGAAAGGCGAGAGGAACTCCATGGTCGTACCACCATTCCAAGAGTCCCCCAGATGTCTCAGTCCATTCCAGAGGAACCTCTTTGCCCTGCACTGGCTCATCTTTCACGCCGAGGATCGACTCACACCACGGTGGCACGTGGGACAGCCCTGTGGGAAAGCCTCGAGGGAAAACCACAGATCCTTTGATCCACGCCACGGGAAGCGTGACATTGCTGCTACAGCCTGGAAGTAAAGCGCACGTGCATGCCCCGACTCGAGACGAGGCCTGACTCCCCTGGGGAGACTCCAGAAGTACCCAAAGATCCATGTCAGCCCCTGAGAAGAATCCTCGGTTCCCGCCCTGTCTCCACACAAGGTTTTTGACCCCGGTATCGACGGGAGAGGAATCCCGAGAGGCCCCCTAGCAACTCGCATGGGGACTGGCCTCTCCTGAGGCCACCAGGGCGGGTCCCTGAGGTCCCCGTTGTAACTCGAGAACACCTGCCGCAACTCGAGAAAATCCAGGAAGTTCTCCCTTCCAGGCGAGATGAGGCCTATTTCCGATGAGGCGTCTGGAGACTAATGACACCTAACCTCTGGAACTTCGAAAGGGTCTTTCACACCCTTGCTGCAACTCAAGAAGTTCACCGCCATACCCGTCTCCACTCGAGAGGAAGCACGATGGTCCCGCCCACATCCAGAGGAGCCCCGTTTCCCCCTCGTGGCTCGAAATGAGGAATCCTTTCCCTGCTTTCAACGGGAAAGAATTCCCGGCGTTCCCGTCGCATCTCAAGAGGTGGCACTCTCAACAGGAAAGGCGAGAGGAACTCCATGGTCGTACCACCATTCCACGAGTCCCCCAGATGTCTCAGTCCATTCCAGAGGAACCTCTTTGCCCTGCACTGGCTCATCTTTCACGCCGAGGATCGACTCACACCACGGTGGCACGTGGGATAGCCCTGTGGGAAAGCCTCGAGGGAAAGCGTCGAGGGAAAACCACAGATCCTTTGATCCATGCGACGGGAAGCGTGACATTGCTGCTACAGCCTGGAAGGAAAGCGCACGTGCATGCCCCAACTCGAGACGAGCCCTGACTCCCTTGGGGAGACTCCAGAAGTACCCAAAGATCCATGTCAGCCCCTGAGAGGAATCCTCGGTTCCGGCCCTGACTCCACACAAGGTTTTTGGTCCCGGTATCGACGGGAGAGGAATCCCGAGAGGCCCCCTAGCAACTCCCATGGGGACTGGCCTCTCCTGAGGCCACCAGGGCGGGTCCCTGAGGTCCCCGTCGTAACTCGAGAACACCTGCCGCAACTCGAGAAAATCCAGGAAGTTCTCCCTTCCAGGCGAGATGAGGCCTATTTCCGATGAGGCGTCTGGAGACTAATGACACCTAAACTCTGGAACTTCGAAAGGGTCTTTCACACCCTTGCTGCAACTCAAGAAGTTCACCGGCATATGCGTCTCCACTCGAGAGGAAGCACGATGGTCCCGCCCACATCCAGAGGAGCCCCGTTTCCCCCTCGTAGCTCGAGATGAGGGATCCTTTCCCTGCTTTCAACGGGAAAGAATTCCCGGCGTTCCGGTCGCATCTCAAGAGGAGGCACTCTCAACAGGAAAGGCGAGAGGAACTCCATGGTCGTACCACCATTCCAAGAGTCCCCCAGATGTCTCAGTCCATTCCAGAGGAACCTCTTTGCCCTGCACTGGCTCATCTTTCACGCCGAGGATCGACTCACACCACGGTGGCACGTGGGACAGCCCTGTGGGAAATCCTCGAGGGAAAACCACAGATCATTTGATGCACGCGACGGGAAGCGTGACATTGCTGCTACAGCCTGGAAGGAAAGCGCACGTGCATGCCCCCACTCGAGACGAGGCCTGACTCCCCTGGGGAGACTCCAGAAGTACCCAAAGATCCATGTCAGCCCCTGAGAGGAATCCTCGGTTACGGCCCTGACTCCACACAAGGTTTTTGGCCCCGGTATCGTCGGGAGAGGAATCCCGAGAGGCCCCGTAGCAAATCGCATGGGGACTCGCCTCTTGAGGCAACCAGGGCGGGTCCCTGAGGTCCCCGTCGTAACTCGAGAACACCTACCGCAACTCGAGAAAATCAAGGAAGTTCTCCCTTGCAGGCGAGATGAGGCCTATTTCCGATGAGGCGTCTGGAGACTAATGACACCTAACCTCTGGAACTTCGAAAGGGTCTTTCACACACTTGCTGCAACTCAAGAAGTTCACCGCCATACCCGTCTCCACTCGAGAGGAAGCACGATGGTCCCGCCCACATCCAGAGGAGCCCCGTTTCCCCCTCGTAGCTCGAGATGAGGGATCCTTTCCCTGCTTTCAACGGGAAAGTATTCCCGTCATTCCCGTCGCATCTCAAGAGGAGGCACTCTCAACAGGAAAGGCGAGAGGAACTCCATGGTCGTACCACCATTCCAAGAGTCCCCCAGATGTCTCAGTACATTCCAGAGGAACCTCTTTGCCCTGCACTGGCTCATCTTTCACGCCGAGGATCGACTCACACCACGGTGGCACGTGGCACAGCCATGTGGGAAAGACTCGAGGGAAAGCCTCGAGGGAAAACCACAGATCCTTTGATCCACGCGACGGGAAGCGTGACATTGCTGCTACAGCCTGGAAGGAAAGCGCACGTGCATGCCCCCACTCGAGACCAGGCCTGAATCCCCTGGGGAGACTCCAGAAGTACCCAAAGATCCATGTCAGCCCCTGAGAGGAATCCTCGTTTCCGGCCCTGACTGCACACAAGGTTTTTGGCCCCGGTATCGACGGGAGAGGAATCCCGAGAGGCCCCCTAGCACCTCGCATGGGGACTGGCCTCTCCTGAGGCCACCAGGGCGGGTCCCTGAGGTCCCCGTCGTAACTCGAGAACACCTGCCGCAACTCGAGAAAATCCAGGAAGTTCTCCCTTCCAGGCGAGATGAGGCCTATTTCCGATGAGGCGTCTGGAGACTAATGACACCCAACCTCTGGAACTTCGAAAGGGTCTTTCACACCCTTGCTGCTACTCAAGAAGTTCACCTCCTTGCCCGTCTCCACTCGAGAGGAAGCACGATGGTCCCGCCCACATCCAGAGGAGCCCCGTTTCCCCCTCGTAGCTAGAGATGAGGGATCCTTTCCCTGCTTTCAACGGGAAAGAATTCCCGGCATTCCCGTCGCATCTCAAGAGGAGGCACTCTCAACAGGAAAGGCGAGAGGAACTCCATGGTCGTACCACCATTCCAAGAGTCCCCCAGATGTCTGAGTCCATTCCAGAGGAACCTCTTTGCCCTGCACTGGCTCATCTTTCATGCCGAGGATCGACTCACACCACGGTGGCACGTGGGACAGCCCTGTGGGAAAGCCTCGAGGGAAAGCCTCGAGGGAAAACCACAGATCCTTTGATCCACGCGACGGGAAGCGTGACATTGCTGCTACAGCCTGGAAGGAAAGCACACGTGCATGCCACCACTCGAGACGAGGCCTGACTCCCCTGGGGAGACTCCAGAAGTACCCAAAGATCCATGTCAGCCCCTGAGAGGAATCCTCGGTTCCGGCCCTGACTCCACACAAGGTTTTTGGCCCCGGTATCGACGGGAGAGGAATCCCGAGAGGCCCCCTAGCAACTCGCTTGGGGACTGGCTGTTCTTGAGGCCACCAGGGTGGGTCCCTGAGGTCCCCGTCGTAACTCGAGAACACCTGCCGCAACTCGAGAAAATCCAGGAAGTTCTCCCTTCCAGGTGAGATGAGGCCTATTTCCGATGAGGCGTCTGGAGACTAATGACACCTAACCTCTGGAACTTCGAAAGGGTCTTTCACACCCTTGCTGCAACTCAAGAATTTCACCGCCATACCCGTCTCCACTCGAGACGAAGCACGATGGTCCCGCCCACATCCAGAGGAGCCCCGTTTCCCCCTCGGAGCTCGAGATGAGGGATCCTTTCCCTGCTTTCAACGGGAAAGAATTCCCGGCGTTCCCGTCGCATCTCAAGAGGAGGCACTCTCAACAGGAAAGGCGAGAGGAACTCCATGGTCGTACCACCATTCCAAGAGTCCCCCAGATGTCTCAGTCCATTCCAGAGGAACCTCTTTGCCCTGCACTGGCTCATCTTTCACGCCGAGGATCGACTCACACCACGGTGGAACGTGGGACAGCCCTGCGGGAAAGCCTCGAGGGAAAGCCTCGAGGGAAAACCACAGATCCTTTGATGCACGCGACGGGAAGCGTGACATTGCTGCTACAGCCTGGAAGGAAAGCGCACGTGCATGCCCCCACTCGAGACGAGGCCTGACTCCCCTGGGGAGACTCCAGAAGTACCCAAAGATCCATATCACCCCTGAGAGGAATCCTCGGGTCCGGCCCTGACTCCACACAAGGTTTTTGGCCCCGGTATCGACGGGAGAGGAATCCCGAGAGGCCCCCTAGCAACTCGCATGGGGACTGGCCTCTCCTGAGGCCACCAGGGCGTGTCCCTGAGGTCCCCGTCATAACTCGAGAACACCTGCCGCAACTCGAGAAAATCCAGGAAGTTCTCCCTTCCAGGCGAGATGAGGCGTATTTCCGATGAGGCGTCTGGAGACTAATGACACCTAACCTCTGGAACTTCGAAAGGGTCTTTCACACCCTTGCTGCAACTCAAGAAGTTCACCGCCATACCCGTCTCCACTCGAGAGGAAGCACGATGGTCCCGCCCACATCCAGAGGAGCCCCGTTTCCCCCTCGGAGCTCGAGATGTGGGATCCTTTCCCTGCTTTCAACGGGAAAGAATTCCCGGCGTTCCCGTCGCATCTCAAGAGGAGGCACTCTCAACAGGAAAGGCGAGAGGAACTCCCGGGTCGTACCACCATTCCAAGAGTCCCCCAGATGTCTCAGTCCATTCCAGAGGAACCTCTTTGCCCTGCACTGGCTCATCTTCCACGCCGAGGATCGACTCACACCACGGTGGCACGTGGGACAGCCCTGTGGGAAAGCCTCGAGGGAAAGCCTCGAGGGAAAACCACAGATCCTTTGATCCACGCGACGGGAAGTGTGACATTGCTGCTACAGCCTGGAAGGAAAGCGCACGTGCATGCCCCCACTGGAGACGAGGCCTGACTCCCCTGGGGAGACTCCAGAAGTACCCAAAGATCCATGTCAGCCCCTGAGAGGAATCCTCGGTTCCGGCCTTGACTCCACACAAGGTTTTTGGCCCCGGTATCGACGGGAGAGGAATCCCGAGAGGCCCCCTAGCAACTCGCATGGGGACTGGCCTCTCCTGAGGCCACCAGGGCGGGTCCCTGAGGTCCCCGTCGTAACTCGAGAACACCTGCCGCAAATCGAGAAAATCCAGGAAGTTCTCCCTTCCAGGCGAGATGAGGCCTATTTCCGATGAGGCGTCTGGAGACTAATGACACCTAACCTCTGGAACTTCGAAAGGGTCTTTCACACCCTTGCTGCAACTCAAGAAGTTCAGCGCCATACCCGTGTCCACTCGAGAGGAATCACGATGGTCCCGCCCACATCCAGAGGAGCCCCGTTTCACCCTCGTAGCTCGAGATGAGGGATCCTTTCCCTGCTTTCAACGTGAAAGAATTCCCGGCGTTCCCGTCGCATCTCAAGAGGAGGCACTCTCAACAGGAAAGGCGAGAGGAACTCCATGGTCGTACCACCATTCCAAGAGACGCCCAGATGTCTCAGTCCATTCCAGAGGAACCTCTTTGCCCTGCACTGGCTCATCTTTCACGCCGAGGATCGACTCACACCACGGTGGCACGTGGGACAGCCCTGCTGGAAAGCCTCGAGGGAAAGCCTCGAGGGAAAACCACAGATCCTTTGATGCACGCGACGGGAAGCGTGACATTGCTGCTACAGCCTGGAAGGAAAGCGCACGTGCATGCCCCCACTCGAGACGAGGCCTGACTCCCCTGGGGAGACTCCAGAAGTACCCAAAGATCCATGTCAGCCCCTGAGAGGAATCCTCGGTTCCGGCCCTGACTCCACACAAGGTTTTTGGCCCCGGTATCGACGGGAGAGGAATCCCGAGAAGCCCCCTAGCAACTCGCATGGGGACTGGCCTCTCCTGAGGCCACCAGGGCGGGTCCCTGAGGTCCCCGTCGTAACTCGAGAACACCTGCCGCAACTCGAGAAAATCCAGGAAGTTCTCCCTTCCAGGCGAGATGAGGCCTATTTCCGATGAGGCGTCTGGAGACTAATGACACCTAACCTCTGGAACGTCGAAAGAGTCTTTCACACCCTTGCTGCAACTCAAGAAGTTCACCGCCATACCCGTCTCCACTCGAGAGGAAGCACGATGGTCCCGCCCACATCCAGAGGAGCCCCGTTTCCCCCTCGGAGCTCGAGATGAGGGATCCTTTCCCTGCTTTCAACGGGAAAGAATTCCCGGCGTTCCCGTCGCATCTCAAGAGGAGGCACTCTCAACAGGAAAGGCGAGAGGAACTCCATGGTCGTACCACCATTCCAAGAGTCCCCCAGATGTCTCAGTCCATTCCAGAGGAACCTCTTTGCCCTGCACTGGCTCATCTTTCACGCCGAGGATCGACTCACACCACGGTGGCACGTGGGAGAGCCCTGTGGGAAAGCCTCGAGGGAAAGCCTCGAGGGAAAACCACAGATCCTTTGATGCACGTGACGGGAAGCGTGACATTGCTGCTACAGCCTGGAAGGAAAGCGCACGTGCATGTCCCCACTCGAGACGAGGCCTGACTCCCCTGGGGAGACTCCAGAAGTACCCAAAGATCCATGTCACCCCTGAGAGGAATCCTCGGTTCCGGCCCTGACTCCATACAAAGTTTTTGGCCCCGGTATCGACGGGAGAGGAATCCCGAGAGGCCCCCTAGCAACTCGCATGGGGACTGGCCTCTCCTGAGGCCACCAGGGCGGGTCCCTGAGGTCCCCGTCATAACTCGAGAACACCTGCCGCAACTCGAGAAAATCCAGGAAGTTCTCCCTTCCAGGCGAGATGAGGCCTATTTCCGATGAGGCGTCTGGAGACTAATGACACCTAACCTCTGGAATTTCGAAAGGGTCTTTCACACCCTTGCTGCAACTCAAGAAGTTCACCGCCATACCCGTGTCCACTCGAGAGAAACACGATGGTCCCGCCCACATCCAGAGGAGCCCCGTTTCCCCCTCGTAGCTCGAGATGAGGGATCCTTTCCCTGCTTTCAACGGGAAAGAATTCCCGGCGTTCCCGTCGCATCCAAAGAGGAGGCACTCTCAACAGGAAAGGCGAGAGGAACTCCATGGTCGTACCACCATTCCAAGAGTCCCCCAGATGTCTCAGTCCATTCCAGAGGAACCTCTTTGCCCTGCACTGGCTCATCTTTCACGCCGAGGATCGACTCACACCACGGTGGCACGTGGGACAGCCCTGTGGGAAAGCCTCGAGGGAAAGCCTCGAGGGAAAACCACAGATCCTTTGATGCACGTGACGGGAAGCGTGACATTGCTGCTACAGCCTGGAAGGAAAGCGCACGTGCATGCCCCCACTCGAGACGAGGCCTGACTCCCCTGGGGAGACTCCAGAAGTACCCAAAGATCCATGTCACCCCTGAGAGGAATGCTCGGTTCCGTCCCTGACTTCACACAAGGCTTTTGGCCCCGGTATCGACGGGAGAGGAATCCCGAGAGGCCCCCTAGCAACTCGCATGGGGACTGGCCTCTCCTGAGGCCACCAGGGCGGGTCCCTGAGGTCCCCGTCGTAACTCGAGAACACCTGCCGCAACTCGAGAAAATCCAGGAAGTTCTCCCTTCCAGGCGAGATGAGGCCTATTTCCGATGAGGCGTCTGCAGACTAATGACACCTAAACTCTGGAACTTCGAAAGGGTCTTTCACACCCTTGCTGCAACTCAAGAAGTTCACCGCCATACCCGTGTCCACTCGGGAGGAAGCACGATGGTCCCGCCCACATCCAGAGGAGCCCCATTTCCCCCTCGGAGCTCGAGATGAGGGATCCTTTCCCTGCTTTCAACGGGAAAGAATTCCCGGCGTTCCCGTCGCATCTCAAGAGGAGGCACTCTCAACAGGAAAGGCGAGAGGAACTCCATGGTCGTACCACCATTCCAAGAGTCCCCCAGATGTCTCAGTCCATTCCAGAGGAACCTCTTTGCCCTGCACTGGCTCATCTTTCACGCCGAGGATCGACTCACACCACGGTGGCACGTGGGACAGCCCTGTAGGAAAGCCTCGAGGGAAAACCACAGATCCTTTGATCCACGCGACGGGAAGCGTGACATTGCTGCTACAGCCTGTAAGGAAAGCACACGTGCATGCCCCCAATCGAGAAGAGGCCTGACTCCCCTGGTGGGACTCCAGAAGTACCCAAAGATCCTTGTCAGCTCCTGAGAGGAATCCTCGGTTCCAGCCCTGACTCCACACAAGGTTTTTGGCCCCGGTATCGACGGGAGAGGAATCCCGAGAGGCCCCCTAGCAACTCGCATGGGGACTGGCCTCTCCTGAGGCCACCAGGGCGGGTCCCTGAGGTCCCCGTCGTAACTCGAGAACACCGGCCGCACCTCGAGAAAATCCGGGAAGTTCTCCCTTCCAGGCGAGATGAGGCCTATTTCCGATGAGGCGTCTGGAGACTAATGACACCTAACCTCTGGAACTTCGAAAGGGTCTTTCACACCCTTGCTGCAACTCAAGAAGTTTACCGCCATACCCGTCTCCACACGAGAGAAAGCACGATGGTCCCGCCCACATCCAGAGGAGCCCCGTTTCCCCCTCGGAGCTCGAGATGAGGGATCCTTTCCCTGCTTTCAACGGGAAAGAATTCCCGGCATTCCCGTCGCATCTCAAGAGGAGGCACTCTCAACAGGAAAGGCGAGAGGAACTCCATGGTCGTACCACCATTCCAAGAGTCCCCCAGATGTTTCAGTCCATTCCAGAGGAACCTCTTTGCCCTGCACTGGCTCATCTTTCACGCCGAGGATCGACTCACACCACGGTGGCACGTGGGACAGCCCTGTGGGAAAGCCTCGAGGGAAAGCCTCGAGGGAAAACCACAGATCATTTGATCCACGGGACGGGAAGCGTGACATTGCTGCTACAGCCTGGAAGGAAAGCGCAGGTGCATGCCCCCACTCGAGAAGAGGCCTGACTCCCCTGGGGAGACTCTAGAAGTACCCAAAGATCCATGTCAGCCCCTGAGAGGAATCCTCGGTTCTGGCCCTGACTCCACACAAGGTTTTTGGCCCCGGTATCGACTGGAGAGGAATCCCGAGAGGCCCCCTAGCAACTCGCATGGGGACTGGCCTCTCCTGAGGCCATCAGGGCGGGTCCCTGTGGTACCCGTCGTAACTCGAAAACACCTGCCGCACCTCGAGAAAATCCAGGAAGTTCTCCCTTCCAGGCTAGATGAGGCCTATTTCCGATGAGGCGTCTGGAGACTAATGACACATAACCTCTGGAACTTCGAAAGGGTCTTTCACACCCTTGCTGCAACTCAAGAAGTTCACCGACATACCCGTGTCCACTCGAGAGGAAGCACGATGGTCCCGCCCACATCCCGAGGAGCCCCGTTTCCCCCTCGTAGCTCGAGATGAGGGATCCTTTCCCTGCTTTCAACGGGAAAGAATTCCCGGCGTTCCCGTCACAACTCAAGCGGAGGCACTCTCAACAGGAAAGGCGAGAGGAACTCCATGGTCTTACCACCATTCCAAGAGTCCCCCAGATGTCTCAGTCCATTCCCGAGGAACCTCTTTGCCCTGCACTGGCTCATCTTTCACGCCGAGGATCGACTCACACCACGGTGGCACGTGGGACAGCCCTGTGGGAAAGCCTCGAGGGAAAGCCTCGAGGGAAAACCACAGATCCTTTGATCCACGCGACGGGAAGCGTGACATTGCTGCTACAGCCTGGAAGGAAAGCGCACGTGCATGCCCCCACTCGAGACGAGGCCTGACTCCCCTGGGGAGACTCCAGAAGTACCCAAAGATCCATGTCAGCCCCTGAGAGGAATCCTCGGTTCTGGCCCTGAATCCACACAAGGTTTTTGGCGCCGGTATCGACGGGAGAGAAATCCCGAGAGGCCCCCTAGCAACTCGCATGGGGACTGGCCTCTCCTGAGGCCATCAGGGCGGGTCCCTGTGGTACCCGTCGTAACTCGAAAACACCTGCCGCACCTCGAGAAAATCCAGGAAGTTCTCCCTTCCAGGCGAGATGAGGCCTATTTCCGATGAGGCGTCTGGAGACTAATGACACCTAACCTCTGAAACTTCGGAAGGGTCTTTCACACCCTTGCTGCAACTCAAGAAGTTCACCGACATACCCGTGTCCACTCGAGAGGAAGCACGATGGTCCCGCCCACATCCCGAGGAGCCCCGTTTCCCCCTCGTAGCTCGAGATGAGGGATCCTTTCCTTGCTTTCAACGGGAAAGAATTCCCGGCGTTCCCGTCGCATCTCAAGAGGAGGCACTCTCAACAGGAAAGGCGAGAGGAACTCCATGGTCGTACCACCATTCCAAGAGTCCCCCAGATGTCTCAATCCATTCCAGAGGAACCTCTTTGCCCTGCACTGGCTCATCTTTCACGCCGAGGATCGACTCACACCACGGTGGCACGTGGGACAGCCCTGTGGGAAAGCCTCGAGGGAAAGCCTCGAGGGAAAACCACAGATCCTTTGATCCACGCGACGGGAAGCGTGACATTGCTGCTACAGCCTGGAAGGAAAGCGCACGTGCATGCCCCCACTCGAGACGAGGCCTGACTCCCCTGGGGAGACTCCAGAAGTACCCAAAGATCCATGTCAGCCCCTGAAAGGAATCCTCGGTTCTGGCCCTGACTCCACACAAGGTTTTTGGCGCCCGTATCGACGGGAGAGGAATCCCGAGAGGGCCCCTAGCAACTCGCATGGGGACTGGCCTCTCCTGAGGCCATCAGGGCGGGTCCCTGTGGTACCCGTCGTAACTCGAAAACACCTGCCGCACCTCGAGAAAATCCAGGAAGTTCTCCCTTCCAGGCGAGATGAGGCCTATTTCTGATGAGGCGTCTGGAGACTAATGACACCTAACCTCTGGAACTTCGAAAGGGTCTTTCACACCCTTGCTGCAACTCAAGAAGTTTACCGCCATACCCGTCTCCACACGAGAGAAAGCACGATGGTCCCGCCCACATACAGAGGAGCCACGTTTCCCCCTCGTAGCTTGAGATGAGGGATCCTTTCCCTGCTTTCAACGGGAAAGAATTCCCGGCATTCCCGTCGCATCTCAAGAGGAGGCACTCTCAACAGGAAAGGCGAGAGGAACTCCATGGTCGTACCACCATTCCAAGAGTCCCCCAGATGTCTCAGTCCATTCCAGAGGAACCTCTTTGCCCTGCACTGGCTCATCTTTCACGCCGAGGATCGACTCACACCACGGTGGCACGTGGGACAGCCCTGTGGGAAAGCCTCGAGGGAAAGCCTCGAGGGAAAACCACAGATCCTTTAATCCTCGCGATGCGAAGCGTGACATTGCTGCTACAGCCTGGAAGGAAAGCGCACGTGCATGCCCCCACTCGAGACGAGGCCTGACTCCCCTGGGGAGACTCCAGAAGTACCCAAAGATCCATGTAACCCCTGAGAGGAATGCTCGGTTCCGGCCCTGACTCCACACAAGGCTTTTGGCCCCGGTATCGACGGGAGAGGAATCCCGAGAGGCCCCCTAGCAACTCGCATGGGGACTGGCCTCTCCTGAGGCCACCAGGGCGGGTCCCTGAGGTCCCCGTCTTAACTCGAGAACACCTGCCGCAACTCGAGAAAATCCAGGAAGTTCTCCCTTCCAGGCGAGATGAGGCCTATTTCCGATGAGGCGTCTGGAGACTAATGACACCTAACCTCTGGAACTTCGAAAGGGTCTTTCACACCCTTGCTGCAACTCAAGAAGTTCACCGCCATACCCGTGTCCACTCGGGAGGAAGCACGATGGTCCCGCCCACATCAAGAGGAGCCCCGTTTCCCCCTCGTAGCTCGAGATGAGGGATCCTTTCCCTGCTTTCAACGGGAAAGAATTCCCGGCGTTCCCGTCGCATCTCAAGAGGAGGCACTCTCAACAGGAAAGTCGAGAGGAACTCCATGGTCGTACCACCATTCCAAGAGTCCCCCAGATGTCTCAGTCCATTCCAGAGGAAACCCTTTGCCCTGCACTGGCTCATCTTTCACGCCGAGGATCGACTCACACCACGGTGGCACGTGGGACAGCCCTGTGGGAAAGCCTCGAGGGAAAGCCTCGAGGGAAAACCACAGATCCTTTGATCCACGCGACGGGAAGCGTGACATTGCTGCTACAGCCTGGAAGGAAAGCACACGTGCATGCCCCCAATCGAGACGAGGCCTGACTCCCCTGGGGAAACTCCAGAAGTACCCAAAGATCCATGTCAGCCCCTGAGAGGAATCCTCGCTTCCGGCCCTGACTCCACACAAGGTTTTTGGCCCCGGTATCGACGGGAGAGGAATCCCGAGAGGCCCACTAGCAACTGGCATGGGGACTGGCCTCTCCTGAGGCCACCAGGGCGGGTCCCTGAGGTCCCCGTGGTAACTCGAGAACACCTGCCGCAACTCGAGAAAATCCAGGAAGTTCTCCCTTCCAGGCGAGATGAGGCCTATTTCCGATGAGGCGTCTGGAGACTAATGACACCCAACCTCTGGAACTTCGAAAGGGTCTTTCACACCCTTGCTGCAACTCAAGAAGTTCACCGACATACCCGTGTCCACTCGAGAGGAAGCACGATGGTCCCGCCCACATCCCGAGGAGCCCCGTTTCCCCCTCGTAGCTCGAGATGAGGGATCCTTTCCCTGCTTTCAACGGGAAAGAATTCCCGGAGTTCCCGTCACAACTCAAGAGGAGGCACTCTCAACAGGAAAGGCGAGAGGAACTCCATGGTCGTACCACCATTCCAAGAGTCCCCCAGATGTCTCAGTCCATTCCAGAGGAACCTCTTTGCCCTGCACTGGCTCATCTTTCACGCCGAGGATCGACTCACACCACGGTGGCACGTGGGAGAGCCCTGTGGGAAAGCCTCGAGGGAAAGCCTCGAGGGAAAACCACAGATCCTTTGATCCACGCGACGGGAAGCCTGACATTGCTGCTACAGCCTGGAAGGAAAGCACACGTGCATGCCCCCACTCGAGACGAGGCCTGACTCCCCTGGGGAGACTCCAGAAGTACCCAAAGATCCATGTCAGCCCCTGAGATGAATCCTCGGTTCCGGCCCTGACTCCACACAAGGTTTTTGGCCCCGGTATCGACGGGAGAGGAATCCCGAGAGGCCCCCTAGCAACACGCATGGGGACTGGCCTCTCCTGAGGCCACCAGGGCGGGTCCCTGAGGTCCCCGTCGTAACTCGGGAACACCTGCCGCAACTCGAGAAAATCCAGGAAGTTCTCCCTTCCAGGCGAGATGAGGCCTATTTCCGATGAGGCGTCTGGAGACTGACACGTAACCTCTGGAACTTCGAAAGGGTCTTTCACACCCTTGCTGCAACTCAAGAAGTTCACCGCCATACCCGTCTCCACTCGAGAGGAAGCACGATAGTCCCGCCCACATCCAGAGGAGCCCCGTTTCCCCCTCGTAGCTCGAGATGAGGGATCCTTTCCCTGCTTTCAACGGGAAAGTATTCCCAGCGATCCCGTCGCATCTCAAGAGGAGGCACTCTCAACAGGAAAGGCGACAGGAACTCCATGGTCGTACCACCATTCCAAGAGTCCCTCAGATGTCTCAGTCCATTCCAGAGGAACCTCTTTGCCCTGCACTGGCTCATCTTTCACGCCGAGGATCGACTCACACCACGGTGGCACGTGGGACAGCCCTGTGGGAAAGCCTCGAGGGAAAGCCTCGAGGGAAAACCACAGATCCTTTGATGCACGCGACGGGAAGCATGACATTGCTGCTACAGCCTGGAAGGAAAGCACACGTGCATGCCCCCACTCGAGACGAGGCCTGACTCCCCTGGGGAGACTCCAGAATTACCCAAAGATCCATGTCAGCCCCTGAGAGGAATCCTCGGTTCCAGCCCTGACTCCACACAAGGTTTTTGGCCCCGGTATCGACGGGAGAGGAATCCCGAGAGGCCCTCTAGCAACTCGCATGGGGACTGGCCTCTCCTGAGGCCACCAGGGCGGGTCCCTGAGGTCCCCGTCGTAACTCGAGAACACCTGCCGCAACTCGAGAAAATCCAGGAAGTTCTCCCTTCCAGGCGAGATGAGGCCTATTTCCGATGAGGCGTCTGGAGACTAATGACACCCAACCTCTGGAACTTCGAAAGGGTCTTTCACACCCTTGCTGCAACTTAAGAAGTTCACCGACATACCCGTGTCCACTCGAGAGGAAGCACGATGGTCCCGCCCACATCCCGAGGAGCCCCGTTTCCCCCTCGTAGCTCGAGAAGAGGGATCCTTTCCCTGCTTTCAACGGGAAAGAATTCCCGGAGTTCCCGTCACAACTCAAGAGGAGGCACTCTCAACAGGAAAGGCGAGAGGAACTCCATGGTCGTACCACCATTCCAAGAGTCCCCCAGATGTCTCAGTCCATTCCAGAGGAACCTCTTTGCCCTGCACTGGCTCATCTTTCACGCCGAGGATCGACTCACACCACGGTGGCACGTGGGAGAGCCCTGTGGGAAAGCCTCGAGGGAAAGCCTCGAGGGAATACCACAGATCCTTTGATCCACGCGACGGGAAGCGTGACATTGCTGCTACAGCCTGGAAGGAAAGCACACGTGCATGCCCCCACTCGAGACGAGGCCTGACTCCCCTGGGGAGACTCCAGAAGTACCCAAAGATCCATGTCAGCCCCTGAGAGGAATCCTCGGTTCCGGCCCTGACTCCACACAAGGTTTTTGGCCCCGGTATCGACGGTAGAGGAATCCCGAGAGGCCCACTAGCAACTGGCATGGGGACTGGCCTCTCCTGAGGCCACCAGGGCGGGTCCCTGAGGTCCCCGTCGTAACTCGAGAACACCTGCCGCAACTCGAGAAAATCCAGGAAGTTCTCCCTTCCAGGCGAGATGAGGCCTATTTCCGATGAGGCGTCTGGAGACTAATGACACCCAACCTCTGGAACTTCGAAAGGGTCTTTCACACCCTTGCTGCAACTCAAGAAGTTCACCGACATACCCGTGTCCACTCGAGAGGAAGCACGATGGTCCCGCCCACATCCCGAGGAGCCCCGTTTCCCCCTCGTAGCTCGAGATGAGGGATCCTTTCCCTGCTTTCAACGGGAAAGAATTCCCGGAGTTCCCGTCACAACTCAAGAGGAGGCACTCTCAACAGGAAAGGCGAGAGGAACTCCATGGTCGTACCACCATTCCAAGAGTCCCCCAGATGTCTCAGTCCATTCCAGAGGAACCTCTTTGCCCTGCACTGGCTCATCTTTCACGCCGAGGATCGACTCACACCACGGTGGCACGTGGGAGAGCCCTGTGGGAAAGCCTCGAGGGAAAGCCTCGAGGGAATACCACAGATCCTTTGATCCACGCGACGGGAAGCGTGACATTGCTGCTACAGCCTGGAAGGAAAGCACACGTGCATGCCCCCACTCGAGACGAGGCCTGACTCCCCTGGGGAGACTCCAGAAGTACCCAAAGATCCATGTCAGCCCCTGAGAGGAATCCTCGGTTCCGGCCCTGACTCCACACAAGGTTTTTGGCCCCGGTATCGACGGTAGAGGAATCCCGAGAGGCCCACTAGCAACTGGCATGGGGACTGGCCTCTCCTGAGGCCACCAGGGCGGGTCCCTGAGGTCCCCGTCGTAACTCGAGAACACCTGCCGCAACTCGAGAAAATCCAGGAAGTTCTCCCTTCCAGGCGAGATGAGGCCTATTTCCGATGAGGCGTCTGGAGACTAATGACACCCAACCTCTGGAACTTCGAAAGGGTCTTTCACACCCTTGCTGCAACTCAAGAAGTTCACCGACATACCCGTGTCCACTCGAGAGGAAGCACGATGGTCCCGCCCACATCCCGAGGAGCCCCGTTTCCCCCTCGTAGCTCGAGATGAGGGATCCTTTCCCTGCTTTCAACGGGAAAGAATTCCCGGAGTTCCCGTCACAACTCAAGAGGAGGCACTCTCAACAGGAAAGGCGAGAGGAACTCCATGGTCGTACCACCATTCCAAGAGTCCCCCAGATATCTCAGTCCATTCCAGAGGAACCTCTTTGCCCTGCACTGGCTCATCTTTCACGCCGAGGATCGACTCACACCACGGTGGCACGTGGGACAGCCCTGTGGGAAAGCCTCGAGGGAAAGCCTCGAGGGAAAACCACAGATCCTTTGATCCACGCGACGGGAAGCCTGACATTGCTGCTACAGCCTGGAAGGAAAGCACACGTGCATGCCCCCACTCGAGACGAGGCCTGACTCCCCTGGGGAGACTCCAGAAGTACCCAAAGATCCATGTCAGCCCCTGAGAGGAATCCTCGGTTCCGGCCCTGACTCCACACAAGGTTTTTGGCCCCGGTATCGACGGGAGAGGAATCCCGAGAGGCCCCCTAGCAACACGCATGGGGACTGGCCTCTCCTGAGGCCACCAGGGCGGGTCCCTGAGGTCCCCGTCGTAACTCGGGAACACCTGCCGCAACTCGAGAAAATCCAGGAAGTTCTCCCTTCCAGGCGAGATGAGGTCTATTTCCGATGAGGCGTCTGGAGACTGACACGTAACCTCTGGAACTTCGAAAGGGTCTTTCACACCCTTGCTGCAACTCAAGAAGTTCACCGCCATACCCGTCTCCACTCGAGAGGAAGCACGATAGTCCCGCCCACATCCAGAGGAGCCCCGTTTCCCCCTCGTAGCTCGAGATGAGGGATCCTTTCCCTGCTTTCAACGGGAAAGTATTCCCAGCGATCCCGTCGCATCTCAAGAGGAGGCACTCTCAACAGGAAAGGCGAGAGGAACTCCATGGTCGTACCACCATTCCAAGAGTCCCTCAGATGTCTCAGTCCATTCCAGAGGAACCTCTTTGCCCTGCACTGGCTCATCTTTCACTCCGAGGATCGACTCACACCACGGTGGCACGTGGGACAGCCCTGTGGGAAAGCCTCGAGAGAAAACCACAGATCATTTGATCCACGCGACGGGAAGCGTGACATTGCTGCTACAGCCTGGAAGGAAAGCGCACGTGCATGCCCCCACTCGAGACGAGGCCTGACTCCCCTGGGGAGACTCCAGAAGTACCCAAAGATCCATGTCAGCCCCTGAGAGGAATCCTCGGTTCCGGCCCTGTCTCCACACAAGGTTTTTGGCCCCAGTATCGACGGGAGAGGAATCCCGAGAGGCCCCCTAGCAACTCGCATGGGGACTGGCCTCTCCTGAGGCCATCAGGGCGGGTCCCTGTGGTACCCGTCGTAACTCGAGAACACCTGCCGCACCTCGAGAAAATCCAGGAAGTTCTCCCTTCCAGGCGAGATGAGGTCTATTTCCGATGAGGCGTCTGGAGACTGACACGTAACCTCTGGAACTTTGAAAGGGTCTTTCACACCCTTGCTGCAACTCAAGAAGTTCACCGCCATACCCGTCTCCACTCGAGAGGAAGCACGAGGATCCCGCCCACATCCAGAGGAGCCCCGTTTCCCCCTCGTAGCTCGAGATGAGGGATCCTTTCCCTGCTTTCAACGGGAAAGAATTCCCAGCGTTCCCGTCGCATCTCAAGAGGAGGCACTCTCAACAGGAAAGGCGAGAGGAACTCCATGGTCGTACCACCATTCCAAGAGTCCCCCAGATGTCTCAGTCCATTCCAGAGGAACCTCTTTGCCCTGCACTGGCTCATCTTTCACTCCGAGGATCGACTCACACCACGGTGGCACGTGGGACAGCCCTGTGGGAAAGCCTCGAGGGAAAGCCTCGAGAGAAAACCACAGATCCTTTGATCCACGCGACGGGAAGCGTGACATTGCTGCTACAGCCTGGGAGGAAAGCGCACGTGCATGCCGCCACTCGAGACGAGGCCTGACTCCCCTGGGGAGACTCTAGAAGTACCCAAAGATCCATGTCAGCCCCTGAGAGGAATCCTCGGTTCTGGCCCTGACTCCACACAAGGTATTTGGCCCCGGTATCGACGGGAGAGGAATCCCGAGAGGCCCCCTAGCAACTCGCATGGGGACTGGCCTCTCCTGAGGCCATCAGGGCGGGTCCCTGTGGTACCCGTCGTAACTCGAGAACACCTGCCGCACCTCGAGAAAATCCAGGAAGTTCTCCCTTCCAGGCGAGATGAGGCCTATTTCCGATGAGGCGTCTGGAGACTAATGACACCTAACCTCTGGAACTTCGAAAGGGTCTTTCACACCCTTAGTGCAACTCAAGAAGTTCACCGACATACCCGTGTCCACTCGAGAGGAAGCACGATGGTCCCGCCCACATCCCGAGGAGCCCCGTTTCCCCCTCGTAGCTCGAGATGAGGGATCCTTTCCCTGCTTTCAACGGGAAAGAATTCCCGGCGTTCCCGTCGCATCTCAAGAGGAGGCACTCTCAACAGGAAAGGCGAGAGGAACTTCATGGTCGTACCACCATTCCAAGAGTCCCCCAGATGTCTCAGTCCATTCCAGAGGAACCTCTTTGCCCTGCACTGGCTCATCTTTCACGCCGAGGATCGACTCACACCACGGTGGCACGTGGGACAGCCCTGTGGGAAAGCCTCGAGGGAAAGCCTCGAGGGAAAACCACAGATCCTTTGATCCACGCGACGGGAAGCGTGACATTGCTGCTACAGCCTGGAAGGAAAGCGCACGTGCATGCCCCCACTCGAGACGAGGCCTGACTCCCCTGGGGAGACTCCAGAAGTACCCAAAGATCCATGTCAGCCCCTGAGAGGAATCCTCGGTTCTGGCACTGACTCCACACAAGTTTTTTGGCCCCGGTATCGACGGGAGAGGAATCCCGAGAGGCCCCCTAGCAACTCGCATGGGGACTGGCCTCTCCTGAGGCCATCAGGGCGGGTCCCTGTGGTACCCGTCGTAACTAGAGAACACCTGCCGCACCTCGAGAAAATCCAGGAAGTTCTCCCTTCCAGGCTAGATGAGGCCTATTTCCGATGAGGCGTCTGGAGACTAATGACACCTAACCTCTGGAACTTCGAAAGGGTCTTTCACACCCTTGCTGCAACTCAAGAAGTGAACCGACATACCCGTGTCCACTCGAGAGGAAGCACGATGGTCCCGCCCACATCCCGAGGAGCCCCGTTTCCCCCTCGTAGCTCGAGATGAGTGATCCTTTCCCTGCTTTCAACGGGAAAGAATTCCCGGCGTTCCCGTCGCATCTCAAGAGGAGGCACTCTCAACAGGAAAGGCGAGAGGAACTCCATGGTCGTACCACCATTCCAAGAGTCCCCCAGATGTCTCAGTCCATTCCAGAGGAACCTCTTTGCCCTGCACTGGCTCATCTTTCACGCCGAGGATCGACTCACACCACGGTGGCACGTGGGACAGCCCTGTGGGAAAGCCTCGAGGGAAAGCCTCGAGGGAAAACCACAGATCCTTTGATCCACGCGACGGGAAGCGTGACATTCCTGCTACAGCCTGGAAGGAAAGCGCACGTGCATGCCCCCACTCGAGACGAGGCCTGACTCCCCTAGGGAGACTCCACAAGTACCCAAAGATCCATATCAGCCCCTGAGAGGAATCCTCGATTCCGGCCCTGAGTCCACACAAGGTTTTTGGCCCCGGTATCGACGGGAGAGTAATCCCGAGAGGCCCCCTAGCAACTCCCATGGGGACTGGCCGTTACTGAGGCCACCAGGGCGGGTCCCTGAGGTCCCCGTCGTAACTCGAGAACACCTGCCACAACTCGAGAAAATCCAGGAAGTTCTCCCTTCCAGGCGAGATGAGGCCTATTTCCGATGAGGCGTCTGGAGACTAATGACACCCAACCTCTGGAACTTCGAAAGGGTCTTTCACACCCTTGCTGCAACTTAAGAAGTTTACCGCCATACCCGTCTCCACACGAGAGAAAGCACGATGGTCCCGCCCACATCCAGAGGAGCCCCGTTTCCCCCTCGTAGCTCGAGATGAGGGATCCTTTCCTGCTTTCAACGGGAAAGAATTCCCGGCATTCCCGTCGCATCTCAAGAGGAGGCACTCTCAACAGGAAAGGCGAGAGGAACTCCATGGTCGTACCACCATTCCAAGAGTCCCCCAGATGTCTCAGTCCATTCCAGAGGAAACTATTTGCCCTGCACTGGCTCATCTTTCACGCCGAGGATCGACTCACACCACGGTGGCACGTGGGACAGCCCTGTGGGAAAGCCTCGAGGCAAAGCCTCGAGGGAAAACCACAGATCCTTTGATCCACGCGACGGGAAGCGTGACATTGCTGCTAGAGCCTGGAAGGAAAGCGCACGTGCATGCCCCCACTCGAGACGGGGCCTGACTCCCCTGGGGAGACTCCAGAAGTACCCAAAGATCCATGTCAGCCCCTGAGAGGAATCCTCGGTTCCGGCCCTGACTCCACACAAGGTTTTTGGCCCCGTTATCGACGGGAGAGGAATCCCGAGAGGCCCCCTAGCAACTCGCATGGGGACTGGCCTCTCCTGAGGCCACCAGGGCGGGTCCCTGAGGTCTCCGTCGTAACTAGAGAACACCTGTCGCAACTCGAGAAAATCCAGGAAGTTCTCCCTTCCAGGCGAGAAGAATCCTATTTCCGATGAGGCGTTTGGAGACTAATGACACCTAAACTCTGGAACTTCGAAAGGGTCTTTCACACCCTTGCTGCAACTCAAGAAGTTCACCGCCATACCCGTCTCCACTCGCGAGGAAGCACGATGGTCCCGCCCACATCCAGAGGAGCCCCGTTCCCCCTCGTAGCTCGAGATGAGGGATCCTTTCCCTGCTTTCAACGGGAAAGAATTCCCGGCGTTCCCGTCGCATCTCAAGAGGAGGCACTCTCAACAGGAAAGGCGAGAGGAACTCCATGGTCGTACCACCATTCCAAGAGTCCCCCAGATGTCTCAGTCCATTCCAGAGGAACCTCTTTGCCCTGCACTGGCTCATCTTTCACGCCGAGTATCAACTCACACCACGGTGGCACGTGGGACAGACCTGTGGGAAAGCCTCGAGGGAAAGCCTCGTGGGAAAAGCACATATCCTTTGATCCACGCCACGGGAAGCGTGACATTGCTGCTACAGCCTGGAAGGAAAGCGCACGTACCTGTCCCCACTCGAGACGAGGCCTGACTCCCCTGGGGAGTCTCCAGAAGTACCCAAAGATCCATGTCAGCCCCTGAGAGGAATCCTCGGTTCCGGCCCTGACTCCACACAAGGTTTTTGGACCCGGTATCGACGGGAGAGGAATCCCAGAGTCCCCCTAGCATCTCGCATGGGGATTGGCCTCTCCTGAGGCCACCAGGGCTGGTCCTTGAGGTCCCCGTCGTAACTCGAGAACACCTGCCGCAACTCGAGAAAATCCAGGAAGTTCTCCCTTGCAGGCGAGATGAGGCCTATTTCCGATGAGGCGTCTGGAGACTAATGACACCTAACCTCTGGAACTTCGAAAGGGTCTTTCACTCCCTTGCTGCAACTCAAGAAGTTCTCTGCCATACCCGTTTCCACTCGAGAGGAAGCACGATGGTCCCGCCCACATCCAAAGGAGCCCCGTTTCCCCCTCGTAGCTCGAGATGAGGGATCCTTTCCCTGCTTTCAACGGGAAAGAATTCCCGGCGTTCCCGTCGCATCTCAAGAGGAGGCACTCTCAACAGGAAAGGCGAGAGGAACTCCATGGTCGTACCACCATTCCAAGAGTCCCCGAGATGTCTCAGTCCATTCCAGAGGAACCTCTTTGCCCTGCACTGGCTCATCTTTCTCGCCGAGGATCGACTCACACCACGGTGGCACATGGGACAGCCCTGTGGGAAAGCCTCGAGGGAAAGCCTCGAGGGAAAACCACAGATCCTTTGATCCACGCGACGGGAAGCGTGACATTGCTGCTACAGCCTGGAAGGAAAGCGCACGTGCATGCCCCCACTCGAGACGAGGCCTGACTCCCCTGGGGAGACTCCACAAGTACCCAAAGATCCATGTCAGCCCCTGAGAGGAATCCTCGGTTCCGGCCCTGACTCCACACAAGGTTTTTGGCCCCGGTATCGACGGGAGAGGAATCCCGAGAGGCCCCCTAGCAACTCGCATGGGGACTGGCCTCTCCTGAGGCCACCAGGGCGGGTCCCTGAGGTCCCCGTCGTAACTCGAGAACACCTGCCACAACTCGAGAAAATCCAGGAAGTTCTCCCTTCCAGGCGAGATCAGGCCTATTTCCGATGAGGCGTCTGGAGACTAATGACACCTAACCTCTGGAACTTCGAAAGGGTCTTTCACACCCTTGCTGCAACTCAAGAAGTTCACCGCCATACCCGTCTCCACTCGAGAGGAAGCACGATGGTCCCGCCCACATCCAGAGGAGCCCCGTTTCTCCCTCGTAGCTAGAGATGAGGGATCCTTTCCCTGCTTTCAACGGGAAAGAATTCCCGGCGTTCCCGTCGCATCTCAAGAGGAGGCACTCTCAACAGGAAAGGCGAGAGGAACTCCATGGTCGTACCACCATTCCAAGAGTCCCCCAGATGTCTCAGTCCATTCCAGAGGAACCTCTTTGCCCTGCACTGGCTCATCTTTCACGGCGAGGATCGATTCACACCACGGTGGAACGTTGGACAGACCTGTGGGAAAGCCTCGAGGGAAAGCCTCGTGGGAAAACCACAGATCCTTTGATCCAGGCCACGGGAAGAGTGACATTACTGCTACAGCCTGGAAGGAAAGCGCACGTACCTGTCCCCACTCGAGAAGAGGCCTGACTCCCCTGGGGAGACTCCAGAAGTACCAAAAGATCCATGTCAGCCCCAGAGAGGAAACCTCGGTTCCGGCACTGACTCCACACAAGGTTTTTGGCCCCGGTATCGACGGGAGAGGAATCCCGAGAGGCCCCCTAGCAACTCGCATGGGGACTGGCCTCTCCTGAGGCCACCAGGGCGGGTCCCTGAGGTCCCCGTCGTAACTCGAGAACACCTGCCGCAACTCGAGAAAATCCAGGAAGTTCTCCCTTCCACGCGAGATGAGGCCTATTTCCGATGAGGCGTCTGGAGACTAATGACACCTAACCTCTGGAACTTCGAAAGGGTCTTTCACACCCTTGCTGCAACTCAAGAAGTTCACCGCCATACCCGTCTCCACTCGAGAGGAAGCACGATGGTCCCGCCCACATCCAGAGGAGCCCTGTTTCACCCTGGTAGCTCGAGATGAGGGATCCTTTCCCTGCTTTCAACGGGAAAGAATTCCCGGCGTTCCCGTCGCATCTCAAGAGGAGGCACTCTCAACAGGAAAGGCGAGAGGAACTCCATGGTCGTACCACCATTCCAAGAGTCCCCCAGATGTCTCAGTCCATTCCAGAGCAACCTCTTTGCCCTGCACTGGCTCATCTTTCACGCCGAGGATCGACTCACACCACGGTGGCACGTGGGACAGCCCTGTGGGAAAGCTCAAGGGAAAGCTTCGAGGGAAAACCACAGATCCTTTGATCCAGGCGACGGGAAGCATGACATTGCTGCTATAGCCTGAAAGGAAAGCGCACGTGCATGCCCCCACTCGAGACGAGGCCTGACTACCCTGGGAAGACTCCAGAAGTACCCAAAGATCCATGTCAGCCCCTGAGAGGAATCCTCGGTTCCGGCCCTGACTCCACACAAGGTTTTTGGCCCCGGTATCGACGGGAGAGGAATCCCGAGAGGCCCCCTAGCAACTCGCATGGGGACTGGCCTCTCCTGAGGCCACCAGGGCGGGTCCCTGAGGTCCCCGTCGTAACTCGAGAACACCTGTCCCAACTCGAGAAAATCCAGGAAGTTCTCCCTTCCAGGCGAGAAGAATCCTATTTCCGATGAGGCGTTTGGAGACTAATGACACCTAAACTCTGGAACTTCGAAAGGGTCTTTCACACCCTTGCTGCAACTCAAGAAGTTCACCGCCATACCCGTATCCACTCGAGAGGAAGCACGGTGGTCCCGCCCACATCCAGAGGAGCCCCGTTTCCCCCTCGTAGCTCGAGATGAGGGATCCTTTCCCTGCTTTCAACGGGAAAGAATTCCCGGCGTTCCCGTCGCATCTCAAGAGGAGGCACTCTCAACAGGAAAGGCGAGAGGATCTCCATGGTGGTACCACCATTCCAAGAGTCCCCCAGATGTCTCAGTCCATTCCAGAGGAACCTCTTTGCCCTGCACTGGCTCATCTTTCACGCCGAGGATCGACTCACACCACGGTGGCACGTGGGACAGCCCTGTGGGAAAACCTCGAGGGAAAGCCTCGAGGGAAAACCACAGATCCTTTGATCCAGGCCACGGGAAGCGTGACATTGCTGCTACAGCCTGGAAGGAAAGCGCACGTGCATGCCCCCACTCGAGACGAGGCCTGACGCCCCTGGGGAGACTCCAGAAGTACCCAAATATCCATGTCAGCCCCTGAGAGGAATCCTCGGTTCCGGCCCTGAATCCACACAAGGTTTTTGGCCCCGGTATCGACGGGAGAGGAATCCCCAGAGGCCCCCTAGCAACTCGCATGGGGACTGGCCTCTCCTGAGGCCACCAGGGCGGGTCCCTGAGGTCCCCGTCGTAACTCGAGAACACCTGCCGCAACTCGAGAAAATCCAGGAAGTTCTCCCTTCCAGGCGAGATGAGGCCTATTTCCGATGAGGCGTCTGGAGACTAATGACACCTAACCTCTGGAACTTCGAAAGGGTCTTTCACACCCTTGCTGCAACTCAAGAAGTTCACCGCCATACCCGTCTCCACTCGAGAGGAAGCACGATGGTCCCGCCCACATCCAGAGGAGCCCCGTTTCCCCCTCGTAGCTCGAGATGAGGGATCCTTTCCCTGCTTTCAACGGGAAAGAATTCCCGGCGTTCCCGTCGCATCTCAAGAGGAGGCACTCTCAACAGGAAAGGCGAGAGGAACTCCATGGTCGTACCACCATTCTAAGAGTCCCCCAGATGTCTCAGTCCATTCCAGAGCAACCTCTTTGCCCTGCACTGGCTCATTTTTCACGCCGAGGATCGACTCGCACCACGGTGGCACGTGGGACAGCCCTGTGGGAAAGCCTCGAGGGAAAGCCTCGAGGGAAAACCACAGATCCTTTGATCCAGGCCACGGGAAGCGTGACATTGCTGCTACAGCCTGGAAGGAAAGCGCACGTGCATGCCCCCACTCGAGACGAGGCCTGACTCCCCTGGGGAGACTCCAGAAGTACCCAAAGATCCATGTCAGCCCCTGAGAGGAATCCTCGGTTCCGGCCCTGACTCCACACAAGGTTTTTGGCCCCGGTATCGACGGGAGGGGAATCCCGAGAGGACCCCTAGCAACTCGCATGGGGACTGGCCTCTCCTGAGGCCACCAGGGCGGGTCCCTGAGGTCCCCGTCGTAATTCGAGAACACCTGCCGCAACTCGAGAAAATCCAGGAAGTTCTCCCTTCCAGGCGAGATGAGGCCTATTTCCGATGAGGCGTCTGGAGACTAATGACACCTAACCTCTGGAACTTCGAAAGGGTCTTTCACACCCTTGCTGCAACTCAAGAAGTTCACAGCCATACCCGTGTCCACTCGAGAGGAAGCACGATAGTCCCGCCCACATCCAGAGGAGCCCCGTTTCCCCCTCGTAGCTCGAGATGAGGGATCCTTTCCCTGCTTTCAACGGGAAAGAATTCCCGGCGTTCCCGTCGCATCTCAAGAGGAGGCACTCTCAACAGGAAAGGCGAGAGGAACTCCATGGTCGTACCACCATTCCAAGAGTCCCCCAGATTTCTCAGTCCATTCCAGAGGAACCTCTTTGCCCTACACTGGCTCATCTTTCACGCCGAGGATCGACTCACACCACGGTGGCACGTGGGACAGCCCTGTGGGAAAGCCTCGAGGGAAAGCCTCGAGGGAAAACCACAGATCCTTTGATCCAGGCCACGGGAAGCGTGACATTGCTGCTACAGCCTGGAAGGAAAGCGCACGTACCTGTCCCCACTCGAGACGAGGCCTGACTCCCCTGGGGAGACTCCAGAAGTACCCAAAGATCCATGTCAGCCCCAGAGAGGAAACCTCGGTTCTGGCCCTGACTCCACACAAGGTTTTTGGTCCCGGTATCGACGGGAGAGGAATCCCAGAGTCCCCTTAGCAACTCGCATGGGGATTGTCCTCTCCTGAGGCCACCAGGGCTGGTCCCTGAGGTCCCCGTCGTAACTCGAGAACACCTGCCGCAACTCGAGAAAATCCAGGAAGTTCTCCCTTCCAGGCGAGATGAGGCCTATTTCCGATGAGGCGTCTGGAGACTAATGATACCTAACCTCTGGAACATCAAAAGGGTCTTTCACTCCCTTGCTGCAACTCAAGAAGTTCTCTGCCATACCCGTCTCCACTCGAGAGGAAGCACGATGGTCCCGCCCACATCCAGAGGAGCCCCGTTTCCCCCTCGTAGCTCGAGATGAGGGATCCTTTCCCTGCTTTCAACGGGAAAGAATTCCCGGCGTTCCCGTCGCATCTCAAGAGGAGGCACTCTCAACAGGAAAGGCGAGAGGAACTCCATGGTCGTACCACCATTCCAAGAGTCCCCCAGATGTCTCAGTCCATTCCAGAGGAACCTCTTTGCCCTGCACTGGCTCATCTTTCACGCCGAGGATCGACTCACACCACGGTGGCACGTGGGACAGCCCTGTGGGAAAACCTCGAGGGAAAGCCTCGAGGGAAAACCACAGATCCTTTGATCCAGGCCACGGGAAGCGTGACATTGCTGCTACAGCCTGGAAGGAAAGCGCACGTGCATGCCCCCACTCGAGACGAGGCCTGACGCCCCTGGGGAGACTCCAGAAGTACCCAAATATCCATGTCAGCCCCTGAGAGGAATCCTCGGTTCCGGCCCTGAATCCACACAAGGTTTTTGGCCCCGGTATCGACGGGAGAGGAATCCCCAGAGGCCCCCTAGCAACTCGCATGGGGACTGGCCTCTCCGGAGGCCACCAGGGCGGGTCCCTGAGGTCCCCGTCGTAACTCGAGAACACCTGCCGCAACTCGAGAAAATCCAGGAAGTTCTCCCTTCCAGGCGAGATGAGGCCTATTTCCGATGAGGCGTCTGGAGACTAATGACACCTAACCTCTGGAACTTCGAAAGGGTCTTTCACACCCTTGCTGCAACTCAAGAAGTTCACCGCCATACCCGTCTCCACTCGAGAGGAAGCACGATGGTCCCGCCCACATCCAGAGGAGCCCCGTTTCCCCCTCGTAGCTCGAGATGAGGGATCCTTTCCCTGCTTTCAACGGGAAAGAATTCCCGGCGTTCCCGTCGCATCTCAAGAGGAGGCACTCTCAACAGGAAAGGCGAGAGGAACTCCATGGTCGTACCACCATTCTAAGAGTCCCCCAGATGTCTCAGTCCATTCCAGAGCAACCTCTTTGCCCTGCACTGGCTCATTTTTCACGCCGAGGATCGACTCGCACCACGGTGGCACGTAGGACAGCCCTGTGGGAAAGCCTCGAGGGAAAGCCTCGAGGGAAAACCACAGATCCTTTGATCCAGGCCACGGGAAGAGTGACATTGCTGCTACAGCCTGGAAAGAAAGCGCACGTGCATGCCCCCACTCGAGACGAGGCCTGACTCCCCTGGGGAGACTCCAGAAGTACCCAAAGATCCATGTCAGCCCCTGAGAGGAATCCTCGGTTCCGGCCCTGACTCCACACAAGGTTTTTTGGCCCCGGTATCGACGGGAGGGGAATCCCGAGAGGACACCTAGCAACTCGCATGGGGACTGGCCTCTCCTGAGGCCACCAGGGCGGGTCCCTGAGGTCCCCGTCGTAATTCGAGAACACCTGCCGCAACTCGAGAAAATCCAGAAAGTTCTCCCTTCCAGGCGAGATGAGGCCTATTTCCGATGAGGCGTCTGGAGACTAATGACACCTAACCTCTGGAACTTCGAAAGGGTCTTTCACACCCTTGCTGCAACTCAAGAAGTTCACAGCCATACCCGTGTCCACTCGAGAGGAAGCACGATAGTCCCGCCCACATCCAGAGGAGCCCCGTTTCCCCCTCGTAGCTCGAGATGAGGGATCCTTTCCCTGCTTTCAACGGGAAAGAATTCCCGGCGTTCCCGTCGCATCTCAAGAGGAGGCACTCTCAACAGGAAAGGCGAGAGGAACTCCATGGTCGTACCACCATTCCAAGAGTCCCCCAGATGTCTCAGTCCATTCCAGAGGAACCTCTTTGCCCTACACTGGCTCATCTTTCACGCCGAGGATCGACTCACACCACGGTGGCACGTGGGACAGCCCTGTGGGAAAGCCTCGAGGGAAAGCCTCGAGGGAAAACCACAGATCCTTTGATCCAGGCCACGGGAAGCGTGACATTGCTGCTACAGCCTGGAAGGAAAGCGCACGTACCTGTCCCCACTCGAGACGAGGCCTGACTCCCCTGGGGAGACTCCAGAAGTACCCAAAGATCCATGTCAGCCCCTGAGAGGAATCCTCGGTTCCGGCCCTGACTCCACACAAGGTTTTTGGCCCCGGTATCGACGGGAGGGGAATCCCGAGAGGACCCCTAGCAACTCGCATGGGGACTGGCCTCTCCTGAGGCCACCAGGGCGGGTCCCTGAGGTCCCCGTCGTAATTCGAGAACACCTGCCGCAACTCGAGAAAATCCAAGAAGTTCTCCCTTCCAGGCGAGATGAGGCCTATTTCCGATGAGGCGTCTGGAGACTAATGATACCTAACCTCTGGAACTTCGAAAGGGTCTTTCACTCCCTTGCTGCAACTCAAGAAGTTCTCTGCCATACCCGTCTCCACTCGAGAGGAAGCACGATGGTCCCGCCCACATCCAGAGGAGCCCCGTTTCCCCCTCGTAGCTCGAGATGAGGGATCCTTTCCCTGCTTTCAACGGGAAAGAATTCCCGGCGTTCCCGTCGCATCTCAAGAGGAGGCACTCTCAACAGGAAAGGCGAGAGGAACTCCATGGTCGTACCACCATTCCAAGAGTCCCCCAGATGTCTCAGTCCATTCCAGAGGAACCTCTTTGCCCTGCACTGACTCATCTTTCACGCCGAGGATCGACTCACACCACGGTGGCACGTGGGACAGCCCTGTGGGAAAGCCTCGAGGGAAAGCCTCGAGGGAAAACCACAGATCCTTTGATCCACGGGACGGGAAGCGTGACATTGCTGCTACAGCCTGGAAGGAAAGCGCACGTGCATGCCCCCACTCGAGACGAGGCCTGACTCCCCTGGGGAGACTCCAGAAGTACCCAAAGATCCATGTCAGCCCCTGAGAGGAATCCTCGGGAACGGCCCTGACTCCACACAAGGTTTTTGGCCCCGGTATCGATTGAAGAGGAATCCCGAGAGGCCCCCTAGCAACTCGCATGGGGACTGGCCTCTCCTGAGGCCACCAGGGCGGGTCCCTGAGGTCCCCGTCGTAACTCGAGCACACCTGCCGCAACTCGCGAAAATCCAGGAAGTTCTCCCTTCCAGGCGAGATGAGGCCTATTTCCGATGAGGCGTCTGGAGACTAATGACACCTAACCTCTGGAACTTCGAAAGGGTCTTTCACACCCTTGCTGCAACTCAAGAAGTTCACCACCATACCCGTCTCCACTCGAGAGGAAGCACGATGGTCCCGCCCACATCCAGAGGAGCCCCGTTTCCCCCTCGTAGCTCGAGATGAGGGATCCTTTCCCTGCTTTCAACGGGAAAGAATTCCCGGCGTTCCCGTCGCATCTCAAGAGGAGGCACTCTCAACAGGAAAGGCGAGAGGAACTCCATGGTCGTACCACCATTGCAAGAGTCCCCCAGATGTCTCAGTCCATTCCTGAGGAACCTCTTTGCCCTGCACTGGCTCATCTTTCACGCCGAGGATCGACTCACACCACGGTGGCACGTGGGACAGCCCTGTGGGAAAGCCTCGAGGGAAAGCCTCGAGGGAAAACCACAGATCCTTTGATCCACGGGACGGGAAGCGTGACATTGCTGCTACAGCCTGGAAGGAAAGCGCACGTGCATGCCCCCACTCGAGACGAGGCCTGACTCCCCTGGGGAGACTCCAGAAGTACCCAAAGATCCATGTCAGCCCCTGAGAGGAATCCTCGGTTCCGGCCCTGACTCCACACAAGGTTTTTGGCCCCGGTATCGACGGGAGAGGAATCCCGAGAGGCCCCCTAGCAACTCGCATGGGGACTGGCCTCTCCTGAGGCCACCAGGGCTGGTCCCTGAGGTCCCCGTCGTAACTCGAGAACACCTGCCGCAACTCGCGAAAATCCAGGAAGTTCTCCCTTCCAGGCGAGATGAGGCCTATTTCCGATGAGGCGTCTGGAGACTAATGACACCTAACCTCTGGAACTTCGAAAGGGTCTTTCACACCCTTGCTGCAACTCAAGAAGTTCACCGCCATACCCGTCTCCACTCGAGAGGAAGCACGATGGTCCCGCCCACATCCAGAGGAGCCCCGTTTCCCCCTCGTAGCTCGAGATGAGGGATCCTTTCCCTGCTTTCAACGGGAAACAATTCCCGGCGTTCCCGTCGCATCTCAAGAATAGGCACTCTCAACAGGAAAGGCGAGAGGAACTCCATGGTCGTACCACCATTCCAAGAGTCCCACAGATGTCTCAGTCCATTCCAGAGGAACCTCTTTGCCCTGCACTGGCTCATCTTTCACGCCGAGGATCGACTCACACCACGGTGGCACGTGGGACAGCCCTGTGGGAAAGCCTCGAGGGAAAACCACAGATCCTTTGATCCACGCGACGGGAAGCGTGACATTGCTGCTACAGCCTGGAAGGAAAGCGCACCTGCATGCCCCCACTCGAGACGAGGCCTGACTCCCCTGGGGAGACTCCAGAAATACCCAAAGTTCCATGTCACCCCTGAGAGGAAACCTCGTTTCCGGCCCTGACTCCACACAAGGTTTTTGACCCCGGTATCGACGGGAGAGGAATCCTGAGAGGCCCCCTAGCAACTCGCATGGGGACTGGCCTTTCCTGAGGCCACCATGGCGGGTCCCTGAGGTCCCCGTAGTAACTCCAGAACACCTGCCGCAACTCGAGAAAATCCAGGAAGTTCTCCCTTCCAGCCGAGATGAGGCCTATTTCCGATGAGGCGTCTGGAGACTAATGACACCTAACCTCTTGAACTTCGAAAGGGTCTTTCACACCCTTGCTGCTACTCAAGAAGTTCACCGCCATACCCGTCTCCACTCGAGAGGAAGCACGATGGTCCCGCCCACATCCAGAGGAGCCCCGTTTCCCCCTCGTAGCTCGAGATGAGGGATCCTTTCCCTGCTTTCAACGGGAAAGAATTCCCGGCGTTCCCGTCGCATCTCAAGAGGAGGCACTCTCAACAGGAAAGGCGAGAGGAACTCCATGGTCGTACCACCATTCCAAGAGTCCCGCAGATCTCTCAGTCCATTCCAGAGGAACCTCTTTGCCCTGCACTGGCTCATCTTTCACGCCGAGGATCGACTCACACCACTGTGGCACGTGGGACAGCCCTGTGGCAAAGCCTCGAGGGAAAGCCTCGAGGGAAAACCACAGATCCTTTGATCCACGCGACGGGAAGCGTGACATTGCTGCTACAGCCTGGAAGGAAAGCGCACGTGCATGCCCCCACTCGAGACGAGGCCTGACTCCCCTGGGGAGACTCCAGAAATACCCAAAGTTCCATGTCACCCCTGAGAGGAAACCTCGGTTCCGGCCCTGACTCCACACAAGGTTTTTGGCCCCGGTATCGACGGGAGAGGAATCCTGAGAGGCCCCCTAGCAACTCGCATGGGGACTGGCCTTTCCTGAGGCCACCATGGCGGGTCCCTGAGGTCCCCGTCGTAACTCGAGAACACCTGCCGCAACTCGAGAAAATCCAGGAAGTTCTCCCTTCCAGGCGAGATGAGGCCTATTTCCAATGAGGCGTCTGGAGACTAATGACACCTAACCTCTGGAACTTCGAAAGGGTCTTTCACACCCTTGCTGCAACTCAAGAAGTTCACCGCCATACCCGTCTCCACTCGAGAGGAAGCACGATGGTCCCGCCCACATCCAGAGGAGCCCCGTTTCCCCCTCGTAGCTCGAGATGAGGGATCCTTTCCCTGCTTTCAACGGGAAAGAATTCCCGGCGTTCCCGTCGCATCTCAAGAGGAGGCACTCTCAACAGGAAAGGCGAGAGGATCTCCATGGTCGTACCACCATTCCAAGAGTCCCCCAGATGTCTCAGTCCATTCCAGAGGAACCTCTTTGCCCTGCACTGGCTCATCTTTCACGCCGAGGATCGACTCACACCACGGTGGAACGTGGGACAGCCCTGTGGTAAAGCCTCGAGGGAAAACCACAGATCCTTTGATCCACGCGACGGGAAGCGTGACATTGCTACTACAGCATGGAAGGAAAGCGCACGTGCATGCCCCCACTCGAGACGAGGCCTGACTCCCCTAGGGAGACTCCAGAAGTACCCAAAGATCCATGTCACCCCTGAGAGGAAACCTCGTTTCCGGCCCTGACTCCACACAAGGTTTTTGGCCCCGGTATCGACGGGAGAGGAATCCTGAGAGGCCCCCTAGCAACTCGCATGGGGACTGGCCTTTCCTGAGGCCACCATGGCGGGTCCCTGAGGTCCCCGTCGTAACTCGAGAACACCTGCCGCAACTCGAGAAAATCCAGGAAGTTCTCCCTTCCAGCCGAGATGAGGCCTATTTCCGATGAGGCGTCTGGAGACTAATGACACCTAACCTCTGGAACTTCGAAAGGGTCTTTCACACCCTTGCTGCTTCTCAAGAAGTTCACCGCCATACCCGTCTCCACTCGAGAGGAAGCACGATGGTCCCGCCCACATCCAGAGGAGCCCCGATTCCCCCTCGTAGCTCGAGATGAGGGATCCTTTCCCTGCTTTCAACGGGAAAGAATTCCCGGCGTTCCCGTCGCATCTCAAGAGGAGGCACTCTCAACAGGAAAGGCGAGAGGAACTCCATGGTCGTACCACCATTCCAAGAGTCCCCCAGATGTCTCAGTCCATTCCAGAGGAACCTCTTTGCCCTGCACTGGCTCATCATTCACGCCGAGGATCGACTCACACCACGGTGGCACGTGGGACAGCCCTGTGGCAAAGCCTCGAGGGAAAGCCTCGAGGGAAAACCACAGATCCTTTGATCCACGCAACGGGAAGCGTGACATTGCTGCTACAGCCTGGAAGAAAAGCGCTCGTGCATGCCCCCACTCGAAACGAGGCCTGACTCCAGTGGGGAGACTCCAGAAGTACCCAAAGATCCATGTCAGCCCCTGAGAGGAATCCTCGGTTCGGGCCCTGACTCCACACAAGGTTCTTGGCCCCGATATCGACGGGAGAGGAATCCCGAGAGGCCCCCTAGCAACTCCCATGGGGACTGGCCTCTCCTGAGGCCACCAGGGCGGGTCCCTGAGGTCCCCGTCGTAACTCGAGAACACCTGCCGCAACTCGAGAAAATCCAGGAAGTTCTCCCTTCCAGGTCAGATGAGGCCTATTTCCAATGAGGCGTCTGGAGACTAATGACACCTAACCTCTGGAACTTCGAAAGGGTCTTTCACACCCTTGCTGCTACTCAAGAAGTTCACCGCCATACCCGTGTCCACTCGAGAGGAAGCACGATGGTCCCGCCCACATCCAGAGGAGCCCCGTTTCCCCCTCGTAGCTCGAGATGAGGGATCCTTTCCCTGCTTTCAACGGGAAAGAATTCCCGGCGTTCCCGTCGCATCTCAAGAGGAGGCACTCTCAACAGGAAAGGCGAGAGGATCTCCATGGTCGTACCACCATTCCAAGAGTCCCCCAGATGTCTCAGTCCATTCCAGAGGAACCTCTTTGCCCTGCACTGGCTCATCTTTCACGCCGAGGATCGACTCACACCACGGTGGCACGTGGGACAGCCCTGTGGGAAAGCCTCGAGGGAAAACCACAGATCCTTTGATCCACGCGACGGGAAGCGTGACATTGCTGCTACAGCCTGGAAGAAAAGCGCTCGTGCAGGCCCCCACTTGAAACGAGGCCTGACTCCAGTGGGGAGACTCCAGAAGTACCCAAAGATCCATGTCAGCCCCTGAGAGGAATCCTCGGTTCCGGCCCTGACTCCAAACAAGGTTTTTGGCCCCGGTATCGACAGGAGAGGAATCCTGAGAGGCCCCCTAGCAACTCGCATGGGGACTGGCTTTTCCTGAGGCCACCAGGGCGGTTCCCTGAGGTCCCCGTCGTAACTCGAGAACACCTGCCGCAACTCGAGAAAATCCAGGATGTTCTCCCTTCCAGGCGAGATGAGGCCTATTTCCAATGAGGCGTCTGGGGACTAATGACACCTAACCTCTGGAACTTCGAAAGGGTCTTTCACACCCTTGCTGCAACACAAGAAGTTCACCGCCATACCCGTCTCCACTCGAGAGGAAGCACGATGGTCCCGCCCACACCCAGAGGAGCCCCGTTTCCCCTCGTAGCTCGAGATGAGGGATCCTTTCCCTGCTTTTAACGGGAAAGAATTCCCGGCATTTCCGTCGCATCTCAAGAGGAGGCACTCTCAACAGGAAAGGCGAGAAGAACTCCATGGTCGTACCACCATTCCAAGAGTCCCCCAGATGTCTCAGTCCATTCCAGAGGAACCTCTTTGCTCTGCACTGGCTAATCTTTCACGCCGAGGATCGACTCACACCACGGCGGCACGTGGGACAGCCCTGTGGGAAAGCCTCGAGGGAAAGCCTCGAGGGAAAAACACAGATCCTTTGATCCACACGACGAGAAGCGTGACATTGCTGCTACAGCCTGGAAGGAAAGCGCACGTGCATGCCCCCACTCGAGACGAGGCCTGACTCCCCTGGGGAGACTCCAGAAGTACCCAAAGATCCATGTCAGCCCCTGAGAGGAATCCCCGGTTCCGGCCCTGACTTCACACAAGGTTTTTGGCCCCGGTATCGACGGGAGAGGAATCCTGAGAGGCCCCCTAGCAACTCGCATGGGGACTGGCCTTTCCTGAGGCCACCATGGCGGGTCCCTGAGGTCCCCGTCGTAACTCGAGAACACCTGCCGCAACTCGAGAAAATCCAGGAAGTTCTCCCTTCCAGGCGAGATGAGGCCTATTTCCAATGAGGCGTCTGGAGACTAATGACACCTAACCTCTGGAACTTCGAAAGGGTCTTTCACACCCTTGCTGCAACTCAAGAAGTTCACCGCCATACCCGTCTCCACTCGAGAGGAAGCACGATGGTCCCGCCCACATCCAGAGGAGCCCCGTTTCCCCCTCGTAGCTCGAGATGAGGGATCCTTTCCCTGCTTTCAACGGGAAAGAATTCCCGGCGTTCCCGTCGCATCTCAAGAGGAGGCACTCTCAACAGGAAAGGCGAGAGGAACTCCATGGTCGTACCACCATTCCAAGAGTCCCCCAGATGTCTCAGTCCATTCCAGAGGAACCTCTTTGCCCTGCACTGGCTCATCTTTCACGCCGAGGATTGACTCACACCACGGTGGCACGTGGGACATCCCTGTGGGAAAGCCTCGAGGGAAAGCCTCGAGGGAAAACCACAGATCCTTTGATCCACGCGACGGGAAGCGTGACATTGCTGCTTCAGCCTGGAGGGAAAGCGCACGTGCATGCCCCCACTCGAGACGAGGCCTGACTCCCCTGGGGAGACTCCAGAAGTACCCAAAGATCCATGTCAGCCCCTGAGAGGAATCCTCGGTTCGGGCCCTGACTCCACACAAGGTTCTTGGCCCCAATATCGACGGGAGAGGAATCCCGAGAGGCCCCCTAGCAACTCCCATGGGGACTGGCCTCTCCTGAGGCCACCAGGGCGGGTCCCTGAGGTCCCCGTCGTAACTCGAGAACACCTGCCGCAACTCGAGAAAATCCAGGAAGTTCTCCCTTCCAGGTCAGATGAGGCCTATTTCCAATGAGGCGTCTGGAGACTAATGACACCTAACCTCTGGAACTTCGAAAGGGTCTTTCACACCCTTGCTGCTACTCAAGAAGTTCACCGCCATACCCGTGTCCACTCGAGAGGAAGCACGATGGTCCCGCCCACATCCAGAGGAGCCCCGTTTCCCCCTCGTAGCTCGAGATGAGGGATCCTTTCCCTGCTTTCAACGGGAAAGAATTCCCGGCGTTCCCGTCGCATCTCAAGAGGAGGCACTCTCAACAGGAAAGGCGAGAGGATCTCCATGGTCGTACCACCATTCCAAGAGTCCCCCAGATGTCTCAGTCCATTCCAGAGGAACCTCTTTGCCCTGCACTGGCTCATCTTTCACGCCGAGGATCGACTCACACCACGGTGGCACGTGGGACAGCCCTGTGGGAAAGCCTCGAGGGAAAACCACAGATCCTTTGATCCACGCGACGGGAAGCGTGACATTGCTGCTACAGCCTGGAAGAAAAGCGCTCGTGCAGGCCCCCACTTGAAACGAGGCCTGACTCCAGTGGGGAGACTCCAGAAGTACCCAAAGATCCATGTCAGCCCCTGAGAGGAATCCTCGGTTCCGGCCCTGACTCCAAACAAGGTTTTTGGCCCCGGTATCGACAGGAGAGGAATCCTGAGAGGCCCCCTAGCAACTCGCATGGGGACTGGCTTTTCCTGAGGCCACCAGGGCGGTTCCCTGAGGTCCCCGTCGTAACTCGAGAACACCTGCCGCAACTCGAGAAAATCCAGGATGTTCTCCCTTCCAGGCGAGATGAGGCCTATTTCCAATGAGGCGTCTGGAGACTAATGACACCTAACCTCTGGAACTTCGAAAGGGTCTTTCACACCCTTGCTGCAACACAAGAAGTTCACCGCCATACCCGTCTCCACTCGAGAGGAAGCACGATGGTCCCGCCCACACCCAGAGGAGCCCCGTTTCCCCTCGTAGCTCGAGATGAGGGATCCTTTCCCTGCTTTTAACGGGAAAGAATTCCCGGCATTTCCGTCGCATCTCAAGAGGAGGCACTCTCAACAGGAAAGGCGAGAAGAACTCCATGGTCGTACCACCATTCCAAGAGTCCCCCAGATGTCTCAGTCCATTCCAGAGGAACCTCTTTGCCCTGCACTGGCTAATCTTTCACGCCGAGGATCGACTCACACCACGGCGGCACGTGGGACAGCCCTGTGGGAAAGCCTCGAGGGAAAGCCTCGAGGGAAAAACACAGATCCTTTGATCCACGTGACGAGAAGCGTGACATTGCTGCTACAGCCTGGAAGGAAAGCGCACGTGCATGCCCCCACTCGAGACGAGGCCTGACTCCCCTGGGGAGACTCCAGAAGTACCCAAAGATCCATGTCAGCCCCTGAGAGGAATCCCCGGTTCCGGCCCTGACTTCACACAAGGTTTTTGGCCCCGGTATCGACGGGAGAGGAATCCTGAGAGGCCCCCTAGCAACTCGCATGGGGACTGGCCTTTCCTGAGGCCACCATGGCGGGTCCCTGAGGTCCCCGTCGTAACTCGAGAACACCTGCCGCAACTCGAGAAAATCCAGGAAGTTCTCCCTTCCAGGCGAGATGAGGCCTATTTCCAATGAGGCGTCTGGAGACTAATGACACCTAACCTCTGGAACTTCGAAAGGGTCTTTCACACCCTTGCTGCAACTCAAGAAGTTCACCGCCATACCCGTCTCCACTCGAGAGGAAGCACGATGGTCCCGCCCACATCCAGAGGAGCCCCGTTTCCCCCTCGTAGCTCGAGATGAGGGATCCTTTCCCTGCTTTCAACGGGAAAGAATTCCCGGCGTTCCCGTCGCATCTCAAGAGGAGGCACTCTCAACAGGAAAGGCGAGAGGAACTCCATGGTCGTACCACCATTCCAAGAGTCCCCCAGATGTCTCAGTCCATTCCAGAGGAACCTCTTTGCCCTGCACTGGCTCATCTTTCACGCCGAGGATTGACTCACACCACGGTGGCACGTGGGACATCCCTGTGGCAAAGCCTCGAGGGAAAGCCTCGAGGGAAAACCACAGATCCTTTGATCCACGCGACGGGAAGCGTGACATTGCTGCTTCAGCCTGGAGGGAAAGCGCACGTGCATGCCCCCACTCGAGACGAGGCCTGACTCCCCTGGGGAGACTCCAGAAGTACCCAAAGATCCATGTCAGCCCCTGAGAGGAATTCTCGTTTCCGGCCCTGACTCCACACAAGGATTTGGCCCGGGTATCGACGGGAGAGAAATCCCGAGAGGCCCCCTAGCAACTCGCTTGGGGACTGGCCTCTCCTGAGGCCACCAGGGCGGGTCCCTGAGGTCCCCATCGTAACTCGAGGTCACCTGCCGCAACTCGAGAAAGTCCAGGAAGTTCTCCCTTCCAGGCGAGATGAGGCCTATTTCCGATGAGGCGTCTAGAGTCTAATGACACCTAAACTATGGAACTTCGAAAGGGTCTTTCACACCCTTGCTGCAACTCAAGTAGTTCACCGCCATACCCGTATCCACTCGAGAAGAAGCACGATGGTCCCGCCCACATCCAGAGGAGCCCCGCTTCCCCCTCGGAGCTCGAGATGAGGGATCCTTTCCCTGCTTTCAATGGGAAAGAATTCCCGGCGTTCCTGTCGCATCTCAAGAGGAGGCACTCTCAACAGGAAAGGCGAGAGGAACTCCATGGTCGTACCACCATTCCAAGAGTCCCCCAGATGTCTCAGTCCATTCCAGAGGAACCTCTTTGCCCTGCACTGGCTCATCTTTCACGCCGAGGATCGACTCACACCACGGTGGCACGTGGGACAGCCCTGTGGGAAAGCCTCGAGGGAAAACCACAGATCCTTTGATCCACGCGACGGGAAGCGTGACATTGCTGCTACAGCCTGGAAGGAAAGCGCACGTGCATGCCCCCACTCGAGACGAGGCCTGACTCCCCTGGGGAGACTCCAGAAATACCCAAAGTTCCATGTCACCCCTGAGAGAAAACCTCGGTTCCGGCCCTGACTCCACACAAGGTTTTTGGCCCCGGTATCGACGGGAGAGGAATCCTGAGAGGCCCCCTAGCAACTCGCATGGGGACTGGCCTTTCCTGAGGCCACCATGGCGGGTCCCTGAGGTCCCCGTCGTAACTCGAGAACACCTGCCGCAACTCGAGAAAATCCAGGAAGTTCTCCCTTCCAGGCGAGATGAGGCCTATTTCCTATGAGGCGTCTGGAGACTAATGACACCTAACCTCTGGAACTTCGAAAGGGTCTTTCACACCCTTGCTGCAACTCAAGAAGTTCACCGCCATACCCGTCTCCACTCGAGAGGAAGCACGATGGTCCCGCCCATATCCAGAGGAGCCCCGTTTCCCCCTCGTAGCTCGAGATGAGGGATCCTTTCCCTGCTTTCAACGGGAAAGAATTCCCGGCATTCCCGTCGCATCTCAAGAGGAGGCACTCTCAACAGGAAAGGCGAGAGGAACTCTGTGGTCGTACCACCATTCCAAGAATCCCCCAGATGTCTCAGTCCATTCCATAGGAACCTCTTTGCCCTGCACTGGCTCATCTTTCACGCCGAGGATCGACTCACACCACGGTTGCAAGTGGGACAGCCCTGTGGGAAAGCCTCGAGGGAAAGCCTCGAGGGAAAACCACAGATCCTTTGATCCACGCGAAGGTAAGCGTGACATTGCTGCTACAGCCTGGAAGAAAAGCGCTCGTGCATGCCCCCACTCGAAACGAGGCCTGACTCCAGTGGGGAGACTCCAGAAGTACCCAAAGATCGATGTCAGCCCCTGAGAGGAATCCTCGGTTCCGGCCCTGACTCCAAACAAGGTTTTTGGCCCCGGTATCGACAGGAGAGGAATCCTGAGAGGCCCCCTAGCAACTCGCATGGGGACTGGCTTTTCCTGAGGCCACCAGGGCGGTTCCCTGAGGTCCCCGTCGTAACTCGAGAACACCTGCCGCAACTCGAGAAAATCCAGTATGTTCTCCCTTCCAGGCGAAATGAGGCCTATTTCCAATGAGGCGTCTGGAGACTAATGACACCTAACCTCTGGAACTTCGAAAGGGTCTTTCACACCCTTGCTGCAACACAAGAAGTTCACCGCCATACCCGTCTCCACTCGAGAGGAAGCACGATGGTCCCGCCCACATCCAGAGGAGCCCCGTTTCCCCTCGTAGCTCGAGATGAGGGATCCTTTCCCTGCTTTTAACGGGAAAGAATTCCCTGCATTTCCGTCGCATCTCAAGAGGAGGCACTCTCAACAGGAAAGGCGAGAGGAACTCCATGGTCGTACCACCATTCCAAGAGTCCCCCAGATGTCTCAGTCCATTCCAGAGGAACCTCTTTGCCCTGCACTGGCTAATCTTTCACGCCGAGGATCGACTCACACCACGGCGGCACGTGGGACAACCCTGTGGGAAAGCCTCGAGGGAAAGCCTCGAGGGAAAACCACAGATCCTTTGATCCACGCGATGGGAAGCGTGACATTGCTGCTACAGCCTGGAAGGAAAGCGCACGTGCATGCCCCCACTCGAGACGAGGCCTGACTCCCCTGGGGAGACTCCAGAAATACCCAAAGTTCCATGTCACCCCTGAGAGAAAACCTCGGTTCCGGCCCTGACTCCACACAAGGTTTTTGGCCCCGGTATCGACGGGAGAGGAATCCTGAGAGGCCCCCTAGCAACTCGCATGGGGACTGGCCTTTCCTGAGGCCACCATGGCGGGTCCCTGAGGTCCACGTCGTAACTCGAAAACACCTGCCGCAACTCGAGAAAATCCAGGAAGTTCTCCCTTCCAGGCGAGATGAGGCCTATTTCCTATGAGGCGTCTGGAGACTAATGACACCTAACCTCTGGAACTTCGAAAGGGTGTTTCACACCCTTGCTGCAACTCAAGAAGTTCACCGCCATACCCGTCTCCACTCGAGAGGAAGCACGATGGTCCCGCCCATATCCAGAGGAGCCCCGTTTCCCCCTCGTAGCTCGAGATGAGGGATCCTTTCCCTGCTTTCAACGGGAAAGAATTCCCGGCATTCCCGTCGCATCTCAAGAGGAGGCACTCTCAACAGGAAAGGCGAGAGGAACTCTATGGTCGTACCACCATTCCAAGAATCCCCCAGATGTCTCAGTCCATTCCAGAGGAACCTCTTTGCCCTGCACTGGCTCATCTTTCACGCCGAGGATCGACTCACACCACGGTGGCACGTGGGACAGCCCTGTGGGAAAGCCTCGAGGGAAAGCCTCGAGGGAAAACCACAGATCCTTTGATCCACGCGACGAGAAGCGTGACATTGCTGCTACAGCCTGGAAGGAAAGCGCACGTGCATGCCCCCACTCGAGACGAGGCCTGACTCCCCTGGGGAGACTCCAGAAGTACCCAAAGATCCATGTCAGCCCCTGAGAGGAATCCCCGGTTCCGGCCCTGACTTCACAGAAGGTTTTTGGCCCCGGTATCGACGGGAGAGGAATCCTGAGAGGCCCCCTAGCAACTCGCATGGGGACTGGCCTTTCCTGAGGCCACCATGGCGGGTCCCTGAGGTCCCCGTCGTAACTCGAGAACACCTGCCGCAACTCGAGAAAATCCAGGAAGTTCTCCCTTCCAGGCGAGATGAGGCCTACTTCCAATGAGGCGTCTGGAGACTAATGACACCTAACCTCTGGAACTTCGAAAGGGTCATTCACACCCTTGCTGCAACTCATGAAGTTCACCGCCACACCCGTCTCCACTCGAGAGGAAGCACGATGGTCCCGCCCACATCCAGAGGAGCCCCGTTTCCCCCTCGTAGCTCGAGATGAGGGATCCTTTCCCTGCTTTCAACGGGAAAGAATTCCCGGCGTTCCCGTCGCATCTCAAGAGGAGGCACTCTCAACAGGAAAGGCGAGAGGAACTCCATGGTCGTACCACCATTCCAAGAGTCCCCCAGATGTCTCAGTCCATTCCAGAGGAACCTCTTTGCCCTGCACTGGCTCATCTTTCACGCCGAGGATCGACTCACACCACGGTGGCACGTGGGACAGCCCTGTGGGAAAGCCTCGAGGGAAAACCACAGATCCTTTGATCCACGCGACGGGAAGCGTGACATTGCTGCTACAGCCTGGAAGGAAAGCGCACGTGCATGCCCCCACTCGAGACGAGGCCTGACTCCCCTGGGGAGACTCCAGAAATACCCAAAGTTCCATGTCACCCCTGAGAGAAAACCTCGGTTCCGGCCCTGACTCCACACAAGGTTTTTGGCCCCGGTATCGACGGGAGAGGAATCCTGAGAGGCCCCCTAGCAACTCGCATGGGGACTGGCCTTTCCTGAGGCCACCATGGCGGGTCCCTGAGGTCCCCGTCGTAACTCGAGAACTCCTGCCGCAACTCGAGAAAATCCAGGAAGTTCTCCCTTCCAGGCGAGATGAGGCCTATTTCCAATGAGGCGTCTGGAGAGTAATGACACCTAACATCTGGAACTTCGAAAGGGTCTTTCACACCCTTGCTGCAACTCAAGAAGTTCACCGCCATACCCGTGTCCACTCGAGAGGAAGCACGATGGTCCCGCCCATATCCAGAGGAGCCCCGTTTCCCCCTCGTAGCTCGAGATGAGGGATCCTTTCCCTGCTTTCAACGGGAAAGAATTCCCGTCATTCCCCTCGCATCTCAAGAGGAGGCACTCTCAACAGGAAAGGCGAGAGGAACTCTATGGTCGTACCACCATTCCAAGAATCCCCCTGATGTCTCAGTCCATTCCAGAGGAACCTCTTTGCCCTGCACTGGCTCATCTTTCACGCCGAGGATCGACTCACACCACGGTGGCAAGTGGGACAGCCCTGTGGGAAAGCCTCGAGGGAAAGCCTCGAGGGAAAACCACAGATCCTTTGATCCACGCGAAGGTAAGCGTGACATTGCTGCTACAGCCTGGAAGAAAAGCGCTCGTGCATGCCCCCACTCGAAACGAGGCCTGACTCCAGTGGGGAGACTCCAGAAGTACCCAAAGATCCATGTCAGCCCCTGAGACGAACCCTCGGTTCCGGCCCTGACTCCAAACAAGGTTTTTGGCCCCGGTATCGACAGGAGACGAATCCTGAGAGGCCCCCTAGCAACTCGCATGTGGACTGGCTTTTCCTGAGGCCACCAGGGCGGTTCCCTGAGGTCCCCGTCGTAACTCGAGAACACCTGCCGCAACTCGAGAAAATCCATGAAGTTCTCCCTTCCAGGCGAGATGAGGCCTATTTCCGATGAGGCGTCTGGAGACTAATGACACCTAACCTCTGGAATTTCGAGAGGGTCTTTCACACCCTTGCTGCTACTCAAGAAGTTCACCTCCATACCCGTCTCCACTTGAGAGAAAGCACGATGGTCCCGCCCACATCCAGAGGAGCCCCGTTTCCCCCTCGTAGCTCGAGATGAGGGATCCTTTCCCTGCTTTCAACGGGAAAGAATTCCCGGGGTTCCCGTCGCATCTCAAGAGGAGGCACTCTCAACAGGAAAGGTGAGAGGAACTCCATGGTCGTACCACCATTCCAAGAGTCCCCCAGATGTCTCAGTCCATTCCAGAGGAACCTCTTTGCCCTGCACTGGCTCATCTTTCACGCCGAGGATCGACTCACACCACGGTGGCACGTGGGACAGCCCTGTGGGAAAGCCTCGAGGGAAAGCCTCGAGGGAAAACCACAGATCCTTTGATCCACGCGACGGGAAGCGTGACATTGCTGCTACAGCCTGGAAAGAAAGCGCACGTGCATGGCCCCAATCGAGACGAGGCCTGACTCCCCTGGGGAGACTCCAGAAGTACCCAAAGATCCATGTCAGCCCCTGAGAGGAATCCTCGTTTCCGGCCCTGACTCCACACAAGGATTTGGCCCGGGTATCGAAGGGAGAGAAATCCCGAGAGGCCCCCTAGCAACTCGCTTGGGGACTGGCCTCTCCTGAGGCCACCAGTGCGGGTCCCTGAGGTCCCCATCGTAACTCGAGATCACCTGCCGCAACTCGAGAAAATCCAGGAAGTTCTCCCTTCAAGGCGAGATGAGGCCTATTTCCGATGAGGCGTCTAGAGACTAATAACACCTAAACTATGGAACTTCGAAAGGGTCTTTCACACCCTTGCTGCAACTCAAGTAGTTCACCTCCATACCCGTATCCACTCGAGAGGAAGCACGATGGTCCCGCCCACATCCAGAGGAGCCCCGCTTCCCCCTCGGAGCTCGAGATGAGGGATCCTTTCCCTGCTTTCAACGGGAAAGAATTCCCGGCGTTCCTGTCGCATCTCAAGAGGAGGCACTCTCAACAGGAAAGGTGAGAGGAACTCCATGGTCGTACCACCATTCCAAGAGTCCCCCAGATGTCTCAGTCCATTCCAGAGGAACCTCTTTGCCCTGCACTGGCTCATCTTTCACGCCGAGGATCGACTCACACCACGGTGGCACGTGGGACAGCCCTGTGGGAAAGCCTCGAGGGAAAACCACAGATCCTTTGATCCACGCGACGGGAAGCGTGACATTGCTGCTACAGCCTGGAAGGAAAGCGCACGTGCATGCCCCCACTCGAGACGAGGCCTGACTCCCCTGGGGAGACTCCAGAAATACCCAAAGTTCCATGTCACCCCTGAGAGAAAACCTCTGTTCCGCCCTGACTCCACACAAGGTTTTTGGCCCCGGTATCGACGGGAGAGGAATCCTGAGAGGCCCCCTAGCAACTCGCATGGGGACTGGCCTTTCCTGAGGCCACCATGGCGGGTCCCTGAGGTCCCCGTCGTAACTCGAAAACACCTGCCGCAACTCGAGAAAATCCAGGAAGTTCTCCCTTCCAGGCGAGATGAGGCCTATTTCCTATGAGGCGTCTGGAGACTAATGACACCTAACCTCTGGAACTTCGAAAGGGTGTTTCACACCCTTGCTGCAACTCAAGAAGTTCACCGCCATACCCGTCTCCACTCGAGAGGAAGCACGATGGTCCCGCCCATATCCAGAGGAGCCCCGTTTCCCCCTCGTAGCTCGAGATGAGGGATCCTTTCCCTGCTTTCAACGGGAAAGAATTCCCGGCATTCCCGTCGCATCTCAAGAGGAGGCACTCTCAACAGGAAAGGCGAGAGGAACTCTATGGTCGTACCACCATTCCAAGAATCCCCCAGATGTCTCAGTCCATTCCAGAGGAACCTCTTTGCCCTGCACTGGCTCATCTTTCACGCCGAGGATCGACTCACACCACGGTGGCACGTGGGACAGCCCTGTGGGAAAGCCTCGAGGGAAAGCCTCGAGGGAAAACCACAGATCCTTTGATCCACGCGACGAGAAGCGTGACATTGCTGCTACAGCCTGGAAGGAAAGCGCACGTGCATGCCCCCACTCGAGACGAGGCCTGACTCCCCTGGGGAGACTCCAGAAGTACCCAAAGATCCATGTCAGCCCCTGAGAGGAATCCCCGGTTCCGGCCCTGACTTCACAGAAGGTTTTTGGCCCCGGTATCGACGGGAGAGGAATCCTGAGAGGCCCCCTAGCAACTCGCATGGGGACTGGCCTTTCCTGAGGCCACCATGGCGGGTCCCTGAGGTCCCCGTCGTAACTCGAGAACACCTGCCGCAACTCGAGAAAATCCAGGAAGTTCTCCCTTCCAGGCGAGATGAGGCCTACTTCCAATGAGGCGTCTGGAGACTAATGACACCTAACCTCTGGAACTTCGAAAGGGTCATTCACACCCTTGCTGCAACTCATGAAGTTCACCGCCACACCCGTCTCCACTCGAGAGGAAGCACGATGGTCCCGCCCACATCCAGAGGAGCCCCGTTTCCCCCTCGTAGCTCGAGATGAGGGATCCTTTCCCTGCTTTCAACGGGAAAGAATTCCCGGCGTTCCCGTCGCATCTCAAGAGGAGGCACTCTCAACAGGAAAGGCGAGAGGAACTCCATGGTCGTACCACCATTCCAAGAGTCCCCCAAATGTCTCAGTCCATTCCAGAGGAACCTCTTTGCCCTGCACTGGCTCATCTTTCACGCCGAGGATCGACTCACACCACGGTGGCACGTGGGACAGCCCTGTGGGAAAGCCTCGAGGGAAAACCACAGATCCTTTGATCCACGCGACGGGAAGCGTGACATTGCTGCTACAGCCTGGAAGGAAAGCGCACGTGCATGCCCCCACTCGAGACGAGGCCTGACTCCCCTGGGGAGACTCCAGAAATACCCAAAGTTCCATGTCACCCCTGAGAGAAAACCTCGGTTCCGGCCCTGACTCCACACAAGGTTTTTGGCCCCGGTATCGACGGGAGAGGAATCCTGAGAGGCCTCCTAGCAACTCGCATGGGGACTGGCCTTTCCTGAGGCCACCATGGCGGGTCCCTGAGGTCCCCGTCGTAACTCGAGAACTCCTGCCGCAACTCGAGAAAATCCAGGAAGTTCTCCCTTCCAGGCGAGATGAGGCCTATTTCCAATGAGGCGTATGGAGAGTAATGACACCTAACCTCTGGAACTTCGAAAGGGTCTTTCACACCCTTGCTGCAACTCAAGAAGTTCACCGCCATACCCGTGTCCACTCGAGAGGAAGCACGATGGTCCCGCCCATATCCAGAGGAGCCCCGTTTCCCCCTCGTAGCTCGAGATGAGGGATCCTTTCCCTGCTTTCAACGGGAAAGAATTCCCGTCATTCCCCTCGCATCTCAAGAGGAGGCACTCTCAACAGGAAAGGCGAGAGGAACTCTATGGTCGTACCACCATTCCAAGAATCCCCCTGATGTCTCAGTCCATTCCAGAGGAACCTCTTTGCCCTACACTGGCTCATCTTTCACGCCGAGGATCGACTCACACCACGGTGGCAAGTGGGACAGCCCTGTGGGAAAGCCTCGAGGGAAAGCCTCGAGGGAAAACCACAGATCCTTTGATCCACGCGAAGGTAAGCGTGACATTGCTGCTACAGCCTGGAAGAAAAGCGCTCGTGCATGCCCCCACTCGAAACGAGGCCTGACTCCAGTGGGGAGACTCCAGAAGTACCCAAAGATCCATGTCAGCCCCTGAGACGAACCCTCGGTTCCGGCCCTGACTCCAAACAAGGTTTTTGGCCCCGGTATCGACAGGAGACGAATCCTGAGAGGCCCCCTAGCAACTCGCATGGGGACTGGCTTTTCCTGAGGCCACCAGGGCGGTTCCCTGAGGTCCCCGTCGTAACTCGAGAACACCTGCCGCAACTCGAGAAAATCCATGAAGTTCTCCCTTCCAGGCGAGATGAGGCCTATTTCCGATGAGGCGTCTGGAGACTAATGACACCTAACCTCTGGAATTTCGAGAGGGTCTTTCACACCCTTGCTGCTACTCAAGAAGTTCACCTCCATACCCGTCTCCACTCGAGAGGAAGCACGATGGTCCCGCCCACATCCAGAGGAGCCCCGTTTCCCCCTCGTAGCTCGAGATGAGGGATCCTTTCCCTGCTTTCAACGGGAAAGAATTCCCGGGGTTCCCGTCGCATCTCAAGAGGAGGCACTCTCAACAGGAAAGGTGAGAGGAACTCCATGGTCGTACCACCATTCCAAGAGTCCCCCAGATGTCTCAGTCCATTCCAGAGGAACCTCTTTGCCCTGCACTGGCTCATCTTTCACGCCGAGGATCGACTCACACCACGGTGGCACGTGGGACAGCCCTGTGGGAAAGCCTCGAGGGAAAGCCTCGAGGGAAAACCACAGATCCTTTGATCCACGTGACGGGAAGCGTGACATTGCTGCTACAGCCAGGAAAGAAAGTGCACGTGCATGGCCCCAATCGAGACGAGGCCTGACTCCCCTGGGGAGACTCCAGAAGTACCCAAAGATCCATGTCAGCCCCTGAGAGGAATCCTCGGTTCCGGCCCTGACTCCACACAAGGTTTTTGGCCCCGGTATCGACGGGAGAGGAATCCCGAGAGGCCCCCTAGCAACTCGCATGGGGACTGGCCTCTCCTGAGGCCACCAGGGCGGGTCCCTGAGGTCCCCGTCGTAACTCGAGAACACCTGCCGCAACTCGAGAAAATCCAGGAAGTTCTCCCTTCTAGGCGAGATGAGGCCTATTTCCTATGAGGCGTCTGGAGACTAATGACACCTAACCTCTGGAACTTCGAAAGGGTCTTTCACACCCTTGCTGCTACTCAAGAAGTTCACCGCCATACCCGTCTCCACTCGAGAGGAAACACGATGGTCCCGCCCACATCCAGAGGAGCCCCGTTTCCCCCTCGTAGCTCGAGATGAGGGATCCTTTCCCTGCTTTCAACGGGAAAGAATTCCCGGCGTTCCCGTCGCATCTCAAGAGGAGGCACTCTCAACAGGAAAGGCGAGAGGAACTCCATGGTCGTACCACCATTCCAAGAGTCCCCCAGATGTCTCAGTCCATTCCAGAGGAACCTCTTTGCCCTGCACTGGCTCATCTTTCACGCCGAGGATCGACTCACACCACGGTGGCACGTGGGACAGCCCTGTGGGAAAGCCTCGAGGGAAAACCACAGATCCTTTGATCCACGCGACGGGAAGCGTGACATTGCTGCTACAGCCTGGAAGGAAAGCGCACGTGCATGCCCCCACTCGAGACGAGGCCTGACTCCCCTGGAGAGACTCCAGAAATACCCAAAGTTCCATGTCACCCCTGAGAGAAAACCTCGGTTCCGGCCCTTACTCCACACAAGGTTTTTGGCCCCGGTATCGACGGGAGAGGAATCCCGAGAGGCCCCCTAGCAACTCGCATGGGGACTGGCCTCTCCTGAGGCCACCAGGGCGGGTCCCTAAGGTCCCCGTCGTAACTCGAGAACACCTGCCGCAACTCGAGAAAATCCAGGAAGTTCTCCCTTCCAGGCGAGATGAGGCCTATTTCCGATGAGGCGTCTGGAGACTAATGACACCTAACCTCTGGAACTTCGAAAGGGTCTTTCACACCCTTGCTGCAACTCAAGAAGTTCACCGCCATACCCGTCTCCACTCGAGAGGAAGCACGATGGTCCCGCCCACATCCAGAGGAGCCCCGCTTCCCCCTCGTAGCTCGAGATGAGGGATCCTTTCCCTGCTTTCAACGGGAAAGAATTCCCGGCGTTCCCGTCGCATCTCAAGAGGAGGCACTCTCAACAGGAAAGGCGAGAGGAACTCCATGGTCGTACCACCATTCCAAGAGTCCCCCAGATGACTCAGTCCATTCCAGAGGAACCTCTTTGCCCTGCACTGGCTCATCTTTCACGCCGAGGATCGACTCACACCACGGTGGCACGTGGGACAGCCCTGTGGGAAAGCCTCGAGGGAAAGCCTCGAGGGAAAACCACAGATCCTTTGATCCACGCGACGGGAAGCGTGACATTGCTGATACAGCCTGGAAGGAAAGCGCACGTGCATGCCCCCACTCGAGAGGAGGCCTGACTCCCCTGGGGAGACTCCAGAAGTACCCAAAGATCCTTGTCACCCCTGAGAGGAATCCTCGGTCCCGGCCCTGGCACCACACAAGGTTCTTGGCCCCGGTATCGACGGGAGAGGAATCCCGAGAGGCCCCCTAGCAACTCGCATGGGGACTGGCCTCTCCTGAGGCCACCAGGGCGGGTCCCTGAGGTCCCCGTCGTAACTCGAGAACACCTGCCGCAACTCGAGAAAATCCAGGAAGTTCTCCCTTCCAGGCGAGATGAGGCCTATTTCCGATGAGGCGTCTGGAGACTAATGACACCTAACCTCTGGAACTTCGAAAGGGTCTTTCACACCCTTGCTGCAACTCAAGAAGTTCACCGCCATACCCGTCTCCACTCGAGAGGAAGCACGATGGTCCCGCCCACATCCAGAGGAGCCCCGTTTCCCCCTCGTAGCTCGAGATGAGGGATCCTTTCCCTGCTTTCAACGGGAAAGAATTCCCGGCGTTCCCGTCGCATCTCAAGAGGAGGCACTCTCAACAGGAAAGGCGAGAGGAACTCCATGGTCGTACCACCATTCCAAGAGTCCCCCAGATGTCTCAGTCCATTCCAGAGGAGCCTCTTTGCCCTGCACTGGCTCATTTTTCACGCCGAGGATCGACTCACACCACGGTGGCACGTGGGACAGCCCTGTGGGAAAGCCTCGAGGGAAAGCCTCGAGGGAAAACCACAGATCCTTTGATCCACGCGACGGGAACCGTGACATTGCTGCTACAGCCTGGAAGGAAAGCACACGTGCATGCCCCCACTCGAGACGAGGCCTGACTCCCCTGGGGAGACTCCAGAAGTACCCAAAGATCCATGTCAGCCCCTGAGAGGAATCCTCGGTCCCGGCCCTGATTCCACACAAGGTTTTTGGCCCCGGTATCGACGGGAGAGGAATCCCGAGAGGCCCCCTAGCAACTCGCATGGGGACTGGCCTCTCCTGAGGCCACCAGGGCGGGTCCCTGAGGTCCCCGTCGTAACTCGAGAACACCTGCCGCAACTCGAGAAAATCCAGGAAGTTCTCCCTTCCAGGCGAGATGAGGCCTATTTCCGATGAGGCGTCTGGAGACTAATGACACCTAACCTCTGGAACTTCGAAAGGGTCTTTCACACCCTTGCTGCAACTCAAGAAGTTCACCGCCATACCCGTCTCCACTCGAGAGGAAGCACGATGGTCCCGCCCACATCCAGAGGAGCCCCGTTTCCCCCTCGTAGCTCGAGATGAGGGATCCTTTCCCTGCTTTCAACGGGAAAGAATTCCCGGCGTTCCCGTCGCATCTCAAGAGGAGGCACTCTCAACAGGAAAGGCGAGAGGAACTCCATGGTCGTACCACCATTCCAAGAGTCCCCCAGATGACTCAGTCCATTCCAGAGGAACCTCTTTGCCCTGCACTGGCTCATCTTTCACGCCGAGGATCGACTCACACCACTGTGGCACGTGGGACAGCCCTGTGGGAAAGCCTCGAGGGAAAGCCTCGAGGGAAAACCACAGATCCTTTGATCCACGCGACGGGAAGAGTGACATTGCTGATACAGCCTGGAAGGAAAGCGCACGTGCATGCCCCCACCCGAGAGGAGGCCTGACTCCCCTGGGGAGACTCCAGAAGTACCCAAAGATCCTTGTCACCTCTGAGAGGAATCCTCGGTCCCGGCCCTGACACCACACAAGGTTTTTGGCCCCGGTATCGACGGGAGAGGAATCCCGAGAGGCCCCCTAGCAACTCGCATGGGGACTGGCCTCTGTTGAGGCCACCCGGGCGGGTCCCTGAGGTCCCCGTCGTAACTCGAGAACACCTGCCGCAACTCGAGAAAATCCAGGAAGTTCTCCCTTGCAGGCGAGATGAGGCCTATTTCCGATGAGGCGTCTGGAGACTAATGACACCTAACCTCTGGAACTTCGAAAGGGTCTTTCACACCCTTGCTGCAACTCAAGAAGTTCACCGCCATACCCGTCTCCACTCGAGAGGAAGTACGATGGTCCCGCCCACATCCAGAGGAGCCCCGTTTCCCCCTCGGAGCTCGAGATGAGGGATCCTTTCCCTGCTTTCAACGGGAAAGAATTCCCGGCGTTCCCGTCGCATCTCAAGAGGAGGCACTCTCAACAGGAAAGGCGAGAGGAACTCCATGGTCGTACCACCATTCCAAGACTCCCCCAGATGTCTCAGTCCATTCCAGAGGAACCTCTTTGCCCTGCACTGGCTCATCTTTCACGCCGAGGATCGACTCACACCACGGTGGCACGTGGGACAGCCCTGTGGGAAAGCCTCGAGGGAAAGCCTCGAGGGAAAACCACAGATCCTTTGATCCACGCGACGGGAAGCGTGACATTGCTGTTACAGCCTGGAAGGAAAGCGCACGTGCATGCCCCCACTCGAGAGGAGGCCTGACTCCCCTGGGGAGACTCCAGAAGTACCCAAAGATCCATGTCACCCCTGAGAGGAATCCTCGGTCCCGGCCCTGACTACACACAAGGTTTTTGGCCCCGGTATCGACGGGAGAGGAATCCCGAGAGGCCCCCTAGCAACTCGCATGGGGACTGGCCTCTCCTGAGGCCACCAGGGCGGGTCCCTGAGGTCCCCGTCGTAACTCGAGAACACCTGCCGCAACTCGAGAAAATCCAGGAAGTTCTCCCTTCCAGGCGAGATGAGGCCTATTTCCGATGAGGCGTCTGGAGACTAATGACACCTAACCTCTGGAACTTCGAAAGGGTCTTTCACACCCTTGCTGCAACTCAAGAAGTTCACCGCCATACCCGTCTCCACTCGAGAGGAAGCACTATGGTCCCGCCCACATCCAGAGGAGCCCCGTTTCCCCCTCGTAGCTCGAGATGACGGATCCTTTCCCTGCTTTCAACGGGAAAGAATTCCCGGCGTTCCCGTCGCATCTCAAGAGGAGGCACTCTCAACAGGAAAGGCGAGAGGAACTCCATGGTCGTACCACCATTCCAAGAGTCCCCCAGATGTCTCAGTCCATTCCAGAGGAACCTCTTTGCCCTGCACTGGCTCATTTTTCACGCCGAGGATCGACTCACACCACGGTGGCACGTGGGACAGCCCTGTGGGAAAGCCTCGAGGGAAAGCCTCGAGGGAAAACCACAGATCCTTTGATCCACGAGACGGGAAGCGTGACATTGCTGCTACAGCCTGGAAGGAAAGCACACGTGCATGCCCCCACTCGAGACGAGGCCTGACTCCCCTGGGGAGACTCCAGAAGTACCCAAAGATCCATGTCAGCCCCTGAGAGGAATCCTCGGTTCGGGCCCTGACTCCACACAAGTTTCTTGGCCCCGGTATCGACGGGAGAGGAATCCCGAGAGGCCGCCTAGCAACTCGCACGGGGAGTGGCCTCTCCTGAGGCCAGAAGGGCGGGTCCCTGACGTCCCCGTCGTAACTCGAGAACACCTGCCGCAACTCGAGAAAATCCAGGAAGTTCTCCCTTCCAGGCGAGATGAGGCCTATTTCCGATAAGGCGTCTGGAGTGTAATGACACCTAACCTCTGGAACTTCGAAAGGGTCTTTCACACCCTTGCTGCAACTCAAGAAGTTCACCGCCATACCCGTCTCCACTCGAGAGGAAGCACGATGGTCCCGCCCACATCCAGAGGAGCCCCGTTTCCCCCTCGTAGCTCGAGATGAGGGATCCTTTCCCTGCTTTCAACGGGAAAGAATTCCCGGCGTTCCCGTCGCATTTCAAGAGGAGGCACTCTCAACAGGAAAGGCGAGAGGAACTCCATGGTCGTACCACCATTCCAAGACTCCCCCAAATGTCTCAGTCCATTCCAGAGGAAACTCTTTGCCCTGCACTGGCTCATCTTTCACGCCGAGGATCGACTCACAACACGGTGGCACGTGGGACAGCCCTGTGGGAAAGCCTCGAGGGAAAGCCTCGAGGGAAAGCCACAGATCCTTTGATAAATGCGACGGGAATCGTGACATTGCTGCTACAGCCTGGAAGGAAAGCGCACGTGCATGCCCCCACTCGAGACGAGGCCTGACTCCCGTGGGGAGACTCCAGAAGTACCCAAAGATCCATGTCAGCCCCTGAGAGGAATCCTCGGTCCCGGCCCTGACTCCACACAAGGTTTTTGGCCCCGGTATCGACGGGAGAGGAATCCCGAGAGGCCCCCTAGCAACTCGCATGGGGACTGGCCTCTCCTGAGGCCACCAGGGCGGGTCCCTGAGGTCCCCGTCGTAACTCGAGAACACCTGCCGCAACTCGAGAAAATCCAGGAAGTTCTCCCTTCCAGGCGAGATGAGGCCTATTTCCGATGAGGCGTCTGGAGACTAATGACACCTAACCTCTGGAACTTCGAAAGGGTCTTTCACACCCTTGCTGCAACTCAAGAAGTTCACCGCCATACCCGTCTCCACTCGAGAGGAAGCACGATGGTCCCGCCCACATCCAGAGGAGCCCCGTTTCCCCCTCGTAGCTCGAGATGAGGGATCCTTTCCCTGCTTTCAACGGGAAAGAATTCCCGGCGTTCCCGTCGCATCTCAAGAGGAGGCACTCTCAACAGGAAAGGCGAGAGGAACTCCATGGTCGTACCACCATTCCAAGACTCCCCCAGATGTCTCAGTCCATTCCAGAGGAACCTTTTGCCCTGCACTGGCTCATCTTTCACGCCGACGATCGACTCACACAACGGTGGCACGTGGGAAAGCCTTGTGGGAAAGCCTCGAGGGAAAGCCTCGAGGGAAAACCACAGATCCTTTGATCCACGCGACGGGAAGCGTGACATTGCTGCTGCAGCCTGGAAGGAAAGCACACGTGCATGCCCCCACTCGAGACGAGTCCTGACTCCCCTGGGGAGACTCCAGAAGTACCCAAAGATACATATCACCCCTGAGAGTAATCCTCGGTTCCGGCCCTGACTCCACACAAGGTATTTGGCCCCGGTATCGACGGGAGAGGAATCCCGAGAGGCCCCCTAGCAACTCGCATGGGGACTGGCCTCTCCTGAGGCAACCAGGGCGGGTCCCTGAGGTCCCCGTCGTAACTCGAGAACACCTGCCGCAACTCGAGAAAATCCAGGAAGTTCTCCCTTGCAGGCGAGATGAGGCCTATTCCGATGAGGCGTCTGGAGACTAATGACACCTAACCTCTGGAACTTCGAAAGGGTCTTTCACACCCTTGCTGCAACTCAAGAAGTTCACCGCCATACCCGTCTCCACTCGAGAGGAAGCACGATGGTCCCGCCCACATCCAGAGGAGCCCCGTTTCCCCCTCGTAGCTCGAGATGAGGGATCCTTTCCCTGCTTTCAACGGGAAAGAATTCCCGGCGTTCCCGTCGCATCTCAAGAGGAGGCACTCTCAACAGGAAAGGCGAGAGGAACTCCATGGTCGTACCACCATTCCAAGAGTCCCCCAGATGTCTCAGTCCATTCCAGAGGAACCTCTTTGCCCTGCACTGGCTCATCTTTCACGCCGAGGATCGACTCACACCACGGTGGCACGTGGGACAGCCCTGTGGGAAAGCCTCGAGGGAAAGCCTCGAGGGAAAACCACAGATCCTTTGATCCACGCGACGGGAAGTGTGACATTGCTGCTACAGTCTGGAAGGAAAGCGCACGTGCATGCCCCCACTCGAGACGAGGCCTGACTCCCCTGGGGAGACTCCAGAAGTACTCAAAGATCCATGTCAGCCCCTGAGAGGAATCCTCGGTTCGGGCCCTGACTCCACACAAGGTTCTTGGCCCCGGTATCGACGGGAGAGGAATCCCGAGAGGCCCCCTAGCAACTCGCATGGGGACTGGCCTCTCCTGAGGCCACCAGGGCGGGTCCCTGAGGTCCCCGTCGTAACTCGAGAACACCTGCCGCAACTCGAGAAAATCCAGGAAGTTCTCCCTTCCAGGCGAGATGAGGCCTATTTCCGATGAGGCGTCTGGAGACTAATGACACCTAACCTCTGGAACTTCGAAAGGGTCTTTCACACCCTTGCTGCAACTCAAGAAGTTCACCGCCATACCCGTCTCCACTCGAGAGGAAGCACGATGGTCCTGCCCACATCCAGAGGAGCCCCGTTTCCCCCTCGTAGCTCGAGATGAGGGATCCTTTCCCTGCTTTCAACGGAAAAGAATTCCCGGCGTTCCCGTCGCATCTCAAGAGGAGGCACTCTCAACAGGAAAGGCGAGAGGAACTCCATGGTCGTACCACCATTCCAAGAGTCCCCCAGATGTCTCAGTCCATTCCAGAGGAACCTCTTTGCCCTGCACTGGCTCATTTTTCACGCCGAGGATCGACTCACACCACGGTGGCACGTGGGACAGCCCTGTGGGAAAGCCTCGAGGGAAAGCCTCGAGGGAAAACCACAGATCCTTTGATCCACGCGACGGGAAGCGTGACATTGCTGCTACAGCCTGGAAGGAAAGCACACGTGCATGCCCCCACTCGAGACGAGGCCTGACTCCCCTGGGGAGACTCCAGAAGTACCCAAAGATCCATATCAGCCCCTGAGAGGAATCCTCGGTCCCGGCCCTGATTCCACACAAGGTTTTTGGCCCCGGTATCGACGGGAGAGGAATCCCGAGAGGCCCCCTAGCAACTCGCATGGGGACTGGCCTCTCCTGAGGCCACCAGGGCGGGTCCCTGAGGTCCCCGTCGTAACTCGAGAACACCTGCCGCAACTCGAGAAAATCCAGGAAGTTCTCCCTTCCAGGCGAGATGAGGCCTATTTCCGATGAGGTGTCTGGAGACTAATGACACCTAACCTCTGGAACTTCGAAAGGGTCTTTCACACCCTTGCTGCAACTCAAGAAGTTCACCGCCATACCCGTCTCCACTCGAGAGGAAGCACGATGGTCCCGCCCACATCCAGAGGAGCCCCGTTTCCCCCTCGGAGCTCGAGATGAGGGATCCTTTCCCTGCTTTCAACGGGAAAGAATTCCCGGCGTTCCCGTCGCATCTCAAGAGGAGGCACTCTCAACAGGAAAGGCGAGAGGAACTCCATGGTCGTACCACCATTCCAAGAGTCCCCCAGATGACTCAGTCCATTCCAGAGGAACCTCTTTGCCCTGCACTGGCTCATCTTTCACGCCGAGGATCGACTCACACCACTGTGGCACGTGGGACAGCCCTGTGGGAAAGCCTCGAGGGAAAGCCTCGAGGGAAAACCACAGATCCTTTGATCCACGCGACGGGAAGCGTGACATTGCTGATACAGCCTGGAAGGAAAGCGCACGTGCATGCCCCCACTCGAGAGGAGGCCTGACTCCCCTGGGGAGACTCCAGAAGTACCCAAAGATCCTTGTCACCCCTGAGAGGAATCCTCGGTCCCGGCCCTGACACCACACAAGGTTTTTGGCCCCGGTATCGACGGGAGAGGAATCCCGAGAGGCCCCCTAGCAACTCGCATGGGGACTGGCCTCTGTTGAGGCCACCCGGGCGGGTCCCTGAGGTCCCCGTCGTAACTCGAGAACACCTGCCGCAACTCGAGAAAATCCAGGAAGTTCTCCCTTGCAGGCGAGATGAGGCCTATTTCCGATGAGGCGTCTGGAGACTAATGACACCTAACCTCTGGAACTTCGAAAGGGTCTTTCACACCCTTGCTGCAACTCAAGAAGTTCACCGCCATACCCGTCTCCACTCGAGAGGAAGCACTATGGTCCCGCCCACATCCAGAGGAGCCCCGTTTCCCCCTCGTAGCTCGAGATGACGGATCCTTTCCCTGCTTTCAACGGGAAAGAATTCCCGGCGTTCCCGTCGCATCTCAAGAGGAGGCACTCTCAACAGGAAAGGCGAGAGGAACTCCATGGTCGTACCACCATTCCAAGAGTCCCCCAGATGTCTCAGTCCATTCCAGAGGAACCTCTTTGCCCTGCACTGGCTCATTTTTCACGCCGAGGATCGACTCACACCACGGTGGCACGTGGGACAGCCCTGTGGGAAAGCCTCGAGGGAAAGCCTCGAGGGAAAACCTCAGATCCTTTGATCCACGAGACGGGAAGCGTGACATTGCTGCTACAGCCTGGAAGGAAAGCACACGTGCATGCCCCCACTCGAGACGAGGCCTGACTCCCCTGGGGAGACTCCAGAAGTACCCAAAGATCCATGTCAGCCCCTGAGAGGAATCCTCGGTTCGGGCCCTGACTCCACACAAGTTTCTTGGCCCCGTTATCGACGGGAGAGGAATCCCGAGAGGCCGCCTAGAAACTCGCACGGGGAGTGGCCTCTCCTGAGGCCAGAAGGGCGGGTCCCTGAGGTCCCCGTCGTAACTCGAGAACACCTGCCGCAACTCGAGAAAATCCAGGAAGTTCTCCCTTCCAGGCGAGATGAGGCCTATTTCCGATAAGGCGTCTGGAGTGTAATGACACCTAACCTCTGGAACTTCGAAAGGGTCTTTCACACCCTTGCTGCAACTCAAGAAGTTCACCGCCATACCCGTCTCCACTCGAGAGGAAGCACGATGGTCCCGCCCACATCCAGAGGAGCCCCGTTTCCCCCTCGTAGCTCGAGATGAGTGATCCTTTCCCTGCTTTCAACGGGAAAGAATTCCCGGCGTTCCCGTCGCATCTCAAGAGGAGGCACTCTCAACAGGAAAGGCGAGAGGAACTCCATGGTCGTACCACCATTCCAAGACTCCCCCAAATGTCTCAGTCCATTCCAGAGGAAACTCTTTGCCCTGCACTGGCTCATCTTTCACGCCGAGGATCGACTCACAACACGGTGGCACGTGGGACAGCCCTGTGGGAAAGCCTCGAGGGAAAGCCTCGAGGGAAAGCCACAGATCCTTTGATAAATGCGACGGGAATCGTGACATTGCTGCTACAGCCTGGAAGGAAAGCGCACGTGCATGCCCCCACTCGAGACGAGGCCTGACTCCCGTGGGGAGACTCCAGAAGTACCCAAAGATCCATGTCAGCCCTTGAGAGGAATCCTCGGTCCCGGCCCTGACTCCACACAAGGTTTTTGGCCCCGGTATCGACGGGAGAGGAATCCCGAGAGGCCCCTTAGCAACTCGCATGGGGACTGGCCTCTCCTGAGGCCACCAGGGCGGGTCCCTGAGGTCCCCGTCGTAACTCGAGAACACCTGCCGCAACTCGAGAAAATCCAGGAAGTTCTCCCTTCCAGGCGAGATGAGGCCTATTTCCGATGAGGCGTCTGGAGACTAATGACACCTAACCTCTGGAACTTCGAAAGGGTCTTTCACACCCTTGCTGCAACTCAAGAAGTTCACCGCCATACCCGTCTCCACTCGAGAGGAAGCACGATGGTCCCGCCCACATCCAGAGGAGCCCCGTTTCCCCCTCGTAGCTCGAGATGAGGGATCCTTTTCCTGCTTTCAACGGGAAAGAATTCCAGGCGTTCCCGTCGCATCTCAAGAGGAGGCACTCTCAACAGGAAAGGCGAGAGGAACTCCATGGTCGTACCACCATTCCAAGACTCCCCCAGATGTCTCAGTCCATTCCAGAGGAACCTTTTGCCCTGCACTGGCTCATCTTTCACGCCGAGGATCGACTCACACAACGGTGGCACGTGGGAAAGCCTTGTGGGAAAGCCTCGAGGGAAAGCCTCGAGGGAAAACCACAGATCCTTTGATCCACGCGACGGGAAGCGTGACATTGCTGCTGCAGCCTGGAAGGAAAGCACACGTGCATGCCCCCACTCGAGACGAGTCCTGACTCCCCTGGGGAGACTCCAGAAGTACCCAAAGATACATGTCACCCCTGAGAGTAATCCTCGGTTCCGGCCCTGACTCCACACAAGGTATTTGGCCCCGGTATCGACGGGAGAGGAATCCCGAGAGGCCCCCTAGCAACTCGCATGGGGACTGGCCTCTCCTGAGGCAACCAGGGCGGGTCCCTGAGGTCCCCGTCGTAACTCGAGAACACCTGCCGCAACTCGAGAAAATCCAGGAAGTTCTCCCTTGCAGGCGAGATGAGGCCTATTCCGATGAGGCGTCTGGAGACTAATGACACCTAACCTCTGGAACTTCGAAAGGGTCTTTCACACCCTTGCTGCAACTCAAGAAGTTCACCGCCATACCCGTCTCCACTCGAGAGGAAGCACGATGGTCCCGCCCACATCCAGAGGAGCCCCGTTTCCCCCTCGTAGCTCGAGATGAGGGATCCTTTCCCTGCTTTCAACGGGAAAGAATTCCCGGCGTTCCCGTCGCATCTCAAGAGGAGGCACTCTCAACAGGAAAGGCGAGAGGAACTCCATGGTCGTACCACCATTCCAAGAGTCCCCCAGATGTCTCAGTCCATTCCAGAGGAACCTCTTTGCCCTGCACTGGCTCATCTTTCACGCCGAGGATCGACTCACACCACGGTGGCACGTGGGACAGCCCTGTGGGAAAGCCTCGAGGGAAAGCCTCGAGGGAAAACCACAGATCCTTTGATCCACGCGACGGGAAGTGTGACATTGCTGCTACAGTCTGGAAGGAAAGCGCACGTGCATGCCCCCACTCGAGACGAGGCCTGACTCCCCTGGGGAGACTCCAGAAGTACTCAAAGATCCATGTCAGCCCCTGAGAGGAATCCTCGGTTCGGGCCCTGACTCCACACAAGGTTCTTGGCCCCGGTATCGACGGGAGAGGAATCCCGAGAGGCCCCCTAGCAACTCGCATGGGGACTGGCCTCTCCTGAGGCCACCAGGGCGGGTCCCTGAGGTCCCCGTCGTAACTCGAGAACACCTGCCGCAACTCGAGAAAATCCAGGAAGTTCTCCCTTCCAGGCGAGATGAGGCCTATTTCCGATGAGGCGTCTGGAGACTAATGACACCTAACCTCTGGAACTTCGAAAGGGTCTTTCACACCCTTGCTGCAACTCAAGAAGTTCACCGCCATACCCGTCTCCACTCGAGAGGAAGCACGATGGTCCTGCCCACATCCAGAGGAGCCCCGTTTCCCCCTCGTAGCTCGAGATGAGGGATCCTTTCCCTGCTTTCAACGGGAAAGAATTCCCGGCGTTCCCGTCGCATCTCAAGAGGAGGCACTCTCAACAGGAAAGGCGAGAGGAACTCCATGGTCGTACCACCATTCCAAGAGTCCCCCAGATGTCTCAGTCCATTCCAGAGGAGCCTCTTTGCCCTGCACTGGCTCATTTTTCACGCCGAGGATCGACTCACACCACGGTGGCACGTGGGACAGCCCTGTGGGAAAGCCTCGAGGGAAAGCCTCGAGGGAAAACCACAGATCCTTTGATCCACGCGACGGGAAGCGTGACATTGCTGCTACAGCCTGGAAGGAAAGCACACGTGCATGCCCCCACTCGAGACGAGGCCTGACTCCCCTGGGGAGACTCCAGAAGTACCCAAAGATCCATGTCAGCCCCTGAGAGGAATCCTCGGTCCCGGCCCTGATTCCACACAAGGTTTTTGGCCCCGGTATCGACGGGAGAGGAATCCCGAGAGGCCCCCTAGCAACTCGCATGGGGAATGGCCTCTCCTGAGGCCACCAGGGCGGGTCCCTGAGGTCCCCGTCGTAACTCGAGAAGACCTGCCGCAACTCGAGAAAATCCAGGAAGTTCTCCCTTCCAGGCGAGATGAGGCCTATTTCCGATGAGGCGTCTGGAGACTAATGACACCTAACCTCTGGAACTTCGAAAGGGTCTTTCACACCCTTGCTGCAACTCAAGAAGTTCACCGCCATACCCGTCTCCACTCGAGAGGAAGCACGATGGTCCCGCCCACATCCAGAGGAGCCCCGTTTCCCCCTCGTAGCTCGAGATGAGGGATCCTTTCCCTGCTTTCAACGGGAAAGAATTCCCGGCGTTCCCGTCGCATCTCAAGAGGAGTCACTCTCAACAGGAAAGGCGAGAGGAACTCCATGGTCGTACCACCATTCCAAGACTCCCCCAGATGTCTCAGTCCATTCCAGAGGAACCTTTTGCCCTGCACTGGCTCATCTTTCACGCCGAGGATCGACTCACACAACGGTGGCACGTGGGAAAGCCTTGTGGGAAAGCCTCGAGGGAAAGCCTCGAGGGAAAACCACAGATCCTTTGATCCACGCGACGGGAAGCGTGACATTGCTGCTGCAGCCTGGAAGGAAAGCGCACGTGCATGCCCCCACTCGAGACGAGTCCTGACTCCCCTGGGGAGACTCCAGAAGTACCCAAAGATACATGTCACCCCTGAGAGTAATCCTCGGTTCCGGCCCTGACTCCACACAAGGTATTTGGCCCCGGTATCGACGGGAGAGGAATCCCGAGAGGCCCCCTAGCAACTCGCATGGGGACTGGCCTCTCCTGAGGCCACCAGGGCGGGTCCCTGAGGTCCCCGTCGTAACTCGAGAACACCTGCCGCAACTCGAGAAAATCCAGGAAGTTCTCCCTTGCAGGCGAGATGAGGCCTATTTCCGATGAGGCGTCTGGAGACTAATGACACCTAACCACTGGAACTTCGAAAGGGTCTTTCACACCCTTGCTGCAACTCAAGAAGTTCACCGCCATACCCGTCTCCACTCGAGAGGAAGCACGATGGTCCCGCCCACATCCAGAGGAGCCCCGTTTCCCCCTCGTAGCTCGAGATGAGGGATCCTTTCCCTGCTTTCAACTGGAAAGAATTCCCGGCGTTCCCGTCGCATCTCAAGAGGAGGCACTCTCAACAGGAAAGGCGAGAGGAACTCCATGGTCGTACCACCATTCCAAGAGTCCCCCAGATGTCTCAGTCCATTCCAGAGGAACCTCTTTGCCCTGCACTGGCTCATCTTTCACGCCGAGGATCGACTCACACCACGGTGGCACGTGGGACAGCCCTGTGGGAAAGCCTCGAGGGAAAGACTCGAGGGAAAACCACAGATCCTTTGATCCACGCGACGGGAAGCGTGACATTGCTGCTACAGCCTGGAAGGAAAGCGCACGTGCATGCCCCCACTCGAGACGAGGCCTGACTCCCCTGGGGAGACTCCAGAAGTACCCAAAGATCCATGTCAGCCCCTGAGAGGAATCCTCGGTTCCGGGCCTGACTCCACACAAGGTTTTTGGCCCCGGTATCGACGGGAGAGGAATCCCGAGAGGCCCCCTAGCAAATTGCATGGGGACTGGCCTCTCCTGAGGCCACCAGGGCGGTTCCCTGAGGTCCCCGTCGTAACTCGAGAACACCTGCCGCAACTCGAGAAAATCCAGGAAGTTCTCCCTTCCAGGCGACATGTGGCCTATTTCCGATGAGGCATCTGGAGACTAATGACACCTAACCTCTGGAACTTCGAAAGGTTCTTTCACACCCTTGCTGCAACTCAAGAAGTTCACCGCCATACCCGTCTCCACTCGAGAGGAAGCACGATGGTCCCGCCCACATCCAGAGGAGCCCCGTTTCCCCCTCGTAGCTCGAGATGAGGGATCCTTTCCCTGCTTTCAACGGGAAAGAATTCACGGCGTTCCCGTCGCATCTCAAGAGGAGGCACTCTCAACAGGAAAGGCGAGAGGAACTCCATGGTCGTACCACCATTCCAAGACTCCCCCAGATGTCTCAGTCCATTACAGAGGAAACTCTTTGCCCTGCACTGGCTCATCTTTCACGCCGAGGATCGACTCACAACACGGTGGCACGTGGGACAGCCCTGTGGGAAAGCCTCGAGGGAAAGCCTCGAGGGAAAGCCACAGATCCTTTGATAAATGCGACGGGAATCGTGACATTGCTGCTACAGCCTGGAAGGAAAGCGCACGTGCATGCCCCCACTCGAGACGAGGCCTGACTCCCGTGGGGAGACTCCAGAAGTACCCAAAGATCCATGTCAGCCCCTGAGAGGAATCCTCGGTTCCGGGCCTGACTCCACACAAGGTTTTTGGCCCCGGTATCGACGGGAGAGGAATCCCGAGAGGCCCCCTAGCAAATTGCATGGGGACTGGCCTCTCCTGAGGCCACCAGGGCGGTTCCCTGAGGTCCCCGTCGTAACTCGAGAACACCTGCCGCAACTCGAGAAAATCCAGGAAGTTCTCCCTTCCAGGCGACATGTGGCCTATTTCCGATAAGGCGTCTGGAGACTAATGACACCTAACCTCTGGAACTTCGAAAGGGTCTTTCACACCCTTGCTGCAACTCAAGAAGTTCACCGCCATACCCGTCTCCACTCGAGAGGAAGCACGATGGTCCCGCCCACATCCAGAGGAGCCCCGTTTCCCCCTCGTAGCTCGAGATGAGGGATCCTTTCCCTGCTTTCAACGGGAAAGAATTCCCAGTGTTCCCGTCGCATCTCAAGAGGAGGCATTCTCAACAGGAAAGGCGAGAGGAACTCCATGGTCGTACCACCATTCCAGGATTGCCCAGATGTCTCAGTCCATTCCAGAGGAACCTCTTTGCCCTGCACTGGCTCATCTTTCACGCCGAGGATCGACTCACACCACGGTGGCACGTGGGACAGCCCTGTGGGAAAGCCTCGAATGAAAGCATCGAGGGAAAACCACAGATCCTTTGATCCACGCGACGGGAAGCATGACATTGCTGCTACAGCCTGGAAGGAAAGCGCACGTGCATGCCCCCACTCGAGACGAGGCCTGACTCCCCTTTGGAGACTCCAGAAGTACCCAAAGATACATGTCACCCCTGAGAGGAATCCTCGGTTCCGGCCCTGACTCCACACAAGGTTTTTGTCCCCGGTATCGACGGGAGAGGAATCCCGAGAGGCCCCCTATCAACTCGCATGGGGACTGGCCTCTCCTGAGGCAACCAGGGCGGGTCCCTGACGTCCCCGTCGTAACTCGAGAACACCTGCCGCAACTCGAGAAAATCCAGGAAGTTCTCCCTTGCAGGCGAGATGAGGCCTATTTCCGATGAGGCGTCTGGAGACTAATGACACCTAACCTCTGGAACTTCGAAAGGGTCTTTCACACCCTTGCTGCAACTCAAGAAGTTCACCGCCATACCCGTCTCCACTCGAGAGGAAGCACGATGGTCCCGCCCACATCCAGAGGAGCCCCGTTTCCCCCTCGAAGCTCGAGATGAGGGATCCCTTCCCTGCTTTCAACGGGAAAGAATTCCCGGCGTTCCCGTCGCATCTCAAGAGGAGGCACTCTCAACAGGAAAGGCGAGAGTAACTCCATGGTCGTACCACCATTCCAAGAGTCCCCCAGATGTCTCAGTCCATTCCAGAGGAACCTCTTTGCCCTGCACTGGCTCATCTTTCACGCCGAGGATCGACTCACACCACGGTGGCACGTGGGCCAGCCCTGTGGGAAAGCCTCGAGGGAAAGCCTCGAGGGAAAACCACAGATCCTTTGATCCACCCGACGGGAAGCGTGACATTGCTGCTACAGCCTGGAAGTAAAGCGCAAGTTCATGCCCCCACTCGAGACGAGGCCTGACTCCCCTGGGGAGACTCCAGAAGTACCCAAAGATCCATGTCAGCCCCTGAGAGGAATCCTCGGTTCCGGCCCTGACTCCACACAAGGTTTTTGGCCCCGGTATCGACGGGAGAGGAATCCCGAGAGGCCCCCTAGCAACTCGCATGGGGACTGGCCTCTCCTGAGGCCACCAGGGCGGGTCCCTGAGGTCCCCGTCGTAACTCGAGAACACCTGCCGCAACTCGAGAAAATCCAGGAAGTTCTCCCTTCCAGGCGAGATGAGGCCTATTTCCGATGAGGCGTCTGGAGACTAATGACACCTAACCTCTGGAACTTCGAAAGGGTCTTTCACACCCTTGCTGCAACTCAAGAAGTTCACCGCCATACCCGTCTCCACTCGAGAGGAAGCACGATGGTCCCGCCCACATTCAGAGGAGCCCCGTTTCCCCCTCGTAGCTCGAGATGAGGGATCCTTTCCCTGCTTTCAACGGGAAAGAATTCCCGGCGTTCCCGTCGCATCTCAAGAGGAGGCACTCTCAACAGGAAAGGCGAGAGGAACTCCATGGTCGTACCACCATTCCAAGAGTCCCCCAGATGTCTCAGTCCATTCCAGAGGAACCTCTTTGCCCTGCACTGGCTCATCTTTCACGCCGAGGATCGACTCACACCACGCTGGCATGTGGGACAGCCCTGTGGGAAAGCCTCGAGGGAAAGCCTCGAGGGAAAACCACAGATCCTTTGATCCACGCCACGGGAAGCGTGACATTGCTGCTACAGCCTGGAAGGAAAGCGCACTTGCATTCCCCCACTCGAGACGAGGCCTGACTCCCCTGGGGAGACTCCAGAAGTACCCAAAGATCCATGTCAGCCCCTGAGAGGAATCCTCGGTTCCGGCCCTGACTCCACACAAGGTTTTTGGCCCCGGTATTGACGGGAGAGGAATCCCGAGAGGCCCCCTAACAACTCGCATGGGGACTGGCCTCTCCTGACGCCACCAGGGCGGGTCCCTGAGGTCCCCGTCGTAACTCGAGAACACCTGCCGCACCTCGAGAAAATCCAGGAAGTTCTCCCTTCCAGGCGAGATCAGGCCTATTTCCGATGAGGCGTCTGGAGACTAATGACACCTAACCTCTGGAACTTCGAAAGGGTCTTTCACACCCTTGCTGCAACTCAAGAAGTTCACCGCCATACCCGTCTCCACTCGAGAGGAAGCACGATGGTCCCGCCCACATCCAGAGGAGACCCGTTTCCCCCTCGTAGCTCGAGATGAGGGATCCTTTCCCTGCTTTCAACGGGAAAGAATTCCCGTCGTTCCCGTCGCATCTCAAGAGGAGGCACTCTCAACAGGAAAGGCGAGAGGAACTCCATGGTCGTACCACCATTCCAAGAGTCCCCCAGATGTCTCAGTCCATTCCAGAGGAACCTCTTTGCCCTGCACTGGCTCATCTTTCACGCCGAGGATTGACTCACACCACGGTGGCACGTGGGACAGCCCTGTGGGAAAGCCTAGAGGGAAAGCCTCGAGGGAAAACCACAGATCCTTTGATCCATGCGACGGGAAGCGTGACATTGCTGCTACAGCCTGGAAGGAAAGCGCACGTGCATGCCCCCACTCGAGACGAGGCCTGACTCCCCTGGGGAGACTCCAGAAGTACCCAAAGATCCATGTCAGCCCCTGAGAGGAATCCTCGGTTCCGGCCCTGACTCCACACAAGTTTTTTGGCCCCGGTATCGACGGGAGAGGAATCCCGAGAGGCCCCCTAGCAACTCACATGGGGACTGGCCTCTCCTGAGGCCACCAGGGCGGGTCCCTGAGGTCCCCGTCGTAACTCGAGAACACCTGCCGCAACTCGAGAAAATCCAGGAAGTTCTCCCTTCTAGGCGAGAAGAGGCCTATTTCCGATGAGGCGTCTGGAGACTAATGACACCTAACCTCTGGAACTTCGAAAGGGTATTTCACACCCTTGCTGCAACTCAAGAAGTTCACCGCCATACCCTTCTCCACTCGAGAGGAAGCACGATGGTCCCGCCCACATCCAGAGGAGCCCCGTTTCCCCCTCGTAGCTCGAGATGAGAGATCCATTCCCTGCTTTCAACGGGAAAGAATTCCCGGCGTTCCCGTCGCATCTCGAGAGGAGGCACTCTCAACAGGAAAGGCGAGAGGAACTCCCTGGTCGTACCACCATTCCAAGAGTCCCACAGATGTCTCAGTCCATTCCAGAGGAACCTCTTTGCCCTGCACTGGCTCATCTTTCACGCCGAGGATCGACTCACACCACGGTGGCACGTGGGACAGCCCTGTGGGGAATCCTCGAGGGAAAGCCTCGAGGGAAAATCACAGATCCTTTGATCCACGCGACGGGAAGCGTGACATTGCTGCTAGAGCCTGGAAGGAAAGCGCACGTGCATGCCCCCACTCGAGACGAGGCCTGACTCCCCTGGGGAGACTCCAGAAGTACCCAAAGATCCATGTCAGCCCCTGAGAGGAATCCTTGGTTCCGGCCCTGACTCCACACAAGGTTTTTGGCCCCGGTATCGACGGGAGAGGAATCTCGAGAGGCCCCCTAGCAACTCGCATGGGGACTGGCCTCTCCTGAGGCCACCAGGGCGGGTCCCTGAGGTCCCCGTCGTAACTTCTGAACACCTGCCGCAACTCGAGAAAATCCAGGAAGTTCTCCCTTCCAGGCGAGATGAGGCCTATTTCCGATGAGGCGTCAGGAGACTAATGACACCTAACCTCTGGAACTTCGAAAGGGTCTTTCACACCCTTGCTGCAACTCAAGAAGTTCACCGCCATACCCGTCTCCACTCGAGAGGAAGCACGATGGTCCTGCCCACATCCAGAGGAGCCCCGTTTCCCCCTCGTAGCTCGAGATGAGGGATCCTTTCCCTGCTTTCAACGGAAAAGAATTCCCGGCGTTCCCGTCGCATCTCAAGAGGAGGCACTCTCAACAGGAAAGGCGAGAGGAACTCCATGGTCGTACCACCATTCCAAGAGTCCCCCAGATGTCTCAGTCCATTCCAGAGGAACCTCTTTGCCCTGCACTGGCTCATTTTTCACGCCGAGGATCGACTCACACCACGGTGGCACGTGGGACAGCCCTGTGGGAAAGCCTCGAGGGAAAGCCTCGAGGGAAAACCACAGATCCTTTGATCCACGCGACGGGAAGCGTGACATTGCTGCTACAGCCTGGAAGGAAAGCACACGTGCATGCCCCCACTCGAGACGAGGCCTGACTCCCCTGGGGAGACTCCAGAAGTACCCAAAGATCCATATCAGCCCCTGAGAGGAATCCTCGGTCCCGGCCCTGATTCCACACAAGGTTTTTGGCCCCGGTATCGACGGGAGAGGAATCCCGAGAGGCCCCCTAGCAACTCGCATGGGGACTGGCCTCTCCTGAGGCCACCAGGGCGGGTCCCTGAGGTCCCCGTCGTAACTCGAGAACACCTGCCGCAACTCGAGAAAATCCAGGAAGTTCTCCCTTCCAGGCGAGATGAGGCCTATTTCCGATGAGGTGTCTGGAGACTAATGACACCTAACCTCTGGAACTTCGAAAGGGTCTTTCACACCCTTGCTGCAACTCAAGAAGTTCACCGCCATACCCGTCTCCACTCGAGAGGAAGCACGATGGTCCCGCCCACATCCAGAGGAGCCCCGTTTCCCCCTCGGAGCTCGAGATGAGGGATCCTTTCCCTGCTTTCAACGGGAAAGAATTCCCGGCGTTCCCGTCGCATCTCAAGAGGAGGCACTCTCAACAGGAAAGGCGAGAGGAACTCCATGGTCGTACCACCATTCCAAGAGTCCCCCAGATGACTCAGTCCATTCCAGAGGAACCTCTTTGCCCTGCACTGGCTCATCTTTCACGCCGAGGATCGACTCACACCACTGTGGCACGTGGGACAGCCCTGTGGGAAAGCCTCGAGGGAAAGCCTCGAGGGAAAACCACAGATCCTTTGATCCACGCGACGGGAAGCGTGACATTGCTGATACAGCCTGGAAGGAAAGCGCACGTGCATGCCCCCACTCGAGAGGAGGCCTGACTCCCCTGGGGAGACTCCAGAAGTACCCAAAGATCCTTGTCACCCCTGAGAGGAATCCTCGGTCCCGGCCCTGACACCACACAAGGTTTTTGGCCCCGGTATCGACGGGAGAGGAATCCCGAGAGGCCCCCTAGCAACTCGCATGGGGACTGGCCTCTGTTGAGGCCACCCGGGCGGGTCCCTGAGGTCCCCGTCGTAACTCGAGAACACCTGCCGCAACTCGAGAAAATCCAGGAAGTTCTCCCTTGCAGGCGAGATGAGGCCTATTTCCGATGAGGCGTCTGGAGACTAATGACACCTAACCTCTGGAACTTCGAAAGGGTCTTTCACACCCTTGCTGCAACTCAAGAAGTTCACCGCCATACCCGTCTCCACTCGAGAGGAAGCACTATGGTCCCGCCCACATCCAGAGGAGCCCCGTTTCCCCCTCGTAGCTCGAGATGACGGATCCTTTCCCTGCTTTCAACGGGAAAGAATTCCCGGCGTTCCCGTCGCATCTCAAGAGGAGGCACTCTCAACAGGAAAGGCGAGAGGAACTCCATGGTCGTACCACCATTCCAAGAGTCCCCCAGATGTCTCAGTCCATTCCAGAGGAACCTCTTTGCCCTGCACTGGCTCATTTTTCACGCCGAGGATCGACTCACACCACGGTGGCACGTGGGACAGCCCTGTGGGAAAGCCTCGAGGGAAAGCCTCGAGGGAAAACCTCAGATCCTTTGATCCACGAGACGGGAAGCGTGACATTGCTGCTACAGCCTGGAAGGAAAGCACACGTGCATGCCCCCACTCGAGACGAGGCCTGACTCCCCTGGGGAGACTCCAGAAGTACCCAAAGATCCATGTCAGCCCCTGAGAGGAATCCTCGGTTCGGGCCCTGACTCCACACAAGTTTCTTGGCCCCGTTATCGACGGGAGAGGAATCCCGAGAGGCCGCCTAGAAACTCGCACGGGGAGTGGCCTCTCCTGAGGCCAGAAGGGCGGGTCCCTGAGGTCCCCGTCGTAACTCGAGAACACCTGCCGCAACTCGAGAAAATCCAGGAAGTTCTCCCTTCCAGGCGAGATGAGGCCTATTTCCGATAAGGCGTCTGGAGTGTAATGACACCTAACCTCTGGAACTTCGAAAGGGTCTTTCACACCCTTGCTGCAACTCAAGAAGTTCACCGCCATACCCGTCTCCACTCGAGAGGAAGCACGATGGTCCCGCCCACATCCAGAGGAGCCCCGTTTCCCCCTCGTAGCTCGAGATGAGTGATCCTTTCCCTGCTTTCAACGGGAAAGAATTCCCGGCGTTCCCGTCGCATCTCAAGAGGAGGCACTCTCAACAGGAAAGGCGAGAGGAACTCCATGGTCGTACCACCATTCCAAGACTCCCCCAAATGTCTCAGTCCATTCCAGAGGAAACTCTTTGCCCTGCACTGGCTCATCTTTCACGCCGAGGATCGACTCACAACACGGTGGCACGTGGGACAGCCCTGTGGGAAAGCCTCGAGGGAAAGCCTCGAGGGAAAGCCACAGATCCTTTGATAAATGCGACGGGAATCGTGACATTGCTGCTACAGCCTGGAAGGAAAGCGCACGTGCATGCCCCCACTCGAGACGAGGCCTGACTCCCGTGGGGAGACTCCAGAAGTACCCAAAGATCCATGTCAGCCCTTGAGAGGAATCCTCGGTCCCGGCCCTGACTCCACACAAGGTTTTTGGCCCCGGTATCGACGGGAGAGGAATCCCGAGAGGCCCCTTAGCAACTCGCATGGGGACTGGCCTCTCCTGAGGCCACCAGGGCGGGTCCCTGAGGTCCCCGTCGTAACTCGAGAACACCTGCCGCAACTCGAGAAAATCCAGGAAGTTCTCCCTTCCAGGCGAGATGAGGCCTATTTCCGATGAGGCGTCTGGAGACTAATGACACCTAACCTCTGGAACTTCGAAAGGGTCTTTCACACCCTTGCTGCAACTCAAGAAGTTCACCGCCATACCCGTCTCCACTCGAGAGGAAGCACGATGGTCCCGCCCACATCCAGAGGAGCCCCGTTTCCCCCTCGTAGCTCGAGATGAGGGATCCTTTTCCTGCTTTCAACGGGAAAGAATTCCAGGCGTTCCCGTCGCATCTCAAGAGGAGGCACTCTCAACAGGAAAGGCGAGAGGAACTCCATGGTCGTACCACCATTCCAAGACTCCCCCAGATGTCTCAGTCCATTCCAGAGGAACCTTTTGCCCTGCACTGGCTCATCTTTCACGCCGAGGATCGACTCACACAACGGTGGCACGTGGGAAAGCCTTGTGGGAAAGCCTCGAGGGAAAGCCTCGAGGGAAAACCACAGATCCTTTGATCCACGCGACGGGAAGCGTGACATTGCTGCTGCAGCCTGGAAGGAAAGCACACGTGCATGCCCCCACTCGAGACGAGTCCTGACTCCCCTGGGGAGACTCCAGAAGTACCCAAAGATACATGTCACCCCTGAGAGTAATCCTCGGTTCCGGCCCTGACTCCACACAAGGTATTTGGCCCCGGTATCGACGGGAGAGGAATCCCGAGAGGCCCCCTAGCAACTCGCATGGGGACTGGCCTCTCCTGAGGCAACCAGGGCGGGTCCCTGAGGTCCCCGTCGTAACTCGAGAACACCTGCCGCAACTCGAGAAAATCCAGGAAGTTCTCCCTTGCAGGCGAGATGAGGCCTATTCCGATGAGGCGTCTGGAGACTAATGACACCTAACCTCTGGAACTTCGAAAGGGTCTTTCACACCCTTGCTGCAACTCAAGAAGTTCACCGCCATACCCGTCTCCACTCGAGAGGAAGCACGATGGTCCCGCCCACATCCAGAGGAGCCCCGTTTCCCCCTCGTAGCTCGAGATGAGGGATCCTTTCCCTGCTTTCAACGGGAAAGAATTCCCGGCGTTCCCGTCGCATCTCAAGAGGAGGCACTCTCAACAGGAAAGGCGAGAGGAACTCCATGGTCGTACCACCATTCCAAGAGTCCCCCAGATGTCTCAGTCCATTCCAGAGGAACCTCTTTGCCCTGCACTGGCTCATCTTTCACGCCGAGGATCGACTCACACCACGGTGGCACGTGGGACAGCCCTGTGGGAAAGCCTCGAGGGAAAGCCTCGAGGGAAAACCACAGATCCTTTGATCCACGCGACGGGAAGTGTGACATTGCTGCTACAGTCTGGAAGGAAAGCGCACGTGCATGCCCCCACTCGAGACGAGGCCTGACTCCCCTGGGGAGACTCCAGAAGTACTCAAAGATCCATGTCAGCCCCTGAGAGGAATCCTCGGTTCGGGCCCTGACTCCACACAAGGTTCTTGGCCCCGGTATCGACGGGAGAGGAATCCCGAGAGGCCCCCTAGCAACTCGCATGGGGACTGGCCTCTCCTGAGGCCACCAGGGCGGGTCCCTGAGGTCCCCGTCGTAACTCGAGAACACCTGCCGCAACTCGAGAAAATCCAGGAAGTTCTCCCTTCCAGGCGAGATGAGGCCTATTTCCGATGAGGCGTCTGGAGACTAATGACACCTAACCTCTGGAACTTCGAAAGGGTCTTTCACACCCTTGCTGCAACTCAAGAAGTTCACCGCCATACCCGTCTCCACTCGAGAGGAAGCACGATGGTCCTGCCCACATCCAGAGGAGCCCCGTTTCCCCCTCGTAGCTCGAGATGAGGGATCCTTTCCCTGCTTTCAACGGGAAAGAATTCCCGGCGTTCCCGTCGCATCTCAAGAGGAGGCACTCTCAACAGGAAAGGCGAGAGGAACTCCATGGTCGTACCACCATTCCAAGAGTCCCCCAGATGTCTCAGTCCATTCCAGAGGAGCCTCTTTGCCCTGCACTGGCTCATTTTTCACGCCGAGGATCGACTCACACCACGGTGGCACGTGGGACAGCCCTGTGGGAAAGCCTCGAGGGAAAGCCTCGAGGGAAAACCACAGATCCTTTGATCCACGCGACGGGAAGCGTGACATTGCTGCTACAGCCTGGAAGGAAAGCACACGTGCATGCCCCCACTCGAGACGAGGCCTGACTCCCCTGGGGAGACTCCAGAAGTACCCAAAGATCCATGTCAGCCCCTGAGAGGAATCCTCGGTCCCGGCCCTGATTCCACACAAGGTTTTTGGCCCCGGTATCGACGGGAGAGGAATCCCGAGAGGCCCCCTAGCAACTCGCATGGGGAATGGCCTCTCCTGAGGCCACCAGGGCGGGTCCCTGAGGTCCCCGTCGTAACTCGAGAAGACCTGCCGCAACTCGAGAAAATCCAGGAAGTTCTCCCTTCCAGGCGAGATGAGGCCTATTTCCGATGAGGCGTCTGGAGACTAATGACACCTAACCTCTGGAACTTCGAAAGGGTCTTTCACACCCTTGCTGCAACTCAAGAAGTTCACCGCCATACCCGTCTCCACTCGAGAGGAAGCACGATGGTCCCGCCCACATCCAGAGGAGCCCCGTTTCCCCCTCGTAGCTCGAGATGAGGGATCCTTTCCCTGCTTTCAACGGGAAAGAATTCCCGGCGTTCCCGTCGCATCTCAAGAGGAGTCACTCTCAACAGGAAAGGCGAGAGGAACTCCATGGTCGTACCACCATTCCAAGACTCCCCCAGATGTCTCAGTCCATTCCAGAGGAACCTTTTGCCCTGCACTGGCTCATCTTTCACGCCGAGGATCGACTCACACAACGGTGGCACGTGGGAAAGCCTTGTGGGAAAGCCTCGAGGGAAAGCCTCGAGGGAAAACCACAGATCCTTTGATCCACGCGACGGGAAGCGTGACATTGCTGCTGCAGCCTGGAAGGAAAGCGCACGTGCATGCCCCCACTCGAGACGAGTCCTGACTCCCCTGGGGAGACTCCAGAAGTACCCAAAGATACATGTCACCCCTGAGAGTAATCCTCGGTTCCGGCCCTGACTCCACACAAGGTATTTGGCCCCGGTATCGACGGGAGAGGAATCCCGAGAGGCCCCCTAGCAACTCGCATGGGGACTGGCCTCTCCTGAGGCCACCAGGGCGGGTCCCTGAGGTCCCCGTCGTAACTCGAGAACACCTGCCGCAACTCGAGAAAATCCAGGAAGTTCTCCCTTGCAGGCGAGATGAGGCCTATTTCCGATGAGGCGTCTGGAGACTAATGACACCTAACCACTGGAACTTCGAAAGGGTCTTTCACACCCTTGCTGCAACTCAAGAAGTTCACCGCCATACCCGTCTCCACTCGAGAGGAAGCACGATGGTCCCGCCCACATCCAGAGGAGCCCCGTTTCCCCCTCGTAGCTCGAGATGAGGGATCCTTTCCCTGCTTTCAACTGGAAAGAATTCCCGGCGTTCCCGTCGCATCTCAAGAGGAGGCACTCTCAACAGGAAAGGCGAGAGGAACTCCATGGTCGTACCACCATTCCAAGAGTCCCCCAGATGTCTCAGTCCATTCCAGAGGAACCTCTTTGCCCTGCACTGGCTCATCTTTCACGCCGAGGATCGACTCACACCACGGTGGCACGTGGGACAGCCCTGTGGGAAAGCCTCGAGGGAAAGACTCGAGGGAAAACCACAGATCCTTTGATCCACGCGACGGGAAGCGTGACATTGCTGCTACAGCCTGGAAGGAAAGCGCACGTGCATGCCCCCACTCGAGACGAGGCCTGACTCCCCTGGGGAGACTCCAGAAGTACCCAAAGATCCATGTCAGCCCCTGAGAGGAATCCTCGGTTCCGGGCCTGACTCCACACAAGGTTTTTGGCCCCGGTATCGACGGGAGAGGAATCCCGAGAGGCCCCCTAGCAAATTGCATGGGGACTGGCCTCTCCTGAGGCCACCAGGGCGGTTCCCTGAGGTCCCCGTCGTAACTCGAGAACACCTGCCGCAACTCGAGAAAATCCAGGAAGTTCTCCCTTCCAGGCGACATGTGGCCTATTTCCGATGAGGCATCTGGAGACTAATGACACCTAACCTCTGGAACTTCGAAAGGTTCTTTCACACCCTTGCTGCAACTCAAGAAGTTCACCGCCATACCCGTCTCCACTCGAGAGGAAGCACGATGGTCCCGCCCACATCCAGAGGAGCCCCGTTTCCCCCTCGTAGCTCGAGATGAGGGATCCTTTCCCTGCTTTCAACGGGAAAGAATTCACGGCGTTCCCGTCGCATCTCAAGAGGAGGCACTCTCAACAGGAAAGGCGAGAGGAACTCCATGGTCGTACCACCATTCCAAGACTCCCCCAGATGTCTCAGTCCATTACAGAGGAAACTCTTTGCCCTGCACTGGCTCATCTTTCACGCCGAGGATCGACTCACAACACGGTGGCACGTGGGACAGCCCTGTGGGAAAGCCTCGAGGGAAAGCCTCGAGGGAAAGCCACAGATCCTTTGATAAATGCGACGGGAATCGTGACATTGCTGCTACAGCCTGGAAGGAAAGCGCACGTGCATGCCCCCACTCGAGACGAGGCCTGACTCCCGTGGGGAGACTCCAGAAGTACCCAAAGATCCATGTCAGCCCCTGAGAGGAATCCTCGGTTCCGGGCCTGACTCCACACAAGGTTTTTGGCCCCGGTATCGACGGGAGAGGAATCCCGAGAGGCCCCCTAGCAAATTGCATGGGGACTGGCCTCTCCTGAGGCCACCAGGGCGGTTCCCTGAGGTCCCCGTCGTAACTCGAGAACACCTGCCGCAACTCGAGAAAATCCAGGAAGTTCTCCCTTCCAGGCGACATGTGGCCTATTTCCGATAAGGCGTCTGGAGACTAATGACACCTAACCTCTGGAACTTCGAAAGGGTCTTTCACACCCTTGCTGCAACTCAAGAAGTTCACCGCCATACCCGTCTCCACTCGAGAGGAAGCACGATGGTCCCGCCCACATCCAGAGGAGCCCCGTTTCCCCCTCGTAGCTCGAGATGAGGGATCCTTTCCCTGCTTTCAACGGGAAAGAATTCCCAGTGTTCCCGTCGCATCTCAAGAGGAGGCATTCTCAACAGGAAAGGCAAGAGGAACTCCATGGTCGTACCACCATTCCAGGATTGCCCAGATGTCTCAGTCCATTCCAGAGGAACCTCTTTGCCCTGCACTGGCTCATCTTTCACGCCGAGGATCGACTCACACCACGGTGGCACGTGGGACAGCCCTGTGGGAAAGCCTCGAATGAAAGCATCGAGGGAAAACCACAGATCCTTTGATCCACGCGACGGGAAGCATGACATTGCTGCTACAGCCTGGAAGGAAAGCGCACGTGCATGCCCCCACTCGAGACGAGGCCTGACTCCCCTTTGGAGACTCCAGAAGTACCCAAAGATACATGTCACCCCTGAGAGGAATCCTCGGTTCCGGCCCTGACTCCACACAAGGTTTTTGTCCCCGGTATCGACGGGAGAGGAATCCCGAGAGGCCCCCTATCAACTCGCATGGGGACTGGCCTCTCCTGAGGCAACCAGGGCGGGTCCCTGACGTCCCCGTCGTAACTCGAGAACACCTGCCGCAACTCGAGAAAATCCAGGAAGTTCTCCCTTGCAGGCGAGATGAGGCCTATTTCCGATGAGGCGTCTGGAGACTAATGACACCTAACCTCTGGAACTTCGAAAGGGTCTTTCACACCCTTGCTGCAACTCAAGAAGTTCACCGCCATACCCGTCTCCACTCGAGAGGAAGCACGATGGTCCCGCCCACATCCAGAGGAGCCCCGTTTCCCCCTCGAAGCTCGAGATGAGGGATCCCTTCCCTGCTTTCAACGGGAAAGAATTCCCGGCGTTCCCGTCGCATCTCAAGAGGAGGCACTCTCAACAGGAAAGGCGAGAGTAACTCCATGGTCGTACCACCATTCCAAGAGTCCCCCAGATGTCTCAGTCCATTCCAGAGGAACCTCTTTGCCCTGCACTGGCTCATCTTTCACGCCGAGGATCGACTCACACCACGGTGGCACGTGGGCCAGCCCTGTGGGAAAGCCTCGAGGGAAAGCCTCGAGGGAAAACCACAGATCCTTTGATCCACCCGACGGGAAGCGTGACATTGCTGCTACAGCCTGGAAGTAAAGCGCAAGTTCATGCCCCCACTCGAGACGAGGCCTGACTCCCCTGGGGAGACTCCAGAAGTACCCAAAGATCCATGTCAGCCCCTGAGAGGAATCCTCGGTTCCGGCCCTGACTCCACACAAGGTTTTTGGCCCCGGTATCGACGGGAGAGGAATCCCGAGAGGCCGCCTAGCAACTCGCACGGGGAGTGGCCTCTCCTGAGGCCACCAGGGCGGGTCCCTGACGTCCCCGTCGTAACTCGAGAACACCTGCCGCAACTCGAGAAAATCCAGGAAGTTCTCCCTTCCAGGCGAGATGAGGCCTATTTCCCATGAGGCGTCTGGAGTCTAATGACACCTAACCTCTGGAACTTCGAAAGGGTCTTTCACACCCTTGCTGCAACTCAAGAAGTTCACCGCCATACCCGTCTCCACTCGAGAGGAAGCACGATGGTCCCGCCCACATCCAGAGGAGCCCCGTTTCCCCCTCGTAGCTCGAGATGAGGGATCCTTTCACTGCTTTCAAAGCAAAGAATTCCCGGCGTTCCTGACGCATCTCAAGAGGTGGCACTCTCAACAGGAAAGGCGAGAGGAACTCCATGGTCGTACCACCATTCCAAGAGTCCCCCAGATGTCTCAGTACATTCCAAAGGAAACTCTTTGCCCTGCACTGGCTCATCTTTCACGCTGAGGATCGACTCACACCACGGTGGCACGTGGGACAGCCCTGTGGGAAAGCCTCGAGGGAAAGCCTCGAGGGAACACCACAGATCCTTTGATCCACGCGACGAGAAGTGTGACATTGCTGCTACAGCCTGGAAGGAAAGCGCTCTTGCATGCCCCCACTCGAGACGAGGCCTGACTCCCCTGGGGAGACTGCAGAAGTACCCAAAGATCCATGTCAGCCCCTGAGAGGAATCCTCGGTTCCGGCCCTGACTCCACACAAGGTTTTTGGCCCCGGTATCGACGGGAGAGGAATCCCGAGAGGCCCCCTAGCAACTCGCCTGGGGACAGGCCTTTCCTGAGGCCACCAGGGCGGGTCCCTGAGGTCCCCCTCGTAACTCGAGAACACCTGCCGCAACTCGAGAAAATCCAGGAAGTTCTCCCTTCCAGGCGAGATGAGGCCTATTTCCGATGAGGCGTCTGGAGACTAATGACACCTAACCTCTGGAACGTGGAAAGGGTCTTTCACACCCTTGCTGCAACTCAAGAAGTTCACCGCCATACCCGTCTACACTCGAGAGGAAGCACGATGGTCTCGCCCACATCCAGAGGAGCCCCATGTCCCCCTCGTAGCTCGAGATGAGGGATCCTTTCCCTGCTTTCAACGGGAAAGAATTCCCGGCGTTCTCGTCGCATCTCAAGAGGAGGCACTCTCAACAGGAAAGGCGAGAGGAACTCCATGGTCGTACCACCATTCCAAGAGTCCCCCAGATGTCTCAGTCCATTCCAGAGGAACCTCTTTGCCCTGCACTGGCTCATCTGTCACGGCGAGGATCGACTCACACCACGGTGGCACGTGCGACAGCCCTGTGGGAAACCCTCGAGGGAAAACCACAGATCCTTTGATCCACGCGACCAGAAGCGTGATATTGCTGCTACAGCCTGGAAGGAAAGCGCACGTGCATGCCCCCACTCGAGACGAGGCCTTACTCCCCTGGGGAGACTCCAGAAGTACCCAAAGATCCATGTCAGCCCCTGAGAGGAATCCTCGGTTCCGGCCCTGACAACACACAAGGTTTTTGGCCCCGGTATCGACGGGAGAGGAATCCCGAGAGGCCCCCTAGCAACTCGCATGGGGACTGGCCTCTCCTGAGGCCACCAGGGCGGGTCCCTGAGGTCCCTGTCGTAACTCGAGAACACCTGCCGCAACTCGAGAAAATCCAGGAAGTTCTCCCTTCCAGGCGTGATGAGGCCTATTTCCGATGAGGCGTCTGGAAACTAATGACACCTAACCTCTGGAACTTCGAAAGGGTCTTTCACACCCTTACTGCAACTCAAGAAGTTCACCGCCATACCCGTCTCCACTCAAGAGGAAGCACGATGGTCCCGCCCACATCCAGAGGAGCCCCGTTTCCCCCTCGTAGCTCGAGATGAGGGATCCTTTCCCTGCTTTCAACGGGAAAGAATTCCCGGCGTTCCCGTCGCATCTCAAGAGGAGGCACTCTCAACAGGAAAGGCGAGAGGAACTCCATGGTCGTACCACCATTCCAAGAGTCCCCCAGATGTCTCAGTCCATTCCAGAGGAAGCTCTTTGCCCTGCACTGGCTCATCTTTCACGCCGAGGATCGACTCACACCACGGTGGCACGTGGGACAGCCCTGTGGGAAAGCCTCGAGGGAAAGCCTCGAGGGAAAACCACAGATCCTTTGATCCACGCGCCGGGAAGCGTGACATTGCTGCTACAGCTTAGAAGGAAAGCGCACGTGCATGCCCCCACTCGAGACGAGGCCTGTCTCCCCTGGCGAGACTCCAGAAGTACCCAAAGATCCATATCAGCCCCTGAGAGGAATCTTCGGTTCCGTCCCTGACTCCACACAAGGTTTTTGGCCCCGGTATCGACGGGAGAGGAATCCCGAGAGGCCCCCTAGCAACTCGCATGGGGACTGGCCTCTCCTGAGGCCACCAGGGCGAGTCCCTGAGGTCCCCGCGGTAACTCGAGAACACCTTCCGCAACTCGAGAAAATCCAGGAAGTTCTCCCTTCCAGGCGAGATGAGGCCTATTTCCGATGAGGCGTCTGGAGACTAATGACACCTAACCTCTGGAACTTCGAAAGGGTCTTTCACACCCTTGCTGCAACTCAAGAAGTTCACCGCCATACCCGTCTCCACTCGAGAATAAGCACGATGGTCCCGCCCACATCAAGAGGAGCCCCGTTTCCCCCTCGTAGCTCGAGATGAGGGATCCTTTCCCTGCTTTCAACGGGAAAGAATTCCCGGTGTTCCCGTCGCATCTCAAGAGGAGGCACTCTCAACAGGAAAGGCCAGAGGAACTCCATGGTCGTACCACCATTCCAAGAGTCCCCCAGATGTCTCAGTCCATTCTAGAGGAACCTCTTTGCCCTGCACTGGCTCATCTTTCACGCCGAGGATCGACTCACACCACGGTGGCACGTGGGACAGCCCTGTGGGAAAGCCTCGAGGGAAAGCCTCGAGGGAAAACCACAGATCCTTTGATCCACGCGACGAGAAGTGTGACATTGCTGCTACAGCCTGGAAGGAAAGCGCACGTGCATGCCCCCACTCGAGACGAGGCCTGACTCCCCTGGGGAGTCTCCAGAAGTACCCAAAGATCCATGTCACCCCTGAGAGGAATTCTCGGTTTGAGCCCTGACTCCACACAAGGTTTTTGGCCCCGGTATCGACGGGAGAGGAATCCCGAGAGGCCCCCTAGCAACTCGCATGGGGACTGGCCTCTCCTGAGGCCACCAGGGCGTGTCCCTGAGGTCCCCGACATAACTCGAGAACACCTGCCGCAACTCGAGAAAATCCAGGAAGTTCTCCCTTCCAGGCGTGATGAGGCCTATTTCCGATGAGGCGTCTGGAGACTAATGACACCTAACCTCTGGAACTTCGAAAGGGTCTTTCACACCCTTGCTGCAACTCAAGAAGTTCACCGCCATACCCGTCTCCACTCGAGAGGAAGCACGATGGTCCCGCCCACATCCAGAGGAGCCCCGTTTCCCCCTCGTAGCTCGAGATGAGGGATCCTTTCCCTGCTTTCAACAGGAAAGAATTCCCGGCGTTCCCGTCGCATCTCAAGAGGAGGCACTCTCAACAGGAAAGGCGAGAGGAACTCCATGGTCGTACCACCATTCCAAGAGTCCCCCAGATGTCTCAGTCCATTCCAGAGGAACCTCTTTGCCCTGCACTGGCTCATTTTTCACGCCGAGGATCGACTCACACCACGGTGGCACGTGGGACAGCCCTGTGGGAAAGCCTCGAGGGAAAACCACAGATCCTTTGATCCACGCGAAGGGAAGCGTGACATTGCTGCTACAGCCTGGAAGGAAAGCGCACGTGCATGCCTCCGCTCGAGACGAGGCCTGACTCCCCTGGGGAGACTCCAGACGTACCCAAAGATCCATGACAGCCCCTGAGAGGAATCCTCGGTTCCGGCCCTGACTCCACACAAGGTTTTTGGCCCCGGTATCGACGGGAGAGGAATCCCGAGAGGCCCCCTAGCAACTCGCATGGGGACTGGCCTCTCCTGAGGCCACCAGGGCGGGTCCCAGAGGTCCCCGTCGTAACTCGAGAATACCTGCCGCAACTCGATAAAATCCAGGAAGTTCTCCCTTCCAGGCGAGATGAGGCCTATTTCCGATGAGGCGTCTGGAGACTAATGACACCTAACCTCTGGAACTTCGAAAGGGTCTTTCACACCCTTGCTGCAACTCAAGAAGTTCACCGCTATACCCGTCTCCACTCGAGAGGAAGCACGATGGTCCCGTCCACATCCAGAGGAGCCCCGTTTCCCCGTCGTAGCTCGAGATGAGGGATCCTTTCCCTGCTTTCAACGGGAAAGAATTCCCGGCGTTCCCGTCGCATCTCAAGAGGAGGCACTCTCAACAGGAAAGGCGAGAGGAACTCCATTGTCGTACCACCATTCCAAGAGTCCCCCAGATGTCTCAGTCCATTCCAGAGGAACCTCTTTGCCCTGCACTGGCTCATCTTTCACGCCGAGGATCGACTCACACCACGGTGGCACGTGGGACAGCCCTGTGGGAAAGCCTCGAGGGAAAGCCTCGAGGGAAAACCACAGATCCTTTGATCCACGCGACGGGAAGCGTGACATTGCTGCTACAGCCTGGAAGGAAAGCGCACGTGCATGCCCCCACTCGAGACGAGGCCTGACTCCCCTGGGGAGACTCCAGAAGTACCCAAAGATCCATGTCAGCCCCTGAGAGGAATCCTCGGTTCCGGCCCTGACTCCACACAAGGTTTTTGGCCCCGGTATCGACGTGAGAGGAATCCCGAGAGGCCCCCTAGCAACTCGCATGGGGACTGGCCTCTCCTGAGGCCACCAGGGCGGGTCCCTGAGGTCCCCGTCGTAACTCGAGAACACCTGCCGCAACTCGAGAAAATCCAGGAAGTTCTCCCTTCCAGGCGAGATGAGGCCTATTTCTGATGAGGCGTCTGGAGACTAATGACAGCTAACCTCTGGAACTTCGAAAGGGTCTTTCACACACTTGCTGCAACTCAAGAAGTTCACCGCCATACCCGTCTCCACTCGAGAGGAAGCACGATGGTCCCGCCCACATCCAGAGGAGGCCCGTTTCCCCCTCGTAGCTCGAGATGAGGGATCCTTTCCCTGCTTTCAACGGGAAAGAATTCCCGGCGTTCCCGTCGCATCTCAAGAGGAGGCACTCTCAACAGGAAAGGCGAGAGGAACTCAATGGTCGTACCACCATTCCAAGAGTCCCCCAGATGTCTCAGTCCATTCCAAAGGAACCTCTTTGCCCTGCACTGGCTCATCTTTCACGCCGAGGATCGACTCACACCACGGTGGCACGTGGGACAGCCCTGTGGGAAAGCCTCGAGGGAAAGCCTCGAGGGAAAACCACAGATCCTTTGATCCACGCGACGGGAAGCGTGACATTTCTGCTACAGCCTGGAAGGAAAGCGCACGTGCATGCCCCCACTCGAGACGAGGCCTGATCCCCTGGGGAGACTCCAGAAGTACCCAAAGATCCATGTCAGCCCCTGAGAGGAATCCTCGGTTCCGGCCCTGACTCCACACAAGGTTTTTGGCCCCAGTATCGACGGGAGAGGAATCCCGAGAGGCCCCCTAGCAACTCGCATGGGGACTGGCCTCTCCTGAGGCCACCAGGGCGGGTCACTGAGGTCCCCGTCGTAACTCGAGAACACCTGCCGCAACTCGAGAAAATCCAGGAAGTTCTCCCTTCCAGGCGATGAGGCCTATTTCCGATGAGGCGTCTGGAGACTAATGACACCTAACCTCTGGAACTTCGAAAGGGTCTTTCACACCCTTGCTGCAACTCAAGAAGTTCACCGCCATACCCGTCTCCACTCGAGAGGAAGCACGATGGTCCCGCCCACATCCAGAGGAGACCCGTTTCCCCCTCGTAGCTCGAGATGAGGGATCCTTTCCCTGCTTTCAACGGGAAAGAATTCCCGTCGTTCCCGTCGCATCTCAAGAGGAGGCACTCTCAACAGGAAAGGCGAGAGGAACTCCCTGGTCATACCACCATTCCAAGAGTCCCCCAGATGTCTCAGTCCATTCCAGAGGAACCTCTTTGCCCTGCACTGGCTCATCTTTCACGCCGAGGATCGACTCACACCACGGTGGCACGTGGGACAGCCCTGTGGGAAAGCCTCGAGGGAAAGCCTCGAGGGAAAACCACAGATCCTTTGATCCACGCGACGGGAAGCGTGACATTGCTGCTACAGCCTGGAAGGAAAGCGCACGTGCATGCCCCCACTCGAGACGAGGCCTGAATCCCCTGGGGAGACTCCAGAAGTACCCAAAGATCCATGTCAGCCCCTGAGAGGAATCCTCGGTTCCGGCCCTGACTCCACACAAGCTTTTTGGCCCCGGTATCGACGGGAGAGGAATCCCGAGAGGGCCCCTAGCAACTCGCATGGGGACTGGCCTCTCCTGAGGCCACCAGGGCGGGTCCTTGAGGTCCCCGTCGTAACTCGAGAACACCTGCCGCAACTCGAGAAAATCCAGGAAGTTCTCCCTTCCAGGCGAGATGAGGCCTATTTCCGATGAGGCGTCTGGAGACTAATGACACCTAACCTCTGGAACTTCGAAAGGGTCTTTCACACCCTTGCTGTAACTCAAGAAGTTCACCGCCATACCCGTCTCCACTCAAGAGGAAGCACGGTGGTCCCGCCCACATCCAGAGGAGCCGCGTTTCCCCCTCGTAGCTCGAGATGAGGGATCCTTTCCCTGCTTTCAACGGGAAAGAATTCCCGGCGTTCCCGTCGCATCTCAAGAGGAGGCACTCTCAACAGGAAAGGCGAGAGGAACTCCATGGTCGTACCACCATTCCAAGAGTCCCCCAGATGTCTCACTCCATTCCAGAGGAAACTCTTTGCCCTGCACTGGCTCCTCTTTCACGCCGAGGATCGACTCACACCACGGTGGCACGTGGGACAGCCCTGTGGGAAAGCCTAGAGGGAAAGCCTCGAGGGAAAACCACAGATCCTTTGATCCACGCGACGGGAAGCATAACATTGCTGCTACAGCCTGGAAGGAAAGCGCACGTGCATGCCCCCACTCGAGACGAGGCCTGACTCCCCTGGGGAGACTCCAGAAGTAACCAAAGATCCATGTCAGCCACTGAGAGGAATCCTCGGTTCCGGCCCTGACTCCACACAAGGTTTTTGACCCCGGTATTGACGGGAGAGGAATCCCGAGAGGCCCCCTAGCAACTCGCATGGGGACTGGCCGTTCCTGAGGCCACCAGGGCGGGTCCCTGAGGTCCCCGTCGTAACTCGAGAACACCTGCCGCAACTCGAGAAAATCCAGGAAGTTCTCCCTTCCAGGCGAGATGAGGCCTATTTCCGATGAGGCGTCTGGAGACTGATGCCACCTAACCTCTGGAACTTCGAAAGGGTCTTTCACACCCTTGCTGCAACTCAAGAAGTTCACCGGGATACCCGTCTCCACTCGAGAGGAAGCACGATGGTCCCGCCCACATCCAGAGGAGCCCCGTTTCCCCCTCGTAGCTCGAGATGTGGGATCCTTTCCCTGCTTTCAACGGGAAAGGATTCCTGGCGTTCCCGTCGCATCTCAACAGGAGGCACTCTCAACAGGAAAGGCGAGATGAACTCCATGGTCGTACCTCCATTCCAAGAGTCCCCCAGATGTCTCAGTCCATTCCAGAGGAAGCTCTTTGCCCTGCACTGGCTCATCTTTCACGCAGAGGATCGACTCACACCACGCTGGCACGTGGGACTGCCCTGTGGGAAAGCCTCGAGGGAAAGCCTCGAGGGAAAACCACAGATCCTTTGATCCACGCGACGGGAAGCGTGACATTGCTGCTACAGTCTGGAAGGAAAGCGCACGTGCATGCCCCCACTCGAGACGAGGCCTGACTCCCCTGGGGAGACTCCAGAATTACCCAAAGATCCATGTCAGCCCCTGAGAGGAATCCTCGGTTCCGGCCCTGACTCCACACAAGGTTTTTGGCCCCGGTATCGACGGGAGAGGAATCCCGAGAGGCCCCCTAGCAATTCCCATGGGGACTGGCCGTTCCTGAGGCCACCAGGGCGGGTCCCTGAGGTCCCCGTCGTAACTCGAGAACACCTGCCGCAACTCGAGAAAATCCAGGAAGTTCTCCCTTCTAGGCGAGATGAGGCCTATTTCCGATGAGGCGTCTGGAGACTAATGACACCTAACCTCTGGAACTTCGAAAGGGTATTTCACACCCTTGCTGCAACTCAAGAAGTTCACCGCCATACCCGTCTCCACTCGAGAGGAAGCACGATGGTCCCGCCCACATCCAGAGGAGCCCCGTTTCCCCCTCGTAGCTCGAGATGAGGGATCCATTCCCTGCTTTCAACGGGAAAGATTTCCCGGCTTTTCCGTCGCATCTCAAGAGGAGGCACTCTCAACAGGTAAGTCGAGAGGAACTCCATGGTCGTACCACCATTCCAAGAGTCCCCCAGATGTCTCAGTCCATTCCAGAGGAACCTCTTTGCCCTGCACTGGCTCATCTTTCACGCCGAGGATCGACTCACACCACGGTGGCACGTGGGACAGCCCTGTGGGAAAGCCTCGTGCGAAAGGCTCGAGGGAAAACCACAGATCCTTTGATCCACGCGACGGGAAGCGTGACATTGCTGCTACAGCCTGGAAGGAAAGCGCACGTGCATGCCCCCACTCGAGACGAGGCCTGACTCCCCTGGGGAGACTCCAGAAGTACCCAAAGATCCATGTCAGCCCCTGAGAGGAATCCTCGGTTCCGGCCCTGACTCCACACAAGTTTTTTGGCCCCGGTATCGACGGGAGAGGAATCCCGAGTGGCCCCCTAGCAACTCGCATGGGGACTGGCCTCTCCTGAGGCCACCAGGGCGGGTCCCTGAGGTCCCCGTCGTAACTCGAGAACACCTGCCGCAACTCGAGAAAATCCAGGAAGTTTTCCCTTCCAGGCGAGATGAGGCCTATTTCCGATGAGGCGTCTGGAGACTAATGACACCTAACTTCTGGAACTTCGAAAGGCTATTTCACACCCTTGCTGCAACTCAAGAAGTTCACCGCCATACCCGTCTCCACTCAAGAGGAAGCACGATGGTCCCGCCCACATCCAGAGGAGCCCCGTTTCCCCCTCATAGCTCGAGATGAGGGATCCATTCCCTGCTTTCAACGGGAAAGATTTCCCGGCCTTTCCGTCGCATCTCAAGAGGAGGCACTCTCAACAGGAAAGGCGAGAGGAACTCCATGGTCATACCACCATTCCAAGAGTCCCCCAGATGTCTCAGTCCATTCCAGAGGAACCTCTTTGCCCTGCACTGGCTCATCTTTCACGCCGAGGATCGACTCATACCACGGAGGCACGTGGGACAGCCCTGTGGGAAAGCCTCGTGGGAAAGGCTCGAGGGAAAACCACAGATCCTTTGATCCACGCGACGGGAAGCGTGACATTGCTGCTACAGCCTGGAAGGAAAGCGCACGTGCATGCCCCCACTCGAGACGAGGCCTGACTCCCCTGGGGAGACTCCAGAAGTACCCAAAGATCCATGTCAGCCCCTGAGAGGAATCCTCGGTTCCGGCCCTGACTCCACACAAGTTTTTTGGCCCCGGTATCGACGGGAGAGGAATCCCGAGAGGCCCCCTAGCAACTCGCATGGGGACTGGCCTCTCCTGAGGCCACCAGGGCGGGTCCCTGAGGTCCCCGTCGTAACTCGAGAACACCTGCCGCAGCTCGAGAAAATCCAGGAAGTTCTCCCTTCCAGGCGAGATGAGGCCTATTTCCGATGAGGCGTCTGGAGACTAATGACACCTAACCTCTGGAACTTCGAAAGGGTCTTTCACACCCTTGCTGCAACTCAAGAAGTTCACCGCCATACCCGTCTCCACTCGAGAGGAAGCACGATGGTCCCGCCCACATCCAGAGGAGACCCGTTTCCCCCTCGTAGCTCGAGATGAGGGATCCTTTCCCTGCTTTCAACGGGAAAGAATTCCCGGCGTTCCCGTCGCATCTCGAGAGGAGGCACTCTCAACAGGAAAGGCGAGAGGAACTCCCTGGTCGTACCACCATTCCAAGAGTCCCACAGATGTCTCAGTCCATTCCAGAGGAACCTCTTTGCCCTGCACTGGCTCATCTTTTACGCCGAGGATCGACTCACACCACGGTGGCACGTGGGACAGCCCTGTGGGAAAGCCTCGAGGGAAAGCCTCGAGGGAAAACCACAGATCCTTTGATCCACGCCACGGGAAGCGTGACATTGCTGCTACAGCCTGGAAGGAAAGCGCACGTGCATGCCCCCACTCGAGACGAGGCCTGACTCCCCTGGGGAGACTCCAGAAGTACCCAAAGATCCATGTCAGCCCCTGAGAGGAATCCTCGGTTCCGGCCCTGACTCCACACAAGGTTTTTGGCCCCGGTATCGACGGGAGAGGAATCCCGAGAGGCGCCCTAGCAACTCGCATGGGGACTGGCCGTTCCTGATGCCACCAGGGCGGGTCCCTGAGGTCCCCGTCGTAACTCGAGAACACCTGCGCAACTCGAGAAAATCCAGGAAGTTCTCCCTTCTAGGCGAGATGAGGCCTATTTCCGATGAGGCGTCTGGAGACTAATGACACCTAAACTCTGGAACTTCGAAAGGGTATTTCACACCCTTGCTGCAACTCAAGAAGTTCACCGCCATACCCGTCTCCACTCGAGAGGAAGCACGATGGTCCCGACCACATCCAGAGGAGCCCCGTTTCCCCCTCGTAGCTCGAGATGAGGGATCCATTCCCTGCTTTCAACGGGAAAGATTTCCCGGCTTTTCCGTCGCATCTCAAGAGGAGGCACTCTCAACAGGTAAGTCGAGAGGAACTCCATGGTCGTACCACCATTCCAAGAGTCCCCCAGATGTCTCAGTCCATTCCAGAGGAAACTCTTTGCCGTGCACTGGCTCATCTTTCACGCCGAGGATCGACTCACACCACGGTGGCACGTGGGACAGCCCTGTGGGAAAGCCTCGTGCGAAAGGCTCGAGGGAAAACCACAGATCCTTTGATCCACGCGACGGGAAGCGTGACATTGCTGCTACAGCCTGGAAGGACAGCGCACGTGCATGCCCCCACTCGAGACGAGGCCTGACTCCCCTGGGGAGACTCCAGAAGTACCCAAAGATCCATGTCAGCCCCTGAGAGGAATCCTCGGTTCCGGCCCTGACTCCACACAAGTTTTTTGGCCCCGGTATCGACGGGAGAGGAATCCCGAGTGGCCCCCTAGCAACTCGCATGGGGACTGGCCTCTCCTGAGGCCACCAGGGCGGGTCCCTGAGGTCCCCGTCGTAACTCGAGAACACCTGCCGCAACTCGAGAAAATCCAGGAAGTTCTCCCTTCCAGGCGAGATGAGGCCTATTTCCGATGAGGCGTCTGGAGACTAATGACACCTAACCTCTGTAACTTCGAAAGGGTCTTCAACACCCTTGCTGCAACTCAAGAAGTTCACCGCCATACCCGTCTCCACTCAAGAGGAAGCACGGTGGTCCCGCCCACATCCATAGGAGCCCCGTTTCCCCCTCGTAGCTCGAGATGAGGGATCCTTTCCCTGCTTTCAACGGGAAAGAATTCCCGGCGTTCCCATCGCATCTCAAGAGGAGGCACTCTCAACAGGAAAGGCGAGAGGAACTCCATGGTCGTACCACCATTCCAAGAGTCCCCCAGATGTCTCAGTCCATTCCAGAGGAACCTCTTTGCCCTGCACTGGCTCATCTTTCACGCCGAGGATCGACTCACACCACGGAGGCACGTGGGACAGCCCTTTGGGAAAGCCTCGAGGCAAAGCCTCGAGGGAAAACCACAGATCCTTTGATCCACGCGACGGGAAGCGTGACATTGCTGCTACAGCCTGGAAGGAAAGCGCACGTGCATGCCCCCACTCGAGACGAGGCCTGACTCCCCTGGGGAGACTCCAGAAGTACCCAAAGATCCATGTCAGCCCCTGAGAGGAATCCTCGGTTCCAACCCTGACTCCACACAAGATTTTTTGGCCCCGGTATCGACGGGAGATGAATCCCGAGAGGCCCCCTAGCAACTCGCATGGGGACTGGCCGTTCCTGAGGCCACCAGGGCGGGTCCCTGAGGTCCCCGTCGTAACTCGAGAACACCTGCCGCAACTCGAGAAAATCCAGGAAGTTCTCCCTTCTAGGCGAGAAGAGGCCTATTTCCGATGAGGCGTCTGGAGACTAATGACACCTAACCTCTGGAACTTCGAAAGGGTATTTCACACCCTTGCTGCAACTCAAGAAGTTCACCGCCATACCCGTCTCCACTCGAGAGGAGGCACGATGGTCCCGCCCACATCCAGAGGAGCCCCGTTTCCCCCTCGTAGCTCGAGATGAGGGATCCATTCCCTGCTTTCAACGGGAAAGATTTCCCGGCTTTTCCGTCGCATCTCAAGAGGAGGCACTCTCAACAGGTAAGTCGAGAGGAACTCCATGGTCGTACCACCATTCCAAGAGTCCCCCAGATGTCTCATTCCATTTCAGAGGAACCTCTTTGCCCTGCACTGGCTCATCTTTCACGCCGAGGAACGACTCACACCACGGTGGCACGTGGGACAGCCCTGTGGGAAAGCCTCGTGGGAAAGGCTCGAGGGAAAACCACAGATCCTTTGATCCACGCGACGGGAAGCGTGACATTGCTGCTACAGCCTGGAAGGAAAGCGCACGTGCATGCCCCCACTCGAGACGAGGCCTGACTCCCCTGGGGAGACTCCAGAAGTACCCAAAGATCCATGTCAGCCCCTGAGAGGAATCCTCGGTTCCGGCCCTGACTCCACACAAGTTTTTTGGCCCCGGTATCGACGGGAGAGGAATCCCGAGAGGCCCCCTAGCAACTCGCATGGGGACTGGCCTCTCCTGAGGCCACCAGGGCGGGTCCCTGAGGTCCCCGTCGTAACTCGAGAACACCTGCAGCAGCTCGAGAAAATCCAGGAAGTTCTCCGTTCCAGGTGAGATGAGGCCTATTTCCGATGAGGCGTCTGGAGACTAATGACACCTAACCTCTGGAACTTCGAAAGGGTCTTTCACACCCTTGCTGCAACTCAAGAAGTTCACCGCCATACCCGTCTCCACGGAAGAGGAAGCACGGTTGTCCCGCCCACATCCAGAGGAGCCGCGTTTCCCCCTCGTAGCTCGAGATGAGGGATCCTTTCCCTGCTTTCAACGGGAAAGAATTCCCGGCATTCCCATCGCATCTCAATAGGAGGCACTCTCAACAGGAAAGGCGAGAGGAACTCCATGGTCGTACCACCATTCCAGGAGTCCCCCACATGTCTAACTCCATTCCAGAGGAACCTCTTTGCCCTGCACTGGCTCATCTTTCACGCCAAGGATCGACTCACACCACGGTGGCACGTGGGACAGCCCTGTGGGAAAGCCTCGAGGGAAAGCCTCGAGGGAAAACCACAGATCCTTTGATCCATGCGACGGGAAGCGTGACATTGCTGCTACAGCCTGGAAGGAAAGCGCACGTGCATGCCCCCACTCGAGACGAGGCCTGACTCCCCTGGGGAGACTCCAGAAGTACCCAAAGATCCATGTCAGCCCCTGAGAGGAATCCTCGGTTCCGGCCCTGATTCCACACAAGTTTTTTGGCCCCGGTATCGACGGGAGAGCAATCCCGAGAGGCCCCCTAGCAACTCGCATGGGGACTGGCCTCTCCTGAGGCCACCAGGTCGGGTCCCTGAGGTCCCCGTCGTAACTCGAGAACACCTGCCGCAACTCGAGAAAATCCAGGAAGTTCTCCCTTCCAGGCGAGATGAGGCCTATTTCCGATGAGGCGTCTGGAGACTAATGACACCTAACCTCTGGAACTTCGAAAGGGTCTTTCACACCCTTGCTGCAACTCAAGAAGTTCACCGCCATACCCGTCTCCACTCGAGAGGAAGCACGATGGTCCCGCCCACATCCAGAGGAGCCCCGTTTCCCCCTCGTAGCTCGAGATGAGGGATCCTTTCCCTGCTTTCAACGGGAAAGATTTCCCGGCTTTTCCGTCGCATCTCAAGTGGAGGCACTCTCAACAGGTAAGGCGAGAGGAACTCCATGGTCGTACCACCATTCCAAGAGTCCCCCAGATGTTTCAGTCCATTCCAGAGGAACGTCATTGCCCTGCACTGGCTCATCTTTCACGCCGAGGATCGACTCACACCACGGTGGCACGTGGGACAGCCCTGTGGAAAGCCTCGAGGGAAAGCCTCGAGGGAAAACCACAGATCCTTTGATCCACGCGACGGGAAGCGTGACATTGCTGCTACAGCCTGGAAGGAAAGCGCACGTGCATGCCCCCACTCGAGACGAGGCCTGACTCCCCTGGGGAGACTCCAGAAGTACCCAAAGATCCATGTCAACCCCTGAAAGGAATCCTCGGTTCCGGCCCTGACTCCACACAAGTTTTTTGGCCCCGGTATCGACGGGAGAGGAATCCCGAGAGGCCCCCTAGCAACTCGCATGGGGACTGGCCTCTCCTGAGGCCACCAGGGCGGGTCCCTGAGGTCCCCGTCGTAACTCGAGAACACCTGCCGCAACTCGAGAAAATCCAGGAAGTTCTCCCTTCCAGGCGAGATGAGGCCTATTTCCGATGAGGCGTCTGGAGACTAATGACACCTAACCTCTGGAACTTCGAAAGGGTCTTTCACACCCTTGCTGCAACTCAAGAAGTTCACCGCCATACCCGTCTCCACTCGAGAGGAAGCACGATGGTCCCGCCCACATTCAGAGGAGCCCCGTTTCCCCCTCGTAGCTCGAGATGAGGGATCCTTTCCCTGCTTTCAACGGGAAAGAATTCCCGGCGTTCCCGTCGCATCTCAAGAGGAGGCACTCTCAACAGGAAAGGCGAGAGGAACTCCATGGTCGTACCACCATTCCAAGAGTCCCCCAGATGTCTCAGTCCATTCCAGAGGAACCTCTTTGCCCTGCACTGGCTCATCTTTCACGCCGAGGATCGACTCACACCACGCTGGCATGTGGGACAGCCCTGTGGGAAAGCCTCGAGGGAAAGCCTCGAGGGAAAACCACAGATCCTTTGATCCACGCCACGGGAAGCGTGACATTGCTGCTACAGCCTGGAAGGAAAGCGCACTTGCATTCCCCCACTCGAGACGAGGCCTGACTCCCCTGGGGAGACTCCAGAAGTACCCAAAGATCCATGTCAGCCCCTGAGAGGAATCCTCGGTTCCGGCCCTGACTCCACACAAGGTTTTTGGCCCCGGTATTGACGGGAGAGGAATCCCGAGAGGCCCCCTAACAACTCGCATGGGGACTGGCCTCTCCTGACGCCACCAGGGCGGGTCCCTGAGGTCCCCGTCGTAACTCGAGAACACCTGCCGCACCTCGAGAAAATCCAGGAAGTTCTCCCTTCCAGGCGAGATCAGGCCTATTTCCGATGAGGCGTCTGGAGACTAATGACACCTAACCTCTGGAACTTCGAAAGGGTCTTTCACACCCTTGCTGCAACTCAAGAAGTTCACCGCCATACCCGTCTCCACTCGAGAGGAAGCACGATGGTCCCGCCCACATCCAGAGGAGACCCGTTTCCCCCTCGTAGCTCGAGATGAGGGATCCTTTCCCTGCTTTCAACGGGAAAGAATTCCCGTCGTTCCCGTCGCATCTCAAGAGGAGGCACTCTCAACAGGAAAGGCGAGAGGAACTCCATGGTCGTACCACCATTCCAAGAGTCCCCCAGATGTCTCAGTCCATTCCAGAGGAACCTCTTTGCCCTGCACTGGCTCATCTTTCACGCCGAGGATTGACTCACACCACGGTGGCACGTGGGACAGCCCTGTGGGAAAGCCTAGAGGGAAAGCCTCGAGGGAAAACCACAGATCCTTTGATCCATGCGACGGGAAGCGTGACATTGCTGCTACAGCCTGGAAGGAAAGCGCACGTGCATGCCCCCACTCGAGACGAGGCCTGACTCCCCTGGGGAGACTCCAGAAGTACCCAAAGATCCATGTCAGCCCCTGAGAGGAATCCTCGGTTCCGGCCCTGACTCCACACAAGTTTTTTGGCCCCGGTATCGACGGGAGAGGAATCCCGAGAGGCCCCCTAGCAACTCACATGGGGACTGGCCTCTCCTGAGGCCACCAGGGCGGGTCCCTGAGGTCCCCGTCGTAACTCGAGAACACCTGCCGCAACTCGAGAAAATCCAGGAAGTTCTCCCTTCTAGGCGAGAAGAGGCCTATTTCCGATGAGGCGTCTGGAGACTAATGACACCTAACCTCTGGAACTTCGAAAGGGTATTTCACACCCTTGCTGCAACTCAAGAAGTTCACCGCCATACCCTTCTCCACTCGAGAGGAAGCACGATGGTCCCGCCCACATCCAGAGGAGCCCCGTTTCCCCCTCGTAGCTCGAGATGAGAGATCCATTCCCTGCTTTCAACGGGAAAGAATTCCCGGCGTTCCCGTCGCATCTCGAGAGGAGGCACTCTCAACAGGAAAGGCGAGAGGAACTCCCTGGTCGTACCACCATTCCAAGAGTCCCACAGATGTCTCAGTCCATTCCAGAGGAACCTCTTTGCCCTGCACTGGCTCATCTTTCACGCCGAGGATCGACTCACACCACGGTGGCACGTGGGACAGCCCTGTGGGGAATCCTCGAGGGAAAGCCTCGAGGGAAAATCACAGATCCTTTGATCCACGCGACGGGAAGCGTGACATTGCTGCTAGAGCCTGGAAGGAAAGCGCACGTGCATGCCCCCACTCGAGACGAGGCCTGACTCCCCTGGGGAGACTCCAGAAGTACCCAAAGATCCATGTCAGCCCCTGAGAGGAATCCTTGGTTCCGGCCCTGACTCCACACAAGGTTTTTGGCCCCGGTATCGACGGGAGAGGAATCTCGAGAGGCCCCCTAGCAACTCGCATGGGGACTGGCCTCTCCTGAGGCCACCAGGGCGGGTCCCTGAGGTCCCCGTCGTAACTTCTGAACACCTGCCGCAACTCGAGAAAATCCAGGAAGTTCTCCCTTCCAGGCGAGATGAGGCCTATTTCCGATGAGGCGTCAGGAGACTAATGACACCTAACCTCTGGAACTTCGAAAGGGTCTTTCACACCCTTGCTGCAACTCAAGAAGTTCACCGCCATACCCGTCTCCACTCGAGAGGAAGCACGATGGTCCCGCCCACATCCAGAGGAGCCCCGTTTCCCCCTCGTAGCTCGAGATGAGGGATCCTTTCCCTGCTTTCAACGGGAAAGAATTCCCGGCGTTCCCGTCGCATCTCAAAAGGAGGCACTCTCAGCAGGAAAGGCGAGAGGAACTCCATGGTCGTACCACCATTCCAAGAGTCCCCCAGATGTCTCAGTCCATTCCAGAGGAAGCTCTTTGCCCTGCACTGGCTCATCTTTCACGCCGAGGATCGACTCACACCACGGTGGCACGTGGGACAGCCCTGTGGGAAAGCCTCGAGGGAAAGCCTCGAGGGAAAACCACAGATCCTTTGATCCACGCCACGGAAAGCGTGACATTGCCGCTACAGCCTGGAAGGAAAGCGCACGTGCATGCCCCCACTCGAGACGAGGCCTGACTCCCCTGGGGAGACTCCAGAAGTACCCAAAGATCCATGTCAGCCCCTGAGAGAAATCCTCGGTTCCGGCCCTGACTCCACACAAGGTTTTTGGCGCCGGTATTGACGGGAGAGGAATCCCGAGAGGCCCCCTAACAACTCGCATGGGGACTGGCCTCTCCTGAGGCCACCAGGGCGAGTCCCTGAGGTCCCCGTCGTAACTCGAGAACACCTGCCGCAACTCGAAAAAATCCAGGAAGTTCTCCCTTCAAGGCGAGATGAGGCATATTTCCGATGAGGCATCTGGAGACTAATGACACCTAACCTCTGGAACTTCGAAAGGGTCTTTCACACCCTTGCTGCAACTCAAGAAGTTCACCGCCATACCCGTCTCCACTCGAGAGGAAGCACGATGGTCCCGCCCACATCCAGAGGAGACCCGTTTCCCCCTCGTAGCTCGAGATGAGGGATCCTTTCCCTGCTTTCAACGGGAAAGAATTCCCGTCGTTCCCGTCGCATTTCAAGAGGAGGCACTCTCAACAGGAAAGGCGAGAGGAACTCCATGGTCGTACCACCATTCCAAGAGTCCCCCAGATGTCTCAGTCCATTCCAGAGGAACCTCTTTGCCCTGCACTGGCTCATCTTTCACGCCGAGGATCGACTCACACCACGGTGGCACGTGGGACAGCCCTGTGGGAAAGCCTCGAGGGAAAGCCTCGAGGGAAAACCACAGATCCTTTGATCCACGCCACGGGAAGCGTGACATTGCTGCTACAGCCTGGAAGGAAAGCGCACGTGCATGCCCCCACTCGAGACGAGGCCTGACTCCCCTGGGGAGACTCCAGAAGTACCCAAAGATCCATGTCAGCCCCTGAGAGGAATCCTCGGTTCCGGCCCTGACTCCACACAAGGTTTTTGGCCCCGGTATCGACGGGAGAGGAATCCCGAGAGGGCCCCTAGCAACTCGCATGGGGACTGGCCTCTCCTGAGGCCACCAGGGCGGGTCCTTGAGGTCCCCGTCGTAACTCGAGAACACCTGCCGCAACTCGAGAAAATCCAGGAAGTTCTCCCTTCCAGGCGAGATGAGGCCTATTTCCGATGAGGCGTCTGGAGACTAATGACACCTAACCTCTGGAACTTCGAAAGGGTCTTTCACACCCTTGCTGCAACTCAAGAAGTTCACCGCCATACCTGTCTCCAGTGAAGAGGAAGCACGGTGGTCCCGCCCACATCCAGAGAAGCCCCTTTTCCCCCTCGTAGCTCGAGATGAGGGATCCTTTCCCTGCTTTCAACGGGAAAGAATTCCCGGCGTTCCCGTCGCATCTCAAGAGGAGGCACTCTCAACAGGAAAGGCGAGAGGAACTCCATGGTCGTACCACCATTCCAAGAGTCCCCCACATGTCTCAGTCCATTCCAGAGGAACGTCATTGCCCTGCACTGGCTCATCTTTCACGCCGAGGATCGACTCACACCACGGTGGCACGTGGGACAGCCCTGTGGGAAAGCCTCGAGGGAAAGCCTCGAGGGAAAACCACAGATCCTTTGATCCACGCGACGGGAAGCGTGACATTGCTGCTACAGCCTGGAAGGAAAGCGCACGTGCATGCCCCCAATCGAGACGAGGCCTGACTCCCCTGGGGAGACTCCAGAAGTACCCAAAGATCCATGTCAACCCCTGAAAGGAATCCTCGGTTCCGGCCCTGACTCCACACAAGTTTTTTGGCCCCGGTATCGACGGGAGAGGAATCCCGAGAGGCCCTCTAGCAACTCGCATGGGGACTGGCCTCTCCTGAGGCCACCAGGGCGGGTCCCTGAGGTCCCCGTCGTAACTCGAGAACACCTGCCGCAACTCGAGAAAATCCAGGAAGTTCTCCCTTCCAGGCGAGATGAGGCCTATTTCCGATGAGGCGTCTGGAGACTAATGACACCTAACCTCTGGAACTTCGAAAGGGTCTTTCACACCCTTGCTGCAACTCAAGAAGTTCACCGCCATACCCGTCTCCACTCGAGAGGAAGCACGATGGTCCCGCCCACATCCAGAGGAGCCCCGTTTCCCCCTCGTAGCTCGAGATGAGGGATCCTTTCCCTGCTTTCAACGGGAAAGGATTCCCGGCGTTCCCGTCGCATCTCAAGAGGAGGCACTCTCAACAGGAAAGGCGAGAGGAACTCCATGGTCGTACCACCATTCCAGGAGTCCCCCAGATGTCTCAGTCCATTCCAGAGGAACCTCTTTGCCCTGCACTGGCTCATCTTTCACGCCGAGGATCGACTCACACAACGGAGGCACGTGGGACAGCCCTATGGGAAAGCCTCGAGGGAAAGCCTCGAGGGAAAACCACAGATCCTTTGATCCACGTGACGGGAAGCGTGACATTGCTGCTACAGCCTGGAAGGAAAGCGCACGTGCATGCCCCCATTCGAGACGAGGCCTGACTCCCCTGGGGAGACTCCAGAAGTACCCAAAGATCCATGTCAGCCCCTGAGAGGAATCCTCGGTTCCGGCCCTGACTCCACACAAGGTTTTTGGCCCCGGTATCGACGGGAGAGGAATCCCGAGAGGCCCCCTAGCAACTCGCATGGGGACTGGCCGTTCCTGAGGCCACAAGGGCGGGTCCCTGAGGTCCCCGTCGTAACTCGAGAACACCTGCCGCAACTCGAGAAAATCCAGGAAGTTCTCCCTTCTAGGCGAGATGAGGCCTATTTCCGATGAGGCGTCTGGAGACTAATGACACCTAACCTCTGGAACTTCGAAAGGGTCTTTCACACCCTTGCTGCAACTCAAGAAGTTCACCGCCATACCCGTCTCCACTCGAGAGGAAGCACGATGGTCCCGCCCACATCCAGAGGAGCCCCGTTTCCCCCTCGTAGCTCGAGATGAGGGATCCATTCCCTGCTTTCAACGGGAAAGATTTCCCGGCTTTTCCGTCGCATCTCAAGAGGAGGCACTCTCAACAGGTAAGGCGAGAGGAACTCCATGGTCGTACCACCATTCCAAGAGTCCCCCAGATGTCTCAGTCCATTCCAGAGGAACCTCTTTGCCCTGCACTGGCTCATCTTTCACGCCGAGGATCGACTCACACCACGGTGGCACGTGGGACAGCCCTGTGGGAAAGCCTCGAGGGAAAGCCTCGAGGGAAAACCACAGATCCTTTGATCCACGCCACGGGAAGCGTGACATTGCTGCTACAGCCTGGAAGGAAAGCGCACGTGCATGCCCCCACTCGAGACGATGCCTGACTCCCCTGGGGAGACTCCAGAAGTACCCAAAGATCCATGTCAGCCCCTGAGAGGAATCCTCGGTTCCGGCCCTGACTCCACACAAGCTTTTTGGCCCCGGTATCGACGGGAGAGGAATCCCGAGAGGGCCCCTAGCAACTCGCATGGGGACTGGCCTCTCCTGAGGCCACCAGGGCGGGTCCTTGAGGTCCCCGTCGTAACTCGAGAACACCTGCCGCAACTCGAGAAAATCCAGGAAGTTCTCCCTTCCAGGCGAGATGAGGCCTATTTCCGATGAGGCGTCTGTAGACTAATGACACCTAACCTCTGGAACTTCGAAAGGGTCTTTCACACCCTTGCTGCAACTCAAGAAGTTCACCGCCATACCCGTCTCCACTGAAGAGGAAGCACGGTGGTCCCGCCCACATCCAGAGGAGCCGCGTTTCCCCCTCGTAGCTCAAGATGAGGGATCCTTTCCCTGCTTTCAACGGGAAAGAATTCCCGGCGTTCCCGTCGCATCTCAAGAGGAGGCACTCTCAACAGGAAAGGCGAGAGGAACTCCATGGTCGTACCACCATTCCAAGAGTCCCCCAGATGTCTCAGTCCATTCCAGAGGAACCTCTTTGCCCTGCACTGGCTCATCTTTCACGCCGAGGATCGACTCACACCACGGTGGCACGTGGGACAGCCCTGTGGGAAAGCCTCGAGGGAAAGCCTCGAGGGAAAACCACAGATCCTTTGATCCACGCGACGGGAAGCGTGACATTGCTGCTACAGCCTGGAAGGAAAGCGCACGTGCATGCCCCCACTCGAGACGAGGCCTGACTCCCCTGGGGAGACTCCAGAAGTACCCAAAGATCCATGTCAGCCCCTGAGAGGAATCCTCGGTTCCGGCCCTGACTCCACACAAGGTTTTTGGCCCCGGTATCGACGGGAGAGGAATCCCGAGAGGCCCCCTAGCAACTCACATGGGGACTGGCCTCTCCTGAGGCCACCAGGGCGGGTCCCTGAGGTCCCCGTCGTAACTCGAGAACACCTGCCGCAACTCGAGAAAATCCAGGAAGTTCTCCCTTCCAGGCGAGATGAGGCCTATTTCCGATGAGGCGTCTGGAGACTAATGACACCTAACCTCTGGAACTTCGAAAGGGTCTTTCACACCCTTGCTGCAACTCAAGAAGTTCACCGCCATACCCGTCTCCACTCAAGAGGAAGCACGGTGGTCCCGCCCACATCCAGAGGAGCCCCGTTTCCCCCTCGTAGCTCGAGATGAGGGATCCTTTCCCTGCTTTCAACGGGAAAGAATTCCCGGCGTTCCCATCGCATCTCAAGAGGAGGCACTCTCAACAGGAAAGGCGAGAGGGACTCCATGGTCGTACCACCATTCCAAGAGTCCCCCACATGTCTCAGTCCATTCCAGAGGAACCTCTTTGCACTGCACTGGCTCATCTTTCACGCCAAGGATCGACTCACACCACGGTGGCACGTGGGACAGCCCTGTGGGAAAGCCTAGAGGGAAAGCCTCGAGGGAAAACCACAGATCCTTTGATCCATGCGACGGGAAGCGTGACATTGCTGCTACAGCCTGGAAGGAAAGCGCACGTGCATGCCCCCACTCGAGACGAGGCCTGACTCCCCTGGGGAGACTCCAGAAGTACCCAAAGATCCATGTCAGCCCCTGAGAGGAATCCTCGGTTCCGGCCCTGACTCCACACAAGTTTTTTGGCCCCGGTATCGACGGGAGAGGAATCCCGAGAGGCCCCCTAGCAACTCACATGGGGACTGGCCTCTCCTGAGGCCACCAGGGCGGGTCCCTGAGGTCCCCGTCGTAACTCGAGAACACCTGCCGCAACTCGAGAAAATCCAGGAAGTTCTCCCTTCTAGGCGAGAAGAGGCCTATTTCCGATGAGGCGTCTGGAGACTAATGACACCTAACCTCTGGAACTTCGAAAGGGTATTTCACACCCTTGCTGCAACTCAAGAAGTTCACCGCCATACCCTTCTCCACTCGAGAGGAAGCACGATGGTCCCGCCCACATCCAGAGGAGCCCCGTTTCCCCCTCGTAGCTCGAGATGAGGGATCCATTCCCTGCTTTCAACGGGAAAGAATTCCCGGCGTTCCCGTCGCATCTCGAGAGGAGGCACTCTCAACAGGAAAGGCGAGAGGAACTCCCTGGTCGTACCACCATTCCAAGAGTCCCACAGATGTCTCAGTCCATTCCAGAGGAACCTCTTTGCCCTGCACTGGCTCATCTTTCACGCCGAGGATCGACTCACACCACGGTGGCACGTGGGACAGCCCTGTGGGGAATCCTCGAGGGAAAGCCTCGAGGGAAAATCACAGATCCTTTGATCCACGCGACGGGAAGCGTGACATTGCTGCTAGAGCCTGGAAGGAAAGCGCACGTGCATGCCCCCACTCGAGACGAGGCCTGACTCCCCTGGGGAGACTCCAGAAGTACCCAAAGATCCATGTCAGCCCCTGAGAGGAATCCTTGGTTCCGGCCCTGACTCCACACATGGTTTTTGGCCCCGGTATCGACGGGAGAGGAATCTCGAGAGGCCCCCTAGCAACTCGCATGGGGACTGGCCTCTCCTGAGGCCACCAGGGCGGGTCCCTGAGGTCCCCGTCGTAACTTCAGAACACCTACCGCAACTCGAGAAAATCCAGGAAGTTCTCCCTTCCAGGCGAGATGAGGCCTATTTCCGATGAGGCGTCAGGAGACTAATGACACCTAACCTCTGGAACTTCGAAAGGGTCTTTCACACCCTTGCTGCAACTCAAGAAGTTCACCGCCATACCCGTCTCCACTCGAGAGGAAGCACGATGGTCCCGCCCACATCCAGAGGAGCCCCGTTTCCCCCTCGGAGCTCGAGATGAGGGATCCTTTCCCTGCTTTCAACGGGAAAGAATTCCCGGCGTTCCCGTCGCATCTCAAAAGGAGGCACTCTCAGCAGGAAAGGCGAGAGGAACTCCATGGTCGTACCACCATTCCAAGAGTCCCCCAGATGTCTCAGTCCATTCCAGAGGAAGCTCTTTGCCCTGCACTGGCTCATCTTTCACGCCGAGGATCGACTCACACCACGGTGGCACGTGGGACAGCCCTGTGGGAAAGCCTCGAGGGAAAGCCTCGAGGGAAAACCACAGATCCTTTGATCCACGCCACGGAAAGCGTGACATTGCCGCTACAGCCTGGAAGGAAAGCGCACGTGCATGCCCCCACTCGAGACGAGGCCTGACTCCCCTGGGGAGACTCCAGAAGTACCCAAAGATCCATGTCAGCCCCTGAGAGGAATCCTCGGTTCCGGCCCTGACTCCACACAAGGTTTTTGGCGCCGGTATTGACGGGAGAGGAATCCCGAGAGGCCCCCTAACAACTCGCATGGGGACTGGCCTCTCCTGAGGCCACCAGGGCGAGTCCCTGAGGTCCCCGTCGTAACTCGAGAACACCTGCCGCAACTCGAGAAAATCCAGGAAGTTCTCCCTTCAAGGCGAGATGAGGCATATTTCCGATGAGGCATCTGGAGACTAATGACACCTAACCTCTGGAACTTCGAAAGGGTCTTTCACACCCTTGCTGCAACTCAAGAAGTTCACCGCCATACCCGTCTCCACTCGAGAGGAAGCACGATGGTCCCGCCCACATCCAGAGGAGACCCGTTTCCCCCTCGTAGCTCGAGATGAGGGATCCTTTCCCTGCTTTCAACGGGAAAGAATTCCCGTCGTTCCCGTCGCATCTCAAGAGGAGGCACTCTCAACAGGAAAGGCGAGAGGAACTCCATGGTCGTACCACCATTCCAAGAGTCCCCCAGATGTCTCAGTCCATTCCAGAGGAACCTCTTTGCCCTGCACTGGCTCATCTTTCACGCCGAGGATCGACTCACACCACGGTGGCACGTGGGACAGCCCTGTGGGAAAGCCTCGAGGGAAAGCCTCGAGGGAAAACCACAGATCCTTTGATCCACGCCACGGGAAGCGTGACATTGCTGCTACAGCCTGGAAGGAAAGCGCACGTGCATGCCCCCACTCGAGACGAGGCCTGACTCCCCTGGGGAGACTCCAGAAGTACCCAAAGATCCATGTCAGCCCCTGAGAGGAATCCTCGGTTCCGGCCCTGACTCCACACAAGGTTTCTGGCCCCGGTATCGACGGGAGAGGAATCCCGAGAGGGCCCCTAGCAACTCGCATGGGGACTGGCCTCTCCTGAGGCCACCAGGGCGGGTCCTTGAGGTCCCCGTCGTAACTCGAGAACACCTGCCGCAACTCGAGAAAATCCAGGAAGTTCTCCCTTCCAGGCGAGATGAGGCCTATTTCCGATGAGGCGTCTGGAGACTAATGACACCTAACCTCTGGAACTTCGAAAGGGTCTTTCACACCCTTGCTGCAACTCAAGAAGTTCACCGCCATACCTGTCTCCAGTGAAGAGGAAGCACGGTGGTCCCGCCCACATCCAGAGAAGCCCCTTTTCCCCCTCGTAGCTCGAGATGAGGGATCCTTTCCCTGCTTTCAACGGGAAAGAATTCCCGGCGTTCCCGTCGCATCTCAAGAGGAGGCACTCTCAACAGGAAAGGCGAGAGGAACTCCATGGTCGTACCACCATTCCAAGAGTCCCCCACATGTCTCAGTCCATTCCAGAGGAACGTCATTGCCCTGCACTGGCTCATCTTTCACGCCGAGGATCGACTCACACCACGGTGGCACGTGGGACAGCCCTGTGGGAAAGCCTCGAGGGAAAGCCTCGAGGGAAAACCACAGATCCTTTGATCCACGCGACGGGAAGCGTGACATTGCTGCTACAGCCTGGAAGGAAAGCGCACGTGCATGCCCCCACTCGAGACGAGGCCTGACTCCCCTGGGGAGACTCCAGAAGTACCCAAAGATCCATGTCAACCCCTGAAAGGAATCCTCGCTTCCGGCCCTGACTCCACACAAGTTTTTTGGCCCCGGTATCGACGGGAGAGGAATCCCGAGAGGCCCTCTAGCAACTCGCATGGGGACTGGCCTCTCCTGAGGCCACCAGGGCGGGTCCCTGAGGTCCCCGTCGTAACTCGAGAACACCTGCCGCAACTCGAGAAAATCCAGGAAGTTCTCCCTTCCAGGCGAGATGAGGCCTATTTCCGATGAGGCGTCTGGAGACTAATGACACCTAACCTCTGGAACTTCGAAAGGGTCTTTCACACCCTTGCTGCAACTCAAGAAGTTCACCGCCATACCCGTCTCCACTCGAGAGGAAGCACGATGGTCCCGCCCACATCCAGAGGAGCCCCGTTTCCCCCTCGTAGCTCGAGATGAGGGATCCTTTCCCTGCTTTCAACGGGAAAGGATTCCCGGCGTTCCCGTCGCATCTCAAGAGGAGGCACTCTCAACAGGAAAGGCGAGAGGAACTCCATGGTCGTACCACCATTCCAGGAGTCCCCCAGATGTCTCAGTCCATTCCAGAGGAACCTCTTTGCCCTGCACTGGCTCATCTTTCACGCCGAGGATCGACTCACACAACGGAGGCACGTGGGACATCCCTATGGGAAAGCCTCGAGGGAAAGCCTCGAGGGAAAACCACAGATCCTTTGATCCACGTGACGGGAAGCGTGACATTGCTGCTACAGCCTGGAAGGAAAGCGCACGTGCATGCCCCCATTCGAGACGAGGCCTGACTCCCCTGGGGAGACTCCAGAAGTACCCAAAGATCCATGTCAGCCCCTGAGAGGAATCCTCGGTTCCGGCCCTGACTCCACACAAGGTTTTTGGCCCCGGTATCGACGGGAGAGGAATCCCGAGAGGCCCCCTAGCAACTCGCATGGGGACTGGCCGTTCCTGAGGCCACAAGGGCGGGTCCCTGAGGTCCCCGTCGTAACTCGAGAACACCTGCCGCAACTCGAGAAAATCCAGGAAGTTCTCCCTTCTAGGCGAGATGAGGCCTATTTCCGATGAGGCGTCTGGAGACTAATGACACCTAACCTCTGGAACTTCGAAAGGGTCTTTCACACCCTTGCTGCAACTCAAGAAGTTCACCGCCATACCCGTCTCCACTCGAGAGGAAGCACGATGGTCCCGCCCACATCCAGAGGAGCCCCGTTTCCCCCTCGTAGCTCGAGATGAGGGATCCATTCCCTGCTTTCAACGGGAAAGATTTCCCGGCTTTTCCGTCGCATCTCAAGAGGAGGCACTCTCAACAGGTAAGGCGAGAGGAACTCCATGGTCGTACCACCATTCCAAGAGTCCCCCAGATGTCTCAGTCCATTCCAGAGGAACCTCTTTGCCCTGCACTGGCTCATCTTTCACGCCGAGGATCGACTCACACCACGGTGGCACGTGGGACAGCCCTGTGGGAAAGCCTCGAGGGAAAGCCTCGAGGGAAAACCACAGATCCTTTGATCCACGCGACGGGAAGCGTGACATTGCTGCTACAGCCTGGAAGGAAAGCGCACGTGCATGCCCCCACTCGAGACGATGCCTGACTCCCCTGGGGAGACTCCAGAAGTACCCAAAGATCCATGTCAGCCCCTGAGAGGAATCCTCGGTTCCGGCCCTGACTCCACACAAGTTTTTGGCCCCGGTATCGACGGGAGAGGAATCCCGAGAGGGCCCCTAGCAACTCGCATGGGGACTGGCCTCTCCTGAGGCCACCAGGGCGGGTCCTTGAGGTCCCCGTCGTAACTCGAGAACACCTGCCGCAACTCGAGAAAATCCAGGAAGTTCTCCCTTCCAGGCGAGATGAGGCCTATTTCCGATGAGGCGTCTGTAGACTAATGACACCTAACCTCTGGAACTTCGAAAGGGTCTTTCACACCCTTGCTGCAACTCAAGAAGTTCACCGCCATACCCGTCTCCACTGAAGAGGAAGCACGGTGGTCCCGCCCACATCCAGAGGAGCCGCGTTTCCCCCTCGTAGCTCGAGATGAGGGATCCTTTCCCTGCTTTCAACGGGAAAGAATTCCCGGCGTTCCCGTCGCATCTCAAGAGGAGGCACTCTCAACAGGAAAGGCGAGAGGAACTCCATGGTCGTACCACCATTCCAAGAGTCCCCCAGATGTCTCAGTCCATTCCAGAGGAACCTCTTTGCCCTGCACTGGCTCATCTTTCACGCCGAGGATCGACTCACACCACGGTGGCACGTGGGACAGCCCTGTGGGAAAGCCTCGAGGGAAAGCCTCGAGGGAAAACCACAGATCCTTTGATCCACGCGACGGGAAGCGTGACATTGCTGCTACAGCCTGGAAGGAAAGCGCACGTGCATGCCCCCACTCGAGACGATGCCTGACTCCCCTGGGGAGACTCCAGAAGTACCCAAAGATCCATGTCAGCCCCTGAGAGGAATCCTCGGTTCCGGCCCTGACTCCACACAAGCTTTTTGGCCCCGGTATCGACGGGAGAGGAATCCCGAGAGGGCCCCTAGCAACTCGCATGGGGACTGGCCTCTCCTGAGGCCACCAGGGCGGGTCCTTGAGGTCCCCGTCGTAACTCGAGAACACCTGCCGCAACTCGAGAAAATCCAGGAAGTTCTCCCTTCCAGGCGAGATGAGGCCTATTTCCGATGAGGCGTCTGTAGACTAATGACACCTAACCTCTGGAACTTCGAAAGGGTCTTTCACACCCTTGCTGCAACTCAAGAAGTTCACCGCCATACCCGTCTCCACTGAAGAGGAAGCACGGTGGTCCCGCCCACATCCAGAGGAGCCGCGTTTCCCCCTCGTAGCTCGAGATGAGGGATCCTTTCCCTGCTTTCAACGGGAAAGAATTCCCGGCGTTCCCGTCGCATCTCAAGAGGAGGCACTCTCAACAGGAAAGGCGAGAGGAACTCCATGGTCGTACCACCATTCCAAGAGTCCCCCAGATGTCTCAGTCCATTCCAGAGGAACCTCTTTGCCCTGCACTGGCTCATCTTTCACGCCGAGGATCGACTCACACCACGGTGGCACGTGGGACAGCCCTGTGGGAAAGCCTCGAGGGAAAGCCTCGAGGGAAAACCACAGATCCTTTGATCCACGCGACGGGAAGCGTGACATTGCTGCTACAGCCTGGAAGGAAAGCGCACGTGCATGCCCCCACTCGAGACGATGCCTGACTCCCCTGGGGAGACTCCAGAAGTACCCAAAGATCCATGTCAGCCCCTGAGAGGAATCCTCGGTTCCGGCCCTGACTCCACACAAGCTTTTTGGCCCCGGTATCGACGGGAGAGGAATCCCGAGAGGGCCCCTAGCAACTCGCATGGGGACTGGCCTCTCCTGAGGCCACCAGGGCGGGTCCTTGAGGACCCCGTCGTAACTCGAGAACACCTGCCGCAACTCGAGAAAATCCAGGAAGTTCTCCCTTCCAGGCGAGATGAGGCCTATTTCCGATGAGGCGTCTGTAGACTAATGACACCTAACCTCTGGAACTTCGAAAGGGTCTTTCACACCCTTGCTGCAACTCAAGAATTTCACCGCCATACCCGTCTCCACTGAAGAGGAAGCACGGTGGTCCCGCCCACATCCAGAGGAGCCGCGTTTCCCCCTCGTAGCTCGAGATGAGGGATCCTTTCCCTGCTTTCAACGGGAAAGAATTCCCGGCGTTCCCGTCGCATCTCAAGAGGAGGCACTCTCAACAGGAAAGGCGAGAGGAACTCCATGGTCGTACCACCATTCCAAGAGTCCCCCAGATGTCTCAGTCCATTCCAGAGGAAACTCTTTGCCCTGCACTGGCTCATCTTTCACGCCGAGGATCGACTCACACCACGGTGGCACGTGGGACAGCCCTGTGGGAAAGGCTCGAGGGAAAGCCTCGAGGGAAAACCACAGATCCTTTGATCCACGCGACGGGAAGCGTGACATTGCTGCTACAGCCTGGAAGGAAAGCGCACGTGCATGCCCCCACTCGAGACGAGGCCTGACTCCCCTGGGGAGACTCCAGAAGTAATCAAAGATCCATGTCATCCACTGAGAAGAATCCTCGGTTCCGGCCCTGACTCCACACAAGGTTTTTGACCCCGGTATCGACGGGAGAGGAATCCCGAGAGGCCCCCTAGCAACTCGCATGGGGACTGGCCTCTCCTGAGGCCACCAGGGCGGGTCCCTGTGGTCCCCGTCGTAACTCGAGAACACCTGCCGCAACTCGAGAAAATCCAGGAAGTTCTCCCTTCCAGGCGAGATGAGGCCTATTTCCGATGAGGCGTCTGGAGACTGATGCCACCTAACCTCTGGAACTTCGAAAGGGTCTTTCACACCCTTGCTGCAACTCAAGAAGTTCACCGCCATACCCGTCTCCACTCGAGAGGAAGCACGATGGTCCCGCCCACATCCAGAGGAGCCCCGTTTCCCCCTCGTAGCTCGAGATGAGGGATCCTTTCCCTGCTTTCAACGGGAAAGATTTCCCGGCTTTTCCGTCGCATCTCAAGAGGAGGCACTCTCAACAGGTAAGGCGAGAGGAACTCCATGGTCGTACCACCATTCCAAGAGTCCCCCAGATGTTTCAGTCCATTCCAGAGGAACGTCTTTGCCCTGCACTGGCTCATCTTTCACGCCGAGGATCGACTCACACCACGGTGGCACGTGGGACAGCCCTGTGGGAAAGCCTCGAGGGAAAGCCTCGAGGGAAAACCACAGATCCTTTGATCCACGCGACGGGAAGCGTGACATTGCTGCTACAGCCTGGAAGGAAAGCGCACGTGCATGCCCCCACTCGAGACGAGGCCTGACTCCCCTGGGGAGACTCCAGAAGTACCCAAAGATCCATGTCAGCCCCTGAGAGGAATCCTCGGTTCCGGCCCTGACTCCACACAAGGTTTTTGGCCCCGGTATCGACGGGAGAGGAATCACGAGAGGCCCCCTAGCAACTCGCATGGGGACTGGCCTCTCCTGAGGCCACCAGGGGGGATCCCTGAGGTCCCCGTCGTAACTCGAGAACACCTGCCGCAACTCGAGAAAATCCAGGAAGTTCTCCCTTCCAGGCGAGATGAGGCCTATTTCCGATGAGGCGTCTGGATACTAATGCCACCTAACCTCTGGAACTTCGAAAGGGTCTTTCACACACTTGCTGCAACTCAAGAAGTTCACCGCCATACCCGTCTCCACTCGAGAGGAAGCACGATGGTCCCGCCCACATCCAGAGGAGCCCAGTTTCCCCCTCGTAGCTCGAGATGAGGGATCCTTTCCCTGCTTTCAACGGGAAAGAATTCCCGCCGTTCCCGTCGCATCTCAAGAGGAGGCACTCTCAACAGGAAAGGCGAGAGGAACTCCATGGTCGTACCACCTTTCCAAGAGTCCCCCAGATGTCTCAGTCCATTCCAGAGGAACCTCTTTGCCCTGCACTGGCTCATCTTTCACGCCGAGGATCGACTCACACCACGGTGGCACGTGGGACAGCCCTGTGAGAAAGCCTCGAGGGAAAACCACAGATCCTTTGATCCACGCCACGGGAAGCGTGACATTTCTGCTACAGCCTGGAAGGAAAGCGCACGTGCATGCCCCCACTCGAGACGAGGCCTGATCCCCTGGGGAGACTCCAGAAGTACCCAAAGATACATGTCAGCCCCTGAGAGGAATCCTCGGTTCCGGCCCTGACTCCACACAAAGTTTTTGGCCCCGGTATCGACGGGAGAGGAATCCCGAGAGGCCCTCTAGCAACTCGCATGGGGACTGGCCGTTCCTGAGGCCACCAGGGCGGGTCCCTGAGGTCCCCGTCGTAACTCGAGAACACCTGCCGCAACTCGAGAAAATCCAGGAAGTTCTCCCTTCCAGGCGAGATGAGGCGTATTTCCGATGAGGCGTCTGGAGACTAATGACACCTAACCTCTGGAACTTCGAAAGGGTCTTTCACACCCTTGCTGCAACTCAAGAAGTTGACCGCCATACCCGTCTCCACTCGAGAGGAAGCACGATGGTCCCGCCCACATCCAGAGGAGCCCCGTTTCCCCCTCGTAGCTCGAGATGAGGGATCCATGCCCTGCTTTCAACGGGAAAGATTTCCCGGCTTTTCCGTCGCATCTCAAGAGGAGGCACTCTCAACAGGTAAGGCGAGAGGAACTCCATGGTCGTACCACCATTCCAAGAGTCCCCCAGATGTCTCAGTCCATTCCAGAGGAACCTCTTTGCCCTGCACTGGCTCATCTTTCACGCCGAGGATCGACTCACACCATGGTGGCACGTGGGACAGCCCTGTGGGAAAGCCTCGTGGGAAAGGCTCGAGGGAAAACCACAGATCCTTTGATCCACGCGACGGGAAGCGTGACATTGCTGCTACAGCCTGGAAGGAAAGCGCACGTGCATGCCCCCACTCGAGACGAGGCCTGACTCCCCTGGGGAGACTCCAGAAGTACCCAAAGATCCATGTCAGCCCCTGAGAGGAATCCTCGGTTCCGGCCCTGACTCCACACAAGTTTTTTGGCCCCGGTATCGACGGGAGAGGAATCCCGAGAGGCCCCCTAGCAACTCGCATGGGGACTGGCCTCTCCTGAGGCCACCAGGGCGGGTCCCTGAGGTCCCCGTCGTAACTCCAGAACACCTGCCGCAACTCGAGAAAATCCAGGAAGTTCTCCCATCCAGGCGAGATGAGGCCTATTTCCGATGAGGCGTCTGGAGACTAATGACACCTAACCTCTGGAACTTCGAAAGGGTCTTTCACACCCTTGCTGCAACTCAAGAAGTTCACCGCCATACCCGTCTCCACTCGAGAGGAAGCACGATGGTCCCGCCCACATCCAGAGGAGCCCAGTTTCCCCCTCGTAGCTCGAGATGAGGGATCCTTTCCCTGCTTTCAACGGGAAAGAATTCCCGGCGTTCCCGTCGCATCTCAAGAGGAGGCACTCTCAACAGGAAAGGCGAGAGGAACTCCATGGTCGTACCACCATTCCAAGAGTCCCCCAGATGTCTCAGTCCATTCCAGAGGAACCTCTTTGCCCTGCACTGGCTCATCTTTCACGCCGAGGATCGACTCACACCACGGAGGCACGTGGGACAGCCCTGTGGGAAAGCCTCGAGGGAAAGCCTCGAGGGAAAACCACAGATCCTTTGATCCACGCGACGGGAAGCGTGACATTGCTGCTACAGCCTGGAAGGAAAGCGCACGTGCATGCCCCCACTCGAGACGAGGCCTGACTCCCCTGGGGAGACTCCAGAAGTACCCAAAGATCCATGTAACCCCTTGAGAGGAATCCTCGGTTCCGGCCCTGACTCCACACAAGCTTTTTGGCCCCGGTATCGACGGGAGAGGAATCCCGAGAGGCCCCCTAGCAACTCGCATGGGGACTGGCCGTTCCTGAGGCCAACAGGGCGGGTCCCAGAGGTCCCCGTCGTAACTCGAGAACACCTGTCGCAACTCGAGAAAATCCAGGAAGTTCTCCCTTCCAGGCGAGATGAGGCCTATTTCCGATGAGGCGTCTGGAGACTAATGACACCTAACCTCTGGAACTTCGAAAGGGTCTTTCACACCCTTGCTGCAACTCAATAAGTTCACCGCCATACCCGTCTCCTCTCAAGAGGAAGCACGGTGGTCCCGCCCAGATCCAGAGGAGCCCCGTTTCCCCCTCGTAGCCCGAGATGAGGGATCCTTTCCCTGCTTTCAACGGGAAAGAATTCCCGGCGTTCCCATCGCATCTCAAGAGGAAGCACTCTCAACAGGAAAGGCGAGAGGAACTCCATGGTCGTACCACCATTCCAGGAGTCCCCCACATGTCTAAATCCATTCCAGAGGAACCTCTTTGCCCTGCACTGGCTCATCTTTCACGCCAAGGATCGACTCACACCACGGTGGCACGTGGGACAGCCCTGTGGGAAAGCCTCGAGGGAAAGCCTCGAGGGAAAACCACAGATCCTTTGATCCATGCGACGGGAAGCGTGACATTGCTGCTACAGCCTGGAAGGAAAGCGCACGTGCATGCCCCCACTCGAGACGAGGCCTGACTCCCCTGGGGAGACTCCAGAAGTACCCAAAGATCCATGTCAGCCCCTGAGAGGAATCCTCGGTTCCGGCCCTGACTCCACACAAGTTTTTTGGCCCCGGTATCGACGGGAGAGCAATCCCGAGAGGCCCCCTAGCAACTCGCATGGGGACTGGCCTCTCCTGAGGCCACCAGGTCGGGTCCCTGAGGTCCCCGTCGTAACTCGAGAACACCTGCCGCAACTCGAGAAAATCCAGGAAGTTCTCCCTTCCAGGCGAGATGAGGCCTATTTCCGATGAGGCGTCTGGAGACTAATGACACCTAACCTCTGGAACTTCGAAAGGGTCTTTCACACCCTTGCTGCAACTCAAGAAGTTCACCGCCATACCCGTCTCCACTCGAGAGGAAGCACGATGGTCCCGCCCACATCCAGAGGAGCCCCGTTTCCCATTCGTAGCTCGAGATGAGGGATCCTTTCCCTGCTTTCAACGGGAAAGATTTCCCGGCTTTTCCGTCGCATCTCAAGAGGAGGCACTCTCAACAGGTAAGGCGAGAGGAACTCCATGGTCGTACCACCATTCCAAGAGTCCCCCAGATGTTTCAGTCCATTCCAGAGGAACGTCATTGCCCTGCACTGGCTCATCTTTCACGCCGAGGATCGACTCACACCACGGTGGCACGTGGGACAGCCCTGTGGAAAGCCTCGAGGGAAAGCCTCGAGGGAAAATCACAGATCCTTTGATCCATGCGACGGGAAGCGTGACATTGCTGCTACAGCCTGGAAGGAAAGCGCACGTGCATGCCCCCACTCGAGACGAGGCCTGACTCCCCTGGGGAGACTCCAGAAGTACCCAAAGATCCATGTCAACCCCTGAAAGGAATCCTCGGTTCCGGCCCTGACTCCACACAAGTTTTTTGGCCCCGGTATCGACGGGAGAGGAATCCCGAGAGGCCCCCTAGCAACTCGCATGGGGACTGGCCTCTCCTGAGGCCACCAGGGCGGGTCCCTGAGGTCCCCGTCGTAACTCGAGAACACCTGCCGCAACTCGAGAAAATCCAGGAAGTTCTCCCTTCCAGGCGAGATGAGGCCTATTTCCGATGAGGCGACTGGAGACTAATGACACCTAACCTCTGGAACTTCGAAAGGGTCTTTCACACCCTTGCTGCAACTCAAGAAGTTCACCGCCATACCCGTCTCCACTCGAGAGGAAGCACGATGGTCCCGCCCACATTCAGAGGAGCCCCGTTTCCCCCTCGTAGCTCCAGATGAGGGATCCTTTCCCTGCTTTCAACGGGAAAGAATTCCCGGCGTTCCCGTCGCATCTCAAGAGGAGGCACTCTCAACAGGAAAGGCGAGAGGAACTCCATGGTCGTACCACCATTCCAAGAGTCCCCCAGATGTCTAGGTCCATTCCAGAGGAACCTATTTGCCCTGCACTGGCTCATCTTTCACGCCGAGGATCGACTCACACCACGGTGGCACGTGGGACAGCCCTGTGGGAAAGCCTCGTGGGAAAGGCTCGAGGGAAAACCACAGATCCTTTGATCCACGCGACGGGAAGCGTGACATTGCTGCTACAGCCTGGAAGGAAAGCGCACGTGCATGCCCCCACTCGAGACGAGGCCTGACTCCCCTGGGGAGACTCCAGAAGTACCCAAAGATCCATGTCAGCCCCTGAGAGGAATCCTCGGTTCCGGCCCTGACTCCACACAAGTTTTTTGGCCCCGGTATCGACGGGAGAGGAATCCCGAGAGGCCCCCTAGCAACTCGCATGGGGACTGGCCTCTCCTGAGGCCACCAGGGCGGGTCCCTGAGGTCCCCGTCGTAACTCGAGAACACCTGCAGCAGCTCGAGAAAATCCAGGAAGTTCTCCCTTCCAGGCGAGATGAGGCCTATTTCCGATGAGGCGTCTGGAGACTAATGACACCTAACCTCTGGAACTTCGAAAGGGTCTTTCACACCCTTGCTGCAACTCAATAAGTTCACCGCCATACCCGTCTCCTCTCAAGAGGAAGCACGGTGGTCCCGCCCAGATCCAGAGGAGCCCCGTTTCCCCCTCGTAGCCCGAGATGAGGGATCCTTTCCCTGCTTTCAACGGGAAAGAATTCCCGGCGTTCCCATCGCATCTCAAGAGGAGGCACTCTCAACAGGAAAGGCGAGAGGAACTCCATGGTCGTACCACCATTCCAGGAGTCCCCCACATGTCTAAATCCATTCCAGAGGAACCTCTTTGCCCTGCACTGGCTCATCTTTCACGCCAAGGATCGACTCACACCACGGTGGCACGTGGGACAGCCCTGTGGGAAAGCCTCGAGGGAAAGCCTCGAGGGAAAACCACAGATCCTTTGATCCATGCGACGGGAAGCGTGACATTGCTGCTACAGCCTGGAAGGAAAGCGCACGTGCATGCCCCCACTCGAGACGAGGCCTGACTCCCCTGGGGAGACTCCAGAAGTACCCAAAGATCCATGTCAGCCCCTGAGAGGAATCCTCGGTTCCGGCCCTGACTCCACACAAGTTTTTTGGCCCCGGTATCGACGGGAGAGCAATCCCGAGAGGCCCCCTAGCAACTCGCATGGGGACTGGCCTCTCCTGAGGCCACCAGGTCGGGTCCCTGAGGTCCCCGTCGTAACTCGAGAACACCTGCCGCAACTCGAGAAAATCCAGGAAGTTCTCCCTTCCAGGCGAGATGAGGCCTATTTCCGATGAGGCGTCTGGAGACTAATGACACCTAACCTCTGGAACTTCGAAAGGGTCTTTCACACCCTTGCTGCAACTCAAGAAGTTCACCGCCATACCCGTCTCCACTCGAGAGGAAGCACGATGGTCCCGCCCACATCCAGAGGAGCCCCGTTTCCCCCTCGTAGCTCGAGATGAGGGATCCTTTCCCTGCTTTCAACGGGAAAGATTTCCCGGCTTTTCCGTCGCATCTCAAGAGGAGGCACTCTCAACAGGTAAGGCGAGAGGAACTCCATGGTCGTACCACCATTCCAAGAGTCCCCCAGATGTTTCAGTCCATTCCAGAGGAACGTCATTGCCCTGCACTGGCTCATCTTTCACGCCGAGGATCGACTCACACCACGGTGGCACGTGGGACAGCCCTGTGGAAAGCCTCGAGGGAAAGCCTCGAGGGAAAATCACAGATCCTTTGATCCACGCGACGGGAAGCGTGACATTGCTGCTACAGCCTGGAAGGAAAGCGCACGTGCATGCCCCCACTCGAGACGAGGCCTGACTCCCCTGGGGAGACTCCAGAAGTACCCAAAGATCCATGTCAACCCCTGAAAGGAATCCTCGGTTCCGGCCCTGACTCCACACAAGTTTTTTGGCCCCGGTATCGACGGGAGAGGAATCCCGAGAGGCCCCCTAGCAACTCGCATGGGGACTGGCCTCTCCTGAGGCCACCAGGGCGGGTCCCTGAGGTCCCCGTCGTAACTCGAGAACACCTGCCGCAACTCGAGAAAATCCAGGAAGTTCTCCCTTCCAGGCGAGATGAGGCCTATTTCCGATGAGGCGTCTGGAGACTAATGACACCTAACCTCTGGAACTTCGAAAGGGTCTTTCACACCCTTGCTGCAACTCAAGAAGTTCACCGCCATACCCGTCTCCACTCGAGAGGAAGCACGATGGTCCCGCCCACATTCAGAGGAGCCCCGTTTCCCCCTCGTAGCTCGAGATGAGGGATCCTTTCCCTGCTTTCAACGGGAAAGAATTCCCGGCGTTCCCGTCGCATCTCAAGAGGAGGCACTCTCAACAGGAAAGGCGAGAGGAACTCCATGGTCGTACCACCATTCCAAGAGTCCCCCAGATGTCTAGGTCCATTCCAGAGGAACCTATTTGCCCTGCACTGGCTCATCTTTCACGCCGAGGATCGACTCACACCACGGTGGCACGTGGGACAGCCCTGTGGGAAAGCCTCGAGGGAAAGCCTCGAGAGAAAACCACATATCCTTTGCTCCAGGCCACGGGAAGCGTGACATTGCGGCTACAGCCTGGAAGGAAAGCGCACGTGCATGCCCGCACTCGAGACGAGGCATGATTCCCCTGGGGAGACTCCAGAAGTACCCAAAGTTCCATGTCAGCCCCTGAGAGGAATCCTCGGTTCCGGCCCTGACTCCACACAAGGTTTTTGGCCCCGGTATCGACGGGAGAGGAATCCCGAGAGGCCCCCTAGCAACTCGCTTGGGGACTGGCCGTTCCTGAGGCCACCAGGGCGTGTCCCTGAGGACCCCGTCGTAACTCGAGAACACCTGCCGCAACTCGAGAAAATCCAGGAAGTTCTCCCTTCCAGGCGAGATGAGGCCTATTTCTGATGAGGTGTCTGGAGACTAATGACACCTAACCTCTGGAACTTCGAAAGGGTCTTTCACACCCTTGCTGCAACTCAAGAAGTTCACAGCCATACCCGTCTCCACTCGAGAGGAAGCACGATGGTCCCGCCCACATCCAGAGGAGCCCCGTTTCCCCCTCGTAGCTCGAGATGAGGGATCCTTTCCTGCTTTCAACGGGAAAGAATTCCCGGCGTTCCCGTCGCATCTCAAGAGGAGGCACTCTCAACAGGAAAGGCGAGAGGAACTCCATGGTCGTACCACCATTCCAAGAGTCCCCCAGATGTCTCAGTCCATTCCAGAGGAACCTCTTTGCCCTGCACTGGCTCATCTTTCACGCCGAGGATCGACTCACACCACGGAGGCACGTGGGACAGCCCTGTGGGAAAGCCTCGAGGGAAAGCCTCGAGGGAAAACCACAGATCCTTTGATCCACGCGAAGGGAAGCGTGACATTGCTGCTACAGCCTGGAAGGAAAGCGCACGTGCATGCCCCCACTCGAGACGAGGCCTTACTCCCCTGGGGAGACTCCAGAAGTACCCAAAGATCCATGTCAGCCCCTGAGAGGAATTCTCGGTTCCGGCCCTGACTCCACACAAGGTTTTTGGCCCCGGGATCGACGGGAGAGGAATCCCGAGAGGCCCCCTACCACCTCGCATGGGAACTGGCCTCTCCTGAGGCCATCAGGGCGGGTCCCTGAGGTCCCCGTCGTAACTCGAGAACACCTGCCGCAACTCGAGAAAATCCAGGAAGTTCTCCCTTCCAGGCGAGATGAGGCCTATTTCCGATGAGGCGTCTGGAGACTAATGACACCTAACCTCTGGAGCTTCGAAAGGGTCTTTCACACCCTTGCTGCAACTCAAGAAGTTCACCGCCATACCCGTGTCCACTCGAGAGGAAGCACGATGGTCCCGCCCACATTCAGAGGAGCCCCGTTTCCACCTTGGAGCTCGAGATGAGGGTTCCTTTCCCTGCTTTCAACGGGAAAGAATTCCCCGCGTTCCCGTCGCATCTCAAGAGGAGGCACTCTCAACAGGAAAGGCGAGAGGAACTCCATGGTCGTACCACCCTTCCAAGAGTCCCCCAGATATCTCAGTCCATTCCAGAGGAACCTCTTTGCCCTGCACTGGCTCAACTTTCACGCCGAGGATCGACTCACACCACGGTGGCACGTGGGACAGCCCTGTGGGAAAGCCTCGAGGGAAAACCACAGATCCTTTGATCCACGCGACGGGAAGCGTGACATTGCTGCTACAGCCTGGAAGGAAAGCGCACGTGCATGCCCCCACTCGAGACGAGGCCTGACTCCCCTGGGGAGACTCCAGAAGTACCCAAAGATCCATGTAACCCCTTGAGAGGAATCCTCGGTTCCGGCCCTGACTCCACACAAGCTTTTTGGCCCCGGTATCGACGGGAGAGGAATCCCGAGAGGCCCCCTAGCAACTCGCATGGGGACTGGCCGTTCCTGAGGCCAACAGGGCGGGTCCCAGAGGTCCCCGTCGTAACTCGAGAACACCTGTCGCAACTCGAGAAAATCCAGGAAGTTCTCCCTTCCAGGCGAGATGAGGCCTATTTCCGATGAGGCGTCTGGAGACTAATGACACCTAACCTCTGGAACTTCGAAAGGGTCTTTCACACCCTTGCTGCAACTCAATAAGTTCACCGCCATACCCGTCTCCTCTCAAGAGGAAGCACGGTGGTCCCGCCCAGATCCAGAGGAGCCCCGTTTCCCCCTCGTAGCCCGAGATGAGGGATCCTTTCCCTGCTTTCAACGGGAAAGAATTCCCGGCGTTCCCATCGCATCTCAAGAGGAAGCACTCTCAACAGGAAAGGCGAGAGGAACTCCATGGTCGTACCACCATTCCAGGAGTCCCCCACATGTCTAAATCCATTCCAGAGGAACCTCTTTGCCCTGCACTGGCTCATCTTTCACGCCAAGGATCGACTCACACCACGGTGGCACGTGGGACAGCCCTGTGGGAAAGCCTCGAGGGAAAGCCTCGAGGGAAAACCACAGATCCTTTGATCCATGCGACGGGAAGCGTGACATTGCTGCTACAGCCTGGAAGGAAAGCGCACGTGCATGCCCCCACTCGAGACGAGGCCTGACTCCCCTGGGGAGACTCCAGAAGTACCCAAAGATCCATGTCAGCCCCTGAGAGGAATCCTCGGTTCCGGCCCTGACTCCACACAAGTTTTTTGGCCCCGGTATCGACGGGAGAGCAATCCCGAGAGGCCCCCTAGCAACTCGCATGGGGACTGGCCTCTCCTGAGGCCACCAGGTCGGGTCCCTGAGGTCCCCGTCGTAACTCGAGAACACCTGCCGCAACTCGAGAAAATCCAGGAAGTTCTCCCTTCCAGGCGAGATGAGGCCTATTTCCGATGAGGCGTCTGGAGACTAATGACACCTAACCTCTGGAACTTCGAAAGGGTCTTTCACACCCTTGCTGCAACTCAAGAAGTTCACCGCCATACCCGTCTCCACTCGAGAGGAAGCACGATGGTCCCGCCCACATCCAGAGGAGCCCCGTTTCCCATTCGTAGCTCGAGATGAGGGATCCTTTCCCTGCTTTCAACGGGAAAGATTTCCCGGCTTTTCCGTCGCATCTCAAGAGGAGGCACTCTCAACAGGTAAGGCGAGAGGAACTCCATGGTCGTACCACCATTCCAAGAGTCCCCCAGATGTTTCAGTCCATTCCAGAGGAACGTCATTGCCCTGCACTGGCTCATCTTTCACGCCGAGGATCGACTCACACCACGGTGGCACGTGGGACAGCCCTGTGGAAAGCCTCGAGGGAAAGCCTCGAGGGAAAATCACAGATCCTTTGATCCACGCGACGGGAAGCGTGACATTGCTGCTACAGCCTGGAAGGAAAGCGCACGTGCATGCCCCCACTCGAGACGAGGCCTGACTCCCCTGGGGAGACTCCAGAAGTACCCAAAGATCCATGTCAACCCCTGAAAGGAATCCTCGGTTCCGGCCCTGACTCCACACAAGTTTTTTGGCCCCGGTATCGACGGGAGAGGAATCCCGAGAGGCCCCCTAGCAACTCGCATGGGGACTGGCCTCTCCTGAGGCCACCAGGGCGGGTCCCTGAGGTCCCCGTCGTAACTCGAGAACACCTGCCGCAACTCGAGAAAATCCAGGAAGTTCTCCCTTCCAGGCGAGATGAGGCCTATTTCCGATGAGGCGACTGGAGACTAATGACACCTAACCTCTGGAACTTCGAAAGGGTCTTTCACACCCTTGCTGCAACTCAAGAAGTTCACCGCCATACCCGTCTCCACTCGAGAGGAAGCACGATGGTCCCGCCCACATTCAGAGGAGCCCCGTTTCCCCCTCGTAGCTCCAGATGAGGGATCCTTTCCCTGCTTTCAACGGGAAAGAATTCCCGGCGTTCCCGTCGCATCTCAAGAGGAGGCACTCTCAACAGGAAAGGCGAGAGGAACTCCATGGTCGTACCACCATTCCAAGAGTCCCCCAGATGTCTAGGTCCATTCCAGAGGAACCTATTTGCCCTGCACTGGCTCATCTTTCACGCCGAGGATCGACTCACACCACGGTGGCACGTGGGACAGCCCTGTGGGAAAGCCTCGAGGGAAAGCCTCGAGAGAAAACCACATATCCTTTGCTCCAGGCCACGGGAAGCGTGACATTGCGGCTACAGCCTGGAAGGAAAGCGCACGTGCATGCCCGCACTCGAGACGAGGCATGATTCCCCTGGGGAGACTCCAGAAGTACCCAAAGTTCCATGTCAGCCCCTGAGAGGAATCCTCGGTTCCGGCCCTGACTCCACACAAGGTTTTTGGCCCCGGTATCGACGGGAGAGGAATCCCGAGAGGCCCCCTAGCAACTCGCTTGGGGACTGGCCGTTCCTGAGGCCACCAGGGCGTGTCCCTGAGGACCCCGTCGTAACTCGAGAACACCTGCCGCAACTCGAGAAAATCCAGGAAGTTCTCCCTTCCAGGCGAGATGAGGCCTATTTCTGATGAGGTGTCTGGAGACTAATGACACCTAACCTCTGGAACTTCGAAAGGGTCTTTCACACCCTTGCTGCAACTCAAGAAGTTCACAGCCATACCCGTCTCCACTCGAGAGGAAGCACGATGGTCCCGCCCACATCCAGAGGAGCCCCGTTTCCCCCTCGTAGCTCGAGATGAGGGATCCTTTCCTGCTTTCAACGGGAAAGAATTCCCGGCGTTCCCGTCGCATCTCAAGAGGAGGCACTCTCAACAGGAAAGGCGAGAGGAACTCCATGGTCGTACCACCATTCCAAGAGTCCCCCAGATGTCTCATTCCATTTCAGAGGAACCTCTTTGCCCTGCACTGGCTCATCTTTCACGCCGAGGATCGACTCACACCACGGTGGCACGTGGGACAGCCCTGTGGGAAAGCCTCGTGGGAAAGGCTCGAGGGAAAACCACAGATCCTTTGATCCACGCGACGGGAAGCGTGACATTGCTGCTACAGCCTGGAAGGAAAGCGCACGTGCATGCCCCCACTCGAGACGAGGCCTGACTCCCCTGGGGAGACTCCAGAAGTACCCAAAGATCCATGTCAGCCCCTGAGAGGAATCCTCGGTTCCGGCCCTGACTCCACACAAGTTTTTTGGCCCCGGTATCGACGGGAGAGGAATCCCGAGAGGCCCCCTAGCAACTCGCATGGGGACTGGCCTCTCCTGAGGCCACCAGGGCGGGTCCCTGAGGTCCCCGTCGTAACTCGAGAACACCTGCAGCAGCTCGAGAAAATCCAGGAAGTTCTCCCTTCCAGGCGAGATGAGGCCTATTTCCGATGAGGCGTCTGGAGACTAATGACACCTAACCTCTGGAACTTCGAAAGGGTCTTTCACACCCTTGCTGCAACTCAATAAGTTCACCGCCATACCCGTCTCCTCTCAAGAGGAAGCACGGTGGTCCCGCCCAGATCCAGAGGAGCCCCGTTTCCCCCTCGTAGCCCGAGATGAGGGATCCTTTCCCTGCTTTCAACGGGAAAGAATTCCCGGCGTTCCCATCGCATCTCAAGAGGAGGCACTCTCAACAGGAAAGGCGAGAGGAACTCCATGGTCGTACCACCATTCCAGGAGTCCCCCACATGTCTAAATCCATTCCAGAGGAACCTCTTTGCCCTGCACTGGCTCATCTTTCACGCCAAGGATCGACTCACACCACGGTGGCACGTGGGACAGCCCTGTGGGAAAGCCTCGAGGGAAAGCCTCGAGGGAAAACCACAGATCCTTTGATCCATGCGACGGGAAGCGTGACATTGCTGCTACAGCCTGGAAGGAAAGCGCACGTGCATGCCCCCACTCGAGACGAGGCCTGACTCCCCTGGGGAGACTCCAGAAGTACCCAAAGATCCATGTCAGCCCCTGAGAGGAATCCTCGGTTCCGGCCCTGACTCCACACAAGTTTTTTGGCCCCGGTATCGACGGGAGAGCAATCCCGAGAGGCCCCCTAGCAACTCGCATGGGGACTGGCCTCTCCTGAGGCCACCAGGTCGGGTCCCTGAGGTCCCCGTCGTAACTCGAGAACACCTGCCGCAACTCGAGAAAATCCAGGAAGTTCTCCCTTCCAGGCGAGATGAGGCCTATTTCCGATGAGGCGTCTGGAGACTAATGACACCTAACCTCTGGAACTTCGAAAGGGTCTTTCACACCCTTGCTGCAACTCAAGAAGTTCACCGCCATACCCGTCTCCACTCGAGAGGAAGCACGATGGTCCCGCCCACATCCAGAGGAGCCCCGTTTCCCCCTCGTAGCTCGAGATGAGGGATCCTTTCCCTGCTTTCAACGGGAAAGATTTCCCGGCTTTTCCGTCGCATCTCAAGAGGAGGCACTCTCAACAGGTAAGGCGAGAGGAACTCCATGGTCGTACCACCATTCCAAGAGTCCCCCAGATGTTTCAGTCCATTCCAGAGGAACGTCATTGCCCTGCACTGGCTCATCTTTCACGCCGAGGATCGACTCACACCACGGTGGCACGTGGGACAGCCCTGTGGAAAGCCTCGAGGGAAAGCCTCGAGGGAAAATCACAGATCCTTTGATCCACGCGACGGGAAGCGTGACATTGCTGCTACAGCCTGGAAGGAAAGCGCACGTGCATGCCCCCACTCGAGACGAGGCCTGACTCCCCTGGGGAGACTCCAGAAGTACCCAAAGATCCATGTCAACCCCTGAAAGGAATCCTCGGTTCCGGCCCTGACTCCACACAAGTTTTTTGGCCCCGGTATCGACGGGAGAGGAATCCCGAGAGGCCCCCTAGCAACTCGCATGGGGACTGGCATCTCCTGAGGCCACCAGGGCGGGTCCCTGAGGTCCCCGTCGTAACTCGAGAACACCTGCCGCAACTCGAGAAAATCCAGGAAGTTCTCCCTTCCAGGCGAGATGAGGCCTATTTCCGATGAGGCGACTGGAGACTAATGACACCTAACCTCTGGAACTTCGAAAGGGTCTTTCACACCCTTGCTGCAACTCAAGAAGTTCACCGCCATACCCGTCTCCACTCGAGAGGAAGCACGATGGTCCCGCCCACATTCAGAGGAGCCCCGTTTCCCCCTCGTAGCTCGAGATGAGGGATCCTTTCCCTGCTTTCAACGGGAAAGAATTCCCGGCGTTCCCGTCGCATCTCAAGAGGAGGCACTCTCAACAGGAAAGGCGAGAGGAACTCCATGGTCGTACCACCATTCCAAGAGTCCCCCAGATGTCTAGGTCCATTCCAGAGGAACCTATTTGCCCTGCACTGGCTCATCTTTCACGCCGAGGATCGACTCACACCACGGTGGCACGTGGGACAGCCCTGTGGGAAAGCCTCGAGGGAAAGCCTCGAGAGAAAACCACATATCCTTTGCTCCAGGCCACGGGAAGCGTGACATTGCGGCTACAGCCTGGAAGGAAAGCGCACGTGCATGCCCGCACTCGAGACGAGGCATGATTCCCCTGGGGAGACTCCAGAAGTACCCAAAGTTCCATGTCAGCCCCTGAGAGGAATCCTCGGTTCCGGCCCTGACTCCACACAAGGTTTTTGGCCCCGGTATCGACGGGAGAGGAATCCCGAGAGGCCCCCTAGCAACTCGCTTGGGGACTGGCCGTTCCTGAGGCCACCAGGGCGTGTCCCTGAGGACCCCGTCGTAACTCGAGAACACCTGCCGCAACTCGAGAAAATCCAGGAAGTTCTCCCTTCCAGGCGAGATGAGGCCTATTTCTGATGAGGTGTCTGGAGACTAATGACACCTAACCTCTGGAACTTCGAAAGGGTCTTTCACACCCTTGCTGCAACTCAAGAAGTTCACAGCCATACCCGTCTCCACTCGAGAGGAAGCACGATGGTCCCGCCCACATCCAGAGGAGCCCCGTTTCCCCCTCGTAGCTCGAGATGAGGGATCCTTTCCTGCTTTCAACGGGAAAGAATTCCCGGCGTTCCCGTCGCATCTCAAGAGGAGGCACTCTCAACAGGAAAGGCGAGAGGAACTCCATGGTCGTACCACCATTCCAAGAGTCCCCCAGATGTCTCATTCCATTTCAGAGGAACCTCTTTGCCCTGCACTGGCTCATCTTTCACGCCGAGGATCGACTCACACCACGGTGGCACGTGGGACAGCCCTGTGGGAAAGCCTCGTGGGAAAGGCTCGAGGGAAAACCACAGATCCTTTGATCCACGCGACGGGAAGCGTGACATTGCTGCTACAGCCTGGAAGGAAAGCGCACGTGCATGCCCCCACTCGAGACGAGGCCTGACTCCCCTGGGGAGACTCCAGAAGTACCCAAAGATCCATGTCAGCCCCTGAGAGGAATCCTCGGTTCCGGCCCTGACTCCACACAAGTTTTTTGGCCCCGGTATCGACGGGAGAGGAATCCCGAGAGGCCCCCTAGCAACTCGCATGGGGACTGGCCTCTCCTGAGGCCATCAGGGCGGGTCCCTGAGGTCCCCGTCGTAACTCGAGAACACCTGCAGCAGCTCGAGAAAATCCAGGAAGTTCTCCCTTCCAGGCGAGATGAGGCCTATTTCCGATGAGGCGTCTGGAGACTAATGACACCTAACCTCTGGAACTTCGAAAGGGTCTTTCACACCCTTGCTGCAACTCAATAAGTGCACCGCCATACCCGTCTCCTCTCAAGAGGAAGCACGGTGGTCCCGCCCAGATCCAGAGGAGCCCCGTTTCCCCCTCGTAGCCCGAGATGAGGGATCCTTTCCCTGCTTTCAACGGGAAAGAATTCCCGGCGTTCCCATCGCATCTCAAGAGGAGGCACTCTCAACAGGAAAGGCGAGAGGAACTCCATGGTCGTACCACCATTCCAGGAGTCCCCCACATGTCTAAATCCATTCCAGCGGAACCTCTTTGCCCTGCACTGGCTCATCTTTCACGCCAAGGATCGACTCACACCACGGTGGCACGTGGGACAGCCCTGTGGGAAAGCCTCGAGGGAAAGCCTCGAGGGAAAACCACAGATCCTTTGATCCATGCGACGGGAAGCGTGACATTGCTGCTACAGCCTGGAAGGAAAGCGCACGTGCATGCCCCCACTCGAGACGAGGCCTGACTCCCCTGGGGAGACTCCAGAAGTACCCAAAGATCCATGTCAGCCCCTGAGAGGAATCCTCGGTTCCGGCCCTGACTCCACACAAGTTTTTTGGCCCCGGTATCGACGGGAGAGCAATCCCGAGAGGCCCCCTAGCAACTCGCATGGGGACTGGCCTCTCCTGAGGCCACCAGGTCGGGTCCCTGAGGTCCCCGTCGTAACTCGAGAACACCTGCCGCAACTCGAGAAAATCCAGGAAGTTCTCCCTTCCAGGCGAGATGAGGCCTATTTCCGATGAGGCGTCTGGAGACTAATGACACCTAACCTCTGGAACTTCGAAAGGGTCTTTCACACCCTTGCTGCAACTCAAGAAGTTCACCGCCATACCCGTCTCCACTCGAGAGGAAGCACGATGGTCCCGCCCACATCCAGAGGAGCCCCGTTTCCCCCTCGTAGCTCGAGATGAGGGATCCTTTCCCTGCTTTCAACGGGAAAGATTTCCCGGCTTTTCCGTCGCATCTCAAGAGGAGGCACTCTCAACAGGTAAGGCGAGAGGAACTCCATGGTCGTACCACCATTCCAAGAGTCCCCCAGATGTTTCAGTCCATTCCAGAGGAACGTCATTGCCCTGCACTGGCTCATCTTTCACGCCGAGGATCGACTCACACCACGGTGGCACGTGGGACAGCCCTGTGGAAAGCCTCGAGGGAAAGCCTCGAGGGAAAATCACAGATCCTTTGATCCACGCGACGGGAAGCGTGACATTGCTGCTACAGCCTGGAAGGAAAGCGCACGTGCATGCCCCCACTCGAGACGAGGCCTGACTCCCCTGGGGAGACTCCAGAAGTACCCAAAGATCCATGTCAACCCCTGAAAGGAATCCTCGGTTCCGGCCCTGACTCCACACAAGTTTTTTGGCCCCGGTATCGACGGGAGAGGAATCCCGAGAGGCCCCCTAGCAACTCGCATGGGGACTGGCCTCTCCTGAGGCCACCAGGGCGGGTCCCTGAGGTCCCCGTCGTAACTCGAGAACACCTGCCGCAACTCGAGAAAATCCAGGAAGTTCTCCCTTCCAGGCGAGATGAGGCCTATTTCCGATGAGGCGACTGGAGACTAATGACACCTAACCTCTGGAACTTCGAAAGGGTCTTTCACACCCTTGCTGCAACTCAAGAAGTTCACCGCCATACCCGTCTCCACTCGAGAGGAAGCACGATGGTCCCGCCCACATTCAGAGGAGCCCCGTTTCCCCCTCGTAGCTCGAGATGAGGGATCCTTTCCCTGCTTTCAACGGGAAAGAATTCCCGGCGTTCCCGTCGCATCTCAAGAGGAGGCACTCTCAACAGGAAAGGCGAGAGGAACTCCATGGTCGTACCACCATTCCAAGAGTCCCCCAGATGTCTCAGTCCATTCCAGAGGAACCTCTTTGCCCTGCACTGGCTCATCTTTCACGCCGAGGATCGACTCACACCACGCTGGCACGTGGGACAGCCCTGTGGGAAAGCCTCGAGGGAAAGCCTCGAGGGAAAACCACAGATCCTTTGATCCACGCCACGGGAAGCGTGACATTGCTGCTACAGCCTGGAAGGAAAGCGCACTTGCATTCCCCCACTCGAGACGAGGCCTGACTCCCCTGGGGAGACTCCAGAAGTACCCAAAGATCCATGTCAGCCCCTGAGAGGAATCCTCGGTTCCGGCCCTGACTCCACACAAGGTTTTTGGCCCCGGTATTGACGGGAGAGGAATCCCGAGAGGCCCCCTAACAACTCGCATGGGGACTGGCCTCTCCTGACGCCACCAGGGCGGGTCCCTGAGGTCCCCGTCGTAACTCGAGAACACCTGCCGCACCTCGAGAAAATCCAGGAAGTTCTCCCTTCCAGGCGAGATCAGGCCTATTTCCGATGAGGCGTCTGGAGACTAATGACACCTAACCTCTGGAACTTCGAAAGGGTCTTTCACACCCTTGCTGCAACTCAAGAAGTTCACCGCCATACCCGTCTCCACTCGAGAGGAAGCACGATGGTCCCGCCCACATCCAGAGGAGACCCGTTTCCCCCTCGTAGCTCGAGATGAGGGATCCTTTCCCTGCTTTCAACGGGAAAGAATTCCCGTCGTTCCCGTCGCATCTCAAGAGGAGGCACTCTCAACAGGAAAGGCGAGAGGAACTCCATGGTCGTACCACCATTCCAAGAGTCCCCCAGATGTCTCAGTCCATTCCAGAGGAAACTCTTTGCCCTGCACTGGCTCATCTTTCACGCCGAGGATTGACTCACACCACGGTGGCACGTGGGACAGCCATGTGGGAAAGCCTCGAGGGAAAGCCTCGAGGGAAAACCACAGATCCTTTGATCCACGCGACGGGAAGCGTGACATTGCTGCTACAGCCTGGAAGGAAAGCGCACGTGCATGCCCCCACTCGAGACGAGGCCTGACTCCCCTGGGGAGACTCCAGAAGTACCCAAAGATCCATGTCAGCCCCTGAGAGGAATCCTCGGTTCCGGCCCTGACTCCACACAAGGTTTTTGGCCCCGGTATCGACGGGAGAGGAATCCCGAGAGGGCCCCTAGCAACTCGCATGGGGACTGGCCTCTCCTGAGGCCACCAGGGCGGGTCCTTGAGGTCCCCGTCGTAACTCGAGAACACCTGCCGCAACTGGAGAAAATCCAGGAAGTTCTCCCTTCCAGGCGAGATGAGGCCTATTTCCGATGAGGCGTCTGGAGACTAATGACACCTAACCTCTGGAACTTCGAAAGGGTCTTTCACACCCTTGCTGCAACTCAAGAAGTTCACCGCCATACCCGTCTCCACTCAAGAGGAAGCACGGTGGTCCCGCCCACATCCAGAGGAGCCCCGTTTCCCCCTCGTAGCTCGAGATGAGGGATCCTTTCCCTGCTTTCAACGGGAAAGAATTCCCGGCGTTCCCATCGCATCTCAAGAGGAGGCACTCTCAACAGGAAAGGCGAGAGGAACTCCATGGTCGTACCACCATTCCAAGAGTCCCCCACATGTCTCAGTCCATTCCAGAGGAACCTCTTTGCACTGCACTGGCTCATCTTTCACGCCAAGGATCGACTCACACCACGGTGGCACGTGGGACAGCCCTGTGGGAAAGCCTAGAGGGAAAGCCTCGAGGGAAAACCACAGATCCTTTGATCCATGCGACGGGAAGCGTGACATTGCTGCTACAGCCTGGAAGGAAAGCGCACGTGCATGCCCCCACTCGAGACGAGGCCTGACTCCCCTGGGGAGACTCCAGAAGTACCCAAAGATCCATGTCAGCCCCTGAGAGGAATCCTCGGTTCCGGCCCTGACTCCACACAAGTTTTTTGGCCCCGGTATCGACGGGAGAGGAATCCCGAGAGGCCCCCTAGCAACTCACATGGGGACTGGCCTCTCCTGAGGCCACCAGGGCGGGTCCCTGAGGTCCCCGTCGTAACTCGAGAACACCTGCCGCAACTCGAGAAAATCCAGGAAGTTCTCCCTTCTAGGCGAGAAGAGGCCTATTTCCGATGAGGCGTCTGGAGACTAATGACACCTAACCTCTGGAACTTCGAAAGGGTATTTCACACCCTTGCTGCAACTCAAGAAGTTCACCGCCATACCCTTCTCCACTCGAGAGGAAGCACGATGGTCCCGCCCACATCCAGAGGAGCCCCGTTTCCCCCTCGTAGCTCGAGATGAGGGATCCATTCCCTGCTTTCAACGGGAAAGAATTCCCGGCGTTCCCGTCGCATCTCGAGAGGAGGCACTCTCAACAGGAAAGGCGAGAGGAACTCCCTGGTCGTACCACCATTCCAAGAGTCCCACAGATGTCTCAGTCCATTCCAGAGGAACCTCTTTGCCCTGCACTGGCTCATCTTTCACGCCGAGGATCGACTCACACCACGGTGGCACGTGGGACAGCCCTGTGGGGAATCCTCGAGGGAAAGCCTCGAGGGAAAATCACAGATCCTTTGATCCACGCGACGGGAAGCGTGACATTGCTGCTAGAGCCTGGAAGGAAAGCGCACGTGCATGCCCCCTCTCGAGACGAGGCCTGACTCCCCTGGGGAGACTCCAGAAGTACCCAAAGATCCATGTCAGCCCCTGAGAGGAATCCTTGGTTCCGGCCCTGACTCCACACATGGTTTTTGGCCCCGGTATCGACGGGAGAGGAATCTCGAGAGGCCCCCTAGCAACTCGCATGGGGACTGGCCTCTCCTGAGGCCACCAGGGCGGGTCCCTGAGGTCCCCGTCGTAACTTCAGAACACCTGCCGCAACTCGAGAAAATCCAGGAAGTTCTCCCTTCCAGGCGAGATGAGGCCTATTTCCGATGAGGCGTCAGGAGACTAATGACACCTAACCTCTGGAACTTCGAAAGGGTCTTTCACACCCTTGCTGCAACTCAAGAAGTTCACCGCCATACCCGTCTCCACTCGAGAGGAAGCACGATGGTCCCGCCCACATCCAGAGGAGCCCCGTTTCCCCCTCGTAGCTCGAGATGAGGGATCCTTTCCCTGCTTTCAACGGGAAAGAATTCCCGGCGTTCCCGTCGCATCTCAAAAGGAGGCACTCTCAGCAGGAAAGGCGAGAGGAACTCCATGGTCGTACCACCATTCCAAGAGTCCCCCAGATGTCTCAGTCCATTCCAGAGGAAGCTCTTTGCCCTGCACTGGCTCATCTTTCACGCCGAGGATCGACTCACACCACGGTGGCACGTGGGACCGCCCTGTGGGAAAGCCTCGAGGGAAAGCCTCGAGGGAAAACCACAGATCCTTTGATCCACGCCACGGAAAGCGTGACATTGCCGCTACAGCCTGGAAGGAAAGCGCACGTGCATGCCCCCACTCGAGACGAGGCCTGACTCCCCTGGGGAGACTCCAGAAGTACCCAAAGATCCATGTCAGCCCCTGAGAGGAATCCTCGGTTCCGGCCCTGACTCCACACAAGGTTTTTGGCGCCGGTATTGACGGGAGAGGAATCCCGAGAGGCCCCCTAACAACTCGCATGGGGACTGGCCTCTCCTGAGGCCACCAGGGCGGGTCCCTTAGGTCCCCGTCGTAACTCGAGAACACCTGCCGCAACTCGAGAAAATCCAGGAAGTTCTCCCTTCCAGGCGAGATGAGGCCTATTTCCGATGAGGCGTCTGTAGACTAATGACACCTAACCTCTGGAACTTCGAAAGGGTCTTTCACACCCTTGCTGCAACTCAAGAAGTTCACCGCCATACCCGTCTCCACTGAAGAGGAAGCACGGTGGTCCCGCCCACATCCAGAGGAGCCGCGTTTCCCCCTCGTAGCTCGAGATGAGGGATCCTTTCCCTGCTTTCAACGGGAAAGAATTCCCGGCGTTCCCGTCGCATCTCAAGAGGAGGCACTCTCAACAGGAAAGGCGAGAGGAACTCCATGGTCGTACCACCATTCCAAGAGTCCCCCAGATGTCTCAGTCCATTCCAGAGGAACCTCTTTGCCCTGCACTGGCTCATCTTTCACGCCGAGGATCGACTCACACCACGGTGGCACGTGGGACAGCCCTGTGGGAAAGCCTCGAGGGAAAGCCTCGAGGGAAAACCACAGATCCTTTGATCCACGCGACGGGAAGCGTGACATTGCTGCTACAGCCTGGAAGGAAAGCGCACGTGCATGCCCCCACTCGAGACGATGCCTGACTCCCCTGGGGAGACTCCAGAAGTACCCAAAGATCCATGTCAGCCCCTGAGAGGAATCCTCGGTTCCGGCCCTGACTCCACACAAGCTTTTTGGCCCCGGTATCGACGGGAGAGGAATCCCGAGAGGGCCCCTAGCAACTCGCATGGGGACTGGCCTCTCCTGAGGCCACCAGGGCGGGTCCTTGAGGTCCCCGTCGTAACTCGAGAACACCTGCCGCAACTCGAGAAAATCCAGGAAGTTCTCCCATCCAGGCGAGATGAGGCCTATTTCCGATGAGGCGTCTGTAGACTAATGACACCTAACCTCTGGAACTTCGAAAGGGTCTTTCACACCCTTGCTGCAACTCAAGAAGTTCACCGCCATACCCGTCTCCACTGAAGAGGAAGCACGGTGGTCCCGCCCACATCCAGAGGAGCCGCGTTTCCCCCTCGTAGCTCGAGATGAGGGATCCTTTCCCTGCTTTCAACGGGAAAGAATTCCCGGCGTTCCCGTCGCATCTCAAGAGGAGGCACTCTCAACAGGAAAGGCGAGAGGAACTCCATGGTCGTACCACCATTCCAAGAGTCCCCCAGATGTCTCAGTCCATTCCAGAGGAACCTCTTTGCCCTGCACTGGCTCATCTTTCACGCCGAGGATCGACTCACACCACGGTGGCACGTGGGACAGCCCTGTGGGAAAGGCTCGAGGGAAAGCCTCGAGGGAAAACCACAGATCCTTTGATCCACGCGACGGGAAGAGTGACATTGCTGCTACAGCCTGGAAGGAAAGCGCACGTGCATGCCCCCACTCGAGACGAGGCCTGACTCCCCTGGGGAGACTCCAGAAGTACCCAAAGATCCATGTCAACCCCTGAGAGGAATCCTCGGTTCCGGCCCTGACTCCACACAAGGTTTTTGGCCCCGGTATCGACGGGAGAGGAATCCCGAGAGGCCCCCTAGCAACTCGCATGGGGACAGGCCGTTCCTGAGGCCACCAGGGCGGGTCCCTGAGGTCCCCGTCGTAACTCGAGAACACCTGCTGCAACTCAAGAAAATCCAGGAAGTTCTCCCTTCCAGGCGAGATGAGGCCTATTTCCGATGAGGCGTCTGGAGACTAATGACACCTAACCTCTGGAACTTCGAAAGGGTCTTTCACACCCTTGCTGCAACTCAAGAAGTTCACCTCCATACCCGTCTCCACTCGAGAGGAAGCACGATGGTCCCGCCCACATCCATAGGAGCCCAGGTTCCCCCTCGTAGCTCGAGATGAGGGATCCTTTCCCTGCTTTCAACGGGAAAGAATTCCCGGCGTTCCCGTCGCATCTCAAGAGGAGGCACTCTCAACAGGAAAGGCGAGAGGAACTCCATGGTCGTACCACCATTCCAAGAGTCCCCCAGATGTCTCAGTCCATTCCAGAGGAAACTCTTTGCCCTGCACTGGCTCATCTTTCACGCCGAGGATCGACTCACACCACGGAGGCACGTGGGACAGCCCTGTGGGAAAGCCTCGAGGGAAAGCCTCGAGGGAAAACCACAGATCCTTTGATCCACGCGACGGGAAGCGTGACATTGCTGCTACAGCCTGGAAGGAAAGCGCACTTGCATGCCCCCATTCGAGACGAGGCCTGACTCCCCTGGGGAGACTCCAGAAGTACCCAAAGATCCATGTCAGCCCCTGAGAGGAATCCTCGGTTCTGGCCCTGACTCCACACAAGGTTTTTGGCCCCGGTATCGACGGGAGAGGAATCGCGAGAGGCCCCCTAGCAACTCGCATGTGGACTGGCCGTTCCTGAGGCCACAAGGGCGGGTCCCTGAGGTCCCCGTCGTAACTCGAGAACACCTGCCGCAACTCGAGAAAATCCAGGAAGTTCTCCCTTCTAGGCGAGATGAGGCCTATTTCCGATGAGGCGTCTGGAGACTAATGACACCTAACCTCTGGAACTTCGAAAGGGTCTTTCACACCCTTGCTGCAACTCAAGAAGTTCACCGCCATACCCGTCTCCACTCAAGAGGAAGCACGGTGGTCCCGCCCACATCCAGAGGAGCCCCGTTTCCCCCTCGTAGCTCGAGATGAGGGATCCTTTCCCTGCTTTCAACGGGAAAGAATTCCCGGCGTTCCCGTCGCATCTCAAGAGGAGGCACTCTCAACAGGAAAGGCGAGAGGAACTCCAAGGTCGTACCACCATTCCAAGCGTCCCCCAGATGTCTCAGTCCATTTAAGAGGAAACTCTTTGCCCTGCACTGGCTCATCTTTCACGCCGAGGATCGACTCACACCACGGTGGCACGTGGGAAAGCCCTGTGGGAAAGCCTCGAGGGAAAGCCTCGAGGGAAAACCACAGATCCTTTGATCTACGCGACGGGAAGCGTGACATTGCTGCTACAGCCTGGAAGGAAAGCGCACGTGCATGCCCCCACTCGAGACGAGGCCTGACTCCCCTTAGGAGACTCCAGAAGTACCCAAAGATCCATGTCAGCCCCTGAGAGGAATCCTCGGTTTCAGCCCTGACTCCACACAAGGTTTTTGGCCCCGGTATCGACGGGAGAGGAATCCCGAGAGGCCCCCTAGCAACTCGCATGGGGACTGGCCGTTCCTGAGGCCACCAGGGCGGGTCCCTGAGGTCCCCGTCGTAACTCGAGAACACCTGCCGCAACTCGAGAAAATCCAAGAAGTTCTCCCTTCCAGGCGAGATGAGGCCTATTTCCGATGAGGCGTCTGGAGACTAATGACACCTAACCTGTGGAACTTCGAAAGGGTCTTTCACACCCTTGCTACAACTCAAGAAGTTCACCGCCATACCCGTCTCCACTCGAGAGGAAGCACGATGGTCCCGCCCACATCCAGAGGAGCCCCGTTTCCCCCTCGTAGCTCGAGATGAGGGATCCTTTCCCTGCTTTCAACGGGAAAGAATTCCCGGCTTTTCCGTTGCATCTCAAGAGGAGGCACTCTCAACAGGTAAGGCGAGAGGAACTCCATGGTCGTACCACCATTCCAAGAGTCCCCCAGATGTCTCAGTCCATTCCAGAGGAACGTCTTTTCCCTGCACTGGCTCATCTTTCACGCCGAGGATCGACTTACACCACGGTGGCACGTGGGACAGCCCTGTGGGAAAGCCTCGAGGGAAAGCCTCGAGGGAAAAGCACAGATCCTTTGATCCACGCGACGGGATGCGTGACATTGCTGCTACAGCCTGGAAGGAAAGCGCACGTGCATGCCCCCACTCGAGATGAGGACTGACTCCCCTGGGGAGACTCCAGAAGTACCCAAAGATCCATGTCAGCCCCTGAGAGGAATCCTCGGTTCCGGCCCTGACTCCACACAAGGTTTTTGGCCCCGGTATCGACGGGAGAGGAATCCCGAGAGGCCCCCTAGCAACTCGCATGGGGTCTGGCCTCTCCTGAGGCCACCAGGGCGGGTCCCTGAGGTCCCCGTCGTAACTGGAGAACACCTGCCGCAACTCGGGAAAATCCAGGACGTTCTCCCTTCCAGGCGAGATGAGGCCTATTTCCGATGAGGCGTCTGGAGACTAATGACACCTAACCTCTGGAACTTCAAAAGGGTCTTTCACACCCTTGCTGCAACTCAAGAAGTTCACCGCCATACCCGTCTCCACTCGATAGGAAGCACGATGGTCCCGCCCACATCCAGAGGAGCCCAGTTTCCCCCTCGTAGCTCGAGATGAGGGATCCTTTCCCTGCTTTCAACGGGAAAGAATTCCCGGCTTTTCCGTCGCATCTCAAGAGGAGGCACTCTCAACAGGTAAGGCGAGAGGAACTCCATGGTCGTACCACCATTCCAAGAGTCCCCCAGATGTCTCAGTCCACTCCAGAGGAACCTCTTTGCCCTGCACTGGCTCATCTTTCACGCCGAGGATGGACTCACACCACGGTGGCACGTGGGACAGCCCTGTGGGAAAGCCTCGAGGGTAAGCCTCGAGGGATAACCACAGATCCTTTGATCCACGCGACGGGAAGCGTGACATTGCTGCTACATCCTGGAAGGAAAGCGCACGTGCATGCCCCCACTCGAGACGAGGCCTGAGTCCCCTGGGGAGACTCCAGAAGTACCCAAAGATCCATGTCAGCCCCTGAGAGGAATCCTCGGTTCCGGCCCTGACTCCACACAAGGTTTTTGGCCCCGGTATCGACGGGAGAGGAATCCCGAGAGGGCCCCTAGCAACTCGCATGGGGACTGGCCTCTCCTGAGGCCACCAGGGCGGGTCCCTGAGGTCCCCGTCGTAACTGGAGAACACCTGCCGCAACTCGAGAAAATCCAGGAAGTTCTCCCTTCCAGGCGAGATGAGGCCTATTTCCGATGAGGCGTCTGGAGACTAATGCCACCTAACCTGTGGAACTTCGAAAGGGTCTTTCACACCCTTGCTGCAACTCAAGAAGTTCACCGCCATACCCGTCTCCACTCGAGAGGAAGCACGATGGTCCCGCCCACATCCAGAGGAGCCCCGTTTCCCCCTCGTAGCTCGAGATGAGGGATCCTTTCCCTGCTTTCAACGGGAAAGAATTCCCGGCTTTTCCGTCGCATCTCAAGAGGAGGCACTCTCAACAGGTAAGGCGAGAGGAACTCCATGGTCGTACCACCATTCCAAGAGTCCCCCAGATGTCTCAGTCCATTCCAGAGGAACGTCTTTGCCCTGCACTGGCTCATCTTTCACGCCGAGGATCGACTTACACCACGGTGGCACGTGGGACAGCCCTGTGGGAAAGCCTCGAGGGAAAGCCTCGAGGGAAAAGCACAGATACTTTGATCCACGCGACGGGATGCGTGACATTGCTGCTACAGCCTGGAAGGAAAGCGCACGTGCATGCCCCCACTCGAGACGAGGCCTGACTCCCCTGGGGAGACTCCAGAAGTACCCAAAGATCCATGTCAGCCCCTGAGAGGAATCCTCGGTTCCGGCCCTGACTCCACACAAGGTTTTTGGCCCCGGTATCGACGGGAGAGGAATCCCGAGAGGCCCCCTAGCAACTCGCATGGGGACTGGCCGTTCCTGAGGCCACCAGGGCGGGTCCCTGAGGTCCCCGTCGTAACTCGAGAACACCTGCCGCAACTCGAGAAAATCCAGGAAGTTCTCCCTTCCAGGCGAGATGAGGCCTATTTCTGATGAGGCGTCTGGAGACTAATGACACCTAACCAGTGGAACTTCGAAAGGGTCTTTCACACCCTTGCTGCAACTCAAGAAGTTCACCGCCATACCCGTCTCCACTCGAGAGGAAGCACGATGGTCCCGCCCACATCCAGAGGAGCCCCGTTTCCCACTCGTAGCTCGAGATGAGGGATCCTTTCCCTGCTTTCAACGGGAAAGAATTCCCGGCTTTTCCGTCGCATCTCAAGAGGAGGCACTCTCAACAGGTAAGGCGAGAGGAACTCCATGGTCGTACCACCATTCCAAGAGTCCCCCAGATGTCTCAGTCCATTCCAGAGGAACCTCTTTGCCCTGCACTGGCTCATCTTTCACGCCGAGGATCGACTCACACCACGGTGGCACGTGGGACTGCCCTGTGGGAAAGCCTCGAGGGAAAGCCTCGAGGGATAACCACAGATCCTTTGATCCACGCGACGGGAAGCGTGACATTGCTGCTACAGCCTGGAAGGAAAGCGCACGTGCATGCCCCCACTCGAGACGAGGCCTGACTCCCCTGGGGAGACTCCAGAAGTACCCAAAGATCCATGTCAGCCCCTGAGAGGAATCCTCGGTTCCGGCCCTGACTCCACACAAGGGTTTTGGCCCTGGTATCGACGGGAGAGGAATCCCGAGAGGCCCCCTAGCAACTCGCATGGGGACTGGCCTCTCCTGAGGCCACCAGGGCGGTCCCTGAGGTCCCCGTCGTAACTCGAGAACACCTGCCGCAACTCGAGAAAATCCAGGAAGTTCTCCCTTCCAGGCGAGATGAGGCCTATTTCCGATGAGGCGTCTGGAGACTAATGCCACCTAACCTCTGGAAATTCGAAAGGGTCTTTAACACCCTTGCTGCAACTCAAGAAGTTCACCGCCATACCCGTCTCCACTCGAGAGGAAGCACGATGGTCCCGCCCACATCCAAAGGAGCCCCGTTTCCCCCGCGTAGCTCGAGATGAGGGATCCTTTCCCTGCTTTCAACGGGAAAGAATTCCCGGCGTTCCCGTCGCATCTCAAGAGGAGGCACTCTCAACAGGAAAGGCGAGAGGAACTCCATGGTCGTACCACCATTCCAAGAGTCCCCCAGATGTCTCAGTCCATTCCAGAGGAACCTCTTTGCCCTGCACTGGCTCATCTTTCACGCCGAGGATCGACTCACACCACGGTGGCACGTGGGACAGCCCTGTGGGAAAGGCTCGAGGGAAAGCCTCGAGGGAAAACCACAGATCCTTTGATCCACGCGACGGGAAGCGTGACATTGCTGCTACAGCCTGGAAGGAAAGCGCACGTGCATGCCCCCACTCGAGACGAGGCCTGACTCCCCTGGGGAGACTCCAGAAGTACCCAAAGATCCATGTCAGCCCCTGAGAGGAATCCTCGGTTCCGGCCCTGACTCCACACAAGGTTTTTGGCCCCGGTATCGACGGGAAAGGAATCCCGAGAGGGAGCCTAGCAACTCGCATGGGGACTGGCCTCTCCTGAGGCCACCAGGGCGGGTCCTTGAGGTCCCCGTCGTAACTCGAGAACACCTGCCGCAACTCGAGAAAATCCAGGAAGTTCTCCCTTCCAGGCGAGATGAGGCCTATTTCCGATGAGGCGTCTGGAGACTAATGACACCTAACCTCTGGAACTTCGAAAGGGTCTTTCACACCCTTGCTGCAACTCAAGAAGTTCACCGCCATACCCGTCTCCACTCGAGAGGAAGCACGGTGGTCCCGCCCACATCCAGAGGAGCCCCGTTTCCCCCTCGTAGCTCGAGATGAGGGATCCTTTCCCTGCTTTCAACGGGAAAGAATTCCCGGCGTTCCCGTCGCATCTCAAGAGGAGGCACTCTCAACAGGAAAGGCGAGAGGAACTCCAAGGTCGTACCACCATTCCAAGAGTCCCCCAGATGTCTCAGTCCATTCCAGAGGAAACTCTTTGCCCTGCACTGGCTCATCTTTCACGCCGAGGATCGACTCACACCACGGTGGCACGTGGGACAGCCCTGTGGGAAAGCCTCGAGGGAAAGCCTCGAGGGAAAACCACAGATCTTTTGATCCACGCGACGGGAAGCGTGACATTGCTGCTACAGCCTGGAAGGAAAGCGCACGTGCATGCCCCCACTCGAGACGAGGCCTGACTCCCCTGGGGAGACTCCAGAAGTACCCAAAGATACATGTCAGCCCCTGAGAGGAATCCTCGGTTCCAGCCCTGACTCCACACAAGGTTTTTGGCCCCGGTATCGACGGGAGAGGAATCCCGAGAGGCCCCCTAGCAACTCGCATGGGGACTGGCCGTTCCTGAGGCCACCAGGGCGGGTCCCTGAGGTCCCCGTCGTAACTCGAGAACACCTGCCGCAACTCGAGAAAATCCAAGAAGTTCTCCCTTCCAGGCGAGATGAGGCCTATTTCCGATGAGGCGTCTGGAGACTAATGACACCTAACCTCTGGAACTTCGAAAGGGTCTTTCACACCCTTGCTGCAACTCAAGAAGTTCACCGCCATACCCGTCTCCACTCGAGAGGAAGCACGGTGGTCCCGCCCACATCCAGAGGAGCCCCGTTTCCCCCTCGTAGCTCGAGATGAGGGATCCTTTCCCTGCTTTCAACGGGAAAGAATTCCCGGCTTTTCCGTCGCATCTCAAGAGGAGGCACTCTCAACAGGTAAGGCGAGAGGAACTCCATGGTCGTACCACCATTCCAAGAGTCCCCCAGATGTCTCAGTCCATTCCAGAGGAACGTCTTTGCCCTGCACTGGCTCATCTTTCACGCCGAGGATCGACTCACACCACGGTGGCACGTGGGACAGCCCTGTGTGAAAGCCTCGAGGGAAAGCCTCGAGGGAAAAGCACAGATCCTTTGATCCACGGGACGGGATGCGTGACATTGCTGCTACAGCCTGGAAGGAAAGCGCACGTGCATGCCCCCACTCGAGATGAGGACTGACTCCCCTGGGGAGACTCCAGAAGTACCGAAAGATCCATGTCAGCCCCTGAGAGGAATCCTCGGTTCCGGCCCTGACTCCACACAAGGTTTTTGGCCCCGGTATCGACGGGAGAGGAATCCCGAGAGGCCCCCTAGCAACTCGCATGGGGACTGGCCTCTCCTGAGGCCACCAGGGCGGGTCCCTGAGGTCCCCGTCGTAACTCGAGAACACCTGCCGCAACTCGAGAAAATCCAGGAAGTTCTCCCTTCCAGGCGAGATGAGGCCTATTTCCGATGAGGCGTCTGGAGACTAATGCCACCTAACCTCTGGAACTTCGAAAGGGTCTTTCACACCCTTGCTGCAACTCAAGAAGTTCACCGCCATACCCGTCTCCACTCGAGAGGAAGCACGATGGTCCCGCCCACATCCAGAGGAGCCCCGTTTCCCCCTCGTAGCTCGAGATGAGGGATCCTTTCCCTGCTTTCAACGGGAAAGAATTCCCGGCTTTTCCGTCGCATCTCAAGAGGAGGCACTCTCAACAGGCAAGGCGAGAGGAACTCCATGGTCGTACCACCATTCCAAGAGTCCCCCAGATGTCTCAGTCCATTCCAGAGGAACGTCTTTGCCCTGCACTGGCTCATCTTTCACGCCGAGGATCGACTCACACCACGGTGACACGTGGGACAGACCTGTGGGAAAGCCTCGAGGGAAAGCCTCGAGAGAAAACCACAGATCCTTTGATCCACGCGATGGGAAGAGTGACATTGCTGCTACAGCCTGGAAGGAAAGTGCACGTGCATGCCCCCACTCGAGACGAGGCCTGACTCCCCTGGGGAGACTCCAGAAGTACCCAAAGATCCATGTCAGCCCCTGAGAGGAATCCTCGGTTACGGCCCTGACTCCACACAAAGTTTTTGGCCCCGGTATCGACGGGAGAGGAATCCCGAGAGGCCCCCTAGCAACTCGCATGGGGACTGGCCGTTCCTGAGGGCACCAGGGCGGGTCCCTGAGGTCCCCGTCGTAACTCGAGAACACCTGCCGCAACTCAAGAAAATCCAGGAAGATCTCCCTTCCAGGCGAGATGAGGCCTATTTCCGATGAGGCGTCTGGAGACTAATGACACCTAACATCTGGAACTTCGAAAGGGTCTTTCACACCCTTGCTGCAACTCAAGAAGTTCACCGCCATACCCGTCTCCACTCGAGAGGAAGCACGATGGTCCCGCCCACATCCAGAGGAGCCCAGTTTCCCCCTCGTAGCTCGAGATGAGGGATCCTTTCTCTGCTTTCAACTGGAAAGAATTCCCGGCGTTCCCGTCGCATCTCAAGAGGAGGCACTCTCAACAGGAAAGGCGAGAGGAACTCCATGGTCGTACCACCATTCCAAGAGTCCCCCAGATGTCTCAGTCCATTCCAGAGGAACCTCTTTGCCCTGCACTGGCTCATCTTTCACGCCGAGGATCGACTCACACCACGGTGGCACGTGGGACAGCCCTGTGGGAAAGCCTCGAGGGAAAGCCTCGAGGGAAAACCACAGATCCTTTGATCCACGCGACGGGAAGCGTGACATTGCTGCTACAGCCTGGAAGGAAAGCGCACGTGCATGCCCCCACTCGAGACGAGGCCTGACTCCCCTGGGGAGACTCCAGAAGTACCCAAAGATCCATGTCAGCCCCTGAGAGGAATCCTCGGTTCCGGCCCTGACTCCACACAAGGTTTTTGGCCCCGGTATCGACGGGAGAGGAATCACGAGAGGCCCCCTAGCAACTCGCATGGGGACTGGCCTCTCCTGAGGCCACCAGGGCGGGTCCATGAGGTCCCCGTCGTAACTCGAGAACACCTGCCGCAACTCGAGAAAATCCAGGAAGTTCTCCCTTCCAGGCGAGATGAGGCCTATTTCCGATGAGGCGTCTGGAGACTAATGCCACCTAACCTCTGGAACTTCGAAAGGGTCTTTCACACCCTTGCTGCAACTCAAGGAGTTCACCGCCATACCCGTCTCCACTCGAGAGGAAGCACGATGGTCCCGCCCACATCCAGAGGAGCCCCGTTTCCCCCTCGTAGCTCAAGATGAGGGATCCTTTCCCTGCTTTCAACGGGAAAGATTTCCCGGCTTTTCCGTCGCATATCAAGAGGAGGCACTGTCTACAGGTAAGGCGAGAGTAACTCCATGGTCGTACCACCATTCCAAGAGTCCCCCAGATGTCTCAGTCCATTCCAGAGGAACGTCTTTGCCCTGCACTGGCTCATCTTTCACGCCGAGGATCGACTCACACCACGGTGGCACGTGGGACAGCCCTGTGGGAAAGCCTCGAGGGAAAGCCTCGAGGGAAAACCACAGATCTTTTGATCCACGCGACGGGAAGCGTGACATTGCTGCTACAGCCTGGAAGGAAAGCGCACGTGCATGCCCCCACTCGAGACGAGGCCTGACTCCCCTGGGGAGACTCCAGAAGTACCCAAAGATCCATGTCAGCCCCTGAGAGGAATCCTCGGTTCCGGCCCTGACTCCACACAAGGTTTTTGGCCCCGGTATCAACGGGAGAGGAATCCCGAGAGGTCCCCTAGCAACTCGCATGGGGACTGGCCGTTCCTGAGGCCACCAGGGCGGGTCCCTGAGGTCCCCGTCGTAACTCGAGAACACCTACCGCAACTCGAGAAAATCCAGGAAGTTCTCCCTTCTAGACGAGATGAGGCCTATTTCCGATGTGGCGTTTGGAGACTAATGACACCTAACCTCTGGAACTTCGAAAGGGTCTTTCACACCCTTGCTGCAACTCAAGAAGTTCACCGCCATACCCGTCTCCACTCGAGAGGAAGCACGATGGTCCCGCCCACATCCAGAGGAGCCCCGTTTCCCCCTCGTAGCTCGAGATGAGGGATCCTTTCCCTGCTTTCAACGGGAAAGATTTCCCGGCGTTCCCGTCGCATCTCTAGAGGAGGCACTCTCAACAGGAAAGGCGAGAGGAACTCCATGGTCGTACCACCATTCCAAGAGTCCCCCAGATGTCTCAGTCCATTCCAGAGGAAGCTCTTTGCCCTGCACTGGCTCATCTTTCACCCCGAGGATCGACTCACACCACGGTGGCACGTGGGACAGCCCTGTGGGAAAGCCTCGAGGGAAAGCCTCGAGGGAAAACCACAGATCCTTTGATCCACGCGACGGGAAGCGTGACATTGCTGCTACAGCCTGGAAGGAAAGCGCACGTGCATGCCCCCACTCGAGACGAGGCCTGACTCCCCTGGGGAGACTCCAGAAGTACCCAAAGATCCATGTCAGCCCCTGAGAGGAATCCTCGGTTCCGGCCCTGACTCCACACAAGGTTTTTGGCCCCGGTATCGACGGGAGAGGAATCCCGAGAGGCCCCCTAGCAACTCGCATGGGGACTGGCCGTTCCTGAGGCCACCAGGGCGGGTCCCTGAGGTCCCCGTCGTAACTCGAGAACACCTGCCGCAACTCGAGAAAATCCAGGAAGTTCTCCCTTCCAGGCGAGATGAGGCCTATTTCCGATGAGGCGTCTGGAGACTAATGACACCTAACCAGTGGAACTTCGAAAGGGTCTTTCACACCCTTGCTGCAACTCAAGTTCACCTCCATACCCGTCTCCACTCGAGAGGAAGCACGATGGTCCCGCCCACATCCAGAGGAGCCCTGTTTCCCACTCGTAGCTCGAGATGAGGGATCCTTTCCCTGCTTTCAACGGGAAAGAATTCCCGGCTTTTCCGTCGCATCTCAAGAGGAGGCACTCTCAACAGGTAAGGCGAGAGGAACTCCATGGTCGTACCACCATTCCAAGAGTCCCCCAGATGTCTCAGTCCATTCCAGAGGAACCTCTTTGCCCTGCACTGGCTCATCTTTCACGCCGAGGATCGACTCACACCACGGTGGCACGTGGGACAGCCCTGTGGGAAAGCCTCGAGGGAAAACCACAGATCCTTTGATCCACGCGACGGGAAGTGTGACATTGCTGCTACATCCTGGAAGGAAAGCGCACGTGCATGCCCCCACTCGAGACGAGGCCTGACTCCCCTGGGGAGACTCCAGAAGTACCCAAAGATCCATGTCAGCCCCTGAGAGGAATCCTCGGTTCCGGCCCTGACTCCACACAAGGTTTTTGGCCCCGGTATCGACGGGAAAGGAATCCCGAGAGGGCCCCTAGCAACTCGCATGGGGACTGGCCTCTCCTGAGGCCACCAGGGCGGGTCCTTGAGGTCCCCGTCGTAACTCGAGAACACCTGCCGCAACTCGAGAAAATCCAGGAAGTTCTCCCTTCCAGGCGAGATGAGGCCTATTTCCGATGAGGCGTCTGGAGACTAATGACACCTAACCTCTGGAACTTCGAAAGGGTCTTTCACACCCTTGCTGCAACTCAAGAAGTTCACCGCCATACCCGTCTCCACTCGAGAGGAAGCACGGTGGTCCCGCCCACATCCAGAGGAGCCCCGTTTCCCCCTCGTAGCTCGAGATGAGGGATCCTTTCCCTGCTTTCAACGGGAAAGAATTCCCGGCGTTCCCGTCGCATCTCAAGAGGAGGCACTCTCAACAGGAAAGGCGAGAGGAACTCCAAGGTCGTACCACCATTCCAAGAGTCCCCCAGATGTCTCAGTCCATTCCAGAGGAAACTCTTTGCCCTGCACTGGCTCATCTTTCACGCCGAGGATCGACTCACACCACGGTGGCACGTGGGACAGCCCTGTGGGAAAGCCTCGAGGGAAAGCCTCGAGGGAAAACCACAGATCTTTTGATCCACGCGACGGGAAGCGTGACATTGCTGCTACAGCCTGGAAGGAAAGCGCACGTGCATGCCCCCACTCGAGACGAGGCCTGACTCCCCTGGGGAGACTCCAGAAGTACCCAAAGATCCATGTCAGCCCCTGAGAGGAATCCTCGGTTCCGGCCCTGACTCCACACAAGGTTTTTGGCCCCGGTATCGACGGGAGAGGAATCCCGAGAGGCCCCCTAGCAACTCGCATGGGGACTGGCCGTTCCTGAGGCCACCAGGGCGGGTCCCTGAGGTCCCCGTCGTAACTCGAGAACACCTGCCGCAACTCGAGAAAATCCAAGAAGTTCTCCCTTCCAGGCGTGATGAGGCCTATTTCCGATGAGGCGTCTGGAGACTAATGACACCTAACCTGTGGAACTTCGAAAGGGTCTTTCACACCCTTGCTGCAACTCAAGAAGTTCACCGCCATACCCGTCTCCACTCGAGAGGAAGCACGATGGTCCCGCCCACATCCAGAGGAGCCCCGTTTCCCCCTCGTAGCTCGAGATGAGGGATCCTTTCTCTGCTTTCAACTGGAAAGAATTCCCGGCGTTCCCGTCGCATCTCAAGAGGAGGCACTCTCAACAGGAAAGGCGAGAGGAACTCCATGGTCGTACCACCATTCCAAGAGTCCCCCAGATGTCTCAGTCCATTCCAGAGGAACCTCTTTGCCCTGCACTGGCTCATCTTTCACGCCGAGGATCGACTCACACCACGGTGGCACGTGGGACAGCCCTGTGGGAAAGCCTCGAGGGAAAGCCTCGAGGGAAAACCACAGATCCTTTGATCCACGCGACGGAAAGCGTGACATTGCTGCTACAGCCTGGAAGGAAAGCGCACGTGCATGCCCCCACTCGAGACGAGGCCTGACTCCCCTGGGGAGACTCCAGAAGTACCCAAAGATCCATGTCAGCCCCTGAGAGGAATCCTCGGTTCCGGCCCTGACTCCACACAAGGTTTTTGGCCCCGGTATCGACGGGAGAGGAATCACGAGAGGCCCCCTAGCAACTCGCATGGGGACTGGCCTCTCCTGAGGCCACCAGGGCGGGTCCATGAGGTCCCCGTCGTAACTCGAGAACACCTGCCGCAACTCGAGAAAATCCAGGAAGTTCTCCCTTCCAGGCGAGATGAGGCCTATTTCCGATGAGGCGTCTGGAGACTAATGCCACCTAACCTCTGGAACTTCGAAAGGGTCTTTCACACCCTTGCTGCAACTCAAGAAGTTCACCGCCATACCCGTCTCCACTCGAGAGGAAGCACGATGGTCCCGCCCACATCCAGAGGAGCCCCGTTTCCCCCTCGTAGCTCAAGATGAGGGATCCTTTCCCTGCTTTCAACGGGAAAGATTTCCCGGCTTTTCCGTCGCATCTCAAGAGGAGGCACTGTCTACAGGTAAGGCGAGAGTAACTCCATGGTCTTACCACCATTCCAAGAGTCCCCCAGATGTCTCAGTCCATTCCAGAGGAACGTCTTTGCCCTGCACTGGCTCATCTTTCACGCCGAGGATCGACTCACATCATGGTGGCACGTGGGACAGCCCTGTGGGAAAGCCTCGAGGGAAAGCCTCGAGGGAAAACCACAGATATTTTGATCCACGCGACGGGAAGCGTGACATTGCTGCTACAGCCTGGAAGGAAAGCGCACGTGCATGCCCCCACTCGAGAGGAGGCCTGACTCCCCTGGGGAGACTCCAGAAGTACCCAAAGATCAGTGTTAGCCCCTGAGAGGAATCCTCGATTCCGGCCCTGATTCCACACAAGATTTTTGGCCCCGGTATCGACGGGAGAGGAATCCCGAGAGGCCCCCTAGCAACTCGCATGGGGACTGGCCTCTCCTGAGGCCACCAGGGCGGGTCCCTGAGGTCCCCGTCCTAACTCGAGAACACCTGCCGCAACTCGAGAAAATCCAGGAAGTTCTCCCTTCCAGGCGAGATGAGGCCTATTTCCGATGAGGCGTCTGGAGACTAATGACATCTAACCTCTGGAACTTCGAAAGGGTCTTTCACACCCTTGCTGCAACTCAAGAAGTTCACCGCAATACCGGTCTCCACTCGAGAGGAAGCACTATGGTCCCGCACACATCCAGAGGAGCCCCGTTTCCCCTCGTAGCTCGAGATGAGGGATCGTTTCCCTGCTTTCAACGGGAAATTTTTCCCGGCGTTCCCGTCCCATCTCAAGAGGAGGCACTCTCAACAGGAAAGGCGAGAGGAACTCCATGGTCGTACCACCATTCCAAGAGTCCCCCAGATGTCTCAGTCCATCCCAGAGGAACCTCTTTGCCCTGCACTGGCTCATCTTTCACGCCGAGGATCGACTCACACCACGGTGGCACGTGGGACAGCCCTGTGGGAAAGCCTCGAGGGAGAGCCTCGAGGGAAAACCACAGATCCTTTGATCTACGCCACGGGAAGCGTGACATTGCTGCTACAGCCTGGAAGGAAAGCGCACGTGCATGCCCCCACTCGAGACGAGGCCTGACTCCCCTGGGGAGACTCCAGAAGTACCCAAAGATCCATGTCAGCCCCTGAGAGGAATCCTCGGTTCCGGCCCTGACTCCAAGGAAGGTTTTTGGCCCCGGTATCGACGGGAGAGGAAACCCGAGAGGCCCCCTAGCAACTCGCATGGGGACTGGCCTCTCCTGAGGCCACCAGGGCGGGTCCCTGAGGTCCCTGTAGTAACTCGAGAACACCTGCCGCAACTCGAGAAAATCCAGGAAGTTCTCCCTTCCAGGCGAGATGAGGCCTATTTCCGATGAGGCGTCTGAAGACTAATGACACCTAACCTCTGGAACGTCGAAAGGGTCTTTCACACCCTTGCTGTAACTCAAGAAGTTCACCGCCATACCCGTTTCCACTCGAGAGGAAGCACGATGGTCCCGCCAACATCCAGAGGAGCCCCGTTTCCCCCTCGTAGCTCGAGATGAGGGATCCTTTCCCTGCTTTCAAAGGGAAAGAATTCCCGGCGTTCCTGTCGCATCTCAAGAGGAGGCACTCTCAACAGGAAAGGCGAGAGGAACTCCATGGTCGTACCACCATTCCAAGAGTCCCCCAGATGTCTCAGTCCATTCCAGAGGAACCCCTTTGCCCTGCACTGGCTCATCTTTCACGCCGAGGATCGACTCACACCACGGTGGCACGTGGGACAGCCCTGGTGAAAGCCTCGAGGGAAAGCCTCGAGGGAAATCCACAGATCCTTTGATCCAGGCGACGGGAAGCGTGACATTGCTGCTACAGCCTGGAAGGAAAGCGCACGTGCATGCCCCCACTCGAGACGAGGCCTGACTCCCCTGGGGAGACTCCAGAAGTACCCAAAGATCCATGTCAGCCCCTGAGAGGAATCCTCGGTTCCGGCCCTGACTCCACACAAGGTTTTTGGCCCCGGTATCGACGGGAGAGGAATCCCGAGAGGCCCCCTAGCAACTCGCATGGGGACTGGCCTCTCCTGAGGCCACCAGGGAGGGTCCCTGAGGTCCCCGTCGTAACTCGAGAACACCTGCCGCAACTCGAGAAAATCCAGGAAGTTCTCCCTTCCAGGCGAGATGAGGCCTATTTCCGATGAGGCGTCTGGAGACTAATGACACCTAACCTCTGGAACTTCGAAAGGGTCTTTCACACCCTTGCTGCCACTCAAGAAGTTCACCGCCATACCCGTCTCCACTCGAGAGGAAGCACGATGGTCCCACCCACATCCAGAGGAGCCCCGTTTCCCCCTCGGAGCTCGAGATGAGGGATCCTTTCCCTGCTTTCAACGGGAAAGAATTCCCGGCGTTCCCGTCGCATCTCAAGAGGAGGCACTCTCAACAGGAAAGGCGAGAGGAACTCCATGGTCGTACCACCATTCCAAGAGTCCCCCAGATGTCTCAGTCCATTCCAGAGGAAGCTCTTTGCCCTGCACTGGCTCATCTTTCACGCCGAGGATCGACTCACACCACGGTGGCACGTGGGACAGCCCTGTGGGAAAGCCTCGAGGGAAAGTCTCGAGGGAAAACCACAGATCCTTTGATCCACGCCACGGGAAGCGTGACATTGCTGCTACAGCCTGGAAGGAAAGCGCACGTGCATGCCCCCACTGGAGACGAGGCCTGACTCCCCTGGGGAGAATCCAGAAGTACCCAAAGATCCATGTCACCCCTGAGAGGAATCCTCGTTTCCGGCCCTGACTCCACACAAGGTTTTTGGCCCCGGTATCGACGGGAGAGGAATCCCGAGAGGTCCCCTAGCAACTCGCATGGGGACTGGCCTCTCCTGAGGCCACCAGGGCGGGTCCCTGAGGTCCCCGTCGTAACTCGAGAACACCGGCCGCAACTCGAGAAAATCCAGGAAGTTCTCCCTTCCAGGCGAGATGAGGCCTATTTCCGATGAGGCGTCAGGAGACTAATGACACCTAACCTCTGGAACTTCGAAAGGGTCTTTCACACCCTTGCTGCAACTCAAGAAGTTCACCGCCATACCCGTCTCCACTCGAGAGGAAGCACGATGGTCCCGCCCACATCCAGAGGAGCCCCGTTTCCCCCTCGTAGCTCGAGATGAGCGATCCTTTCCCTGCTTTCAACGGGAATGAATTCCCGGCTTTCCCGTCGCTTCTCAAGAGGAGGCACTCTCAACAGGAAAGGCGAGAGGAACTCCATGGTCGTACCACCATTCCAAGAGACCCCCAGATGTCTCAGTCCATTCCAGAGGAACCTCTTTGCCCTGCACTGGCTCATCTTTCACGCCGAGGATCGACTCACACCACGGTGGCACGTGGGACAGGCCTGTGGGAAAGCCTCGAGGGAAAGCCTCGAGGGAAAACCACAGATCCTTTGATCCAGGCCACGGGAAGCGTGACATTGCTGCTACAGCCTGCAAGGAAAGCACACGTGCATGCCCCCACTCGAGACGAGGCCTGACTCCCCTGGGGAGACTCCAGAAGTACCCAAAGATCCATGTCAGCCCCTGAGAGGAATCCTCGGTTCCGGCCCTGACTCCACACAAAGTTTTTGGCCCCGGTATCGAAGGGAGAGGAATCCCGAGAGGCCCCCTACCACCTCGCATGGGAACTGGCCTCTCCTGAGGCCATCAGGGCGGGTCCCTGAGGTCCCCGTCGTAACTCGAGAACACCTGCCGCAACTCGAGAAAATCCAGGAAGTTCTCCCTTCCAGGCGAGATGAGGCCTATTTCCGATGAGGCGTCTGGAGACTAATGACACCTAACCTCTGGAGCTTCGAAAGGGTCTTTCACACCCTTGCTGCAACTCAAGAAGTTCACCGCCATACCCGTGTCCACTCGAGAGGAAGCACGATGGTCCCGCCCACATTCAGAGGAGCCCCGTTTCCACCTTGGAGCTCGAGATGAGGGTTCCTTTCCCTGCTTTCAACGGGAAAGAATTCCCCGCGTTCCCGTCGCATCTCAAGAGGAGGCACTCTCAACAGGAAAGGCGAGAGGAACTCCATGGTCGTACCACCCTTCCAAGAGTCCCCCAGATATCTCAGTCCATTCCAGAGGAACCTCTTTGCCCTGCACTGGCTCAACTTTCACGCCGAGGATCGACTCACACCACGGTGGCACGTGGGACAGCCCTGTGGGAAAGCCTCGAGGGAAAGCCTCGAGGGAAAACCACAGATCCTTTGATCCACGCGACGGGAAGCGTGACATTGCTGCTACAGCCTGGAAGGAAAGCGCACGTGCATGCCCCCACTCGAGACGAGGCCTGACTCCCCTGGGGAGACTCCAGAAGTACCCAAAGATCCATGTAACCCCTTGAGAGGAATCCTCGGTTCCGGCCCTGACTCCACACAAGCTTTTTGGCCCCGGTATCGACGGGAGAGGAATCCCGAGAGGCCCCCTAGCAACTCGCATGGGGACTGGCCGTTCCTGAGGCCAACAGGGCGGGTCCCAGAGGTCCCCGTCGTAACTCGAGAACACCTGTCGCAACTGGAGAAAATCCAGGAAGTTCTCCCTTCCAGGCGAGATGAGGCCTATTTCCGATGAGGCGTCTGGAGACTAATGACACCTAACCTCTGGAACTTCGAAAGGGTCTTTCACACCCTTGCTGCAACTCAAGAAGTTCACCGCCATACCCGTCTCCACTCGAGAGGAGGCACGATGGTCCCGCCCACATCCAGAGGAGCCCCGTTTCCCCCTCGTAGCTCGAGATGAGGGATCCTTTCCCTGCTTTCAATGGGAAAGAATTTCCGGCGTTCCCGTCGCATCTCAAGAGGAGGCACTCTCAACAGGAAAGGCGAGAGGAACTCCATGGTCGTACCACCATTCCAAGAGACCCCAGATGTCTCAGTCCATTCCAGAGGAACCTATTTGCCCTGCACTGGCTCATCTTTCACGCCGAGGATCGACTCACACCACGGTGGCACGTGGGACAGCCCTGTGGGAAAGCCTCGAGGGAAAGCCTCGAGAGAAAACCACATATCCTTTGCTCCAGGCCACGGGAAGCGTGACATTGCGGCTACAGCCTGGAAGGAAAGCGCACGTGCATGCCCGCACTCGAGACGAGGCCTGATTCCCCTGGGGAGACTCCAGAAGTACCCAAAGTTCCATGTCAGCCCCTGAGAGGAATCCTCGGTTCCGGCCCTGACTCCACACAAGGTTTTTGGCCCCGGTATCGACGGGAGAGGAATCCCGAGAGGCCCCCTAGCAACTCGCTTGGGGACTGGCCGTTCCTGAGGCCACCAGGGCGTGTCCCTGAGGACCCCGTCGTAACTCGAGAACACCTGCCGCAACTCGAGAAAATCCAGGAAGTTCTCCCTTCCAGGCGAGATGAGGCCTATTTCTGATGAGGTGTCTGGAGACTAATGACACCTAACCTCTGGAACTTCGAAAGGGTCTTTCACACCCTTGCTGCAACTCAAGAAGTTCACAGCCATACCCGTCTCCACTCGAGAGGAAGCACGATGGTCCCGCCCACATCCAGAGGAGCCCCGTTTCCCCCTCGTAGCTCGAGATGAGGGATCCTTTCCTGCTTTCAACGGGAAAGAATTCCCGGCGTTCCCGTCGCATCTCAAGAGGAGGCACTCTCAACAGGAAAGGCGAGAGGAACTCCAGGGTCGTACCACCATTCCAAGAGTCCCCCAGATGTCTCAGTCCATTCCAGAGGAAGCTCTTTGCCCTGCACTGGCTCATCTTTCACGCCGAGGATCGACTCACACCACGGTGGCACGTGGGACAGCCCTGTGGGAAAGCCTCGAGGGAAAGTCTCGAGGGAAAACCACAGATCCTTTGATCCACGCGACGGGAAGCGTGACATTGCTGCTACAGCCTGGAAGGAAAGCGCACGTGCATGCCCCCACTCGAGACGAGGCCTGACTCCCCTGGGGAGAATCCAGAAGTACCCAAAGATCCATGTCAGCCCTGAGAGGAATCCTCGTTTCCGGCCCTGACTCCACACAAGGTTTTTGGCCCCGGTATCGACGGGAGAGGAATCCCGAGAGGCCCCCTAGCAACTCGCATGGGACTGGCCTCTCCTGAGGCCACCAGGGCGGGTCCCTGAGGTCCCCGTCGTAACTCGAGAACACCTGCCGCAACTCGAGAAAATCCAGGAAGTTCTCCCTTCCAGGCTAGATTAGGCCTATTTCCGATGAGGCGTCTGGAGACTAATGACACCTAAGCTCTGGAACTTCGAAAGGGTCCTTCATACCCTTGCTGCAACTCAAGAAGTTCACCACCATACCCTTCTCCACTCGAGAGGAAGCACGATGGTCCCGCCCACATCCAGAGGAGCCCCGTTTCCCCCTCGTAGCTCGAGATGAGGGATCCTTTCCCTGCTTTCAACGGGAAAGAATTCCCGGCGTTCCCGTCGCATCTCAAGAGGAGGCACTCTCAACAGGAAAGGCGAGAGGAACTCCATGGTCGTACCACCATTCCAAGAGTCCCCCAGATGTCTCAGTCCATTCCAGAGGAACCTCTTTGCCCTGCACTGACTCATCTTTCACGCCGAGGATCGACTCACACCATGGTGGCACGTGGGACAGCCCTGTGGGAAAGCCTCGAGGGAAAGCCTCTAGGGAAAACCACAGATCCATTGATCCAAGCCACGGGAAGCGTGACATTGCTGCTACAGCCTGGAAGGAAAGCGCACGTGCATGCCCCCACTCGAGACGAGGCCTGACTCCCCTGGGGAGACTCCAGAAGTACCCAAAGATCCATATCAGCCCCTGAGAGAAATCCGCGGTTCCGGCCCTGACTCTACACAAGGTTTTTGGCCCCGGTATCGACGGGAGAGGAATCCCGAGAGGCCCCCTAGCAACTCGCATGGGAACTGGCCTCTCCTGAGGCCACCAGGGCGGGTCCCTGAGGTCACCGTCGTAACTCGAGAACACCTGCCGCAACTCGAGAAAATCCAGGAAGTTCTCCCTTCCAGGCGAGATGAGGCCTATTTCCGATGAGGCGACTGGAGACTAATGACACCTAACCTCTGGAACTTCGAAAGGGTCTTTCACACCCTTGCTGCAACTCAAGAAGTTCACCGCCATACCCGTCTCCACTCGAGAGGAAGCACGATGGTCCCGCCCACATCCAGAGGAGCCCCGTTTCACCCTCGAAGCTCGAGATGAGGGATCCTTTCACTGCTTTCAACGGGAAAGAATTCCCGGCGTTCCCGTCGCATCTCAAGAGGAGGCACTCTCAACAGGAAAGGCGAGAAGAATTCCGTGGTCGTACCACCATTCCAAGAGTCCCCCAGATGTCTCAGTCCATTCCAGAGGAACCTCTTTGCCCTGCACTGGCTCATCTTTCACGCCGAGGATCGACTCACACCACGGTGGCACGTGGGACAGCCCTGTGGGAAAGCCTCGAGGGAAAGCCTCGAGGGAAAACCGCAGATCCTTTGATCCAGGCGACGAGAAGCGTGACATTGCTGCTACAGCCTGGAAGGAAAGCGCACGTGCATGCCCCCATTCGAGACGAGGCCTGACTCCCCTGGGGAGACTCCAGAAGTACCCAAAGATCCATGTCAGCACCTGAGAGGAATCCTCGGTTCCGGCCCTGAATCCACACAAGGTTTTTGGCCCCGGTATCGACGGGAGAGGAATCCCGAGAGGCCCCCTAGCAACTCGCATGGGGACTGGCCTCTCCTGAGGCCACCAGGGCGGGTCCCTGAGGTCCCCGTCGTAACTCGAGAACACCTGCCGCAACTCGAGAAAATCCAGGAAGTTCTCCCTTCCAAGCGAGATGAGGCCTATTTCCGATGAGGCGTCTGGAGACTAATGACACCTAACCTCTGGAACTTCGAAAGGGTCTTTCACTCCCTTGCTGCAACTCAAGAAGTTCACCGCCATACCCGTCTCCACTCGAGAGGAAGCACGATGGTCCTGCCCACATCCAGAGGAGCCCCGTTTCCCCCTCGTAGCTCGAGATGAGGGATTCTTTCCCTGCTTTCAACGGGAAAGAATTCCCGGCGTTCCCGTCGCATCTCAAGAGGAGGCACTCTCAACAGGAAAGGCGAGAGGAACTCCATGGTCGTACCACCATTCCAAGAGTCCCCCAGATGTCTCAGTCCATTCCAGAGGAACCTCTTTGCCCTGCACTGGCTCATCTTTCACGCCGAGGATCGACTCACACCACGGTGGCACGTGGGACAGCCCTGTGGGAAAGCCTCGAGTGAAAGCCTCGAGGGAAATCCACAGATCCTTTGATCCACGCGACGGGAAGCGTGACATTGCTGCTACAGCCTGGAAGGAAAGCGCACGTGAATGCCCCCACTCGAGACGAGGCCTTACTCCCCTGGGGAGACTCCAGAAGTACCCAAAGATCCATGTCAGCCCCTGAGAGGAATTCTCGGTTCCGGCCCTGACTCCACACAAGGTTTTTGGCCCCGGGATCGACGGGAGAGGAATCCCGAGAGGCCCCCTAGCAACTCGCATGGGGACTGGCCGTTCCTGAGGCCACCAGGGCGTGTCCCTGAGGACCCCGTCGTAACTCGAGAACACCTGCCGCAACTCGAGAAAATCCAGGAAGTTCTCCCTTCCAGGCTAGATTAGGCCTATTTCCGATGAGGCGTCTGGAGACTAATGACACCTAACCTCTGGAACTTCGAAAGGGTCCTTCATACCCTTGCTGCAACTCAAGAAGTTCACCACCATACCCTTCTCCACTCGAGAGGAAGCACGATGGTCCCGCCCACATCCAGAGGAGCCCCGTTTCCCCCTCGTAGCTCGAGATGAGGGATCCTTTCCCTGCTTTCAACGGGAAAGAATTCCCGGCGTTCCCGTCGCATCTCAAGAGGAGGCACTCTCAACAGGAAAGGCGAGAGGAACTCCATGGTCGTACCACCATTCCAAGAGTCCCCCAGATGTCTCAGTCCATTCCAGAGGAACCTCTTTGCCCTGCACTGACTCATCTTTCACGCCGAGGATCGACTCACACCATGGTGGCACGTGGGACAGCCCTGTGGGAAAGCCTCGAGGGAAAGCCTCTAGGGAAAACCACAGATCCATTGATCCAAGCCACGGGAAGCGTGACATTGCTGCTACAGCCTGGAAGGAAAGCGCACGTGCATGCCCCCACTCGAGACGAGGCCTGACTCCCCTGGGGAGACTCCAGAAGTACCCAAAGATCCATATCAGCCCCTGAGAAAAATCCGCGGTTCCGGCCCTGACTCCACACAAGGTTTTTGGCCCCGGTATCGACGGGAGAGGAATCCCGAGAGGCCCCCTAGCAACTCGCATGGGAACTGGCCTCTCCTGAGGCCACCAGGGCGGGTCCCTGAGGTCACCGTCGTAACTCGAGAACACCTGCCGCAACTCGAGAAAATCCAGGAAGTTCTCCCTTCCAGGCGAGATGAGGCCTATTTCCGATGAGGCGACTGGAGACTAATGACACCTAACCTCTGGAACTTCGAAAGGGTCTTTCACACCCTTGCTGCAACTCAAGAAGTTCACCGCCATACCCGTCTCCACTCGAGAGGAAGCACGATGGTCCCGCCCACATCCAGAGGAGCCCCGTTTCACCCTCGAAGCTCGAGATGAGGGATCCTTTCACTGCTTTCAACGGGAAAGAATTCCCGGCGTTCCCGTCGCATCTCAAGAGGAGGCACTCTCAACAGGAAAGGCGAGAAGAATTCCGTGGTCGTACCACCATTCCAAGAGTCCCCCAGATGTCTCAGTCCATTCCAGAGGAACCTCTTTGCCCTGCACTGGCTCATCTTTCACGCCGAGGATCGACTCACACCACGGTGGCACGTGGGACAGCCCTGTGGGAAAGCCTCGATTGAAAGCCTCGAGGGAAATCCACAGATCCTTTGATCCACGCGACGGGAAGCGTGACATTGCTGCTACAGCCTGGAAGGAAAGCGCACGTGAATGCCCCCACTCGAGACGAGGCCTTACTCCCCTGGGGAGACTCCAGAAGTACCCAAAGATCCATGTCAGCCCCTGAGAGGAATTCTCGGTTCCGGCCCTGACTCCACACAAGGTTTTTGGCCCCGGGATCGACGGGAGAGGAATCCCGAGAGGCCCCCTAGCAACTCGCATGGGGACTGGCCGTTCCTGAGGCCACCAGGGCGTGTCCCTGAGGACCCCGTCGTAACTCGAGAACACCTGCCGCAACTCGAGAAAATCCAGGAAGTTCTCCCTTCCAGGCTAGATTAGGCCTATTTCCGATGAGGCGTCTGGAGACTAATGACACCTAACCTCTGGAACTTCGAAAGGGTCCTTCATACCCTTGCTGCAACTCAAGAAGTTCACCACCATACCCTTCTCCACTCGAGAGGAAGCACGATGGTCCCGCCCACATCCAGAGGAGCCCCGTTTCCCCCTCGTAGCTCGAGATGAGGGATCCTTTCCCTGCTTTCAACGGGAAAGAATTCCCGGCGTTCCCGTCGCATCTCAAGAGGAGGCACTCTCAACAGGAAAGGCGAGAGGAACTCCATGGTCGTACCACCATTCCAAGAGTCCCCCAGATGTCTCAGTCCATTCCAGAGGAACCTCTTTGCCCTGCACTGACTCATCTTTCACGCCGAGGATCGACTCACACCATGGTGGCACGTGGGACAGCCCTGTGGGAAAGCCTCGAGGGAAAGCCTCTAGGGAAAACCACAGATCCATTGATCCAAGCCACGGGAAGCGTGACATTGCTGCTACAGCCTGGAAGGAAAGCGCACGTGCATGCCCCCACTCGAGACGAGGCCTGACTCCCCTGGGGAGACTCCAGAAGTACCCAAAGATCCATATCAGCCCCTGAGAGAAATCCGCGGTTCCGGCCCTGACTCCACACAAGGTTTTTGGCCCCGGGATCGACCGGAGAGGAATCCCGAGAGGCCCCCTAGCAACTCGCATGGGAACTGGCCTCTCCTGAGGCCACCAGGGCGGGTCCCTGAGGTCACCGTCGTAACTCGAGAACACCTGCCGCAACTCGAGAAAATCCAGGAAGTTCTCCCTTCCAGGCGAGATGAGGCCTATTTCCGATGAGGCGACTGGAGACTAATGACACCTAACCTCTGGAACTTCGAAAGGGTCTTTCACACCCTTGCTGCAACTCAAGAAGTTCACCGCCATACCCGTCTCCACTCGAGAGGAAGCACGATGGTCCCGCCCACATCCAGAGGAGCCCCGTTTCACCCTCGAAGCTCGAGATGAGGGATCCTTTCACTGCTTTCAACGGGAAAGAATTCCCGGCGTTCCCGTCGCATCTCAAGAGGAGGCACTCTCAACAGGAAAGGCGAGAAGAATTCCGTGGTCGTACCACCATTCCAAGAGTCCCCCAGATGTCTCAGTCCATTCCAGAGGAACCTCTTTGCCCTGCACTGGCTCATCTTTCACGCCGAGGATCGACTCACACCACGGTGGCACGTGGGACAGCCCTGTGGGAAAGCCTCGAGGGAAAGCCTCGAGGGAAAACCGCAGATCCTTTGATCCAGGCGACGAGAAGCGTGACATTGCTGCTACAGCCTGGAAGGAAAGCGCACGTGCATGCCCCCACTCGAGACGAGGCCTGACTCCCCTGGGGAGACTCCAGAAGTACCCAAAGATCCGTGTTAGCCCCTGAGAGGAATCCTCGGTTCCGGCCCTGACTCCACACAAGGTTTTTGGCCCCGGTATCGACGGGAGAGGAATCCCGAGAGGCCCCCTAGCAACTCGCATGGGGACTGGCCTCTCCTGAGGCCACCAGGGCGGGTCCCTGAGGTCCCCGTCGTAACTCGAGAACACCTGCCGCAACTCGAGAAAATCCAGGAAGTTCTCCCTTCCAGGCGAGATGAGGCCTATTTCCGATGAGGCGTCTGGAGACTAATGACACCTAACCTCTGGAGCTTCGAAAGGGTCTTTCACACCCTTGCTGCAACTCAAGAAGTTCACCGCCATACCCGTCTCCACTCGAGAGGAAGCACGATGGTCCCGCCCACATCCAGAGGAGCCCCGTTTCCCCCTCGTAGCTCGAGATGAGGGATCCTTTCCCTGCTTTCAACGGGAAAGAATTCCCGGCGTTCCCGTCGCATCTCAAGAGGAGGCACTCTCAACAGGAAAGGCGAGAGGAACTCCATGGTCGTACCACCATTCCAAGAGTCCCCCAGATGTCTCAGTCCATTCCAGAGGAACCTCTTTGCCCTGCACTGGCTCATCTTTCACGCCGAGGATCGACTCACACCACGGTGGCACGTGGGACAGCCCTGTGGGAAAGCCTCGAGGGAAAGCCTCGAGGGAAAACCACAGATCCATTGATCCAAGCCACGGGAAGCGTGACATTGCTGCTACAGCCTGGAAGGAAAGCGCACGTGCATGCCCCCACTCGAGACGAGGCCTGACTCCCCTGGGGAGACTCCAGAAGTACCCAAAGATCCATATCAGCCCCTGAGAGAAATCCGCGGTTCCGGCCCTGACTCCACACAAGGTTTTTGACCCCGGTATCGACGGGAGAGTAATCCCGAGAGGCCCCCTAGCAACTCGCATGGGGACTGGCCTCTCCTTCGGCCACCAGGGCGGGTCCCTGAGGTCCCCGTCGTAACTTGAGAACACCTGCCGCAACTCGAGAAAATCCAGGAAGTTCTCCCTTCCAGGCGAGATGAGGCCTATTTCCGATGAGGCGTCTGGAGACTAATGACACCTAACCTCTGGAACTTCGAAAGGGTCTTTCACACCCTTGCTGCAACTCAAGAAGTTCACCGCCATACCCGTCTCCACTCGAGAGGAAGCACGATGGTCCCGCCCACATCCAGAGGAGCCCCGTTTCCCCCTCGCAGCTCGAGATGAGGGATCCTTTCCCTGCTTTCAACGGGAAAGAATTCCCGGCGTTCCCGTCGCATCTCAAGAGGAGGCACTCTCAACAGGAAAGGCGAGAGGAACTCCATGGTCGTACCACCATTCCAAGAGTCCCCCAGATATCTCAGTCCATTCCAGAGGAACCTCTTTGCCCTGCACTGACTCATCTTTCACGCCGAGGATCGACTCACACCATGGTGGCACGTGGGACAGCCCTGTGGGAAAGCCTCGAGGGAAAGCCTCTAGGGAAAACCACAGATCCATTGATCCAAGCCACGGGAAGCGTGACATTGCTGCTACAGCCTGGAAGGAAAGCGCACGTGCATGCCCCCACTCGAGACGAGGCCTGACTCCCCTGGGGAGACTCCAGAAGTACCCAAAGATCCATATCAGCCCCTGAGAGAAATCCGCGGTTCCGGCCCTGACTCCACACAAGGTTTTTGGCCCCGGTATCGACGGGAGAGGAATCCCGAGAGGCCCCCTAGCAACTCGCATGGGAACTGGCCTCTCCTGAGGCCACCAGGGCGGGTCCCTGAGGTCACCGTCGTAACTCGAGAACACCTGCCGCAACTCGAGAAAATCCAGGAAGTTCTCCCTTCCAGGCGAGATGAGGCCTATTTCCGATGAGGCGTCTGGAGACTAATGCCACCTAACCTCTGGAACTTCGAAAGGGTCTTTCACACCCTTGCTGCAACTCAAGAAGTTCACCGCCATACCCGTCTCCACTCGAGAGGAAGCACGATGGTCCCGCCCACATCCAGAGGAGCCCCGTTTCCCCCTCGTAGCTCAAGATGAGGGATCCTTTCCCTGCTTTCAACGGGAAAGATTTCCCGGCTTTTCCGTCGCATCTCAAGAGGAGGCACTGTCTACAGGTAAGGCGAGAGTAACTCCATGGTCGTACCACCATTCCAAGAGTCCCCCAGATGTCTCAGTCCATTCCAGAGGAACGTCTTTGCCCTGCACTGGCTCATCTTTCACGCCGAGGATCGACTCACACCACGGTGGCACGTGGGACAGCCCTGTGGGAAAGCCTCGAGGGAAAGCCTCGAGGGAAAACCACAGATCTTTTGATCCACGCGACGGGAAGCGTGACATTGCTGCTACAGCCTGGAAGGAAAGCGCACGTGCATGCCCCCACTCGAGACGAGGCCTGACTCCCCTGGGGAGACTCCAGAAGTACCCAAAGATCCATGTCAGCCCCTGAGAGGAATCCTCGGTTCCGGCCCTGACTCCACACAAGGTTTTTGGCCCCGGTATCGACGGGAGAGGAATCCCGAGAGGTCCCCTAGCAACTCGCATGGGGACTGGCCGTTCCTGAGGCCACCAGGGCGGGTCCCTGAGGTCCCCGTCGTAACTCGAGAACACCTACCGCAACTCGAGAAAATTCAGGAAGTTCTCCCTTCCAGGCGAGATGAGGCCTATTTCCGATGTGGCGTTTGGAGACTAATGACACCTAACCTCTGGAACTTCGAAAGGGTCTTTCACACCCTTGCTGCAACTCAAGAAGTTCACCGCCATACCCGTCTCCACTCGAGAGGAAGCACGATGGTCCCGCCCACATCCAGAGGAGCCCCGTTTCCCCCTCGTAGCTCGAGATGAGGGATCCTTTCCCTGCTTTCAACGGGAAAGAATTCCCGGCTTTTCCGTCGCATCTCAAGAGGAGGCACTCTCAACAGGCAAGGCGAGAGGAACTCCATGGTCGTACCACCATTCCAAGAGTCCCCCAGATGTCTCAGTCCATTCCAGAGGAACGTCTTTGCCCTGCACTGGCTCATCTTTCACGCCGAGGATCGACTCACACCACGGTGACACGTGGGACAGCCCTGTGGGAAAGCCTCGAGGGAAAGCCTCGAGGGAAAACCACAGATCCTTTGATCCACGCGATGGGAAGCGTGACATTGCTGCTACAGCCTGGAAGGAAAGTGCACGTGCATGCCCCCACTCGAGACGAGGCCTGACTCCCCTGGGGAGACTCCAGAAGTACCCAAAGATCCATGTCAGCCCCTGAGAGGAATCCTCGGTTACGGCCCTGACTCCACACAAGGTTTTTGGCCCCGGTATCGACGGGAGAGGAATCCCGAGAGGCCCCCTAGCAACTCGCATGGGAACTGGCCTCTCCTGAGGCCACCAGGGCGGGTCCCTGAGGTCACCGTCGTAACTCGAGAACACCTGCCGCAACTCGAGAAAATCCAGGAAGTTCTCCCTTCCAGGCGAGATGAGGCCTATTTCCGATGAGGCGACTGGAGACTAATGACACCTAACCTCTGGAACTTCGAAAGGGTCTTTCACACCCTTGCTGCAACTCAAGAAGTTCACCGCCATACCCGTCTCCACTCGAGAGGAAGCACGATGGTCCCGCCCACATCCAGAGGAGCCCCGTTTCACCCTCGAAGCTCGAGATGAGGGATCCTTTCACTGCTTTCAACGGGAAAGAATTCCCGGCGTTCCCGTCGCATCTCAAGAGGAGGCACTCTCAACAGGAAAGGCGAGAAGAATTCCGTGGTCGTACCACCATTCCAAGAGTCCCCCAGATGTCTCAGTCCATTCCAGAGGAACCTCTTTGCCCTGCACTGGCTCATCTTTCACGCCGAGGATCGACTCACACCACGGTGGCACGTGGGACAGCCCTGTGGGAAAGCCTCGAGGGAAAGCCTCGAGGGAAAACCGCAGATCCTTTGATCCAGGCGACGAGAAGCGTGACATTGCTGCTACAGCCTGGAAGGAAAGCGCACGTGCATGCCCCCACTCGAGACGAGGCCTGACTCCCCTGGGGAGACTCCAGAAGTACCCAAAGATCCGTGTTAGCCCCTGAGAGGAATCCTCGGTTCCGGCCCTGACTCCACACAAGGTTTTTGGCCCCGGTATCGACGGGAGAGGAATCCCGAGAGGCCCCCTAGCAACTCGCATGGGGACTGGCCTCTCCTGAGGCCACCAGGGCGGGTCCCTGAGGTCCCCGTCGTAACTCGAGAACACCTGCCGCAACTCGAGAAAATCCAGGAAGTTCTCCCTTCCAGGCGAGATGAGGCCTATTTCCGATGAGGCGTCTGGAGACTAATGACACCTAACCTCTGGAGCTTCGAAAGGGTCTTTCACACCCTTGCTGCAACTCAAGAAGTTCACCGCCATACCCGTCTCCACTCGAGAGGAAGCACGATGGTCCCGCCCACATCCAGAGGAGCCCCGTTTCCCCCTCGTAGCTCGAGATGAGGGATCCTTTCCCTGCTTTCAACGGGAAAGAATTCCCGGCGTTCCCGTCGCATCTCAAGAGGAGGCACTCTCAACAGGAAAGGCGAGAGGAACTCCATGGTCGTACCAACATTCCAAGAGTCCCCCAGATGTCTCAGTCCATTCCAGAGGAACCTCTTTGCCCTGCACTGGCTCATCTTTCACGCCGAGGATCGACTCACACCACGGTGGCACGTGGGACAGCCCTGTGGGAAAGCCTCGAGGGAAAGCCTCGAGGGAAAACCACAGATCCTTTGATCCACGCCACGGGAAGCGTGACATTGCTGCTACAGCCTGGAAGGAAAGCGCACGTGCATGCCCCGACTCGAGACGAGGCCTGACTCCCCTGGGGAGACTCCAGAAGTACCCAAAGATCCATGTCAGCCCCTGAGAGGAATCCTCGGTTCCGGCCCTGAATCCACACAAGGTTTTTGGCCCCGGTATCGACGGGAGAGGAATCCCGAGAGGCCCCCTAGCAACTCGCATGGGGACTGGCCTCTCCTGAGGCCACCAGGGCGGGTCCCTGAGGTCCCCGTCGTAACTCGAGAACACCTGCCGCAACTCGAGAAAATACAGGAAGTTCTCCCTTCCAGGCGAGATGAGGCCTATTTCCGATGAGGCGTCTGGAGACTAATGACACCTAACCTCTGGAGCTTCGAAAGGGTCTTTCACACCCTTGCTGCAACTCAAGAAGTTCACCGCCATACCCGTGTCCACTCGAGAGGAAGCACGATGGTCCCGCCCACATCCAGAGGAGCCCCGTTTCCCCCTCGTAGCTCGAGATGAGGGATCCTTTCCCTGCTTTCAACGGGAAAGAATTCCCGGCGTTCCCGTCGCATCTCAAGAGGAGGCACTCTCAACAGAAAAGGCGAGAGGAACTCCATGGTCGTACCACCATTCCAAGAGTCCCCCAGATGTCTCAGTCCATTCCAGAGGAACCTCTATGCCCTGAACTGGCTCATCTTTCACGCCGAGGATCGACTCACACCACGGTGGCACGTGGGACAGCCCTGTGGGAAAGCCTCGAGGGAAAGCCTCGAGGGAAAACCACAGATCCTTTGATCCACGCCACGGGAAGCGTGACATTGCTGCTACAGCCTGGAAGGAAAGCGCACGTGCATGCCCCCACTCGAGACGAGGCCTGACTCCCCTGGGGAGACTCCAGAAGTACCCAAAGATCCATATCAGCCCCTGAGAGGAATCCTCGGTTCCGGCCCTGACTTCACACAAGGTTTTTGGCCCCGGTATCGACGGGAGAGGAATCCCGAGAGGCCACGTAGCACCTCGCATGGGGACTGGCCTCTCCTGAGGCCACCAGAGCGGGTCCCTGAGGTCCCCGTCGTAACTCGAGAACACCTGCCGCAACTCGAGAAAATCCAGGAAGTTCTCCCTTCCAGGCGAGATGAGGCCTATTTCCGATGAGGCGTCTGGAGACTAATGACACCTAACCTCTGGAACTTCGAAAGGGTCTTTCACACCCTTGCTGCAACTCAAGAAGTTCACCGCCATACCCGTCTCCACTCGAGAGGAAGCACGATGGTCCCGTCCACATCCAGAGGAGCCCCGTTTCCCCCTCGTAGCTCGAGATGAGGGATTCTTTCCCTGCTTTCAACGGGAAAGAATTCCCGATGTTCCCGTCGCATCTCAAGAGGAGGCACTCTCAACAGGAAAGGCGAGAGGAACTCCATGGTCGTACCACCATTCCAAGAGTCCCCCAGATGTCTCAGTCCATTCCAGAGGAACCTCTTTGCCCTGCACTGGCTCATCTTTCACGCCGAGGATCGACTCACACCACGGTGGCACGTGGGACAGCCCTGTGGGAAAGCCTCGAGGGAAAGCCTCGAGGGAAAACCACAGATCCTTTGATCCAGGCCACGGGAAGCGTGACATTGCTGCTACAGCCTGGAAGGAAAGCGCACGTGCATGCCCCCACTCGAGACGAGGCCTGACTCCCCTGGGGAGACTCCAGAAGTACCCAAAGATCCATGTCAGCCCCTGAGAGGAATCCTCGGTTCCGGCCCTGACTCCACACAAGGTTTTTGGCCCCGGTATCGACGGGAGAGGAATCCCGAGAGGCCCCCTACCACCTCGCATGGGGACTGGCCTCTCCTGAGGCCACCAGGGCGGGTCCCTGAGGTCACCGTCGTAACTCGAGAACACCTGCCGCAACTCGAGAAAATCCAGGAAGTTCTCCCTTCCAGGCGAGATGAGGCCTATTTCCGATGAGGCGTCTGGAGACTAATGACACCTAACCTCTGGAGCGTCGAAAGGGTCTTTCACACCCTTGCTGCAACTCAAGAAGTTCACCGCCATACCCGTCTCCACTCGAGAGGAAGCACGATGGTCCCGCCCACATCCAGAGGAGCCCCGTTTCCCCCTCGTAGATCGAGATGAGGGATCCTTTCCCTGCTTTCAACGGGAAAGAATTCCCCGCATTCCCGTCGCATCTCAAGAGGAGGCACTCTCAACAGGAAAGGCGAGAGGAACTCCATGGTCGTACCACCATTCCAAGAGTCCCCCAGATGTCTCAGTCCATTCCAGAGGAATCTCTTTGCCCTGCACTGGCTCATCTTTCACGCCGAGGATCGACTCACACCATGGTGGCACGTGGGACAGCCCTGTGGGAAAGCCTCGAGGGAAAGCCTCGAGGGAAGACCACAGATCCTTTGATCCACGCGACGGGAAGTGTGACATTGCTGCTACAGCCTAGAAGGAAAGCGCACGTGCATGCCCCCACTCGAGACGAGGCCTGACTCCCCTGGGGAGATTCCAGAAGTACCCAAAGATCCATGTCTGCCCCTGAGAGGAATCCTCGGTTCCCGCCCTGACTCCACACAAGGTTTTTGGCCCCGGTATCGACGGGAGAGGAAACCCGAGAGGCCCCCTAGCAACTCGCATGGGGACTGGCCTCTCCTGAGGCCACCAGGGCGGGTCCTTGAGGTCCCGGTCGTAACTCGAGAACACTTGCCGCAACTCGAGAAAATCCAGGAAGTTCTCCCTTCCAGGCGAGATGAGGCCTATTTCCGATGAGGCGTCTGGAGAGTAATGACACCTAACCTCTGGAACTTCGAAAGGGTCTTTCACACCCTTGCTGCCACTCAAGAAGTTCACCGCCATACCCGTCTCCACTCGAGAGGAAGCACGATGGTCCCACCCACATCCAGAGGAGCCCCGTTTCCTCCTCGTAGCTCGAGATGAGGGATCCTTTCCCTGCTTTCAACGGGAAAGAATTCCCGGCGTTCCCGTCGCATCTCAAGAGGAGGCACTCTCAACAGGAAAGGCGAGAGGAACTCCATGGTCGTACCACCATTCCAAGAGTCCCCCAGAAGTCTCAGTCCATTCCAGAGGAACCTCTTTGCCCTGCACTGGCTCATCTTTCACGCCGAGGATCGACTCACACCACGGTGGCACGTGGGACAGCCCTGTGGGAAAGCCTCGAGGGAAAGCCTCGAGGGAAAACCACAGATCCTTTGATCCAGGCCACGGGAAGCGTGACATTGCTGCTACAGCCTGGAAGGAAAGCGCACGTGCATGCCCCCACTCGTGACGAGGCCTGACTCCCCTGGGGAGACTCCAGAAGTACCCAAAGATCTATGTCAGCCCCTGAGAGGAATCCTCGGTTCCGGCCCTGACTCCACACAAGGTTTTTGGCTCCGGTATCGACGGGAGAGGAATCCCGAGAGGCCCCCTACCACCTCGCATGGGAACTGGCCTCTCCTGAGGCCATCAGGGCGGGTCCCTGAGGTCCCCGTCGTAACTCGAGAACACCTGCCGCAACTCGAGAAAATCCAGGAAGTTCTCCCTTCCAGGCGAGATGAGGCCTATTTCCGATGAGGCGTCTGGAGACTAATGACACCTAACCTCTGGAGCTTCGAAAGGGTCTTTCACACCCTTGCTGCAACTCAAGAAGTTCACCGCCATACCCGTGTCCACTCGAGAGGAAGCACGATGGTCCCGCCCACATTCAGAGGAGCCCCGTTTCCACCTTGGAGCTCGAGATGAGGGATCCTTTCCCTGCTTTCAACGGGAAAGAATTCCCCGCGTTCCCGTCGCATCTCAAGAGGAGGCACTCTCAACAGGAAAGGCGAGAGGAACTCCATGGTCGTACCACCCTTCCAAGAGTCCCCCAGATATCTCAGTCCATTCCAGAGGAACCTCTTTGCCCTGCACTGGCTCAACTTTCACGCCGAGGATCGACTCACACCACGGTGGCACGTGGGACAGCCCTGTGGGAAAGCCTCGAGGGAAAGCCTCGAGGGAAAACCACAGATCCTTTGATCCACGCGACGGGAAGCGTGACATTGCTGCTACAGCCTGGAAGGAAAGCGCACGTGCATGCCCCCACTCGAGACGAGGCCTGACTCCCCTGGGGAGACTCCAGAAGTACCCAAAGATCCATGTAACCCCTTGAGAGGAATCCTCGGTTCCGGCCCTGACTCCACACAAGCTTTTTGGCCCCGGTATCGACGGGAGAGGAATCCCGAGAGGCCCCCTAGCAACTCGCATGGGGACTGGCCGTTCCTGAGGCCAACAGGGCGGGTCCCTGAGGTCCCCGTCGTAACTCGAGAACACCTGTCGCAACTCGAGAAAATCCAGGAAGTTCTCCCTTCCAGGCGAGATGAGGCCTATTTCCGATGAGGCGTCTGGAGACTAATGACACCTAACCTCTGGAACTTCGAAAGGGTCTTTCACACCCTTGCTGCAACTCAAGAAGTTCACCGCCATACCCGTCTCCACTCGAGAGGAGGCACGATGGTCCCGCCCACATCCAGAGGAGCCCCGTTTCCCCCTCGTAGCTCGAGATGAGGGATCCTTTCCCTGCTTTCAATGGGAAAGAATTTCCGGCGTTCCCGTCGCATCTCAAGAGGAGGCACTCTCAACAGGAAAGGCGAGAGGAACTCCATGGTCGTACCACCATTCCAAGAGTCCCCCAGATGTCTCAGTCCATTCCAGAGGAACCTATTTGCCCTGCACTGGCTCATCTTTCACGCCGAGGATCGACTCACACCACGGTGGCACGTGGGACAGCCCTGTGGGAAAGCCTCGAGGGAAAGCCTCGAGAGAAAACCACATATCCTTTGCTCCAGGCCACGGGAAGCGTGACATTGCGGCTACAGCCTGGAAGAAAAGCGCACGTGCATGCCCGCACTCGAGACGAGGCCTGATTCCCCTGGGGAGACTCCAGAAGTACCCAAAGTTCCATGTCAGCCCCTGAGAGGAATCCTCGGTTCCGGCCCTGACTCCACACAAGGTTTTTGGCCCCGGTATCGACGGGAGAGGAATCCCGAGAGGCCCCCTAGCAACTCGCTTGGGGACTGGCCGTTCCTGAGGCCACCAGGGCGTGTCCCTGAGGACCCCGTCGTAACTCGAGAACACCTGCCGCAACTCGAGAAAATCCAGGAAGTTCTCCCTTCCAGGCGAGATGAGGCCTATTTCTGAAGAGGTGTCTGGAGACTAATGACACCTAACCTCTGGAACTTCGAAAGGGTCTTTCACACCCTTGCTGCAACTCAAGAAGTTCACAGCCATACCCGTCTCCACTCGAGAGGAAGCACGATGGTCCCGCCCACATCCAGAGGAGCCCCGTTTCCCCCTCGTAGCTCGAGATGAGGGATCCTTTCCTGCTTTCAACGGGAAAGAATTCCCGGCGTTCCCGTCGCATCTCAAGAGGAGGCACTCTCAACAGGAAAGGCGAGAGGAACTCCATGGTCGTACCACCATTCCAAGAGTCCCCCAGATGTCTCAGTCCATTCCAGAGGAAGCTCTTTGCCCTGCACTGGCTCATCTTTCACGCCGAGGATCGACTCACACCACGGTGGCACGTGGGACAGCCCTGTGGGAAAGCCTCGAGGGAAAGTCTCGAGGGAAAACCACAGATCCTTTGATCCACGCGACGGGAAGCGTGACATTGCTGCTACAGCCTGGAAGGAAAGCGCACGTGCATGCCCCAACTCGAGACGAGGCCTGACTCCCCTGGGGAGAATCCAGAAGTACCCAAAGATCCATGTCAGCCCTGAGAGGAATCCTCGTTTCCGGCCCTGACTCCACACAAGGTTTTTGGCCCCGGTATCGACGGGAGAAGAATCCCGAGAGGCCCCCTAGCAACTCGCATGGGACTGGCCTCTCCTGAGGCCACCAGGGCGGGTCCCTGAGGTCCCCGTCGTAACTCGAGAACACCTGCCGCAACTCGAGAAAATCCAGGAAGTTCTCCCTTCCAGGCTAGATTAGGCCTATTTCCGATGAGGCGTCTGGAGACTAATGACACCTAACCTCTGGAACTTCGAAAGGGTCCTTCATACCCTTGCTGCAACTCAAGAAGTTCACCACCATACCCTTCTCCACTCGAGAGGAAGCACGATGGTCCCGCCCACATCCAGAGGAGCCCCGTTTCCCCCTCGTAGCTCGAGATGAGGGATCCTTTCCCTGCTTACAACGGGAAAGAATTCCCGGCGTTCCCGTCGCATCGCAAGAGGAGGCATTCTCAACAGGAAAGGCGAGAGGAACTCCAATGTCGTACCACCCTTCCAAGAGTCCCCCAGATATCTCAGTCCATTCCAGAGGAACCTCTTTGCCCTGCACTGGCTCAACTTTGATGCCGAGGATCGACTCACACCACGGTGGCACGTGGGACAGCCCTGTGGGAAAGCCTCGAGGGAAAGCCTCTAGGGAAAACCACAGATCCATTGATCCAAGCCACGGGAAGCGTGACATTGCTGCTACAGCCTGGAAGGAAAGCGCACGTGCATGCCCCCACTCGAGACGAGGCCTGACTCCCCTGGGGAGACTCCAGAAGTACCCAAAGATCCATATCAGCCCCTGAGAGAAATCCGCGGTTCCGGCCCTGACTCCACACAAGGATTTTGACCCCGGTATCGACGGGAGAGTAATCCCGAGAGGCCCCCTAGCAACTCGCATGGGGACTGGCCTCTCCTTCGGCCACCAGGGCGGGTCCCTGAGGTCCCCGTCGTAACTTGAGAACACCTGCCGCAACTCGAGAAAATCCAGGAAGTTCTCCCTTCCAGGCGAGATGAGGCCTATTTCCGATGAGGCGTCTGGAGACTAATGACACCTAACCTCTGGAACTTCGAAAGGGTCTTTCACACCCTTGCTGCAACTCAAGAAGTTCACCGCCATACCCGTCTCCACTCGAGAGGAAGCACGATGGTCCCGCCCACATCCAGAGGAGCCCCGTTTCCCCCTCGCAGCTCGAGATGAGGGATCCTTTCCCTGCTTTCAACGGGAAAGAATTCCCGGCGTTCCCGTCGCATCTCAAGAGGAGGCACTCTCAACAGGAAAGGCGAGAGGAACTCCATGGTCGTACCACCATTCCAAGAGTCCCCCAGATATCTCAGTCCATTCCAGAGGAACCTCTTTGCCCTGCACTGACTCATCTTTCACGCCGAGGATCGACTCACACCATGGTGGCACGTGGGACAGCCCTGTGGGAAAGCCTCGAGGGAAAGCCTCTAGGGAAAACCACAGATCCATTGATCCAAGCCACGGGAAGCGTGACATTGCTGCTACAGCCTGGAAGGAAAGCGCACGTGCATGCCCCCACTCGAGACGAGGCCTGACTCCCCTGGGGAGACTCCAGAAGTACCCAAAGATCCATATCAGCCCCTGAGAGAAATCCGCGGTTCCGGCCCTGACTCCACACAAGGTTTTTGGCCCCGGTATCGACGGGAGAGGAATCCCGAGAGGCCCCCTAGCAACTCGCATGGGAACTGGCCTCTCCTGAGGCCACCAGGGCGGGTCCCTGAGGTCACCGTCGTAACTCGAGAACACCTGCCGCAACTCGAGAAAATCCAGGAAGTTCTCCCTTCCAGGCGAGATGAGGCCTATTTCCGATGAGGCGTCTGGAGACTAATGCCACCTAACCTCTGGAACTTCGAAAGGGTCTTTCACACCCTTGCTGCAACTCAAAAAGTTCACCGCCATACCCGTCTCCACTCGAGAGGAAGCACGATGGTCCCGCCCACATCCAGAGGAGCCCCGTTTCCCCCTCGTAGCTCAAGATGAGGGATCCTTTCCCTGCTTTCAACGGGAAAGATTTCCCGGCTTTTCCGTCGCATCTCAAGAGGAGGCACTGTCTACAGGTAAGGCGAGAGTAACTCCATGGTCGTACCACCATTCCAAGAGTCCCCCAGATGTCTCAGTCCATTCCAGAGGAACGTCTTTGCCCTGCACTGGCTCATCTTTCACGCCGAGGATCGACTCACACCACGGTGGCACGTGGGACAGCCCTGTGGGAAAGCCTCGAGGGAAAGCCTCGAGGGAAAACCACAGATCTTTTGATCCACGCGACGGGAAGCGTGACATTGCTGCTACAGCCTGGAAGGAAAGCGCACGTGCATGCCCCCACTCGAGACGAGGCCTGACTCCCCTGGGGAGACTCCAGAAGTACCCAAAGATCCATGTCAGCCCCTGAGAGGAATCCTCGGTTCCGGCCCTGACTCCACACAAGGATTTTGGCCCCGGTATCGACGGGAGAGGAATCCCGAGAGGTCCCCTAGCAACTCGCATGGGGACTGGCCGTTCCTGAGGCCACCAGGGCGGGTCCCTGAGGTCCCCGTCGTAACTCGAGAACACCTACCGCAACTCGAGAAAATCCAGGAAGTTCTCCCTTCCAGGCGAGATGAGGCCTATTTCCGATGTGGCGTTTGGAGACTAATGACACCTAACCTCTGGAACTTCGAAAGGGTCTTTCACACCCTTGCTGCAACTCAAGAAGTTCACCGCCATACCCGTCTCCACTCCAGAGGAAGCACGATGGTCCCGCCCACATCCAGAGGAGCCCCGTTTCCCCCTCGTAGCTCGAGATGAGGGATCCTTTCCCTGCTTTCAACGGGAAAGAATTCCCGGCTTTTCCGTCGCATCTCAAGAGGAGGCACTCTCAACAGGCAAGGCGAGAGGAACTCCATGGTCGTACCACCATTCCAAGAGTCCCCCAGATGTCTCAGTCCATTCCAGAGGAACGTCTTTGCCCTGCACTGGCTCATCTTTCACGCCGAGGATCGACTCACACCACGGTGACACGTGGGACAGCCCTGTGGGAAAGCCTCGAGGGAAAGCCTCGAGGGAAAACCACAGATCCTTTGATCCACGCGATGGGAAGCGTGACATTGCTGCTACAGCCTGGAAGGAAAGTGCACGTGCATGCCCCCACTCGAGACGAGTCCTGACTCCCCTGGGGAGACTCCAGAAGTACCCAAAGATCCATGTCAGCCCCTGAGAGGAATCCTCGGTTACGGCCCTGACTCCACACAAAGTTTTTGGCCCCGGTATCGACGGGAGAGGAATCCCGAGAGGCCCCCTAGCAACTCGCATGGGGACTGGCCGTTCCTGAGGGCACCAGGGCGGGTCCCTGAGGTCCCCGTCGTAACTCGAGAACACCTGCCGCAACACAAGAAAATACAGGAAATTCTCCCTTCCAGGCGAGATGAGGCCTATTTCCGATGAGGCGTCTGGAGACTAATGACACCTAACCTCTGGAACTTCGAAAGGGTCTTTCACACCCTTGCTGCCACTCAAGAAGTTCACCGCCATACCCGTCTCCACTCGAGAGGAAGCACGATGGTCCCACCCACATCCAGAGGAGCCCCGTTTCCTCCTCGTAGCTCGAGATGAGGGATCCTTTCCCTGCTTTCAACGGGAAAGAATTCCCGGCGTTCCCGTCGCATCTCAAGAGGAGGCACTCTCAACAGGAAAGGCGAGAGGAACTCCATGGTCGTACCACCATTCCAAGAGTCCCCCAGATGTCTCAGTCCATTCCAGAGGAACCTCTTTGCCCTGCACTGGCTCATCTTTCACGCCGAGGATCGACTCACACCACGGTGGCACGTGGGACAGCCCTGTGGGAAAGCCTCGAGGGAAAGCCTCGAGGGAAAACCACAGATCCTTTGATCCAGGCCACGGGAAGCGTGACATTGCTGCTACAGCCTGGAAGGAAAGCGCACGTGCATGCCCCCACTCGTGACGAGGCCTGACTCCCCTGGGGAGACTCCAGAAGTACCCAAAGATCTATGTCAGCCCCTGAGAGGAATCCTCGGTTCCGGCCCTGACTCCACACAAGGTTTTTGGCTCCGGTATCGACGGGAGAGGAATCCCGAGAGGCCCCCTACCACCTCGCATGGGAACTGGCCTCTCCTGAGGCCATCAGGGCGGGTCCCTGAGGTCCCCGTCGTAACTCGAGAACACCTGCCGCAACTCGAGAAAATCCAGGAAGTTCTCCCTTCCAGGCGAGATGAGGCCTATTTCCGATGAGGCGTCTGGAGACTAATGACACCTAACCTCTGGAGCTTCGAAAGGGTCTTTCACACCCTTGCTGCAACTCAAGAAGTTCACCGCCATACCCGTGTCCACTCGAGAGGAAGCACGATGGTCCCGCCCACATTCAGAGGAGCCCCGTTTCCACCTTGGAGCTCGAGATGAGGGATCCTTTCCCTGCTTTCAACGGGAAAGAATTCCCCGCGTTCCCGTCGCATCTCAAGAGGAGGCACTCTCAACAGGAAAGGCGAGAGGAACTCCATGGTCGTACCACCCTTCCAAGAGTCCCCCAGATATCTCAGTCCATTCCAGAGGAACCTCTTTGCCCTGCACTGGCTCAACTTTCACGCCGAGGATCGACTCACACCACGGTGGCACGTGGGACAGCCCTGTGGGAAAGCCTCGAGGGAAAGCCTCGAGGGAAAACCACAGATCCTTTGATCCACGCGACGGGAAGCGTGACATTGCTGCTACAGCCTGGAAGGAAAGCGCACGTGCATGCCCCCACTCGAGACGAGGCCTGACTCCCCTGGGGAGACTCCAGAAGTACCCAAAGATCCATGTAACCCCTTGAGAGGAATCCTCGGTTCCGGCCCTGACTCCACACAAGGTTTTTGGCCCCGGTATCGACGGGAGAGGAATCCCGAGAGGCCCCCTAGCAACTCGCATGGGGACTGGCCGTTCCTGAGGCCAACAGGGCGGGTCCCTGAGGTCCCCGTCGTAACTCGAGAACACCTGTCGCAACTCGAGAAAATCCAGGAAGTTCTCCCTTCCAGGCGAGATGAGGCCTATTTCCGATGAGGCGTCTGGAGACTAATGACACCTAACCTCTGGAACTTCGAAAGGGTCTTTCACACCCTTGCTGCAACTCAAGAAGTTCACCGCCATACCCGTCTCCACTCGAGAGGAGGCACGATGGTCCCGCCCACATCCAGAGGAGCCCCGTTTCCCCCTCGTAGCTCGAGATGAGGGATCCTTTCCCTGCTTTCAATGGGAAAGAATTTCCGGCGTTCCCGTCGCATCTCAAGAGGAGGCACTCTCAACAGGAAAGGCGAGAGGAACTCCATGGTCGTACCACCATTCCAAGAGTCCCCCAGATGTCTCAGTCCATTCCAGAGGAACCTATTTGCCCTGCACTGGCTCATCTTTCACGCCGAGGATCGACTCACACCACGGTGGCACGTGGGACAGCCCTGTGGGAAAGCCTCGAGGGAAAGCCTCGAGAGAAAACCACATATCCTTTGCTCCAGGCCACGGGAAGCGTGACATTGCGGCTACAGCCTGGAAGAAAAGCGCACGTGCATGCCCGCACTCGAGACGAGGCCTGATTCCCCTGGGGAGACTCCAGAAGTACCCAAAGTTCCATGTCAGCCCCTGAGAGGAATCCTCGGTTCCGGCCCTGACTCCACACAAGGTTTTTGGCCCCGGTATCGACGGGAGAGGAATCCCGAGAGGCCCCCTAGCAACTCGCTTGGGGACTGGCCGTTCCTGAGGCCACCAGGGCGTGTCCCTGAGGACCCCGTCGTAACTCGAGAACACCTGCCGCAACTCGAGAAAATCCAGGAAGTTCTCCCTTCCAGGCGAGATGAGGCCTATTTCTGAAGAGGTGTCTGGAGACTAATGACACCTAACCTCTGGAACTTCGAAAGGGTCTTTCACACCCTTGCTGCAACTCAAGAAGTTCACAGCCATACCCGTCTCCACTCGAGAGGAAGCACGATGGTCCCGCCCACATCCAGAGGAGCCCCGTTTCCCCCTCGTAGCTCGAGATGAGGGATCCTTTCCTGCTTTCAACGGGAAAGAATTCCCGGAGTTCCCGTCGCATCTCAAGAGGAGGCACTCTCAACAGGAAAGGCGAGAGGAACTCCATGGTCGTACCACCATTCCAAGAGTCCCCCAGATGTCTCAGTCCATTCCAGAGGAAGCTCTTTGCCCTGCACTGGCTCATCTTTCACGCCGAGGATCGACTCACACCACGGTGGCACGTGGGACAGCCCTGTGGGAAAGCCTCGAGGGAAAGTCTCGAGGGAAAACCACAGATCCTTTGATCCACGCGACGGGAAGCGTGACATTGCTGCTACAGCCTGGAAGGAAAGCGCACGTGCATGCCCCAACTCGAGACGAGGCCTGACTCCCCTGGGGAGAATCCAGAAGTACCCAAAGATCCATGTCAGCCCTGAGAGGAATCCTCGTTTCCGGCCCTGACTCCACACAAGGTTTTTGGCCCCGGTATCGACGGGAGAAGAATCCCGAGAGGCCCCCTAGCAACTCGCATGGGACTGGCCTCTCCTGAGGCCACCAGGGCGGGTCCCTGAGGTCCCCGTCGTAACTCGAGAACACCTGCCGCAACTCGAGAAAATCCAGGAAGTTCTCCCTTCCAGGCTAGATTAGGCCTATTTCCGATGAGGCGTCTGGAGACTAATGACACCTAACCTCTGGAACTTCGAAAGGGTCCTTCATACCCTTGCTGCAACTCAAGAAGTTCACCACCATACCCTTCTCCACTCGAGAGGAAGCACGATGGTCCCGCCCACATCCAGAGGAGCCCCGTTTCCCCCTCGTAGCTCGAGATGAGGGATCCTTTCCCTGCTTACAACGGGAAAGAATTCCCGGCGTTCCCGTCGCATCGCAAGAGGAGGCATTCTCAACAGGAAAGGCGAGAGGAACTCCAATGTCGTACCACCCTTCCAAGAGTCCCCCAGATATCTCAGTCCATTCCAGAGGAACCTCTTTGCCCTGCACTGGCTCAACTTTGATGCCGAGGATCGACTCACACCACGGTGGCACGTGGGACAGCCCTGTGGGAAAGCCTCGAGGGAAAGCCTCTAGGGAAAACCACAGATCCATTGATCCAAGCCACGGGAAGCGTGACATTGCTGCTACAGCCTGGAAGGAAAGCGCACGTGCATGCCCCCACTCGAGACGAGGCCTGACTCCCCTGGGGAGACTCCAGAAGTACCCAAAGATCCATATCAGCCCCTGAGAGAAATCCGCGGTTCCGGCCCTGACTCCACACAAGGTTTTTGACCCCGGTATCGACGGGAGAGTAATCCCGAGAGGCCCCCTAGCAACTCGCATGGGGACTGGCCTCTCCTTCGGCCACCAGGGCGGGTCCCTGAGGTCCCCGTCGTAACTTGAGAACACCTGCCGCAACTCGAGAAAATCCAGGAAGTTCTCCCTTCCAGGCGAGATGAGGCCTATTTCCGATGAGGCGTCTGGAGACTAATGACACCTAACCTCTGGAACTTCGAAAGGGTCTTTCACACCCTTGCTGCAACTCAAGAAGTTCACCGCCATACCCGTCTCCACTCGAGAGGAAGCACGATGGTCCCGCCCACATCCAGAGGAGCCCCGTTTCCCCCTCGCAGCTCGAGATGAGGGATCCTTTCCCTGCTTTCAACGGGAAAGAATTCCCGGCGTTCCCGTCGCATCTCAAGAGGAGGCACTCTCAACAGGAAAGGCGAGAGGAACTCCATGGTCGTACCACCATTCCAAGAGTCCCCCAGATATCTCAGTCCATTCCAGAGGAACCTCTTTGCCCTGCACTGACTCATCTTTCACGCCGAGGATCGACTCACACCATGGTGGCACGTGGGACAGCCCTGTGGGAAAGCCTCGAGGGAAAGCCTCTAGGGAAAACCACAGATCCATTGATCCAAGCCACGGGAAGCGTGACATTGCTGCTACAGCCTGGAAGGAAAGCGCACGTGCATGCCCCCACTCGAGACGAGGCCTGACTCCCCTGGGGAGACTCCAGAAGTACCCAAAGATCCATATCAGCCCCTGAGAGAAATCCGCGGTTCCGGCCCTGACTCCACACAAGGTTTTTGGCCCCGGTATCGACGGGAGAGGAATCCCGAGAGGCCCCCTAGCAACTCGCATGGGAACTGGCCTCTCCTGAGGCCACCAGGGCGGGTCCCTGAGGTCACCGTCGTAACTCGAGAACACCTGCCGCAACTCGAGAAAATCCAGGAAGTTCTCCCTTCCAGGCGAGATGAGGCCTATTTCCGATGAGGCGTCTGGAGACTAATGCCACCTAACCTCTGGAACTTCGAAAGGGTCTTTCACACCCTTGCTGCAACTCAAGAAGTTCACCGCCATACCCGTCTCCACTCGAGAGGAAGCACGATGGTCCCGCCCACATCCAGAGGAGCCCCGTTTCCCCCTCGTAGCTCAAGATGAGGGATCCTTTCCCTGCTTTCAACGGGAAAGATTTCCCGGCTTTTCCGTCGCATCTCAAGAGGAGGCACTGTCTACAGGTAAGGCGAGAGTAACTCCATGGTCGTACCACCATTCCAAGAGTCCCCCAGATGTCTCAGTCCATTCCAGAGGAACGTCTTTGCCCTGCACTGGCTCATCTTTCACGCCGAGGATCGACTCACACCACGGTGGCACGTGGGACAGCCCTGTGGGAAAGCCTCGAGGGAAAGCCTCGAGGGAAAACCACAGATCTTTTGATCCACGCGACGGGAAGCGTGACATTGCTGCTACAGCCTGGAAGGAAAGCGCACGTGCATGCCCCCACTCGAGACGAGGCCTGACTCCCCTGGGGAGACTCCAGAAGTACCCAAAGATCCATGTCAGCCCCTGAGAGGAATCCTCGGTTCCGGCCCTGACTCCACACAAGGTTTTTGGCCCCGGTATCGACGGGAGAGGAATCCCGAGAGGTCCCCTAGCAACTCGCATGGGGACTGGCCGTTCCTGAGGCCACCAGGGCGGGTCCCTGAGGTCCCCGTCGTAACTCGAGAACACCTACCGCAACTCGAGAAAATCCAGGAAGTTCTCCCTTCTAGACGAGATGAGGCCTGTTTCCGATGTGGCGTTTGGAGACTAATGACACCTAACCTCTGGAACTTCGAAAGGGTCTTTCACACCCTTGCTGCAACTCAAGAAGTTCACCGCCATACCCGTCTCCACTCGAGAGGAAGCACGATGGTCCCGCCCACATCCAGAGGAGCCCCGTTTCCCCCTCGTAGCTCGAGATGAGGGATCCTTTCCCTGCTTTCAACGGGAAAGAATTCCCGGCTTTTCCGTCGCATCTCAAGAGGAGGCACTCTCAACAGGCAAGGCGAGAGGAACTCCATGGTCGTACCACCATTCCAAGAGTCCCCCAGATGTCTCAGTCCATTCCAGAGGAACGTCTTTGCCCTGCACTGGCTCATCTTTCACGCCGAGGATCGACTCACACCACGGTGACACGTGGGACAGCCCTGTGGGAAAGCCTCGAGGGAAAGCCTCGAGGGAAAACCACAGATCCTTTGATCCACGCGATGGGAAGCGTGACATTGCTGCTACAGCCTGGAAGGAAAGTGCACGTGCATGCCCCCACTCGAGACGAGGCCTGACTCCCCTGGGGAGACTCCAGAAGTACCCAAAGATCCATGTCAGCCCCTGAGAGGAATCCTCGGTTACGGCCCTGACTCCACACAAAGTTTTTGGCCCCGGTATCGACGGGAGAGGAATCCCGAGAGGCCCCCTAGCAACTCGCATGGGGACTGGCCGTTCCTGAGGGCACCAGGGCGGGTCCCTGAGGTCCCCGTCGTAACTCGAGAACACCTGCCGCAACACAAGAAAATACAGGAAATTCTCCCTTCCAGGCGAGATGAGGCCTATTTCCGATGAGGCGTCTGGAGACTAATGACACCTAACATCTGGAACTTCGAAAGGGTCTTTCACACCCTTGCTGCAACTCAAGAAGTTCACCGCCATACCCGTCTCCACTCGAGAGGAAGCACGATGGTCCCGCCCACATCCAGAGGAGCCCAGTTTCCCCCTCGTAGCTCGAGATGAGGGATCCTTTCTCTGCTTTCAACTGGAAAGAATTCCCGGCGTTCCCGTCGCATCTCAAGAGGAGGCACTCTCAACAGGAAAGGCGAGAGGAACTCCATGGTCGTACCACCATTCCAAGAGTCCCCCAGATGTCTCAGTCCATTCCAGAGGAACCTCTTTGCCCTGCACTGGCTCATCTTTCACGCCGAGGATCGACTCACACCACGGTGGCACGTGGGACAGCCCTGTGGGAAAGCCTCGAGGGAAAGCCTCGAGGGAAAACCACAGATCCTTTGATCCACGCGACGGGAAGCGTGACATTGCTGCTACAGCCTGGAAGGAAAGCGCACGTGCATGCCCCCACTCGAGACGAGGCCTGACTCCCCTGGGGAGACTCCAGAAGTACCCAAAGATCCATGTCAGCCCCTGAGAGGAATCCTCGGTTCCGGCCCTGACTCCACACAAGGTTTTTGGCCCCGGTATCGACGGGAGAGGAATCACGAGAGGCCCCCTAGCAACTCGCATGGGGACTGGCCTCTCCTGAGGCCACCAGGGCGGGTCCATGAGGTCCCCGTCGTAACTCGAGAACACCTGCCGCAACTCGAGAAAATCCAGGAAGTTCTCCCTTCCAGGCGAGATGAGGCCTATTTCCGATGAGGCGTCTGGAGACTAATGCCACCTAACCTCTGGAACTTCGAAAGGGTCTTTCACACCCTTGCTGCAACTCAAGGAGTTCACCGCCATACCCGTCTCCACTCGAGAGGAAGCACGATGGTCCCGCCCACATCCAGAGGAGCCCCGTTTCCCCCTCGTAGCTCAAGATGAGGGATCCTTTCCCTGCTTTCAACGGGAAAGATTTCCCGGCTTTTCCGTCGCATATCAAGAGGAGGCACTGTCTACAGGTAAGGCGAGAGTAACTCCATGGTCGTACCACCATTCCAAGAGTCCCCCAGATGTCTCAGTCCATTCCAGAGGAACGTCTTTGCCCTGCACTGGCTCATCTTTCACGCCGAGGATCGACTCACACCACGGTGGCACGTGGGACAGCCCTGTGGGAAAGCCTCGAGGGAAAGCCTCGAGGGAAAACCACAGATCTTTTGATCCACGCGACGGGAAGCGTGACATTGCTGCTACAGCCTGGAAGGAAAGCGCACGTGCATGCCCCCACTCGAGACGAGGCCTGACTCCCCTGGGGAGACTCCAGAAGTACCCAAAGATCCATGTCAGCCCCTGAGAGGAATCCTCGGTTCCGGCCCTGACTCCACACAAGGTTTTTGGCCCCGGTATCAACGGGAGAGGAATCCCGAGAGGTCCCCTAGCAACTCGCATGGGGACTGGCCGTTCCTGAGGCCACCAGGGCGGGTCCCTGAGGTCCCCGTCGTAACTCGAGAACACCTACCGCAACTCGAGAAAATCCAGGAAGTTCTCCCTTCTAGACGAGATGAGGCCTATTTCCGATGTGGCGTTTGGAGACTAATGACACCTAACCTCTGGAACTTCGAAAGGGTCTTTCACACCCTTGCTGCAACTCAAGAAGTTCACCGCCATACCCGTCTCCACTCGAGAGGAAGCACGATGGTCCCGCCCACATCCAGAGGAGCCCCGTTTCCCCCTCGTAGCTCGAGATGAGGGATCCTTTCCCTGCTTTCAACGGGAAAGATTTCCCGGCGTTCCCGTCGCATCTCTAGAGGAGGCACTCTCAACAGGAAAGGCGAGAGGAACTCCATGGTCGTACCACCATTCCAAGAGTCCCCCAGATGTCTCAGTCCATTCCAGAGGAAGCTCTTTGCCCTGCACTGGCTCATCTTTCACCCCGAGGATCGACTCACACCACGGTGGCACGTGGGACAGCCCTGTGGGAAAGCCTCGAGGGAAAGCCTCGAGGGAAAACCACAGATCCTTTGATCCACGCGACGGGAAGCGTGACATTGCTGCTACAGCCTGGAAGGAAAGCGCACGTGCATGCCCCCACTCGAGACGAGGCCTGACTCCCCTGGGGAGACTCCAGAAGTACCCAAAGATCCATGTCAGCCCCTGAGAGGAATCCTCGGTTCCGGCCCTGACTCCACACAAGGTTTTTGGCCCCGGTATCGACGGGAGAGGAATCCCGAGAGGCCCCCTAGCAACTCGCATGGGGACTGGCCGTTCCTGAGGCCACCAGGGCGGGTCCCTGAGGTCCCCGTCGTAACTCGAGAACACCTGCCGCAACTCGAGAAAATCCAGGAAGTTCTCCCTTCCAGGCGAGATGAGGCCTATTTCCGATGAGGCGTCTGGAGACTAATGACACCTAACCAGTGGAACTTCGAAAGGGTCTTTCACACCCTTGCTGCAACTCAAGTTCACCTCCATACCCGTCTCCACTCGAGAGGAAGCACGATGGTCCCGCCCACATCCAGAGGAGCCCTGTTTCCCACTCGTAGCTCGAGATGAGGGATCCTTTCCCTGCTTTCAACGGGAAAGAATTCCCGGCTTTTCCGTCGCATCTCAAGAGGAGGCACTCTCAACAGGTAAGGCGAGAGGAACTCCATGGTCGTACCACCATTCCAAGAGTCCCCCAGATGTCTCAGTCCATTCCAGAGGAACCTCTTTGCCCTGCACTGGCTCATCTTTCACGCCGAGGATCGACTCACACCACGGTGGCACGTGGGACAGCCCTGTGGGAAAGCCTCGAGGGAAAACCACAGATCCTTTGATCCACGCGACGGGAAGTGTGACATTGCTGCTACATCCTGGAAGGAAAGCGCACGTGCATGCCCCCACTCGAGACGAGGCCTGACTCCCCTGGGGAGACTCCAGAAGTACCCAAAGATCCATGTCAGCCCCTGAGAGGAATCCTCGGTTCCGGCCCTGACTCCACACAAGGTTTTTGGCCCCGGTATCGACGGGAAAGGAATCCCGAGAGGGCCCCTAGCAACTCGCATGGGGACTGGCCTCTCCTGAGGCCACCAGGGCGGGTCCTTGAGGTCGCCGTCGTAACTCGAGAACACCTGCCGCAACTCGAGAAAATCCAGGAAGTTCTCCCTTCCAGGCGAGATGAGGCCTATTTCCGATGAGGCGTCTGGAGACTAATGACACCTAACCTCTGGAACTTCGAAAGGGTCTTTCACACCCTTGCTGCAACTCAAGAAGTTCACCGCCATACCCGTCTCCACTCGAGAGGAAGCACGGTGGTCCCGCCCACATCCAGAGGAGCCCCGTTTCCCCCTCGTAGCTCGAGATGAGGGATCCTTTCCCTGCTTTCAACGGGAAAGAATTCCCGGCGTTCCCGTCGCATCTCAAGAGGAGGCACTCTCAACAGGAAAGGCGAGAGGAACTCCAAGGTCGTACCACCATTCCAAGAGTCCCCCAGATGTCTCAGTCCATTCCAGAGGAAACTCTTTGCCCTGCACTGGCTCATCTTTCACGACGAGGATCGACTCACACCACGGTGGCACGTGGGACAGCCCTGTGGGAAAGCCTCGAGGGAAAGCCTCGAGGGAAAACCACAGATCTTTTGATCCACGCGACGGGAAGCGTGACATTGCTGCTGCAGCCTGGAAGGAAAGCGCACGTGCATGCCCCCACTCGAGACGAGGCCTGACTCCCCTGGGGAGACTCCAGAAGTACCCAAAGATCCATGTCAGCCCCTGAGAGGAATCCTCGGTTCCGGCCCTGACTCCACACAAGGTTTTTGGCCCCGGTATCGACGGGAGAGGAATCCCGAGAGGCCCCCTAGCAACTCGCATGGGGACTGGCCGTTCCTGAGGCCACCAGGGCGGGTCCCTGAGGTCCCCGTCGTAACTCGAGAACACCTGCCGCAACTCGAGAAAATCCAAGAAGTTCTCCCTTCCAGGCGAGATGAGGCCTATTTCCGATGAGGCGTCTGGAGACTAATGACACCTAACCTGTGGAACTTCGAAAGGGTCTTTCACACCCTTGCTGCAACTCAAGAAGTTCACCGCCATACCCGTCTCCACTCGAGAGGAAGCACGATGGTCCCGCCCACCTCCAGAGGAGCCCCGTTTCCCCCTCGTAGCTCGAGATGAGGGATCCTTTCCCTGCTTTCAACGGGAAAGAATTCCCGGCTTTTCCGTCGCATCTCAAGAGGAGGCACTCTCAACAGGTAAGGCGAGAGGAACTCCATGGTCGTACCACCATTCCAAGAGTCCCCCAGATGTCTCAGTCCATTCCAGAGGAACGTCTTTGCCCTGCACTGGCTCATCTTTCACGCCGAGGATCGACTCACACCACGGTGGCACGTGGGACAGCCCTGTGTGAAAGCCTCGAGGGAAAGCCTCGAGGGAAAAGCACAGATCCTTTGATCCACGGGACGGGATGCGTGACATTGCTGCTACAGCCTGGAAGGAAAGCGCACGTGCATGCCCCCACTCGAGATGAGGACTGACTCCCCTGGGGAGACTCCAGAAGTACCCAAAGATCCATGTCAGCCCCTGAGAGGAATCCTCGGTTCCGGCCCTGACTCCACACAAGGTTTTTGGCCCCGATATCGACGGGAGAGGAATCCCGAGAGGCCCCCTAGCAACTCGCATGGGGACTGGCCTCTCCTGAGGCCACCAGGGCGGGTCCCTGAGGTCCCCGTCGTAACTCGAGAACACCTGCCGCAACTCGAGAAAATCCAGGAAGTTCTCCCTTCCAGGCGAGATGAGGCCTATTTCCGATGAGGCGTCTGGAGACTAATGCCACCTAACCTCTGGAACTTCGAAAGGGTCTTTCACACCCTTGCTGCAACTCAAGAAGTTCACCGCCATACCCGTCTCCACTCGAGAGGAAGCACGATGGTCCCGCCCACATCCAGAGGAGCCCCGTTTCCCCCTCGTAGCTCGAGATGAGGGATCCTTTCCCTGATTTCAACGGAAAAGAATTCCAGGCTTTTCCGTCGCATCTCAAGAGGAGGCACTCTCAACAGGTACGGCGAGAGGAACTCCATGGTCGTACCACCATTCCAAGAGTCCCCCAGATGTCTCAGTCCATTCCAGAGGAACGTCTTTGCCCTGCACTGGCTCATCTTTCACGCCGAGGATCGACTCACACCACGGTGGCACGTGGGACAGCCCTGTGGGAAAGCCTCGAGGGAAAGCCTCGAGGGAAAACCACAGATCCTTTGATCCACGCGATGGGAAGCGTGACATTGCTGCTACAGCCTGGAAGGAAAGTGCACGTGCATGCCCCCACTCGAGACGAGGCCTGACTCCCCTGGGGAGACTCCAGAAGTACCCAAAGATCCATGTCAGCCCCTGAGAGGAATCCTCGGTTCCGGCCCTGACTCCACACAAAGTTTTTGGCCCCGGTATCGACGGGAGAGGAATCCCGAGAGGCCCCCTAGCAACTCGCATGGGGACTGGCCGTTCCTGAGGGCACCAGGGAGGGTCCCTGAGGTCCCCGTCGTAACTCGAGAACACCTGCCGCAACTCAAGAAAATCCAGGAAGATCTCCCTTCCAGGAGAGATGAGGCCTATTTCCGATGAGGCGTCTGGAGACTAATGACACCTAACATCTGGAACTTCGAAAGGGTCTTTCACACCCTTGCTGCAACTCAAGAAGTTCACCGCCATACCCGTCTCCACTCGAGAGGAAGCACGATGGTCCCGCCCACATCCAGAGGAGCCCAGTTTCCCCCTCGTAGCTCGAGATGAGGGATCCTTTCTCTGCTTTCAACTGGAAAGAATTCCCGGCGTTCCCGTCGCATCTCAAGAGGAGGCACTCTCAACAGGAAAGGCGAGAGGAACTCCATGGTCGTACCACCATTCCAAGAGTCCCCCAGATGTCTCAGTCCATTCCAGAGGAACCTCTTTGCCCTGCACTGGCTCATCTTTCACGCCGAGGATCGACTCACACCACGGTGGCACGTGGGACAGCCCTGTGGGAAAGCCTCGAGGGAAAGCCTCGAGGGAAAACCACAGATCCTTTGATCCACGCGACGGGAAGCGTGACATTGCTGCTACAGCCTGGAAGGAAAGCGCACGTGCATGCCCCCACTCGAGACGAGGCCTGACTCCCCTGGGGAGACTCCAGAAGTACCCAAAGATCCATGTCAGCCCCTGAGAGGAATCCTCGGTTCCGGCCCTGACTCCACACAAGGTTTTTGGCCCCGGTATCGACGGGAGAGGAATCACGAGAGGCCCCCTAGCAACTCGCATGGGGACTGGCCTCTCCTGAGGCCACCAGGGCGGGTCCATGAGGTCCCCGTCGTAACTCGAGAACACCTGCCGCAACTCGAGAAAATCCAGGAAGTTCTCCCTTCCAGGCGAGATGAGGCCTATTTCCGATGAGGCGTCTGGAGACTAATGCCACCTAACCTCTGGAATTTCGAAAGGGTCTTTCACACCCTTGCTGCAACTCAAGAAGTTCACCGCCATACCCGTCTCCACTCGAGAGGAAGCACGATGGTCCCGCCCACATCCAGAGGAGCCCCGTTTCCCCCTCGTAGCTCAAGATGAGGGATCCTTTCCCTGCTTTCAACGGGAAAGATTTCCCGGCTTTTCCGTCGCATCTCAAGAGGAGGCACTGTCTACAGGTAAGGCGAGAGTAACTCCATGGTCTTACCACCATTCCAAGAGTCCCCCAGATGTCTCAGTCCATTCCAGAGGAACGTCTTTGCCCTGCACTGGCTCATCTTTCACGCCGAGGATCGACTCACACCATGGTGGCACGTGGGACAGCCCTGTGGGAAAGCCTCGAGGGAAAGCCTCGAGGGAAAACCACAGATCTTTTGATCCACGCGACGGGAAGCGTGACATTGCTGCTACAGCCTGGAAGGAAAGCGCACGTGCATGCCCCCACTCGAGAGGAGGCCTGACTCCCCTGGGGAGACTCCAGAAGTACCCAAAGATCAGTGTTAGCCCCTGAGAGGAATCCTCGATTCCGGCCCTGATTCCACACAAGATTTTTGGCCCCGGTATCGACGGGAGAGGAATCCCGAGAGGCCCCCTAGCAACTCGCATGGGGACTGGCCTCTCCTGAGGCCACCAGGGCGGGTCCCTGAGGTCCCCGTCCTAACTCGAGAACACCTGCCGCAACTCGAGAAAATCCAGGAAGTTCTCCCTTCCAGGCGAGATGAGGCCTATTTCCGATGAGGCGTCTGGAGACTAATGACATCTAACCTCTGGAACTTCGAAAGGGTCTTTCACACCCTTGCTGCAACTCAAGAAGTTCACCGCAATACCGGTCTCCACTCGAGAGGAAGCACTATGGTCCCGCACACATCCAGAGGAGCCCCGTTTCCCCTCGTAGCTCGAGATGAGGGATCGTTTCCCTGCTTTCAACGGGAAATTTTTCCCGGCGTTCCCGTCCCATCTCAAGAGGAGGCACTCTCAACAGGAAAGGCGAGAGGAACTCCATGGTCGTACCACCATTCCAAGAGTCCCCCAGATGTCTCAGTCCATCCCAGAGGAACCTCTTTGCCCTGCACTGGCTCATCTTTCACGCCGAGGATCGACTCACACCACGGTGGCACGTGGGACAGCCCTGTGGGAAAGCCTCGAGGGAGAGCCTCGAGGGAAAACCACAGATCCTTTGATCTACGCCACGGGAAGCGTGACATTGCTGCTACAGCCTGGAAGGAAAGCGCACGTGCATGCCCCCACTCGAGACGAGGCCTGACTCCCCTGGGGAGACTCCAGAAGTACCCAAAGATCCATGTCAGCCCCTGAGAGGAATCCTCGGTTCCGGCCCTGACTCCAAGGAAGGTTTTTGGCCCCGGTATCGACGGGAGAGGAAACCCGAGAGGCCCCCTAGCAACTCGCATGGGGACTGGCCTCTCCTGAGGCCACCAGGGCGGGTCCCTGAGGTCCCTGTAGTAACTCGAGAACACCTGCCGCAACTCGAGAAAATCCAGGAAGTTCTCCCTTCCAGGCGAGATGAGGCCTATTTCCGATGAGGCGTCTGAAGACTAATGACACCTAACCTCTGGAACGTCGAAAGGGTCTTTCACACCCTTGCTGTAACTCAAGAAGTTCACCGCCATACCCGTTTCCACTCGAGAGGAAGCACGATGGTCCCGCCAACATCCAGAGGAGCCCCGTTTCCCCCTCGTAGCTCGAGATGAGGGATCCTTTCCCTGCTTTCAAAGGGAAAGAATTCCCGGCGTTCCTGTCGCATCTCAAGAGGAGGCACTCTCAACAGGAAAGGCGAGAGGAACTCCATGGTCGTACCACCATTCCAAGAGTCCCCCAGATGTCTCAGTCCATTCCAGAGGAACCCCTTTGCCCTGCACTGGCTCATCTTTCACGCCGAGGATCGACTCACACCACGGTGGCACGTGGGACAGCCCTGGTGAAAGCCTCGAGGGAAAGCCTCGAGGGAAATCCACAGATCCTTTGATCCAGGCGACGGGAAGCGTGACATTGCTGCTACAGCCTGGAAGGAAAGCGCACGTGCATGCCCCCACTCGAGACGAGGCCTGACTCCCCTGGGGAGACTCCAGAAGTACCCAAAGATCCATGTCAGACCCTGAGAGGAATCCTCGGTTCCGGCCCTGACTCCACACAAGGTTTTTGGCCCCGGTATCGACGGGAGAGGAATCCCGAGAGGCCCCCTAGCAACTCGCATGGGGACTGGCCTCTCCTGAGGCCACCAGGGAGGGTCCCTGAGGTCCCCGTCGTAACTCGAGAACACCTGCCGCAACTCGAGAAAATCCAGGAAGTTCTCCCTTCCAGGCGAGATGAGGCCTATTTCCGATGAGGCGTCTGGAGACTAATGACACCTAACCTCTGGAACTTCGAAAGGGTCTTTCACACCCTTGCTGCCACTCAAGAAGTTCACCGCCATACCCGTCTCCACTCGAGAGGAAGCACGATGGTCCCACCCACATCCAGAGGAGCCCCGTTTCCCCCTCGGAGCTCGAGATGAGGGATCCTTTCCCTGCTTTCAACGGGAAAGAATTCCCGGCGTTCCCGTCGCATCTCAAGAGGAGGCACTCTCAACAGGAAAGGCGAGAGGAACTCCATGGTCGTACCACCATTCCAAGAGTCCCCCAGATGTCTCAGTCCATTCCAGAGGAAGCTCTTTGCCCTGCACTGGCTCATCTTTCACGCCGAGGATCGACTCACACCACGGTGGCACGTGGGACAGCCCTGTGGGAAAGCCTCGAGGGAAAGTCTCGAGGGAAAACCACAGATCCTTTGATCCACGCCACGGGAAGCGTGACATTGCTGCTACAGCCTGGAAGGAAAGCGCACGTGCATGCCCCCACTGGAGACGAGGCCTGACTCCCCTGGGGAGAATCCAGAAGTACCCAAAGATCCATGTCACCCCTGAGAGGAATCCTCGTTTCCGGCCCTGACTCCACACAAGGTTTTTGGCCCCGGTATCGACGGGAGAGGAATCCCGAGAGGTCCCCTAGCAACTCGCATGGGGACTGGCCTCTCCTGAGGCCACCAGGGCAGGTCCCTGAGGTCCCCGTCGTAACTCGAGAACACCGGCCGCAACTCGAGAAAATCCAGGAAGTTCTCCCTTCCAGGCGAGATGAGGCCTATTTCCGATGAGGCGTCTGGAGACTAATGACACCTAACCTCTGGAACTTCGAAAGGGTCTTTCACACCCTTGCTGCAACTCAAGAAGTTCACCGCCATACCCGTCTCCACTCGAGAGGAAGCACGATGGTCCCGCCCACATCCAGAGGAGCCCCGTTTCCCCCTCGTAGCTCGAGATGAGCGATCCTTTCCCTGCTTTCAACGGGAATGAATTCCCGGCTTTCCCGTCGCTTCTCAAGAGGAGGCACTCTCAACAGGAAAGGCGAGAGGAACTCCATGGTCGTACCACCATTCCAAGAGACCCCCAGATGTCTCAGTCCATTCCAGAGGAACCTCTTTGCCCTGCACTGGCTCATCTTTCACGCCGAGGATCGACTCACACCACGGTGGCACGTGGGACAGGCCTGTGGGAAAGCCTCGAGGGAAAGCCTCGAGGGAAAACCACAGATCCTTTGATCCAGGCCACGGGAAGCGTGACATTGCTGCTACAGCCTGCAAGGAAAGCACACGTGCATGCCCCCACTCGAGACGAGGCCTGACTCCCCTGGGGAGACTCCAGAAGTACCCAAAGATCCATGTCAGCCCCTGAGAGGAATCCTCGGTTCCGGCCCTGACTCCACACAAAGTTTTTGGCCCCGGTATCGACGGGAGAGGAATCCCGAGAGGCCCCCTACCACCTCGCATGGGAACTGGCCTCTCCTGAGGCCATCAGGGCGGGTCCCTGAGGTCCCCGTCGTAACTCGAGAACACCTGCCGCAACTCGAGAAAATCCAGGAAGTTCTCCCTTCCAGGCGAGATGAGGCCTATTTCCGATGAGGCGTCTGGAGACTAATGACACCTAACCTCTGGAGCTTCGAAAGGGTCTTTCACACCCTTGCTGCAACTCAAGAAGTTCACCGCCATACCCGTGTCCACTCGAGAGGAAGCACGATGGTCCCGCCCACATTCAGAGGAGCCCCGTTTCCACCTTGGAGCTCGAGATGAGGGTTCCTTTCCCTGCTTTCAACGGGAAAGAATTCCCCGCGTTCCCGTCGCATCTCAAGAGGAGGCACTCTCAACAGGAAAGGCGAGAGGAACTCCATGGTCGTACCACCCTTCCAAGAGTCCCCCAGATATCTCAGTCCATTCCAGAGGAACCTCTTTGCCCTGCACTGGCTCAACTTTCACGCCGAGGATCGACTCACACCACGGTGGCACGTGGGACAGCCCTGTGGGAAAGCCTCGAGGGAAAGCCTCGAGGGAAAACCACAGATCCTTTGATCCACGCGACGGGAAGCGTGACATTGCTGCTACAGCCTGGAAGGAAAGCGCACGTGCATGCCCCCACTCGAGACGAGGCCTGACTCCCCTGGGGAGACTCCAGAAGTACCCAAAGATCCATGTAACCCCTTGAGAGGAATCCTCGGTTCCGGCCCTGACTCCACACAAGCTTTTTGGCCCCGGTATCGACGGGAGAGGAATCCCGAGAGGCCCCCTAGCAACTCGCATGGGGACTGGCCGTTCCTGAGGCCAACAGGGCGGGTCCCAGAGGTCCCCGTCGTAACTCGAGAAAACCTGTCGCAACTGGAGAAAATCCAGGAAGTTCTCCCTTCCAGGCGAGATGAGGCCTATTTCCGATGAGGCGTCTGGAGACTAATGACACCTAACCTCTGGAACTTCGAAAGGGTCTTTCACACCCTTGCTGCAACTCAAGAAGTTCACCGCCATACCCGTCTCCACTCGAGAGGAGGCACGATGGTCCCGCCCACATCCAGAGGAGCCCCGTTTCCCCCTCGTAGCTCGAGATGAGGGATCCTTTCCCTGCTTTCAATGGGAAAGAATTTCCGGCGTTCCCGTCGCATCTCAAGAGGAGGCACTCTCAACAGGAAAGGCGAGAGGAACTCCATGGTCGTACCACCATTCCAAGAGTCCCCCAGATGTCTCAGTCCATTCCAGAGGAACCTATTTGCCCTGCACTGGCTCATCTTTCACGCCGAGGATCGACTCACACCACGGTGGCACGTGGGACAGCCCTGTGGGAAAGCCTCGAGGGAAAGCCTCGAGAGAAAACCACATATCCTTTGCTCCAGGCCACGGGAAGCGTGACATTGCGGCTACAGCCTGGAAGGAAAGCGCACGTGCATGCCCGCACTCGAGACGAGGCCTGATTCCCCTGGGGAGACTCCAGAAGTACCCAAAGTTCCATGTCAGCCCCTGAGAGGAATCCTCGGTTCCGGCCCTGACTCCACACAAGGTTTTTGGCCCCGGTATCGACGGGAGAGGAATCCCGAGAGGCCCCCTAGCAACTCGCTTGGGGACTGGCCGTTCCTGAGGCCACCAGGGCGTGTCCCTGAGGACCCCGTCGTAACTCGAGAACACCTGCCGCAACTCGAGAAAATCCAGGAAGTTCTCCCTTCCAGGCGAGATGAGGCCTATTTCTGATGAGGTGTCTGGAGACTAATGACACCTAACCTCTGGAACTTCGAAAGGGTCTTTCACACCCTTGCTGCAACTCAAGAAGTTCACAGCCATACCCGTCTCCACTCGAGAGGAAGCACGATGGTCCCGCCCACATCCAGAGGAGCCCCGTTTCCCCCTCGTAGCTCGAGATGAGGGATCCTTTCCTGCTTTCAACGGGAAAGAATTCCCGGCGTTCCCGTCGCATCTCAAGAGGAGGCACTCTCAACAGGAAAGGCGAGAGGAACTCCATGGTCGTACCACCATTCCAAGAGTCCCCCAGATGTCTCAGTCCATTCCAGAGGAAGCTCTTTGCCCTGCACTGGCTCATCTTTCACGCCGAGGATCGACTCACACCACGGTGGCACGTGGGACAGCCCTGTGGGAAAGCCTCGAGGGAAAGTCTCGAGGGAAAACCACAGATCCTTTGATCCACGCGACGGGAAGCGTGACATTGCTGCTACAGCCTGGAAGGAAAGCGCACGTGCATGCCCCCACTCGAGACGAGGCCTGACTCCCCTGGGGAGAATCCAGAAGTACCCAAAGATCCATGTCAGCCCTGAGAGGAATCCTCGTTTCCGGCCCTGACTCCACACAAGGTTTTTGGCCCCGGTATCGACGGGAGAGGAATCCCGAGAGGCCCCCTAGCAACTCGCATGGGACTGGCCTCTCCTGAGGCCACCAGGGCGGGTCCCTGAGGTCCCCGTCGTAACTCGAGAACACCTGCCGCAACTCGAGAAAATCCAGGAAGTTCTCCCTTCCAGGCTAGATTAGGCCTATTTCCGATGAGGCGTCTGGAGACTAATGACACCTAACCTCTGGAACTTCGAAAGGGTCCTTCATACCCTTGCTGCAACTCAAGAAGTTCACCACCATACCCTTCTCCACTCGAGAGGAAGCACGATGGTCCCGCCCACATCCAGAGGAGCCCCGTTTCCCCCTCGTAGCTCGAGATGAGGGATCCTTTCCCTGCTTTCAACGGGAAAGAATTCCCGGCGTTCCCGTCGCATCTCAAGAGGAGGCACTCTCAACAGGAAAGGCGAGAGGAACTCCATGGTCGTACCACCATTCCAAGAGTCCCCCAGATGTCTCAGTCCATTCCAGAGGAACCTCTTTGCCCTGCACTGACTCATCTTTCACGCCGAGGATCGACTCACACCATGGTGGCACGTGGGACAGCCCTGTGGGAAAGCCTCGAGGGAAAGCCTCTAGGGAAAACCACAGATCCATTGATCCAAGCCACGGGAAGCGTGACATTGCTGCTACAGCCTGGAAGGAAAGCGCACGTGCATGCCCCCACTCGAGACGAGGCCTGACTCCCCTGGGGAGACTCCAGAAGTACCCAAAGATCCATATCAGCCCCTGAGAGAAATCCGCGGTTCCGGCCCTGACTCCACACAAGGTTTTTGGCCCCGGTATCCACGGGAGAGGAATCCCGAGAGGCCCCCTAGCAACTCGCATGGGAACTGGCCTCTCCTGAGGCCACCAGGGCGGGTCCCTGAGGTCACCGTCGTAACTCGAGAACACCTGCCGCAACTCGAGAAAATCCAGGAAGTTCTCCCTTCCAGGCGAGATGAGGCCTATTTCCGATGAGGCGACTGGAGACTAATGACACCTAACCTCTGGAACTTCGAAAGGGTCTTTCACACCCTTGCTGCAACTCAAGAAGTTCACCGCCATACCCGTCTCCACTCGAGAGGAAGCACGATGGTCCCGCCCACATCCAGAGGAGCCCCGTTTCACCCTCGAAGCTCGAGATGAGGGATCCTTTCACTGCTTTCAACGGGAAAGAATTCCCGGCGTTCCCGTCGCATCTCAAGAGGAGGCACTCTCAACAGGAACGGCGAGAAGAATTCCGTGGTCGTACCACCATTCCAAGAGTCCCCCAGATGTCTCAGTCCATTCCAGAGGAACCTCTTTGCCCTGCACTGGCTCATCTTTCACGCCGAGGATCGACTCACACCACGGTGGCACGTGGGACAGCCCTGTGGGAAAGCCTCGAGGGAAAGCCTCGAGGGAAAACCGCAGATCCTTTGATCCAGGCGACGAGAAGCGTGACATTGCTGCTACAGCCTGGAAGGAAAGCGCACGTGCATGCCCCCATTCGAGACGAGGCCTGACTCCCCTGGGGAGACTCCAGAAGTACCCAAAGATCCGTGTTAGCCCCTGAGAGGAATCCTCGGTTCCGGCCCTGACTCCACACAAGGTTTTTGGCCCCGGTATCGACGGGAGAGGAATCCCGAGAGGCCCCCTAGCAACTCGCATGGGGACTGGCCTCTCCTGAGGCCACCAGGGCGGGTCCCTGAGGTCCCCGTCGTAACTCGAGAACACCTGCCGCAACTCGAGAAAATCCAGGAAGTTCTCCCTTCCAGGCGAGATGAGGCCTATTTCCGATGAGGCGTCTGGAGACTAATGACACCTAACCTCTGGAGCTTCGAAAGGGTCTTTCACACCCTTGCTGCAACTCAAGAAGTTCACCGCCATACCCGTCTCCACTCGAGAGGAAGCACGATGGTCCCGCCCACATCCAGAGGAGCCCCGTTTCCCCCTCGTAGCTCGAGATGAGGGATCCTTTCCCTGCTTTCAACGGGAAAGAATTCCCGGCGTTCCCGTCGCATCTCAAGAGGAGGCACTCTCAACAGGAAAGGCGAGAGGAACTCCATGGTCGTACCACCATTCCAAGAGTCCCCCAGATGTCTCAGTCCATTCCAGAGGAACCTCTTTGCCCTGCACTGGCTCATCTTTCACGCCGAGGATCGACTCACACCACGGTGGCACGTGGGACAGCCCTGTGGGAAAGCCTCGAGGGAAAGCCTCGAGGGAAAACCACAGATCCTTTGATCCACGCCACGGGAAGCGTGACATTGCTGCTACAGCCTGGAAGGAAAGCGCACGTGCATGCCCCGACTCGAGACGAGGCCTGACTCCCCTGGGGAGACTCCAGAAGTACCCAAAGATCCATGTCAGCCCCTGAGAGGAATCCTCGGTTCCGGCCCTGAATCCACACAAGGTTTTTGGCCCCGGTATCGACGGGAGAGGAATCCCGAGAGGCCCCCTAGCAACTCGCATGGGGACTGGCCTCTCCTGAGGACACCAGGGCGGGTCCCTGAGGTCCCCGTCGTAACTCGAGAACACCTGCCGCAACTCGAGAAAATCCAGGAAGTTCTCCCTTCCAAGCAAGATGAGGCCTATTTCCGATGAGGCGTCTGGAGACTAATGACACCTAACCTCTGGAACTTCGAAAGGGTCTTTCACTCCCTTGCTGCAACTCAAGAAGTTCACCGCCATACCCGTCTCCACTCGAGAGGAAGCACGATGGTCCTGCCCACATCCAGAGGAGCCCCGTTTCCCCCTCGTAGCTCGAGATGAGGGATTCTTTCCCTGCTTTCAACGGGAAAGAATTCCCGGCGTTCCCGTCGCATCTCAAGAGGAGGCACTCTCAACAGGAAAGGCGAGAGGAACTCCATGGTCGTACCACCATTCCAAGAGTCCCCCAGATGTCTCAGTCCATTCCAGAGGAACCTCTTTGCCCTGCACTGGCTCATCTTTCACGCCGAGGATCGACTCACACCACGGTGGCACGTGGGACAGCCCTGTGGGAAAGCCTCGAGTGAAAGCCTCGAGGGAAATCCACAGATCCTTTGATCCACGCGACGGGAAGCGTGACATTGCTGCTACAGCCTGGAAGGAAAGCGCACGTGAATGCCCCCACTCGAGACGAGGCCTTACTCCCCTGGGGAGACTCCAGAAGTACCCAAAGATCCATGTCAGCCCCTGAGAGGAATTCTCGGTTCCGGCCCTGACTCCACACAAGGTTTTTGGCCCCGGGATCGACGGGAGAGGAATCCCGAGAGGCCCCCTAGCAACTCGCATGGGGACTGGCCGTTCCTGAGGCCACCAGGGCGTGTCCCTGAGGACCCCGTCGTAACTCGAGAACACCTGCCGCAACTCGAGAAAATCCAGGAAGTTCTCCCTTCCAGGCTAGATTAGGCCTATTTCCGATGAGGCGTCTGGAGACTAATGACACCTAACCTCTGGAACTTCGAAAGGGTCCTTCATACCCTTGCTGCAACTCAAGAAGTTCACCACCATACCCTTCTCCACTCGAGAGGAAGCACGATGGTCCCGCCCACATCCAGAGGAGCCCCGTTTCCCCCTCGTAGCTCGAGATGAGGGATCCTTTCCCTGCTTTCAACGGGAAAGAATTCCCGGCGTTCCCGTCGCATCTCAAGAGGAGGCACTCTCAACAGGAAAGGCGAGAGGAACTCCATGGTCGTACCACCATTCCAAGAGTCCCCCAGATGTCTCAGTCCATTCCAGAGGAACCTCTTTGCCCTGCACTGACTCATCTTTCACGCCGAGGATCGACTCACACCATGGTGGCACGTGGGACAGCCCTGTGGGAAAGCCTCGAGGGAAAGCCTCTAGGGAAAACCACAGATCCATTGATCCAAGCCACGGGAAGCGTGACATTGCTGCTACAGCCTGGAAGGAAAGCGCACGTGCATGCCCCCACTCGAGACGAGGCCTGACTCCCCTGGGGAGACTCCAGAAGTACCCAAAGATCCATATCAGCCCCTGAGAAAAATCCGCGGTTCCGGCCCTGACTCCACACAAGGTTTTTGGCCCCGGTATCGACGGGAGAGGAATCCCGAGAGGCCCCCTAGCAACTCGCATGGGAACTGGCCTCTCCTGAGGCCACCAGGGCGGGTCCCTGAGGTCACCGTCGTAACTCGAGAACACCTGCCGCAACTCGAGAAAATCCAGGAAGTTCTCCCTTCCAGGCGAGATGAGGCCTATTTCCGATGAGGCGACTGGAGACTAATGACACCTAACCTCTGGAACTTCGAAAGGGTCTTTCACACCCTTGCTGCAACTCAAGAAGTTCACCGCCATACCCGTCTCCACTCGAGAGGAAGCACGATGGTCCCGCCCACATCCAGAGGAGCCCCGTTTCACCCTCGAAGCTCGAGATGAGGGATCCTTTCACTGCTTTCAACGGGAAAGAATTCCCGGCGTTCCCGTCGCATCTCAAGAGGAGGCACTCTCAACAGGAAAGGCGAGAAGAATTCCGTGGTCGTACCACCATTCCAAGAGTCCCCCAGATGTCTCAGTCCATTCCAGAGGAACCTCTTTGCCCTGCACTGGCTCATCTTTCACGCCGAGGATCGACTCACACCACGGTGGCACGTGGGACAGCCCTGTGGGAAAGCCTCGAGTGAAAGCCTCGAGGGAAATCCACAGATCCTTTGATCCACGCGACGGGAAGCGTGACATTGCTGCTACAGCCTGGAAGGAAAGCGCACGTGAATGCCCCCACTCGAGACGAGGCCTTACTCCCCTGGGGAGACTCCAGAAGTACCCAAAGATCCATGTCAGCCCCTGAGAGGAATTCTCGGTTCCGGCCCTGACTCCACACAAGGTTTTTGGCCCCGGGATCGACGGGAGAGGAATCCCGAGAGGCCCCCTAGCAACTCGCATGGGGACTGGCCGTTCCTGAGGCCACCAGGGCGTGTCCCTGAGGACCCCGTCGTAACTCGAGAACACCTGCCGCAACTCGAGAAAATCCAGGAAGTTCTCCCTTCCAGGCTAGATTAGGCCTATTTCCGATGAGGCGTCTGGAGACTAATGACACCTAACCTCTGGAACTTCGAAAGGGTCCTTCATACCCTTGCTGCAACTCAAGAAGTTCACCACCATACCCTTCTCCACTCGAGAGGAAGCACGATGGTCCCGCCCACATCCAGAGGAGCCCCGTTTCCCCCTCGTAGCTCGAGATGAGGGATCCTTTCCCTGCTTTCAACGGGAAAGAATTCCCGGCGTTCCCGTCGCATCTCAAGAGGAGGCACTCTCAACAGGAAAGGCGAGAGGAACTCCATGGTCGTACCACCATTCCAAGAGTCCCCCAGATGTCTCAGTCCATTCCAGAGGAACCTCTTTGCCCTGCACTGACTCATCTTTCACGCCGAGGATCGACTCACACCATGGTGGCACGTGGGACAGCCCTGTGGGAAAGCCTCGAGGGAAAGCCTCTAGGGAAAACCACAGATCCATTGATCCAAGCCACGGGAAGCGTGACATTGCTGCGACAGCCTGGAAGGAAAGCGCACGTGCATGCCCCCACTCGAGACGAGGCCTGACTCCCCTGGGGAGACTCCAGAAGTACCCAAAGATCCATATCAGCCCCTGAGAGAAATCCGCGGTTCCGGCCCTGACTCCACACAAGGTTTTTGGCCCCGGTATCGACGGGAGAGGAATCCCGAGAGGCCCCCTAGCAACTCGCATGGGAACTGGCCTCTCCTGAGGCCACCAGGGCGGGTCCCTGAGGTCACCGTCGTAACTCGAGAACACCTGCCGCAACTCGAGAAAATCCAGGAAGTTCTCCCTTCCAGGCGAGATGAGGCCTATTTCCGATGAGGCGACTGGAGACTAATGACACCTAACCTCTGGAACTTCGAAAGGGTCTTTCACACCCTTGCTGCAACTCAAGAAGTTCACCGCCATACCCGTCTCCACTCGAGAGGAAGCACGATGGTCCCGCCCACATCCAGAGGAGCCCCGTTTCACCCTCGAAGCTCGAGATGAGGGATCCTTTCACTGCTTTCAACGGGAAAGAATTCCCGGCGTTCCCGTCGCATCTCAAGAGGAGGCACTCTCAACAGGAAAGGCGAGAAGAATTCCGTGGTCGTACCACCATTCCAAGAGTCCCCCAGATGTCTCAGTCCATTCCAGAGGAACCTCTTTGCCCTGCACTGGCTCATCTTTCACGCCGAGGATCGACTCACACCACGGTGGCACGTGGGACAGCCCTGTGGGAAAGCCTCGAGGGAAAGCCTCGAGGGAAAACCGCAGATCCTTTGATCCAGGCGACGAGAAGCGTGACATTGCTGCTACAGCCTGGAAGGAAAGCGCACGTGCATGCCCCCACTCGAGACGAGGCCTGACTCCCCTGGGGAGACTCCAGAAGTACCCAAAGATCCGTGTTAGCCCCTGAGAGGAATCCTCGGTTCCGGCCCTGACTCCACACAAGGTTTTTGGCCCCGGTATCGACGGGAGAGGAATCCCGAGAGGCCCCCTAGCAACTCGCATGGGGACTGGCCTCTCCTGAGGCCACCAGGGCGGGTCCCTGAGGTCCCCGTCGTAACTCGAGAACACCTGCCGCAACTCGAGAAAATCCAGGAAGTTCTCCCTTCCAGGCGAGATGAGGCCTATTTCCGATGAGGCGTCTGGAGACTAATGACACCTAACCTCTGGAGCTTCGAAAGGGTCTTTCACACCCTTGCTGCAACTCAAGAAGTTCACCGCCATACCCGTCTCCACTCGAGAGGAAGCACGATGGTCCCGCCCACATCCAGAGGAGCCCCGTTTCCCCCTCGTAGCTCGAGATGAGGGATCCTTTCCCTGCTTTCAACGGGAAAGAATTCCCGGCGTTCCCGTCGCATCTCAAGAGGAGGCACTCTCAACAGGAAAGGCGAGAGGAACTCCATGGTCGTACCACCATTCCAAGAGTCCCCCAGATGTCTCAGTCCATTCCAGAGGAACCTCTATGCCCTGAACTGGCTCATCTTTCACGCCGAGGATCGACTCACACCACGGTGGCACGTGGGACAGCCCTGTGGGAAAGCCTCGAGGGAAAGCCTCGAGGGAAGACCACAGATCCTTTGATCCACGCGACGGGAAGTGTGACATTGCTGCTACAGCCTAGAAGGAAAGCGCACGTGCATGCCCCCACTCGAGACGAGGCCTGACTCCCCTGGGGAGATTCCAGAAGTACCCAAAGATCCATGTCTGCCCCTGAGAGGAATCCTCGGTTCCCGCCCTGACTCCACACAAGGTTTTTGGCCCCGGTATCGACGGGAGAGGAAACCCGAGAGGCCCCCTAGCAACTCGCATGGGGACTGGCCTCTCCTGAGGCCACCAGGGCGGGTCCTTGAGGTCCCGGTCGTAACTCGAGAACACTTGCCGCAACTCGAGAAAATCCAGGAAGTTCTCCCTTCCAGGCGAGATGAGGCCTATTTCCGATGAGGCGTCTGGAGAGTAATGACACCTAACCTCTGGAACTTCGAAAGGGTCTTTCACACCCTTGCTGCCACTCAAGAAGTTCACCGCCATACCCGTCTCCACTCGAGAGGAAGCACGATGGTCCCACCCACATCCAGAGGAGCCCCGTTTCCTCCTCGTAGCTCGAGATGAGGGATCCTTTCCCTGCTTTCAACGGGAAAGAATTCCCGGCGTTCCCGTCGCATCTCAAGAGGAGGCACTCTCAACAGGAAAGGCGAGAGGAACTCCATGGTCGTACCACCATTCCAAGAGTCCCCCAGATGTCTCAGTCCATTCCAGAGGAACCTCTTTGCCCTGCACTGGCTCATCTTTCACGCCGAGGATCGACTCACACCACGGTGGCACGTGGGACAGCCCTGTGGGAAAGCCTCGAGGGAAAGCCTCGAGGGAAAACCACAGATCCTTTGATCCAGGCCACGGGAAGCGTGACATTGCTGCTACAGCCTGGAAGGAAAGCGCACGTGCATGCCCCCACTCGTGACGAGGCCTGACTCCCCTGGGGAGACTCCAGAAGTACCCAAAGATCTATGTCAGCCCCTGAGAGGAATCCTCGGTTCCGGCCCTGACTCCACACAAGGTTTTTGGCTCCGGTATCGACGGGAGAGGAATCCCGAGAGGCCCCCTACCACCTCGCATGGGAACTGGCCTCTCCTGAGGCCATCAGGGCGGGTCCCTGAGGTCCCCGTCGTAACTCGAGAACACCTGCCGCAACTCGAGAAAATCCAGGAAGTTCTCCCTTCCAGGCGAGATGAGGCCTATTTCCGATGAGGCGTCTGGAGACTAATGACACCTAACCTCTGGAGCTTCGAAAGGGTCTTTCACACCCTTGCTGCAACTCAAGAAGTTCACCGCCATACCCGTGTCCACTCGAGAGGAAGCACGATGGTCCCGCCCACATTCAGAGGAGCCCCGTTTCCACCTTGGAGCTCGAGATGAGGGATCCTTTCCCTGCTTTCAACGGGAAAGAATTCCCCGCGTTCCCGTCGCATCTCAAGAGGAGGCACTCTCAACAGGAAAGGCGAGAGGAACTCCATGGTCGTACCACCCTTCCAAGAGTCCCCCAGATATCTCAGTCCATTCCAGAGGAACCTCTTTGCCCTGCACTGGCTCAACTTTCACGCCGAGGATCGACTCACACCACGGTGGCACGTGGGACAGCCCTGTGGGAAAGCCTCGAGGGAAAGCCTCGAGGGAAAACCACAGATCCTTTGATCCACGCGACGGGAAGCGTGACATTGCTGCTACAGCCTGGAAGGAAAGCGCACGTGCATGCCCCCACTCGAGACGAGGCCTGACTCCCCTGGGGAGACTCCAGAAGTACCCAAAGATCCATGTAACCCCTTGAGAGGAATCCTCGGTTCCGGCCCTGACTCCACACAAGCTTTTTGGCCCCGGTATCGACGGGAGAGGAATCCCGAGAGGCCCCCTAGCAACTCGCATGGGGACTGGCCGTTCCTGAGGCCAACAGGGCGGGTCCCTGAGGTCCCCGTCGTAACTCGAGAACACCTGTCGCAACTCGAGAAAATCCAGGAAGTTCTCCCTTCCAGGCGAGATGAGGCCTATTTCCGATGAGGCGTCTGGAGACTAATGACACCTAACCTCTGGAACTTCGAAAGGGTCTTTCACACCCTTGCTGCAACTCAAGAAGTTCACCGCCATACCCGTCTCCACTCGAGAGGAGGCACGATGGTCCCGCCCACATCCAGAGGAGCCCCGTTTCCCCCTCGTAGCTCGAGATGAGGGATCCTTTCCCTGCTTTCAATGGGAAAGAATTTCCGGCGTTCCCGTCGCATCTCAAGAGGAGGCACTCTCAACAGGAAAGGCGAGAGGAACTCCATGGTCGTACCACCATTCCAAGAGTCCCCCAGATGTCTCAGTCCATTCCAGAGGAACCTATTTGCCCTGCACTGGCTCATCTTTCACGCCGAGGATCGACTCACACCACGGTGGCACGTGGGACAGCCCTGTGGGAAAGCCTCGAGGGAAAGCCTCGAGAGAAAACCACATATCCTTTGCTCCAGGCCACGGGAAGCGTGACATTGCGGCTACAGCCTGGAAGAAAAGCGCACGTGCATGCCCGCACTCGAGACGAGGCCTGATTCCCCTGGGGAGACTCCAGAAGTACCCAAAGTTCCATGTCAGCCCCTGAGAGGAATCCTCGGTTCCGGCCCTGACTCCACACAAGGTTTTTGGCCCCGGTATCGACGGGAGAGGAATCCCGAGAGGCCCCCTAGCAACTCGCTTGGGGACTGGCCGTTCCTGAGGCCACCAGGGCGTGTCCCTGAGGACCCCGTCGTAACTCGAGAACACCTGCCGCAACTCGAGAAAATCCAGGAAGTTCTCCCTTCCAGGCGAGATGAGGCCTATTTCTGAAGAGGTGTCTGGAGACTAATGACACCTAACCTCTGGAACTTCGAAAGGGTCTTTCACACCCTTGCTGCAACTCAAGAAGTTCACAGCCATACCCGTCTCCACTCGAGAGGAAGCACGATGGTCCCGCCCACATCCAGAGGAGCCCCGTTTCCCCCTCGTAGCTCGAGATGAGGGATCCTTTCCTGCTTTCAACGGGAAAGAATTCCCGGCGTTCCCGTCGCATCTCAAGAGGAGGCACTCTCAACAGGAAAGGCGAGAGGAACTCCATGGTCGTACCACCATTCCAAGAGTCCCCCAGATGTCTCAGTCCATTCCAGAGGAAGCTCTTTGCCCTGCACTGGCTCATCTTTCACGCCGAGGATCGACTCACACCACGGTGGCACGTGGGACAGCCCTGTGGGAAAGCCTCGAGGGAAAGTCTCGAGGGAAAACCACAGATCCTTTGATCCACGCGACGGGAAGCGTGACATTGCTGCTACAGCCTGGAAGGAAAGCGCACGTGCATGCCCCAACTCGAGACGAGGCCTGACTCCCCTGGGGAGAATCCAGAAGTACCCAAAGATCCATGTCAGCCCTGAGAGGAATCCTCGTTTCCGGCCCTGACTCCACACAAGGTTTTTGGCCCCGGTATCGACGGGAGAAGAATCCCGAGAGGCCCCCTAGCAACTCGCATGGGACTGGCCTCTCCTGAGGCCACCAGGGCGGGTCCCTGAGGTCCCCGTCGTAACTCGAGAACACCTGCCGCAACTCGAGAAAATCCAGGAAGTTCTCCCTTCCAGGCTAGATTAGGCCTATTTCCGATGAGGCGTCTGGAGACTAATGACACCTAACCTCTGGAACTTCGAAAGGGTCCTTCATACCCTTGCTGCAACTCAAGAAGTTCACCACCATACCCTTCTCCACTCGAGAGGAAGCACGATGGTCCCGCCCACATCCAGAGGAGCCCCGTTTCCCCCTCGTAGCTCGAGATGAGGGATCCTTTCCCTGCTTACAACGGGAAAGAATTCCCGGCGTTCCCGTCGCATCGCAAGAGGAGGCATTCTCAACAGGAAAGGCGAGAGGAACTCCAATGTCGTACCACCCTTCCAAGAGTCCCCCAGATATCTCAGTCCATTCCAGAGGAACCTCTTTGCCCTGCACTGGCTCAACTTTGATGCCGAGGATCGACTCACACCACGGTGGCACGTGGGACAGCCCTGTGGGAAAGCCTCGAGGGAAAGCCTCTAGGGAAAACCACAGATCCATTGATCCAAGCCACGGGAAGCGTGACATTGCTGCTACAGCCTGGAAGGAAAGCGCACGTGCATGCCCCGACTCGAGACGAGGCCTGACTCCCCTGGGGAGACTCCAGAAGTACCCAAAGATCCATGTCAGCCCCTGAGAGGAATCCTCGGTTCCGGCCCTGAATCCACACAAGGTTTTTGGCCCCGGTATCGACGGGAGAGTAATCCCGAGAGGCCCCCTAGCAACTCGCATGGGGACTGGCCTCTCCTTCGGCCACCAGGGCGGGTCCCTGAGGTCCCCGTCGTAACTTGAGAACACCTGCCGCAACTCGAGAAAATCCAGGAAGTTCTCCCTTCCAGGCGAGATGAGGCCTATTTCCGATGAGGCGTCTGGAGACTAATGACACCTAACCTCTGGAACTTCGAAAGGGTCTTTCACACCCTTGCTGCAACTCAAGAAGTTCACCGCCATACCCGTCTCCACTCGAGAGGAAGCACGATGGTCCCGCCCACATCCAGAGGAGCCCCGTTTCCCCCTCGCAGCTCGAGATGAGGGATCCTTTCCCTGCTTTCAACGGGAAAGAATTCCCGGCGTTCCCGTCGCATCTCAAGAGGAGGCACTCTCAACAGGAAAGGCGAGAGGAACTCCATGGTCGTACCACCATTCCAAGAGTCCCCCAGATATCTCAGTCCATTCCAGAGGAACCTCTTTGCCCTGCACTGACTCATCTTTCACGCCGAGGATCGACTCACACCATGGTGGCACGTGGGACAGCCCTGTGGGAAAGCCTCGAGGGAAAGCCTCTAGGGAAAACCACAGATCCATTGATCCAAGCCACGGGAAGCGTGACATTGCTGCTACAGCCTGGAAGGAAAGCGCACGTGCATGCCCCCACTCGAGACGAGGCCTGACTCCCCTGGGGAGACTCCAGAAGTACCCAAAGATCCATATCAGCCCCTGAGAGAAATCCGCGGTTCCGGCCCTGACTCCACACAAGGTTTTTGGCCCCGGTATCGACGGGAGAGGAATCCCGAGAGGCCCCCTAGCAACTCGCATGGGAACTGGCCTCTCCTGAGGCCACCAGGGCGGGTCCCTGAGGTCACCGTCGTAACTCGAGAACACCTGCCGCAACTCGAGAAAATCCAGGAAGTTCTCCCTTCCAGGCGAGATGAGGCCTATTTCCGATGAGGCGACTGGAGACTAATGACACCTAACCTCTGGAACTTCGAAAGGGTCTTTCACACCCTTGCTGCAACTCAAGAAGTTCACCGCCATACCCGTCTCCACTCGAGAGGAAGCACGATGGTCCCGCCCACATCCAGAGGAGCCCCGTTTCCCCCTCGCAGCTCGAGATGAGGGATCCTTTCCCTGCTTTCAACGGGAAAGAATTCCCGGCGTTCCCGTCGCATCTCAAGAGGAGGCACTCTCAACAGGAAAGGCGAGAGGAACTCCATGGTCGTACCACCATTCCAAGAGTCCCCCAGATATCTCAGTCCATTCCAGAGGAACCTCTTTGCCCTGCACTGACTCATCTTTCACGCCGAGGATCGACTCACACCATGGTGGCACGTGGGACAGCCCTGTGGGAAAGCCTCGAGGGAAAGCCTCTAGGGAAAACCACAGATCCATTGATCCAAGCCACGGGAAGCGTGACATTGCTGCTACAGCCTGGAAGGAAAGCGCACGTGCATGCCCCCACTCGAGACGAGGCCTGACTCCCCTGGGGAGACTCCAGAAGTACCCAAAGATCCATATCAGCCCCTGAGAGAAATCCGCGGTTCCGGCCCTGACTCCACACAAGGTTTTTGGCCCCGGTATCGACGGGAGAGGAATCCCGAGAGGCCCCCTAGCAACTCGCATGGGAACTGGCCTCTCCTGAGGCCACCAGGGCGGGTCCCTGAGGTCACCGTCGTAACTCGAGAACACCTGCCGCAACTCGAGAAAATCCAGGAAGTTCTCCCTTCCAGGCGAGATGAGGCCTATTTCCGATGAGGCGACTGGAGACTAATGACACCTAACCTCTGGAACTTCGAAAGGGTCTTTCACACCCTTGCTGCAACTCAAGAAGTTCACCGCCATACCCGTCTCCACTCGAGAGGAAGCACGATGGTCCCGCCCACATCCAGAGGAGCCCCGTTTCACCCTCGAAGCTCGAGATGAGGGATCCTTTCACTGCTTTCAACGGGAAAGAATTCCGGGCGTTCCCGTCGCATCTCAAGAGGAGGCACTCTCAACAGGAAAGGCGAGAAGAATTCCGTGGTCGTACCACCATTCCAAGAGTCCCCCAGATGTCTCAGTCCATTCCAGAGGAACCTATTTGCCCTGCACTGGCTCATCTTTCACGCCGAGGATCGACTCACACCACGGTGGCACGTGGGACAGCCCTGTGGGAAAGCCTCGAAGGAAAGCCTCGAGGGAAAACCGCAGATCCTTTGATCCAGGCGACGAGAAGCGTGACATTGCTGCTACAGCCTGGAAGGAAAGCGCACGTGCATGCCCCCATTCGAGACGAGGCCTGACTCCCCTGGGGAGACTCCAGAAGTACCCAAAGATCCGTGTTAGCCCCTGAGAGGAATCCTCGGTTCCGGCCCTGACTCCACACAAGGTTTTTGGCCCCGGTATCGACGGGAGAGGAATCCCGAGAGGCCCCCTAGCAACTCGCATGGGGACTGGCCTCTCCTGAGGCCACCAGGGCGGGTCCCTGAGGTCCCCGTCGTAACTCGAGAACACCTGCCGCAACTCGAGAAAATCCAGGAAGTTCTCCCTTCCAGGCGAGATGAGGCCTATTTCCGATGAGGCGTCTGGAGACTAATGACACCTAACCTCTGGAGCTTCGAAAGGGTCTTTCACACCCTTGCTGCAACTCAAGAAGTTCACCGCCATACCCGTCTCCACTCGAGAGGAAGCACGATGGTCCCGCCCACATCCAGAGGAGCCCCGTTTCCCCCTCGTAGCTCGAGATGAGGGATCCTTTCCCTGCTTTCAACGGGAAAGAATTCCCGGCGTTCCCGTCGCATCTCAAGAGGAGGCACTCTCAACAGGAAAGGCGAGAGGAACTCCATGGTCGTACCACCATTCCAAGAGTCCCCCAGATGTCTCAGTCCATTCCAGAGGAACCTCTTTGCCCTGCACTGGCTCATCTTTCACGCCGAGGATCGACTCACACCACGGTGGCACGTGGGACAGCCCTGTGGGAAAGCCTCGAGGGAAAGCCTCGAGGGAAAACCACAGATCCTTTGATCCACGCCACGGGAAGCGTGACATTGCTGCTACAGCCTGGAAGGAAAGCGCACGTGCATGCCCCGACTCGAGACGAGGCCTGACTCCCCTGGGGAGACTCCAGAAGTACCCAAAGATCCATGTCAGCCCCTGAGAGGAATCCTCGGTTCCGGCCCTGAATCCACACAAGGTTTTTGGCCCCGGTATCGACGGGAGAGTAATCCCGAGAGGCCCCCTAGCAACTCGCATGGGGACTGGCCTCTCCTTCGGCCACCAGGGCGGGTCCCTGAGGTCCCCGTCGTAACTTGAGAACACCTGCCGCAACTCGAGAAAATCCAGGAAGTTCTCCCTTCCAGGCGAGATGAGGCCTATTTCCGATGAGGCGTCTGGAGACTAATGACACCTAACCTCTGGAACTTCGAAAGGGTCTTTCACACCCTTGCTGCAACTCAAGAAGTTCACCGCCATACCCGTCTCCACTCGAGAGGAAGCACGATGGTCCCGCCCACATCCAGAGGAGCCCCGTTTCCCCCTCGCAGCTCGAGATGAGGGATCCTTTCCCTGCTTTCAACGGGAAAGAATTCCCGGCGTTCCCGTCGCATCTCAAGAGGAGGCACTCTCAACAGGAAAGGCGAGAGGAACTCCATGGTCGTACCACCATTCCAAGAGTCCCCCAGATATCTCAGTCCATTCCAGAGGAACCTCTTTGCCCTGCACTGACTCATCTTTCACGCCGAGGATCGACTCACACCATGGTGGCACGTGGGACAGCCCTGTGGGAAAGCCTCGAGGGAAAGCCTCTAGGGAAAACCACAGATCCATTGATCCAAGCCACGGGAAGCGTGACATTGCTGCTACAGCCTGGAAGGAAAGCGCACGTGCATGCCCCCACTCGAGACGAGGCCTGACTCCCCTGGGGAGACTCCAGAAGTACCCAAAGATCCATATCAGCCCCTGAGAGAAATCCGCGGTTCCGGCCCTGACTCCACACAAGGTTTTTGGCCCCGGTATCGACGGGAGAGGAATCCCGAGAGGCCCCCTAGCAACTCGCATGGGAACTGGCCTCTCCTGAGGCCACCAGGGCGGGTCCCTGAGGTCACCGTCGTAACTCGAGAACACCTGCCGCAACTCGAGAAAATCCAGGAAGTTCTCCCTTCCAGGCGAGATGAGGCCTATTTCCGATGAGGCGACTGGAGACTAATGACACCTAACCTCTGGAACTTCGAAAGGGTCTTTCACACCCTTGCTGCAACTCAAGAAGTTCACCGCCATACCCGTCTCCACTCGAGAGGAAGCACGATGGTCCCGCCCACATCCAGAGGAGCCCCGTTTCCCCCTCGCAGCTCGAGATGAGGGATCCTTTCCCTGCTTTCAACGGGAAAGAATTCCCGGCGTTCCCGTCGCATCTCAAGAGGAGGCACTCTCAACAGGAAAGGCGAGAGGAACTCCATGGTCGTACCACCATTCCAAGAGTCCCCCAGATATCTCAGTCCATTCCAGAGGAACCTCTTTGCCCTGCACTGACTCATCTTTCACGCCGAGGATCGACTCACACCATGGTGGCACGTGGGACAGCCCTGTGGGAAAGCCTCGAGGGAAAGCCTCTAGGGAAAACCACAGATCCATTGATCCAAGCCACGGGAAGCGTGACATTGCTGCTACAGCCTGGAAGGAAAGCGCACGTGCATGCCCCCACTCGAGACGAGGCCTGACTCCCCTGGGGAGACTCCAGAAGTACCCAAAGATCCATATCAGCCCCTGAGAGAAATCCGCGGTTCCGGCCCTGACTCCACACAAGGTTTTTGGCCCCGGTATCGACGGGAGAGGAATCCCGAGAGGCCCCCTAGCAACTCGCATGGGAACTGGCCTCTCCTGAGGCCACCAGGGCGGGTCCCTGAGGTCACCGTCGTAACTCGAGAACACCTGCCGCAACTCGAGAAAATCCAGGAAGTTCTCCCTTCCAGGCGAGATGAGGCCTATTTCCGATGAGGCGACTGGAGACTAATGACACCTAACCTCTGGAACTTCGAAAGGGTCTTTCACACCCTTGCTGCAACTCAAGAAGTTCACCGCCATACCCGTCTCCACTCGAGAGGAAGCACGATGGTCCCGCCCACATCCAGAGGAGCCCCGTTTCACCCTCGAAGCTCGAGATGAGGGATCCTTTCACTGCTTTCAACGGGAAAGAATTCCGGGCGTTCCCGTCGCATCTCAAGAGGAGGCACTCTCAACAGGAAAGGCGAGAAGAATTCCGTGGTCGTACCACCATTCCAAGAGTCCCCCAGATGTCTCAGTCCATTCCAGAGGAACCTATTTGCCCTGCACTGGCTCATCTTTCACGCCGAGGATCGACTCACACCACGGTGGCACGTGGGACAGCCCTGTGGGAAAGCCTCGAAGGAAAGCCTCGAGGGAAAACCGCAGATCCTTTGATCCAGGCGACGAGAAGCGTGACATTGCTGCTACAGCCTGGAAGGAAAGCGCACGTGCATGCCCCCATTCGAGACGAGGCCTGACTCCCCTGGGGAGACTCCAGAAGTACCCAAAGATCCGTGTTAGCCCCTGAGAGGAATCCTCGGTTCCGGCCCTGACTCCACACAAGGTTTTTGGCCCCGGTATCGACGGGAGAGGAATCCCGAGAGGCCCCCTAGCAACTCGCATGGGGACTGGCCTCTCCTGAGGCCACCAGGGCGGGTCCCTGAGGTCCCCGTCGTAACTCGAGAACACCTGCCGCAACTCGAGAAAATCCAGGAAGTTCTCCCTTCCAGGCGAGATGAGGCCTATTTCCGATGAGGCGTCTGGAGACTAATGACACCTAACCTCTGGAGCTTCGAAAGGGTCTTTCACACCCTTGCTGCAACTCAAGAAGTTCACCGCCATACCCGTCTCCACTCGAGAGGAAGCACGATGGTCCCGCCCACATCCAGAGGAGCCCCGTTTCCCCCTCGTAGCTCGAGATGAGGGATCCTTTCCCTGCTTTCAACGGGAAAGAATTCCCGGCGTTCCCGTCGCATCTCAAGAGGAGGCACTCTCAACAGGAAAGGCGAGAGGAACTCCATGGTCGTACCACCATTCCAAGAGTCCCCCAGATGTCTCAGTCCATTCCAGAGGAACCTCTTTGCCCTGCACTGGCTCATCTTTCACGCCGAGGATCGACTCACACCACGGTGGCACGTGGGACAGCCCTGTGGGAAAGCCTCGAGGGAAAGCCTCGAGGGAAAACCACAGATCCTTTGATCCACGCCACGGGAAGCGTGACATTGCTGCTACAGCCTGGAAGGAAAGCGCACGTGCATGCCCCGACTCGAGACGAGGCCTGACTCCCCTGGGGAGACTCCAGAAGTACCCAAAGATCCATGTCAGCCCCTGAGAGGAATCCTCGGTTCCGGCCCTGAATCCACACAAGGTTTTTGGCCCCGGTATCGACGGGAGAGGAATCCCGAGAGGCCCCCTAGCAACTCGCATGGGGACTGGCCTCTCCTGAGGCCACCAGGGCGGGTCCCTGAGGTCCCCGTCGTAACTCGAGAACACCTGCCGCAACTCGAGAAAATCCAGGAAGTTCTCCCTTCCAAGCGAGATGAGGCCTATTTCCGATGAGGCGTCTGGAGACTAATGACACCTAACCTCTGGAACTTCGAAAGGGTCTTTCACTCCCTTGCTGCAACTCAAGAAGTTCACCGCCATACCCGTCTCCACTCGAGAGGAAGCACGATGGTCCTGCCCACATTCAGAGGAGCCCCGTTTCCCCCTCGTAGCTCGAGATGAGGGATTCTTTCCCTGCTTTCAACGGGAAAGAATTCCCGGCGTTCCCGTCGCATCTCAAGAGGAGGCACTCTCAACAGGAAAGGCGAGAGGAACTCCATGGTCGTACCACCATTCCAAGAGTCCCCCAGATGTCTCAGTCCATTCCAGAGGAACCTCTTTGCCCTGCACTGGCTCATCTTTCACGCCGAGGATCGACTCACACCACGGTGGCACGTGGGACAGCCCTGTGGGAAAGCCTCGAGTGAAAGCCTCGAGGGAAATCCACAGATCCTTTGATCCACGCGACGGGAAGCGTGACATTGCTGCTACAGCCTGGAAGGAAAGCGCACGTGAATGCCCCCACTCGAGACGAGGCCTGACTCCCCTGGGGAGACTCCAGAAGTACCCAAAGATCCATGTCAGCCCCTGAGAGGAATCCTCGGTTCCGGCCCTGACTCCATACAAGGTTTTTGGCCCCGGTATCGACGGGAGAGGAATCCCGAGAGGCCCCCTAGCAACTCGCATGGGGACTGGCCTCTCCTGAGGCCACCAGGGAGGGTCCCTGAGGTCCCCGTCGTAACTCGAGAACACCTGCCGCAACTCGAGAAAATACAGGAAGTTCTCCCTTCCAGGCGAGATGAGGCCTATTTCCGATGAGGCGTCTGGAGACTAATGACACCTAACCTCTGGAGCTTCGAAAGGGTCTTTCACACCCTTGCTGCAACTCAAGAAGTTCACCGCCATACCCGTGTCCACTCGAGAGGAAGCTCGATGGTCCCGCCCACATCCAGAGGAGCCCCGTTTCCCCCTCGTAGCTCGAGATGAGGGATCCTTTCCCTGCTTTCAACGGGAAAGAATTCCCGGCGTTCCCGTCGCATCTCAAGAGGAGGCACTCTCAACAGAAAAGGCGAGAGGAACTCCATGGTCGTACCACCATTCCAAGAGTCCCCCAGATGTCTCAGTCCATTCCAGAGGAACCTCTATGCCCTGAACTGGCTCATCTTTCACGCCGAGGATCGACTCACACCACGGTGGCACGTGGGACAGCCCTGTGGGAAAGCCTCGAGGGAAAGCCTCGAGGGAAAACCACAGATCCTTTGATCCACGCCACGGGAAGCGTGACATTGCTGCTACAGCCTGGAAGGAAAGCGCACGTGCATGCCCCCACTCGAGACGAGGCCTGACTCCCCTGGGGAGACTCCAGAAGTACCCAAAGATCCATGTCAGCCCCTGAGAGGAATCCTCGGTTCCGGCCCTGACTTCACACAACGTTTTTGGCTCCGGTATCGACGGGAGAGGAATCCCGAGAGGCCACGTAGCACCTCGCATGGGGACTGGCCTCTCCTGAGGCCACCAGAGCGGGTCCCTGAGGTCCCCGTCGTAACTCGAGAACACCTGCCGCAACTCGAGAAAATCCAGGAAGTTCTCCCTTCCAGGCGAGATGAGGCCTATTTCCGATGAGGCGTCTGGAGACTAATGACACCTAACCTCTGGAACTTCGAAAGGGCCTTTCACACCCTTGCTGCAACTCAAGAAGTTCACCGCCATACCCGTCTCCACTCGAGAGGAAGCACGATGGTCCCGTCCACATCCAGAGGAGCCCCGTTTCCCCCTCGTAGCTCGAGATGAGGGATCCTTTCCCTGCTTTCAACGGGAAAGAATTCCCGGCGTTCCCGTCGCATCTCAAGAGGAGGCACTCTCAACAGGAAAGGCGAGAGGAACTCCATGGTCGTACCACCATTCCAAGAGTCCTCCAGATGTCTCAGTCCATTCCAGAGGAACATCTTTGCCCTGCAATGGCTCATCTTTCACGCCGAGGATCGACTCACACCACGGTGGCACGTGGGACAGCCCTGTGGGAAAGCCTCGAGTGAAAGCTTCGAGGGAAAACCACAGATCCTTTGATCCACGCGACGGAAAGCGTGACATTGCTGCTACAGCCTGGAAGGAAAGCGCACGTGCATGCCCCCACTCGAGACGAGGCCTGACTCCCCTGGGGAGACTCCAGAAGTACCCAAAGATCCATGTCAGACCCTGAGAGGAATCCTCGGTTCCGGCCCTGACTCCACACAAGGTTTTTGGCCCCGGTATCGACGGGAGAGGAATCCCGAGAGGCTCCCTAGCAACTCGCATGGGGACTGGCCTCTCCTGAGGCCACCAGGGCGGGTCCCTGAGGTCCCCGTCGTAACTCGAGAACACCTGCCGCAACTCGAGAAAATCCACGAAGTTCTCCTTTACAGGCGAGATGAGGCCTATTTCCGATGAGGCGTCTGGAGACTAATGACACCTAACCTCTGGAACTTCGAAAGGGTCTTTCACACCCTTGCTGCAACTCAAGAAGTTCACCGCCATAGCCGTCTCCACTCGAGAGGAAGCACGATGGTCCCGCCCACATCCAGAGGAGCCCCATTTCTCCCTCGGAGCTCGAGATGAGGGATCCTTTCCCTGCTTTCAACGGGAAAGAATTCCCGGCGTTCCCATCGCATCTCAGGAGGAGGCACTCTCAACAGGAAAGGCGAGAGGAACTCCATGGTCGTACCACATTCCAAGAGTCTCCCAGATGTCTCAGTCCATTCCAGAGGAACCTCTTTGCCCTGCACTGGCTCATTTTTCACGGCGAGGATCGACTCACACCACGGTGGCACGTGGGACAGCCCTGTGGTAAAGCCTCGAGGGAAAGCCTCGAGGGAAAAGCACAGATCCTTTGATCCACGCCACGGGAAGCGTGACATTGCTGCTACAGCCTGGAAGGAAAGCGCACGTGCATGCCCCCACTCGAGACGAGGCCTGACTCCCCTGGGGAGACTCCAGAAGTACCCAAAGAGCCATGTCAGACCCTGAGAGGAATCCTCGGTTCCGGCCCTGACTCCACACAAGGTTTCTGGCCCCGGTATCGAAGGGAGAGGAATCACGAGAACCCCCCTAGCACCTCGCATGGGGACTGGCCTCTCCTGATGCCACCAGGGCGGGTCCCTGAAGTCCCCGTCGTAACTCGAGAACACCTGCCGCAACTCGAGAAAATCCACGAAGTTCTCCTTTCCAAGCGAGATGAGGCCTATTTCCGATGAGGCGTCTGGAGACTAATGACACCTAACCTCTGGAACTTCGAAAGGGTCTTTCACACCCTTGCTGCAACTCAAGAAGTTCACCGCCATACCCGTCTCCACTCGAGAGGAAGCACGATGGTCCCGCCCACATCCAGAGGAGCCCCATTTATCCCTCGGAGCTCGAGATGAGGGATCCTTTCCCTGCTTTCAACGGGAAAGAATTCCCGGCGTTCCCGTCGCATCTCAAGAGGAGGCACTCTCAACAGGAAAGGCGAGAGGAACTCCATGGTCGTACCACCATTCCAAGAGTCCCCCAGATGTCTCAGTCCATTCCAGAGGAACCTCTTTGCCCTGCACTGGCACATCTTTCACGCCGAGGATCGACTCACACCACGGTGGCACGTTGGACAGCCCTGTGGGATAGCCTCCAGGTAAAGCCTCGAGGGAAAACCACAGATCCTTTGATCCACGCGACGGGAAGCGTGACATTGCTGCTACAGCCTGGAAGGAAAGCGCACGTGCATGCCCCCACTCGAGACGAGGCCTGACTCCCCTGGGGAGACTCCAGAAGTACCCAAAGATCCATGTCAGCCCCTGAGAGGAATCCTCGGTTCCGGCCCTGACTCCACACAAGGTTTTTGGCCCCGGTATCGACGGGAGAGGAATCCCGAGAGGACACCTAGCAACTCGCATGGGGACTGGCCTCTCCTGAGGCCACCAGGGCGGGTCCCTGAGGTCCCCGTCGTAACTCGAGAACACCTGCCGCAACTCGAGAAAATCCAGGAAGTTCTCCCTTCCAGGCGAGATGAGGCCAATTTCCGATGAGGCGTCATGAGCCTAATGACACCGAACCTCTGGAACTTCCAAAGGGTCTTTCACACCCTTGCTGCAACTCAAGAAGTTCACCGCCATACCCGTGTCCACTCGAGAGGAAGCACGATGGTCCCGCCCACATCCAGAGGAGCCCCGTTTCCCCCTCGTAGCTCGAGATGAGGGATCCTTTCCCTGCTTTCAACGGGAAAGAATTCCCAGTGTTCCCGTCGCATCTCAAGAGGAGGCACTCTCAACAGGAAAGGCGAGAGGAACTCCATGGTCGTACCACCATTCCAAGAGTTCCCCAGATATCTCAGTCCATTCCAGAGGAACCTCTTTGCCCTGCACTGGCTCATCTTTCACGCCGAGGATCGACTCACACCACGGTGGCACGTGGGACAGCCCTGTGGGAAAGCCTCGAGGGAAAGCCTCGAGGGAAAACCACAGATCCTTTGATCCACGCGACGGGAAGCGTGACATTGCTGCTACAGCCTGGAAGGAAAGCGCACGTGCATGCCCCCACTCGAGACAAGGCCTGACTCCCCTGGGGAGACTCCAGAAGTACCCAAAGATCCATGTCACCCCTGAGAGGAATCCTCGGTTCCGGCCCTGACTCCACACAAGCTTTTTGGCCCCGGTATCGACGGGAGAGGAATCCCGAGAGGCCCCCTAGCAACTTGCATGGGGACTGGCCTCTCCTGAGGCCACCAGGGCGGGTCCCTGAGGTCCCCGTCGTAACTCGAGAACACCTGCCGCAACTCGAGAAAATCCAGGAAGTTCTCCCTTCCAGGCGAGATGAGGCCTATTTCCGATGAGGCGTCTGGAGACTAATGACACCTAACCTCTGGAGCTTCGAAAGGGTCTTTCACACCCTTGCTGGAACTCAAGAAGTTCACCACCATACCCGTGTCCACTCGAGAGGAAGCACGATGGTCCCGCCCACATCCAGAGGAGCCCCGTTTCCCCCTCGTAGCTCGAGATGAGGGATCCTTTCCCTGCTTTCAACGGGAAAGAATTCCCGGCGTTCCCGTCGCATCTCAAGAGGAGGCACTCTCAACAGGAAAGGCGAGAGGAACTCCATGGTCGTACCACCATTCCAAGAGTTCCCCAGATGTCTCAGTCCATTCCAGAGGAACCTCTTTGCCCTGCACTGGCTCATCTTTCACGCCGAGGATCGACTCACACCACGGTGGCACGTGGGACAGCCCTGTGGGAAAGCCTCGAGGGAAAGCCTCGAGGGAAAACCACAGATCCTTTGATCCACGCGACGGGAAGCGTGACATTGCTGCTAGAGCCTGGAAGGAAAGCGCACGTGCATGCCCCCACTCGAGACGAGGCCTGACTCCCCTGGGGAGACTCCAGAAGTACCCAAAGATCCATGTCAGCCCCTGAGAGGAATCCTCGGTTCCGGCCCTGACTCCACACAAGGTTTTTGGCCCCGGTATCGACGGGAGAGGAATCCCGAGAGGACACCTAGCAACTCGCATGGGGACTGGCCTCTCCTGAGGCCACCAGGGCGGGTCCCTGAGGTCCCCGTCGTAACTCGAGAACACCTGCCGCAACTCGAGAAAATCCAGGAAGTTCTCCCTTCCAGGCGAGATGAGGCCAATTTCCGATGAGGCGTCATGAGCCTAATGACACCGAACCTCTGGAACTTCCAAAGGGTCTTTCACACCCTTGCTGCAACTCAAGAAGTTCACCGCCATACCCGTGTCCACTCGAGAGGAAGCACGATGGTCCCGCCCACATCCAGAGGAGCCCCGTTTCCCCCTCGTAGCTCGAGATGAGGGATCCTTTCCCTGCTTTCAACGGGAAAGAATTCCCGGTGTTCCCGTCGCATCTCAAGAGGAGGCACTCTCAACAGGAAAGGCGAGAGGAACTCCATGGTCGTACCACCATTCCAAGAGTTCCCCAGATATCTCAGTCCATTCCAGAGGAACCTCTTTGCCCTGCACTGGCTCATCTTTCACGCCGAGGATCGACTCACACCACGGTGGCACGTGGGACAGCCCTGTGGGAAAGCCTCGAGGGAAAGCCTCGAGGGAAAACCACAGATCCTTTGATCCACGCGACGGGAAGCGTGACATTGCTGCTACAGCCTGGAAGGAAAGCGCACGTGCATGCCCCCACTCGAGACAAGGCCTGACTCCCCTGGGGAGACTCCAGAAGTACCCAAAGATCCATGTCACCCCTGAGAGGAATCCTCGGTTCCGGCCCTGACTCCACACAAGGTTTTTGGCCCCGGTATCGACGGGAGAGGAATCCCGAGAGGCCCCCTAGCAACTCGCATGGGGACTGGCCTCTCCTGAGGCCACCAGGGCGGGTCCCTGAGGTCCCCGTCGTAACTCGAGAACACCTGCCGCAACTCGAGAAAATCCAGGAAGTTCTCCCTTCCAGGCGAGATGAGGCCTATTTCCGATGAGGCGTCTGGAGACTAATGACACCTAACCTCTGGAGCTTCGAAAGGGTCTTTCACACCCTTGCTGGAACTCAAGAAGTTCACCACCATACCCGTGTCCACTCGAGAGGAAGCACGATGGTCCCGCCCACATCCAGAGGAGCCCCGTTTCCCCCTCGTAGCTCGAGATGAGGGATCCTTTCCCTGCTTTCAACGGGAAAGAATTCCCGGCGTTCCCGTCGCATCTCAAGAGGAGGCACTCTCAACAGGAAAGGCGAGAGGAACTCCATGGTCGTACCACCATTCCAAGAGTTCCCCAGATGTCTCAGTCCATTCCAGAGGAACCTCTTTGCCCTGCACTGGCTCATCTTTCACGCCGAGGATCGACTCACACCACGGTGGCACGTGGGACAGCCCTGTGGGAAAGCCTCGAGGGAAAGCCTCGAGGGAAAACCACAGATACTTTGATCCACGCGACGGGAAGCGTGACATTGCTGCTAGAGCCTGGAAGGAAAGCGCACGTGCATGCCCCCACTCGAGACGAGGCCTGACTCCCCTGGGGAGACTCCAGAAGTACCCAAAGATCCATGTCAGCCCCTGAGAGGAATCCTCGGTTCCGGCCCTGACTCCACACAAGGTTTTTGGCCCCGGTATCGACGGGAGAGGAATCCCGAGAGGACACCTAGCAACTCGCATGGGGACTGGCCTCTCCTGAGGCCACCAGGGCGGGTCCCTGAGGTCCCCGTCGTAACTCGAGAACACCTGCCGCAACTCGAGAAAATCCAGGAAGTTCTCCCTTCCAGGCGAGATGAGGCCAATTTCCGATGAGGCGTCATGAGCCTAATGACACCGAACCTCTGGAACTTCCAAAGGGTCTTTCACACCCTTGCTGCAACTCAAGAAGTTCACCGCCATATCCGTGTCCACTCGAGAGGAAGCACGATGGTCCCGCCCACATCCAGAGGAGCCCCGTTTCCCCCTCGTAGCTCGAGATGAGGGATCCTTTCCCTGCTTTCAACGGGAAAGAATTCCCGGTGTTCCCGTCGCATCTCAAGAGGAGGCACTCTCAACAGGAAAGGCGAGAGGAACTCCATGGTCGTACCACCATTCCAAGAGTTCCCCAGATATCTCAGTCCATTCCAGAGGAACCTCTTTGCCCTGCACTGGCTCATCTTTCACGCCGAGGATCGACTCACACCACGGTGGCACGTGGGACAGCCCTGTGGGAAAGCCTCGAGGGAAAGCCTCGAGGGAAAACCACAGATCCTTTGATCCACGCGACGGGAAGCGTGACATTGCTGCTACAGCCTGGAAGGAAAGCGCACGTGCATGCCCCCACTCGAGACAAGGCCTGACTCCCCTGGGGAGACTCCAGAAGTACCCAAAGATCCATGTCACCCCTGAGAGGAATCCTCGGTTCCGGCCCTGACTCCACACAAGCTTTTTGGCCCCGGTATCGACGGGAGAGGAATCCCGAGAGGCCCCCTAGCAACTCGCATGGGGACTGGCCTCTCCTGAGGCCACCAGGGCGGGTCCCTGAGGTCCCCGTCGTAACTCGAGAACACCTGCCGCAACTCGAGAAAATCCAGGAAGTTCTCCCTTCCAGGCGAGATGAGGCCTATTTCCGATGAGGCGTCTGGAGACTAATGACACCTAACCTCTGGAGCTTCGAAAGGGTCTTTCACACCCTTGCTGGAACTCAAGAAGTTCACCACCATACCCGTGTCCACTCGAGAGGAAGCACGATGGTCCCGCCCACATCCAGAGGAGCCCCGTTTCCCCCTCGTAGCTCGAGATGAGGGATCCTTTCCCTGCTTTCAACGGGAAAGAATTCCCGGCGTTCCCGTCGCATCTCAAGAGGAGGCACTCTCAACAGGAAAGGCGAGAGGAACTCCATGGTCGTACCACCATTCCAAGAGTTCCCCAGATGTCTCAGTCCATTCCAGAGGAACCTCTTTGCCCTGCACTGGCTCATCTTTCACGCCGAGGATCGACTCACACCACGGTGGCACGTGGGACAGCCCTGTGGGAAAGCCTCGAGGGAAAGCCTCGAGGGAAAACCACAGATCCTTTGATCCACGCGACGGGAAGCGTGACATTGCTGCTAGAGCCTGGAAGGAAAGCGCACGTGCATGCCCCCACTCGAGACGAGGCCTGACTCCCCTGGGGAGACTCCAGAAGTACCCAAAGATCCATGTCAGCCCCTGAGAGGAATCCTCGGTTCCGGCCCTGACTCCACACAAGGTTTTTGGCCCCGGTATCGACGGGAGAGGAATCCCGAGAGGACACCTAGCAACTCGCATGGGGACTGGCCTCTCCTGAGGCCACCAGGGCGGGTCCCTGAGGTCCCCGTCGTAACTCGAGAACACCTGCCGCAACTCGAGAAAATCCAGGAAGTTCTCCCTTCCAGGCGAGATGAGGCCAATTTCCGATGAGGCGTCATGAGCCTAATGACACCGAACCTCTGGAACTTCCAAAGGGTCTTTCACACCCTTGCTGCAACTCAAGAAGTTCACCGCCATACCCGTGTCCACTCGAGAGGAAGCACGATGGTCCCGCCCACATCCAGAGGAGCCCCGTTTCCCCCTCGTAGCTCGAGATGAGGGATCCTTTCCCTGCTTTCAACGGGAAAGAATTCCCGGTGTTCCCGTCGCATCTCAAGAGGAGGCACTCTCAACAGGAAAGGCGAGAGGAACTCCATGGTCGTACCACCATTCCAAGAGTTCCCCAGATATCTCAGTCCATTCCAGAGGAACCTCTTTGCCCTGCACTGGCTCATCTTTCACGCCGAGGATCGACTCACACCACGGTGGCACGTGGGACAGCCCTGTGGGAAAGCCTCGAGGGAAAGCCTCGAGGGAAAACCACAGATCCTTTGATCAACGCGACGGGAAGCGTGACATTGCTGCTACAGCCTGGAAGGAAAGCGCACGTGCATGCCCCCACTCGAGACAAGGCCTGACTCCCCTGGGGAGACTCCAGAAGTACCCAAAGATCCATGTCACCCCTGAGAGGAATCCTCGGTTCCGGCCCTGACTCCACACAAGCTTTTTGGCCCCGGTATCGACGGGAGAGGAATCCCGAGAGGCCCCCTAGCAACTCGCATGGGGACTGGCCTCTCCTGAGGCCACCAGGGCGGGTCCCTGAGGTACCCGTCGTAACTCGAGAACACCTGCCGCAACTCGAGAAAATCCAGGAAGTTCTCCCTTCCAGGCGAGATGAGGCCTATTTCCGATGAGGCGTCAGGAGACTAATGACACCTAACCTCTGGAACTTCGAAAGGGTCTTTCACACCCTTGCTGCAAATCAAGAAGTTCACCGCCATACCCGTCTCCACTCGAGAGGAAGCACGATGGTCCCGCCCACATCCAGAGGAGCCCCGTTTCCCCCTCGGAGCTCGAGATGAGGGACCCTTTCCCTGCTTTCAACGGGAAAGAATTCCCCGCGTTCCCGTCGAATCTCAAGAGGAGGCACTCTCAACAGGAAAGGCGAGAGGAACTCCATGGTCGTACCACCATTCCAAGAGTCCCCCAGATGTCTCAGTCCATTCCAGAGGAACCTCTTTGCCCTGCACTGGCTCATCTTTCACGCCGAGGATCGACTCACACCACGGTGGCACGTGGGACAGCCCTGTGGGAAAGCCTCGAGGGAAAGCCTCGAGGGAAAACCACAGATCCTTTGATCCAGGCCACGGGAAGCGTGACATTGCTGCTACAGCCTGGAAGGAAAGCGCACGTGCATGCCCCCACTCGAGACGAGGCCTGACTCCCCTGGGGAGACTCCAGAAGTACCCAAAGATCCATGTCAGCCCCTGAGAGGAATCCTCGGTTCCGGCCCTGACTCCACACAAGGTTTTTGGCCCCGGTATCGACGGGAGAGGAATCCCGAGAAGCCCCCTAGCACCTCGCATGGGGACTGGCCTCTCCTGAGGCCACCAGGGCGGGTCCCAGAGGTACCCGTCGTAACTCGAGAACACCTGCCGCAACTCGAGAAAATCCAGGAAGTTCTCCCTTCCAGGCGAGATGAGGCCTATTTCCGATGAGGCGTCTGGAGACTAATGACACCTAACCTCTGGAGCTTCGAAAGGGTCTTTCACACCCTTGCTGGAACTCAAGAAGTTCACCACCATACCCGTGTCCACTCGAGAGGAAGCACGATGGTCCCGCCCACATCCAGAGGAGCCCCGTTTCCCCCTCGTAGCTCGAGATGAGGGATCCTTTCCCTGCTTTCAACGGGAAAGAATTCCCGGCTTTCCGGTCGCATCTCAAGAGGAGGCACTCTCAACAGGAAAGGCGAGAGGAACTCCATGGTCGTACCACCATTCCAAGAGTTCCCCAGATGTCTCAGTCCATTCCAGAGGAACCTCTTTGCCCTGCACTGGCTCATCATTCATGCCGAGGATCGACTCACACCACGGTGGCACGTGGGACAGCCCTGTGGGAAAGCCTTTGAGGGAAAGCCTCGAGGGAAAACCACAGATCCTATGATCCACGCGACGGGAAGCATGACATTGCTGCTAGAGCCTGGAAGGAAAGCGCACGTGCATGCCCCCACTCGAGACGAGGCCTGACTCCCCTGGGGAGACTCCAGAATTACCCAAAGATCCATGTCAGCCCATGAGAGGAATCCTCGGTTCCGGCCCTGACTCCACACAAGGTTTTTGGCCCCGGTATCGACGGGAGAGGAATCCCGAGAGGACACCTAGCAACTCGCATGGGGACTGGCCTCTCCTGAGGCCACCAGGGCGGGTCCCTGAGGTCCCCGTCGTAACTCGAGAAAACCTGCCGCAACTCGAGAAAATCCAGGAAGTTCTCCCTTCCAGGCGAGATGAGGCCAATTTCCGATGAGGCGTCTGGAGCCTAATGACACCGAACCTCTGGAACTTCGAAAGGGTCTTTCACATCCTTGCTGCAACTCAAGAAGTTCACCGCCATACCCTTCTCCACTCGAGAGGAAGCACGATGGTCCCGCCCACATCCAGAGGAGACCCGTTTCCCCCTCGGAGCTCGAGATGAGGGATCCTTTCCCTGCTTTCAACGGGAAAGAATTCCCGGTGTTCCCGTCGCATCTCAAGAGGAGGCACTCTCAACCGGAAAGGCGAGAGGAATTCCATGGTCGTACCACCATTCCAAGAGTTCCCCAGATATCTCAGTCCATTCCAGAGGAACCTCTTTGCCCTGCACTGGCTCATCTTTCACGCCGAGGATCGACTCACACCACGGTGGCACGTGGGACAGCCCTGTGGGAAAGCCTCGAGGGAAAGCCTCGAGGGAAAACCACAGATCCTTTGATCAACGCGACGGGAAGCGTGACATTGCTGCTACAGCCTGGAAGGAAAGCGCACGTGCATGCCCCCACTCGAGACAAGGCCTGACTCCCCTGGGGAGACTCCAGAAGTACCCAAAGATCCATGTCACCCCTGAGAGGAATCCTCGGTTCCGGCCCTGACTCCACACAAGGTTTTTGGCCCCGGTATCGACGGGAGAGGAATCCCGAGAAGCCCGCTAGCACCTCGCATGGGGACTGGCCTCTCCTGAGGCCACCAGGGCGGGTCCCTGAGGTCCCCGTCGTAACTCGAGAACACCTGCCGCAACTCGAGAAAATCCAGGAAGTTCTCCCTTCCAGGCGAGATGAGGCCTATTTCCGATGAGGCGTCTGGAGACTAATGACACCTAACCTCTGGAGCTTCGAAAGGGTCTTTCACATCCTTGCTGCAACTCAAGAAGTTCACCGCCATACCCTTCTCCACTCGAGAGGAAGCACGATGGTCCCGCCCACATCCAGAGGAGACCCGTTTCCCCCTCAGAGCTCGAGATGAGGGATCCTTTCCCTGCTTTCAACGGGAAAGAATTCCCGGTGTTCCCGTCGCATCTCAAGAGGAGGCACTCTCAACCGGAAAGGCGAGAGGAATTCCATGGTCGTACCACCATTCCAAGAGTTCCCCAGATATCTCAGTCCATTCCAGAGGAACCTCTTTGCCCTGCACTGGCTCATCTTTCACGCCGAGGATCGACTCACACCACGGTGGCACGTGGGACAGCCCTGTGGGAAAGCCTCGAGGGAAAGCCTCGAGGGAAAACCACAGATCTTTTGATCAACGCGACGGGAAGCGTGACATTCCTGCTACAGCCTGGAAGGAAAGCGCACGTGCATGCCCCCACTCGAGACAAGGCCTGACTCCCCTGGGGAGACTCCAGAAGTACCCAAAGATCCATGTCACCCCTGAGAAGAATCCTCGGTTCCGGCCCTGACTTCACACAAGGTTTTTGGCCCCGGTATCGACGGGAGAGGAATCCCGATAGGCCACGTAGCACCTCGCATGGGGACTGGCCTCTCCTGAGGCCACCAGGGCGGGTCCCTGAGGTCCCCATCGTAACTCGAGAACACCTGCCGCAACTGGAGAAAATCCAGGAAGTTCTCCCGTCCAGGCGAGATGAGGCCTATTTCCGATGAGGCGTCTGGAGACTAATGACACCTAACCTCTGGAACTTCGAAAGGGTCTTTCACACCCTTGCTGCAACTCAAGAAGTTCACCGCCATACCCGTCTCCACTCGAGAGGAAGCACGATGGTCCCGTCCACATCCAGAGGAGCCCCGTTTCCCCCTCGTAGCTCGAGATGAGGGATCCTTTCCCTGCTTTCAACGGGAAAGAATTCCCGGCGTTCCCGTCGCATCTCAAGAGGAGGCACTCTCAACAGGAAAGGCGAGAGGAACTCCATGGTCGTACCACCATTCCAAGAGTCCTCCAGATGTCTCAGTCCATTCCAGAGGAACCTCTTTGCCCTGCACTGGATATCTTTAACGCCGAGGATCGACTCACACCACGGTGGCACGTGGGACAGCCCTGTGGGAAAGCCTCCAGTGAAAGCCTCGAGGGAAAACCACAAATCCTTTGATCCACGAAACGGGAAGCGTGACATTGCTGCTAGAGCCTGGAAGGAAAGCGCACGTGCATGCCCCCACTCGAGACGAGGCCTGACTCCCCTGGGGAGACTCCAGAAGTACCCAAAGATCCATGTCAGCCCATGAGAGGAATTCTCGGTTCCGGACCTGACTCCCCACAAGGTTTTTGGCCCCGGTATCGACGGGAGAGGAATCCCGAGAGGCCCCCTAGCAACTCGCATGAGGACTGGCCTCTCCTGAGGCCACCAGGGAGGGTCCCTGAGGTCCCCGTCGTAACTCGAGAACACCTGCCGCAACTCGAGAAAATCCAGGAAGTTCTCCCTTCCAGGCGAGATGAGGCCTATTTCCGATGAGGCGTCTGGAGACTAATGACACCTAACCTCTGGAACTTCGAAAGGGTCTTTCACACCCTTGCTGCAACTCAAGAAGTTCACCGCCATACCCGTCTCCACTCGAGAGGAAGCACGATGGTCCCGCCCACATCCAGAGGAGCCCCGTTTCCCCCTCGTAACTCGAGATGAGGGATCCTTTCCCTGCTTTCAACGGGAAAGAATTCCCGGCGTTCCCGTCGCATCTCAAGAGGAGGCACTCTCAACAGGAAAGGCGAGAGGAACTCCATGGTCGTACCACCATTCCAAGAGTCCCCCAGATGTCTCAGTCCATTCCAGAGGAACCTCTTTGCCCTGCACTGGCTCATCTTTCACGCGGATGATCGACTCACACCACGGTGGCACGTGGGACAGCCCTGTGGGAAAGCCTCGAGGGAAAGCCTCGAGGGAAAACCACAGATCCTTTGATCCACGCGACGGGAAGCGTGAAATTGCTGCTACAGCCTGGAAGGAAAGCGCACGTGCAGGCCCCCACTCGAGAGGAGGCCTGTCTCCCCTGGGGAGACTCCAGAAGTACCCAAATATCCATGTCAGCCCCTGAGAGGAATCCTCGGTTCCGGCCCTGACTCCACACAAGGATTTTGGCCCCGGTATCGACGGGAGAGGAATCCCGAGAGGACCCCTAGCAACTCGCATGGGGACTGGCCTCTCCTGAGGCCACCAGGGCGGGTCCCTGAGGTCCCCGTCGAAACTCGAGAACACCTGCCGCAACTCGAGAAAATCCAGGAAGTTCTCCCTTCCAGGCGAGATGAGGCCTATTTCCGATGAGGCGTCTGGAGACTAATGACACCTAACCTCTGGAACTTCGAAAGGGTCTTTCACACCCTTGCTGCAACTCAAGAAGTTCACAGCCATACCCGTGTCCACTCGAGAGGAAGCACGATGGTCCCGCCCACATCCAGAGGAGCCCCGTTTCCCCCTCGGAGCTCGAGATGAGGGATCCTTTCCCTGCTTTCAACGGGAAAGAATTCCCGGCGTTCCCGTCGCATCTCAAGAGGAGGCACTCTCAACAGGAAAGGCGAGAGGAACTCCATGGTCGTACCACCATTCCAAGAGTCCCCCAGATGTCTCAGTCCATTCCAGAGGAACCTCTTTGCCCTGCACTGGCTCATTTTTCATGCCGAGGATCGACTCACACCACGGTGGCACGTGGGACAGCCCTGTGGGAAAGCCTCGAGGGAAAGCCTCGAGGGAAAACCACAGATCCTTTGATCCACGCCACGGGAAGCGTGACATTGCTGCTACAGCCTGGAAGGAATGCGCACGTGCATGCCCCCACTCGAGACGAGGCCTGACTTCCCTGGGGAGACTCCACAAGTACCCAAAGAACCATGTCAGCCCCTGAGAGGAATCCTCGGTTTCGGCCCTGACTCCACACAAGGTTTTTGGCCCCGGTATCGACGGGAGAGGAATCCCGAGAGGCCCCCTAGCAACTCGCATGGGGACTGGCCTCTCCTGAGGCCACCAGGGCGGCTCCCTGAGGTCCCCGTCGTAACTCGAGAACACCTGCCGCAACTCGAGAAAATCCAGGAAGTTCTCCCTTCCAGGCGAGATGAGGCCTATTTCCGATGAGGCGTCTGGAGACTAATGACACCTAACCTCTGGAGCTTCGAAAGGGTCTTTCACATCCTTGCTGCAACTCAAGAAGTTCACCGCCATACCCTTCTCCACTCGAGAGGAAGCACGATGGTCCCGCCCACATCCAGAGGAGACCCGTTTCCCCCTCAGAGCTCGAGATGAGGGATCCTTTCCCTGCTTTCAACGGGAAAGAATTCCCGGTGTTCCCGTCGCATCTCAAGAGGAGGCACTCTCAACCGGAAAGGCGAGAGGAATTCCATGGTCGTACCACCATTCCAAGAGTTCCCCAGATATCTCAGTCCATTCCAGAGGAACCTCTTTGCCCTGCACTGGCTCATCTTTCACGCCGAGGATCGACTCACACCACGGTGGCACGTGGGACAGCCCTGTGGGAAAGCCTCGAGGGAAAGCCTCGAGGGAAAACCACAGATCTTTTGATCAACGCGACGGGAAGCGTGACATTCCTGCTACAGCCTGGAAGGAAAGCGCACGTGCATGCCCCCACTCGAGACAAGGCCTGACTCCCCTGGGGAGACTCCAGAAGTACCCAAAGATCCATGTCACCCCTGAGAAGAATCCTCGGTTCCGGCCCTGACTTCACACAAGGTTTTTGGCCCCGGTATCGACGGGAGAGGAATCCCGATAGGCCACGTAGCACCTCGCATGGGGACTGGCCTCTCCTGAGGCCACCAGGGCGGGTCCCTGAGGTCCCCATCGTAACTCGAGAACACCTGCCGCAACTGGAGAAAATCCAGGAAGTTCTCCCGTCCAGGCGAGATGAGGCCTATTTCCGATGAGGCGTCTGGAGACTAATGACACCTAACCTCTGGAACTTCGAAAGGGTCTTTCACACCCTTGCTGCAACTCAAGAAGTTCACCGCCATACCCGTCTCCACTCGAGAGGAAGCACGATGGTCCCGTCCACATCCAGAGGAGCCCCGTTTCCCCCTCGTAGCTCGAGATGAGGGATCCTTTCCCTGCTTTCAACGGGAAAGAATTCCCGGCGTTCCCGTCGCATCTCAAGAGGAGGCACTCTCAACAGGAAAGGCGAGAGGAACTCCATGGTCGTACCACCATTCCAAGAGTCCTCCAGATGTCTCAGTCCATTCCAGAGGAACCTCTTTGCCCTGCACTGGATATCTTTAACGCCGAGGATCGACTCACACCACGGTGGCACGTGGGACAGCCCTGTGGGAAAGCCTCCAGTGAAAGCCTCGAGGGAAAACCACAAATCCTTTGATCCACGAAACGGGAAGCGTGACATTGCTGCTAGAGCCTGGAAGGAAAGCGCACGTGCATGCCCCCACTCGAGACGAGGCCTGACTCCCCTGGGGAGACTCCAGAAGTACCCAAAGATCCATGTCAGCCCATGAGAGGAATTCTCGGTTCCGGACCTGACTCCCCACAAGGTTTTTGGCCCCGGTATCGACGGGAGAGGAATCCCGAGAGGCCCCCTAGCAACTCGCATGAGGACTGGCCTCTCCTGAGGCCACCAGGGAGGGTCCCTGAGGTCCCCGTCGTAACTCGAGAACACCTGCCGCAACTCGAGAAAATCCAGGAAGTTCTCCCTTCCAGGCGAGATGAGGCCTATTTCCGATGAGGCGTCTGGAGACTAATGACACCTAACCTCTGGAACTTCGAAAGGGTCTTTCACACCCTTGCTGCAACTCAAGAAGTTCACCGCCATACCCGTCTCCACTCGAGAGGAAGCACGATGGTCCCGCCCACATCCAGAGGAGCCCCGTTTCCCCCTCGTAACTCGAGATGAGGGATCCTTTCCCTGCTTTCAACGGGAAAGAATTCCCGGCGTTCCCGTCGCATCTCAAGAGGAGGCACTCTCAACAGGAAAGGCGAGAGGAACTCCATGGTCGTACCACCATTCCAAGAGTCCCCCAGATGTCTCAGTCCATTCCAGAGGAACCTCTTTGCCCTGCACTGGCTCATCTTTCACGCGGATGATCGACTCACACCACGGTGGCACGTGGGACAGCCCTGTGGGAAAGCCTCGAGGGAAAGCCTCGAGGGAAAACCACAGATCCTTTGATCCACGCGACGGGAAGCGTGAAATTGCTGCTACAGCCTGGAAGGAAAGCGCACGTGCAGGCCCCCACTCGAGAGGAGGCCTGTCTCCCCTGGGGAGACTCCAGAAGTACCCAAATATCCATGTCAGCCCCTGAGAGGAATCCTCGGTTCCGGCCCTGACTCCACACAAGGATTTTGGCCCCGGTATCGACGGGAGAGGAATCCCGAGAGGACCCCTAGCAACTCGCATGGGGACTGGCCTCTCCTGAGGCCACCAGGGCGGGTCCCTGAGGTCCCCGTCGAAACTCGAGAACACCTGCCGCAACTCGAGAAAATCCAGGAAGTTCTCCCTTCCAGGCGAGATGAGGCCTATTTCCGATGAGGCGTCTGGAGACTAATGACACCTAACCTCTGGAACTTCGAAAGGGTCTTTCACACCCTTGCTGCAACTCAAGAAGTTCACAGCCATACCCGTGTCCACTCGAGAGGAAGCACGATGGTCCCGCCCACATCCAGAGGAGCCCCGTTTCCCCCTCGGAGCTCGAGATGAGGGATCCTTTCCCTGCTTTCAACGGGAAAGAATTCCCGGCGTTCCCGTCGCATCTCAAGAGGAGGCACTCTCAACAGGAAAGGCGAGAGGAACTCCATGGTCGTACCACCATTCCAAGAGTCCCCCAGATGTCTCAGTCCATTCCAGAGGAACCTCTTTGCCCTGCACTGGCTCATTTTTCATGCCGAGGATCGACTCACACCACGGTGGCACGTGGGACAGCCCTGTGGGAAAGCCTCGAGGGAAAGCCTCGAGGGAAAACCACAGATCCTTTGATCCACGCCACGGGAAGCGTGACATTGCTGCTACAGCCTGGAAGGAATGCGCACGTGCATGCCCCCACTCGAGACGAGGCCTGACTTCCCTGGGGAGACTCCACAAGTACCCAAAGAACCATGTCAGCCCCTGAGAGGAATCCTCGGTTTCGGCCCTGACTCCACACAAGGTTTTTGGCCCCGGTATCGACGGGAGAGGAATCCCGAGAGGCCCCCTAGCAACTCGCATGGGGACTGGCCTCTCCTGAGGCCACCAGGGCGGCTCCCTGAGGTCCCCGTCGTAACTCGAGAACACCTGCCGCAACTCGAGAAAATCCAGGAAGTTCTCCCTTCCAGGCGAGATGAGGCCTATTTCCGATGAGGCGTCTGGAGACTAATGACACCTAACCTCTGGAACTTCGAAAGGGTCTTTCACACCCTTGCTGCAACTCAAGAAGTTCACCGCCATACCCGTCTCCACGCGAGAGGAAGCACCAAAGTCCCGCCCTCATCCAGAGGAGCCCCGTATCCCCCTCGGAGCTCGAGATGAGGGATCCTTTCCCTGCTGTAAACGGGAAAGAATTCCCGGCGTTCCCGTCGCATCTCAAGAGGAGGCACTCTCAACAGGAAAGGCGAGAGGAACTCCATGGTCGTACCACCATTCCACGAGTCCCCCAGATGTCTCAGTCCATTACAGAGGAGCCTCTTTGCCCTGCACTGGCTCATCTTTCACGCCGAGGTTCGACTCACACCACGGTGGCACGTGGGACAGCCCTGTGGGAAAGCCTCGAGGGAAAGCCTCGAGGGAAAACCACAGATCCTTTGATCCACGCGACGGGAAGCGTGACATTGCTGCTACAGCCTGGATGGAAAGCGCACGTGCATGCCCCCACTCGAGACGAGGCCTGACTCCCCTGGGGAGACTCCAGAAGTACCCAAAGATCCATGTCAGCCCCTGAGAGGAATCCTCGGTTCCGGCCCTGACTCCACACAGGGTTTTTGGCCCCGGTATCGACGGGAGAGGAATCCCGAGAGGCCCCCTAGCAACTCGCATGGGGACTGGCCTCTCCTGAGGCCACCAGGGCGGGTCCCTGAGGTCCCCGTCGAAACTTGAGAACACCTGCCGCAACTCGAGAAAATCCAGGAAGTTCTCCCTTCCAGGCGAGATGAGGCCTATTTCCGATGAGGCGTCTGGAGAGTAATGACACCTAACCTCTGGAACTTCGAAAGGGTCTTTCACACCCTTGCTGCAACTCAAGAAGTTCACCGCCATACCCGTCTCCACTCGAGAGGAAGCACGATGGTCCCGCCCACATCCAGAGGAGACCCGTTTCCCCCTCGGAGCTCGAGATGAGGGATCCTTTCCCTGCTTTCAACGGGAAAGAATTCCCGGCGTTCCCGTCGCATCTCAAGAGGAGGCACTCTCAACAGGAAAGGCGAGAGGAACTCCATGGTCGTACCACCATTCCAAGAGTCCCCCAGATGTCTCAGTCCATTCCAGAGGAACCTCTTTGCCCTGCACTGGCTCATCTTTCACGCCGAGGATCGACTCACACCACGGTGGCACGTGGGACAGCCCTGTGGGAAAGCCTCGAGGGAAAGCCTCGAGGGAAAACCACAGATCCTTTGATCCACGCGACGGGAAGCGTGACATTGCTGCTACAGCCTGGAAGGAAAGCGCACGTGCATGCCCCCACTCGAGACGAGGCCTGACTCCCCTGGGGAGACTCCAGAAGTACCCAAAGATCCATGTCAGCCCCTGAGAGGAATCCTAGGTTCCGGCCTTGACTCCACACAAGGTTTTTGGCCCCGGTATCGACGGGAGAGGAATCCCGAGAGGACCCCTAGCAACTCGCATGGGGACTGGCCTCTCCTGAGGCCACCAGGGCGGGTCCCTGAGGTCCCCGTCGTAACTCGAGAACACTTGCTGCAACTCGAGAAAATCCAGGAAGTTCTCCCTTCCAGGCGAGATGAGGCCTATTTCCGATGAGGCGTCTGGAGACTAATGACACCTAACCTCTGGAACTTCGAAAGGGTCTTTCACACCCTTGCTGCAACTCAAGAAGTTCACCGCCATACCCGTCTCCACTCGAGAGGAAGCACGATTGTCCCGCCCACATCCAGAGGAGCCCTGTTTCCCCCTCGGAGCTCGAGATGAGGAATCCTTTCCCTGCTTTCAACGGGAAAGTATTCCCGGCGTTCCCGTCGCATCTCAAGAGGAGGCACTCTCAACAGGAAAGGCGAGAGGAACTCCATGGTCGTACCACCATTCCAAGAGTCCCCCAGATGTCTCAGTCCATTCCAGAGGAGCCTCTTTGCCCTGCACTGGCTCATCTTTCACGCCGAGGATCGACTCACACCACGGTGGCACGTGGGACAGCCCTGTGGGAAAGCCTCGAGGGAAAGCCTCGAGGGAAAACCACAGATCCTTTGATCCACGCCACGGGAAGCGTGACATTGCTGCTACAGCCTGGAGGAAAGCGCACGTGCATGCCCCCACTCGAGACGAGGCCTGACTCCCCTGGGGAGAATACAGAAGTACCCAAAGATCCATGTCAGCCCCTGAGAGGAATCCTCGGTTCCGGCCCTGACTCCACACAAGGTTTTTGGCCCCGGTATCGAAGGGGAGGAATCCCGAGAGGCCCCCTAGCAACTCGCATGGGGCCTGGCGTCTCCTGAGGCCACCAGGGCGGGTCCCTGAGGTCCCCGTCGTAACTCGAGAACACCTGCCACAACTCGAGAAAATCCAGGAAGTTCTCCCTTCCAGGCGAGATGAGGCCTATTTCCGATGAGGCGTCTGGAGACTAATGACACCTAACCTCTGGAACTTCGAAAGGGTCTTTCACACCCTTGCTGCAACTCAAGAAGTTCACCGCCATACCCGTCTCCACTCGAGAGAAAGCACGATGGTCCCGCCCACATCCAGAGGAGCCCCGTTTCCCCCTCGTAGCTCGAGATGACGGATCCTTTCCCTGCTTTCAACGGGAAAGAATTCCCGGCGTTCCCGTCGCATCTCAAGAGGAGGCACTCTCAACAGGAAAGGCGAGAGGAACTCCATGGTCGGACCACCATTCCTAGAGTCCCCCAGATGTCTCAGTCCATTCCAGAGGAACCTCTTTGCCCTGCACTGGCTCATCTTTCACGCCGAGGATCGACTCACACCACGGTGGCACGTGGGACAGCCCTGTGGGAAAGCCTCGAGGGAAAACCACAGATCCTTTGATTCACGCGACGGGAAGCCTGACATTGCTGCTACATCCTGGAAGGAAAGCGCACGTGCATGCCCCCACTTGAGACGAGGCCTGACTCCCCTGGGGAGACTCCAGAAGTACCCAAAGATCCATGTCAGCCCCTGAGAGGAATCCTCGGTTCCGGCCCTGACTCCACACAAGGTTTTTGGCCCCGGTATCGACGGGAGAGGAATACCGAGAGGCCCCCTAGCAACTCGCATGGGGACTGGCCTCTCCTGAGGCCACCAGGGCGGGTCCCTGAGGTCCCCGTCGTAACTCGAGAACACCTGCCGCAACTCGAGAAAATCCAGGAAGTTCTCCCTTCCAGGCGAGATGAGGCCTATTTCCGATGAGGCGTCTGGAGACTAATGACACCTAACCTCTGGAACTTCGAAAGGGTCTTTCACGCCCTTGCTGCAACTCAAGAAGTTCACCGCCATACCCGTCTCCACTCGAGAGGAAGCACGATGGTCCCGCCCACATCCAGAGGAGCCCCGTTTCCCCCTCGTAGCTCGAGATGAGGGATCCTTTCCCTGCTTTCAACGGGAAAGAATTCCCGGCGTTCCCGTCGCATCTCAAGAGGAGGCACTCTCAACAAGAAAGGCGAGAGGAACTCGATGGTCGTACCACCATTCCAAGAGTCCCCCAGATGTCTCAATCCATTCCAGAGGAACCTCTTTGCCCTGCACTGGCTCATCTTTAACGCGGAGGATCGACTCACACCACGGTGGCACGTGGGACAGCCCTATGGGAAAGCCTCGAGGGAAAGCCTCGAGGGAAAACCACAGATCCTTTTATCTACGCGACGGGAAGCGTGACATTGCTGTTACAGCCTGGAGGAAAGCGCACGTGCATGCCCCCACTCCAGACGAAGCCTGACTCCCCTGGGGAGAATACAGAAGTACCCAAAGATCCATGTCAGCCCCTGAGAGGAATCCTCGGTTCCGGCCCTGACTCCACACAAGGTTTTTGGCCCCGGTATCGAAGGGGAGGAATCCCGAGAGGCCCCCTAGCAACTCGCATGGGGCCTGGCGTCTCCTGAGGCCACCAGGGCGGGTCCCTGAGGTCCCCGTCGTAACTCTAGAACACCTGCCACAACTCGAGAAAATCCAGGAAGTTCTCCCTTCCAGGCGAGATGAGGCCTATTTCCGATGAGGCGTCTGGAGACTAATGACACCTAACCTCTGGAACTTCGAAAGGGTCTTTCACACCCTTGCTGCAACTCAAGAAGTTCACCGCCATACCCGTCTCCACTCGAGAGAAAGCACGATGGTCCCGCCCACATCCAGAGGAGCCCCGTTTCCCCCTCGGAGCTCGAGATGACGGATCCTTTCCCTGCTTTCAACGGGAAAGAATTCCCGGCGTTCCCGTCGCATCTCAGGAGGAGGCACTCTCAACAGGAAAGGCGAGAGGAACTCCATGGTCGTACCACCATTCCAAGAGTCCTCCAGATGACTCAGTCCATTCCAGAGGAACCTCTTTGCCCTGCACTGGCTCATCTTTCACGCCGAGGATCGACTCACACCACGGTGGCACGTGGGACAGCCCTGTGGGAAAGCCTCGAGGGAAAGCCTCGAGGGAAAACCACAGATCCTTTGATTCTCGCGACGGGAAGCCTGACATTGCTGCTACAGCCTGGAAGGAAAGCGCACGTGCATGCCCCCACTTGAGACGAGGCCTGACTCCCCTGGGGAGACTCCAGAAGTACCCAAAGATCCATGTGAGCCCATGAGAGGAATCCTCGGTTCCGGCCCTGAATCCACACAAGGTTTTTGGCCCCGGTATCGACGGGAGAGGAATCCCGAGAGGCCCCCTAGCACCTCGCATGTGGACTGGCCTCTCCTGAGGCCACCAGGGCGGGTCCCTGAGGTCCCCGTCGTAACTCGAGAACACCTGCCGCAACTCGAGAAAATCCAGGAAGTTCTCCCTTCCAGGCGAGATGAGGCCTATTTCCGATGAGGCGTCTGGAGACTAATGACACCTAACCTCTGGAACTTCGAAAGGTTCTTTCACACCCTTGCTGCAACTCAAGAAGTTCACCGCCATACCCGTCTCCACTCGAGAGGAAGCACGATGGTCCCGCCCACATCCAGAGGAGCCCCGATTCCCCCTCGTAGCTCGAGATGAGGGATCCTTTCCCTGCTTTCAACGGGAAAGAATTCCCGGCGTTTCCGTCGCATCTCAAGAGGAGGCACTCTCAACAGGAAAGGCGAGAGGAACTCCATGGTCGTACCACCATTCCAAGAGTCCCCCAGACGTCTCAGTCCATTCCAGAGGAACCTCTTTGCCCTGCACTGGCTCATCCTTCATGCCGAGGATCGATTGACACCACGGTGGCACGTGGGACAGCCCTGTGGGAAAGCCTCGAGGGAAAGCCTCGAGGGAAAACCACAGATCCTTTGATGCACGCGACGGGAAGCGTCACATTGCTGCTACAGCCTGGTAGGAAAGCGCACGTGCATGCCCCCACTCGAGACGAGGCCTGACTCCCCTGGGGAGACTCCAGAAGTACCCAAAGATCCATGTCAGCCCCTGAGAGGAATCCTCGGTTCCGGCCCTGACTCCACACAAGGTTTTTGGCCCCGGTATCCACGGGAGAGGAATCCTGAGAGGCCCCCTAGCAAGTCGCATGGGGACTGGCCTTACCTGAGGCCACCAGGGCGGGTCCCTGAGGTCCCCGTCGTAACTCGAGAACACCTGCCGCAACTCGAGAAATTCCAGGAAGTTCTCCCTTCCAGGCGAGATGAGGCCTATTTCCGATGAGGCGTCTGGAGACTAATGACACGTAACCTCTGGAACTTCGAAAGGGTCTTTCACACCCTTGCTGCAACTCAAGAAGTTCACCGCCATACCCGTCTCCACTCGAGAGGAAGCACGATGGTCCCGCCCACATCCAGAGGTGCCCCGTTTCCCCCTCGTAGCTCGAGATGAGGGATCCTTTCCCTGCTTTCAACGGTAGAGTATTCCCGTCGTTCCCATCGCATCTCAAGAGGAGGCACTCTCAACAGGAAAGGCGAGAAGAACTCCATGGTCGTACCACCATTCCAAGAGTCCCCGAGATGTCTCAGTCCATTCCAGAGGAACCTCTTTGCCCTGCACTGGCTCATTTTTCACGCCGAGGATCGACTCACACCACGGTGGCACGTGGGACAGCCCTGTGGGAAAGTCTCGAGGGAAAACCACAGATCCTTTGATCCACGCGACGGGAAGCGTGACATTGCTGCTACAGCCTGGAAGGAAAGTGCACGTGCATGCCCCCACTCGAGACGAGGCCTGACTCCCCTAGGGAGACTCCAGAAGTTCCCAAAGATCCCTGACACACATGAGAGGAATCCTCGGTTCCGGCCCTGACTCCACACAAGTTTTTTGACCCCGGTATCGACGGGAGAGGAATCACGAGAGGCCCCCAAGCAACTCGCATGGGGACTGGCCTTTCCTGAGCCCACCAAGGCGGGTCCCTGGGGACCCCGTCGTAACTCGAGAACATCTGCCACAACTCGAGAAAATCCAGGAAGTTCTCCCTTCCAGGCGAGATGAGGCCTATTTCCGATGAGGCGTCTGGAGACTAATGACACCTAACCTCTGGAACTTCGAAAGGGTCTTTCACACCCTTGCTGCAACTCAACAAGTTCACCGCCATACCCGTCTCCACTCCAGTGGAAGCACGATCGTCCCGCCCACATCCAGAGGAGCCCCGTTTCCCCCACGTAGATCGAGATGAGGGATCCTTTCCCTGCTATCAACGGGAAAGAATTCCCGGGGTACCCGTCGCATCTCAAGAGAAGGCACTCTCATCAGGAAAGGCGAGAGGAACTCCATGTAAGTACCACCATTCCAAGAGTCCCCCAGATATCTCAGTCCATTCCAGAGGAACCTATTTGCCCTGCACTGGCTCATCTTTCACGCCGAGGATCGACTCACACCACGGTGGCACGTAGAACAGCCCTTTGGGAAAGCCTCGAGGGGAAGCCTCGATGGAAAACCACAGATCCATTGATCCAGGCGACGAGAAGCGTGACATTGCTGCCGCAGCCAGAAAGGAAAGCGCACGTGCATGCCCCCACTCGAGACGAGGCCTGACTCCCCTGTGGCGACTCCAGAAGTACCCAAAGATCCATGTCAGACCATGATAGGAATCCTCGGTTCCGGCCCTGACTCCACACAATGTTTTTGGCCCCGGTATCGACGGGAGAGGAATCCCGAGAGGCCCCCTAGCAACTCGCATGGGGACTGGCCTTTCCTGAGGCCACCAGGGCGGGTCCCTGAGGTCCCCGTCGTAACTCGAAAACACCTGCCGCAACTCAAGAAAATCCAGGAAGTTCTCCCTTCCAGGCGAGAAGAGGCCTATTTCCGATGAGTCGTCTAGGAACTAATGACACGTAACCTCTGGAACTTCGAAAGGATCTTTCACACCCTTGCTGCAACTCAAGAAGTTCACCGCCATACCCGTCTCCACACGAGAGGAAGCACGATGGTCCCGCCCACATCCAGAGGAGCCCCGTTTCCCCCTCGGAGCTCGAGATGAGGGATCCTTTTCCTGCTTTCAACGGGAAAGAATTCCCGGCGTTCCCGTCGCATCTCAAGAGGAGGCACTCTCAACAGGAAAGGCGAGAGGAACTCCATGGTCGTACCACCATTCCAAGAGTCCCCCAGATGTCTCAGTCCATTCCAGAGGAACCTCTTTGCCCTGCACTGGCTCATCTTTCACGCCGAGGATCGACTCACACCACGGTGGCACGTGGGACAGCCCTGTGGGAAAGCCTCGAGGGAAAACCACAGATCCGTTGATCCACAAGACGGGAAGCGTGACATTGCTGCTACAGCCAGGAAGGAAAGCGCACGTGCATGCCCCCACTCGAGACGAGGCCTGACTCCCCTGGGGAGACTCCAGAAGTACCCAAAGATCCATGTCAGCCCCTGAGAGGAATCCTCGGTTCCGGCCCTGACTCCACACAAGGTTTTTGGCCCCGGTATCCACGGGAGAGGAATCCTGAGAGGCCCCCTAGCTAGTCGCATGGGGACTGGCCTTTCCTGAGGCCACCAGGGCGGGTCCCTGAGGTCCCCGTCGTAACTCGAGAACACCTGCCGCAACTCGAGAAATTCCAGGAAGTTCTCCCTTCCAGGCGAGATGAGGCCTATTTCCGATGAGGCGTCTGGAGACTAATGACACGTAACCTCTGGAACTTCGAAAGGGTCTTTCACACCCTTGCTGCAACTCAAGAAGTTCACCGCCATACCCGTCTCCACTCGAGAGGAAGCACGATGGTCCCGCCCACATCCAGAGGTGCCCCGTTTCCGCCTCGTAGCTCGAGATGAGGGATCCTTTCCCTGCTTTCAACGGGAGAAAATTCCCGTCGTTCCCATCGCATCTCAAGAGGAGGCACTCTCAACAGGAAAGGCGAGAAGAACTCCATGGTAGTACCACCATTCCAAGAGTCCCCCAGATGTCTCAGTCCATTCCAGAGGAACCTCTTTGCCCTGCACTGGCTCATCTTTCACGTCAAGGATCGTCTCACATCAGGGTGGAACATGGGACAGCACTGTGGAAAAGCCCCGAGGGAAAGCCTCGAGGGAAAACCACAGATCCGTTGATCCACGCGACGGGAAGCGTGACATTGCTGCTACATCCTGGAAGGAAAACACACGTGCATGCCCCCACTCGAGACGAGGCCTGACTCCCCTGGGGAGACTCCAGAAGTACCCAAAGATCCATGTCAACCCCTGAGATGAATCCTCGGTTCCGGCCCTGACTCCACACAAGGTTTTTGGCCCCGGTATCGAAGGGAGAGGAATCCCGAGAGGGCCCCTAGCAACTCGAATGTGGACTGGCCTCTCCTGAGGCCACCAGGGCGGGTCCCTGAGGTCCCCGTCGTAACTCGAGAACACCTGCCGCAACTCGAGAAAATCCAGCAAGTTCTCCTTACCAGGCGAGATGAGGCCTATTTCCGATGAGGCGTCTGGAGACTAATGACACCTAACCTCTGGAACTTCGAAAGGGTCTTTCACACCCTTGCTGCAACACAACAAGTTAACCGCCATACCCGTCTCCACTCGAGTGGAAGCACGATGGTCCCGCCCACATCCAGAGGAGCCCCGTTTCCCCCTCGTAGCTCGAGTTGAGGGATCCTTTCCCTGCTTTCAACAGGAAAGAATTCCCGGCGTTCCCGTCGCATCTCAAGAGGAGGCACTGTCAACAGGAAAGGCGAGAGGAACTCCATGGTCGTACCACCATTCCAAGAGTCCCCCAGATGTCTCAGTCCATTGCAGAGGAACCTCTTTGCCCTGCACTGGCTCATCTTTCACGCCGAGGATCGACTCACACCACGGTGGCACGTAGAACAGCCCTTTGGGAAAGCCTCGAGGGGAAGCCTCGATGGAAAACCACAGATCCATTGATCCAGGCGACGAGAAGCGTGACATTGCTGCCGCAGCCAGAAAGGAAAGCGCACGTGCATGCCCCCACTCGAGACGAGGCCTGACTCCCCTGTAGCGACTCCAGAAGTACCCAAAGATCCATGTCAGACCATGATAGGAATCCTCGGTTCCGGCCCTGACTCCACACAATGTTTTTGGCCCCGGTATCGACGGGAGAGGAATCCCGAGAGGCCCCCTAGCAACTCGCATGGGGACTGGCCTTTCCTGAGGCCACCAGGGCGGGTCCCTGAGGTCCCCGTCGTAACTCGAAAACACCTGCCGCAACTCGAGAAAATCCAGGAAGTTCTCCCTTCCAGGCGAGAAGAGGCCAATTTCCGATGAGTCGTCTGGGAACTAATGACACGTAACCTCTGGAACTTCGAAAGGATCTTTCACACCCTTGCTGCAACTCAAGAAGTTCAACGCCATACCCGTCTCCACACGAGAGGAAGCACGATGGTCCCGCCCACATCCAGAGGAGCCCCGTTTCCCCCTCGGAGATCGAGATGAGGGATCCTTTTCCTGCTTTCAACGGGAAAGAATTCCCGGCGTTCCCGTCGCATCTCAAGAGGAGGCACTCTCAACAGGAAAGGCGAGAGGAACTCCATGGTCGTACCACCATTCCAAGAGTCCCCCAGATGTCTCAGTCCATTCCAGAGGAACCTCTTTGCCCTGCACTGGCTCATCTTTCACGCCGAGGATCGACTCACACCACGGTGGCACGTGGGACAACCCTGTGGGAAAGCCTCGAGGTAAAACCACAGATCCGTTGATCCACAAGACGGGAAGCGTGACATTGCTGCTACAGCCTGGAAGGAAAACGCACGTGCATGCTCCCACTCGAGACGAGGCCTGACTCCCCTGGGGAGACTCCAGAAGTTCCCAAAGATCCATGTCAACCCCTGAGATGAATCCTCGGTTCCGGCCCTGACTCCACACAAGGTTTTTGGCCCCGGTATCGACGGGAGAGTAATCCCGAGAGGCCCCCTAGCAACTCGCATGGGGACTGGCCTTTTCTGAGGCCACCAGGGCGGGTCCCTGAGGTCCCCGTTGTAACTCGAGAACACCTGCCCCAACTCGAGAAAATCCAGGAAATTCTCCCTTCCAGGCGAGATGAGGCCTATTTCCGATGAGGCGTCTGGAGACTAATGACACCTAACCTCTGGAACTTCGAAAGGGTCTTTCACACCCTTGCTGCAACTCAAGAAGTTCGCCGCCATACCCTTCTCCACTCGAGTTGAAGCACGATGGTCCCGCCCACATCCAGAGGATCCCCTTTTCCCCTTCGTAGCTCGAGATGAGGGATTCTTTCCCTGCTTTCAACGGGAATGATTTCCTGGCGTTCCCGTCGCATCTCAAGAGGAGGCACTCTCAACAGGAAACGCGAGAGGAACTCCATGGTCGTACCACCATTCCATGAGTCCCCCAGATGTCTCAGTCCATTGCAGAGGAACCTCTTTGCCCTGCACTGGCTCATCTTTCACGCCGAGGATCGACTCACACCACGGTGGCACGTAGAACAGCCCTTTGGGAAAGCCTCGAGGGGAAGCCTCGATGGAAAACCACAGATCCATTGATCCAGGCGACGAGAAGCGTGACATTGCTGCCGCAGCCAGAAAGGAAAGCGCACGTGCATGCCCCCACTCGAGACGAGGCCTGACTCCCCTGTGGCGACTCCAGAAGTACCCAAAGATCCATGTCAGACCATGATAGGAATCCTCGGTTCCGGCCCTGACTCCACACAATGTTTTTGGCCCCGGTATCGACGGGAGAGGAATCCCGAGAGGCCCCCTAGCAACTCGCATGGGGACTGGCCTTTCCTGAGGCCACCAGGGCGGGTCCCTGAGGTCCCCGTCGTAACTCGAAAACGCCTGCCGCAACTCGAGAAAATCCAGGAAGTTCTCCCTTCCAGGCGAGAAGAGGCCTATTTCCGATGAGTCGTCTGGGAACTAATGACACGTAACCTCTGGAACTTCGAAAGGATCTTTCACACCCTTGCTGCAACTCAAGAAGTTCACCGCCATACCCGTCTCCACACGAGAGGAAGCACGATGGTCCCGCCCACATCCAGAGGAGCCCCGTTTCCCCCTCGGAGCTCGAGATGAGGGATCCTTTTCCTGCTTTCAACGGGAAAGAATTCCCGGCGTTCCCGTCGCATCTCAAGAGGAGGCACTCTCAACAGGAAAGGCGAGAGGAACTCCATGGTCGTACCACCATTCCAAGAGTCCCCCAGATGTCTCAGTCCATTCCAGAGGAACCTCTTTGCCCTGCACTGGCTCATCTTTCACGCCGAGGATCGACTCACACCACGGTGGCACGTGGGACAGCCCTGTGGGAAAGCCTCGAGGGAAAACCACAGATCCGTTGATCCACAAGACGGGAAGCGTGACATTGCTGCTACAGCCTGGAAGGAAAACGCACGTGCATGCTCCCACTCGAGACGAGGCCTGACTCCCCTGGGGAGACTCCAGAAGTTCCCAAAGATCCATGTCAACCCCTGAGATGAATCCTCGGTTCCGGCCCTGACTCCACACAAGGTTTTTGGCCCCGGTATCGACGGGAGAGTAATCCCGAGAGGCCCCCTAGCAACTCGCATGGGGACTGGCCTTTTCTGAGGCCACCAGGGCGGGTCCCTGAGGTCCCCGTTGTAACTCGAGAACACCTGCCCCAACTCGAGTAAATCCAGGAAATTCTCCCTTCCAGGCGAGATGAGGCCTATTTCCGATGAGGCGTCTGGAGACTAATGACACCTAACCTCTGGAACTTCGAAAGGGTCTTTCACACCCTTGCTGCAACTCAAGAAGTTCGCCGCCATACCCTTCTCCACTCGAGTTGAAGCACGATGGTCCCGCCCACATCCAGAGGATCCCCTTTTCCCCTTCGTAGCTCGAGATGAGGGATTCTTTCCCTGCTTTCAACGGGAATGATTTCCTGGCGTTCCCGTCGCATCTCAAGAGGAGGCACTCTCAACAGGAAACGCGAGAGGAACTCCATGGTCGTACCACCATTCCATGAGTCCCCCAGATGTCTCAGTCCATTGCAGAGGAACCTCTTTGCCCTGCACTGGCTCATCTTTCACGCCGAGGATCGACTCACACCACGGTGGCACGTAGAACAGCCCTTTGGGAAAGCCTCGAGGGGAAGCCTCGATGGAAAACCACAGATCCATTGATCCAGGCGACGAGAAGCGTGACATTGCTGCCGCAGCCAGAAAGGAAAGCGCACGTGCATGCCCCCACTCGAGACGAGGCCTGACTCCCCTGTGGCGACTCCAGAAGTATCCAAAGATCCATGTCAGACCATGATAGGAATCCTCGGTTCCGGCCCTGACTCCACACAATGTTTTTGGCCCCGGTATCGACGGGAGAGGAATCCCGAGAGGCCCCCTAGCAACTCGCATGGGGACTGGCCTTTCCTGAGGCCACCAGGGCGGGTCCCTGAGGTCCCCGTCGTAACTCGAAAACACCTGCCGCAACTCGAGAAAATCCAGGAAGTTCTCCCTTCCAGGCGAGAAGAGGCCTATTTCCGATGAGTCGTCTGGGAACTAATGACACGTAACCTCTGGAACTTCGAAAGGATCTTTCACACCCTTGCTGCAACTCAAGAAGTTCACCGCCATACCCGTCTCCACACGAGAGGAAGCACGATGGTCCCGCCCACATCCAGAGGAGCCCCGTTTCCCCCTCGGAGCTCGAGATGAGGGATCCTTTTCCTGCTTTCAACGGGAAAGAATTCCCGGCGTTCCCGTCGCATCTCAAGAGGAGGCACTCTCAACAGGAAAGGCGAGAGGAACTCCATGGTCGTACCACCATTCCAAGAGTCCCCCAGATGTCTCAGTCCATTCCAGAGGAACCTCTTTGCCCTGCACTGGCTCATCTTTCACGCCGAGGATCGACTCACACCACGGTGGCACGTGGGACAGCCCTGTGGGAAAGCCTCGAGGGAAAACCACAGATCCGTTGATCCACAAGACGGGAAGCGTGACATTGCTGCTACAGCCAGGAAGGAAAGCTCACGTGCATGCCCCCACTCGAGACGAGGCCTGACTCCCCTGGGGAGACTCCAGAAGTACCCAAAGATCCATGTCAGCCCCTGAGAGGAATCCTCGGTTCCGGCCCTGACTCCACACAAGGTTTTTGGCCCCGGTATCCACGGGAGAGGAATCCTGAGAGGCCCCCTAGCAAGTCGCATGGGGACTGGCCTTTCCTGAGGCCACCAGGGCGGGTCCCTGAGGTCCCCGTCATAACTCGAGAACACCTGCCGCAACTCGAGAAATTCCAGGAAGTTCTCCCTTCCAGGCGAGATGAGGCCTATTTCCGATGAGGCGTCTGGAGACTAATGACACGTAACCTCTGGAACTTCGAAAGGGTCTTTCACACCCTTGCTGCAACTCAAGAAGTTCACCGCCATACCCGTCTCCACTCGAGAGGAAGCACGATGGTCCCGCCCACATCCAGAGGTGCCCCGTTTCCGCCTCGTAGCTCGAGATGAGGGATCCTTTCCCTGCTTTCAACGGGAGAAAATTCCCGTCGTTCCCATCGCATCTCAAGAGGAGGCACTCTCAACAGGAAAGGCGAGAAGAACTCCAAGGTAGTACCACCATTCCAAGAGTCCCCCAGATGTCTCAGTCCATTCCAGAGGAACCTCTTTGCCCTGCACTGGCTCATCTTTCACGTCGAGGATCGTCTCACATCAGGGTGGAACATGGGACAGCCCTGTGGAAAAGCCCCGAGGGAAAGCCTCGAGGGAAAACCACAGATCCGTTGATCCACGCGACGGGAAGCGTGACATTGCTGCTACATCCTGGAAGGAAAACGCACGTGCATGTCCCCACTCGAGACGAGGCCTGACTCCCCTGGGGAGACTCCAGAAGTACCCAAAGATCCATGTCAACCCCTGAGATGAATCCTCGGTTCCGGCCCTGACTGCACACAAGGTTTTTGGCCCCGGTATCGAAGGGAGAGGAATCCCGAGAGGGCCCCTAGCAACTCGCATGGGGACTGGCCTCTCCTGAGGCCACCAGGGCGGGTCCCTGAGGTCCCCGTCGTAACTCGAGAACACCTGCCGCAACTCGAGAAAATCCAGCAAGTTCTCCTTACCAGGCGAGATGAGGCCTATTTCCGATGAGGCGTCTGGAGACTAATGACACCTAACCTCTGGAACTTCGAAAGGGTTTTCACACCCTTGCTGCAACACAACAAGTTAACCGCCATACCCGTCTCCACTCGAGTGGAAGCACGATGGTCCCGCCCACATCCAGAGGAGCCCCGTTTCCCCCTCGTAGCTCGAGTTGAGGGATCCTTTCCCTGCTTTCAACGGGAAAGAATTCCCGGCGTTCCCGTCGCATCTCAAGAGGAGGCACTCTCAACAGGAAAGGCGAGAGGAACTCCATGGTCGTACCACCATTCCAAGAGTCCCCCAGATGTCTCAGTCCATTCCAGAGGAACCTCTTTGCCCTGCACTGGCTCATCTTTCACGCCGAGGATCGACTCACACCACGGTGGCACGTGGGACAGCCCTGTGGGAAAGCCTCGAGGGAAAGCCTCCAGGGAAAACCACAGATCCTTTGATCCAGGCGACGGGAAGCGTGACATTGCTGCTACAGCCTGGAAGGAAAGCGCACGTGCATGCCCCCATTCGAGACGAGGCCTGACTCCCCTGGGGAGACTCCCGAGGTATCCACAGATCCATGTCAGCCCCTGAGAGGAATCCTCGGTTCCGGCCCTGACTCCACACAAGTTTTTTGACCCCGGTATCGACGGGAGAGGAATCACGAGAGGCCCCCTAGCAACTCGCATGGGGATTGGCCTTTCCTGAGGCCACCAAGGCGGGTCCCTGAGGACCCCGTCGTAACTCGACAACACCTGCCGCAACTCGAGAAAATCCAAGAAGTTCTCCCTTCCAGGCGAGATGAGGCCTATTTCCGATGAGGCGTCTGGAGACTTATGAGACCTAACCTCTGGAACTTCGAAAGGGTCTTTCACACCCTTGCTGCAACTCAAGAAGTTCACCGCCATAACCGTCTCCACTCGAGAGGAAGCACGATCGTCCCGCCCACATCCAGAGGAGCCCCGTTTCCCCCTCGTAGATCGAGATGAGGGATCCTTTCCCTGCTATCAACAGGAAAGAATTCCCGGCGTACTCGTCGCATCTCAAGAGAAGGCACTCTCATCAGGAAAGGCGAGAGGAACTCCAAGGTAGTACCACCATTCCAAGAGTCCCCCAGATATCTCATTCCATTCCAGAGGAACCTATTTGCCCTGCACTGGCTCATCTTTCACGCCGAGGATCGACTCACACCACGGTGGCACGTGGGACAGCCCTGTGGGAAAGCCTCGAGGGAAAGCCTTGAGGGAAAACCACAGATCCTTTGATCCACGCGACGGGAAGCGTGACATTGCTGCTACAGCCTGGAAGGAAAACGCACGTGCATGCCCCCACTCGAGACGAGGCCTGACTCCCCTGTGGAGACTCAAGAAGTACCCAAAGATCCATGTCAGCGCCTGATAGGAATCCTCGTTTGCGGCTCTGACTCCACACAAGGTTTTTGGCCCGGGTATCGACGGGAGAGGAATCCCGAGAGGCCCCCTAGCAACTCGCATGGGGACTGGCCTCTCCTGAGGCCACCAGGGCGGGTCCCTGAGGTCCCCGTCGTAACTCGAGAACACCTGCCACAACTCGAGAAATTCCAGGAAGTTCCCCCTTCCAGGCGAGATGAGGCCTATTTCCGATGAGGCGTCTGGAGACTAATGACACCTAACCTCTGGAACTTCGAAAGGGTCTTTCACACCCTTGTTGCAACTCAAGAAGTTCACCGCCATACCCGGCTCCACTCGAGAGGAAGCACGATCGTCCCGCCCACATCCAGAGGAGCCCCCTTTCCCCCTCGTAGCTCGAGATGAGGAATCCTTTCCCTGCTTTCAATGGGAAAGAATTCCCGGCGTTCCCGTCGCATTTCAAGCGGAGGCACTCTCAACAGGAAAGGCGAGAGGAACTCCATGGTCGTACCACCATTCCAAGAGTCCCCCAGATGTCTCAGTCCATTCCAGAGAAATCTCTTTGCCCTGCACTGGCTCATCTTTCACGCCGAGGATCGACTCACACCACGGTGGCACGTGGGACAGCCCTGTGGGAAAGCCTCGAGGGAAAGCTTCGAGGGAAAACCACAGATCCTTTGATCCACGCCACGGGAAGCGTGACATTGCTGCTACAGCCTGGAAGGAAAGTGCACGTGCATGCCCCGACTCGAGACGAGGCCTGACTCCCCTGGGGAGACTCCAGAAGTACCCAAAGATCCATGTCAGCCCCTGAGAGGAATCCTCGGTTACGGCCCTGACTCCACACAAGGTTTTTGGCCCCGGTATCGACGGGAGAGGAATCCCGAGAGGCCCCCTAGCAACTCGCATGGGGACTGGCCTCTCCTGAGGCCACCAGGGCGGGTCCCTGAGGTCCCCGTCTTAACTCGAGAACACCTGCCGCAACTCGAGATATTCCAGGAAGTTCCCCCTTCCAGGCGAGATGAGGCCTATTTCCGATGAGGCGTCTGGAGACTAATGACACCTAACCTCTGGAACTTCGAAAGGGTCATTCACACCCTTGCTGCAACTCAAGAAGTTCACCGCCATACCCGGCTCCACTCGAGAGGAAGGACGATCGTCCCGCCCACATCCAGAGGAGCCCCGTTTCCCCCTCGTAGCTCGAGATGAGGGATCCTTTCCCTGCTTTCAACGGGAAAGAATTCCCGGCATTCCCGTCGCATCTCAAGAGGAGGCACTCTCAAAGGAAATGCGAGAGGAACTCCATGGTCGTACCACCATTCCAAGAGTCCCCCAGATGTCTCAGTCCATTCCAGAGGAACCTCTTTGCCCTGCACTGGCTCATCTTTCACGCGGAGGATCGACTCACACCACGGTGGCACGTGGGACAACACTGTGGGAAAGCCTCGAGGGAAAGCCTCGAGGGAAAACCACAGATCCTTTGATCCACGCCACGGGAAGCGTGACATTTCTGCTACAGCCTGGAAGGAAAGGGCACGTGCATGCCCCCACTCGAGACGAGGCCTGACTCCCCTGGGGAGACTCCAGAAGTACCCAAAGATCCATGTCAGCCCCTGAGAGGAATCCTCGGTTACGGCCCTGACTCCACACAAGGTTTTTGGCCCCGGTATCGACGGGAGAGGAATCCCGAGAGGCCCCCTAGCAACTCGCATGGGGACTGGCCTCTCCTGAGGCCACCAGGGCGGGTCCCTGAGGTCCCCGTCTTAACTCGAGAACACCTGCCGCAACTCGAGATATTCCAGGAAGTTCCCCCTTCCAGGCGAGATGAGGCCTATTTCCGATGAGGCGTCTGGAGACTAATGACACCTAACCTCTGGAACTTCGAAAGGGTCTTTCACACCCTTGGTGCAACTCAAGAAGTTCACCGCCATACCCGGCTCCACTCGAGAGGAAGCACGATGGTCCCGCCCACATCCAGAGGAGCCCCCTTTCCCCCTCGTAGCTCGAGATGAGGAATCCTTTCCCTGCTTTCAATGGGAAAGAATTCCCGGCGTTCCCGTCGCATCTCAAGCGGAGGCACTCTCAACAGGAAAGGCGAGAGGAACTCCATGGTCGTACCACCATTCCAAGAGTCCCCCAGATGTCTCAGTCCATTCCAGAGGAAGCTCTTTGCCTTGCACTGGCTCATCTTTCACGCCGAGGATCGACTCACACCACGGTGGCACGTGGGACAGCCCTGTGGGAAAGCCTCGAGGGAAAGCCTCGAGGGAAAACCACAGATCCTTTGATCCACGCCACGGGAAGCGTGACATTGCTGCTACAGCCTGGAAGGAAAGTGCACGTGCATGCCCCGACTCGAGACGAGGCCTGACTCCCCTGGGGAGACTCCAGAAGTACCCAAAGATCCATGTCAGCCCCTGAGAGGAATCCTCGGTTCAGGCCCTGACTCCACACAAGGTTTTTGGCCCCGGTATCGACGGGAGAGGAATCCCGAGAGGCCCCCTAGCAACTCGCATGGGGACTGGCCTCTCCTGAGGCCACCAGGGCGGGTCCCTGAGGTCCCCGTAGTAACTCGAGAACACCTGCCACAACTCGAGAAATTCCAGGAAGTTCCCCCTTCCAGGCGAGATGAGGCCTATTTCCGATGAGGCGTCTGGAGACTAATGACACCTAACCTCTGGAACTTCGAAAGGGTCTTTCACACCTTGCTGCAACTCAAGAAATTCACCGCCACACCCGTCTCCACTCGAGAGGAAGCACGATGGTCCCGCCCACATCCAGAGGAGCCCCGTTTCCCCCTCGTAGCTCGAGATGAGGGATCCTTTCCCTGCTTTCAACGGGAAAGAATTCCCGGCGTTCCCGTCGCATCTCAAGCGGAGGCACTCTCAAAGGAAAGGCGAGAGGAACTCCATGGTCGTACCACCATTCCAAGAGTCCCCCAGATGTCTCAGTCCATTCCAGAGGAACCTCTTTGCCCTGCACTGGCTCATCTTTCACGCCGAGGATCGACTCACACCACGGTGGCACGTGGGACAGCCCTGTGGGAAAGCCTCGAGGGAAAGCCTCGAGGGAAAAACACAGATCCTTTGATCCACGCCACGGGAAGCGTGACATTGCTGCTACAGCCTGGAAGGAAAGCGCACGTGCATGCCCCCACTCGAGACGAGGCCTGACTCCCATGGGGAGACTCCAGAAGGACCCAAAGATCCATGTCAGCCCCTGAGAGGAATCCTCGGTTCCGGCCCTGACTCCACACAAGGTTTTTGGCCCCGGTATCGACGGGAGAGGAATCCCGAGAGGCCCCCTAGCAACTCGCATGGGGACTGGCCTCTCCTGAGGCCACCAGGGCGGGTCCCTGAGGTCCCCGTCGTAACTCGAGAACACCTGCCGCAACTCGAGAAAATCCAGGAAGTTCTCCCTTCCAGGCGAGATGAGGCCTATTTCCGATCAGGCGTCTGGAGACTAATGACACCTAACCTCTGGAACTTCGAAAGGGTCTTTCACACCCTTGCTGCAACTCAAGAAGTTCACCGCCATACCCGTCTCCACTCGAGAGGAAGCACGATGGTCCCGCCCACATCCAGAGGAGCCCCGTTTCCCCCTCGTAGCTCGAGATGAGGGATCCTTTCCCTGCTTTCAACGGGAAAGAATTCCCGGCGTTCCCGTCGCATCTCAAGAGGAGGCACTCTCAACAGGAAAGCCGAGAGGAACTCCATGGTCGTACCACCATTCCAAGAGTCCCCCAGATGTCTCAGTCCATTCCAGAGGAACCTCTTTGCCCTGCACTGGCTCATCTTTCACGCCGAGGATCGACTCACACCACGGTGGCACGTGGGAGAGCCCTGTCGGAAAACCACAGATCCTTTGATCTACGCGATGGGAAGCGTGACATTGCTGCTACAGCCTGGAAGGAAAGCGCACGTGCATGCCCCCACTCGAGATGGGTCCTGTCTCCCCTGGCGAGACTCCAGAAGTACCCAAAGATCCATATCAGCCCGTGAGAGGAATCCTCGGTTCCGGCCCTGACTCCACACAAGATTTTTGGCCCGGGTATCGACGGGAGAGGAATCCCGAGAGGCCCCCTAGCAACTCGCATGGGGACTGGCCTCTCCTGAGGCCACCAGGGCGGGTCCCTGAGGTCCCCGTCGTAACTCGAGAACACCTGCCGCAACTCGAGAAAATCCAGGAAGTTCTCCCTTCCAGGCAGGATGAGGCCTATTTCCGATGAGGCGTCTGGAGACTAATGACACCTAACCTCTGGAACTTCGAAAGGGTCTTTCACACCCTTGCTGCAACTCAAGAAGTTCACCGCCATACCCGTCTCCACTCGAGAGGAAACACGATCGTGCCGCCCACATCCAGAGGAGCCCCCTTTCCCCCTCGTAGCTCGAGATGAGGAATCCTTTCCCTGCTTTCAATGGGAAAGAGTTCCCGGCGTTCCCGTCGCATCTCAAGCGGAGGCACTCTCAACAGGAAAGGCGAGAGGAACTCCATGGTCGTACCACCATTCCAAGAGTCCCCCAGATGTCTCAGTCCATTCCAGAGGAAGCTCTTTGCCCTGCACTGGCTCATCTTTCACGCCGAGGATCGACTCACACCACGGTGGCACGTGGGACAGCCCTGTGGGAAAGCCTCGAGGGAAAGCCTCGAGGGAAAACCACAGATCCTTTGATCCACGCCACGGGAAGCGTGACATTGCTGCTACAGCCTGGAAGGAAAGTGCACGTGCATGCCCCGACTCGAGACGAGGCCTGACTCCCCTGGGGAGACTCCAGAAGAACCCAAAGATCCCTGTCAGCCCGTGAGAGGAATCCTCGGTTCCGGCCCTGACTCCACACAAGGTTTTTGGCCCCGGTATCGACGGGAGAGGAGTCCCGAGAGGCCCGCTAGCAAGTCACATGGGGACTGGCCTCTCCTGAGGCCACCAGGGCGGGTCCCTGAGGTCCCCGTCGTAACTCGAGAACACCTGCCGCAACTCGAGAAAATCCAGGAAGTTCTCCCTTCCAGGCGAGATGAGGCCTATTTCCGATGAGGCGTCTGGAGACTAATGACACCTAAACTCTGGAACTTCGAAAGGGTCTTTCACACCCTTGCTGCAACTCAAGAAGTTCACCGCCATACCCGTCTCCACTCGAGAGGAAGCACGATGGTCCCGCCCACATCAAGAGGAGCCCCGTTTCCCCCTCCTAGCTCGAGATGAGCGATCCTTTCCCTGCTTTCAACGGGAAAGAATTCCCGGCGTTCCCGTCGCATCTCAAGAGGAGGCACTCTCAACAGGAAAGGCGAGAGGAACTCCATGGTCGTACCACCATTCCAAGAGTCCCGCAGATGTCTCAGTCCATTCCAGAGGAACCTCTTTGCCCTGCACTGGCTCATCTTTCACGCCGAGGATCGACTCACACCACGGTGGCACGTGGGACAGCCCTGTGGGAAAGCCTCGAGGGAAAGCCTCGAGGGAAAAACACAGATCCTTTGATCCACGCCACGGGAAGCGTGACATTGCTGCTACAGCCTGGAAGGAAAGCGCACGTGCATGCCCCCACTCGAGACGAGGCCTGACTCCCATGGGGAGACTCCAGAAGGACCCAAAGATCCATGTCAGCCCCTGAGAGGAATCCTCGGTTCCGGCCCTGACTCCACACAAGGTTTTTGGCCCCGGTATCGACGGGAGAGGAATCCCGAGAGGCCCCCTAGCAACTCGCATGGGGACTGGCCTCTCCTGAGGCCACCAGGGCGGGTCCCTGAGGTCCCCGTCGTAACTCGAGAACACCTGCCGCAACTCGAGAAAATCCAGGAAGTTCTCCCTTCCAGGCGAGATGAGGCCTATTTCCGATCAGGCGTCTGGAGACTAATGACACCTAACCTCTGGAACTTCGAAAGGGTCTTTCACACCCTTGCTGCAACTCAAGAAGTTCACCGCCATACCCGTCTCCACTCGAGAGGAAGCACGATGGTCCCGCCCACATCCAGAGGAGCCCCGTTTCCCCCTCGTAGCTCGAGATGAGGGATCCTTTCCCTGCTTTCAACGGGAAAGAATTCCCGGCGTTCCCGTCGCATCTCAAGAGGAGGCACTCTCAACAGGAAAGCCGAGAGGAACTCCATGGTCGTACCACCATTCCAAGAGTCCCCCAGATGTCTCAGTCCATTCCAGAGGAACCTCTTTGCCCTGCACTGGCTCATCTTTCACGCCGAGGATCGACTCACACCACGGTGGCACGTGGGAGAGCCCTGTCAGAAAACCACAGATCCTTTGATCTACGCGATGGGAAGCGTGACATTGCTGCTACAGACTGGAAGGAAAGCGCACGTGCATGCCCCCACTCGAGATGGGTCCTGTCTCCCCTGGCGAGACTCCAGAAGTACCCAAAGATCCATATCAGCCCGTGAGAGGAATCCTCGGTTCCGGCCCTGACTCCACACAAGATTTTTGGCCCGGGTATCGACGGGAGAGGAATCCCGAGAGGCCCCCTAGCAACTCGCATGGGGACTGGCCTCTCCTGAGGCCACCAGGGCGGGTCCCTGAGGTCCCCGTCGTAACTCGAGAACACCTGCCGCAACTCGAGAAAATCCAGGAAGTTCTCCCTTCCAGGCAGGATGAGGCCTATTTCCGATGAGGCGTCTGGAGACTAATGACACCTAACCTCTGGAACTTCGAAAGGGTCTTTCACACCCTTGCTGCAACTCAAGAAGTTCACCGCCATACCCGTCTCCACTCGAGAGGAAACACGATCGTGCCGCCCACATCCAGATGAGCCCCCTTTCCCCCTCGTAGCTCGAGATGAGGAATCCTTTCCCTGCTTTCAATGGGAAAGAGTTCCCGGCGTTCCCGTCGCATCTCAAGCGGAGGCACTCTCAACAGGAAAGGCGAGAGGAACTCCATGGTCGTACCACCATTCCAAGAGTCCCCCAGATGTCTCAGTCCATTCCAGAGGAAGCTCTTTGCCCTGCACTGGCTCATCTTTCACGCCGAGGATCGACTCACACCACGGTGGCACGTGGGACAGCCCTGTGGGAAAGCCTCGAGGGAAAGCCTCGAGGGAAAACCACAGATCCTTTGATCCACGCCACGGGAAGCGTGACATTGCTGCTACAGCCTGGAAGGAAAGTGCACGTGCATGCCCCGACTCGAGACGAGGCCTGACTCCCCTGGGGAGACTCCAGAAGAACCCAAAGATCCCTGTCAGCCCGTGAGAGGAATCCTCGGTTCCGGCCCTGACTCCACACAAGGTTTTTGGCCCCGGTATCGACGGGAGAGGAGTCCCGAGAGGCCCGCTAGCAAGTCACATGGGGACTGGCCTCTCCTGAGGCCACCAGGGCGGGTCCCTGAGGTCCCCGTCGTAACTCGAGAACACCTGCCGCAACTCGAGAAAATCCAGGAAGTTCTCCCTTCCAGGCGAGATGAGGCCTATTTCCGATGAGGCGTCTGGAGACTAATGACACCTAAACTCTGGAACTTCGAAAGGGTCTTTCACACCCTTGCTGCAACTCAAGAAGTTCACCGCCATACCCGTCTCCACTCGAGAGGAAGCACGATGGTCCCGCCCACATCAAGAGGAGCCCCGTTTCCCCCTCCTAGCTCGAGATGAGCGATCCTTTCCCTGCTTTCAACGGGAAAGAATTCCCGGCGTTCCCGTCGCATCTCAAGAGGAGGCACTCTCAACAGGAAAGGCGAGAGGAACTCCATGGTCGTACCACCATTCCAAGAGTCCCGCAGATGTCTCAGTCCATTCCAGAGGAACCTCTTTGCCCTGCACTGGCTCATCTTTCACGCCGAGGATCGACTCACACCACGGTGGCACGTGGGACAGCCCTGTGGGAAGCCTCGAGGGAAAGCCTCGAGAGAAAACCACAGATCCTTTGATCCACGCGATGGGAAGCGTGACATTGCTGCTACAGCCTGGAAGGAAAGCGCACGTGCATGCCCCCACTCGAGATGAGGCCTGTCTCCCCTGGCGAGACTCCAGAAGTACCCAAAGATCCATGTCAGCCCGTGAGAGGAATCCTCGGTTCCGGCCCTGACTCCACACAAGGTTTTTGGCCCCGGTATTGACGGGAGAGGAATCCCGAGAGGCCCCCTAGCAACTCGCATGGGGACTGGCCTCTCCTGAGGCCACCAGGGCGGGTCCCTGAGGTCCCCGTCGTAACTCGAGAACACCTGCCACAACTCGAGAAATTCCAGGAAGTTCCCCCTTCCAGGCGAGATGAGGCCTATTTCCGATGAGGCGTCTGGAGACTAATGACACCTAACCTCTTGAACTTCGAAAGGGTCTTTCACACCCTTGCTGCAACTCAAGAAGTTCACCGCCATACCCGTCTCCACTCGAGAGGAAGCACGATCGTCCCGCCCACATCCAGAGGAGCCCCCTTTCCCCCTCGTAGCTCGAGATGAGGAATCCTTTCCCTGCTTTCAATGGGAAAGAGTTCCCGGCGTTCCCGTCGCATCTCAAGCGGAGGCACTCTCAACAGGAAAGGCGAGAGGAACTCCATGGTCGTACCACCATTCCAAGAGTCCCCCAGATGTCTCAGTCCATTCCAGAGGAAGCTCTTTGCCCTGCACTGGCTCATCTTTCACGCCGAGGATCGACTCACACCACGGTGGCACGTGGGACAGCCCTTTGGGAAAGCTTCGAGGGAAACCCTCGAGGGAAAACCACAGATCCTTTGATCCACGCCACGGGAAGCGTGACATAGCTGCTACAGCCTGGAAGGAAAGTGCACGTGCATGCCCCGACTCGAGACGAGGCCTGACTCCCCTGGGGAGACTCCAGAAGTACCCAAAGATCCATGTCAGCCCGTGAGATGAATCCTCGGTTCCGGCCCTGACTCCACACAAGGTTTTTGGCCCCGGTATCGACGGGAGAGGAATCCCGAGAGGCCCCCTAGCAACTCGCATGGGGACTGGCCTCTCCTGAGGCCACCAGGGCGGGTCCCTGAGGTCCCCGTCGTAACTCGAGAAAACCTGCCACAACTCGAGAAATTCCAGGAAGTTCCCCCTTCCAGGCGAGATGAGGCCTATTTCCGATGAGGCGTCTGGAGACTAATGACACCTAACCTCTTGAACTTCGAAAGGGTCTTTCACACCCTTGCTGCAACTCAAGAAGTTCACCGCCATACCCGTCTCCACTCGAGAGGAAGCACGATCGTCCCGCCCACATCCAGAGGAGCCCCCTTTCCCCCTCGTAGCTCGAGATGAGGAATCCTTTCCCTGCTTTCAATGGGAAAGAATTCCCGGCGTTCCCGTCGCATCTCAAGCGGAGGCACTCTCAACAGGAAAGGCGAGAGGAACTCCATGGTCGTACCACCATTCCAAGAGTCCCCCAGATGTCTCAGTCCATTCCAGAGGAACCTCTTTGCCCTGCACTGGCTCATCTTTCACGCCGAGGATCGACTCACACCACGGTGGCACGTGGGACAGCCCTGTGGGAAAGCCTCGAGGGAAAGCCTCGAGGGAAAACCACAGATCCTTTGATCCACGCCACGGGAAGCGTGACATTGCTGCTACAGCCTGGAAGGAAAGTGCACGTGCATGCCCCGACTCGAGACGAGGCCTGACTCCCCTGGGGAGACTCCAGAAGTACCCAAAGATCCATGTCAGCCCCTGAGAGGAATCCTCGGTTCAGGCCCTGACTCCACACAAGGTTTTTGGCCCCGGTATCGACGGGAGAGGAATCCCGAGAGGCCCCCTAGCAACTCGCATGGGGACTGGCATATCCTGAGGCCACCAGGGCGGGTCCCTGAGGTCCCCGTCGTAACTCGAGAACACCTGCCACAACTCGAGAAATTCCAGGAAGTTCCCCCTTCCAGGCGAGATGAGGCCTATTTCCGATGAGGCGTCTGGAGACTAATGACACCTAACCTCTGGAACTTCGAAAGGGTCTTTCACACCCTTGCTGCAACTCAAGAAGTTCACCGCCACACCTGTCTCCACTCGAGAGGAAGCACGATGGTCCCGCCCACATCCAGAGGAGCCCCGTTTCCCCCTCGTAGCTCGAGATGAGGGATCCTTTCCCTGCTTTCAACGGGAAAGAATTCCCGGCGTTCCCGTCGCATCTCAAGAGGAGGCACTCTCAACAGGAAAGGCGAGAGGAACTCCATGGTCGTACCACCATTCCAAGAGTCCCCCAGATGTCTCAGTCCATTCCAGAGGAACCTCTTTGCCCTGCACTGGCTCATCTTTCACGCCGAGGATCGACTCACACCACGGTGGCACGTGGGACAGCCCTGTGGGAAAGCCTCGAGGGAAAGCCTCGAGGGAAAACCACAGATCCTTTGATCCACGCGACGGGAAGCGTGACATTGCTGCTACAGCCTGGAAGGAAAGCGCACGTGCATGCCCCCACTCGAGACGAGGCCTGACTCCCATGGGGAGACTCCAGAAGTACCCACATATCCATGTCAGCCCCTGAGAGGAATCCTCGGTTCCGGCCCTGACTCCACACAAGGTTTTTGGCCCCGGTATCGACGGGAGAGGAATCCCGAGAGGCCCCCTAGCAACTCGCATGGGGACTGGCCTCTCCTGAGGCCACCAGGGCGGGTCCCTGAGGTCCCCGTCGTAACTCGAGAACACCTGCCGCAACTCGAGAAAATCCAGGAAGTTCTCCCTTCCAGGCGAGATGAGGCCTATTTCCGATGAGGCGTCTGGAGACTAATGACACCTAACCTCTGGAACTTCGAAAGGGTCTTTCACACCCTTGCTGCAACTCAAGAAGTTCACCGCCATACCCGTCTCCACTCGAGAGGAAGCACGATGGTCCCGCCCACATCCAGAGGAGCCCCGTTTCCCCCTCGGAGCTCGAGATGAGCGATCCTTTCCCTGCTTTCAACGGGAAAGAATTCCCGGCGTTCCCGTCGCATCTCAAGAGGAGGCACTCTCAACAGGAAAGGCGAGAGGAACTGCATGGTCGTACCACCATTTCAAGAGTCCCCCAGATGTCTCAGTCCATTCCAGAGGAACCTCTTTGCCCTGCACTGGCTCATCTTTCACGGCGAGGATCGACTCACACCACGGTGGCACGTGGGACAGCCCTGTGGGAAAGCCTCGAGGGAAAGCCTCGAGGGAAAACCACAGATCCTTTGATCCACGCCACGGGATGCGTGACATTGCTGCTACAGCCTGGAACGAAAGCGCACGTGCATGCCCCCACTCGAGATGAGGCCTGTCTCCCCTGGCGAGCCTCCAGAAGTACCCAAAGATCCATATCAGCCCCTGAAAGGAATCCTCGGTTCCGGCCCTAACTCCACAAAAGGTTTTTGGCCCCGGTATCGACGGGAGAGGAATCCCGAGAGGCCCCCTAGCAAGTCGAATGGGGACTGGCCTCTCCTGAGGCCACCAGGGCGGGTCCCTGAGGTCCCCGTCGTAACTCGAGAACACCTGCCGCAACTCGAGAAAATCCAGGAAGTTCACCCTTCCAGGCGAGATGAGGCCTATTTCCGATGAGGCGTCTGGAGACTAATGACACCTAACCTCTGGAACTTCGAAAGGGTCTTTCACACCCTTGCTGCAACTCAAGAAGTTCACCGCCATACCCGTCTCCACTCGAGAGGAAGCACGGTGGTCCCGCCCACATCCAGAGGAGCCCCGTTTCCCCCTCGTAGCTCGAGATGAGGAATCCTTTCCCTGCTTTCAACGGGAAAGAATTCCCGGTATTCCCATCCCATCTCAAGAGGAGGCACTCTCAACAGCAAAGGCGAGAGGAACTCCATGGTCTTACCACCATTCCAAGAGTCCCCCAGATGTCTCAGTCCATTCCAGAGGAACCTCTTTGCCCTGCACTGGCTCATCTTTCACACCGAGGATCGACTAACACCACGGTGGCACGTGGGACAGCCCTGTGGGAAAGCCTTGAGGGAAAGCCTCGAGGGAAAACCACAGATCCTTTGATCCACGCCACGGGAAGCGTGACATTGCTGCTACAGCCTGGAAGGAAAGCGCACGTGCATGCCCCGACTCGAGACAAGGCCTGACTACCCTGGGGAGACTCCAGAAGTACCCAAAGATCCATGTCAGCCCCTGAGAGAAATCCTCGGTTCCGGCCCTGACACCACACAAGGTTTTTGGCCCCGGTATCGACGGGAGAGGAATCCCGAGAGGGCCCCTAGCAACTCGCATGGGGACTGGCCTCTCCTGAGGCCACCAGGGCGGGTCCCTGAGGTCCCCGTCGTAACTCGAGAACACCTGCCGCAACTCGAGAAAATCCAGGAAGTTCTCCCTTCCAGGCGAGATGAGGCCTATTTCCGATGAGGCGTCTGGAGACTAATGACACCTAACCTCTGGAACTTCGAAAGGGTCTTTCACACCCTTGCTGCAACTCAAGAAGTTCACCGCCATACCCGTCTCCACTCGAGAGGAAGCACGATGGTCCCGCCCACATCCAGAGGAGCCCCGTTTCCCCCTCGTAGCTCGAGATGAGGGATCCTTTCCCTGCTTTCAACGGGAAAGATTTCCCGGAGTTCCCGTCGCATCTCAAGAGGAGGCACTCTCAACAGGAAAGGCGAGAGGAACTCCAAGGTCGTACCACCATTCCAAGAGTCCCCCAGATGTCTCAGTCCATTCCAGAGGAACCTCTTTGCCCTGCACTGGCTCATCTTTCACACCGAGGATCGACTCACACCACGGTGGCACGTCGGACAGCCCAGTGGGAAAGCCTCGAGGGAAAGCCTCGAGGGAAATCCACAGATCGTTTGATTCACGCCACGGGAAGCGTGACATTGCTGCTACAGCCTTGAAGGAAAGCGCACGTGCATGCCCCCACTCGAGACGAGGCCTGACTCCCCTGGGGAGACTCCAGAAGTACCCAAAGATCCATGTCAGCCCCTGAGAGGAATCCTCGGTTCCGGCCCTGACTCCACACAAGGTTTTTGGCCCCGGTATCGACGGGAGAGGAATCCCGAGAGGCCCCCTAGCAAGTCGCATGGGGACTGGCCTCTCCTGAGGCCACCAGGGCGGGTCCCTGAGGTCCCCGTCGTAACTCGAGAACACCTGCCGCAACTCGAGAAAATCCAGGAAGTTCTCCCTTCCAGGCGAGATGAGGCCTATTTCCGATCAGGCGTCTGGAGACTAATGACACCTAAACTCTGGAACTTCGAAAGGGTCTTTCACACCCTTGCTGCAACTCAAGTAGTTCACCGCCATACCCGTCTCCACTCGAGAGGAAGCACGATGGTCCCGCCCACACCCAGAGGAGCCCCGTTTCCCCCTCCTAGCTCGAGATGAGCGATCCTTTCCCTGCTTTCAACGGGAAAGAATTCCCGGCGTTCCCGTCGCATCTCAAGAGGAGGCACTCTCAACAGGAAAGGCGAGAGGAACTCCATGGTCGTACCACCATTCCAAGAGTCCCCCAGATGTCTCAATCCATTCCAGAGGAAACTCTTTGCCCTGCACTGGCTCATGTTTCACGCCGAGGATCGACTCACACCACGCTGGCACGTGGGACAGCCCTGTGGGAAAGCCTCGAGGGAAAGCCTCGAGGGAAAACCACAGATCCTTTGATCCACGCGATGGGAAGCGTGACATTGCTGCTACAGCCTGGAAGGAAAGCTCACGTGCATGTCCCCACTCGAGATGAGGCCTGTCTCCCCTGGCGAGACTCCAGAAGTACCCAAAGATCCATATCAGCCCGTGAGAGGAATCCTCGGTTCCGGCCCTGACTCCACACAAGGTTTTTGGCCCGGGTATCGACGGGAGAGGAATCCCGAGAGGCCCCCTAGCAACTCGCATGGGGACTGGCCTCTCCTGAGGCCACCAGGGCGGGTCCCTGAGGTCCCCGTCGTAACTCGAGAACACCTGCCGCAACTCGAGAAAATCCAGGAAGTTCTCCCTTCCAGGCGAGATGAGGCCTATTTCCGATGAGGCGTCTGGAGACTAATGACACCTAACCTCTGGAACTTCGAAAGGGTCTTTCACACCCTTGCTGCAACTCAAGAAGTTCACCGCCATACCCGTCTCCACTCGAGAGGATGCACGATGGTCCCGCCCACATCCAGAGGAGCCCCGTTTCCCCCTCGTAGCTCGAGACGAGGAATCCTTTCCCTGCTTTCAACGGGAAAGAATTCCCGGTATTCCCGTCCCATCTCAAGAGGAGGCACTCTCAACAGCAAAGGCGAGAGGAACTCCATGGTCGTACCACCATTCCAAGAGTCCCCCAGATGTCTCAGTCCATTCCAGAGGAACCTCTTTGCCCTGCACTGGCTCATCTTTCACGCAGAGGATCGACTCACACCACGGTGGCACGTGGGACAGCCCTGTGGGAAAGCCTCGAGTGAAAGCCTCGAGGGAAAACCACAGATCCTTTGATCCACGCGACGGGAAGCGTGACATTGCTGCTACAGCCTGGAAGGAAAGCGCACGTGCATGCCCCCACTCGAGATGGGGCCTGTCTCCCCTGGCGAGACTCCAGAAGTACCCAAAGATCCATATCAGCCCGTGAGAGGAATCCTCGGTTCCGGCCCTGACTCCACACAAGGTTTTTGGCCCGGGTATCGACGGGAGAGGAATCCCGAGAGGCCCCCTAGCAACTCGCATGGGGACTGGCCTCTCCTGAGGCCACCAGGGCGGGTCCCTGAGGTCCCCGTCGTAACTCGAGAACACCTGCCGCAACTCGAGAAAATCCAGGAAGTTCTCCCTTCCAGGCAGGATGAGGCCTATTTCCGATGAGGCGTCTGGAGACTAATGACACCTAACCTCTGGAACTTCGAAAGGGTCTTTCACACCCTTGCTGCAACTCAAGAAGATCACCGCCATACCCGTCTCCACTCGAGAGGAAGCACGATCGTCCCGCCCACATCCAGAGGAGCCCACTTTCCCCCTCGTAGCTCGAGATGAGGAATCCTTTCCCTGCTTTCAATGGGAAAGAGTTCCCGGCGTTCCCGTCGCATCTCAAGCGGAGGCACTTCTCAACAGGAAAGGCGAGAGGAACTCCATGGTCGTACCACCATTCCAAGAGTCCCCCAGATGTCTCAGTCCATTCCAGAGGAATCTCTTTGCCCTGCACTGGCTCATCTTTCACGCCGAGGATCGACTCACACCACGGTGGCACGTGGGACAGCCCTGTGGGAAAGCCTCGAGGGAAAGCCTCGAGGGAAACCCACAGATCCTTTGATCCACGCCACGGGAAGCGTGACATTGCTGCTACAGCCTGGAAGGAAAGTGCACGTGCATGCCCCGACTCGAGACGAGGCCTGACTCCCCTGGGGAGACTCCAGAAGTACCCAAAGGTCCATGTCAGCCCGTGAGAGGAATCCTCGGTTCCGGCCCTGACTCCACACAAGGTTTTTGGCCCCGGTATCGACGGGAGAGGAATCCCGAGAGGCCCCCTAGCAACTCGCACGGGGACTGGCCTCTCCTGAGGCCACCAGGGCGGGTCCCTGAGGTCCCCGTCGTAACTCGAGAACACCTGCCACAACTCGAGAAATTCCAGGAAGTTCCCCCTTCCAGGCGAGATGAGGCCTATTTCCGATGAGGCGTCTGGAGACTAATGACACCTAACCTCTGGAACTTCGAAAGGGCCTTTCAAACCTTGTTGCAAGTCAAGAAGTTCACCGCCACACCCGTCTCCACTCGAGAGGAAGCACGATGGTCCCGCCCACATCCAGAGGAGCCCCGTTTCCCCCTCGTAGCTCGAGATGAGGGATCCTTTCCCTGCTTTCAACGGGAAAGAATTCCCGGCGTTCCCGTCGCATCTCAAGAGGAGGCACTCTCAACAGGAAAGGCGAGAGGAACTCCATGGTCGTACCACCATTCCAAGAGTCCCCCAGATGTCTCAGTCCATTCCAGAGGAACGTCTTTGCCCTGCACTGTCTCATCTTTCACGCCGAGGATCGACTCACACCACGGTGGCACGTGGGACAGCCCTGTGGGAAAGCCTCGAGGGAAAGCCTCGAGGGAAAACCACAGATCGTTTGATTCACGCCACGGGAAGCGTGACATTGCTGCTACAGCCTTGAAGGAAAGCGCACGTGCATGCCCTCACTCGAGACGAGGCCTGACTCCCCTGGGGAGACTACAGAAGTACCCAAAGATCCATGTCAGCCACTGAGAGGAATCCTCGGTTCCGGCCCTGACTCCACACAAGGTTTTTGGCCCCGGTATCGACGGGAGAGGAATCCCGAGAGGCACCCTAGCAACTCGCATGGGGACTGGCCTCTCCTGAGGCCACCAGGGCGGGTCCCTGAGGTCCCCGTCGTAACTCGAGAACACCTGCCGCAACTCGAGAAAATCCAGGAAGTTCTCCCTTCCAGGCGAGATGAGGCCTATTTCCGATGAGGCGTCTGGAGACTAATGACACCTAACCTCTGGAACTTCGAAACGGTCTTTCACACCCTTGCTGCAACTCAAGAAGTTCACCGCCATACCCGTCTCCACTCTAGAGGAAGCACGATGGTCCCGCCCACATCCAGAGGAGCCCCATTTCCCCCTCCTAGCTCGAGATGAGCGATCCTTTCCCTGCTTCCAACGGGAAAGAATTCCCGGCGTTCCCGTCGCATCTCAAGAGGAGGCACTCTCAACAGGAAAGGCGAGAGGAACTCCATGGTCATACCACCATCCCAAGAGTCCCCCAGATGTCTCAGTCCCTTCCAGAGGAACCTCTTTGCCCTGCACTGGCTCATCTTTCACGCCGAGGATCGACTCACACCACGGTGGCACGTGGGACAAACCTGTGGAAAAACCACAGATCCTTTGATCCACGCGATGGAAAGCGTGACATTGCTGCTACAGCCTGGAAGGAAAGCGCACGTCCATGCCCCCACTCGAGATGGGGCCTGTCTCCCCTGGCGAGACTCCAGAAGTACGCAAAGATCCATATCAGCCCGTGAGAGGAATCCTCGTTTCCGGCCCTGACTCCACACAAGGTTTTTGGCCCGGGTATCGACGGGAGAGGAATCCTGAGAGGCCCCCTAGCAACTCGCATGGGGACTGGCCTCTCCTGAGGCCACCAGGGCGGGTCCCTGAGGTCCCTGTCGTAACTCGAGAACACCTGCCGCAACTCGAGAAAATCCAGGAAGTTCTCCCTTCCAGGCAGGATGAGGCCTATTTCCGATTAGGCGTCTGGAGACTAATGACACCTAACCTCTGGAACTTCGAAAGGGTCTTTCACACCCTTGCTGCAACTCAAGAAGTTCACCGCCATACCCGTCTCCACTGGAGAGGAAGCACGATCGTCCCGCCCACATCCAGAGGAGCCCCCTTTCCCCCTCGTAGCTCGAGATGAGGAATCCTTTCCCTGCTTTCAATGGGAAAGAGTTCCAGGCGTTCCCGTCGCATCTCAAGCGGAGGCACTCTCAACAGGAAAGGCGAGAGGAACTCCATGGTCGTACCACCATTCCAAGAGTCCCCCAGATGTCTCAGTCCATTCCAGAGAAATCTCTTTGCCCTGCACTGGCTCATCTTTCACGCCGAGGATCGACTGACACCACGGTGGCACGTGGGATAGCCCTGTGGGAAAGCCTCGAGGGAAAGCCTCGAGGGAAATCCACAGATCCTTTGATCCACGCGAAGGGAAGCGTGACATTGCTGCTACAGCCTGGAAGGAAAGCGCACGTGCATGCGCCCACTCGAGACGAGGCCTGATTCCCCTGGGGAGACTCCAGAAGTATCCAAAGATCCATGTCAGCCCCTGACAGGAATCCTCGGTTCCGGCCCTGACTCCACACAAGGTTTTTGGCCCCGGTATCGACGGGAGAGGAATCCCGAGAGGCCCCCTAGCAACTCGCATGGGGACTGGCCTCTCCTGAGGCCACCAGGGCGGGTCCCTGAGGTCCCCGTCGTAACTCGAGAACAGCTGCCCCAACTCGAGAAAATCCAGGAAGTTCTCCCTTCCAGGCGAGATTAGGCCTATTTCCGATGAGGCGTCTGGAGACTAATGACACCTAACCTCTGGAACTTCTAAATGGTCTTTCACACCCTTGCTGCAACTCAAGAAGTTCACCGCCATACCCGTCTCCACTCTAGAGGAAGCACGATGGTCTCGCCCACATCCAGAGGAGCCCCGTTTCCCCCTCCTAGCTCGAGATGAGCGATCCTTTCCCTGCTTTCAACGGGAAAGAATTCCCGGCGTTCCCGTCGCATCTCAAGAGGAGGCACTCTCAACAGGAAAGGCGAGAGGAATTCCATGGTCGTACCACCATTCCAAGAGTCCCCCAGATGTCTCAGTCCATTCCAGAGGAACCTCTTTGCCCTGCGCTGGCTCATCTTTCACGCCGAGGATCGACTCACACCACGGTGGCACGTGGGACAGCCCTGTGGGAAAGCCTCGAGGGAAAACCACAGATCCTTTGATCCACGCGACGGGAAGCGTGACATTGCTGCTACAGCCTGGAAGGAAATCACACGTGCATGCCCCCACTCGAGACGAGGCCTGACTCCCCTGGGGAGACTCCAGAAGTACCCAAAGATCCATGTCAGCCCCTGAGAGGAATCCTCGGTTCCGGCCCTGACTCCACACAAGGTTTTTGGCCCCGGTATCGACGGGAGAGGAATCCCGAGAGGCCCCCTAGCAACTCGCATGGGGACTGGCCTCTCCTGAGGCCACCAGGGCGGGTCCCTGAGGTCCCCGTCGTAACTCGAGAACACCTGCCGCAACTCGAGAAAATCCAGGAAGTTCTCCCTTCCAGGCGAGATGAGGCCTATTTCCGATGAGGCCTCTGGAGACTAATGACACCTAACCTCTGGAACTTCGAAAGGGTCTTTCACACCCTTGCTGCAACTCAAGAAGTTCACCGCCATACCCGTCTCCACTCGAGAGGAAGCACGATGGTCCCGCCCACATCCAGAGGAGCCCCGTTTCCCCCTCGTAGCTCGAGATGAGGGATCCTTTCCCTGCTTTCAACGGGAAAGTATTCCCGGCGTTCCCGTCGCATCTCAAGAGGAGGCACTCTCAACAGGAAAGGCGAGAGGAACTCCATGGTCGTACCACCATTCCAAGAGTCCCCCAGATGTCTCAGTCCATTCCAGAGGAACCTCTTTGCCCTGCACTGGCTCATCTTTCAAGCCGAGGATCGACTCACAACACGGTGGCACGTGGGACAGCCCTGTGGGAAAGCCTCGAGGGAAAGCCTCGAGGGAAAACCACAGATCCTTTGATCCACGCGACGGGAAGCGTGACATTGCTGCTACAGCCTGGAAGGAAAGCGCACGTGCATGCCCCCACTCGAGACGAGGCCTGACTCCCCTGGGGAGACTCCAGAAGTACCCAAAGATCCATGTCAGCCCCTGAGAGGAATCCTCGGTTCCGGCCCTGACTCCACACAAGCTTTTTGGCCCCGGTATCGACGGGAGAGGAATCCCGAGAGGCCCCCTAGCAACTCGCATAGGGACTGGCCTCTCCTGAGGCCACCAGGGCGGGTCCCTGAGGTCCCCGTCGTAACTCGAGAACACCTGCCGCAACTCGAGAAAATCCAGGAAGTTCTCCCTTCCAGGCGAGATGAGGCCTATTTCCGATGAGGCGTCTGGAGACTAATGACACCTTACCTCTGGAACTTCGAAAGGGTCTTTCACAGCCTTGCTGCAACTCAAGAAGTTCACCACCATACCCTGCCGGAAGCCAGTGTGAGGAATCCCGCCCGTGACAAGGTCATGAGGAAGGAAGCTGACATACGCAAGGCGTGCTCAGACTTCAGGGACCCCTCTGGATATTCCTAAGCATGTACCCCAGCAAAAATCTGCTGGCTTTTGTGCTCTGCTTTTCCACTTTTCTGATATTCTCTGGAAAAAAGTCAATTCAGGGTTTTAGTCTTCTGCATTTGAAAGGGATGTTTCAGTTAAACCCCTCTGATAGCTCTCTAGTCTGCCTAACAGGTTCCCCAGACCTCTTACAGCTTGTGAATTGCTTACAGCCCCCCAACCGCGAGAGGCACAAAGCTTACAGCTTGTGAATTGCTTACAGCCCCCCAACCGCGGGAGGCACAAAGCTTAAAAGCATCTTAAAGATACAGAGCCTTTTCTAAAGAGTTAAAAATTATATTGGTAGAGGGTTTTCACTGTTGACTCAAGGATTGCTGCCAGACCTCCTTATTCTTTATCTTTTAGGCACCTGGAAGGATGTTAATGTAAGCAGGATGTAGAAAAAGATACATAGTAGTTTTGATGTTAGCAACACTAGACTTTTGAGTTAATTGCTTCTCTTTTGCTATAAATCACTGCACTCCCTCTACTTGTTATAAGTTGCTGTATCCTTGCTGTCTAAGAATGTAACTTTCTTTAGTGCTTTCCGAGAGTGGCACCAGACCTTGGGAAGATCAACACAAATAAGTCTTGTGGTTGACAAACCCTTATCAGAAAAAAGGCTGTAAAATGTTAATTGGCCCTTTTGGTTGGAAGATGATGTAAATTACCTAAGACTTGTGTATACAATTAGGTATGCAGAGAGAAAAGCCTGGTTTTGATAAGAGTCTGGACTGCTAACGCTGCATAACTTTGTGTTACCCATTGATCTCCATGTTTTATCAAAAGTATAAAAGGCCTTCTGAACAATAAAGGACGGGACCAGATTCTCAGACCAGTTTCTCGGACTAGTCTCGGCCTGGTTTCTTGGGAATCTGGCTCCCCCCCTGTCTCTCTCTCTCTCTCTTTTTCTCTCCCTTTTCTTCCCTCTGCTCTTTACTTTAATTTCAGGCTGAATTTCCATCTGGGGCGCGGAGGCTCGCCAGGTCTACTTATTTGCCCTGGTTATTAAGATCCGCGAGAAAGGGAGCTTAAGGCGAGGCACCCTTAGATATTCAAGCGGGCACCGGTGGCCCAACGTAGATGGTGCAAATTCCTTGTCTGGAATTTTATTGGTCTTCCGCGTAAACCAAGCTATTCAGCCCTCTTCCTACTGCACTACAGTTTCTTAATCTAATCTTATATTAATAAATAAACAAGTCTTTCCACGCCAACGCCGTCCACCCTTCGAATTCCCTGGATCCACCGGGGCTGGACCCCGGCAAGTGGCGCCCGGAACAGGCTATTCGAAGGTAGGTTCCTCGGAGCAAAAGCTCCCCCCGGAGCACTCTCTGTAGCTCCCCCCGGAGCACTCTCTGTTGCTCCCCCCGGAGCACTCTCTGTTGCTCCCCCCCGGAGTGACTTAATCACTCCCCCCGGAGTACTTTCGGGTACTCCCCCAGTGTTGAGTGTTCGGGACGGCTAGGACCCCACTCAGGGTGCCGCGGACCCCCCTGTAGGATAGACAGGGTGAGGAGGAGTGGGAAGTGTTCAAGGGTTTAAGAGAAACCTGGTGCTCTAGAGGTTGAAAAGAAACCTGCTATCTTAGGGTTGAAAACAAAACCCCCCTCGCCAAAGGTAAAACCTTTTTGTTGAGGTAGACTTTTCTATAAGACTTAATTTTCTGACCTGGGTAACAGTGAATCAAAAGAAAGACAGCTTTTTACAGGAGTAATCTTGCAGTTACTAACTAAACGAGGAATTAAAGTTAAAAAATCCAATATTCATTCATTTTTTTCCTTTGTACAAGAACAGTGTCCCTGGTTTCCAGAAGAAGGCACTGTTAACTTAGACACCTGGGAGAGAGTAGGAAAACAACTAAAAACTTACCATGCTGAACATGGCTCACAAAAGGTGCCTACTGACGCCTTTTCCTTATGGAATATAATTAGGGACGCTCTAGACCCTGCCCCTGAATCTGAAAAGGTACATCTTAAAGAGGAAAGTGCAGAGAAAAAGGTATCTATCGAAGAGGAGAGTGATGAAAAGGAGGCTACACCTAACTATCGGCAGTTGAGTCAAATGATAGCTGCAATGACTGCCCAAGAAAAGGTAATAGATAGAGATGACAAAAAAGAGCAGCTTTCAGATGAGGAAGATTTGGAAGAGGAAGTAAGTCAAGATCATTCTGATGAGGACTGGTCTTTATTAAATAAAGATGCTCCAAGGAGTTTAAGAGAAACTTCTCCAATTAGATTATCTGCTCCAAAGAGCTTAATAAAAACTTCCCCAACCAGACCACCTGCTTCCACAAATTCAAGAGAAATTTCCTTAATTAAGCCTTCTGCTTCCAGAGGCTCAAGACAAATGTCCCCCATCAGATTATATGCACCTGAGAGTTTAAGGCCAGATTCCCCAGATAAAACATCCGTAAGACCTAAACACAGAACGGATAAAAAATTCCCAAAGTACGAAGAAAGTGACATAGGACACCCCTTGCCCCCCCCTCCCTATAAGGGTGAGGGGCCTCCACTAGAAGCTCCCCGAAGAAGAGTTTTCTCTAGCCCAGATGATGAACTTGATCCCCACCTTGAGGCTTGTTTCCCCATAATATTTGGTGGAAGTGGTGGGAGAACAGCCCCCCACTGGGAACCCATTCCAATGAAAATGATTAAAGAACTCAAACAGGCTTGTGCTTTGTATGGGCCTAAAGCCCCGTACACTGTATCATTGGTGGAAGCTTTAGCGGGCAGATGGATGACACCCCATGACTGGAAGACAGTCGCTAAAGCTTGTCTGTCTGGAGGTCAATATGTACTTTGGAGAACTGAATATGAAGATCTAGCCCAAAAACAGGCTGATGCTAACCAAAAATATGGCCCAAGATATATTATAAAAAATATGTTGGCAGGGACTAATGATTTTGGAACACTTAGAGATCAAATGGGATTAGATAAAACCACTTTAGATCAAGTAACCGCCTGCGCCCTTGGGGCTTGGCGTTTGTTGCCTGAAGGGAAAGAATCTACCTCTTCCTTCTCAAATGTTAAACAAAAACCAGAAGAGCCATATGAAGACTTTATATCAAGACTTGCAGAGGCAGTCAACAGAGTAATTTCCAACACTGAGGCAGCTAGTATATTGATAAAACAACTGGCATTTGAAAATGCTAATTCTACCTGCCAGGCCATTTTACGTCCTATTAAAAAAACTGGGGAAATAATAGATTATATCAGGCAATGTGCAGATGTAGGACCAGCGATGATGCAGGGCGTTGCCATAGCTGCAGCCATAAAGGGAAATTCTTACCAGCAGGCAGTACAGTCCTTTTTTACAAATAGAAATAACCCGTCAAAGAGTCATTCCAGTAGTCCAGGCCAGAATATTGGTTTATCCAAGGCCTGCTTCTCTTGCGGACGGGAAGGGCACCTTATGCGAGCTTGTCCCCAAAAAGCAGCCGGTTCTTCTCTGCCGAATTCTCCCTCCCCGGCTGTGCCTACTAATCTCCCTAGATCTCTCTGCCCTCGTTGTCAAAAAGGATATCACTGGGCAAAAGAATGTAGGTCACAATTCCATAGAAATGGAGCCTTTTTGGGCCCCGACCAGCAGTCGGGAAACGGATTGAGGGGCCAGCCTCAGGCCCCGACAACAATTGGGGCAGCCTCACTGAACCCATTCATTCCCTTCGTCCCATCGCAGAACTCATCAGAGCAACCCCAGGCAGCGCAGGACTGGACCTCAGTTCCACCACCTCAGCAATATTAACACCAGATAGCCCCACTGTAAAAATACCTACAGGAGTTAAAGGCCCATTACCAACAGGTTTAGTAGGAATTATACTAGGCAGAAGTTCCTTAGCTATGCAAGGTCTCACAATCATCCCTGGAGTAATTGACTCAGATTATACAGGAGAAATCCAGATAATGATTTCACCCCCAACTAAAACTTTCCAAATACATCAGGGACAAAGAATAGCCCAACTTTTGCTTTTGCCTTACCACACTGCAATTGGGCGCACAGCTACTCAAAATGAAAGGCAGGATAAAGGATTTGGGTCTAGTGATATGGTTTTTTGGATAACAGAAATTACTCAGAAACGTCCTATGAAGACTATCCTGATTAATGGCAAGTCTATTGTGGGGTTATTAGACACAGGAGCAGATGTTTCTTGCATTTCAGGAAAAGACTGGCCCAGCTCCTGGCCCACACATACTACTGAAAATAACTTGGTGGGGATAGGAAGAGCCCCCACAATAGCCAAAAGTGCAAAAATTTTAGATTGGCAATTTGAGGATACCCGTGGAACTTTCCAACCTTATGTCGTTCCTTCGCTCCCCCTTACCCTGTGGGGGAGGGACGTGCTATCTCAAATGGGAGTGTTACTTTTTAGCCCTCATGATAAAGTGACCTCTCAGATGTTGCAGATGGGCTATGATCCATCAAAAGGATTGGGTAAACAACAGACAGGAATAATTGAGCCAATTTGCCCAACTCCTCGCAAGCTACGTGCTGGATTGGGATATCCAAATTTATAATTGAGGCCATTGTTTTTGCTGCCGACCCCATCACATGGAAATCTCAAGATCCGGTGTGGGTAGAACAGTGGCCTCTGCATAAGGAAAAATTATTGGCAGCTAAAGCATTAATCTTTGAACAATTAGAATTGGGACATATTGAGCCCTCCAATAGCCCCTGGAACACTCCTATTTTTGTCATTAAGAAAAAATCTGGTAAATGGCGACTTTTACAGGATTTGAGAGCTATTAATGCCACCATGGAGGACATGGGGGCCTTACAGCCTGGGCTCCCTTCCCCAGTAGCCGTTCCAGAGGGATATAATATAATTGTTATTGATTTACAAGATTGTTTTTTCACTATTCCCTTAAATCCTGAGGATAAAAAGCGATTTGCCTTTAGTCTGCCATCAGAAAATCTTAAACAGCCTTATTTACGGTTTCAGTGGAAGGTTCTGCCTCAGGGAATGAAAAATAGCCCTACTTTATGCCAAAAATTTGTTAATGCCGCTCTAGAAGATACTAGGGCTAAATATGAACACGTGTATATGATTCACTATATGGATGATATTTTAATAGCTCATCCTGATAGAGTTCACCTGCAGACTGTGCTCCAGGACCTGACCCAGGCATTGACAGACAGAGGCCTAAAAATTGCCCCAGAAAAAATTCAAATCAATCCGCCCATAACTTACTTAGGAAGAGTCATAAATTCGGAAACGGTGACTCATACCCCGCTGCAATTGAGAAAAGACCATCTTATTACTTTAAATGATTATCAAAAACTCTTAGGTGATATTAATTGGATTAGACCATATTTAAAATTAACCACTGCCGAATTAAAACCTCTTTTTAACACTTTACGCGGGGATCCTGATCCAACCTCAAAAAGACAATTAACAGCTGAGGCTCAAGAAGCCCTAGGCAAAGTAGAAGCAGCCTTATCAAATAGCTATGTAAAAAGAATTGATTTGACGATGACGTGGCAGTTCCTTTGCCTAGCTACTCCAACGGCGCCTACGGGAGTTCTGTGGCAACGCGGCCCTTTAGAATGGATCCATCTTCCTACCCAAGCTAAAAAAGTCGTGGCTTCTTATCCTGGTTTAATTGCCACATTAATGCTAAAAGGAAGGAAGCGGAGCATTGAATTGTTTGGTAAAGAGCCATCAGAGATTGTAATTCCATATAATAAGGAGCAGCTTGATGCTCTTTTAATGTTTGATGAAGACTGGCAGATTGCCATAGGGAATTACTGTGGTCAAATTTTGCATCATTTACCCTCGCATGTTTTACTAAATTTTATGTCTAACCATCCAGTTATTTTTCCTGTCCGGTGTAAACAGTTCCCTATTTCAGATGCTCAGGTAGTCTTTACTGATGGATCGGCTAACGGTAGAGCCTCTATAGTCACAAGAGATCATCAAAAACTTTTGGAAACACAAGAAACTTCAGCTCAAAGGGCTGAAATCACAGCTGTTATTGAGGCCTTTGTTATGTTTGCGGAGAAAGAATTTAACCTTTATTCTGACTCTCAGTATGTGGTCAGGCTGTTTCCACACATTGAGACTGCAGTTTTGCCTGAAAACAAAACTGCTATCTTCCATTTGTTAACTAAACTGCAGCAGCAAATATGGAAAAGAAATCGGGCGTTCTTTATCGGCCACATTCGGGCTCATTCCGGCCTGCCTGGCCCTTTAAATGCTCTCAATGAATTGGCAGATTCGTTAACCAGGATTTCAGTGGCTTCTGTTTTTGAAGAAGCTCGAGCTTCTCACTCACTTCATCACCAAAATGCCACTGCCTTACGATACCAGTTTCAAATTCCTCGAGAATCTGCCCGAGAGATTGTTCGTTCTTGTTCACATTGTCCTACTACCGTGAATGCTTTGCCTCTGGGAGTTAACCCTCGCGGTCTCAAACCTAATGCACTCTGGCAAATGGATGTAACCCATGTCTCTTCATTTGGAAAACTGTCTTTTGTTCATGTAACTGTAGATACCTTCTCTCATGTTATTATTGCCACTGCTCGTACAGGGGAAGCAGTTAAAGATGTAATACAACATCTTTTTACATGCTTTTCCTATCTGGGCTTGCCAAAAGCTTTAAAAACTGATAATGCTCCTGCTTACACTTCTAAATCTTTTCAGCAATTCTGTACAAGATTTCAAATTAAACATAACACCGGCATCCCTTATAACCCACAAGGACAAGCCATTGTGGAAAGAGCACATCAAACACTGAAAATCCATATTCAAAAACTAAAAGAAGGGGAATTTAAATATAGTTCCCCCCATCAGATTTTGCAACATGCTCTTTTCGTAATAAATAACTTAAATGCTGATTCATCCGGAAACACTGCAATGCTTCGCCATTGGTGCCCAGAGCAATTGAATGCAAAACCATTAGTAAAATGGAGGGACCTTCTTTCCGGACAATGGAAAGGTCCTGACCCCTTATTAACCAATGGGCGAGGGTATGCTTGTGTTTTTCCACAGGACGCGGACGCTCCGATTTGGGTTCCAGACAGACTAATTCGCCATGTCTCAGCTCCCCGGATACCAGAATCCCCCGCCACCGCGATCTCTAAAAAGGAAGAAACTCCCTCTTCCCCCGCTCCCTCCGCCAGCACGGGAAACGCCGCTGACCCCAGGACAGCTGACATTGGAGATCCCGGATAGGCGCGGATCGGAGCCACCCACTGGACAGATGTCACGACTTCAGATACAGGATATTGCACCCCCTGATTTTTTGCCTCGCAGGAATCCATTAGGACGCCCAGCTCAGTCAACCCAACAAGCCTCCTTGCCCACCTGGGGACAGATTAAAGCTCTCTGTCGCCAGGCACAGGGGATAGCTACCCTACAGGGATCGTCAGTCTCTCCTGAAAAGGTGTTTATTGCCATGCTTGCCTTGCTCTCTTGCCAGGTAAGCGCTGCTCCCATTCCAACCAAATATTGGGCGTTTCTCCCGGATCCTCCAACTTTCCAAGTTGTTACTTGGAACAGTGACCCCATACGAGTTAGTACAGACCAGCCTCACCTTTTGGGAGGATCTTATACTTCCTATACAAAAGACCAATACCCTATTAATTTCAATTATACCTTTAAAGGACTAGCAGATGATTTTCCTGTCTGCTTTAATTTTCCTCCTGGCCTTACAGGAGACTTCTTTACCAAGACAGGATGCATTGGAGCCTCCACAAAAGCAGTTATGACAGATTCCCCAACCTCTAAATTTGCATCTATAGGGGATCGGTCTGCTTGGATATTACGAGCCCGTATGCCTGGGGTCCTTGGCCCCTATAAGTCTTTGTCTCTCAAAACTCCATCAGAATATCCAAATTGTGATGATGTTGCTCCCTCAGATGTTATTTGGAAAACTATAGATGATCATTCAGGATATCCGATTTGGAAATCTTGTATTTATAATTCGAGAGTAGATTACAATATGCCGGGAGGAAGAAATTGTGCGATTCAGGACTGGAGCAACCCAAATCCAGGTCAAGACCCTGAGTCTGACGATGACTTTATCAATAGATTGGATAATTGGAAAGAATATTCAATTTCTTGGCCGTTAGTTGCCACCAGACGGCATCATAACCAATTTGTTCCCCCTATGCTGTCTTATATAACTAGAGGTAAAACCTTTTGGCAGCCAGAAATTTGGAGAGCCCTTGCGGCTACCGCCCGTATTATTTTAATCCGACCAAAAAATACCTCTATTTACTCTATTTTAGCTTGTCTACCCTCTCCTTATGTTTTTCTTTTCACTAATGATTCTGAAAGACTTAACATACAATTGAATTATACAGGTGGACCCCATGTAGTGTCTTGTGAACAATGTATGCTTTCATCCTGTTTAACTCCTCAATATAAAGTTTGCTCTTTCATGGTTTTAAAACGTCCGCCCTATCTCATGGTACCTGTAACTGTAGCCACGTATTGGTATGATAACCATGGCCTAGCTGTACTGCAACAGCTACAAGATTTAATGCGAACACGACGGTTTGTGGGCTTACTTGTTTTGGGAATATCAGCTTTGATAACCGCAATTACTTCTGTTACTGTGGCGGCATTATCATTGTCTCAACAAGTGTATACTGCCCAATATGTTGACACCGTATCCAAAAATGTTTCTCTAACGCTGGCAACCCAGGAAATTATAGATAGGAAGCTAGAAATAAGGATTGATGCCTTAGAAGAAGCAGTAATGCATATTGGGAATGAATTACAGAGTCTGAAAATGAAATTGGCTCTTTCATGTCATGCCGATTACCGGTGGATATGTGTTACATCCCTGAAAGTAAATGAGACAGATTTTAAATGGGAGAGGGTCAAAAATCATATTTTAGGTGTCTGGAACAGCTCAGATATTAGTTTAGATTTAGGGAAACTTCATAATCAGATTCAGACCTTGGAACACTCCCGATTAGATTTTACCGCCGCAGGAGAAGCCAATGACTTTTTCCACACCTTCTCTGACTTCATTTCTGGAAAAACTCTTCTGACTACTGTCTCTAGCTATGCTGCTGTGGGTGCCATAATCCTGCTCCTTGTAATCGTGCTTCCTTGTGTTGTCAGGACTCTTCGGCAGAGCATTCGGAATCTCGCGACTGAACTGCACCTAATTTTTTTAAAAAACTAAAAAAGAAGGGGGAGTTGCCGGAAGCCAGTGTGAGGAATCCCGCCCGTGACAAGGTCATGAGGAAGGAAGCTGACATACGCAAGGCGTGCTCAGACTTCAGGGACCCCTCTGGATATTCCTAAGCATGTACCCCAGCAAAAATCTGCCGGCTTTTGTGCTCTGCTTTTCCACTTTTCTGATATTCTCTGGAAAAAAGTCAATTCAGGGTTTTAGTCTTCTGCATTTGAAAGGGATGTTTCAGTTAAACCCCTCTGATAGCTCTCTAGTCTGCCTAACAGGTTCCCCAGACCTCTTACAGCTTGTGAATTGCTTACAGCCCCCCAACCGCGAGAGGCACAAAGCTTACAGCTTGTGAATTGCTTACAGCCCCCCAACCGCGGGAGGCACAAAGCTTAAAAGCATCTTAAAGATACAGAGCCTTTTCTAAAGAGTTAAAAATTATATTGGTAGAGGGTTTTCACTGTTGACTCAAGGATTGCTGCCAGACCTCCTTATTCTTTATCTTTTAGGCACCTGGAAGGATGTTAATGTAAGCAGGATGTAGAAAAAGATACATAGTAGTTTTGATGTTAGCAACACTAGACTTTTGAGTTAATTGCTTCTCTTTTGCTATAAATCACTGCACTCCCTCTACTTGTTATAAGTTGCTGTATCCTTGCTGTCTAAGAATGTAACTTTCTTTAGTGCTTTCCGAGAGTGGCACCAGACCTTGGGAAGATCAACACAAATAAGTCTTGTGGTTGACAAACCCTTATCAGAAAAAAGGCTGTAAAATGTTAATTGGACCTTTTGGTTGGAAGATGATGTAAATTACCTAAGACTTGTGTATACAATTAGGTATGCAGAGAGAAAAGCCTGGTTTTGATAAGAGTCTGGACTGCTAACGCTGCATAACTTTGTGTTACCCATTGATCTCCATGTTTTATCAAAAGTATAAAAGGCCTTCTGAACAATAAAGGACGGGACCAGATTCTCAGACCAGTTTCTCGGACTAGTCTCGGCCTGGTGTCTTGGGAATATGGCTCCCCCCGTGTCTCTCTCTCTCTCTCTTTTTCTCTCCCTTTTCTTCCCTCTGCTCTTTACTTTAATTTCAGGCTGAATTTCCATCTGGGGCGCGGAGGCTCGCCAGGTCTACTTATTTGCCCTGGTTATTAAGATCCGCGAGAAAGGGAGCTTAAGGCGAGGCACCCTTAGATATTCAAGCGGGCACCGGTGGCCCAACGTAGATGGTGCAAATTCCTTCTTTGGAATTTTATTGGTCTTCCGCGTAAACCAAGCTATTCAGCCCTCTTTCTCCACTTAATCTTCCTACTGCACTACAGTTTCTTAATCTAATCTTATATTAATAAATAAACAAGTCTTTCCACGCCAACGCCGTCCACCCTTCGAATTCCCTGGATCCACCGGGGCTGGACCCCGGCAATACCCGTCTCCACTAGAGAGGAAGCACGATGGTCCCGCCCACATCCAGAGGAGCCCCGTTTCCCCCTCGTAGCTCGAGATGAGGGATCCTTTCCCTGCTTTCAACGGGAAAGAATTCCCGGCGTTCCCGTCGCATCTCAAGAGGAGGCACTCTCAACAGGAAAGGCGAGAGGAACTCCATGGTCGTACCACCATTCCAAGAGTCCCCCAGATGTCTCAGTCCATTCCAGCGGAACCTCTGTGCCCTGCACTGGCTCATCTTTCACGCCAGGATCGACTCACACCACGGTGGCACGTGGGACAGTCCTGTGGGAAAGCCTCGAGGGAAAGCCTCGAGGGAAAACCACAGATCCTTTGATCCACGCGAAGGGAAGCGTGACATTGCTGCTACAGCCTGGAAGGAAAGCGCACGTGCATGCCCCCACTCGAGACGAGGCCTGATTCCCCTGGGGAGACTCCAGAAGTACCCAAAGATCCATGTCAGCCCCTGAGAGGAATCCTCGGTTCCGGCCCTGACTCCACACAAGGTTTTTGGCCCCGGTATCGACGGGAGAGGAATCCCGAGAGGCCCCCTAGCAACTCGCATGGGGACTGACCTCTCCTGAGGCCACCAGTGCGGGTCCCTGAGGTCCCCGTCGTAACTCCAGAACAGCTGCCCCAACTCGAGAAAATCCAGGAAGTTCTCCCTTCCAGGCGAGATTAGGCCTATTTCCGATGAGGCGTCTGGAGACTAATGACACCTAACCTCTGGAACTTCTAAAGGGTCTTTCACACCCTTGCTGCAACTCAAGAAGTTCACCGCCATACCCGTCTCCACTCTAGAGGAAGCACGATGGTCTCGCCCACATCCAGAGGAGCCCCGTTTCCCCCTCCTAGCTCGAGATGAGCGATCCTTTCCCTGCTTTCAACGGGAAAGAATTCCCGGCGTTCCCGTCGCATCTCAAGAGGAGGCACTCTCAACAGGAAAGGCGAGAGGAATTCCATGGTCGTACCACCATTCCAAGAGTCCCCCAGATGTCTCAGTCCATTCCAGAGGAACCTCTTTGCCCTGCGCTGGCTCATCTTTCACGCCGAGGATCGACTCACACCACGGTGGCACGTGGGACAGCCCTGTGGGAAAGCCTCGAGGGAAAGCCTCGAGGGAAAACCACAGATCCTTTGATCCACGCGACGGGAAGCGTGACATTGCTGCTACAGCCTGGAAGGAAAGCACACGTGCATGCCCCCACTCGAGACGAGGCCTGACTCCCCTGGGGAGACTCCAGAAGTACCCAAAGATCCATGTCAGCCCCTGAGAGGAATCCTCGGTTCCGGCCCTGACTCCACACAAGGTATTTGGCATCGGTATCGACGGGAGAGGAATTCCAAGAGGCCCCCTAGCAACTCGCATGTGGACTGGCCTCTCCTGAGGCCACCAGGGCGGGTCCCTGAGGTCCCCGTCGTAACTCGAGAACACCTGCCGCAACTCGAGAAAATCCAGGAAGTTCTCCCTTCCAGGCGAGAAGAATCCTATTTCCGATGAGGCGTCTGGAGACTAATGACACCTAACCTCTGGAATTTCGAAAGGGTCTTTCACACCCTTGCTGCAACTCAAGAAGTTCACTTCCATACCCGTCTCCACTCGAGAGGAAGCAGGATGGTCCCGCCCACATCCAGAGGAGCCCCGTTTCCCCCTCGTAGCTCGAGATGAGGGATCCTTTGCCTGCTTTCAACGGGAAAGAATTCCCGGCGTTCCCATCGCATCTCAAGAGGAGGCACTCTCAATAGGAAAGGCGAGAGGAACTCCATGGTGGTACCACCATTCCAAGAGTCCCCCAGATGTCTCAGTCCATTCCAGAGGAACCTCTTTGCCCTGCACTGGCTCATCTTTCACGCCGAGGATCGACTCACACCACGGTGGCACGTGGGACAGCCCTGTGGGTAAGCCTCGAGGGAAAACCACAGATCCTTTGATCCACGCGACGGGAAGCGTGACATTGCTGCTACAGCCTGGAAGGAAAGCACACGTGCATGCCCCCACTCGAGACGAGGCCTGACTCCCCTGCGGAGACTCCAGAAGTACCCAAAGATCCATGTCAGCCCCTGAGAGGAATCCTCGGTTCTGGCCCTGACTCCACACAAGGTTTTTGGCCCCGGTATCGACGGGAGAGGAATCCCGAGAGGCCCCCTAGCAACTCGCATGTGGACTGGCCTCTCCTGAGGCCACCAGGGCGGGTCCCTGAGGTCCCCGTCGTAACTCGAGAACACCTGCCGCATCTCGAGAAAATCCAGGAAGTTCTCCCTTCCAGGCGAGATGAGGCCTATTTCCGATGAGGCGTCTGGAGACTAATGACACCTAACCTCTGGAACTTCGAAAGGGTCTTTCACACCCTTGCTGCAACTCAAGAAGTTCACTTCCATACCCGTCTCCACTCGAGAGGAAGCAGGATGGTCCCGCCCACATCCAGAGGAGCCCCGTTTCCCCCTCGTAGCTCGAGATGAGGGATCCTTTGCCTGCTTTCAACGGGAAAGAATTCCCGGCGTTCCCGTCGCATCTCAAGAGGAGGCACTCTCAACAGGAAAGGCGAGAGGAACTCCATGGTCGTACCACCATTCCAAGAGTCCCCCAGATGTCTCAGTCCATTCCAGAGGAACCTCTTTGCCCTGCACTGGCTCATCTTTCACGCCGAGGATCGACTCACACCACGGTGGCACGTGGGACAGCCCTGTGGGAAAGCCTCGAGGGAAAACCACAGATCCTTTGATCCACGCGACGGGAAGCGTGACATTGCTGCTACAGCCGGGAAGGAAAGCGCACGTGCATGCCCCCACTCGAGAAGAGTCCTAACTCCCCTGGGGAGACTCCAGAAGTACCCAAAGATCCATGTCAGCCCCTGAGAAGAATCCTCGGTTCCGGCCCTGACTCCACAAAAGGTTTTTGACCCCCGTATCGACGGGAGAGGAATCCCGAGAGGCCCCCTAGCACCTCGCATGGGGACTGGCCTCTCCTGAGGCCACCAGGGCGGGTCCCTGAGGTCCCCGTCGTAACTCGAGAACACCTGCCGCAACTCGAGAAAATCCAGGAAGTTCTCCCTTTCAGGCGAAATGAGGCCTATTTCCGATGAGGCGTCTGGAGACTAATGACACCTAACCTCTGGAACTTCGAAAGGGTCTTTCACACCCTTGCTGCAACTCAAGAAGTTCACCTCCATACCCGTCTCCACTCGAGAGGAAGCACGATGGTCCCGCCCACATCCAGAGGAGCCCCGTTTCCCCCTCGTATCTCGAGATGAGGGAACCTTTCCCTGCTTTAGACGGGAAAGAATTCCCGGCGTTCCCGTCGCATCTCAAGAGGAGGCACTCTCAACAGGAAAGGCGAGAGGAACTCCATGGTCGTACCACCATTCCAGGAGTCCCCCAGATGTCTCAGTCCATTCCAGAGGAACCTCTTTGCCCTGCACTGGCTCATCTTTCACGCCGAGGATCGACTCACACCACGGTGGCACGTGGGACAGCCCTGTGGGAAAGCCTCGAGGGAAAGCCTCGAAGGAAAACCACAGATCCTTTGATCCACGCGACAGGAAGCGTGACATTGCTGCTACAGCCTGGAAGGAAAGCGCACGTGCATGCCCCCACTCGAGACGAGGCCTGACTCCCCTGGGGAGACTCCAGAAGTACCCAAAGATCCATGTCAGCCCCTGAGAGGAATCCTCGGTTCCGGCCCTGACTCCACACAAGGTTTTTGGCCCCGGTATCGACGGGAGAGGAATCCCAAGAGGCCCCCTAGCACATCGCATGGGGATTGGCCTCTCCTGAGGCCACCAGGGCGGGTCCCTGAGGTCCCCGTCGTAACTCGAGAACACCTGCCCCAACTCGAGAAAATCCAGGAAGTTCTCCCTTCCAGGCGAGATGAGGCCTATTTCCGATGAGGCGTCTGGAGACTAATGACACCTAACCTCTGGAACTTCGAAAGGGTCTTTCACACCCTTGCTGCAACTCAAGAAGTTCACCGCCATACCCGTGTCCACTCGAGAGGAAGCACGATGGTCCCGCCCACATCCAGAGGAGCCCCGTTTCCCCCTCGTAGCTCGAGATGAGGGATCCTTTCCCTGCTTTCAACGGGAAAGAATTCCCGGCGTTCCCGTCGCATCTCAAGAGGAGGCACTCTCAACAGGAAAGGCGAGAGGAACTCCATGGTCGTACCACCATTCCAAGAGTCCCCCAGATGTCTCAGTCCATTCCAGAGGAAGCTCTTTGCCCTGCACTGGCTCATCTTTCACGCCGAGGATCGACTCACACCACGGTGGCACGTGGGACAGCCCTGTGGGAAAGTCTCGAGGGAAAACCACAGATCCTTTGATACACGCCACGGGAAGCGTGACATTGCTGCTTCAGCCTGGAAGGAAAGCGCACGTGCATGCCCCCACTCGAAACGAGGCCTGTCTCCCCTGGCGAGACTCCAGAAGTACCCAAAGATCCATGTCAGCCCCTGAGAGGAATCCTCGGTTCCGGCCCTGACTCCACACAAGGTTTTTGGCCCCGGTATCAACGGGAGAGGAATCCCGAGAGGCCCCCTAGCAACTCGCATGGGGACTGGCCTCTCCTGAGGCCACCAGGGCGGGTCCCTGAGGTCCCCGTCGTAACTCGAGAACACCTGCTGCAACTCGAGAAAATCCAGGAAGTTCTCCCTTCCAGGCGAGATGAGGCCTATTTCCGATGAGGCGTCTGGAGACTAATGACACCTAACCTTTGGAATTTCGAAAGGGTCTTTCACACCCTTTCTGCAACTCAAGAAGTTCACCGCCATACCCGTCTCCACTCGAGAGGAAGCACGATGGTCCCGCCCACATCCAGAGGAGCCCCGTTTCCCTCTCGGAGCTCGAGATGAGGGATCCTTTCCTGCTTTCAACGGGAAGGAATTCCCGGCGTTCCCGTCGCATCTCAAGAGGAGGCACTCTCAACAGGAAAGGCGAGAGGAACTCCATGGTCGTACCACCATTCCAAGAGTCCCCCAGATGTCTCAGTCCATTCCAGAGGAACCTCTTTGCCCTGCACTGGCTCATCTTTCACGCCGAGGATCGACTCACACCACGGAGGCACGTGGGACAGCCCTGTGGGAAAGCCTCGAGGGAAAGCCTCGAGGGAAAACCACAGATCCTTTGATGCACGCGACGGGAAGCGTGACATTGCTGCTACAGCCTGGAAGGAAAGCGCACGTGCATGCCCCCACTGGAGACGAGGCCTGTCTCCCCTGGCGAGACTCCAGAAGTACCCAAAGATCCATATAAGCCCCTGAGAGGAATCCTCGGTTCCGACCCTGACTCCACACAAGGTTTTTGGCCCCGGTATCGACGGGAGAGGAATCCCGATAGGCCCCCTAGGACCTCGCATGGGGACTGGCCTCTCCTGAGGCCACCAGGGCGGGTCCCTGAGGTCCCCGTCGTAACTCGAGAACACCTGCCGCAACTCGAGAAAATCCAGGAAGTTCTCCCTTGCAGGCGAGATGAGGCCCAATTCCGATGAGTCATCTGGAGACTAATGACACCTAACCTCTGGAACTTCGAAAGGGTCTTTCACACCCTTGCTGCAACTCAAGAAGTTCACCGCCATACCCGTCTCCACTCGAGAGGAAGCACGATGGTCCCGCCCACATCCAGAGGAGCCCCGTTTCCCCCTCGTAGCTCGAGATGAGGGATCCTTTCCCTGCTTTCAACGGGAAAGAATTCCCGGCGTTCCCGTCGCATCTCAAGAGGAGGCACTCTCAACAGGAAAGGCGAGAGGAACTCCATGGTCATACCACCATTCCTAGAGTCCCCCAGATGTCTCAGTCCATTCCAGAGGAACCTCTTTGCCCTGCACTGGCTCATCTTTCACGCCGAGGATCGACTCACACCACGGAGGCACGTGGGACAGCCCTGTGGGAAAGCCTCGAGGGAAAGCCTCGAGGGAAAACCACAGATCCTTTGATCTACGCGACGGGAAGCGTGACATTGCTGCTACAGCCTGGAAGGAAAGCGCACGTGCATGCCCCCACTCGAGACGAGGCCTGTCTCCCCTGGCGAGACTCCAGAAGTGCCCAAAGATCCATGTCAGCCCCTGAGAGGAATCCTCGGTTCCGGCCCTGACTCCACACAAGGTTGTTGGCCCCGGTATTGACGGGAGAGGAATCCCGAGAGGCCCCCGTGCAACTCGCATAGGGACTGGCCTCTCCTGAGGCCACCAGGGCGGGTCCCTGAGGTCCCCGTCGTAACTCGAGAACACCTGCCGCAACTCGAGAAAATCCAGGAAGTTCTCCCTTCCAGGCGAGATGAGGCCTATTTCTGATGAGGCGTCTGGAGACTAATGACACCTAACCTCTGGAACTTCGAAAGGGTCTTTCACACCCTTGCTGCAACTCAAGAAGTTCACCGCCATACCCGTCTCCACTCGAGATGAAGCACGATGGTCCCGCCCACATCCAGAGGAGCCCCGTTTTCCCCTCGTAGCTCGAGATGAGGGATCCTTTCCCTGGTTTCAAAGGGAAAGAGTTCCCGGCGTTCCCGTCGCATCTCAAGAGGAGGCACTCTCAACAGGAAAGGCGAGAGGAACTCCATGGTCGTACCACGATTCCAAGAGTCCCCCAGATATCTCAGTCCATTCCAGAGGAACCTCTTTGTCCTGCACTGGCTCATCTTTCACGCCGAGGATCGACTCACACCACGGTGGCACGTGGGACAGCCCTGTGGGAAAGCCTCGAGGGAAAACCACAGATCCTTTGATCCACGCGACGGGAAGCCTGACATTGCTGCTACAGCCTGGAAGGAAAGTGCACGTGCATGCCCCCACTCGAGACGAGGCCTGACTCCCCTGGGGAGACTCCAGAAGTACCCAAAGATCCATGTCAGCCCCTGAGAGGAATCCTCGGTTCCGGCCCTGACTCCATACAAGGTTTTTGGCCCCGTATCGACGGGAGAGGAATCCCGAGAGGCCCCCTAGCAACTCGCATAGGGACTGGCCTCTCCTGAGGCCACCAGGGCGGGTTTCTGAGGTCCCCGTCGTAACTCGAGAACACCTGCCGCAACTCGAAAAAATCCAGGAAGTTCTCCCTTCCTGGCGAGATGAGGCCTATTTCCTATGTGGCGTCTGGAGACTAATGACACCTAACCTCTGGAACTTCGAAAGGGTCTTTCACAACCTTGCTGCAACTCAAGAAGTTCACCACCATACCCGTCTCCACTAGAGAGGAAGCACGATGGTCCCGCCCACATCCAGAGGAGCCCCGTTTCCCCCTCGTAGCTCGAGATAAGGGATCCTTTTCCTGCTTTCAACGGGAAAGAATTCCCGGCGTTCCCGTCGCATCTCAATAGGAGGCACTCTCAACAGGAAAGGCGAGAGGAACTCCAGGGTCGTACCACCATTCAAGGAGTCCCCAAGATGTCTCAGTCCATTCCAGAGGAACCTCTTTGCCCTGCACTGGCTCATCTTTCACGCCGAGGATCGACTCACACCACGGTGGCACGTGGGACAGCCCTGTGGGAAAGCCTCGAGGGAAAGCCTCGAGGGAAAACCACAGATCCTTTGATCCACGCGACAGGAAGCGTGACATTGCTGCTACAGCCTGGAAGGAAAGCGCACGTGCATGCCCCCACTCGAGACGAGGCCTATCTCCCCTGGCGAGACTCCAGAAGTACCCAAAGATCCATGTCAGCCCCTGAGAGGAATCTTCGGTTCCGACCCTGACTCCACACAAGGTTTTTGGCCCCAGTATCGACGGGAGAGGAATCCCGAGAGGCCCCCTAGCACCTCACATGGGGACTGGCCTCTCCTGAGGCCACCAGGGCGGGTCCCTGAGGTCCCCGTCGTAACTCGAGAACACCTGCCGCAACTCGAGAAAATCCAGGAAGTTCTCCCTTCCAGGCGAGATGTGGCCTATTTCCGATGAGGCGTCTGGGGACTAATGACACCTAACCTCTCGAACTTCGAAAGGGTCTTTCACACCCTTGCTGCAACTCAAGAAGTTCACCGCCATACCCGTCTCCACTCGAGAGGAAGCACGATGGTCCCGCCCACATCAAGAGGATCCCCGTTTCCCCCTCTTAGCTCGAGATGAGGGATCCTTTCCCTGCTTTCAACGGGAAAGAATTCCCGGTGTTCCCGTCGTATCTCAAGAGGAGGCACTCTCAACAGGAAAGGCGAGAGGAACTCCATGGTCGTACCACCATTCCAAGAGTCCCCCAGATGTCTCAGTCCATTCCAGAGGAACCTCTTTGCCCTGCACTGGCTAATCTTTCACGCCGAGGATCGACTCACACCACGGTGGCACGTGGGACAGCCCTGTGGGAAAGCCTCGAGGGAAAGCCTCGAGGGAATACCACAGATCCTTTGATCCACGCGACGGGAAGCGTGACATTGCTGCTACAGCCTGGAAGGAAAGCGCACGTGCATGCCCCCACTCGAGTCGAGGCCTGACTCCCCTGGGGAGACTCCAGAAGTACCCAAAGATCCATGTCAGCCCCTGAGAGGAATCCTCGGTTCCGGCCCTGACTCCACACAAGGTTTTTGGCCCCGGTATCGACGGGAGAGGAATCCCGAGAGGCCCCCTAGCACCTCGCATGGGGACTGGCCTCTCCTGAGGCCACCAGGGCGGGTCCCTGAGGTCCCCGTCGTAACTCGAGAACACCTGCCGCAACTCGAGAAAATCCAGGAATTCTCCCTTCCAGGCGAGATGAGGCCTATTTCCGATGAGGCGTCTGGAGACTAATGACACCTAACCTCTCGAACTTCGAAAGGGTCTTTCACACCCTTGCTGCAACTCAAGAAGTTCACCGCCATACCCGTCTCCACTCGAGAGGAAGCACGATGGTCCCGCCCACATCCAGAGGAGCCCCGTTTCCCCCTCGTAGCTCAAGATGAGGGATCCTTTCCCTGCTTTCAACGGGAAAGAATTCCCGGCGTTCCCGTCGCATCTCAAGAGGAGGCACTCTCAACAGGAAAGGCGAGAGGAACTCCATGGTCGTACCACCATTCCAAGAGTCCCCCAGATGTCTCAGTCCATTCCAGAGGAACCTCTTTGCCCTGCACTGGCTCATCTTTCACGCCGAGGATCGACTCACACCACGGTGGCACGTGGGACAGCCCTGTGGGAAAGCCTCGAGGGAAAACCACAGATCCTTTGATCCACGCCACGGGAAGCGTGACATTGCTGCTACAGCCTGGAAGGAAAGCGCACGTGCATGCCCCCACTCGAGACGAGGCCTGACTCCCCTGGGGAGACTCCAGAAGTACCCAAAGATCCATGTCAGCCCCTGAGAGGAATCCTCGGTTCCGGCCCTGACTCCACACAAGGTTTTTGGCCCCGGTATCGACGGGAGAGGAATCCCGAGAGGCCCCCTAGCACCTCGCATGGGTACTGGCCTCTCCTGAGGCCACCAGGGCGGGTCCCTGAGGTCCCCGTCGTAACTCGAGAACACCTGCCGCAACTCGAGAAAATCCAGGAAGTTCTCCCTTCCAGGCGAGATGAGGCCTATTTCCGATGAGTCGTCTGGAGACTAATGACACCTAACCTATGGAAATTCGAAAGGGTCTTTCACACCCTTGCTGCAACTCAAGAAGTTCACCGCCATACCCGTCTCCACTCGAGAGGAAGCACGATGGTCCCGCCCACATCCAGAGGAGCCCCGTTTCCCCCTCGTAGCTCGAGATGAGGGATCCTTTCCCTGCTTTCAATGGGAAAGAATTCCCGGCGTTCCCCTCGAATCTCAAGAGGAGGCACTCTCAACAGGAAAGGCGAGAGGAACTCCATGGTTCTACCACCATTCCTAGAGTCCCCCAGATGTCTCAGTCCATTCCAGAGGAACCTCTTTGCCCTGCACTGGCTCATCTTTCACGCCGAGGATCGAATCACACCACGGAGGCACGTGGGACAGCCCTGTGGGAAAGCCTCGAGGGAAAGCCTCGAGGGAAAACCACAGATCCTTTGATCCACGCGACGGGAAGCGTGACATTGCTGCTACAGCCTGGAAGGAAAGCGCACGTGCATGCCCCCACTCGAGACGAGGCCTGACTCCCGTGGGGAGACTCCAGAAGTACCCAAAGATCCATATAAGCCCCTGAGAGGAATCCTCGGTTCCGGCCCTGACTGCACAAAATGTTTTTGGCCCCGGTATCGACGGGAGAGGAATCCCGAGAGGCCCCCTAGCACCTCGCATGGGGACTGGCCTCTCCTGAGGCCACCAGGGCGGGTCCCTGAGGTCCCCGTCGTAACTCGAGAACACCTGCCGCAACTCGAGAAAATCCAGGAAGTTCTCCCTTCCAGGCGAGATGAGGCCTATTTCCGATGTGGCGTCTGGAGACTAATGACACCTAACCTCTCGAACTTCGAAAGGGTCTTTCACACCCTTGCTGCAACTCAAGAAGTTCACCGCCATACCCGTCTCCACTCGAGAGGAAGCACGATGGACCCGCCCACATCCAGAGGAGCCCCGTTTCCCCCTCGTAGCTCAAGATGAGGGATCCTTTCCCTGCTTTCAACGGGAAAGAATTCCCGGCGTTCCCGTCGCATCTCAAGAGGAGGCACTCTCAACAGGAAAGGCGAGAGGAACTCCATGGTCGTACCACCATTCCAAGAGTCCCCCAGATGTCTCAGTCCATTCCAGAGGAACCTCTTTGCCCTGCACTGGCTCATCTTTCACGCCGAGGATCGACTCACACCACGGTGGCACGTGGGACAGCCCTGTGGGAAAGCCTCGAGGGAAAACCACAGATCCTTTGATCCACGCCACGGGAAGCGTGACATTGCTGCTACAGCCTGTAAGGAAAGCACACGTGCATGCCCCCACTCGAGACGAGGCCTGACTCCCCTGGGGAGACTCCAGAAGTACCCAAAGATCCATGTCAGCCCCTGAGAGGAATCCTCGGTTCCGGCCCTGACTCCACACAAGGTTTTTGGCCCCGGTATCGACGGGAGAGGAATCCCGAGAGGCCCCCTAGCACCTCGCATGGGGACTGGCCTCTCCTGAGGCCACCAGGGCGGGTCCCTGAGGTCCCCGTCGTAACTCGAGAACACCTGCCGCAACTCGAGAAAATCCAGGAAGTTCTCCCTTCCAGTCGAGATGAGGCCTATTTCCGATGAGGCGTCTGGAGACTAATGACACCTAACCTCTGGGACTTCGAAAGGGTCTTTCACACCCTTGCTGCCACTCAAGAAGTTCACCGCCATACCCGTCTCCACTCAAGAGGAAGCACGATGGTCCCGCCCACATCCAGAGGAGCCCCGTTTCCCCCTCGTGGCTCGAAATGAGGGATCCTTTCCCTGCTTTCAACGGGAAAGAATTCCCGGCGTTCCCGTCGCATCTCAAGAGGTGGCACTCTCAACAGGAAAGGCGAGAGGAACTCCATGGTCGTACCACCATTCCACGAGTCCCCCAGATGTCTCAGTCCATTCCAGAGGAACCTCTTTGCCCTGCACTGGCTAATCTTTCACGCCGAGGATCGACTCACACCACGGTGGCACGTGGGACAGCCCTGTGGGAAAGCCTCGAGGGAAAGCCTCGAGGGAAAACCACAGATCCTTTGATCCATGCGACGGGAAGCGTGACATTGCTGCTACAGCCTGGAAGGAAAGCGCACGTGCATGCCCCAACTCGAGACGAGCCCTGACTCCCTTGGGGAGACTCCAGAAGTACCCAAAGATCCATGTAAGCCCCTGAGAGGAATCCTCGGTTCCGGCCCTGACTCCACACAAGGTTTTTGGCCCCGGTATCGACGGGAGAGGAATCCCGAGAGGCCCCCTAGCAACTCCCATGGGCACTGGCCTCTCCTGAGGCCACCAGGGCGGGTCCCTGAGGTCCCCGTCGTAACTCGAGAACACCTGCCGCAACTCGAGAAAATCCAGGAAGTTCTCCCTTCCAGGCGAGATGAGGCCTATTTCCGATGAGGCGTCTGGAGACTAATGACACCTAACCTCTGGAACTTCGAAAGGGTCTTTCACACCCTTGCTGCAACTCAAGAAGTTCACCGCCATATGCGTCTCCACTCGAGAGGAAGCACGATGGTCCCGCCCACATCCAGAGGAGCCCCGTTTCCCCCTCGTAGCTCGAGATGAGGGATCCTTTCCCTGCTTTCAACGGGAAAGAATTCCCGGCGTTCCCGTCGCATCTCAAGAGGAGGCACTCTCAACAGGAAAGGCGAGAGGAACTCCATGGTCGTACCACCATTCCAAGAGTCCCCCAGATGTCTCAGTCCATTCCAGAGGAACCTCTTTGCCCTGCACTGGCTCATCTTTCACGCCGAGGATCGACTCACACCACGGTGGCACGTGGGATAGCCCTGTGGGAAAGCCTCGAGGGAAAACCACAGATCCTTTGATCCACGCGACGGTAAGCGTGACATTGCTGCTACAGCCTGGAAGGAAAGCGCACGTGCATGCCCCCACTCGAGACGAGGCCTGACTCCCGTGGGGAGACTCCAGAAGTACCCAAAGATCCATGTCAGCCCCTGAGAGGAATCCTCGGTTCCGGCCCTGACTGCACACAAGGTTTTTGGCCCCGGTATCGACGGGAGAGGAATCCCGAGAGGCCCCCTAGCACCTCGCATGGGGACTGGCCTCTCCTGAGGCCACCAGGGCGGGTCCCTGAGGTCCCCGTCGTAACTCGAGAACACCTGCCGCAACTCGAGAAAATCCAGGAAGTTCTCCCTTCCAGGCGAGATGAGGCCTATTTCCGATGAGGCGTCTGGAGACTAATGACACCTAACCTCTCGAACTTCGAAAGGGTCTTTCACACCCTTGCTGCAACTCAAGAAGTTCACCGCCATACCCGTCTCCACTCGAGAGGAAGCACGATGGTCCCGCCCATATCCAGAGGAGCCCCGTTTCCCCCTCGTAGCTCAAGATGAGGGATCCTTTCCCTGCTTTCAACGGGAAAGAATTCCCGGCGTTCCCGTCGCATCTCAAGAGGAGGCACTCTCAACAGGAAAGGCGAGAGGAACTCCATGGTCGTACCACCATTCCAAGAGTCCCCCAGATGTCTCAGTCCATTCCAGAGGAACCTCTTTGCCCTGCACTGGCTCATCTTTCACGCCGAGGATCGACTCACACCACGGTGGCACGTGGGACAGCCCTGTGGAAAAGCCTCGAGGGAAAACCACAGATCCTTTGATCCACGCCACGGGAAGCGTGACATTGCTGCTACAGCCTGTAAGGAAAGCGCACGTGCATGCCCCCACTCGAGACGAGGCCTGACTCCCCTGGGGAGACTCCAGAAGTACCCAAAGATCCATGTCAGCCCCTGAGAGGAATCCTCGGTTCCGGCCCTGACTCCACACAAGGTTTTTGGCCCCGGTATCAACGGGAGAGGAATCCCGAGAGGCCCCCTAGCACCTCGCATGGGGACTGGCCTCTCCTGAGGCCACCAGGGCGGGTCCCTGAGGTCCCCGTCGTAACTCGAGAACACCTGCCGCAACTCGAGAAAATCCAGGAAGTTCTCCCTTCCAGGCGAGATGAGGCCTATTTCCGATGAGTCGTCTGGAGACTAATGACACCTAACCTCTGGAAATTCGAAAGGGTCTTTCACACCCTTGCTGCAACTCAAGAAGTTCACCGCCATACCCGTCTCCACTCGAGAGGAAGCACGATGGTCCCGCCCACATCCAGAGGAGCCCCGTTTCCCCCTCGTAGCTCGAGATGAGGGATCCTTTCCCTGCTTTCAACGGGAAAGAATTCCCGGCGTTCCCGTCGCATCTCAAGAGGAGGCACTCTCAACAGGAAAGGCGAGAGGAACTCCATGGTCCTAGCACCATTCCTAGAGTCCCCCAGATGTCTCAGTCCATTCCAGAGGAACCTCTTTGCCCTGCACTGGCTCATCTTTCACGCCGAGGATCGACTCACACCACGGAGGCACGTGGGACAGCCCTGTGGGAAAGCCTCGAGGAAAATCCTCGAGGGAAAACCACAGATCCTTTGATCCACGCGACGGGAAGCGTGACATTGCTGCTACAGCCTGTAAGGAAAGCGCACGTGCATGCCCCCACTCGAGACGAGGCCTGACTCCCCTGGGGAGACTCCAGAAGTACCCAAAGATCCATGTCAGCCCCTGAGAGGAATCCTCGGTTCCGGCCCTGACTCCACACAAGGTTTTTGGCCCCGGTATCGACGGGAGAGGAATCCCGAGAGGCCCCCTAGCACCTCGCATGGGGACTGGCCTCTCCTGAGGCCACCAGGGCGGGTCCCTGAGGTCCCCGTCGTAACTCGAGAACACCTGCTGCAACTCGAGAAAATCCAGGAAGTTCTCCCTTCCAGGCGAGATGAGGCCTATTTCCGATGAGTCGTCTGGAGACTAATGACACCTAACCTCTGGAAATTCGAAAGGGTCTTTCACACCCTTGCTGCAACTCAAGAAGTTCACCGCCATACCCGTCTCCACTCGAGAGGAAGCACGATGGTCCCGCCCACATCCAGAGGAGCCCCGTTTCCCCCTCGTAGCTCGAGATGAGGGATCCTTTCCCTGCTTTCAACGGGAAAGAATTCCCGGCGTTCCCGTCGCATCTCAAGAGGAGGCACTCTCAACAGGAAAGGCGAGAGGAACTCCATGGTCCTAGCACCATTCCTAGAGTCCCCCAGATGTCTCAGTCCATTCCAGAGGAACCTCTTTGCCCTGCACTGGCTCATCTTTCACGCCGAGGATCGACTCACACGACGGAGGCACGTGGGACAGCCCTGTGGGAAAGCCTCGAGGGAAAGCCTCGAGGGAAAACCACAGATCATTTGATCCACGCGACGGGAAGCGTGACATTGCTGCTACAGCCTGGAAGGAAAGCGCACGTGCATGCCCCCACTCGAGACGAGGCCTGACTCCCGTGGGGAGACTCCAGAAGTACCCAAAGATCCATATAAGCCCCTGAGAGGAATCCTCGGTTCCGGCCCTGACTGCACAAAAGGTTTTTGGCCCCGGTATCGACGGGAGAGGAATCCCGAGAGGCCCCCTAGCACCTCGCATGGGGACTGGCCTCTCCTGAGGCCACCAGGGCGGGTCCCTGAGGTCCCCGTTGTAACTCGAGAACACCTGCCGCAACTCGAGAATATCCAGGAAGTTCTCCCTTCCAGGCGAGATGAGGCCTATTTCCGATGAGGCGTCTGGAGACTAATGACACCTAACCTCTCGAACTTCGAAAGGGTCTTTCACACCCTTGCTGCAACTCAAGAAGTTCACCGCCATACCCGTCTCCACTCGAGAGGAAGCACGATGGTCCCGCCCACATCCAGAGGAGCCCCGTTTCCCCCTCGTAGCTCAAGATGAGGGATCCTTTCCCTGCTTTCAACGGGAAAGAATTCCCGGCGTTCCCGTCGCATCTCAAGAGGAGGCACTCTCAACAGGAAAGGCGAGAGGAACTCCATGGTCGTACCACCATTCCAAGAGTCCCCCAGATGTCTCAGTCCATTCCAGAGGAACCTCTTTGCCCTGCACTGGCTCATCTTTCACGCCGAGGATCGACTCACACCACGGTGGCACGTGGGACAGCCCTGTGGGAAAGCCTCGAGGGAAAGCCTCGAGGGAAAACCACAGATCCTTTGATCCACGCCACGGGAAGCGTGACATTGCTGCTACAGCCTGGAAGTAAAGCGCACGTGCATGCCCCGACTCGAGACGAGGCCTGACTCCCCTGGGGAGACTCCAGAAGTACCCAAAGATCCATGTCAGCCCCTGAGAGGAATCCTCGGTTCCGGCCCTGACTCCACACAAGGTTTTTTGGCCCCGGTATCGACGGGAGAGGAATCCCGAGAGGCCCCCTAGCAACTCGCATGGGGACTGGCCTCTCCTGAGGCCACCAGGGCGGGTCCCTGAGGTCGCCGTTGTAACTCGAGAACACCTGCCGCAACTCGAGAAAATCCAGGAAGTTCTCCCTTCCAGGCGAGATGAGGCCTATTTCCGATGAGGCGTCTGGAGACTAATGACACCTAACCTCTGGGACTTCGAAAGGGTCTTTCACACCCTTGCTGCAACTCAAGAAGTTCACCGCCATACCCGTCTCCACTCGAGAGGAAGCACGATGGTCCCGCCCACATCCAGAGGAGCCCCGTTTCCCCCTCGTGGCTCGAAATGAGGGATCCTTTCCCTGCTTTCAACGGGAAAGAATTCCCGGCGTTCCCGTCGCATCTCAAGAGGTGGCACTCTCAACAGGAAAGGCGAGAGGAACTCCATGGTCGTACCACCATTCCACGAGTCCCCCAGATGTCTCAGTCCATTCCAGAGGAACCTCTTTGCCCTGCACTGGCTCATCTTTCACGCCGAGGATCGACTCACACCACGGTGGCACGTGGGACAGCCCTGTGGGAAAGCCTCGAGGGAAAACCACAGATCCTTTGATCCACGCGACGGGAAGTGTGACATTGCTGCTACAGCCTGGAAGGAAAGCACACGTGCATGCCCCCACTCGAGACGAGGCCTGACTCCCCTGGGGAGACTCCAGAAGTACCCAAAGATCCATGTCAGCCCCTGAGAGGAATCCTCGGTTCCGGCCCTGACTCCACACAAGGTTTTTGGCCCCGGTATCGACGGGAGAGGAATCCCGAGAGGCCCCCTAGCACCTCGCATGGGGACTGGCCTCTCCTGAGGCCACCAGGGCGGGTCCCTGAGGTCCCCGTCGTAACTCGAGAACACCTGCCGCAACTCGAGAAAATCCAGGAAGTTCTCCCTTCCAGGCGAGATGAGGCCTATTTCCGATGAGTCGTCTGGAGACTAATGACACCTAACCTCTGGAAATTCGAAAGGGTCTTTCACACCCTTGCTGCAACTCAAGAAGTTCACCGCCATACCCGTCTCCACTCGAGAGGAAGCACGATGGTCCCGCCCACATCCAGAGGAGCCCCGTTTCCCCCTCGTAGCTCGAGATGAGGGATCCTTTCCCTGCTTTCAACGGGAAAGAATTCCCGGCGTTCCCGTCGCATCTCAAGAGGAGGCACTCTCAACAGGAAAGGCGAGAGGAACTCCATGGTCCTAGCACCATTCCTAGAGTCCCCCAGATGTCTCAGTCCATTCCAGAGGAACCTCTTTGCCCTGCACTGGCTCATCTTTCACGCCGAGGATCGACTCACACCACGGAGGCACGTGGGACAGCCCTGTGGGAAAGCCTCGAGGGAAAGCCTCGAGGGAAAACCACAGATCCTTTGATCCACGCGACGGGAAGCGTGACATTGCTGCTACAGCCTGTAAGGAAAGCGCACGTGCATGCCCCCACTCGAGACGAGGCCTGACTCCCCTGGGGAGACTCCAGAAGTACCCAAAGATCCATGTCAGCCCCTGAGAGGAATCCTCGGTTCCGGCCCTGACTCCACACAAGGTTTTTGGCCCCGGTATCGACGGGAGAGGAATCCCGAGAGGCCCCCTAGCACCTCGCATGGGGACTGGCCTCTCCTGAGGCCACCAGGGCGGGTCCCTGAGGTCCCCGTCGTAACTCGAGAACACCTGCCGCAACTCGAGAAAATCCAGGAAGTTCTCCCTTCCAGGCGAGATGAGGCCTATGTCCGATGAGTCGTCTGGAGACTAATGACACCTAACCTCTGGAAATTCGAAAGGGTCTTTCACACCCTTGCTGCAACTCAAGAAGTTCACCGCCATACCCGTCTCCACTCGAGAGGAAGCACGATGGTCCCGCCCACATCCAGAGGAGCCCCGTTTCCCCCTCGTAGCTCGAGATGAGGGATCCTTTCCCTGCTTTCAACGGGAAAGAATTCCCGGCGTTCCCGTCGCATCTCAAGAGGAGGCACTCTCAACAGGAAAGGCGAGAGGAACTCCATGGTCCTAGCACCATTCCTAGAGTCCCCCAGATGTCTCAGTCCATTCCAGAGGAACCTCTTTGCCCTGCACTGGCTCATCTTTCACGCCGAGGATCGACTCACACCACGGAGGCACGTGGGACAGCCCTGTGGGAAAGCCTCGAGGGAAAGCCTCGAGGGAAAACCACAGATCCTTTGATCCACGCGACGGGAAGCGTGACATTGCTGCTACAGCCTGTAAGGAAAGCGCACGTGCATGCCCCCACTCGAGACGAGGCCTGACTCCCCTGGGGAGACTCCAGAAGTACCCAAAGATCCATGTCAGCCCCTGAGAGGAATCCTCGGTTCCGGCCCTGACTCCACACAAGGTTTTTGGCCCCGGTATCGACGGGAGAGGAATCCCGAGAGGCCCCCTAGCACCTCGCATGGGGACTGGCCTCTCCTGAGGCCACCAGGGCGGGTCCCTGAGGTCCCCGTCGTAACTCGAGAACACCTGCCGCAACTCGAGAAAATCCAGGAAGTTCTCCCTTCCAGGCGAGATGAGGCCTATGTCCGATGAGTCGTCTGGAGACTAATGACACCTAACCTCTGGAAATTCGAAAGGGTCTTTCACACCCTTGCTGCAACTCAAGAAGTTCACCGCCATACCCGTCTCCACTCGAGAGGAAGCACGATGGTCCCGCCCACATCCAGAGGAGCCCCGTTTCCCCCTCGTAGCTCGAGATGAGGGATCCTTTCCCTGCTTTCAACGGGAAAGAATTCCCGGCGTTCCCGTCGCATCTCAAGAGGAGGCACTCTCAACAGGAAAGGCGAGAGGAACTCCATGGTCCTACCACCATTCCTAGAGTCCCCCAGATGTCTCAGTCCATTCCAGAGGAACCTCTTTGCCCTGCACTGGCTCATCTTTCACGCCGAGGATCGACTCACACCACGGAGGCACGTGGGACAGCCCTGTGGGAAAGCCTCGAGGGAAAGCCTCGAGGGAAAACCACAGATCCTTTGATCCACGCGACGGGAAGCGTGACATTGCTGCTACAGCCTGGAAGGAAAGCGCACGTGCATGCCCCCACTCGAGACGAGGCCTGACTCCCGTGGGGAGACTCCAGAAGTACCCAAAGATCCATATAAGCCCCTGAGAGGAATCCTCGGTTCCGGACCTGACTGCACAAAAGGTTTTTGGCCCCGGTATCGACGGGAGAGGAATCCCGAGAGGCCCCCTAGCATCTCGCATGGGGACTGGCCTCTCCTGAGGCCACCAGGGCGGGTTCCTGAGGTCCCCGTCGTAACTCGAGAACACCTGCCGCAACTCGAGAATATCCAGGAAGTTCTCCCTTCCAGGCGAGATGAGGCCTATTTCCGATGAGGCGTCTGGAGACTAATGACACCTAACCTCTCGAACTTCGAAAGGGTCTTACACACCCTTGCTGCAACTCAAGAAGTTCACCGCCATACCCGTCTCCACTCGAGAGGAAGCACGATGGTCCCGCCCACATCCAGAGGAGCCCCGTTTCCCCCTCGTAGCTCAAGATGAGGGATCCTTTCCCTGCTTTCAACGGGAAAGAATTCCCGGCGTTCCCGTCGCATCTCAAGAGGAGGCACTCTCAACAGGAAAGGCGAGAGGAACTCCATGGTCGTACCACCATTCCAAGAGTCCCCCAGATGTCTCAGTCCATTCAAGAGGAACCTCTTTGCCCTGCACTGGCTCATCTTTCACGCCGAGGATCGACTCACACCACGGTGGCACGTGGGACAGCCCTGTGGGAAAGCCTCGAGGGAAAACCACAGATCCTTTGATCCACGCCACGGGAAGCGTGACATTGCTGCTACAGCCTGTAAGGAAAGCACACGTGCATGCCCCCACTCGAGACGAGGCCTGACTCCCCTGGGGAGACTCCAGAAGTACCCAAAGATCCATGTCAGCCCCTGAGAGGAATCCTCGGTTCCGGCCCTGACTCCACACAAGGTTTTTGGCCCCGGTATCGACGGGAGAGGAATCCCGAGAGGCCCCCTAGCACCTCGCATGGGTACTGGCCTCTCCTGAGGCCACCAGGGCGGGTCCCTGAGGTCCCCGTCGTAACTCGAGAACACCTGCCACAACTCGAGAAAATCCAGGAAGTTCTCCCTTCCAGGCGAGATGAGGCCTATTTCCGATGAGTCGTCTGGAGACTAATGACACCTAACCTCTGGAAATTCGAAAGGGTCTTTCACACCCTTGCTGCAACTCAAGAAGTTCACCGCCATACCCGTCTCCACTCGAGAGGAAGCACGATGGTCCCGCCCACATCCAGAGGAGCCCCGTTTCCCCCTCGTAGCTCGAGATGAGGGATCCTTTCCCTGCTTTCAACGGGAAAGAATTCCCGGCGTTCCCGTCGCATCTCAACAGGAGGCACTCTCAACAGGAAAGGCGAGAGGAACTCCATGGTCGTACCACCATTCCAAGAGTCCCCCAGATGTCTCAGTCCATTCCAGAGGAAAATCTTTGCACTGCACTGGCTCATCTTTCACGCCGAGGATCGACTCACACCACGGTGGCACGTGGGACAGCCCTGTGGGAAAGCCTCGAGGGAAAACCACAGATCCTTTGATCCACGCCACGGGAAGCGTGACATTGCTGCTACAGCCTGGAAGTAAAGTGCACGTGCATGCCCCGACTCGAGACGAGGCCTGACTCCCCTGGGGAGACTCCAGAAGTACCCAAAGATCCATGTCAGCCCCTGAGAGGAATCCTCGGTTCCGGCCCTGACTCCACACAAGGTTTTTGACCCCGGTATCGACGGGAGAGGAATCCCGAGAGGCCCCCTAGCAACTCGCATGGGGACTGGCCTCTCCTGAGGCCACCAGGGCGGGTCCCTGAGGTCGCCGTTGTAACTCGAGAACACCTGCCGCAACTCGAGAAAATCCAGGAAGTTCTCCCTTCCAGGCGAGATGAGGCCTATTTCCGATGAGGCGTCTGGAGACTAATGACACCTAACCTCTGGGACTTCGAAAGGGTCTTTGACACCCTTGCTGCAACTCAAGAAGTTCACCGCCATACCCGACTCCACTCGAGAGGAAGCACGATGGTCCCGCCCACATCCAGAGGAGCCCCGTTTCCCCCTCGTGGCTCGAAATGAGGGATCCTTTCCCTGCTTTCAACGGGAAAGAATTCCCGGCGTTCCCGTCGCATCTCAAGAGGTGGCACTCTCAACAGGAAAGGCGAGAGGAACTCCATGGTCGTACCACCATTCCACGAGTCCCCCAGATGTCTCAGTCCATTCCAGAGGAACCTCTTTGCCCTGCACTGGCTCATCTTTCACGCCGAGGATCGACTCACACCACGGTGGCACGTGGGACAGCCCTGTGGGAAAGCCTCGAGGGAAAACCACAGATCCTTTGATCCACGCGACGGGAAGCGTGACATTGCTGCTACAGCCTGGAAGGAAAGCACACGTGCATGCCCCCACTCGAGACGAGGCCTGACTCCCCTGGGGAGACTCCAGAAGTACCCAAAGATCCATGTCAGCCCCTGAGAGGAATCCTCGGTTCCGGCCCTGAATGCACACAAGGTTTTTGGCCCCGGTATCGACGGGAGAGGAATCCCGATAGGCCCCCTAGCACCTCGCATGGGGACTGGCCTCTCCTGAGGCCACCAGAGCGGGTCCCTGAGGTCCCCGTCGTAACTCGAGAACACCTGCCGCAACTCGAGAAAATCCAGGAAGTTCTCCCTTCCAGGCGAGATGAGGCCTATTTCCGATGAGGCGTCTGGAGACTAATGACACCTAACCTCTGGAACTTCGAAAGGGTCTTTCACAACCTTGCTGCAACTCGAGAAGTTCACCGCCATACCCGTGTCCACTCGAGAGGAAGCACGATGGTCCCGCCCACATCCAGAGGAGCCCCGTTTCCCCCTCGTAGCTCGAGATGAGGGATCCTTTCCCTGCTTTCAACGGGAAAGAATTCCCGGCGTTCCCGTCGCATCTCAAGAGGAGGCACTCTCAACAGGAAAGGCGAGAGGAACTCCATGGTCGTACCACCATTCCAAGAGTCCCCCAGATGTCTCAGTCCATTCCAGAGGAACCTCTTTGCCCTGCACTGGCTCATCTTTCACGCCGAGGATCGACTCACACCACGGTGGCACGTGGGACAGCCCTGTGGGAAAGCCTCGAGGGAAAACCACAGATCCTTTGATCCACGCCACGGGAAGCGTGACATTGCTGCTACAGCCTGGAAGGAAAGCGCACGTGCATGCCCCCACTCGAGACGAGGCCTGACTCCCCTGGGGAGACTCCAGAAGTACCCAAAGATCCATGTCAGCCCCTGAGAGGAATCCTCGGTTACGGCCCTGACTCCACACAAGGTTTTTGGCCCCGGTATCGACGGGAGAGGAATCCCGAGAGGCCCCGTAGCAAATCGCATGGGGACTGGCCTCTTGAGGCAACCAGGCCGGGTCCCTGTGGTACCCGTCGTAACTCGAGAACACCTGCCGCACCTCGAGAAAATCCAGGAAGTTCTCCCTTCCAGGCGAGATGAGGTCTATTTCCGATGAGGCATCTGGAGACTGACACGTAACCTCTGGAACTTCGAAAGGGTCTTTCACACCCTTGCTGCAACTCAAGAAGTTCACCGCCATACCCGTCTCCACTCGAGAGGAAGCACGATGGTCCTACCCACATCCAGAGGAGCCCCGTTTCCCCCTCGTAGCTCGAGATGAGGGATCCTTTCCCTGCTTTCAACGGGAAAGAATTCCCGGCGTTCCCGTCGCATCTCAAGAGGAGGCACTCTCAACAGGAAAGGCGAGAGGAACTCCATGGTCGTACCACCATCCCAAGAGTCCCCCAGATGTCTCAGTCCATTCCAGAGGAACCTCTTTGCCCTGCACTGGCTCATCTTTCACGCCGAGGATCGACTCACACCACGGTGGAACGTGGGACAGCCCTGCGGGAAAGCCTCGAGGGAAAGCCTCGAGGGAAAACCACAGATCCTTTGATCCACGCCACGGGAAGCGTGACATTGCTGCTACAGCCTGGAAGTAAAGCGCACGTGCATGCCCCGACTCGAGACGAGGCCTGACTCCCCTGGGGAGACTCCAGAAGTACCCAAAGATCCATGTCAGCCCCTGAGAGGAATCCTCGGTTCCGGCCCTGACTCCACACAAGGATTTTGACCCCGGTATCGATGGGAGAGGAATCCCGAGAGGCCCCCTAGCAACTCGCATGGGGACTGGCCTCTCCTGAGGCCACCAGGGCGGGTCCCTGAGGTCCCCGTCGTAACTCGAGAACACCTGCCGCAACTCGAGAAAATCCAGGAAGTTCTCCCTTCCAGGCGAGATGAGGCCTATTTCCGATGAGGCGTCTGCAGACTAATGACACCTAACCTCTGGGACTTCGAAAGGGTCTTTGACACCCTTGCTGCAACTCAAGAAGTTCACCGCCATACCCGACTCCACTCGAGAGGAAGCACGATGGTCCCGCCCACATGCAGAGGAGCCCCGTTTCCCCCTCGTGGCTCGAAATGAGGGATCCTTTCCCTGCTTTCAACGGGAAAGAATTCCCGGCGTTCCCGTCGCATCTCAAGAGGTGGCACTCTCAACAGGAAAGGCGAGAGGAACTCCATGGTCGTACCACCATTCCACGAGTCCCCCAGATGTCTCAGTCCATTCCAGAGGAACCTCTTTGCCCTGCACTGGCTCATCTTTCACGCCGAGGATCGACTCACACCACGGTGGCACGTGGGACAGCCCTGTGGGAAAGCCTCGAGGGAAAACCACAGATCCTTTGATCCACGCGACGGGAAGTGTGACATTGCTGCTACAGCCTGGAAGGAAAGCACACGTGCATGCCCCCACTCGAGACGAGGCCTGACTCCCCTGGGGAGACTCCAGAAGTACCCAAAGATCCATGTCAGCCCCTGAGAGGAATCCTCGGTTCCGGCCCTGACTCCACACAAGGTTTTTGGCCCCGGTATCGACGGGAGAGGAATCCCGAGAGGCCCCCTAGCACCTCGCATGGGGACTGGCCTCTCCTGAGGCCACCAGGGCGGGTCCCTGAGGTCCCCGTCGTAACTCGAGAACACCTGCCGCAACTCGAGAAAATCCAGGAAGTTCTCCCTTCCAGGCGAGATGAGGCCTATTTCCGATGAGTCGTCTGGAGACTAATGACACCTAACCTCTGGAAATTCGAAAGGGTCTTTCACACCCTTGCTGCAACTCAAGAAGTTCACCGCCATACCCGTCTCCACTCGAGAGGAAGCACGATGGTCCCGCCCACATCCAGAGGAGCCCCGTTTCCCCCTCGTAGCTCGAGATGAGGGATCCTTTCCCTGCTTTCAACGGGAAAGAATTCCCGGCGTTCCCGTCGCATCTCAAGAGGAGGCACTCTCAACAGGAAAGGCGAGAGGAACTCCATGGTCCTAGCACCATTCCTAGAGTCCCCCAGATGTCTCAGTCCATTCCAGAGGAACCTCTTTGCCCTGCACTGGCTCATCTTTCACGCCGAGGATCGACTCACACCACGGAGGCACGTGGGACAGCCCTGTGGGAAAGCCTCGAGGGAAAGCCTCGAGGGAAAACCACAGATCCTTTGATCCACGCGACGGGAAGCGTGACATTGCTGCTACAGCCTGTAAGGAAAGCGCACGTGCATGCCCCCACTCGAGACGAGGCCTGACTCCCCTGGGGAGACTCCAGAAGTACCCAAAGATCCATGTCAGCCCCTGAGAGGAATCCTCGGTTCCGGCCCTGACTCCACACAAGGTTTTTGGCCCCGGTATCGACGGGAGAGGAATCCCGAGAGGCCCCCTAGCACCTCGCATGGGGACTGGCCTCTCCTGAGGCCACCAGGGCGGGTCCCTGAGGTCCCCGTCGTAACTCGAGAACACCTGCCGCAACTCGAGAAAATCCAGGAAGTTCTCCCTTCCAGGCGAGATGAGGCCTATTTCCGATGAGGCGTCTGCAGACTAATGACACCTAACCTCTGGGACTTCGAAAGGGTCTTTGACACCCTTGCTGCAACTCAAGAAGTTCACCGCCATACCCGACTCCACTCGAGAGGAAGCACGATGGTCCCGCCCACATGCAGAGGAGCCCCGTTTCCCCCTCGTGGCTCGAAATGAGGGATCCTTTCCCTGCTTTCAACGGGAAAGAATTCCCGGCGTTCCCGTCGCATCTCAAGAGGTGGCACTCTCAACAGGAAAGGCGAGAGGAACTCCATGGTCGTACCACCATTCCACGAGTCCCCCAGATGTCTCAGTCCATTCCAGAGGAACCTCTTTGCCCTGCACTGGCTCATCTTTCACGCCGAGGATCGACTCACACCACGGTGGCACGTGGGACAGCCCTGTGGGAAAGCCTCGAGGGAAAACCACAGATCCTTTGATCCACGCGACGGGAAGTGTGACATTGCTGCTACAGCCTGGAAGGAAAGCACACGTGCATGCCCCCACTCGAGACGAGGCCTGACTCCCCTGGGGAGACTCCAGAAGTACCCAAAGATCCATGTCAGCCCCTGAGAGGAATCCTCGGTTCCGGCCCTGACTCCACACAAGGTTTTTGGCCCCGGTATCGACGGGAGAGGAATCCCGAGAGGCCCCCTAGCACCTCGCATGGGGACTGGCCTCTCCTGAGGCCACCAGGGCGGGTCCCTGAGGTCCCCGTCGTAACTCGAGAACACCTGCCGCAACTCGAGAAAATCCAGGAAGTTCTCCCTTCCAGGCGAGATGAGGCCTATTTCCGATGAGTCGTCTGGAGACTAATGACACCTAACCTCTGGAAATTCGAAAGGGTCTTTCACACCCTTGCTGCAACTCAAGAAGTTCACCGCCATACCCGTCTCCACTCGAGAGGAAGCACGATGGTCCCGCCCACATCCAGAGGAGCCCCGTTTCCCCCTCGTAGCTCGAGATGAGGGATCCTTTCCCTGCTTTCAACGGGAAAGAATTCCCGGCGTTCCCGTCGCATCTCAAGAGGAGGCACTCTCAACAGGAAAGGCGAGAGGAACTCCATGGTCCTAGCACCATTCCTAGAGTCCCCCAGATGTCTCAGTCCATTCCAGAGGAACCTCTTTGCCCTGCACTGGCTCATCTTTCACGCCGAGGATCGACTCACACCACGGAGGCACGTGGGACAGCCCTGTGGGAAAGCCTCGAGGGAAAGCCTCGAGGGAAAACCACAGATCCTTTGATCCACGCGACGGGAAGCGTGACATTGCTGCTACAGCCTGTAAGGAAAGCGCACGTGCATGCCCCCACTCGAGACGAGGCCTGACTCCCCTGGGGAGACTCCAGAAGTACCCAAAGATCCATGTCAGCCCCTGAGAGGAATCCTCGGTTCCGGCCCTGACTCCACACAAGGTTTTTGGCCCCGGTATCGACGGGAGAGGAATCCCGAGAGGCCCCCTAGCACCTCGCATGGGGACTGGCCTCTCCTGAGGCCACCAGGGCGGGTCCCTGAGGTCCCCGTCGTAACTCGAGAACACCTGCCGCAACTCGAGAAAATCCAGGAAGTTCTCCCTTCCAGGCGAGATGAGGCCTATTTCCGATGAGTCGTCTGGAGACTAATGACACCTAACCTCTGGAAATTCGAAAGGGTCTTTCACACCCTTGCTGCAACTCAAGAAGTTCACCGCCATACCCGTCTCCACTCGAGAGGAAGCACGATGGTCCCGCCCACATCCAGAGGAGCCCCGTTTCCCCCTCGTAGCTCGAGATGAGGGATCCTTTCCCTGCTTTCAACGGGAAAGAATTCCCGGCGTTCCCGTCGCATCTCAAGAGGAGGCACTCTCAACAGGAAAGGCGAGAGGAACTCCATGGTCCTACCACCATTCCTAGAGTCCCCCAGATGTCTCAGTCCATTCCAGAGGAACCTCTTTGCCCTGCACTGGCTCATCTTTCACGCCGAGGATCGACTCACACCACGGAGGCACGTGGGACAGCCCTGTGGGAAAGCCTCGAGGGAAAGCCTCGAGGGAAAACCACAGATCCTTTGATCCACGCGACGGGAAGCGTGACATTGCTGCTACAGCCTGGAAGGAAAGCGCACGTGCATGCCCCCACTCGAGACGAGGCCTGACTCCCGTGGGGAGACTCCAGAAGTACCCAAAGATCCATATAAGCCCCTGAGAGGAATCCTCGGTTCCGGCCCTGACTGCACAAAAGGTTTTTGGCCCCGGTATCGACGGGAGAGGAATCCCGAGAGGCCCCCTAGCACCTCGCATGGGGACTGGCCTCTCCTGAGGCCACCAGGGCGGGTCCCTGAGGTCCCCGTCGTAACTCGAGAACACCTGCCGCAACTCGAGAATATCCAGGAAGTTCTCCCTTCCAGGCGAGATGAGGCCTATTTCCGATGAGGCGTCTGGAGACTAATGACACCTAACCTCTCGAACTTCGAAAGGGTCTTACACACCCTTGCTGCAACTCAAGAAGTTCACCGCCATACCCGTCTCCACTCGAGAGGAAGCACGATGGTCCCGCCCACATCCAGAGGAGCCCCGTTTCCCCCTCGTAGCTCAAGATGAGGGATCCTTTCCCTGCTTTCAACGGGAAAGAATTCCCGGCGTTCCCGTCGCATCTCAAGAGGAGGCACTCTCAACAGGAAAGGCGAGAGGAACTCCATGGTCGTACCACCATTCCAAGAGTCCCCCAGATGTCTCAGTCCATTCAAGAGGAACCTCTTTGCCCTGCACTGGCTCATCTTTCACGCCGAGGATCGACTCACACCACGGTGGCACGTGGGACAGCCCTGTGGGAAAGCCTCGAGGGAAAACCACAGATCCTTTGATCCACGCCACGGGAAGCGTGACATTGCTGCTACAGCCTGTAAGGAAAGCACACGTGCATGCCCCCAATCGAGACGAGGCCTGACTCCCCTGGGGAGACTCCAGAAGTACCCAAAGATCCATGTCAGCCCCTGAGAGGAATCCTCGGTTCCGGCCCTGACTCCACACAAGGTTTTTGGCCCCGGTATCGACGGGAGAGGAATCCCGAGAGGCCCCCTAGCACCTCGCATGGGTACTGGCCTCTCCTGAGGCCACCAGGGCGGGTCCCTGAGGTCCCCGTCGTAACTCGAGAACACCTGCCACAACTCGAGAAAATCCAGGAAGTTCTCCCTTCCAGGCGAGATGAGGCCTATTTCCGATGAGTCGTCTGGAGACTAATGACACCTAACCTCTGGAAATTCGAAAGGGTCTTTCACACCCTTGCTGCAACTCAAGAAGTTCACCGCCATACCCGTCTCCACTCGAGAGGAAGCACGATGGTCCCGCCCACATCCAGAGGAGCCCCGTTTCCCCCTCGTAGCTCGAGATGAGGGATCCTTTCCCTGCTTTCAACGGGAAAGAATTCCCGGCGTTCCCGTCGCATCTCAACAGGAGGCACTCTCAACAGGAAAGGCGAGAGGAACTCCATGGTCGTACCACCATTCCAAGAGTCCCCCAGATGTCTCAGTCCATTCCAGAGGAAAATCTTTGCACTGCACTGGCTCATCTTTCACGCCGAGGATCGACTCACACCACGGTGGCACGTGGGACAGCCCTGTGGGAAAGCCTCGAGGGAAAACCACAGATCCTTTGATCCACGCCACGGGAAGCGTGACATTGCTGCTACAGCCTGGAAGTAAAGTGCACGTGCATGCCCCGACTCGAGACGAGGCCTGACTCCCCTGGGGAGACTCCAGAAGTACCCAAAGATCCATGTCAGCCCCTGAGAGGAATCCTCGGTTCCGGCCCTGACTCCACACAAGGTTTTTGACCCCGGTATCGACGGGAGAGGAATCCCGAGAGGCCCCCTAGCAACTCGCATGGGGACTGGCCTCTCCTGAGGCCACCAGGGCGGGTCCCTGAGGTCGCCGTTGTAACTCGAGAACACCTGCCGCAACTCGAGAAAATCCAGGAAGTTCTCCCTTCCAGGCGAGATGAGGCCTATTTCCGATGAGGCGTCTGGAGACTAATGACACCTAACCTCTGGGACTTCGAAAGGGTCTTTCACACCCTTGCTGCAACTCAAGAAGTTCACCGCCATACCCGTCTCCACTCGAGAGGAAGCACGATGGTCCCGCCCACATCCAGAGGAGCCCCGTTTCCCCCTCGTGGCTCGAAATGAGGGATCCTTTCCCTGCTTTCAACGGGAAAGAATTCCCGGCGTTCCCGTCGCATCTCAAGAGGTGGCACTCTCAACAGGAAAGGCGAGAGGAACTCCATGGTCGTACCACCATTCCACGAGTCCCCCAGATGTCTCAGTCCATTCCAGAGGAACCTCTTTGCCCTGCACTGGCTCATCTTTCACGCCGAGGATCGACTCACACCACGGTGGCACGTGGGACAGCCCTGTGGGAAAGCCTCGAGGGAAAACCACAGATCCTTTGATCCACGCGACGGGAAGCGTGACATTGCTGCTACAGCCTGGAAGGAAAGCACACGTGCATGCCCCCACTCGAGACGAGGCCTGACTCCCCTGGGGAGACTCCAGAAGTACCCAAAGATCCATGTCAGCCCCTGAGAGGAATCCTCGGTTCCGGCCCTGAATGCACACAAGGTTTTTGGCCCCGGTATCGACGGGAGAGGAATCCCGATAGGCCCCCTAGCACCTCGCATGGGGACTGGCCTCTCCTGAGGCCACCAGAGCGGGTCCCTGAGGTCCCCGTCGTAACTCGAGAACACCTGCCGCAACTCGAGAAAATCCAGGAAGTTCTCCCTTCCAGGCGAGATGAGGCCTATTTCCGATGAGGCGTCTGGAGACTAATGACACCTAACCTCTGGAACTTCGAAAGGGTCTTTCACAACCTTGCTGCAACTCGAGAAGTTCACCGCCATACCCGTGTCCACTCGAGAGGAAGCACGATGGTCCCGCCCACATCCAGAGGAGCCCCGTTTCCCCCTCGTAGCTCGAGATGAGGGATCCTTTCCCTGCTTTCAACGGGAAAGAATTCCCGGCGTTCCCGTCGCATCTCAAGAGGAGGCACTCTCAACAGGAAAGGCGAGAGGAACTCCATGGTCGTACCACCATTCCAAGAGTCCCCCAGATGTCTCAGTCCATTCCAGAGGAACCTCTTTGCCCTGCACTGGCTCATCTTTCACGCCGAGGATCGACTCACACCACGGTGGCACGTGGGACAGCCCTGTGGGAAAGCCTCGAGGGAAAACCACAGATCCTTTGATCCACGCCACGGGAAGCGTGACATTGCTGCTACAGCCTGGAAGGAAAGCGCACGTGCATGCCCCCACTCGAGACGAGGCCTGACTCCCCTGGGGAGACTCCAGAAGTACCCAAAGATCCATGTCAGCCCCTGAGAGGAATCCTCGGTTACGGCCCTGACTCCACACAAGGTTTTTGGCCCCGGTATCGACGGGAGAGGAATCCCGAGAGGCCCCGTAGCAAATCGCATGGGGACTGGCCTCTTGAGGCAACCAGGCCGGGTCCCTGTGGTACCCGTCGTAACTCGAGAACACCTGCCGCACCTCGAGAAAATCCAGGAAGTTCTCCCTTCCAGGCGAGATGAGGTCTATTTCCGATGAGGCATCTGGAGACTGACACGTAACCTCTGGAACTTCGAAAGGGTCTTTCACACCCTTGCTGCAACTCAAGAAGTTCACCGCCATACCCGTCTCCACTCGAGAGGAAGCACGATGGTCCTACCCACATCCAGAGGAGCCCCGTTTCCCCCTCGTAGCTCGAGATGAGGGATCCTTTCCCTGCTTTCAACGGGAAAGAATTCCCGGCGTTCCCGTCGCATCTCAAGAGGAGGCACTCTCAACAGGAAAGGCGAGAGGAACTCCATGGTCGTACCACCATCCCAAGAGTCCCCCAGATGTCTCAGTCCATTCCAGAGGAACCTCTTTGCCCTGCACTGGCTCATCTTTCACGCCGAGGATCGACTCACACCACGGTGGAACGTGGGACAGCCCTGCGGGAAAGCCTCGAGGGAAAGCCTCGAGGGAAAACCACAGATCCTTTGATCCACGCCACGGGAAGCGTGACATTGCTGCTACAGCCTGGAAGTAAAGCGCACGTGCATGCCCCGACTCGAGACGAGGCCTGACTCCCCTGGGGAGACTCCAGAAGTACCCAAAGATCCATGTCAGCCCCTGAAAGGAATCCTCGGTTCCGGCCCTGACTCCACACAAGGATTTTGACCCCGGTATCGATGGGAGAGGAATCCCGAGAGGCCCCCTAGCAACTCGCATGGGGACTGGCCTCTCCTGAGGCCACCAGGGCGGGTCCCTGAGGTCCCCGTCGTAACTCGAGAACACCTGCCGCAACTCGAGAAAATCCAGGAAGTTCTCCCTTCCAGGCGAGATGAGGCCTATTTCCGATGAGGCGTCTGCAGACTAATGACACCTAACCTCTGGGACTTCGAAAGGGTCTTTGACACCCTTGCTGCAACTCAAGAAGTTCACCGCCATACCCGACTCCACTCGAGAGGAAGCACGATGGTCCCGCCCACATGCAGAGGAGCCCCGTTTCCCCCTCGTGGCTCGAAATGAGGGATCCTTTCCCTGCTTTCAACGGGAAAGAATTCCCGGCGTTCCCGTCGCATCTCAAGAGGTGGCACTCTCAACAGGAAAGGCGAGAGGAACTCCATGGTCGTACCACCATTCCACGAGTCCCCCAGATGTCTCAGTCCATTCCAGAGGAACCTCATTGCCCTGCACTGGCTCATCTTTCACGCCGAGGATCGACTCACACCACGGTGGCACGTGGGACAGCCCTGTGGGAAAGCCTCGAGGGAAAGCCTCGAGGGAAAACCACAGATCCTTTGATCCATGCGACGGGAAGCGTGACATTGCTGCTACAGCCTGGAAGGAAAGCGCACATGCATGCCCCAACTCGAGACGAGGCCTGACTCCCCTGGGGAGACTCCAGAAGTACCCAAAGATCCATGTCAGCCCCTGAGAGGAATCCTCGGTTCCGGCCCTGACTCCACACAAGGTTTTTGGCCCCGGTATCGACGGGAGAGGAATCCCGAGAGGCCCCCTAGCAACTCCCATAGGGACTGGCCTCTCCTGAGGCCACCAGGGCGGGTCCCTGAGGTCCCCGTCGTAACTCGAGAACACCTGCCGCAACTCGAGAAAATCCAGGAAGTTCTCCCTTCCAGGCGAGATGAGGCCTATTTCCGATGAGGCGTCTGGAGCCTAATGACACCTAAACTCTGGAACTTCGAAAGGGTCTTTCACACCCTTGCTGCAACTCAAGAAGTTCACCGCCATATGCGTCTCCACTCGAGAGGAAGCACGATGGTCCCGCCCACATCCAGAGGAGCCCCGTTTCCCCCTCGTAGCTCGAGATGAGGGATCCTTTCCCTGCTTTCAACGGGAAAGAATTCCCGGCGTTCCCGTCGCATCTCAAGTGGAGGCACTCTCAACAGGAAAGGCGAGAGGAACTCCATGGTCGTACCACCATTCCAAGAGTCCCCCAGATGTCTCAGTCCATTCCAGAGGAACCTCTTTGCCCTGCACTGGCTCATCTTTCACGCCGAGGATCGACTCACACCACGGTGGCACGTGACACAGCCATGTGGGAAAGCCTCGAGGGAAAGCCTCGAGGGAAAACCACAGATCCTTTGATCCACGCGACGGGAAGCGTGACATTGCTGCTACAGCCTGGAAGGAAAGCGCACGTGCATGCCCCCACTCGAGACGAGGCCTGAATCCCCTGGGGAGACTCCAGAAGTACCCAAAGATCCATGTCAGCCCCTGAGAGGAATCCTCGTTTCCGGCCCTGACTGCACACAAGTTTTTTGGCCCCGGTATCGACGGGAGAGGAATCCCGAGAGGCCCCCTAGCACCTCGCATGGGGACTGGCCTCTCCTGAGGCCACCAGGGCGGGTCCCTGAGGTCACCGTCGTAACTCGAGAACACCTGCCGCAACTCGAGAAAATCCAGGAAGTTCTCCCTTCCAGGCGAGATGAGGCCTATTTCCGATGAGGCGTCTGGAGACTAATGACACCCAACCTCTGGAACTTCGAAAGGGTCTTTCACATCCTTGCTGCTACTCAAGAAGTTCACCTCCTTGCCCGTCTCCACTCGAGAGGAAGCACGATGGTCCCGCCCACATCCAGAGGAGCCCCGTTTCCCCCTCGTAGCTAGAGATGAGGGATCCTTTCCCTGCTTTCAACGGGAAAGAATTCCCGGCATTCCCGTCGCATCTCAAGAGGAGGCACTCTCAACAGGAAAGGCGAGAGGAACTCCATGGTCGTACCACCATTCCAAGAGTCCCCTAGATGTCTCAGTCCATTCCAGAGGAACTTCTTTGCCCTGCACTGGCTCATCTTTCATGCCGAGGATCGACTCACACCACGGTGGCACGTGGGACAGCCCTGAGGGAAAGCCTCGAGGGAAAGCCTCGAGGGAAAACCACAGATCCTTTGATCCACGCGACGGGAAGCGTGACATTGCTGCTACAGCCTGGAAGGAAAGCGCACGTGCATGCCCCCACTCGAGACGAGGCCTGACTCCCCTGGGGAGACTCCAGAAGTACCCAAAGATCCATGTCAGCCCCTGAGAAGAATCCTCGGTTCCGGCCCTGACTCCACACAAGGTTTTTGGCCCCGGTATCGACGGGAGAGGAATCCCGAGAGGCCCCCTAGCAACTCGCATGGGGACTGGCTGTTCTTGAGGCCACCAGGGCGGGTCCCTGAGGTCCCCGTCGTAACTCGAGAACACCTGCCGCAACTCGAGAAAATCCAGGAAGTTCTCCCTTCCAGGCGAGATGAGGCCTATTCCCGATGAGGCGTCTGGAGACTAATGACACCTAACCTCTGGAACTTCGAAAGGGTCTTTCACACCCTTGCTGCAACTCAAGAAGTTCTCCGCCATACCCGTCTCCACTCGAGAGGAAGCACGATGGTCCCGCCCACATCCAGAGGAGCCCCGTTTCCCCCTCGGAGCTCGAGATGAGGGATCCTTTCCCTGCTTTCAACGGGAAAGAATTCCCGGCGTTCCCGTCGCATCTCAAGAGGAGGCACTCTCAACAGGAAAGGCGAGAGGAACTCCATGGTCGTACCACCATTCCAAGAGTCCCCCAGATGTCTCAGTCCATTCCAGAGGAACCTCTTTGCCCTGCACTGGCTCATCTTTCACGCCGAGGATCGACTCACACCACGGTGGCACGTGGGACAGCCCTGTGGGAAAGCCTCGAGGGAAAACCACAGATCCTTTGATCCACGCGACGGGAAGCGTGACATTGCTGCTACAGCCTGGAAGGAAAGCGCACGTGCATGCCCCCACTCGAGACGAGGCCTGACTCCCCTGGGGAGACTCCAGAAGTACCCAAAGATCCATGTCAGCCCCTGAGAGGAATCCTCGGTTTCGGCCCTGACTGCACACAAGGTTTTTGGCCCCGGTATCGACAGGAGAGGAATCCCGATAGGCCCCCTAGCACCTCGCATGGGGACTGGCCTCTCCTGAGGCCACCAGAGCGGGTCCCTGAGGTCCCCGTCGTAACTCGAGAACACCTGCCGCAACTCGAGAAAATCCAGGAAGTTCTCCCTTCCAGGCGAGATGAGGCCTATTTCCGATGAGGCGTCTGGAGACTAATGACACCTAACCTCTGGAACTTCGAAAGGGTCTTTCACAACCTTGCTGCAACTCGAGAAGTTCACCGCCATACCCGTGTCCACTCGAGAGGAAGCACGATGGTCCCGCCCACATCCAGAGGAGCCCCGTTTCCCCCTCGGAGCTCGAGATGAGGGATCCTTTCCCTGCTTTCAACGGGAAAGAATTCCCGGCGTTCCCGTCGCATCTCAAGAGGAGGCACTCTCAACAGGAAAGGCGAGAGGAACTCCATGGTCGTACCACCATTCCAAGAGTCCCCCAGATGTCTCAGTCCATTCCAGAGGAACCTCTTTGCCCTGCACTGGCTCATCTTGACGCCGAGGATCGACTCACACCACGGTGGCACGTGGGACAGCCCTGCGGGAAATCCTCGAGGGAAAGCCTCGAGGGAAAACCACAGATCCTTTGATGCACGCGACGGGAAGCGTGACATTGCTGCTACAGCCTGGAAGGAAAGCGCACGTGCATGCCCCCACTCGAGACGAGGCCTGACTCCCCTGGGGAGACTCCAGAAGTACCCAAAGATCCATGTCACCCCTGTGAGGAATCCTCGGTTCCGGCCCTGACTCCACACAAGGTTTTTGGCCCTAGTATCGACGGGAGAGGAATCCCGAGAGGCCCCCTAGCAACTCGCATGGGGACTGGCCTCTCCTGAGGCCATCAGGGAGGGTCCCTGTGGTACCCGTCGTAACTCGAGAACACCTGCCACACCTCGAGAAAATCCAGGAAGTTCTCCCTTCCAGGCGAGATGAGGTCTATTTCCGATGAGGCATCTGGAGACTGACACGTAACCTCTGGAACTTCGAAAGGGTCTTTCACACCCTTGCTGCAACTCAAGAAGTTCACCGCCATACCCGTCTCCACTCGAGAGGAAGCACGATGGTCCCGCCCACATCCAGAGGAGCCCCGTTTCCCCCTCGTAGCTCGAGATGAGGGATCCTTTCCCTGCTTTCAACGGGAAAGAATTCCCGGCGTTTCCGTCGCATCTCAAGAGGAGGCACTTTCAACAGGAAAGGCGAGAGGAACTCCATGGTCGTACCACCATTCCAAGAGTCCCCCAGATGTCTCAGTCCATTCCAGAGGAACCTCTTTGCCCTGCACTGGCTCATCTTTCACGCCGAGGATCGACTCACACCACGGTGGCACGTGGGACAGCCCTGTGGGAAAGCCTCGAGGGAAAACCACAGATCCTTTGATCCACGCCACGGGAAGCGTGACATTGCTGCTACAGCCTGGAAGGAAAGCGCACGTGCATGCCCCCACTCGAGACGAGGCCTGACTCCCCTGGGGAGACTCCAGAAGTACCCAAAGATCCATGTCAGCCCCTGAGAGGAATCCTCGGTTACGGCCCTGACTCCACACAAGGTTTTTGGCCCCGGTATCGACGGGAGAGGAATCCCGAGAGGCCCCGTAGCAAATCGCATGGGGACTGGCCTCTTGAGGCAACCAGGGCGGGTCCCTGAGGTCCCCGTCGTAACTCAAGAACACCTGCCGCACCTCGAGAAAATCAAGGAAGTTCTCCCTTGCAGGCGAGATGAGGCCTATTTCCGATGAGGCGTCTGGAGACTAATGACACCTAACCTCTGGAACTTCGAAAGGGTCTTTCACACACTTGCTGCAACTCAAGAAGTTCACCGCCATAGCCGTCTCCACTCGAGAGGAAGCACGATGGTCCCGCCCACATCCAGAGGAGCCCCGTTTCCCCCTCGTAGCTCGAGATGAGGGATCCTTACCCTGCTTTCAACGGGAAAGTATTCCCGTCATTCCCGTCGCATCTCAAGAGGAGGCACTCTCAACAGGAAAGGCGAGAGGAACTCCATGGTCGTACCACCATTCCAAGAGTCCCCCAGATGTCTCAGTCCATTCCAGAGGAACCTCTTTGCCCTGCACTGGCTCATCTTTCACGCCGAGGATCGACTCACACCCCGGTGGCACGTGGCACAGCCATGTGGGAAAGCCTCGAGGGAAAGCCTCGAGGGAAAACCACAGATCCTTTGATCCACGCGACGGGAAGCGTGACATTGCTGCTACAGCCTGGAAGGAAAGCGCACGTGCATGCCCCCACTCGAGACGAGGCCTGAATCCCCTGGGGAGACTCCAGAAGTACCCAAAGATCCATGTCAGCCCCTGAGAGGAATCCTCGTTTCCGGCCCTGACTGCACACAAGGTTTTTGGCCCCGGTATCGACGGGAGAGGAATCCCGAGAGGCCCCCTAGCACCTCGCATGGGGACTGGCCTCTCCTGAGGCCACCAGGGCGGGTCCCTGAGGTCCCCGTCGTAACTCGAGAACACCTGCCGCAACTCGAGAAAATCCAGGAAGTTCTCCCTTCCAGGCGAGATGAGGCCTATTTCCGATGAGGCGTCTGGAGACTAATGACACCCAACCTCTGGAACTTCGAAAGGGTCTTTCACACCCTTGCTGCTACTCAAGAAGTTCACCTCCTTGCCCGTCTCCACTCGAGAGGAAGCACGATGGTCCCGCCCACATCCAGAGGAGCCCCGTTTCCCCCTCGTAGCTAGAGATGAGGGATCCTTTCCCTGCTTTCAACGGGAAAGAATTCCCGGCATTCCCGTCGCATCTCAAGAGGAGGCACTCTCAACAGAAAAGGCGAGAGGAACTCCATGGTCGTACCACCATTCCAAGAGTCCCCCAGATGTCTGAGTCCATTCCAGAGGAACCTCTTTGCCCTGCACTGGCTCATCTTTCATGCCGAGGATCGACTCACACCACGGTGGCACGTGGGACAGCCCTGTGGGAAAGCCTCGAGGGAAAGCCTCGAGGGAAAACCACAGATCCTTTGATCCACGCGACGGGAAGCGTGACATTGCTGCTACAGCCTGTAAGGAAAGCGCACGTGCATGCCCCCACTCGAGACGAGGCCTGACTCCCCTGGGGAGACTCCAGAAGTACCCAAAGATCCATGTCAGCCCCTGAGAGGAATCCTCGGTTCCGGCCCTGACTCCACACAAGGTTTTTGGCCCCGGTATCGACGGGAGAGGAATCCCGAGAGGCCCCCTAGCAACTCGCATGGGGACTGGCTGTTCTTGAGGCCACCAGGGCGGGTCCCTGAGGTCCCCGTCGTAACTCGAGAACACCTGCCGCAACTCGAGAAAATCCAGGAAGTTCTCCCTTCCAGGCGAGATGAGGCCTATTTCCGATGAGGCGTCTGGAGACTAATGACACCTAACCTCTGGAACTTCGAAAGGGTCTTTCACACCCTTGCTGCAACTCAAGAAGTTCACCGCCATACCCGTCTCCACTCGAGAGGAAGCACGATGGTCCCGCCCACATCCAGAGGAGCCCCGTTTCCCCCTCGGAGCTCGAGATGAGGGATCCTTTCCCTGCTTTCAACGGGAAAGAATTCCCGGCGTTCCCGTCGCATCTCAAGAGGAGGCACTCTGAACAGGAAAGGCGAGAGGAACTCCATGGTCGTACCACCATTCCAAGAGTCCCCCAGATGTCTCAGTCCATTCCAGAGGAACCTCTTTGCCCTGCACTGGCTCATCTTTCACGCCGATGATCGACTCACACCACGGTGGCACGTGGGACAGCCCTGTGGGAAAGCCTCGAGGAAAAACCACAGATCCTTTGATCCACGCCACGGGAAGCGTGACATTGCTGCTACAGCCTGGAAGGAAAGCGCACGTGCATGCCCCCACTCGAGACGAGGCCTGACTCCCCTGGGGAGACTCCAGAAGTACCCAAAGATCCATGTCAGCCCCTGAGAGGAATCCTCGGTTACGGCCCTGACTCCACACAAGGTTTTTGGCCCCGGTATCGACGGGAGAGGAATCCCGAGAGGCCCCGTAGCAAATCGCATGGGGACTGGCCTCTTGAGGCAACCAGGGCGGGTCCCTGAGGTCCCCGTCGTAACTCAAGAACACCTGCCGCACCTCGAGAAAATCAAGGAAGTTCTCCCTTGCAGGCGAGATGAGGCCTATTTCCGATGAGGCGTCTGGAGACTAATGACACCTAACCTCTGGAACTTCGAAAGGGTCTTTCACACACTTGCTGCAACTCAAGAAGTTCACCGCCATAGCCGTCTCCACTCGAGAGGAAGCACGATGGTCCCGCCCACATCCAGAGGAGCCCCGTTTCCCCCTCGTAGCTCGAGATGAGGGATCCTTACCCTGCTTTCAACGGGAAAGTATTCCCGTCATTCCCGTCGCATCTCAAGAGGAGGCACTCTCAACAGGAAAGGCGAGAGGAACTCCATGGTCGTACCACCATTCCAAGAGTCCCCCAGATGTCTCAGTCCATTCCAGAGGAACCTCTTTGCCCTGCACTGGCTCATCTTTCACGCCGAGGATCGACTCACACCCCGGTGGCACGTGGCACAGCCATGTGGGAAAGCCTCGAGGGAAAGCCTCGAGGGAAAACCACAGATCCTTTGATCCACGCGACGGGAAGCGTGACATTGCTGCTACAGCCTGGAAGGAAAGCGCACGTGCATGCCCCCACTCGAGACGAGGCCTGAATCCCCTGGGGAGACTCCAGAAGTACCCAAAGATCCATGTCAGCCCCTGAGAGGAATCCTCGTTTCCGGCCCTGACTGCACACAAGGTTTTTGGCCCCGGTATCGACGGGAGAGGAATCCCGAGAGGCCCCCTAGCACCTCGCATGGGGACTGGCCTCTCCTGAGGCCACCAGGGCGGGTCCCTGAGGTCCCCGTCGTAACTCGAGAACACCTGCCGCAACTCGAGAAAATCCAGGAAGTTCTCCCTTCCAGGCGAGATGAGGCCTATTTCCGATGAGGCGTCTGGAGACTAATGACACCCAACCTCTGGAACTTCGAAAGGGTCTTTCACACCCTTGCTGCTACTCAAGAAGTTCACCTCCTTGCCCGTCTCCACTCGAGAGGAAGCACGATGGTCCCGCCCACATCCAGAGGAGCCCCGTTTCCCCCTCGTAGCTAGAGATGAGGGATCCTTTCCCTGCTTTCAACGGGAAAGAATTCCCGGCATTCCCGTCGCATCTCAAGAGGAGGCACTCTCAACAGGAAAGGCGAGAGGAACTCCATGGTCGTACCACCATTCCAAGAGTCCCCCAGATGTCTGAGTCCATTCCAGAGGAACCTCTTTGCCCTGCACTGGCTCATCTTTCATGCCGAGGATCGACTCACACCACGGTGGCACGTGGGACAGCCCTGTGGGAAAGCCTCGAGGGAAAGCCTCGAGGGAAAACCACAGATCCTTTGATCCACGCGACGGGAAGCGTGACATTGCTGCTACAGCCTGTAAGGAAAGCGCACGTGCATGCCCCCACTCGAGACGAGGCCTGACTCCCCTGGGGAGACTCCAGAAGTACCCAAAGATCCATGTCAGCCCCTGAGAGGAATCCTCGGTTCCGGCCCTGACTCCACACAAGGTTTTTGGCCCCGGTATCGACGGGAGAGGAATCCCGAGAGGCCCCCTAGCAACTCGCATGGGGACTGGCTGTTCTTGAGGCCACCAGGGCGGGTCCCTGAGGTCCCCGTCGTAACTCGAGAACACCTGCCGCAACTCGAGAAAATCCAGGAAGTTCTCCCTTCCAGGCGAGATGAGGCCTATTTCCGATGAGGCGTCTGGAGACTAATGACACCTAACCTCTGGAACTTCGAAAGGGTCTTTCACACCCTTGCTGCAACTCAAGAAGTTCACCGCCATACCCGTCTCCACTCGAGAGGAAGCACGATGGTCCCGCCCACATCCAGAGGAGCCCCGTTTCCCCCTCGGAGCTCGAGATGAGGGATCCTTTCCCTGCTTTCAACGGGAAAGAATTCCCGGCGTTCCCGTCGCATCTCAAGAGGAGGCACTCTGAACAGGAAAGGCGAGAGGAACTCCATGGTCGTACCACCATTCCAAGAGTCCCCCAGATGTCTCAGTCCATTCCAGAGGAACCTCTTTGCCCTGCACTGGCTCATCTTTCACGCCGAGGATCGACTCACACCACGGTGGCACGTGGGACAGCCCTGTGGGAAAGCCTCGAGGGAAAACCACAGATCCTTTGATCCACGCCACGGGAAGCGTGACATTGCTGCTACAGCCTGGAAGGAAAGCGCACGTGCATGCCCCCACTCGAGACGAGGCCTGACTCCCCTGGGGAGACTCCAGAAGTACCCAAAGATCCATGTCAGCCCCTGAGAGGAATCCTCGGTTCCGGCCCTGACTCCACACAAGGTTTTTGGCCCCGGTATCGACGGGAGAGGAATCCCGAGAGGCCCCCTAGCAACTCGCATGGGGACTGGCCTCTCCTGAGGCCACCAGGGCGGGTCCCTGTGGTCCCCGTCGTAACTCGACAACACCTGCCGCAACTCGAGAAAATCCAGGAAGTTCTCCCTTCCAGGCGAGATGAGGCCTATTTCCGATGAGGCGTCTGGAGACTAATGACACCTAACTTTTGGAACTTCGAAAGGGTCTTTCACACCCTTGCTGCAACTCAAGAAGTTCACCGCCATACCCGTCTCCACTCGAGAGTAAGCACGATGGTCCCGCCCACATCCAGAGGAGCCCCGTTTCCCCCTCGGAGCTCGAGATGAGGGATCGTTTCCCTGCTTTCAACGGGAAAGAATTCCCAGCGTCCCCGTCGCATCTCAAGAGGAGGCACTCTCAACAGGAAAGGCGAGAGGAACTCCATGGTCGTACCACCCTTCTAAGAGTCCCCCAGATGTCTCAGTCCATTACAGAGGAACCTCTTTGCCCTGCACTGGCACATCTTTCACGCCGAGGATCGACTCACACCACGGTGGCACGTGGGACAGCCCTGTGGGAAAGCCTCGAGGGAAAGCCTAGAGGGAAAACCACAGATCCTTTGATCCACGCCACGGGAAGCGTGACATTGCTGCTACAGCCTGGAAGGAAAGCGCACGTGCATGCCCCCACTCGAGACGAGGCCTGACTCCCCTGGGGAGACTCCAGAAGTACCCAAAGATCCATGTCAGCCCCTGAGAGGAATCCTCGGTTCCGGCCCTGACTCCACACAAGGTTTTTGGCCCCGGTATCGACGGGAGAGGAATCCCGAGAGGCCCCCTAGCAACTCGCATGGGGACTGGTTTCTCCTGAGGCCACCAGGGCGGGTCCCTGAGGTCCCCGTCGTAACTCGAGAACACCTGCCGCAACTCGAGAAAACCCAGGAAGTTCTCCCTTCCAGGCGAGATGAGGCCTATTTCCGATGAGGCGTCTGGAGACGAATGACACCTAACCTCTGGAACTTCGAAAGGGTCTTTCACACCCTTGCTGCAACTCAAGAAGGTCACCGCCATACCCGTCTCCACTCGAGAGTAAGCACGATGGTCCCGCCCACATCCAGAGGAGCCCCGTTTCCCCCTCAGAGCTCGAGATGAGGGATCGTTTCCCTGCTTTCAACGGGAAAGAATTCCCAGCGTCCCCGTCGCATCTCAAGAGGAGGCACTCTCAACAGGAAAGGCGAGAGGAACTCCATGGTCGTACCACCCTTCCAAGAGTCCCCCAGATGTCTCAGTCCATTACAGAGGAACCTCTTTGCCCTGCACTGGCACATCTTTCACGCCGAGGATCGACTCACACCACGGTGGCACGTGGGACAGCCCTGTGGGAAAGCCTCGAGGGAAAGCCTAGAGGGAAAACCACAGATCCTTTGATCCACGCCACGGGAAGCGTGACATTGCTGCTACAGCCTGGAAGGAAAGCGCACGTGCATGCCCCCACTCGAGACGAGGCCTGACTCCCCTGGGGAGACTCCAGAAGTACCCAAAGATCCATGTCAGCCCCTGAGAGGAATCCTCGGTTCCGGCCCTGACTCCACACAAGGTTTTTGGCCCCGGTATCGACGGGAGAGGAATCCCGAGAGGCCCCCTAGCAACTCGCATGGGGACTGGTTTCTCCTGAGGCCACCAGGGCGGGTCCCTGAGGTCCCCGTCGTAACTCGAGAACACCTGCCGCAACTCGAGAAAATCCAGGAAGTTCTCCCTTCCAGGCGAGATGAGGCCTATTTCCGATGAGGCGTCTGGAGACGAATGACACCTAACCTCTGGAACTTCGAAAGGGTCTTTCACACCCTTGCTGCAACTCAAGAAGTTCACCGCCATACCCGTCTCCACTCGAGAGTAAGCACGATGGTCCCGCCCACATCCAGAGGAGCCCCTTTTCCCCCTCGGAGCTCGAGATGAGGGATCCTTTCCCTGCTTTCAACGGGAAAGAATTCCCAGCGTCCCCGTCGCATCTCAAGAGGAGGCACTCTCAACAGGAAAGGCGAGAGGAACTCCATAGTCGTACCACCCTTCCAAGAGTCCCCCAGATGTCTCAGTCCATTACAGAGGAACCTCTTTGCCCTGCACTGGCACATCTTTCACGCCGAGGATCGACTCACACCACGGTGGCACGTGGGACAGCCCTGTGGGAAAGCCTCGAGGGAAAGCCTAGAGGGAAAACCACAGATCCTTTGATCCACGCCACGGGAAGCGTGACATTGCTGCTACAGCCTGGAAGGAAAGCGCACGTGCATGCCCCCACTCGAGACGAGGCCTGACTCCCCTGGGGAGACTCCAGAAGTACCCAAAGATCCATGTCAGCCCCTGAGAGGAATCCTCGGTTCCGGCCCTGACTCCACACAAGGTTTTTGGCCCCGGTATCGACGGGAGAGGAATCCCGAGAGGCCCCCTAGCAACTCGCATGGGGACTGGTTTCTCCTGAGGCCACCAGGGCGGGTCCCTGAGGTCCCCGTCGTAACTCGAGAACACCTGCCGCAACTCGAGAAAATCCAGGAAGTTCTCCCTTCCAGGCGAGATGAGGCCTATTTCCGATGAGGCGTCTGGAGACGAATGACACCTAACCTCTGGAACTTCGAAAGGGTCTTTCACACCCTTGCTGCAACTCAAGAAGTTCACCGCCATACCCGTGTCCACTCGAGAGGAAGCATGATGGTCCCGCCCACATCCAGAGGAGCCCCGTTTCCCCCTCGTAGCTCGAGATGAGGGATCCTTTCCCTGCTTTCAACGGGAAAGAATTCCCGGCGTTCCCATCGCATCTCAAGAGGAGGCACTCTCCACAGGAAAGGCGAGAGGAACTCCATGGTCGTACCACCATTCCAAGAGTCCCCCAGATGTCTCAGTCCATTCCAGAGGAACCTCTTTGCCCTGCACTGGCTCATCTTTCACGCTGAGGATCGACTCACACCACGGTGGCACGTGGGACAGCCCTGTGGGAAAGCCTCGAGGGAAAGCCTCGAGGGAAAACCACAGATCCTTTGATCCACGCGACGGGAAGCGTGACATTGCTGCTACAGCCTGGAAGGAAAGCGCACGTGCATGCCCCCACTCGAGACGAGGCCTGACTCCCCTGGGGAGACTCCACAAGTACCCAAAGATCCATGTCAGCCCCTGAGAGGAATCCTCGGTTCCGGCCCTGACTCCACACAAGGTTTTTGGCCCCGGTATCGACGGGAGAGGAATCCCGAGAGGCCCCCTAGCAACTCGCATGGGGACTGGCCTATCCTGAGGCCACCAGGGCGGGTCCCTGAGGTCCCCGTCGTAACTCGAGAACACCTGCCGCAACTCGAGAAAATCCAGGAAGTTCTCCCTTCCAGGCGAGATGAGGCCTATTTCCGATGAGGCGTCTGGAGACTAATGACACCTAACCTCTGGAACTTCGAAAGGGTCTTTCACACCCTTGCTGCAACTCAAGAAGTTCAACGCCATACCCGTCTCCACTCGAGAGGAAGCACGATGGTCCCGCCCACATCCAGAGGAGCCCCGTTTCCCCCTCGGAGCTCGAGATGAGGGATCGTTTCCCTGCTTTCAACGGGAAAGGTTTCCCAGCGTCCCCGTCGCATCTCAAGAGGAGGCACTCTCAACAGGAAAGGCGAGAGGAACTCCATGGTCGTACCACCATTCCAAGAGTCCCCCAGATGTCTCAGTCCATTCCAGAGGAACCTCTTTGCCCTGCACTGGCTCATCTTTCACGCCGAGGATCGACTCACACCACGGTGGCACGTGGGATAGCCCTGTGGGAAAGCCTCGAGGGAAAGCCTAGAGGGAAAACCACAGATCCTTTGATCCACGCCACGGGAAGCATGACATTGCTGCTACAGCCTGGAAGGAAAGCGCACGTGCATGCCTCCACTCGAGACGAGGCCTGACTCCCCTGGGGAGACTCCAGAAGTACCCAAAGATCCATGTCAGCCCCTGAGAGGAATCCTCGGTTCCGGCCCTGACTCCACACAAGGTTTTCGGCCCCGGTATCGACGGGAGAGGAATCCCGAGAGGCCCCCTAGCAACTCGCATGGGGACTGGCCTCTCCTGAGGCCACCAGGGCGGGTCCCTGAGGTCCCTGTCGTAACTCGACAACACCTGCCGCAACTCGAGAAAATCCAGGAAGTTCTCCCTTCCAGGCGAGATGAGGTCTATTTCCGATGAGGCGTCTGGAGACTAATGACACCTAACCTCTGGAACTTCGAAAGGGTCTTTCACACCCTTGCTGCAACTCAAGTAGTTCACCGCCATACCCGTCTCCACTCGAGAGGAAGCACGATCGTCCCACCCATATCCAGAGGAGCCCCGTTTCCCCCTCGTAGCTCAAGATGAGGGATCCTTTCCCTGCTTTAAATGGGAAAGAATTCCGGGGTTCCTGTCGCATCTCAAGAGGATTCACTCTCAACAGGAAAGGCAAGAGGAATTCCATGGTCGTACCACCATTCCAAGAGTCCCCCAGATGTCTCAGTCCATTCCAGAGGAACCTCTTTGCCCTGCACTGGCTCATTTTTCACGCCGAGGATCGACTCACACCACGGTGGCACGTGGGACAGCCCTGTGGGAAAGCCTCGAGGGAAAGCCTCGAGGGAAAACCACAGATCCCTTGATCCACTTGACGGGAAGCGTGACATTGCTGCTACAGCCTGGAAGGAAAGCGCACGTGCATGCCCCCACTCGAGACGAGGCCTGAATCCCCTGGGGAGATTCCAGAAGTACCCAAAGATACATGTCAGCCCCTGAGAGGAATCCTCTGTTCCGGCCCTGGCTCCACACAAGGTTTTTGGCCCCGGTATCGACGGGAGAGGAATCCCGGGAGGCCCCCTAGCAACTCGCATGGTGACTGGCCTCTCCTGAGGCCACCAGGGCGGGTCCCTGAGGTCCCCGTCGTAACTCGGGAACACCTGCCGCAACTCGAGAAAATCCAGGAAGTTCTCCCTTCCAGGCGAGATGAGGCCTATTTCCGATGAGGCGTCTGGAGACTAATGACACCTAACCTCTGGAACTTCGAAAGGGTCTTTCACACCCTTGCTGCAACTCAAGAAGTTCACCGCCATACCCGTCTCCACTCGAGAGGAAGCACGATGGTCCCGCCCACATCCAGAGGAGCCCCGTTTCCCCCTCGGAGCTCGAGATGAGGGATCCTTTCCCTGCTTTCAACGGGAAAGAATTCCCGGCGTTCCCGTCGCATCTCAAGAGGAGGCACTCTCAACAGGAAAGGCGAGAGGAACTCCATGGTCGTACCACCATTCCAAGAGTCCCCCAGATGTCTCAGTCCATTCCAGAGGAACCTCTTTGCCCTGCACTGGCTCATGTTTCACGCCGAGGATCGACTCACACCACGGTGGCACGTGGGACAGCCCTGTGGGAAAGCCTCGAGGGAAAGCCTCGAGGGAAAACCACAGATCCTTTGATCCACGCCACGGGAAGCGTAACATTGCTGCTACAGCCTGGAAGGAAAGCGCACTTGCATGCCCCCACTCGAGACGAGGCCTGACTCCCCTGGGGAGACTCCACAAGTACCCAAAGATCCATGTCAGCCCCTGAGAGGAATCCTCGGTTCCGGCCCTGACTCCACACAAGGTTTTTGGCCCCGGTATCGACGGGAGAGGAATCCCGAGAGGCCCCCTAGCAACTCGCATGGGGACTGGCCTCTCCTGAGGCCACCAGGGCGGGTCCCTGAGGTCCCCGTCGTAACTCGACAACACCTGCCGCAACTCGAGAAAATCCAGGAAGTTCTACCTTCCAGGCGAGATGAGGCCTATTTCCGATGAGGCGTCTGGAGACGAATGACACCTAACCTCTGGAACTTCGAAAGGGTCTTTCACACCCTTGCTGCAACTCAAGAAGTTCACCGCCATACCCGTGTCCACTCGAGAGGAAGCATGATGGTCCCGCCCACATCCAGAGGAGCCCCGTTTCCCCCTCGTAGCTCGAGATGAGGGATCCTTTCCCTGCTTTCAACGGGAAAGAATTCCCGGCGTTCCCATCGCATCTCAAGAGGAGGCACTCTCAACAGGAAAGGCGAGAGGAACTCCATGGTCGTACCACCATTCCAAGAGTCCCCCAGATGTCTCAGTCCATTCCAGAGGAACCTCTTTGCCCTGCACTGGCTCATCTTTCACGCCGAGGATCGACTCACACCACGGTGGCACGTGGGACAGCCCTGTGGGAAAGCCTCGAGGGAAAGCCTCGAGGGAAAACCACAGATCCTTTGATCCACGCGACGGGAAGCGTGACATTGCTGCTACAGCCTGTAAGGAAAGCGCACGTGCATGCCCCCACTCGAGACGAGGCCTGACTCCCCTGGGGAGACTCCAGAAGTACCCAAAGATCCATGTCAGCCCCTGAGAGGAATCCTCGGTTCCGGCCCTGACTCCACACAAGGTTTTTGGCCCCGGTATCGACGGGAGAGGAATCCCGAGAGGCCCCCTAGCAACTCGCATGGGGACTGGCTGTTCTTGAGGCCACCAGGGCGGGTCCCTGAGGTCCCCGTCGTAACTCGAGAACACCTGCCGCAACTCGAGAAAATCCAGGAAGTTCTCCCTTCCAGGCGAGATGAGGCCTATTTCCGATGAGGCGTCTGGAGACTAATGACACCTAACCTCTGGAACTTCGAAAGGGTCTTTCACACCCTTGCTGCAACTCAAGAAGTTCACCGCCATACCCGTCTCCACTCGAGAGGAAGCACGATGGTCCCGCCCACATCCAGAGGAGCCCCGTTTCCCCCTCGGAGCTCGAGATGAGGGATCCTTTCCCTGCTTTCAACGGGAAAGAATTCCCGGCGTTCCCGTCGCATCTCAAGAGGAGGCACTCTGAACAGGAAAGGCGAGAGGAACTCCATGGTCGTACCACCATTCCAAGAGTCCCCCAGATGTCTCAGTCCATTCCAGAGGAACCTCTTTGCCCTGCACTGGCTCATCTTTCACGCCGATGATCGACTCACACCACGGTGGCACGTGGGACAGCCCTGTGGGAAAGCCTCGAGGAAAAACCACAGATCCTTTGATCCACGCCACGGGAAGCGTGACATTGCTGCTACAGCCTGGAAGGAAAGCGCACGTGCATGCCCCCACTCGAGACGAGGCCTGACTCCCCTGGGGAGACTCCAGAAGTACCCAAAGATCCATGTCAGCCCCTGAGAGGAATCCTCGGTTACGGCCCTGACTCCACACAAGGTTTTTGGCCCCGGTATCGACGGGAGAGGAATCCCGAGAGGCCCCGTAGCAAATCGCATGGGGACTGGCCTCTTGAGGCAACCAGGGCGGGTCCCTGAGGTCCCCGTCGTAACTCAAGAACACCTGCCGCACCTCGAGAAAATCAAGGAAGTTCTCCCTTGCAGGCGAGATGAGGCCTATTTCCGATGAGGCGTCTGGAGACTAATGACACCTAACCTCTGGAACTTCGAAAGGGTCTTTCACACACTTGCTGCAACTCAAGAAGTTCACCGCCATAGCCGTCTCCACTCGAGAGGAAGCACGATGGTCCCGCCCACATCCAGAGGAGCCCCGTTTCCCCCTCGTAGCTCGAGATGAGGGATCCTTACCCTGCTTTCAACGGGAAAGTATTCCCGTCATTCCCGTCGCATCTCAAGAGGAGGCACTCTCAACAGGAAAGGCGAGAGGAACTCCATGGTCGTACCACCATTCCAAGAGTCCCCCAGATGTCTCAGTCCATTCCAGAGGAACCTCTTTGCCCTGCACTGGCTCATCTTTCACGCCGAGGATCGACTCACACCCCGGTGGCACGTGGCACAGCCATGTGGGAAAGCCTCGAGGGAAAGCCTCGAGGGAAAACCACAGATCCTTTGATCCACGCGACGGGAAGCGTGACATTGCTGCTACAGCCTGGAAGGAAAGCGCACGTGCATGCCCCCACTCGAGACGAGGCCTGAATCCCCTGGGGAGACTCCAGAAGTACCCAAAGATCCATGTCAGCCCCTGAGAGGAATCCTCGTTTCCGGCCCTGACTGCACACAAGGTTTTTGGCCCCGGTATCGACGGGAGAGGAATCCCGAGAGGCCCCCTAGCACCTCGCATGGGGACTGGCCTCTCCTGAGGCCACCAGGGCGGGTCCCTGAGGTCCCCGTCGTAACTCGAGAACACCTGCCGCAACTCGAGAAAATCCAGGAAGTTCTCCCTTCCAGGCGAGATGAGGCCTATTTCCGATGAGGCGTCTGGAGACTAATGACACCCAACCTCTGGAACTTCGAAAGGGTCTTTCACACCCTTGCTGCTACTCAAGAAGTTCACCTCCTTGCCCGTCTCCACTCGAGAGGAAGCACGATGGTCCCGCCCACATCCAGAGGAGCCCCGTTTCCCCCTCGTAGCTAGAGATGAGGGATCCTTTCCCTGCTTTCAACGGGAAAGAATTCCCGGCATTCCCGTCGCATCTCAAGAGGAGGCACTCTCAACAGGAAAGGCGAGAGGAACTCCATGGTCGTACCACCATTCCAAGAGTCCCCCAGATGTCTGAGTCCATTCCAGAGGAACCTCTTTGCCCTGCACTGGCTCATCTTTCATGCCGAGGATCGACTCACACCACGGTGGCACGTGGGACAGCCCTGTGGGAAAGCCTCGAGGGAAAGCCTCGAGGGAAAACCACAGATCCTTTGATCCACGCGACGGGAAGCGTGACATTGCTGCTACAGCCTGTAAGGAAAGCGCACGTGCATGCCCCCACTCGAGACGAGGCCTGACTCCCCTGGGGAGACTCCAGAAGTACCCAAAGATCCATGTCAGCCCCTGAGAGGAATCCTCGGTTCCGGCCCTGACTCCACACAAGGTTTTTGGCCCCGGTATCGACGGGAGAGGAATCCCGAGAGGCCCCCTAGCAACTCGCATGGGGACTGGCTGTTCTTGAGGCCACCAGGGCGGGTCCCTGAGGTCCCCGTCGTAACTCGAGAACACCTGCCGCAACTCGAGAAAATCCAGGAAGTTCTCCCTTCCAGGCGAGATGAGGCCTATTTCCGATGAGGCGTCTGGAGACTAATGACACCTAACCTCTGGAACTTCGAAAGGGTCTTTCACACCCTTGCTGCAACTCAAGAAGTTCACCGCCATACCCGTCTCCACTCGAGAGGAAGCACGATGGTCCCGCCCACATCCAGAGGAGCCCCGTTTCCCCCTCGGAGCTCGAGATGAGGGATCCTTTCCCTGCTTTCAACGGGAAAGAATTCCCGGCGTTCCGGTCGCATCTCAAGAGGAGGCACTCTGAACAGGAAAGGCGAGAGGAACTCCATGGTCGTACCACCATTCCAAGAGTCCCCCAGATGTCTCAGTCCATTCCAGAGGAACCTCTTTGCCCTGCACTGGCTCATCTTTCACGCCGAGGATCGACTCACACCACGGTGGCACGTGGGACAGCCCTGTGGGAAAGCCTCGAGGGAAAACCACAGATCCTTTGATCCACGCCACGGGAAGCGTGACATTGCTGCTACAGCCTGGAAGGAAAGCGCACGTGCATGCCCCCACTCGAGACGAGGCCTGACTCCCCTGGGGAGACTCCAGAAGTACCCAAAGATCCATGTCAGCCCCTGAGAGGAATCCTCGGTTCCGGCCCTGACTCCACACAAGGTTTTTGGCCCCGGTATCGACGGGAGAGGAATCCCGAGAGGCCCCCTAGCAACTCGCATGGGGACTGGTTTCTCCTGAGGCCACCAGGGCGGGTCCCTGAGGTCCCCGTCGTAACTCGAGAACACCTGCCGCAACTCGAGAAAACCCAGGAAGTTCTCCCTTCCAGGCGAGATGAGGCCTATTTCCGATGAGGCGTCTGGAGACGAATGACACCTAACCTCTGGAACTTCGAAAGGGTCTTTCACACCCTTGCTGCAACTCAAGAAGGTCACCGCCATACCCGTCTCCACTCGAGAGTAAGCACGATGGTCCCGCCCACATCCAGAGGAGCCCCGTTTCCCCCTCAGAGCTCGAGATGAGGGATCGTTTCCCTGCTTTCAACGGGAAAGAATTCCCAGCGTCCCCGTCGCATCTCAAGAGGAGGCACTCTCAACAGGAAAGGCGAGAGGAACTCCATGGTCGTACCACCCTTCCAAGAGTCCCCCAGATGTCTCAGTCCATTACAGAGGAACCTCTTTGCCCTGCACTGGCACATCTTTCACGCCGAGGATCGACTCACACCACGGTGGCACGTGGGACAGCCCTGTGGGAAAGCCTCGAGGGAAAGCCTAGAGGGAAAACCACAGATCCTTTGATCCACGCCACGGGAAGCGTGACATTGCTGCTACAGCCTGGAAGGAAAGCGCACGTGCATGCCCCCACTCGAGACGAGGCCTGACTCCCCTGGGGAGACTCCAGAAGTACCCAAAGATCCATGTCAGCCCCTGAGAGGAATCCTCGGTTCCGGCCCTGACTCCACACAAGGTTTTTGGCCCCGGTATCGACGGGAGAGGAATCCCGAGAGGCCCCCTAGCAACTCGCATGGGGACTGGTTTCTCCTGAGGCCACCAGGGCGGGTCCCTGAGGTCCCCGTCGTAACTCGAGAACACCTGCCGCAACTCGAGAAAATCCAGGAAGTTCTCCCTTCCAGGCGAGATGAGGCCTATTTCCGATGAGGCGTCTGGAGACGAATGACACCTAACCTCTGGAACTTCGAAAGGGTCTTTCACACCCTTGCTGCAACTCAAGAAGTTCACCGCCATACCCGTCTCCACTCGAGAGTAAGCACGATGGTCCCGCCCACATCCAGAGGAGCCCCTTTTCCCCCTCGGAGCTCGAGATGAGGGATCCTTTCCCTGCTTTCAACGGGAAAGAATTCCCAGCGTCCCCGTCGCATCTCAAGAGGAGGCACTCTCAACAGGAAAGGCGAGAGGAACTCCATAGTCGTACCACCCTTCCAAGAGTCCCCCAGATGTCTCAGTCCATTACAGAGGAACCTCTTTGCCCTGCACTGGCACATCTTTCACGCCGAGGATCGACTCACACCACGGTGGCACGTGGGACAGCCCTGTGGGAAAGCCTCGAGGGAAAGCCTAGAGGGAAAACCACAGATCCTTTGATCCACGCCACGGGAAGCGTGACATTGCTGCTACAGCCTGGAAGGAAAGCGCACGTGCATGCCCCCACTCGAGACGAGGCCTGACTCCCCTGGGGAGACTCCAGAAGTACCCAAAGATCCATGTCAGCCCCTGAGAGGAATCCTCGGTTCCGGCCCTGACTCCACACAAGGTTTTTGGCCCCGGTATCGACGGGAGAGGAATCCCGAGAGGCCCCCTAGCAACTCGCATGGGGACTGGTTTCTCCTGAGGCCACCAGGGCGGGTCCCTGAGGTCCCCGTCGTAACTCGAGAACACCTGCCGCAACTCGAGAAAATCCAGGAAGTTCTCCCTTCCAGGCGAGATGAGGCCTATTTCCGATGAGGCGTCTGGAGACGAATGACACCTAACCTCTGGAACTTCGAAAGGGTCTTTCACACCCTTGCTGCAACTCAAGAAGTTCACCGCCATACCCGTGTCCACTCGAGAGGAAGCATGATGGTCCCGCCCACATCCAGAGGAGCCCCGTTTCCCCCTCGTAGCTCGAGATGAGGGATCCTTTCCCTGCTTTCAACGGGAAAGAATTCCCGGCGTTCCCATCGCATCTCAAGAGGAGGCACTCTCCACAGGAAAGGCGAGAGGAACTCCATGGTCGTACCACCATTCCAAGAGTCCCCCAGATGTCTCAGTCCATTCCAGAGGAACCTCTTTGCCCTGCACTGGCTCATCTTTCACGCTGAGGATCGACTCACACCACGGTGGCACGTGGGACAGCCCTGTGGGAAAGCCTCGAGGGAAAGCCTCGAGGGAAAACCACAGATCCTTTGATCCACGCGACGGGAAGCGTGACATTGCTGCTACAGCCTGGAAGGAAAGCGCACGTGCATGCCCCCACTCGAGACGAGGCCTGACTCCCCTGGGGAGACTCCACAAGTACCCAAAGATCCATGTCAGCCCCTGAGAGGAATCCTCGGTTCCGGCCCTGACTCCACACAAGGTTTTTGGCCCCGGTATCGACGGGAGAGGAATCCCGAGAGGCCCCCTAGCAACTCGCATGGGGACTGGCCTATCCTGAGGCCACCAGGGCGGGTCCCTGAGGTCCCCGTCGTAACTCGAGAACACCTGCCGCAACTCGAGAAAATCCAGGAAGTTCTCCCTTCCAGGCGAGATGAGGCCTATTTCCGATGAGGCGTCTGGAGACTAATGACACCTAACCTCTGGAACTTCGAAAGGGTCTTTCACACCCTTGCTGCAACTCAAGAAGTTCAACGCCATACCCGTCTCCACTCGAGAGGAAGCACGATGGTCCCGCCCACATCCAGAGGAGCCCCGTTTCCCCCTCGGAGCTCGAGATGAGGGATCGTTTCCCTGCTTTCAACGGGAAAGGTTTCCCAGCGTCCCCGTCGCATCTCAAGAGGAGGCACTCTCAACAGGAAAGGCGAGAGGAACTCCATGGTCGTACCACCATTCCAAGAGTCCCCCAGATGTCTCAGTCCATTCCAGAGGAACCTCTTTGCCCTGCACTGGCTCATCTTTCACGCCGAGGATCGACTCACACCACGGTGGCACGTGGGATAGCCCTGTGGGAAAGCCTCGAGGGAAAGCCTAGAGGGAAAACCACAGATCCTTTGATCCACGCCACGGGAAGCATGACATTGCTGCTACAGCCTGGAAGGAAAGCGCACGTGCATGCCTCCACTCGAGACGAGGCCTGACTCCCCTGGGGAGACTCCAGAAGTACCCAAAGATCCATGTCAGCCCCTGAGAGGAATCCTCGGTTCCGGCCCTGACTCCACACAAAGTTTTCGGCCCCGGTATCGACGGGAGAGGAATCCCGAGAGGCCCCCTAGCAACTCGCATGGGGACTGGCCTCTCCTGAGGCCACCAGGGCGGGTCCCTGAGGTCCCTGTCGTAACTCGACAACACCTGCCGCAACTCGAGAAAATCCAGGAAGTTCTCCCTTCCAGGCGAGATGAGGTCTATTTCCGATGAGGCGTCTGGAGACTAATGACACCTAACCTCTGGAACTTCGAAAGGGTCTTTCACACCCTTGCTGCAACTCAAGTAGTTCACCGCCATACCCGTCTCCACTCGAGAGGAAGCACGATCGTCCCACCCATATCCAGAGGAGCCCCGTTTCCCCCTCGTAGCTCAAGATGAGGGATCCTTTCCCTGCTTTAAATGGGAAAGAATTCCGGGGTTCCTGTCGCATCTCAAGAGGATTCACTCTCAACAGGAAAGGCAAGAGGAATTCCATGGTCGTACCACCATTCCAAGAGTCCCCCAGATGTCTCAGTCCATTCCAGAGGAACCTCTTTGCCCTGCACTGGCTCATTTTTCACGCCGAGGATCGACTCACACCACGGTGGCACGTGGGACAGCCCTGTGGGAAAGCCTCGAGGGAAAGCCTCGAGGGAAAACCACAGATCCCTTGATCCACTTGACGGGAAGCGTGACATTGCTGCTACAGCCTGGAAGGAAAGCGCACGTGCATGCCCCCACTCGAGACGAGGCCTGAATCCCCTGGGGAGACTCCAGAAGTACCCAAAGATACATGTCAGCCCCTGAGAGGAATCCTCTGTTCCGGCCCTGGCTCCACACAAGGTTTTTGGCCCCGGTATCGACGGGAGAGGAATCCCGGGAGGCCCCCTAGCAACTCGCATGGTGACTGGCCTCTCCTGAGGCCACCAGGGCGGGTCCCTGAGGTCCCCGTCGTAACTCGGGAACACCTGCCGCAACTCGAGAAAATCCAGGAAGTTCTCCCTTCCAGGCGAGATGAGGCCTATTTCCGATGAGGCGTCTGGAGACTAATGACACCTAACCTCTGGAACTTCGAAAGGGTCTTTCACACCCTTGCTGCAACTCAAGAAGTTCACCGCCATACCCGTCTCCACTCGAGAGGAAGCACGATGGTCCCGCCCACATCCAGAGGAGCCCCGTTTCCCCCTCGGAGCTCGAGATGAGGGATCCTTTCCCTGCTTTCAACGGGAAAGAATTCCCGGCGTTCCCGTCGCATCTCAAGAGGAGGCACTCTCAACAGGAAAGGCGAGAGGAACTCCATGGTCGTACCACCATTCCAAGAGTCCCCCAGATGTCTCAGTCCATTCCAGAGGAACCTCTTTGCCCTGCACTGGCTCATCTTTCACGCCGAGGATCGACTCACACCACGGTGGCACGTGGGACAGCCCTGTGGGAAAGCCTCGAGGGAAAGCCTCGAGGGAAAACCACAGATCCTTTGATCCACGCCACGGGAAGCGTAACATTGCTGCTACAGCCTGGAAGGAAAGCGCACTTGCATGCCCCCACTCGAGACGAGGCCTGACTCCCCTGGGGAGACTCCACAAGTACCCAAAGATCCATGTCAGCCCCTGAGAGGAATCCTCGGTTCCGGCCCTGACTCCACACAAGGTTTTTGGCCCCGGTATCGACGGGAGAGGAATCCCGAGAGGCCCCCTAGCAACTCGCATGGGGACTGGCCTCTCCTGAGGCCACCAGGGCGGGTCCCTGAGGTCCCCGTCGTAACTCGACAACACCTGCCGCAACTCGAGAAAATCCAGGAAGTTCTACCTTCCAGGCGAGATGAGGCCTATTTCCGATGAGGCGTCTGGAGACGAATGACACCTAACCTCTGGAACTTCGAAAGGGTCTTTCACACCCTTGCTGCAACTCAAGAAGTTCACCGCCATACCCGTGTCCACTCGAGAGGAAGCATGATGGTCCCGCCCACATCCAGAGGAGCCCCGTTTCCCCCTCGTAGCTCGAGATGAGGGATCCTTTCCCTGCTTTCAACGGGAAAGAATTCCCGGCGTTCCCATCGCATCTCAAGAGGAGGCACTCTCAACAGGAAAGGCGAGAGGAACTCCATGGTCGTACCACCATTCCAAGAGTCCCCCAGATGTCTCAGTCCATTCCAGAGGAACCTCTTTGCCCTGCACTGGCTCATCTTTCACGCCGAGGATCGACTCACACCACGGTGGCACGTGGGACAGCCCTGTGGGAAAGCCTCGAGGGAAAGCCTCGAGGGAAAACCACAGATCCTTTGATCCACGCGACGGGAAGCGTGACATTGCTGCTACAGCCTGGAAGGAAAGCGCACGTGCATGCCCCCACTCGAGACGAGGCCTGACTCCGCTGGGGAGACTCCACAAGTACCCAAAGATCCATGTCAGCCCCTGAGAGGAATCCTCGGTTCCGGCCCTGACTCCACACAAGGTTTTTGGCCCCGGTATCGACGGGAGAGGAATCCCGAGAGGCCCCCTAGCAACTCGCATGGGGACTGGCCTCTCCTGAGGCCACCAGGGCGGGTCCCTGAGGTCCCCGTCGTAACTCGACAACACCTGCCGCAACTCGAGAAAATCCAGGAAGTTCTACCTTCCAGGCGAGATGAGGCCTATTTCCGATGAGGCGTCTGGAGACTAATGACACCTAACCTCTGGAACTTCGAAAGGGTCTTTCACACCCTTGCTGCAACTCAAGAAGTTCACCGCCATACCCGTGTCCACTCGAGAGGAAGCATGATGGTCCCGCCCACATCCAGAGGAGCCCCGTTTCCCCCTCGTAGCTCGAGATGAGGGATCCTTTCCCTGCTTTCAACGGGAAATAATTCCCGGCGTTCCCATCGCATCTCAAGAGGAGGCACTCTCAACAGGAAAGGCGAGAGTAACTCCATGGTCGTACCACCAATCAAAGAGTCCCCCAGATGTCTCAGTCCATTCCCGAGGAACCTCTTTGCCCTGCACTGGCTCATCTTTCACGCCGAGGATCGACTCACACCACGGTGGCACGTGGGACAGCCCTGTGGGAAAGCCTCGAGGGAAAGCCTCGAGGGAAAACCACAGATCCTTTGATCCACGCGACGGGAAGCGTGACATTGCTGCTACAGCCTGGAAGGAAAGCGCACGTGCATGCCCCCACTCGAGACGAGGCCTGACTTCCCTGGGGAGACTCCACAAGTACCCAAAGATCCATGTCAGCCCCTGAGAGGAATCCTCGGTTCCGGCCCTGACTCCACACAAGGTTTTTGGCCCCGGTATCGACGGGAGAGGAATCCCGAGAGGCCCCCTAGCAACTCGCATGGGGACTGGCCTCTCCTGAGGTCACCAGGGCGGGTCCCTGAGGTCCCCGTCGTAACTCGAGAACACCTGCCGCAACTCGGGAAAATCCAGGAAGTTCTCCATTCCAGGCGAGATGAGGCCTATTTCCGATGAGGCGTCTGGAGACTAATGACACCTAACCTCTGGAACTTCGAAAAGGTCTTTCACACCCTTGCTGCAACTCAAGAAGTTCACCGCCATACCCGTCTCCACTCAAGAAGAAGCACGATGGTCCCGCCCACATCCAGAGGAGCCCCGTTTCCCCCTCGGAGCTCGAGATGAGGGATCCTTTCCCTGCTTTCAAAGGGAAAGAATTCCCGGCGATCCCGTCGCATCTCAAGAGGAGGCACTCTCCACAGGAAAGCCGAGAGGAACTCCATGGTCGTACCACCATTCCAAGAGTCCCCCAGATGTCTCAGTCCATTCCAGAGGAACCTCTTTGCCCTGCACTGGCTCATCTTTCACGCCGAGGATCGACTCACACCACGGTTGCACGTGGGACAGCCCTGTGGGAAAGCCTCGAGGGAAAGCCTCGAGGGAAAACCACAGATCCTTTGATCCACGCCACGGGAAGCGTGACATTGCTGCTAGAGCCTGGAAGGAAAGCGCACGTGCATGCCCCCACTCGAGACGAGGCCTGACTCCCCTGGGGAGACTCCACAAGTACCCAAAGATCCAGGTCAGCCCCTGAGAGGAATCCTCGGTTCCGGCCCTCACTCCACACAAGGTTTTTGGCCCCGGTATCGACGGGAGAGGAATCCCGAGAGGCCCCCTAGCAACTCGCATGGGGACTGGCCTCTCCTGAGGCCACCAGGGCGGGTCCCTGAGGTCCCCGTCGTAACTCGAGAACACCTGCCGCAACTCGAGAAAATCCAGGAAGTTCTCCCTTCCAGGCGAGATGAGGCCTATTTCCGATGAGGCGTCTGGAGACTAATGACACCTAACCTCTGGAACTTCGAAAGGGTCTTTCACACCCTTGCTGCAACTCAAGAAGTTCACCGCCGTACCCGTCTCCACTCGAGAGGAAGCACGATGGTCCCGCCCACATCCAGAGGAGCCCCGTTTCCCCCTCGGAGCTCGAGATGAGGGATCCTTTCCCTGCTTTCAACGGGAAAGAATTCCCGGCGTTCCCGTCGCATCTCAAGAGGAGGCACTCTCAACAGGAAAGGCGAGAGGAACTCCATGGTCGTACCACCATTCCAAGAGTCCCCCAGATGTCTCAGTCCATTCCAGAGGAGCCTCTTTGCCCTGCACTGGCTCATCTTTCACGCCGAGGATCGACTCACACCACGGTGGCACGTGGGACAGCCCTGTGGGAAAGCCTCGAGGGAAAGCCTCGAGGGAAAACCACAGATCCTTTGATCCACGCCACGGGAAGCGTGACATTGCTGCTACAGCCTGGAAGGAAAGCGCACGTGCATGCCCCCACTCGAGACGAGGCCTGACTCCCCTGGGGAGACTCCACAAGTACCCAAAGATCCATGTCAGCCCCTGAGAGGAATCCTCGGTTCCGGCCCTCACTCCACACAAGGTTTTTGGCCCCGGTATCGACGGGAGAGGAATCCCGAGAGGCCCCCTAGCAACTCGCATGGGGACTGGCCTCTCCTGAGGCCACCAGGGCGGGTCCCTGAGGTCCCCGTCGTAACTCGAGAACACCTGCCGCAACTCGAGAAAATCCAGGAAGTTCTCCCTTCCAGGCGAGATGAGGCCTATTTCCGATGAGGCGTATGGAGACTAATGACACCTAACCTCTGGAACTTCGAAAGGGTCTTTCACACCCTTGCTGCAACTCAAGAAGTTCACCGCCATACCCGTCTCCACTCGAGAGGAAGCACGATGGTCCCGCCCACATCCAGAGGAGCCCCGTTTCCCCCTCGGAGCTCGAGATGAGGGATCCTTTCCCTGCTTTCAACGGGAAAGAATTCCCGGCGTTCCCATCGCATCTCAAGAGGAGGCACTCTCAACAGGAAAGGCGAGAGTAACTCCATGGTCGTACCACCATTCTAAGAGTCCCCCAGATGTCTCAGTCCATTCCCGAGGAACCCCTTTGCCCTGCACTGGCTCATCTTTCACGCCGAGGATCGACTCACACCACGGTGGCACGTGGGACAGCCCTGTGGGAAAGCCTCGAGGGAAAGCCTCGAGGGAAAACCACAGATCCTTTGATCCACGCCACGGGAAGCGTGACATTGCTGCTACAGCCTGGAAGGAAAGCGCAAGTGCATGCCCCCACTCGAGACGAGGCCTGACTCCCCTGGGGAGACTCCACAAGTACCCAAAGATCCATGTCAGCCCCTGAGAGGAATCCTCGGTTCCGGCCCTGACTCCACACAAGGTTTTCGGCCCCGGTATCGACGGGAGAGAAATCCCGAGAGTCCCCCTAGCAACTCGCATGGGGACTGGCCTCTCCTGAGGCCACCAGGGCGGGTCCCTGAGGTCCCCGTCGTAACTCGAGAACACCTGCCGCAACTCGAGAAAATCCAGGAAGTTCTCCCTTCCAGGCGAGATGAGGCCTATTTCCGATGAGGCGTCTGGAGACTAATGACACCTAACCTCTGGAACTTCGAAAGGGTCTTTCACATCCTTGCTGCAACTCAAGAAGTTCACAGCCATACCCGTCTCCACTCGAGAGGAAGCACGATTGTCCCGCCCACATCCAGAGGAGCCTCGTTTCCCCCTCGAAGCTCGAGATGAGGGATCCTTTCCCTACTTTCAACGGGAAAGAATTCCCGGCGTTCCCGTCGCATCTCAAGAGGAGGCACTCTCAACAGGAAAGGCGAGAGGAACTCCATGGTCGTACCACCATTCCAAGAGTCCCCCAGATGTCTCAGTCCATTCCAGAGGAACCTCTTTGCCCTGCACTGGCTCATCTTTCACGCCGAGGATCGACTCACACCACGGTGGCACGTGGGACAGCCCTGTGGGAAAGCCTCGAGGGAAAACCACAGATCCTTTGATCCACGCGACGGGAAGCGTGACATTGCTGCTACAGCCTGGAAGGAAAGCGCACGTGCATGCCCCCACTCGAGACGAGGCCTGACTCCCCTGGGGAGACTCCAGAAGTACCCAAAGATCCATGTCAGCCCCTGAGAGGAATCCTCGGTTCCGGCCCTGACTGCACACAAGGTTTTTGGCCCCGGTATCGACGGGAGAGGAATCCCGAGAGGCCCCCTAGCAACTCGCATGGGGACTGGCCTCTTCTGAGGCCACCAGGGCGGGTCCCTGAGGTCCCCGTCGTAACTCGAGAACACCTGCCGCAACTCGAGAAAATCCAGGAAGTTCTCCCTTCCAGGCGAGATGAGGCCTATTTCCGATGAGGCCTCTGGAGACAAATGACACCTAACCTCTGGAACTTCGAAAGGGTCTTTCACACCCTTGCTGCAACTCAAGAAGTTCACCGCCTTACCTGTCTCCACTCGAGAGGAAGCACGATGGTCCCGCCCACATCCAGAGGAGCCCCGTTTCCCCCTCGTAGCTCGAGATGAGGGATCCTTTCCCTGCTATCAACGGGAAATAATTCCCGGCGTTCCCGTCACATCTCAAGAGGAGGCACTCTCAACAGGAAAGGCGAGAGGAACTCCATGGTCGTACCACCATTCCAAGAGTCCCCCAGATGTCTCAGTCCATTCCAGAGGAACCTCTTTGCCCTGCACTGGCTCATCTTTCACGCCGAGGATCGAATCACACCACGGTGTCACGTGGGACAGACCTGTGGGAAAGCCTCGAGGGAAAACCACAGATTCTTTGATCCACGCGACGGGAACCGAGACATTGCTGCTACAGCCTGGAAGGAAAGCGCACGTGCATGCCCCCACTCGAGACAAGGCCTGACTCCCCTGGGGAGACTCCAGAAGTACCCAAAGATCCATGTCAGCCCCTGAGAGGAATCCTCGGTTCCGGCCCTGACTCCACACAAAGTTTTTGGCCCCGGTATCGACGGGAGAGGAATCCCGAGAGGCCCCCTAGCAACTCGCATGGGGACTGGCCTTTCCTGAGGACACCAGGGCGGGTCCCTGAGGTCCCCGTCGTAACTCGAGAACACCTGCGGCAACTCGAGAAAATCCAGGAAGTTCTCCCTTCCAGGCGAGATGAGGCCTATTTCCGATGAGACGTCTGGAGACTAATGACACCGAACCTCTGGAACTTCGAAAGGGTCTTTCACACCCTTGCTGCAACTCAAGTAGTTCACCGCCATACCCGTTTCCACTCGAGAGGAAGCACGATGGTCCCGCCCACATCCAGAGGAGCCCCGTTTCCCCCTCGTAGCTCCAAATGAGGGATCCTTTCCCTGCTTTCAACGGGAAAGAATTCCCGGCGTTCCCATCGCATCTCAAGAGGAAGCACTCTCAACAGGAAAGGCGAGAGGAACTGCATGGTTGTACCACCATTTCAAGAGTCCCCCAGATGTCTCAGTCCATTCCAGAGCAAACTCTTTGCCTTGCACTGGCTCATCTTTCATGCCGAGGATCGAATCACACCACGTTGGCACGTGGGAGAGCCCTGTGGGAAAGCCTCAAGGGAAATCCTGGAGGGAAATCCACAGATCCTTTGATCCACGCGACGGGAAGAATGTCTTTGCTGCTTCAGCCTGGAAGGAAAGCTCACGTGCATGCCACCACTCGAGACGAGGCCTGACTCCCCTCGGGAGACTCCAGAAAGACCCAAAGATACATGTCAGCCCCTGAGAGTAATCCTCGGTTCCGGCCCTCACTCCACACAAGGTTTTTGGTCCAGGTATCGACGGGAGAGGAATATCGAGAGGCACCCTAGCAACTCGCATGAGGACTGGCCTTTCCTGAGGCCACCATGGCGGGTCCCTGAGGTGCCCGTCGTAACTCGAGAACACCTGCTGCAACTCGAGAAATTCCAGGAAGTTCTCCCTTCCAGGCGAGATGAGACCTATTTCCGATGAGGCGTCTGGACACTAATGACACCTAAACTCTGGAACTTCGAAAGGGTCTTTCACACCCTTGCTGCAACTCAAGAAGTTCACCGCCATACCCGTCTCCACTCGAGAGGAAGCCCGATCGTCCCACCCACAACCAGAGGAGCCCCGTTTCCCCCTCGTAGCTCGAGATGAGGGATCCTTTCCCTGCTTTCAATGGGAAAGAATTCCCGGTGTTCCCGTCGCATCTCAAGAGGAGGCACTCTCAACAGGAAAGGCGAGAGGAACTCCATGGTCGTACCACCATTCCAAGAGTCCCCCAGATGTCTCAGTCCATTCCAGAGCAACCTCTTTGCCCTGCACAGGCTCATCTTTCACGCCGAGTATTGACTCACACCACGGTGGCACGTGGGACAGCCCTGTGGGAAAGCCTAGAGGGAAAACCACAGATCCTTTGATCCACACGACGGGAAGCGTGACATTGCTGCTACAGCCTGGAAGGAAAGCGCACGTGCATGCCCCCACTCGAGACGAGGCCTGACTCCCCTGGGGAGACTCCAGAAGTACCCAAAGATCCATGTCATCCCCTGAGAGGAATCCTCGGTTCCGCCCCTGACTCCAGACAAGGTTTTTGGCCCCGGTATCGACGGGAGAGGAATCCCGAGAGGCCCCCGGGCAACTCGCATGGGGACTGGCCTTTCCTGAGGACACCAGGGCGGGTCCCTGAGGTCCCCGTCGTAACTCGAGAACACCTGCCGCAACTCGAGAAAATCCAGGAAGTTCTCCCTTCCAGGCGAGATGAGGCCTATTTCCGATGAGGCGTCTGGAGACTAATGACACCTAACCTCTGGAACTTCGAAAGGGTCTTTCACACCCTTGCTGCAACTCAAGAAGTTCACCGCCATACCCGGCTCCACTCGAGAGGAAACACGATGGTCCCGCCCACATCCAGAGGAGCCCCGTTTCCCCCTCATAGCTCGAGATGAGGGATCCTTTCCCTGCTATCAACGGGAAAGAATTCCCGGCGTTCCCGTCGCATCTCAAGAGGAGGCACTCTCAACAGGAAAGATGACAGGAACTCCATGGTCGTACCACCATTCCAAGAGTCCCCGAGATTTCTCAGTCCATTCCAGAGGAAACTCTTTGCCCTGCACTGGCTCATGTTTCACGCCGAGGAACGACTCACACCACGGTGGCACGTGGGACAGCCCTGTGGGAAAGCCTCAAGGGAAAGCCTCGATTGAAAACCACAGATCCTTTGATCCACGCGACGGGAAGCGTGACATTGCTGCTACAGCCTGGAAGGAATGCGCACGTGCATGCCCCCACTCGAGACGAGGCCTGACTCCCCTGGGGAGACTCCAGAAGTACCCCAAGATCCATGTCAGCCCCTGAGAGGAATCCTCGGTTCCGGCCCTGACTCCACACAAGGTTTTTGGCCCCGGTATCTACGGGAGAGGAATCCCGAGAGGCCCCGTAGCACCTCCCATGGGGACTGGCCTTTCTTGAGGCCACCAGGCCGGTACCTGAGGTCCCCGTCGTAACTGGAGAACACCTGCCGCAACTCGAGAAAATCCAGGAAGTTCTCCCTTCCAGGCGAGATGAGGCCTATTTCCGATGAGGAGTCTGGACACTAATGACACCTAACCTCTGGAACTTCGAAAGGGTCTTTCACACCCTTGCTGCAACTCAAGTAGTTCACCGCCACACCCGTCTCCACTCGAGAGGAAGCACGATCCTCGCACCCACAACCAGAGGAGCCCCGTTTCCCCCTCGTAGCTCAAGAAGAGGGATCCTTTCCCTGCTTTAAATGGGAAAGAATTCCGGGGTTCCTGTCGCATCTCAAGAGGAGGCACTCTCAACAGGAAAGGCGAGAGGATCTCCATGGTCGTACCACCATTCCAAGAGTCCCCCAGATGTCTCAGTCCATTCCAGAGGAACCTCTTTGCCCTACACTGGCTCATCTTTCACGCCGAGGATCGACTCACACCACGGTGGCACGTGGGACAGCCCTGTGGGAAAGCCTCAAGGGAAAGCCTCGAGGGAAAACCACAGATCCTTTGATCCACGCGACGGGAAGCTTGACATTGCTGCTACAGCCTGGAAGGAAAGCGCACGTGCATGCCCCCACTCGAGACGAGGCCTGACTCCCCTGGGGAGACTCCAGAAGTACCCAAAAATCCATGTCAGCCCCTGAGAGGAATCCTCGGTTCCGGCCCTGACTCCACACAAATTTTTTGGCCCCGGTATCGATGGGAGAGGAATCTCAAGAGGCACCCTAGCAACTCGCATGGGGACTGGCCTCTCCTGAGGTCACCAGGGCGGGTCCCTGAGGTCCCCGTCGTAACTCGAGAACACCTGCCGCAACTCGGGAAAATCCAGGAAGTTCTCCATTCCAGGCGAGATGAGGCCTATTTCCGATGAGGCGTCTGGAGACTAATGACACCTAACCTCTGGAACTTCGAAAAGGTCTTTCACACCCTTGCTGCAACTCAAGAAGTTCACCGCCATACCCGTCTCCACTCAAGAAGAAGCACGATGGTCCCGCCCACATCCAGAGGAGCCCCGTTTCCCCCTCGGAGCTCGAGATGAGGGATCCTTTCCCTGCTTTCAAAGGGAAAGAATTCCCGGCGATCCCGTCGCATCTCAAGAGGAGGCACTCTCCACAGGAAAGCCGAGAGGAACTCCATGGTCGTACCACCATTCCAAGAGTCCCCCAGATGTCTCAGTCCATTCCAGAGGAACCTCTTTGCCCTGCACTGGCTCATCTTTCACGCCGAGGATCGACTCACACCACGGTTGCACGTGGGACAGCCCTGTGGGAAAGCCTCGAGGGAAAGCCTCGAGGGAAAACCACAGATCCTTTGATCCACGCCACGGGAAGCGTGACATTGCTGCTACAGCCTGGAAGGAAAGCGCACGTGCATGCCCCCACTCGAGACGAGGCCTGACTCCCCTGGGGAGACTCCACAAGTACCCAAAGATCCAGGTCAGCCCCTGAGAGGAATCCTCGGTTCCGGCCCTCACTCCACACAAGGTTTTTGGCCCCGGTATCGACGGGAGAGGAATCCCGAGAGGCCCCCTAGCAACTCGCATGGGGACTGGCCTCTCCTGAGGCCACCAGGGCGGGTCCCTGAGGTCCCCGTCGTAACTCCAGAACACCTGCCGCAACTCGAGAAAATCCAGGAAGTTCTCCCTTCCAGGCGAGATGAGGCCTATTTCCGATGAGGCGTCTGGAGACTAATGACACCTAACCTCTGGAACTTCGAAAGGGTCTTTCACACCCTTGCTGCAACTCAAGAAGTTCACCGCCGTACCCGTCTCCACTCGAGAGGAAGCACGATGGTCCCGCCCACATCCAGAGGAGCCCCGTTTCCCCCTCGGAGCTCGAGATGAGGGATCCTTTCCCTGCTTTCAACGGGAAAGAATTCCCGGCGTTCCCGTCGCATCTCAAGAGGAGGCACTCTCAACAGGAAAGGCGAGAGGAACTCCATGGTCGTACCACCATTCCAAGAGTCCCCCAGATGTCTCAGTCCATTCCAGAGGAGCCTCTTTGCCCTGCACTGGCTCATCTTTCACGCCGAGGATCGACTCACACCACGGTGGCACGTGGGACAGCCCTGTGGGAAAGCCTCGAGGGAAAGCCTCGAGGTAAAACCACAGATCCTTTGATCCACGCCACGGGAAGCGTGACATTGCTGCTACAGCCTGGAAGGAAAGCGCACGTGCATGCCCCCACTCGAGACGAGGCCTGACTCCCCTGGGGAGACTCCACAAGTACCCAAAGATCCATGTCAGCCCCTGAGAGGAATCCTCGGTTCCGGCCCTCACTCCACACAAGGTTTTTGGCCCCGGTATCGACGGGAGAGGAATCCCGAGAGGCCCCCTAGCAACTCGCATGGGGACTGGCCTCTCCTGAGGCCACCAGGGCGGGTCCCTGAGGTCCCCGTCGTAACTCGAGAACACCTGCCGCAACTCGAGAAAATCCAGGAAGTTCTCCCTTCCAGGCGAGATGAGGCCTATTTCCGATGAGGCGTATGGAGACTAATGACACCGAACCTCTGGAACTTCGAAAGGGTCTTTCACACCCTTGCTGCAACTCAAGTAGTTCACCGCCATACCCGTTTCCACTCGAGAGGAAGCACGATGGTCCCGCCCACATCCAGAGGAGCCCCGTTTCCCCCTCGTAGCTCCAAATGAGGGATCCTTTCCCTGCTTTCAACGGGAAAGAATTCCCGGCGTTCCCATCGCATCTCAAGAGGAAGCACTCTCAACAGGAAAGGCGAGAGGAACTGCATGGTTGTACCACCATTTCAAGAGTCCCCCAGATGTCTCAGTCCATTCCAGAGCAAACTCTTTGCCTTGCACTGGCTCATCTTTCATGCCGAGGATCGAATCACACCACGTTGGCACGTGGGAGAGCCCTGTGGGAAAGCCTCAAGGGAAATCCTGGAGGGAAATCCACAGATCCTTTGATCCACGCGACGGGAAGAATGTCTTTGCTGCTTCAGCCTGGAAGGAAAGCTCACGTGCATGCCACCACTCGAGACGAGGCCTGACTCCCCTCGGGAGACTCCAGAAAGACCCAAAGATACATGTCAGCCCCTGAGAGTAATCCTCGGTTCCGGCCCTCACTCCACACAAGGTTTTTGGTCCAGGTATCGACGGGAGAGGAATATCGAGAGGCACCCTAGCAACTCGCATGAGGACTGGCCTTTCCTGAGGCCACCATGGCGGGTCCCTGAGGTGCCCGTCGTAACTCGAGAACACCTGCTGCAACTCGAGAAATTCCAGGAAGTTCTCCCTTCCAGGCGAGATGAGACCTATTTCCGATGAGGCGTCTGGACACTAATGACACCTAAACTCTGGAACTTCGAAAGGGTCTTTCACACCCTTGCTGCAACTCAAGAAGTTCACCGCCATACCCGTCTCCACTCGAGAGGAAGCCCGATCGTCCCACCCACAACCAGAGGAGCCCCGTTTCCCCCTCGTAGCTCGAGATGAGGGATCCTTTCCCTGCTTTCAATGGGAAAGAATTCCCGGTGTTCCCGTCGCATCTCAAGAGGAGGCACTCTCAACAGGAAAGGCGAGAGGAACTCCATGGTCGTACCACCATTCCAAGAGTCCCCCAGATGTCTCAGTCCATTCCAGAGCAACCTCTTTGCCCTGCACAGGCTCATCTTTCACGCCGAGTATTGACTCACACCACGGTGGCACGTGGGACAGCCCTGTGGGAAAGCCTAGAGGGAAAACCACAGATCCTTTGATCCACACGACGGGAAGCGTGACATTGCTGCTACAGCCTGGAAGGAAAGCGCACGTGCATGCCCCCACTCGAGACGAGGCCTGACTCCCCTGGGGAGACTCCAGAAGTACCCAAAGATCCATGTCATCCCCTGAGAGGAATCCTCGGTTCCGCCCCTGACTCCAGACAAGGTTTTTGGCCCCGGTATCGACGGGAGAGGAATCCCGAGAGGCCCCCGGGCAACTCGCATGGGGACTGGCCTTTCCTGAGGACACCAGGGCGGGTCCCTGAGGTCCCCGTCGTAACTCGAGAACACCTGCCGCAACTCGAGAAAATCCAGGAAGTTCTCCCTTCCAGGCGAGATGAGGCCTATTTCCGATGAGGCGTCTGGAGACTAATGACACCTAACCTCTGGAACTTCGAAAGGGTCTTTCACACCCTTGCTGCAACTCAAGAAGTTCACCGCCATACCCGGCTCCACTCGAGAGGAAACACGATGGTCCCGCCCACATCCAGAGGAGCCCCGTTTCCCCCTCATAGCTCGAGATGAGGGATCCTTTCCCTGCTATCAACGGGAAAGAATTCCCGGCGTTCCCGTCGCATCTCAAGAGGAGGCACTCTCAACAGGAAAGATGACAGGAACTCCATGGTCGTACCACCATTCCAAGAGTCCCCGAGATTTCTCAGTCCATTCCAGAGGAAACTCTTTGCCCTGCACTGGCTCATGTTTCACGCCGAGGAACGACTCACACCACGGTGGCACGTGGGACAGCCCTGTGGGAAAGCCTCAAGGGAAAGCCTCGATTGAAAACCACAGATCCTTTGATCCACGCGACGGGAAGCGTGACATTGCTGCTACAGCCTGGAAGGAATGCGCACGTGCATGCCCCCACTCGAGACGAGGCCTGACTCCCCTGGGGAGACTCCAGAAGTACCCCAAGATCCATGTCAGCCCCTGAGAGGAATCCTCGGTTCCGGCCCTGACTCCACACAAGGTTTTTGGCCCCGGTATCTACGGGAGAGGAATCCCGAGAGGCCCCGTAGCACCTCCCATGGGGACTGGCCTTTCTTGAGGCCACCAGGCCGGTACCTGAGGTCCCCGTCGTAACTGGAGAACACCTGCCGCAACTCGAGAAAATCCAGGAAGTTCTCCCTTCCAGGCGAGATGAGGCCTATTTCCGATGAGGAGTCTGGACACTAATGACACCTAACCTCTGGAACTTCGAAAGGGTCTTTCACACCCTTGCTGCAACTCAAGTAGTTCACCGCCACACCCGTCTCCACTCGAGAGGAAGCACGATCCTCGCACCCACAACCAGAGGAGCCCCGTTTCCCCCTCGTAGCTCAAGAAGAGGGATCCTTTCCCTGCTTTAAATGGGAAAGAATTCCGGGGTTCCTGTCGCATCTCAAGAGGAGGCACTCTCAACAGGAAAGGCGAGAGGATCTCCATGGTCGTACCACCATTCCAAGAGTCCCCCAGATGTCTCAGTCCATTCCAGAGGAACCTCTTTGCCCTACACTGGCTCATCTTTCACGCCGAGGATCGACTCACACCACGGTGGCACGTGGGACAGCCCTGTGGGAAAGCCTCAAGGGAAAGCCTCGAGGGAAAACCACAGATCCTTTGATCCACGCGACGGGAAGCTTGACATTGCTGCTACAGCCTGGAAGGAAAGCGCACGTGCATGCCCCCACTCGAGACGAGGCCTGACTCCCCTGGGGAGACTCCAGAAGTACCCAAAAATCCATGTCAGCCCCTGAGAGGAATCCTCGGTTCCGGCCCTGACTCCACACAAATTTTTTGGCCCCGGTATCGATGGGAGAGGAATCTCAAGAGGCACCCTAGCAACTCGCATGGGGACTGGCCTCTCCTGAGGTCACCAGGGCGGGTCCCTGAGGTCCCCGTCGTAACTCGAGAACACCTGCCGCAACTCGGGAAAATCCAGGAAGTTCTCCATTCCAGGCGAGATGAGGCCTATTTCCGATGAGGCGTCTGGAGACTAATGACACCTAACCTCTGGAACTTCGAAAAGGTCTTTCACACCCTTGCTGCAACTCAAGAAGTTCACCGCCATACCCGTCTCCACTCAAGAAGAAGCACGATGGTCCCGCCCACATCCAGAGGAGCCCCGTTTCCCCCTCGGAGCTCGAGATGAGGGATCCTTTCCCTGCTTTCAAAGGGAAAGAATTCCCGGCGATCCCGTCGCATCTCAAGAGGAGGCACTCTCCACAGGAAAGCCGAGAGGAACTCCATGGTCGTACCACCATTCCAAGAGTCCCCCAGATGTCTCAGTCCATTCCAGAGGAACCTCTTTGCCCTGCACTGGCTCATCTTTCACGCCGAGGATCGACTCACACCACGGTTGCACGTGGGACAGCCCTGTGGGAAAGCCTCGAGGGAAAGCCTCGAGGGAAAACCACAGATCCTTTGATCCACGCCACGGGAAGCGTGACATTGCTGCTACAGCCTGGAAGGAAAGCGCACGTGCATGCCCCCACTCGAGACGAGGCCTGACTCCCCTGGGGAGACTCCACAAGTACCCAAAGATCCAGGTCAGCCCCTGAGAGGAATCCTCGGTTCCGGCCCTCACTCCACACAAGGTTTTTGGCCCCGGTATCGACGGGAGAGGAATCCCGAGAGGCCCCCTAGCAACTCGCATGGGGACTGGCCTCTCCTGAGGCCACCAGGGCGGGTCCCTGAGGTCCCCGTCGTAACTCCAGAACACCTGCCGCAACTCGAGAAAATCCAGGAAGTTCTCCCTTCCAGGCGAGATGAGGCCTATTTCCGATGAGGCGTCTGGAGACTAATGACACCTAACCTCTGGAACTTCGAAAGGGTCTTTCACACCCTTGCTGCAACTCAAGAAGTTCACCGCCGTACCCGTCTCCACTCGAGAGGAAGCACGATGGTCCCGCCCACATCCAGAGGAGCCCCGTTTCCCCCTCGGAGCTCGAGATGAGGGATCCTTTCCCTGCTTTCAACGGGAAAGAATTCCCGGCGTTCCCGTCGCATCTCAAGAGGAGGCACTCTCAACAGGAAAGGCGAGAGGAACTCCATGGTCGTACCACCATTCCAAGAGTCCCCCAGATGTCTCAGTCCATTCCAGAGGAGCCTCTTTGCCCTGCACTGGCTCATCTTTCACGCCGAGGATCGACTCACACCACGGTGGCACGTGGGACAGCCCTGTGGGAAAGCCTCGAGGGAAAGCCTCGAGGTAAAACCACAGATCCTTTGATCCACGCCACGGGAAGCGTGACATTGCTGCTACAGCCTGGAAGGAAAGCGCACGTGCATGCCCCCACTCGAGACGAGGCCTGACTCCCCTGGGGAGACTCCACAAGTACCCAAAGATCCATGTCAGCCCCTGAGAGGAATCCTCGGTTCCGGCCCTCACTCCACACAAGGTTTTTGGCCCCGGTATCGACGGGAGAGGAATCCCGAGAGGCCCCCTAGCAACTCGCATGGGGACTGGCCTCTCCTGAGGCCACCAGGGCGGGTCCCTGAGGTCCCCGTCGTAACTCGAGAACACCTGCCGCAACTCGAGAAAATCCAGGAAGTTCTCCCTTCCAGGCGAGATGAGGCCTATTTCCGATGAGGCGTATGGAGACTAATGACACCTAACCTCTGGAACTTCGAAAGGGTCTTTCACACCCTTGCTGCAACTCAAGAAGTTCACCGCCATACCCGTCTCCACTCGAGAGGAAGCACGATGGTCCCGCCCACATCCAGAGGAGCCCCGTTTCCCCCTCGGAGCTCGAGATGAGGGATCCTTTCCCTGCTTTCAACGGGAAAGAATTCCCGGCGTTCCCATCGCATCTCAAGAGGAGGCACTCTCAACAGGAAAGGCGAGAGTAACTCCATGGTCGTACCACCATTCCAAGAGTCCCCCAGATGTCTCAGTCCATTCCCGAGGAACCCCTTTGCCCTGCACTGGCTCATCTTTCACGCCGAGGATCGACTCACACCACGGTGGCACGTGGGACAGCCCTGTGGGAAAGCCTCGAGGGAAAGCCTCGAGGGAAAACCACAGATCCTTTGATCCACGCCACGGGAAGCGTGACATTGCTGCTACAGCCTGGAAGGAAAGCGCACGTGCATGCCCCCACTCGAGACGAGGCCTGACTCCCCTGGGGAGACTCCAGAAGTACCCAAAGATCCATGTCAGCCCCTGAGAGGAATCCTCGGTTCCGGCCCTGACTGCACACAAGGTTTTTGGCCCCGGTATCGACGGGAGAGGAATCCCGAGAGGCCCCCTAGCAACTCGCATGGGGACTGGCCTCTTCTGAGGCCACCAGGGCGGGTCCCTGAGGTCCCCGTCGTAACTCGAGAACACCTGCCGCAACTCGAGAAAATCCAGGAAGTTCTCCCTTCCAGGCGAGATGAGGCCTATTTCCGATGAGGCCTCTGGAGACAAATGACACCTAACCTCTGGAACTTCGAAAGGGTCTTTCACACCCTTGCTGCAACTCAAGAAGTTCACCGCCTTACCTGTCTCCACTCGAGAGGAAGCACGATGGTCCCGCCCACATCCAGAGGAGCCCCGTTTCCCCCTCGTAGCTCGAGATGAGGGATCCTTTCCCTGCTATCAACGGGAAATAATTCCCGGCGTTCCCGTCACATCTCAAGAGGAGGCACTCTCAACAGGAAAGGCGAGAGGAACTCCATGGTCGTACCACCATTTCAAGAGTCCCCCAGATGTCTCAGTCCATTCCAGAGGAACCTCTTTGCCCTGCACTGGCTCATCTTTCACGCCGAGGATCGAATCACACCACGGTGTCACGTGGGACAGACCTGTGGGAAAGCCTCGAGGGAAAACCACAGATTCTTTCATCCACGCGACGGGAACCGAGACATTGCTGCTACAGCCTGGAAGGAAAGCGCACGTGCATGCCCCCACTCGAGACAAGGCCTGACTCCCCTGGGGAGACTCCAGAAGTACCCAAAGATCCATGTCAGCCCCTGAGAGGAATCCTCGGTTCCGGCCCTGACTCCACACAAAGTTTTTGGCCCCGGTATCGACGGGAGAGGAATCCCGAGAGGCCCCCTAGCAACTCGCATGGGGACTGGCCTTTCCTGAGGACACCAGGGCGGGTCCCTGAGGTCCCCGTCGTAACTCGAGAACACCTGCGGCAACTCGAGAAAATCCAGGAAGTTCTCCCTTCCAGGCGAGATGAGGCCTATTTCCGATGAGACGTCTGGAGACTAATGACACCGAACCTCTGAAACTTCGAAAGGGTCTTTCACACCCTTGCTGCAACTCAAGTAGTTCACCGCCATACCCGTTTCCACTCGAGAGGAAGCACGATGGTCCCGCCCACATCCAGAGGAGCCCCGTTTCCCCCTCGTAGCTCCAAATGAGGGATCCTTTCCCTGCTTTCAACGGGAAAGAATTCCCGGCGTTCCCATCGCATCTCAAGAGGAAGCACTCTCAACAGGAAAGGCGAGAGGAACTGCATGGTTGTACCACCATTTCAAGAGTCCCCCAGATGTCTCAGTCCATTCCAGAGCAAACTCTTTGCCTTGCACTGGCTCATCTTTCATGCCGAGGATCGAATCACACCACGTTGGCACGTGGGTGAGCCCTGTGGGAAAGCCTCAAGGGAAAGCCTGGAGGGAAATCCACAGATCCTTTGATCCACGCGACGGGAAGAGTGTCTTTGCTGCTTCAGCCTGGAAGGAAAGCTCACGTGCATGCCACCACTCGAGACGAGGCCTGACTCCCCTCGGGAGACTCCAGAAAGACCCAAAGATACATGTCAGCCCCTGAGAGTAATCCTCGGTTCCGGCCCTCACTCCACACAAGGTTTTTGGTCCAGGTATCGACGGGAGAGGAATATCGAGAGGCACCCTAGCAACTCGCATGAGGACTGGCCTTTCCTGAGGCCACCATGGCGGGTCCCTGAGGTGCCCGTCGTAACTCGAGAACACCTGCTGCAACTCGAGAAAATCCAGGAAGTTTTCCCTTCCAGGCGAGATGAGACCTATTTCCGATGAGGCGTCTGGACACTAATGACACCTAAACTCTGGAACTTCGAAAGGGTCTTTCACACCCTTGCTGCAACTCAAGAAGTTCACCGCCATACCCGTCTCCACTCGAGAGGAAGCACGATCGTCCCACCCACAACCAGAGGAGCCCCGTTTCCCCCTCGTAGCTCGAGATGAGGGATCCTTTCCCTGCTTTCAATGGGAAAGAATTCCCGGTGTTCCCGTCGCATCTCAAGTGGAGGCACTCTCAACAGGAAAGGCGAGAGGAACTCCATGGTCGTACCACCATTCCAAGAGTCCCCCAGATGTCTCAGTCCATTCCAGAGCAACCTCTTTGCCCTGCACAGGCTCATCTTTCACGCCGAGTATCGACTCACACCACGGTGGCACGTGGGACAGCCCTGTGGGAAAGCCTAGAGGGAAAACCACAGATCCTTTGATCCACACGACGGGAAGCGTGACATTGCTGCTACAGCCTGGAAGGAAAGCGCACGTGCATGCCCCCACTCGAGACGAGGCCTGACTCCCCTGGGGAGACTCCAGAAGTACCCAAAGATCCATGTCATCCCCTGAGAGGAATCCTCGGTTCCGCCCCTGACTCCAGACAAGGTTTTTGGCCCCGGTATCGACGGGAGAGGAATCCCGAGAGGCCCCCGGGCAACTCGCATGGGGACTGGCCTTTCCTGAGGACACCAGGGCGGGTCCCTGAGGTCCCCGTCGTAACTCGAGAACACCTGCCGCAACTCGAGAAAATCCAGGAAGTTCTCCCTTCCAGGCGAGATGAGGCCTATTTCCGATGAGGCGTCTGGAGACTAATGACACCTAACCTCTGGAACTTCGAAAGGGTCTTTCACACCCTTGCTGCAACTCAAGAAGTTCACCGCCATACCCGGCTCCACTCGAGAGGAAACACGATGGTCCCGCCCACATCCAGAGGAGCCCCGTTTCCCCCTCATAGCTCGAGATGAGGGATCCTTTCCCTGCTTTCAACGGGAAAGAATTCCCGGCGTTCCCGTCGCATCTCAAGAGGAGGCACTCTCAACAGGAAAGGCGAGAGGAACTCCATGGTCGTACCACCATTCCAAGAGTCCCCCAGATGTCTCAGTCCATTCCAGAGGAGCCTCTTTGCCCTGCACTGGCTCATCTTTCACGCCGAGGATCGACTCACACCACGGTGGCACGTGGGACAGCCCTGTGGGAAAGCCTCGAGGGAAAGCCTCGAGGTAAAACCACAGATCCTTTGATCCACGCCACGGGAAGCGTGACATTGCTGCTACAGCCTGGAAGGAAAGCGCACGTGCATGCCCCCACTCGAGACGAGGCCTGACTCCCCTGGGGAGACTCCACAAGTACCCAAAGATCCATGTCAGCCCCTGAGAGGAATCCTCGGTTCCGGCCCTCACTCCACACAAGGTTTTTGGCCCCGGTATCGACGGGAGAGGAATCCCGAGAGGCCCCCTAGCAACTCGCATGGGGACTGGCCTCTCCTGAGGCCACCAGGGCGGGTCCCTGAGGTCCCCGTCGTAACTCGAGAACACCTGCCGCAACTCGAGAAAATCCAGGAAGTTCTCCCTTCCAGGCGAGATGAGGCCTATTTCCGATGAGGCGTATGGAGACTAATGACACCTAACCTCTGGAACTTCGAAAGGGTCTTTCACACCCTTGCTGCAACTCAAGAAGTTCACCGCCATACCCGTCTCCACTCGAGAGGAAGCACGATGGTCCCGCCCACATCCAGAGGAGCCCCGTTTCCCCCTCGGAGCTCGAGATGAGGGATCCTTTCCCTGCTTTCAACGGGAAAGAATTCCCGGCGTTCCCATCGCATCTCAAGAGGAGGCACTCTCAACAGGAAAGGCGAGAGTAACTCCATGGTCGTACCACCATTCCAAGAGTCCCCCAGATGTCTCAGTCCATTCCCGAGGAACCCCTTTGCCCTGCACTGGCTCATCTTTCACGCCGAGGATCGACTCACACCACGGTGGCACGTGGGACAGCCCTGTGGGAAAGCCTCGAGGGAAAGCCTCGAGGGAAAACCACAGATCCTTTGATCCACGCCACGGGAAGCGTGACATTGCTGCTACAGCCTGGAAGGAAAGCGCACGTGCATGCCCCCACTCGAGACGAGGCCTGACTCCCCTGGGGAGACTCCAGAAGTACCCAAAGATCCATGTCAGCCCCTGAGAGGAATCCTCGGTTCCGGCCCTGACTGCACACAAGGTTTTTGGCCCCGGTATCGACGGGAGAGGAATCCCGAGAGGCCCCCTAGCAACTCGCATGGGGACTGGCCTCTTCTGAGGCCACCAGGGCGGGTCCCTGAGGTCCCCGTCGTAACTCGAGAACACCTGCCGCAACTCGAGAAAATCCAGGAAGTTCTCCCTTCCAGGCGAGATGAGGCCTATTTCCGATGAGGCCTCTGGAGACAAATGACACCTAACCTCTGGAACTTCGAAAGGGTCTTTCACACCCTTGCTGCAACTCAAGAAGTTCACCGCCTTACCTGTCTCCACTCGAGAGGAAGCACGATGGTCCCGCCCACATCCAGAGGAGCCCCGTTTCCCCCTCGTAGCTCGAGATGAGGGATCCTTTCCCTGCTATCAACGGGAAATAATTCCCGGCGTTCCCGTCACATCTCAAGAGGAGGCACTCTCAACAGGAAAGGCGAGAGGAACTCCATGGTCGTACCACCATTTCAAGAGTCCCCCAGATGTCTCAGTCCATTCCAGAGGAACCTCTTTGCCCTGCACTGGCTCATCTTTCACGCCGAGGATCGAATCACACCACGGTGTCACGTGGGACAGACCTGTGGGAAAGCCTCGAGGGAAAACCACAGATTCTTTCATCCACGCGACGGGAACCGAGACATTGCTGCTACAGCCTGGAAGGAAAGCGCACGTGCATGCCCCCACTCGAGACAAGGCCTGACTCCCCTGGGGAGACTCCAGAAGTACCCAAAGATCCATGTCAGCCCCTGAGAGGAATCCTCGGTTCCGGCCCTGACTCCACACAAAGTTTTTGGCCCCGGTATCGACGGGAGAGGAATCCCGAGAGGCCCCCTAGCAACTCGCATGGGGACTGGCCTTTCCTGAGGACACCAGGGCGGGTCCCTGAGGTCCCCGTCGTAACTCGAGAACACCTGCGGCAACTCGAGAAAATCCAGGAAGTTCTCCCTTCCAGGCGAGATGAGGCCTATTTCCGATGAGACGTCTGGAGACTAATGACACCGAACCTCTGAAACTTCGAAAGGGTCTTTCACACCCTTGCTGCAACTCAAGTAGTTCACCGCCATACCCGTTTCCACTCGAGAGGAAGCACGATGGTCCCGCCCACATCCAGAGGAGCCCCGTTTCCCCCTCGTAGCTCCAAATGAGGGATCCTTTCCCTGCTTTCAACGGGAAAGAATTCCCGGCGTTCCCATCGCATCTCAAGAGGAAGCACTCTCAACAGGAAAGGCGAGAGGAACTGCATGGTTGTACCACCATTTCAAGAGTCCCCCAGATGTCTCAGTCCATTCCAGAGCAAACTCTTTGCCTTGCACTGGCTCATCTTTCATGCCGAGGATCGAATCACACCACGTTGGCACGTGGGTGAGCCCTGTGGGAAAGCCTCAAGGGAAAGCCTGGAGGGAAATCCACAGATCCTTTGATCCACGCGACGGGAAGAGTGTCTTTGCTGCTTCAGCCTGGAAGGAAAGCTCACGTGCATGCCACCACTCGAGACGAGGCCTGACTCCCCTCGGGAGACTCCAGAAAGACCCAAAGATACATGTCAGCCCCTGAGAGTAATCCTCGGTTCCGGCCCTCACTCCACACAAGGTTTTTGGTCCAGGTATCGACGGGAGAGGAATATCGAGAGGCACCCTAGCAACTCGCATGAGGACTGGCCTTTCCTGAGGCCACCATGGCGGGTCCCTGAGGTGCCCGTCGTAACTCGAGAACACCTGCTGCAACTCGAGAAAATCCAGGAAGTTCTCCCTTCCAGGCGAGATGAGACCTATTTCCGATGAGGCGTCTGGACACTAATGACACCTAAACTCTGGAACTTCGAAAGGGTCTTTCACACCCTTGCTGCAACTCAAGAAGTTCACCGCCATACCCGTCTCCACTCGAGAGGAAGCACGATCGTCCCACCCACAACCAGAGGAGCCCCGTTTCCCCCTCGTAGCTCGAGATGAGGGATCCTTTCCCTGCTTTCAATGGGAAAGAATTCCCGGTGTTCCCGTCGCATCTCAAGTGGAGGCACTCTCAACAGGAAAGGCGAGAGGAACTCCATGGTCGTACCACCATTCCAAGAGTCCCCCAGATGTCTCAGTCCATTCCAGAGCAACCTCTTTGCCCTGCACAGGCTCATCTTTCACGCCGAGTATCGACTCACACCACGGTGGCACGTGGGACAGCCCTGTGGGAAAGCCTAGAGGGAAAACCACAGATCCTTTGATCCACACGACGGGAAGCGTGACATTGCTGCTACAGCCTGGAAGGAAAGCGCACGTGCATGCCCCCACTCGAGACGAGGCCTGACTCCCCTGGGGAGACTCCAGAAGTACCCAAAGATCCATGTCATCCCCTGAGAGGAATCCTCGGTTCCGCCCCTGACTCCAGACAAGGTTTTTGGCCCCGGTATCGACGGGAGAGGAATCCCGAGAGGCCCCCGGGCAACTCGCATGGGGACTGGCCTTTCCTGAGGACACCAGGGCGGGTCCCTGAGGTCCCCGTCGTAACTCGAGAACACCTGCCGCAACTCGAGAAAATCCAGGAAGTTCTCCCTTCCAGGCGAGATGAGGCCTATTTCCGATGAGGCGTCTGGAGACTAATGACACCTAACCTCTGGAACTTCGAAAGGGTCTTTCACACCCTTGCTGCAACTCAAGAAGTTCACCGCCATACCCGGCTCCACTCGAGAGGAAACACGATGGTCCCGCCCACATCCAGAGGAGCCCCGTTTCCCCCTCATAGCTCGAGATGAGGGATCCTTTCCCTGCTATCAACGGGAAAGAATTCCCGGCGTTCCCGTCGCATCTCAAGAGGAGGCACTCTCAACAGGAAAGATGACAGGAACTCCATGGTCGTACCACCATTCCAAGAGTCCCCGAGATTTCTCAGTCCATTCCAGAGGAAACTCTTTGCCCTGCACTGGCTCATGTTTCACGCCGAGGAACGACTCACACCACGGTGGCACGTGGGACAGCCCTGTGGGAAAGCCTCAAGGGAAAGCCTCGATTGAAAACCACAGATCCTTTGATCCACGCGACGGGAAGCGTGACATTGCTGCTACAGCCTGGAAGGAATGCGCACGTGCATGCCCCCACTCGAGACGAGGCCTGACTCCCCTGGGGAGACTCCAGAAGTACCCCAAGATCCATGTCAGCCCCTGAGAGGAATCCTCGGTTCCGGCCCTGACTCCACACAAGGTTTTTGGCCCCGGTATCTACGGGAGAGGAATCCCGAGAGGCCCCGTAGCACCTCGCATGGGGACTGGCCTTTCTTGAGGCCACCAGGCCGGTACCTGAGGTCCCCGTCGTAACTGGAGAACACCTGCCGCAACTCGAGAAAATCCAGGAAGTTCTCCCTTCCAGGCGAGATGAGGCCTATTTCCGATGAGGAGTCTGGACACTAATGACACCTAACCTCTGGAACTTCGAAAGGGTCTTTCACACCCTTGCTGCAACTCAAGAAGTTCACCGCCACACCCGTCTCCACTCGAGAGGAAGCACGATCCTCGCACCCACAACCAGAGGAGCCCCGTTTCCCCCTCGTAGCTCAAGAAGAGGGATCCTTTCCCTGCTTTAAATGGGAAAGAATTCCGGGGTTCCTGTCGCATCTCAAGAGGAGGCACTCTCAACAGGAAAGGCGAGAGGATCTCCATGGTCGTACCACCATTCCAAGAGTCCCCCAGATGTCTCAGTCCATTCCAGAGGAACCTCTTTGCCCTACACTGGCTCATCTTTCACGCCGAGGATCGACTCACACCACGGTGGCACGTGGGACAGCCCTGTGGGAAAGCCTCAAGGGAAAGCCTCGAGGGAAAACCACAGATCCTTTGATCCACGCGACGGGAAGCTTGACATTGCTGCTACAGCCTGGAAGGAAAGCGCACGTGCATGCCCCCACTCGAGACGAGGCCTGACTCCCCTGGGGAGACTCCAGAAGTACCCAAAAATCCATGTCAGCCCCTGAGAGGAATCCTCGGTTCCGGCCCTGACTCCACACAAATTTTTTGGCCCCGGTATCGATGGGAGAGGAATCTCAAGAGGCACCCTAGCAACTCGCATGGGGAATGGCCTTTCCTGAGGCCACCAGGGCGGTCCCTGACGTCCCCGTCGTAACTCGAGAACACCTGCCGCAACTCGAGAAAATCCAGGAAGTTCTCCCTTCCAGGCGAGATGAGGCCTATTTCCGATGAGGCGTCTGGAGACTAATGACACGGAACCTCTGGAAGTTCGAAAGTGTCTTTCACACCCTTGCTGCAACTCAAGAAGTTCACCGCCATAACCGTCTCCACTCGAGAGGAAACATGATGGTCCCGCCCACATCCAGAGGAGCCCCGTTTGCCCCTCGTAGCTCGAGATGAGGGATCCTTTCCCTGCTATTAACGGGAAAGTATTTTTGGCGTTCCCGTCGCATCTCAAGAGGAGGCACTCTCAACAGGAAAGACGAGAGGAACTCCATGGTCGTACCACCATTCCAAGAGTCCCCGAGATTTCTCAGTCCATTCCAGAGGAACCTCTTTGCCCTGCACTGGCTCATCTTTCACGCCGAGGATCGACTCACACCACGGTGGCACGTGGGACAGCCCTGTGGGAAAGCCTCGAGGGAAAACCACAGATCCTTTGATCCACGCGACGGGAAGCATGACATTGCTGCTACAGCCTGGAAGGAAAGCGCACGTGCATGCCCCCACTCGAGACGAGGCCTGACTTCCCTGGGGAGACTCCAGAAGTACCCAAAGATCCATGTCAGCCCCTGAGAGGAATCCTCGGTTCAGGCCCTGACTCCACACAAGTTTTTTGGCCCCGGTATCGACAGGAGAGGAATCCCGAGAGGCCCCCGAGCAACTCGCATGGGGACTGGCCTTTCCTGAGGCCACCAGGGCGGGTCCCTGAGGTCCCCGTCGTAACTCGAGAACACCTGCCGCAACTCGAGAAAATTCAGGAAGTTCTCCCTTCCAGGCGAGATGAGGCCTATTTCCGATGAGGCGTCTGGAGCCTAATGACACGGAACCTCTGGAACTTCGAAAGGGTCTTTCACACCCTTGCTGCAACTCAAGAAGTTCACCGCCATACCCGTGTCGACTCGAGAGGAAGCATGAAGGTCCCGCCCACATCCAGAGGAGCCCCGTTTCCCCCTCGTAGCTCGAGATGAGGGATCCTTTCCCTGCTTTCAACGGGAAAGAATTCCCGGCGTTTCCGTCGCATCTCAAGAGGAGGCACTCTCAACAGGAAAGGCGAGAGGAACTCCATGGTCGTACCACCATTCCAAGAGTCCCCGAGATTTCTCAGTCCATTCCAGAGGAACCTCTTTGACCTGCACTGGCTCATCTTTCACGCCGAGGATCGACTCACACCACGGTGGCACGTGGGACAGCCCTGTGGGAAAGCCTCGAGGGCAAACCACAGATCCTTTAATCCACGCAACGGGAAGCATGACATTGCTGCTACAGCCTGGAAGGAAAGCGCACGTGCATGCCCCCACTCGAGATGAGGCCTGACTCCCCTGGGGAGACTCCAGAAGTACCCAAAGATCCATGTCAGCCCCTGAGAGGAATCCTCGGTTCCGGCCCTGACTCCACACAAGGTTTCTGGCCCCGGTATCGACGGGAGAGGAATACCGAGAGGCCCCCTAGCAACTAGCATGGGGACTGGCCGTTCCTGAGGCCACCAGGGCGGGTCCCTGAGGTCCCCGTCGTAACTCGAGAACACCTGCCGCAACTCGAGAAAATCCAGGAAGTTCTCCTTTCCAGGCGAAATGAGGCCTATTTCCGATGAGGCGTCTGGAGACTAATGACACCTAACCTCTGGAACTTCGAAAGGGTCTTTCACACCCTTGCTGCAACTCAAGAATTTCACCGCCATACCCGTCTCCACTCGAGAGGAAGCACGATGGTCCCGCCCACATCCAGAGGAGCCCCGTTTCCCCCTCGTAGCTCGAGATGAGGGATCCTTTCCCTGCTTTCAACGGGAAAGAATTCCCGGCGTTCCCGTCGCATCTCAAGAGGAGGCACTCTCAACAGGAAAGGCGAGAGGAACTCCATGGTCGTACCATCATTCCAAGAGTCCCCCAGATGTCTCAGTCCAATCCAGAGGAACCTCCTTGCCCTGCACTGGCTCATCTTTCACGCCGAGAATTGACTCACACAACGGTGGCACGTGGGACAGCCCTGTGGGAAAGCCTCGAGGAAAAATCACAGATCCTTTGATCCACGAGACGGGAAGCGTGACATTGCTGCTACAGCCTGGAAGGAAAGCGCACGTGCATGCCCCCACTCGAGACGAGGCCTGACTCCCCTGGGGAGACTCCAGAAGTATCCAAAGATCCATGTCAGCCCCTGAGAGGAATCCTCGGTTTTGGCCCTGACTCCACACAAGGTTTTTGGCCCCGGTATCGACGGGAGAGGAATCCGGTGAGGCCCCCTAGCCACTCGCATGCGGCCTGGCCTCTCCTGTGGCCACCAGGGCGGGTCCCTGAGTTCCCCGTCGTAACTCGAGAACACCTGCCACAACTCGAGAAAATCCAGGAAGTTCTCCCTTCCAGGCGAGTTGAGGCCTATTTCCGATGAGGCATCTGGAGACTAATGACACCTAACCGCTGGAACTTCGAAAGGGTCTTTCACACCCTTGCTGCAACTCAAGAAGTTCACCACCACACCCGTCTCCACTCGAGAGGAAGCACGATGGTCCCGCCCACATCCAGAGGAGCCCCGTTTCCCCCTCGTAGCTCGAGATGAGGGATCCTTTCCCTGCTTTCAATGGGAAAGAATTCCCTGCGTTCCCGTCGCATCTCAAGAGGAGGCACTCTCAACAGGAAAGGCGAGAGGAACTCCATGGTCGTACCACAATTCCAAGAGTCCCCCAGATGTCTCAGTCCATTCCAGAGGAACCTCTTTGCCCTGCACTGGCTCATCTTTCACGCCGAGGATCGACTCACACCACGGTGGCACGTGGGACAGCCCTGTGGGAAAGCCTCGAGGGAAAGCCTCGAGGGAAAACCACAGATCCTTTGATCCACGCCACGGGAACAGTGACATTGCTGCTACAGCCTGTAAGGAAAGCGCACGTGCATGCCCCCACTCGAGACGAGGCCTGACTCCCCTGGGGAGACTCCAGAAGTACCCAAAGACCCATGTCAGCCCCTGAGAGGAATCCTCGGTTCCGGCCCTGACTCCACACAAGTTTTTTGGCCCCGGTATCGACGGGAGAGGAATCCCGAGAGTCCCCCTAGGAACTCGCAAGGGGACTGGCCTTTCCTGAGGCCACCAGGGCGGGTCCCTGAGGTCCCCGTCGTAACTCGAGAACACCTGCCGCAACTCGAGAAAATTCAGGAAGTTCTCCCTTCCAGGCGAGATGAGGCCTATTTCCGATGAGGCGTCTGGAGCCTAATGACACGGAACCTCTGGAACTTCGAAAGGGTATTTCACACCCTTGCTGCAACTCAAGAAGTTCACCGCCATACCCGTGTCGACTCGAGAGGAAGCATGAAGGTCCCGCCCACATCCAGAGGAGCCCCGTTTCCCCCTCGTAGCTCGAGATGAGGGATCCTTTCCCTGCTTTCAACGGGAAAGAATTCCCGGCATTTCCGTCGCATCTCAAGAGGAGGCACTCTCAACAGGAAAGGCGAGAGGAACTCCATGGTCGTACCACCATTCCAAGAGTCCCCGAGATTTCTCAGTCCATTCCAGAGGAACCTCTTTGACCTGCACTGGCTCATCTTTCACGCCGAGGATCGATTCACAACACGGTGGCACGTGGGACAGCCCTGTGGGAAAGCCTCGAGGGCAAACCACAGATCCTTTGATCCACTCAACGGGAAGAATGACATTGCTGCTACAGCCTGGAAGGAAAGCGCACGTGCATGCCCCCACTCGAGACGAGGCCTGACTCCCCTGGGGAGACTCCAGAAGTACCCAAAGATCCATGTCAGCCCCTGAGAGGAATCCTCGGTTCCGGCCCTGACTCCACACAAGGATTTTGGCCCCGGTATCGACGGGAGAGGAATCCCGAGAGGCCCCCTAGCAACTCGCATGGGGACTGGCCTCTCCTGAGGCCACCAGGGCGGGTCCCTGAGGTCCCCGTCGTAACTCGAGAACACCTGCCGCAACTCGAGAAAATCGAGGAAGTTCTCCCTTCCAGGCGAGATGAGGCCTATTTCCGATGAGGCGTCTGGAGACTAATGACACGTAACCTCTGGAACTTCGAAAGGGTCTTTCACACCCTTGCTGCAACTCAAGAAGTTCACCGCCATACCCGTCTCCACTCGAGAGAAAGCACGATGGTCCCGCCCACATCCAGAGGAGCCCCATTTCCCCCTCGTAGCTCGAGATGAGGGATCCTTTCCCTGCTTTCAACGGGAAAGAATTCCCGGCGTTCCCGTCGCATCTCAAGAGGAGGCACTCTCAACAGGAAAGGCGAGAGGAACTCCATGGTCGTACCACCATTCCAAGAGTCCCCCAGATGTCTCAGTCCATTCCAGAGGAACGTCTTTGCCCTGCACTGGCTCATCTTTCACGCCGAGGATCGACTCACACCACGGTGGCACGTGGGACAGCCCTGTGGGAAAGCCTCGAGGGAAAGCCTCGAGGGAAAACCACAGATCCTTTGATCCACGAGACGAGAAGCGTGACATTGCTGCTAAAGCCTGGAAGGAAAGCGCACGTGCATGCCCCCACTCGAGACGAGGCCTGACTCCCCTGGGGAGACTCCAGAATTACCCAAAGATCCATGTCAGCCCCTGAGAGGAATGCTCGGTTCCGGCCCTAACTCCACACAAGGTTTTTGGCCCCGGTATCGACGGGAGAGGAATCCCGAGAGGCCCCCTAGCAAATCGCATGGGGACTGGCCTCTCCTGAGGCCACCAGGGCGGGTCCCAGAGGTCCCCGTCTTAACTCGAGAATACCTGCCGCAACTCGAGAAAATCCAGGAAGTTCTCCCTTCCAGGCGAGATGAGGCCTATTTCCGATGAGGCGTCTGGAGACTAATGACACCTAACCTCTGGAACTTCGAAAGGGTCTTTCACACCTTTGCTGCAACTCAAGAAGTTCACCGCCATACCCGTCTCCACTCGAGAGGAAGCACGATGGTCCCGCCCACATCCAGAGGAGCCCCGTTTCCCCCTCGTAGCTCGAGACGAGGGATCCTTTCCCTGCTTTCAATGGGAAAGAATTCCCGGCGTTCCCGTCGCATCTCAAGAGGAGGCACTCTCAACAGGAAAGTTGAGAGGAACTCCATGGTCGTACCACCATTCCAAGAGTCCCCCAGATGTCTCAGTCCATTCCAGAGGAACCTCTTTGCCCTGCACTGGCTCATCTTTCACCCCGAGGATCGACTCACACCACGGTGGCACGTGGGACAGCCCTGTGGGAAAGCCTCGAGGGAAAGCCTCGAGGGAAAACCACAGATCCTTTGATCCACGAGACGAGAAGCGTGACATTGCTGCTAAAGCCTGGAAGGAAAGCGCACGTGCATGCCCTCACTCGAGACGAGGCCTGACTCCCCTGGGGAGACTCCAGAATTACCCAAAGATCCATGTCAGCCCCTGAGAGGAATGCTCGGTTCCGGCCCTGACTCCACACAAGGTTTTTGGCCCCGGTATCGACGGGAGAGGAATCCCGAGAGGCCCCCTAGCAACTCGCATGGGGACTGGCCTCTCCTGAGGCCACCAGGGCGGGTCCCAGAGGTCCCCGTCTTAACTCGAGAACACCTGCCGCAACTCGAGAAAATCCAGGAAGTTCTCCCTTCCAGGCGAGATGAGGCCTATTTCCGATGAGGCGTCTGGAGACTAATGACACCTAACCTCTGGAACTTCGAAAGGGTCTTTCACACCTTTGCTGCAACTCAAGAAGTTCACCGCCATACCCGTCTCCACTCGAGAGGAAGCACGATGGTCCCGCCCACATCCAGAGGAGCCCCGTTTCCCCCTCGTAGCTCGAGATGAGGGATCCTTTCCCTGCTTTCAACGGGAAAGAATTCCCCGCGTTCCCGTCGCTTCTCAAGAGGAGGCACTCTCACAGGAAAGGCGAGAGGAACTCCATGGTCGTACCACCATTCCAAGAGTCCCCCAGATGTCTCAGTCCATTCCAGAGGAACCTCTTTGCCCTGCACTGGCTCATCTTTCACGCCGAGAATCGACTCACACCACGGTGGCACGTGGGACAGCCCTGTGGGAAAGCCTCGAGGGAAAGCCTCGAGGGAAAACCACAGATCCTTTGATCCACGCGATGGGAAGCGTGACATTGCTGCTACAGCCTGGAAGGAAAGCGCACGTGCATGCCCCCACTCGAGACGAGGCCTGACTACCCTGGGGAGACTTCAGAAGTACCCAAAGATCCATGTCAGCCCCTGAGAGTAATCCTCGGTTCTGGCCCTGAATCCACACAAGGTTTTTGGCCCCGGTATCGACGGGAAAGGAATCCCGAGAGGCCCCCTAGCAACTCGCTAGGGGTCTGGCCTCTCCTGAGGCCACCAGGGCGGGTCGCTGAGGTCCCCGTGGTAACTCGAGAACACCTGCCACAACTCGAGAAAATCCAGGAAGTTCTCCCTTCCAGGCGAGATGAGGCCTATTTCCGATGAGGCGTCTGGACACTAATGACACCTAACCTCTGGAACTTCGAAAGGGTCTTTCACACCCTTGCTCCAACTAAAGAAGTTCACCCCCATACCCGTCTCCACTCGAGAGGAAGCACGATGGTCCCGCCCACATCCAGAGGAGCCCCGTTTCCACCTCGTAGCTCGAGATGAGGGATCCTTTCCCTGCTTTCAACGGGAAAGAATTCCCGGTGATCCCGTCGCATCTCAAGAGGAGGCACTCTCAACAGGAAAGGCGAGAGGAACTCCATGGTCGTACCACCATTCCAAGAGTCCCCCAGATGTCTCAGTCCATTCCAGAGGAACCTCTTTGCCCTGCACTGGCTCATCTTTCACGCCGAGGATCGACTCACACCACGGTGGCACGTGGGACAGCCCTGTGGGAAAGCCTCGAGGGAAAGCCTCGAGGGAAAACCACAGATCCTTTGATCCACGCGACGGGAAGCGTGACATTGCTGCTACAGCCTGGAAGGAAAGCGCACGTGCATGCCCCCACTCGAGACGAGGCCTGACTCCCCTGGGGAGACTCCAGAAGTACCCAAAGATCCATGTCAGCCCCTGAGAGGAATGCTCGGTTACGGCCCTGACTCCACACAAGGTTTTTGGCCCCAGTATCGACGGGAGAGGAATCCCGAGAGGCCCCTAGCAAATCGCATGGGGACTGGCCTCTCCTGAGGCCACCAGGGCGGGTCCCTGAGGTCCCCGTCTTAACTCAAGAACACCTGCCGCAACTCGAGAAAATCCAGGAAGTTCTCCCTTCCAGGCGAGATGAGGCCTATTTCCGATGAGGCGTCTGGAGACTAATGACACCTAACCTCTGGAACTTCGAAAGGGTCTTTCACACCCTTGCTGCAACTCAAGAAGTTCACCGCCATACCCGTCTCCACTCGAGAGGAAGCACGATGGTCCCGCCCATATCCAGAGGAGCCCCGTTTCCCCCTCGTAGCTCCAGATGAGGGATCCTTTCCCTGCTTTCAATGGGAAAGAATTCCCGGCGTTCCCGTCGCATCTCAAGAGGAGGCACTCTCAACAGGAAAGTTGAGAGGAACTCCATGGTCGTACCACCATTCCAAGAGTCCCCCAGATGTCTCAGTCCATTCCAGAGGAACCTCTTTGCCCTGCACTGGCTCATCTTTCACCCCGAGGATCGACTCACACCACGGTGGCACGTGGGACAGCCCTGTGGGAAAGCCTCGAGGAAAATCCTCGAGGGAAAACCACAGATCCTTTGATCCACGCGATGGGAAGCGTGACATTGCTGCTACAGCCTGGAAGGAAAGCGCACGTGCATGCCCCCACTCGAGACGAGGCCTGACTACCCTGGGGAGACTTCAGAAGTACCCAAAGATCCATGTCAGCCCCTGAGAGTAATCCTCGGTTCCGGCCCTGAATCCACACAAGGTTTTTGGCCCCGGTATCGACGGGAGAAGAATCCCGAGAGGCCCCCTAGCAACTCGCTAGGGGTCTGGCCTCTCCTGAGGCCACCAGGGCGGGTCGCTGAGGTCCCCGTCGTAACTCGAGAACACCTGCCACAACTCGAGAAAATCCAGGAAGTTCTCCCTTCCAGGCGAGATGAGGCCTATTTCCGATGAGGCGTCTGGAGACTAATGACACCTAACCTCTGGAACGTCGAAAGGGTCTTTCACACCCTTGCTGCAACTAAAGAATTTCACCCCCATACCCGTCTCCACTCGAGAGGAAGCACGATGGTCCCGCCCACATCCAGAGGAGCCCCGTTTCCACCTCGTAGCTCGAGATGAGGGATCCTTTCCCTGCTTTCAACGGGAAAGAATTCCCGGTGATCCCGTCGCATCTCAAGAGGAGGCACTCTCAACAGGAAAGGCGAGAGGAACTCCATGGTCGTACCACCATTCCAAGAGTCCCCCAGATGTCTCAGTCCATTCCAGAGGAACCTCTTTGCCCTGCACTGGCTCATCTTTCACGCCGAGGATCGACTCACACCACGGTGGCACGTGGGACAGCCCTGTGGGAAAGCCTCGAGGGAAAGCCTCGAGGGAAAACCACAGATCCTTTGATCCACGCGACGGGAAGCGTGACATTGCTGCTACAGTCTGGAAGGAAAGCGCACGTGCATGCCCCCACTCGAGACGAGGCCTGACTCCCCTGGGGAGACTGCAGAAGTACCCAAAGATCCATGTCAGCCCCTGAGAGGAATGCTCGGTTCCGTCCCTGACTCCACACAAGGTTTTTGGCCCCAGTATCGACGGGAGAGGAATCCCGAGAGGCCCCTAGCAAATCGCATGGGGACTGGCCTCTCCTGAGGCCACCAGGGCGGGTCCCTGAGGTCCCCGTCTTAACTCGAGAACACCTGCCGCAACTCGAGAAAATCCAGGAAGATCTCCCTTCCAGGCGAGATGAGGCCTATTTCCGATGAGGCGTCTGGAGACTAATGACACCTAACCTCTGGAACTTCGAAAGGGTCTTTCACACCCTTGCTGCAACTCAAGAAGTTCACCGCCATACCCCTCTCCACTCGAGAGGAAGCATGATGGTCCCGCCCACATCCAGAGGAGCCCCGTTTCCCCCTCGTAGCTCGAGATGAGGGATCCTTTCCCTGCTTTCAACGGGAAAGAATTCCCGGCGTTCCCATCGCATCTCAAGAGGAGGCACTCTCAACAGGAAAGGCGAGAGGAACTCCATGGTCGTACCACCATTCCAAGAGTCCCCCAGATGTCTCAGTCCATTCCAGAGGAACCTCTTTGCCCTGCACTGGCTCATCTTTCACGCCGAGGATCGACTCACACCACGGTGGCACGTGGGACAGCCCTGTGGGAAAGCCTCGAGGGAAAGCCTCGAGGGAAAACCACAGATCCTTTGATGCACGCGACGGGAAGCGTGACATTGCTGCTACAGCCTGGAAGGAAAGCGCACGTGCATGCCCCCACTCGAGACGAGGCCTGACTCCCCTGGGGAGACTCCAGAAGTACCCAAAGATCCATGTCAGCCCCTGAGAGGAATCCTCGGTTCCGGCCCTGACTCCACACAAGGTTTTTGGCCCCGGTATCGACGGGAGAGGAATCCCGAGAGGCCCCCTAGCATCTCGCATGGGGACTGGCCTCTCCTGAGGCCACTAGGGCGGGTCCCTGAGGTCCCCGTCGTAACTCGAGAACACCTGCCGCAACTCGAGAAAATCCAGGAAGTTCTCCCTTCCAGGCGAGATGAGGCCTATTTCCGATGAGGCCTCTGGAGACAAATGACACCTAACCTCTGGAACTTCGAAAGGGTCTTTCACACCCTTGCTGCAACTCAAGAAGTTCACCGCCATACCCGTCTCCACTCGAGAGGAAGCACGATGGTCCCGCCCACATCCAGAGGAGCCCCGTTTGCCCCTCGTAGCTCGAGATGAGGGATCCTTTCCCTGCTTTCAACGGGAAAGAATTCCCGGCGTTCCCATCGCATCTCAAGAGGAGGCACTCTCAACAGGAAAGGCGAGAGGAACTCCATGGTCGTACCACCATTCCAAGAGTCCCCCAGATGTCTCAGTGCATTCCAGAGGAACCTCTTTGCCCTGCACTGGCTCATCTTTCACGCCGAGGATCGACTCACACCACGGTGGCACGTGGGACAGCCCTGTGGGAAAGCCTCGAGGGAAAGCCTCGAGGGAAAACCACAGATCCTTTGATCCACGCCACGGGAAGCGTGACATTGCTGCTACAGCCTGGAAGGAAAGCCCACGTGCATGCCCCCACTCGAGACGAGGCCTGACTCCCCTGGGGAGACTCCACAAGTACCCAAAGATCCATGTCAGCCCCTGAGAGGAATCCTCGGTTCCGGCCCTGACTCCACACAAGGTTTTTGGCCCCGGTATCGACGGGAGAGGAATCCCGAGAGGCCCCCTAGCAACTAGCATGGGGACTGGCCTATCCTGAGGCCACCAGGGCGGGTCCCTGAGGTCCCCGTCGTAACTCGAGAACACCTGCCGCAACTCGAGAAAATCCAGGAAGTTCTCCCTTGCAGGCGAGATGAGGCCTATTTCCGATGAGGCGTCTGGAGACTAATGACACCTAACCTCTGGAACTTCGAAAGGGTCTTTCACACCCTTGCTGCAACTCAAGAAGTTCACCGCCATACCCGTCTCCACTCGAGAGGAAGCACGATGGTCCCGCCCACATCCAGAGGAGCCCCGTTTCCCCCTCGAAGCTCGAGATGAGGGATCCTTTCCCTGCTTTCAACGGGAAAGAATTCCCGGCGTTCCCGTCGCATCTCAAGAGGAGGCACTCTCAAGAGGAAAGGCGAGAGGAACTCCATGGTCGTACCACCATTCCAAGACTCCCCCAGATGTCTCAGTCCATTCCAGAGGAACCTTTTGCCCTGCACTGGCTCATCTTTCACGCCGAGGATCGACTCACACAACGGTGGCACGTGGGAAAGCCTTGTGGGAAAGCCTCGAGGGAAAGCCTCGAGGGAAAACCACAGATCCTTTGATCCACGCGACGGGAAGCGTGACATTGCTGCTGCAGCCTGGAAGGAAAGCGCACGTGCATGCCCCCACTCGAGACGAGTCCTGACTCCCCTGGGGAGACTCCAGAAGTACCCAAAGATACATGTCACCCCTGAGAGTAATCCTCGGTTCCGGCCCTGACTCCACACAAGGTTTTTGGCCCAGGTATCGACGGGAGAGGAATCCCGAGAGGCCCCCTAGCAACTCGCATGGGGACTGGCCTCTCCTGAGGCAACCAGGGCGGGTCCCTGAGGTCCCCGTCGTAACTCGAGAACACCTGCCGCAACTCGTGAAAATCCAGGAAGTTCTCCCTTGCAGGCGAGATGAGGCCTATTTCCGATGAGGCGTCTGCAGACTAATGACACCTAACCTCTGGAACTTCGAAAGGGTCTTTCACACCCTTGCTGCAACTCAAGAAGTTCACCGCCATACCCGTCTCCACTCGAGAGGAAGCACGATGGTCCCGCCCACATCCAGAGGAGCCCCGTTTCCCCCTCGTAGCTCGAGATGAGGGATCCTTTCCCTGCTTTCAACGGGAAAGAATTCCCGGCGTTCCCGTCGCATCTCAAGAGGAGGCACTCTCAACAGGATAGGCGAGAGGAACTCCATGGTCGTACCACCATTCCAAGAGTCCCCCAGATGTCTCAGTCCATTCCAGAGGAACCTCTTTGCCCTGCACTGGCTCATCTTTCACGCCGAGGATCGACTCACACCACGGTGGCACGTGGGACAGCCCTGTGGGAAAGCCTCGAGGGAAAGACTCGAGGGAAATCCACAGATCCTTTGATGCACGCGACGGGAAGCGTGACATTGCTGCTACAGCCTGGAAGGAAAGCGCACGTGCTTGCCCCCACTCGAGACGAGGCCTGACTCCCCTGGGGAGACTCCAGAAGTACCCAAAGATCCATGTCAGCCCCTGAGAGGAATCCTCGGTTCCGGGCCTGACTCCACACAAGGTTTTTGGCCCCGGTATCGACGGGAGAGGAATCCCGAGAGGCCCCCTAGCAACTCGCATGGGGACTGGCCTCTCCTGAGGCCACCAGGGCGGGTCCCTGAGGTCCCCGTCGTAACTCGAGAACACCTGCCGCAACTCGAGAAAATCCAGGAAGTTCTCCCTTCCAGGCGAGATGAGGCCTATTTCCGATGAGGCGTCTGGAGACTAATGACACCTAACCTCTGGAACTTCGAAAGGGTCTTTCACACCCTTGCTGCAACTCAAGAAGTTCACCGCCATACCCGTCTCCACTCGAGAGGAAGCACGATGGTCCCGCCCACATCCAGAGGAGCCCCGTTTCCCCCTCGTAGCTCGAGATGAGGGATCCTTTCCCTGCTTTCAACGGGAAAGAATTCCCGGCGTTCCCGTCGCATCTCAAGAGGAGGCACTCTCAACAGGAAAGGCGAGAGGAACTCCATGGTCGTACCACCATTCCAAGAGTCCCCCAGATGACTCAGTCCATTCCAGAGGAACCTCTTTGCCCTGCACTGGCTCATCTTTCACGCCGAGGATCGACTCACACCACGGTGGCACGTGGGACAGCCCTGTGGGAAAGCCTCGAGGGAAAGCCTCGAGGGAAAACCACAGATCCTTTGATCCACGCGACGGGAAGCGTGACATTGCTGATACAGCCTGGAAGGAAAGCGCACGTGCATGCCCCCACTCGAGAGGAGGCCTGACTCCCCTGGGGAGACTCCAGAAGTACCCAAAGATCCTTGTCACCCCTGAGAGGAATCCTCGGTCCCGGCCCTGACACCACACAAGGTTCTTGGCCCCGGTATCGACGGGAGAGGAATCCCGAGAGGCCCCCTAGCAACTCGCATGGGGACTGGCCTCTCCTGAGGCCACCAGGGCGGGTCCCTGAGGTCCCCGTCGTAACTCGAGAACACCTGCCGCAACTCGAGAAAATCCAGGAAGTTCTCCCTTCCAGGCGAGATGAGGCCTATTTCCGATGAGGCGTCTGGAGACTAATGACACCTAAACTCTGGAACTTCGAAAGGGTCTTTCACACCCTTGCTGCAACTCAAGAAGTTCACCGCCATACCCGTCTCCACTCGAGAGGAAGCACGATGGTCCCGCCCACATCCAGAGGAGCCCCGTTTCCCCCTCGTAGCTCGAGATGAGGGATCCTTTCCCTGCTTTCAACGGGAAAGAATTCCCGGCGTTCCCGTCGCATCTCAAGAGGAGGCACTCTCAACAGGAAAGGCGAGAGGAACTCCATGGTCGTACCACCATTCCAAGAGTCCCCCAGATGTCTCAGTCCATTCCAGAGGAGCCTCTTTGCCCTGCACTGGCTCATTTTTCACGCCGAGGATCGACTCACACCACGGTGGCACGTGGGACAGCCCTGTGGGAAAGCCTCGAGGGAAAGCCTCGAGGGAAAACCACAGATCCTTTGATCCACGCGACGGGAAGCGTGACATTGCTGATACAGCCTGGAAGGAAAGCGCACGTGCATGCCCCCACTCGAGAGGAGGCCTGACTCCCCTGGGGAGACTCCAGAAGTACCCAAAGATCCTTGTCACCCCTGAGAGGAATCCTCGGTCCCGGCCCTGACACCACACAAGGTTTTTGGCCCCGGTATCGACGGGAGAGGAATCCCGAGAGGCCCCCTAGCAACTCGCATGGGGACTGGCCTCTGTTGAGGCCACCCGGGCGGGTCCCTGAGGTCCCCGTCGTAACTCGAGAACACCTGCCGCAACTCGAGAAAATCCAGGAAGTTCTCCCTTGCAGGCGAGATGAGGCCTATTTCCGATGAGGCGTCTGGAGACTAATGACACCTAACCTCTGGAACTTCGAAAGGGTCTTTCACACCCTTGCTGCAACTCAAGAAGTTCACCGCCATACCCGTCTCCACTCGAGAGGAAGTACGATGGTCCCGCCCACATCCAGAGGAGCCCCGTTTCCCCCTCGGAGCTCGAGATGAGGGATCCTTTCCCTGCTTTCAACGGGAAAGAATTCCCGGCGTTCCCGTCGCATCTCAAGAGGAGGCACTCTCAACAGGAAAGGCGAGAGGAACTCCATGGTCGTACCACCATTCCAAGACTCCCCCAGATGTCTCAGTCCATTCCAGAGGAACCTCTTTGCCCTGCACTGGCTCATCTTTCACGCCGAGGATCGACTCACACCACGGTGGCACGTGGGACAGCCCTGTGGGAAAGCCTCGAGGGAAAGCCTCGAGGGAAAACCACAGATCCTTTGATCCACGCGACGGGAAGCGTGACATTGCTGCTGCAGCATGGAAGGAAAGCACACGTGCATGCCCCCACTCGAGACGAGTCCTGACTCCCCTGGGGAGACTCCAGAAGTACCCAAAGATCCATGTCAGACCCTGAGAGGAATCCTCGGTTCGGGCCCTGACTCCACACAAGTTTCTTGGCCCCGGTATCGACGGGAGAGGAATCCCGAGAGGCCGCCTAGCAACTCGCACGGGGAGTGGCCTCTCCTGAGGCCAGAAGGGCGGGTCCCTGACGTCCCCGTCGTAACTCGAGAACACCTGCCGCAACTCGAGAAAATCCAGGAAGTTCTCCCTTCCAGGCGAGATGAGGCCTATTTCCGATAAGGCGTCTGGAGTCTAATGACACCTAACCTCTGGAACTTCGAAAGGGTCTTTCACACCCTTGCTGCAACTCAAGAAGTTCACCGCCATACCCGTCTCCACTCGAGAGGAAGCACGATGGTCCCGCCCACATCCAGAGGAGCCCCGTTTCCCCCTCGTAGCTCGAGATGAGGGATCCTTTCCCTGCTTTCAACGGGAAAGAATTCCCGGCGTTCCCGTCGCATCTCAAGAGGAGGCACTCTCAACAGGAAAGGCGAGAGGAACTCCATGGTCGTACCACCATTCCAAGACTCCCCCAAATGTCTCAGTCCATTCCAGAGGAAACTCTTTGCCCTGCACTGGCTCATCTTTCACGCCGAGGATCGACTCACAACACGGTGGCACGTGGGACAGCCCTGTGGGAAAGCCTCGAGGGAAAGCCTCGAGGGAAAGCCACAGATCCTTTGATAAATGCGACGGGAATGGTGACATTGCTGCTACAGCCTGGAAGGAAAGCGCACGTGCATGCCCCCACTCGAGACGAGGCCTGACTCCCGTGGGGAGACTCCAGAAGTACCCAAAGATCCATGTCAGCCCCTGGGAGTAATCCTCGGTCCCGGCCCTGACTCCACACAAGGTTTTTGGCCCCGGTATCGACGGGAGAGGAATCCCGAGAGGCCCCCTAGCAACTCGCATGGGGACTGGCCTCTCCTGAGGCCACCAGGGCGGGTCCCTGAGGGCCCCGTCGTAACTCGAGAACACCTGCCGCAACTCGAGAAAATCCAGGAAGTTCTCCCTTCCAGGCGAGATGAGGCCTATTTCCGATGAGGCGTCTGGAGACTAATGACACCTAACCTCTGGAACTTCGAAAGGGTCTTTCACACCCTTGCTGCAACTCAAGAAGTTCACCGCCATACCCGTCTCCACTCGAGAGGAAGCACGATGGTCCCGCCCACATCCAGAGGAGCCCCGTTTCCCCCTCGTAGCTCGAGATGAGGGATCCTTTCCCTGCTTTCAAAGGGAAAGAATTCCCGGCGTTCCCGTCGCATCTCAAGAGGAGGCACTCTCAACAGGAAAGGCGAGAGGAACTCCATGGTCGTACCACCATTCCAAGACTCCCCCAGATGTCTCAGTCCATTCCAGAGGAACCTTTTGCCCTGCACTGGCTCATCTTTCACGCCGAGGATCGACTCACACAACGGTGGCACGTGGGAAAGCCTTGTGGGAAAGCCTCGAGGGAAAGCCTCGAGGGAAAACCACAGATCCTTTGATCCACGCGACGGGAAGCGTGACATTGCTGCTGCAGCCTGGAAGGAAAGCACACGTGCATGCCCCCACTCGAGACGAGTCCTGACTCCCCTGGGGAGACTCCAGAAGTACCCAAAGATACATGTCACCCCTGAGAGTAATCCTCGGTTCCGGCCCTGACTCCACACAAGGTATTTGGCCCCGGTATCGACGGGAGAGGAATCCCGAGAGGCCCCCTAGCAACTCGCATGGGGACTGGCCTCTCCTGAGGCAACCAGGGCGGGTCCCTGAGGTCCCCGTCGTAACTCGAGAACACCTGCCGCAACTCGAGAAAATCCAGGAAGTTCTCCCTTGCAGGCGAGATGAGGCCTATTTCCGATGAGGCGTCTGGAGACTAATGACACCTAACCTCTGGAACTTCGAAAGGGTCTTTCACACCCTTGCTGCAACTCAAGAAGTTCACCGCCATACCCGTCTCCACGCGAGAGGAAGCACCAAAGTCCCGCCCTCATCCAGAGGAGCCCCGTTTCCCCCTCGGAGCTTGAGATGAGGGATCCTTTCCCTGCTTTCAACGGGAAAGATTTCCCTGCGTTCCCGTCGCATCTCAAGAGGAGGCACTCTCAACAGGAAAGGCGAGAGGAACTCCATGGTCGTACCACCATTCCAAGCTTCCCCCAGATGTCTCAGTCAATTCCAGAGGAACCTCTTTGCCCTGCACTGGCTCATCTTTCACGCCGAGGATCGACTCACACCACGGTGGCACGTGGGACAGCCCTGTGGGAAAGCCTCGAGGGGAAGTCTCGAGGGAAAGCCACAGATCCTTTGATAAATGCGACGGGAAGAATGACATTGCGGCTACAGCCTGGAAGGAAAGCGCACGTGCATGCCCCCACTCGAGACGAGGCCTGACTCCCCTGGGGAGACTCCAGAAGTACCCAGAGATCCATGTCAGCCCCTGAGAGGAATTCTCGGTTCCGGCCCTGACTCCACACAAGGTTTTTGGCCCCGGTATCGAACGGAGAGGAATCCCGAGGGGCCCCCTAGCAACTAGCATGGGGACTGGCCTCTCCTGAGGCCACCAGGGCGGGTCCCTGAGGTCCCCGTCGTAACTCGAGAACACCTGCCGCAACTCGAGCAAATCCAGGAAGTTCTCCCTTCCAGGCCAGATGAGGCCTATTTCCGATGAGGCGTCTGGAGACTAATGACACCTAACCTCTGGAACTTCGAAAGGGTCATTCACACCCTTGCTGCAACTCAAGAAGTTCACCGCCATACCCGTCTCCACTCGGGAGGAAGCACGTTGGTCCCGCCCACATCCAGAGGAGCCCCGTTTCCCCCTCGTAGCTCGAGATGAGGGATCCTTTCCCTGCTTTCAACGGGAAAGAATTCCCGGCGTTCCCGTCGCATCTCAAGAGGAGGCACTCTCAACAGGAAAGGCGAGAGGAACTCCATGGTCGTACCACCATTCCAAGAATCCCTCAGATGTCTCAGTCCATTCCAGAGGAACCTCTTTGCCCTGCACTGGCTCATCTTTCACGCCGAGGATCGACTCACACCACGGTGGCACGTGGGACAGCCCTGTGGGAAAGCCTCGAGGGAAAGCCTCGAGGGAAGGCCACAGATCCTTTGATAAATGCGACGGGAATCGTGACATTGCTGGTTCAGCCTGGAAGGAAAGCGCACGTGCATGCCCCCACTCGAGACGAGGCCTGACTCCCGTGGGGAGACTCCAGAAGTACCCAAAGATCCATGTCAGCCCCTGAGAGGAATCCTCGGTCCCGGCCCTGACTCCACACAAGGTTTTTGGCCCCGGTATCGACGGGACAGGAATCCCGAGAGGCCCCCTAGCAACTCGCATGGGGACTGGCCTCTCCTGAGGCCACCAGGGCGGGTCCCTGAGGTCCCCGTCGTAACTCGAGAACACCTGCCGCAACTCGAGAAAATCCAGGAAGTTCTCCCTTCCAGGCGAGATGAGGCCTATTTCCGATGAGGCGTCTGGAGACTAATGTCACCTAAACTCTGGAACTTCGAAAGGGTCTTTCACACCCTTGCTGCAACTCAAGAAGTTCACCACCATACCCGTCTCCACTCGAGAGGAAGCACGATGGTCCCGCCCACATCCAGAGGAGCCCCGTTTCCCCCTCGTAGCTCGAGATGAGGGATCCTTTCCCTGCTTTCAACGGGAAAGAATTCCCAGCGCTCCCGTCGCATCTCAAGAGGAGGCACTTTCAACAGGAAAGGCGAGAGGAACTCCATGGTCGTACCACCATTCCAAGAGTCCCCCAGATGTCTCAGTCCATTCCAGAGGAACCTTTTGCCCTGCACTGGCTCATCTTTCACGCCGAGGATCGACTCACACCACGGTGGCACGTGGGAAAGCCTTGTGGGAAAGCCTCGAGGGAAAGCCTCGAGGGAAAACCACAGATCCTTTGATCCACGCGACGGGAAGCGTGACATTGCTGCTGCAGCCTGGAAGGAAAGCGCACGTGCATGCCCCCACTCGAGACGAGTCCTGACTCCCCTGGGGAGACTCCAGAAGTACCCAAAGATACATGTCACCCCTGAGAGTAATCCTCGGTTCCGGCCCTGACTCCACACAAGGTTTTTGGCCCCGGTATCGACGGGAGAGGAATCCCGAGAGGCCCCCTAGCAACTCGCATGGGGACTGGCCTCTCCTGAGGCCACCAGGGCGGTTCCCTGAGGTCCCCGTCGTATCTCGAGAACACCTGCCGCAACTCGAGAAAATCCAGGAAGTTCTCCCTTCCAGGCGACATGTGGCCAATTTCCGATGAGGCGTCTGGAGACTAATGACACCTAACCTCTGGAGCTTCGAAAGGGTCTTTCACACCCTTGCTGCAACTCAAGAAGTTCACCGCCATACCCGTCTCCACTCGAGAGGAAGCACGATGGTCCCGCCCACATCCAGAGGAGCCCCGTTTCCCCCTCGTAGCTCGAGATGAGGGATCCTTTCCCTGCTTTCAACGGGAAAGAATTCCCAGTGTTCCCGTCGCATCTCAAGAGGAGGCATTCTCAACAGGAAAGGCGAGAGGAACTCCATGGTCGTACCACCATTCCAGGATTGCCCAGATGTCTCAGTCCATTCCAGAGGAACCTCTTTGCCCTGCACTGGCTCATCTTTCACGCCGAGGATCGACTCACACCACGGTGGCACGTGGGACAGCCCTGTGGGAAAGCCTCGAGGGAAAGCCTCGAGGGAAAACCACAGATCCTTTGATCCACGAGACGAGAAGCGTGACATTGCTGCTAAAGCCTGGAAGGAAAGCGCACGTGCATGCCCTCACTCGAGACGAGGCCTGACTCCCCTGGGGAGACTCCAGAATTACCCAAAGATCCATGTCAGCCCCTGAGAGGAATGCTCGGTTCCGGCCCTGACTCCACACAAGGTTTTTGGCCCCGGTATCGACGGGAGAGGAATCCCGAGAGGCCCCCTAGCAACTCGCATGGGGACTGGCCTCTCCTGAGGCCACCAGGGCGGGTCCCAGAGGTCCCCGTCTTAACTCGAGAACACCTGCCGCAACTCGAGAAAATCCAGGAAGTTCTCCCTTCCAGGCGAGATGAGGCCTATTTCCGATGAGGCGTCTGGAGACTAATGACACCTAACCTCTGGAACTTCGAAAGGGTCTTTCACACCTTTGCTGCAACTCAAGAAGTTCACCGCCATACCCGTCTCCACTCGAGAGGAAGCACGATGGTCCCGCCCACATCCAGAGGAGCCCCGTTTCCCCCTCGTAGCTCGAGATGAGGGATCCTTTCCCTGCTTTCAACGGGAAAGAATTCCCCGCGTTCCCGTCGCTTCTCAAGAGGAGGCACTCTCACAGGAAAGGCGAGAGGAACTCCATGGTCGTACCACCATTCCAAGAGTCCCCCAGATGTCTCAGTCCATTCCAGAGGAACCTCTTTGCCCTGCACTGGCTCATCTTTCATGCCGAGAATCGACTCACACCACGGTGGCACGTGGGACAGCCCTGTGGGAAAGCCTCGAGGGAAAGCCTCGAGGGAAAACCACAGATCCTTTGATCCACGCGATGGGAAGCGTGACATTGCTGCTACAGCCTGGAAGGAAAGCGCACGTGCATGCCCCCACTCGAGACGAGGCCTGACTACCCTGGGGAGACTTCAGAAGTACCCAAAGATCCATGTCAGCCCCTGAGAGTAATCCTCGGTTCTGGCCCTGAATCCACACAAGGTTTTTGGCCCCGGTATCGACGGGAAAGGAATCCCGAGAGGCCCCCTAGCAACTCGCTAGGGGTCTGGCCTCTCCTGAGGCCACCAGGGCGGGTCGCTGAGGTCCCCGTGGTAACTCGAGAACACCTGCCACAACTCGAGAAAATCCAGGAAGTTCTCCCTTCCAGGCGAGATGAGGCCTATTTCCGATGAGGCGTCTGGACACTAATGACACCTAACCTCTGGAACTTCGAAAGGGTCTTTCACACCCTTGCTCCAACTAAAGAAGTTCACCCCCATACCCGTCTCCACTCGAGAGGAAGCACGATGGTCCCGCCCACATCCAGAGGAGCCCCGTTTCCACCTCGTAGCTCGAGATGAGGGATCCTTTCCCTGCTTTCAACGGGAAAGAATTCCCGGTGATCCCGTCGCATCTCAAGAGGAGGCACTCTCAACAGGAAAGGCGAGAGGAACTCCATGGTCGTACCACCATTCCAAGAGTCCCCCAGATGTCTCAGTCCATTCCAGAGGAACCTCTTTGCCCTGCACTGGCTCATCTTTCACGCCGAGGATCGACTCACACCACGGTGGCACGTGGGACAGCCCTGTGGGAAAGCCTCGAGGGAAAGCCTCGAGGGAAAACCACAGATCCTTTGATCCACGCGACGGGAAGCGTGACATTGCTGCTACAGCCTGGAAGGAAAGCGCACGTGCATGCCCCCACTCGAGACGAGGCCTGACTCCCCTGGGGAGACTCCAGAAGTACCCAAAGATCCATGTCAGCCCCTGAGAGGAATGCTCGGTTACGGCCCTGACTCCACACAAGGTTTTTGGCCCCAGTATCGACGGGAGAGGAATCCCGAGAGGCCCCTAGCAAATCGCATGGGGACTGGCCTCTCCTGAGGCCACCAGGGCGGGTCCCTGAGGTCCCCGTCTTAACTCAAGAACACCTGCCGCAACTCGAGAAAATCCAGGAAGTTCTCCCTTCCAGGCGAGATGAGGCCTATTTCCGATGAGGCGTCTGGAGACTAATGACACCTAACCTCTGGAACTTCGAAAGGGTCTTTCACACCCTTGCTGCAACTCAAGAAGTTCACCGCCATACCCGTCTCCACTCGAGAGGAAGCACGATGGTCCCGCCCATATCCAGAGGAGCCCCGTTTCCCCCTCGTAGCTCCAGATGAGGGATCCTTTCCCTGCTTTCAATGGGAAAGAATTCCCGGCGTTCCCGTCGCATCTCAAGAGGAGGCACTCTCAACAGGAAAGTTGAGAGGAACTCCATGGTCGTACCACCATTCCAAGAGTCCCCCAGATGTCTCAGTCCATTCCAGAGGAACCTCTTTGCCCTGCACTGGCTCATCTTTCACCCCGAGGATCGACTCACACCACGGTGGCACGTGGGACAGCCCTGTGGGAAAGCCTCGAGGAAAATCCTCGAGGGAAAACCACAGATCCTTTGATCCACGCGATGGGAAGCGTGACATTGCTGCTACAGCCTGGAAGGAAAGCGCACGTGCATGCCCCCACTCGAGACGAGGCCTGACTACCCTGGGGAGACTTCAGAAGTACCCAAAGATCCATGTCAGCCCCTGAGAGTAATCCTCGGTTCCGGCCCTGAATCCACACAAGGTTTTTGGCCCCGGTATCGACGGGAGAAGAATCCCGAGAGGCCCCCTAGCAACTCGCTAGGGGTCTGGCCTCTCCTGAGGCCACCAGGGCGGGTCGCTGAGGTCCCCGTCGTAACTCGAGAACACCTGCCACAACTCGAGAAAATCCAGGAAGTTCTCCCTTCCAGGCGAGATGAGGCCTATTTCCGATGAGGCGTCTGGAGACTAATGACACCTAACCTCTGGAACGTCGAAAGGGTCTTTCACACCCTTGCTGCAACTAAAGAATTTCACCCCCATACCCGTCTCCACTCGAGAGGAAGCACGATGGTCCCGCCCACATCCAGAGGAGCCCCGTTTCCACCTCGTAGCTCGAGATGAGGGATCCTTTCCCTGCTTTCAACGGGAAAGAATTCCCGGTGATCCCGTCGCATCTCAAGAGGAGGCACTCTCAACAGGAAAGGCGAGAGGAACTCCATGGTCGTACCACCATTCCAAGAGTCCCCCAGATGTCTCAGTCCATTCCAGAGGAACCTCTTTGCCCTGCACTGGCTCATCTTTCACGCCGAGGATCGACTCACACCACGGTGGCACGTGGGACAGCCCTGTGGGAAAGCCTCGAGGGAAAGCCTCGAGGGAAAACCACAGATCCTTTGATCCACGCGACGGGAAGCGTGACATTGCTGCTACAGTCTGGAAGGAAAGCGCACGTGCATGCCCCCACTCGAGACGAGGCCTGACTCCCCTGGGGAGACTGCAGAAGTACCCAAAGATCCATGTCAGCCCCTGAGAGGAATGCTCGGTTCCGTCCCTGACTCCACACAAGGTTTTTGGCCCCAGTATCGACGGGAGAGGAATCCCGAGAGGCCCCTAGCAAATCGCATGGGGACTGGCCTCTCCTGAGGCCACCAGGGCGGGTCCCTGAGGTCCCCGTCTTAACTCGAGAACACCTGCCGCAACTCGAGAAAATCCAGGAAGATCTCCCTTCCAGGCGAGATGAGGCCTATTTCCGATGAGGCGTCTGGAGACTAATGACACCTAACCTCTGGAACTTCGAAAGGGTCTTTCACACCCTTGCTGCAACTCAAGAAGTTCACCGCCATACCCCTCTCCACTCGAGAGGAAGCATGATGGTCCCGCCCACATCCAGAGGAGCCCCGTTTCCCCCTCGTAGCTCGAGATGAGGGATCCTTTCCCTGCTTTCAACGGGAAAGAATTCCCGGCGTTCCCATCGCATCTCAAGAGGAGGCACTCTCAACAGGAAAGGCGAGAGGAACTCCATGGTCGTACCACCATTCCAAGAGTCCCCCAGATGTCTCAGTCCATTCCAGAGGAACCTCTTTGCCCTGCACTGGCTCATCTTTCACGCCGAGGATCGACTCACACCACGGTGGCACGTGGGACAGCCCTGTGGGAAAGCCTCGAGGGAAAGCCTCGAGGGAAAACCACAGATCCTTTGATGCACGCGACGGGAAGCGTGACATTGCTGCTACAGCCTGGAAGGAAAGCGCACGTGCATGCCCCCACTCGAGACGAGGCCTGACTCCCCTGGGGAGACTCCAGAAGTACCCAAAGATCCATGTCAGCCCCTGAGAGGAATCCTCGGTTCCGGCCCTGACTCCACACAAGGTTTTTGGCCCCGGTATCGACGGGAGAGGAATCCCGAGAGGCCCCCTAGCATCTCGCATGGGGACTGGCCTCTCCTGAGGCCACTAGGGCGGGTCCCTGAGGTCCCCGTCGTAACTCGAGAACACCTGCCGCAACTCGAGAAAATCCAGGAAGTTCTCCCTTCCAGGCGAGATGAGGCCTATTTCCGATGAGGCCTCTGGAGACAAATGACACCTAACCTCTGGAACTTCGAAAGGGTCTTTCACACCCTTGCTGCAACTCAAGAAGTTCACCGCCATACCCGTCTCCACTCGAGAGGAAGCACGATGGTCCCGCCCACATCCAGAGGAGCCCCGTTTGCCCCTCGTAGCTCGAGATGAGGGATCCTTTCCCTGCTTTCAACGGGAAAGAATTCCCGGCGTTCCCATCGCATCTCAAGAGGAGGCACTCTCAACAGGAAAGGCGAGAGGAACTCCATGGTCGTACCACCATTCCAAGAGTCCCCCAGATGTCTCAGTGCATTCCAGAGGAACCTCTTTGCCCTGCACTGGCTCATCTTTCACGCCGAGGATCGACTCACACCACGGTGGCACGTGGGACAGCCCTGTGGGAAAGCCTCGAGGGAAAGCCTCGAGGGAAAACCACAGATCCTTTGATCCACGCCACGGGAAGCGTGACATTGCTGCTACAGCCTGGAAGGAAAGCCCACGTGCATGCCCCCACTCGAGACGAGGCCTGACTCCCCTGGGGAGACTCCACAAGTACCCAAAGATCCATGTCAGCCCCTGAGAGGAATCCTCGGTTCCGGCCCTGACTCCACACAAGGTTTTTGGCCCCGGTATCGACGGGAGAGGAATCCCGAGAGGCCCCCTAGCAACTAGCATGGGGACTGGCCTATCCTGAGGCCACCAGGGCGGGTCCCTGAGGTCCCCGTCATAACTCGAGAACACCTGCCGCAACTCGAGAAAATCCAGGAAGTTCTCCCTTGCAGGCGAGATGAGGCCTATTTCCGATGAGGCGTCTGGAGACTAATGACACCTAACCTCTGGAACTTCGAAAGGGTCTTTCACACCCTTGCTGCAACTCAAGAAGTTCACCGCCATACCCGTCTCCACTCGAGAGGAAGCACGATGGTCCCGCCCACATCCAGAGGAGCCCCGTTTCCCCCTCGAAGCTCGAGATGAGGGATCCTTTCCCTGCTTTCAACGGGAAAGAATTCCCGGCGTTCCCGTCGCATCTCAAGAGGAGGCACTCTCAAGAGGAAAGGCGAGAGGAACTCCATGGTCGTACCACCATTCCAAGACTCCCCCAGATGTCTCAGTCCATTCCAGAGGAACCTTTTGCCCTGCACTGGCTCATCTTTCACGCCGAGGATCGACTCACACAACGGTGGCACGTGGGAAAGCCTTGTGGGAAAGCCTCGAGGGAAAGCCTCGAGGGAAAACCACAGATCCTTTGATCCACGCGACGGGAAGCGTGACATTGCTGCTGCAGCCTGGAAGGAAAGCGCACGTGCATGCCCCCACTCGAGACGAGTCCTGACTCCCCTGGGGAGACTCCAGAAGTACCCAAAGATACATGTCACCCCTGAGAGTAATCCTCGGTTCCGGCCCTGACTCCACACAAGGTTTTTGGCCCAGGTATCGACGGGAGAGGAATCCCGAGAGGCCCCCTAGCAACTCGCATGGGGACTGGCCTCTCCTGAGGCAACCAGGGCGGGTCCCTGAGGTCCCCGTCGTAACTCGAGAACACCTGCCGCAACTCGTGAAAATCCAGGAAGTTCTCCCTTGCAGGCGAGATGAGGCCTATTTCCGATGAGGCGTCTGCAGACTAATGACACCTAACCTCTGGAACTTCGAAAGGGTCTTTCACACCCTTGCTGCAACTCAAGAAGTTCACCGCCATACCCGTCTCCACTCGAGAGGAAGCACGATGGTCCCGCCCACATCCAGAGGAGCCCCGTTTCCCCCTCGTAGCTCGAGATGAGGGATCCTTTCCCTGCTTTCAACGGGAAAGAATTCCCGGCGTTCCCGTCGCATCTCAAGAGGAGGCACTCTCAACAGGATAGGCGAGAGGAACTCCATGGTCGTACCACCATTCCAAGAGTCCCCCAGATGTCTCAGTCCATTCCAGAGGAACCTCTTTGCCCTGCACTGGCTCATCTTTCACGCCGAGGATCGACTCACACCACGGTGGCACGTGGGACAGCCCTGTGGGAAAGCCTCGAGGGAAAGACTCGAGGGAAATCCACAGATCCTTTGATGCACGCGACGGGAAGCGTGACATTGCTGCTACAGCCTGGAAGGAAAGCGCACGTGCTTGCCCCCACTCGAGACGAGGCCTGACTCCCCTGGGGAGACTCCAGAAGTACCCAAAGATCCATGTCAGCCCCTGAGAGGAATCCTCGGTTCCGGGCCTGACTCCACACAAGGTTTTTGGCCCCGGTATCGACGGGAGAGGAATCCCGAGAGGCCCCCTAGCAACTCGCATGGGGACTGGCCTCTCCTGAGGCCACCAGGGCGGGTCCCTGAGGTCCCCGTCGTAACTCGAGAACACCTGCCGCAACTCGAGAAAATCCAGGAAGTTCTCCCTTCCAGGCGAGATGAGGCCTATTTCCGATGAGGCGTCTGGAGACTAATGACACCTAACCTCTGGAACTTCGAAAGGGTCTTTCACACCCTTGCTGCAACTCAAGAAGTTCACCGCCATACCCGTCTCCACTCGAGAGGAAGCACGATGGTCCCGCCCACATCCAGAGGAGCCCCGTTTCCCCCTCGTAGCTCGAGATGAGGGATCCTTTCCCTGCTTTCAACGGGAAAGAATTCCCGGCGTTCCCGTCGCATCTCAAGAGGAGGCACTCTCAACAGGAAAGGCGAGAGGAACTCCATGGTCGTACCACCATTCCAAGAGTCCCCCAGATGACTCAGTCCATTCCAGAGGAACCTCTTTGCCCTGCACTGGCTCATCTTTCACGCCGAGGATCGACTCACACCACGGTGGCACGTGGGACAGCCCTGTGGGAAAGCCTCGAGGGAAAGCCTCGAGGGAAAACCACAGATCCTTTGATCCACGCGACGGGAAGCGTGACATTGCTGATACAGCCTGGAAGGAAAGCGCACGTGCATGCCCCCACTCGAGAGGAGGCCTGACTCCCCTGGGGAGACTCCAGAAGTACCCAAAGATCCTTGTCACCCCTGAGAGGAATCCTCGGTCCCGGCCCTGACACCACACAAGGTTCTTGGCCCCGGTATCGACGGGAGAGGAATCCCGAGAGGCCCCCTAGCAACTCGCATGGGGACTGGCCTCTCCTGAGGCCACCAGGGCGGGTCCCTGAGGTCCCCGTCGTAACTCGAGAACACCTGCCGCAACTCGAGAAAATCCAGGAAGTTCTCCCTTCCAGGCGAGATGAGGCCTATTTCCGATGAGGCGTCTGGAGACTAATGACACCTAAACTCTGGAACTTCGAAAGGGTCTTTCACACCCTTGCTGCAACTCAAGAAGTTCACCGCCATACCCGTCTCCACTCGAGAGGAAGCACGATGGTCCCGCCCACATCCAGAGGAGCCCCGTTTCCCCCTCGTAGCTCGAGATGAGGGATCCTTTCCCTGCTTTCAACGGGAAAGAATTCCCGGCGTTCCCGTCGCATCTCAAGAGGAGGCACTCTCAACAGGAAAGGCGAGAGGAACTCCATGGTCGTACCACCATTCCAAGAGTCCCCCAGATGTCTCAGTCCATTCCAGAGGAGCCTCTTTGCCCTGCACTGGCTCATTTTTCACGCCGAGGATCGACTCACACCACGGTGGCACGTGGGACAGCCCTGTGGGAAAGCCTCGAGGGAAAGCCTCGAGGGAAAACCACAGATCCTTTGATCCACGCGACGGGAAGCGTGACATTGCTGATACAGCCTGGAAGGAAAGCGCACGTGCATGCCCCCACTCGAGAGGAGGCCTGACTCCCCTGGGGAGACTCCAGAAGTACCCAAAGATCCTTGTCACCCCTGAGAGGAATCCTCGGTCCCGGCCCTGACTCCACACAAGGTTTTTGGCCCCGGTATCGAACGGAGAGGAATCCCGAGGGGCCCCCTAGCAACTAGCATGGGGACTGGCCTCTCCTGAGGCCACCAGGGCGGGTCCCTGAGGTCCCCGTCGTAACTCGAGAACACCTGCCGCAACTCGAGCAAATCCAGGAAGTTCTCCCTTCCAGGCCAGATGAGGCCTATTTCCGATGAGGCGTCTGGAGACTAATGACACCTAACCTCTGGAACTTCGAAAGGGTCATTCACACCCTTGCTGCAACTCAAGAAGTTCACCGCCATACCCGTCTCCACTCGGGAGGAAGCACGTTGGTCCCGCCCACATCCAGAGGAGCCCCGTTTCCCCCTCGTAGCTCGAGATGAGGGATCCTTTCCCTGCTTTCAACGGGAAAGAATTCCCGGCGTTCCCGTCGCATCTCAAGAGGAGGCACTCTCAACAGGAAAGGCGAGAGGAACTCCATGGTCGTACCACCATTCCAAGAATCCCTCAGATGTCTCAGTCCATTCCAGAGGAACCTCTTTGCCCTGCACTGGCTCATCTTTCACGCCGAGGATCGACTCACACCACGGTGGCACGTGGGACAGCCCTGTGGGAAAGCCTCGAGGGAAAGCCTCGAGGGAAGGCCACAGATCCTTTGATAAATGCGACGGGAATCGTGACATTGCTGGTTCAGCCTGGAAGGAAAGCGCACGTGCATGCCCCCACTCGAGACGAGGCCTGACTCCCGTGGGGAGACTCCAGAAGTACCCAAAGATCCATGTCAGCCCCTGAGAGGAATCCTCGGTCCCGGCCCTGACTCCACACAAGGTTTTTGGCCCCGGTATCGACGGGACAGGAATCCCGAGAGGCCCCCTAGCAACTCGCATGGGGACTGGCCTCTCCTGAGGCCACCAGGGCGGGTCCCTGAGGTCCCCGTCGTAACTCGAGAACACCTGCCGCAACTCGAGAAAATCCAGGAAGTTCTCCCTTCCAGGCGAGATGAGGCCTATTTCCGATGAGGCGTCTGGAGACTAATGTCACCTAAACTCTGGAACTTCGAAAGGGTCTTTCACACCCTTGCTGCAACTCAAGAAGTTCACCACCATACCCGTCTCCACTCGAGAGGAAGCACGATGGTCCCGCCCACATCCAGAGGAGCCCCGTTTCCCCCTCGTAGCTCGAGATGAGGGATCCTTTCCCTGCTTTCAACGGGAAAGAATTCCCAGCGCTCCCGTCGCATCTCAAGAGGAGGCACTTTCAACAGGAAAGGCGAGAGGAACTCCATGGTCGTACCACCATTCCAAGAGTCCCCCAGATGTCTCAGTCCATTCCAGAGGAACCTTTTGCCCTGCACTGGCTCATCTTTCACGCCGAGGATCGACTCACACCACGGTGGCACGTGGGAAAGCCTTGTGGGAAAGCCTCGAGGGAAAGCCTCGAGGGAAAACCACAGATCCTTTGATCCACGCGACGGGAAGCGTGACATTGCTGCTGCAGCCTGGAAGGAAAGCGCACGTGCATGCCCCCACTCGAGACGAGTCCTGACTCCCCTGGGGAGACTCCAGAAGTACCCAAAGATACATGTCACCCCTGAGAGTAATCCTCGGTTCCGGCCCTGACTCCACACAAGGTTTTTGGCCCCGGTATCGACGGGAGAGGAATCCCGAGAGGCCCCCTAGCAACTCGCATGGGGACTGGCCTCTCCTGAGGCCACCAGGGCGGTTCCCTGAGGTCCCCGTCGTATCTCGAGAACACCTGCCGCAACTCGAGAAAATCCAGGAAGTTCTCCCTTCCAGGCGACATGTGGCCAATTTCCGATGAGGCGTCTGGAGACTAATGACACCTAACCTCTGGAGCTTCGAAAGGGTCTTTCACACCCTTGCTGCAACTCAAGAAGTTCACCGCCATACCCGTCTCCACTCGAGAGGAAGCACGATGGTCCCGCCCACATCCAGAGGAGCCCCGTTTCCCCCTCGTAGCTCGAGATGAGGGATCCTTTCCCTGCTTTCAACGGGAAAGAATTCCCAGTGTTCCCGTCGCATCTCAAGAGGAGGCATTCTCAACAGGAAAGGCGAGAGGAACTCCATGGTCGTACCACCATTCCAGGATTGCCCAGATGTCTCAGTCCATTCCAGAGGAACCTCTTTGCCCTGCACTGGCTCATCTTTCACGCCGAGGATCGACTCACACCACGGTGGCACGTGGGACAGCCCTGTGGGAAAGCCTCGAATGAAAGCCTCGACGGAAAACCACAGATCCTTTGATCCACGCGACGGGAAGCGTGACATTGCTGCTACAGCCTGGAAGGAAAGCGCACGTGCATGCCCCCACTCGAGACGAGGCCTGACTCCCGTGGGGAGACTCCAGAAGTACCCAAAGATACATGTCACCCCTGAGAGGAATCCTCGGTTCCGGCCCTGACTCCACACAAGGTTTTTGTCCCCGGTATCGACGGGAGAGGAATCCCGAGAGGCCCCCTATCAACTCGCATGGGGACTGGCCTCTCCTGAGGCAACCAGGGCGGGTCCCTGAGGTCCCCGTCGTAACTCGAGAACACCTGCCGCAACTCGAGAAAATCCAGGAAGTTCTCCCTTGCAGGCGAGATGAGGCCTATTTCCGATGAGGCGTCTGGAGACTAATGACACCAAACCTCTGGAACTTCGAAAGGGTCTTTCACACCCTTGCTGCAACTCAAGAAGTTCACCGGCATACACGTCTCCACTCGAGAGGAAGCACGATGGTCCCGCCGACATCCAGAGGAGCCCCGTTTCCCCCTCGTAGCTCGAGTTGAGGGATCCTTTCCCTGCTTTCAACGGGAAAGAATTCCCGGCGTTCCTGTCGCATCTCAAGAAGAGGCACTCTCAACAGGAAAGGCGAGAGGAACTCCATGGTCGTACCACCATTCCAAGAGTCCCCCAGATATCTCAGTCCATTCCAGAGGAACCTCTTTGACCTGCACTGGCTCATCTTTCACGCCGAGGATCGATTCACACCACGGTGGCACGTGGGACAGCCCTGTGGGAAAGCCTCGAGGGAAAGACTCGAGGGAAAGCCACAGACCCTTTGATAAATGCGACGGGAATCGTGACATTGCTGCTACAGCCTGGAAGGAAAGCGCACGTGCATGCCCCCACTCGAGACGAGGCCTGACTCCCCTTTGGAGACTCCAGAAGTACCCAAAGATACATGTCACCCCTGAGAGGAATCCTCGGTTCCGGCCCTGACTCCACACAAGGTTTTTGTCCCCGGTATCGACGGGAGAGGAATCCCGAGAGGCCCCCTATCAACTCGCACGGGGACTGGCCTCTCCTGAGGCAACCAGGGCGGGTCCCTGAGGTCCCCGTCGTAACTCGAGAACACCTGCCGCAACTCGAGAAAATCCAGGAAGTTCTCCCTTCCAGGCGAGATGAGGCCTATTTCCGATGAGGCGTCTGGAGTCTAATGACACCTAACCTCTGGAACTTCGAAAGGGTCTTTCACACCCTTGCTGCAACTCAAGAAGTTCACCGCCATACCCGTCTCCACTCGAGAGGAAGCACGATGGTCCCACCCACATCCAGAGGAGCCCCGTTTCCCCCTCGTAGCTCGAGATGAGGGATCCTTTCCCTGCTTTCAACGGGAAAGAATTCCCGGCGTTCCCGTCGCATCTCAAGAGGAGGCACTCTCAACAGGAAAGGCGAGAGGAACTCCATGGTCGTACCACCATTCCAAGACTCCCCCAGATGTCTCAGTCCATTCCAGAGGAACCTCTTTGCCCTGCACTGGCTCATCTTTCACGCCGAGGATCGACTCACACCACGGTGGCACGTGGGACAGCCCTGTGGGAAAGCCTCATGGGAAAGCCTCGAGGAAAAACCACAGATTCTTTGATCCACGCGACGGGAAGCGTGACATTGCTGCTAGAGCCTGGAAGGAAAGCGCACGTGCATGCCCCCACTCGAGACGAGGCCTGACTCCCCTGGGGAGACTCCAGAAGTACCCAAAGATCCACGTCAGCCCCTGAGAGGAATCCTCGGTTCCGGCCCTGACTGCACACAAGGTTTTTGGCCCCGGTAACGACGGGAGAGGAATCCCGAGGGGCCCCCTAGCAACTAGCATGGGGACTGGCCTCTCCTGAGGCCACCAGGGCAGGTCCCTGAGGTCCCCGTCGTAACTCGAGAACACCTGCCGCAACTCGAGAAAATCCAGGAAGTTCTCCCTTCCAGGCGAGATGAGGCCTATTTCCGATGAGGCGTCTGGAGACTAATGACACCTAACCTCTGGAACTTCGAAAGGGTCTTTCACACCCTTGCTGCAACTCAAGAAGTTCACCGCCATACCCGTCTCCACTCGGGAGGAAGCACGATGGTCCCGCCCACATCCAGAGGAGCCCCGTTTCCCCCTCGGAGCTCGAGATGAGGGATCCTTTCCCTGCTTTCAACGGAAAAGAATTCCTGGCGTTCCCGTCGCATGTCAAGAGGAGGCACTCTCAACAGGAAAGGCGAGAGGAACACCATGGTCGTACCACCATTCCAAGAGTCCCCCAGATGTCTCAGTCCATTCCAGAGGGACCTCTTTGCCCTGCACTGGCTCATCTTTCACGCCGATGATCGACTCACACCACAGTGGCACGTGGCACAGCCCTGTGGGAAAGCCTCGAGGGAAAGCCTCGAGGGAAAACCACAGATCCTTTGATCCACGCCACGGAAAGCGTGACATTGCTGCTACAGCCTGGAAGGAAAGCGCACGTGCATGCCCCCACTCGAAACGAGGCCTGACTCCCCTGGGGAGACTCCAGAAGTACCCAAAGATCCATGTCAGCCCCTGAGAGGAATCCTCGGTTCCGGCCCTGACTCCACACAAGATTTTTGGCCCCGGTATCGACGGGAGAGGAATCCCGAGGGGCCCCCTAGCAACTAGCATGGGGACTGGCCTCTCCTGAGGCCACCAGGGCGGGTCCCTGAGGTCCCCGTCGTAACTCGAGAACACCTGCCGCAACTCGAGCAAATCCAGGAAGTTCTCCCTTCCAGGCGAGATGAGGCCTATTTCCGATGAGGCGTCTGGAGACTAATGACACCTAACCTCAGGAACTTCGAAAGGGTCATTCACACCCTTGCTGTAACTCAAGAAGTTCACCGAAATACCCGTCTCCACTCGGGAGGAAGCACGATGGTCCCGCCCACATCCAGAGGAGCCCCGTTTCCCCCTCGGAGCTTGAGATGAGGGATCCTTTCCCTGCTTTCAACGGGAAAGATTTCCCTGCGTTCCCGTCGCATCTCAAGAGGAGGCACTCTCAACAGGAAAGGCGAGAGGAACTCCATGGTCGTACCACCATTCCAAGCTTCCCCCAGATGTCTCAGTCAATTCCAGAGGAACCTCTTTGCCCTGCACTGGCTCATCTTTCACGCCGAGGATCGACTCACACCACGGTGGCACGTGGGACAGCCCTGTGGGAAAGCCTCGAGGGGAAGTCTCGAGGGAAAGCCACAGATCCTTTGATAAATGCGACGGGAAGAATGACATTGCTGCTACAGCCTGGAAGGAAAGCGCACGTGCATGCCCCCACTCGAGACGAGGCCTGACTCCCCTGGGGAGACTCCAGAAGTACCCAGAGATCCATGTCAGCCCCTGAGAGGAATTCTCGGTTCCGGCCCTGACTCCACACAAGGTTTTTGGCCCCGGTATCGAACGGAGAGGAATCCCGAGGGGCCCCCTAGCAACTAGCATGGGGACTGGCCTCTCCTGAGGCCACCAGGGCGGGTCCCTGAGGTCCCCGTCGTAACTCGAGAACACCTGCCGCAACTCGAGCAAATCCAGGAAGTTCTCCCTTCCAGGCCAGATGAGGCCTATTTCCGATGAGGCGTCTGGAGACTAATGACACCTAACCTCTGGAACTTCGAAAGGGTCATTCACACCCTTGCTGCAACTCAAGAAGTTCACCGCCATACCCGTCTCCACTCGGGAGGAAGCACGTTGGTCCCGCCCACATCCAGAGGAGCCCCGTTTCCCCCTCGTAGCTCGAGATGAGGGATCCTTTCCCTGCTTTCAACGGGAAAGAATTCCCGGCGTTCCCGTCGCATCTCAAGAGGAGGCACTCTCAACAGGAAAGGCGAGAGGAACTCCATGGTCGTACCACCATTCCAAGAGTCCCCCAGATGTCTCAGTCCATTCCAGAGGAACCTCTTTGCCCTGCACTGGCTCATCTTTCACGCCGAGGATCGACTCACACCACGGTGGCACGTGGGACAGCCCTGTGGGAAAGCCTCATGGGAAAGCCTCGAGGAAAAACCACAGATTCTTTGATCCACGCGACGGGAAGCGTGACATTGCTGCTAGAGCCTGGAAGGAAAGCGCACGTGCATGCCCCCACTCGAGACGAGGCCTGACTCCCCTGGGGAGACTCCAGAAGTACCCAAAGATCCACGTCAGCCCCTGAGAGGAATCCTCGGTTCCGGCCCTGACTGCACACAAGGTTTTTGGCCCCGGTAACGACGGGAGAGGAATCCCGAGGGGCCCCCTAGCAACTAGCATGGGGACTGGCCTCTCCTGAGGCCACCAGGGCAGGTCCCTGAGGTCCCCGTCGTAACTCGAGAACACCTGCCGCAACTCGAGAAAATCCAGGAAGTTCTCCCTTCCAGGCGAGATGAGGCCTATTTCCGATGAGGCGTCTGGAGACTAATGACACCTAACCTCTGGAACTTCGAAAGGGTCTTTCACACCCTTGCTGCAACTCAAGAAGTTCACCGCCATACCCGTCTCCACTCGGGAGGAAGCACGATGGTCCCGCCCACATCCAGAGGAGCCCCGTTTCCCCCTCGGAGCTCGAGATGAGGGATCCTTTCCCTGCTTTCAACGGAAAAGAATTCCTGGCGTTCCCGTCGCATGTCAAGAGGAGGCACTCTCAACAGGAAAGGCGAGAGGAACACCATGGTCGTACCACCATTCCAAGAGTCCCCCAGATGTCTCAGTCCATTCCAGAGGGACCTCTTTGCCCTGCACTGGCTCATCTTTCACGCCGATGATCGACTCACACCACAGTGGCACGTGGGACAGCCCTGTGGGAAAGCCTCGAGGGAAAGCCTCGAGGGAAAACCACAGATCCTTTGATCCACGCCACGGAAAGCGTGACATTGCTGCTACAGCCTGGAAGGAAAGCGCACGTGCATGCCCCCACTCGAAACGAGGCCTGACTCCCCTGGGGAGACTCCAGAAGTACCCAAAGATCCATGTCAGCCCCTGAGAGGAATCCTCGGTTCCGGCCCTGACTCCACACAAGATTTTTGGCCCCGGTATCGACGGGAGAGGAATCCCGAGGGGCCCCCTAGCAACTAGCATGGGGACTGGCCTCTCCTGAGGCCACCAGGGCGGGTCCCTGAGGTCCCCGTCGTAACTCGAGAACACCTGCCGCAACTCGAGCAAATCCAGGAAGTTCTCCCTTCCAGGCGAGATGAGGCCTATTTCCGATGAGGCGTCTGGAGACTAATGACACCTAACCTCAGGAACTTCGAAAGGGTCATTCACACCCTTGCTGCAACTCAAGAAGTTCACCGAAATACCCGTCTCCACTCGGGAGGAGGCACGATGGTCCCGCCCACAACCAGAGGAGCCCCTTTCCCCCTCGGAGCTTGAGATGAGGGATCCTTTCCCTGCTTTCAACGGGAAAGATTTCCCTGCGTTCCCGTCGCATCTCAAGAGGAGGCACTCTCAACAGGAAAGGCGAGAGGAAATCCATGGTCGTACCACCATTCCAAGCTTCCCCCAGATGTCTCAGTCAATTCCAGAGGAACCTCTTTGCCCTGCACTGGCTCATCTTTCACGCCGAGGATCGACTCACACCACGGTGGCACGTGGGACAGCCCTGTGGGAAAGCCTCGAGGGGAAGTCTCGAGGGAAAGCCACAGATCCTTTGATAAATGCGACGGGAAGAATGACATTGCTGCTACAGCCTGGAAGGAAAGCGCACGTGCATGCCCCCACTCGAGACGAGGCCTGACTCCCCTGGGGAGACTCCAGAAGTACCCAGAGATCCATGTCAGCCCCTGAGAGGAATTCTCGGTTCCGGCCCTGACTCCACACAAGGTTTTTGGCCCCGGTATCGAACGGAGAGGAATCCCGAGGGGCCCCCTAGCAACTAGCATGGGGACTGGCCTCTCCTGAGGCCACCAGGGCGGGTCCCTGAGGTCCCCGTCGTAACTCGAGAACACCTGCCGCAACTCGAGCAAATCCAGGAAGTTCTCCCTTCCAGGCCAGATGAGGCCTATTTCCGATGAGGCGTCTGGAGACTAATGACACCTAACCTCTGGAACTTCGAAAGGGTCATTCACACCCTTGCTGCAACTCAAGAAGTTCACCGCCATACCCGTCTCCACTCGGGAGGAAGCACGTTGGTCCCGCCCACATCCAGAGGAGCCCCGTTTCCCCCTCGTAGCTCGAGATGAGGGATCCTTTCCCTGCTTTCAACGGGAAAGAATTCCCGGCGTTCCCGTCGCATCTCAAGAGGAGGCACTCTCAACAGGAAAGGCGAGAGGAACTCCATGGTCGTACCACCATTCCAAGAGTCCCCCAGATGTCTCAGTCCATTCCAGAGGAACCTCTTTGCCCTGCACTGGCTCATCTTTCACGCCGAGGATCGACTCACACCACGGTGGCACGTGGGCCAGCCCTGTGGGAAAGCCTCGAGGGAAAACCACAGATCCTTTGATCCACGCGACGGGAAGCGTCACATTCCTGCTACAGCCTGGAAGGAAAGCGCACGTGCATGCCCCCGCTCGAGACGAGGCCTGACTCCCCTGGGGAGACTCCAGAAGTACCCAAAGATCCATGTCACCCCTGAGAGGAATCCTCGGTTCCGGCCCTGACTCCACACAAGATTTTTGGCCCCGGTATCGACAGGAGAGGAATCCCGAGAGGCCACCTAGCAACTCGCATGGACCTGGCCTCTCCTGAGGCCATCAGGGCGGGTCCCTGAGGTCCCCGTCGTAATCGAGAACACCTGCCGCAACTCAAAAAAATCCAGGAATTTCTCCCTTCCAGGCGAGATGAGGCCTATTTCCGATGAGGCGTCTGGAGACTAATGACACCTAACCTCTGGAACTTCGAAAGGGTCTTTCACACCCTTGCTGCAACTCAAGAAGTTCACCGCCATACCCGTCTCCACTCGAGAGGAAGCACGACGGTCCCGCCCACATCCAGAGGAGCCCCGTTTCCCCCTCGTAGCTCGAGATGAGGGATCCTTTCCCTGCATTCAACGGGAAAGAATTCCCGGCGTTCTCGTCGCATCTCAAGAGGAGGCACTCTCAACAGGAAAGGCTTGAAGAACTCCATGGTCGTACCACCATTCCAAGACTCCCCCAGATGTCTCAGTCCATTCCAGAGGAAACTCTTTGCCCTGCACTGGCTCATCTTTCACGCCGAGGATCGACTCACAACACGGTGGCACGTGGGACAGACCTGTGGGAAAGCCTCGAGGGAAAGCCTCGAGGGAAGGCCACAGATCCTTTGATAAATGCGACGGGAATCGTGACATTGCTGGTTCAGCCTGGAAGGAAAGCGCACGTGCATGCCCCCACTCGAGACGAGGCCTGACTCCCGTGGGGAGACTCCAGAAGTACCCAAAGATCCATGTCAGCCCCTGAGAGGAATCCTCGGTCCCGGCCCTGACTCCACACAAGGTTTTTGGCCCCGGTATCGACGGGAGAGGAATCCCGAGAGGCCCCCTAGCAACTCGCATGGGGACTGGCCTCTCCTGAGGCCACCAGGGCGGGTCCCTGAGTTCCCCGTCGTAACTCGAGAACACCTGCCGCAACTCGAGAAAATCCAGGAAGTTCTCCCTTCCAGGCGAGATGAGGCCTATTTCCGATGAGGCGTCTGGAGACTAATGTCACCTAAACTCTGGAACTTCGAAAGGGTCTTTCACACCCTTGCTGCAACTCAAGAAGTTCACCGCCATACCCGTCTCCACTCGAGAGGAAGCACGATGGTCCCGCCCACATCCAGAGGAGCCCCGTTTCCCCCTCGTAGCTCGAGATGAGGGATCCTTTCCCTGCTTTCAACGGGAAAGAATTCCCAGCGCTCCCGTCGCATCTCAAGAGGAGGCACTTTCAACAGGAAAGGCGAGAGGAACTCCATGGTCGTACCACCATTCCAAGAGTCCCCCAGATGTCTCAGTCCATTTCAGAGGAACCTTTTGCCCTGCACTGGCTCATCTTTCACGCCGAGGATCGACTCACACCACGGTGGCACGTGGGAAAGCCTTGTGGGAAAGCCTCGAGGGAAAGCCTCGAGGGAAAACCACAGATCCTTTGATCCACGCGACGGGAAGCGTGACATTGCTGCTGCAGCCTGGAAGGAAAGCGCACGTGCATGCCCCCACTCGAGACGAGTCCTGACTCCCCTGGGGAGACTCCAGAAGTACCCAAAGATACATGTCACCCCTGAGAGTAATCCTCGGTTCCGGCCCTGACTCCACACAAGGTTTTTGGCCCCGGTATCGACGGGAGAGGAATCCCGAGAGGCCCCCTAGCAACTCGCATGGGGACTGGCCTCTCCTGAGGCCACCAGGGCGGTTCCCTGAGGTCCCCGTCGTATCTCGAGAACACCTGCCGCAACTCGAGAAAATCCAGGAAGTTCTCCCTTCCAGGCGACATGTGGCCAATTTCCGATGAGGCGTCTGGAGACTAATGACACCTAACCTCTGGAACTTCCAAAGGGTCTTTCACACCCTTGCTGCAACTCAAGAAGTTCACCGCCATACCCGTCTCCACTCGAGAGGAAGCACGATGGTCCCGCCCACATCCAGAGGAGCCCCGTTTCCCCCTCGTAGCTCGAGATGAGGGATCCTTTCCCTGCTTTCAACGGGAAAGAATTCCCAGTGTTCCCGTCGCATCTCAAGAGGAGGCATTCTCAACAGGAAAGGCGAGAGGAACTCCATGGTCGTACCACCATTCCAGGATTGCCCAGATGTCTTAGTCCATTCCAGAGGAACCTCTTTGCCCTGCACTGGCTCATCTTTCACGCCGAGGATCGACTCACACCACGGTGGCACGTGGGACAGCCCTGTGGGAAAGCCTCGAATGAAAGCCTCGAGGGAAAACCACAGATCCTTTGATCCACGCGACGGGAAGCGTGACATTGCTGCTACAGCCTGGAAGGAAAGCGCACGTGCATGCCCCCACTCGAGACGAGGCCTGACTCCCGTGGGGAGACTCCAGAAGTACCCAAAGATACATGTCACCCCTGAGAGGAATCCTCGGTTCCGGCCCTGACTCCACACAAGGTTTTTGTCCCCGGTATCGACGGGAGAGGAATCCCGAGAGGCCCCCTATCAACTCGCATGGGGACTGGCCTCTCCTGAGGCAACCAGGGCGGGTCCCTGAGGTCCCCGTCGTAACTCGAGAACACCTGCCGCAACTCGAGAAAATCCAGGAAGTTCTCCCTTGCAGGCGAGATGAGGCCTATTTCCGATGAGGCGTCTGGAGACTAATGACACCAAACCTCTGGAACTTCGAAAGGGTCTTTCACACCCTTGCTGCAACTCAAGAAGTTCACCGGCATACCCGTCTCCACTCGAGAGGAAGCACGATGGTCCCGCCGACATCCAGAGGAGCCCCGTTTCCCCCTCGTAGCTCGAGATGAGGGATCCTTTCCCTGCTTTCAACGGGAAAGAATTCCCGGCGTTCCTGTCGCATCTCAAGAAGAGGCACTCTCAACAGGAAAGGCGAGAGGAACTCCATGGTCGTACCACCATTCCAAGAGTCCCCCAGATATCTCAGTCCATTCCAGAGGAACCTCTTTGACCTGCACTGGCTCATCTTTCACGCCGAGGATCGATTCACACCACGGTGGCACGTGGGACAGCCCTGTGGGAAAGCCTCGAGGGAAAGACTCGAGGGAAAGCCACAGACCCTTTGATAAATGCGACGGGAATCGTGACATTGCTGCTACAGCCTGGAAGGAAAGCGCACGTGCATGCCCCCACTCGAGACGAGGCCTGACTCCCCTGGGGAGACTCCAGAAGTACCCAGAGATCCATGTCAGCCCCTGAGAGGAATTCTCGGTTCCGGCCCTGACTCCACACAAGGTTTTTGGCCCCGGTATCGAACGGAGAGGAATCCCGAGGGGCCCCCTAGCAACTAGCATGGGGACTGGCCTCTCCTGAGGCCACCAGGGCGGGTCCCTGAGGTCCCCGTCGTAACTCGAGAACACCTGCCGCAACTCGAGCAAATCCAGGAAGTTCTCCCTTCCAGGCCAGATGAGGCCTATTTCCGATGAGGCGTCTGGAGACTAATGACACCTAACCTCTGGAACTTCGAAAGGGTCATTCACACCCTTGCTGCAACTCAAGAAGTTCACCGCCATACCCGTCTCCACTCGGGAGGAAGCACGTTGGTCCCGCCCACATCCAGAGGAGCCCCGTTTCCCCCTCGTAGCTCGAGATGAGGGATCCTTTCCCTGCTTTCAACGGGAAAGAATTCCCGGCGTTCCCGTCGCATCTCAAGAGGAGGCACTCTCAACAGGAAAGGCGAGAGGAACTCCATGGTCGTACCACCATTCCAAGAGTCCCCCAGATGTCTCAGTCCATTCCAGAGGAACCTCTTTGCCCTGCACTGGCTCATCTTTCACGCCGAGGATCGACTCACACCACGGTGGCACGTGGGACAGCCCTGTGGGAAAGCCTCATGGGAAAGCCTCGAGGAAAAACCACAGATTCTTTGATCCACGCGACGGGAAGCGTGACATTGCTGCTAGAGCCTGGAAGGAAAGCGCACGTGCATGCCCCCACTCGAGACGAGGCCTGACTCCCCTGGGGAGACTCCAGAAGTACCCAAAGATCCACGTCAGCCCCTGAGAGGAATCCTCGGTTCCGGCCCTGACTGCACACAAGGTTTTTGGCCCCGGTAACGACGGGAGAGGAATCCCGAGGGGCCCCCTAGCAACTAGCATGGGGACTGGCCTCTCCTGAGGCCACCAGGGCAGGTCCCTGAGGTCCCCGTCGTAACTCGAGAACACCTGCCGCAACTCGAGAAAATCCAGGAAGTTCTCCCTTCCAGGCGAGATGAGGCCTATTTCCGATGAGGCGTCTGGAGACTAATGACACCTAACCTCTGGAACTTCGAAAGGGTCTTTCACACCCTTGCTGCAACTCAAGAAGTTCACCGCCATACCCGTCTCCACTCGGGAGGAAGCACGATGGTCCCGCCCACATCCAGAGGAGCCCCGTTTCCCCCTCGGAGCTCGAGATGAGGGATCCTTTCCCTGCTTTCAACGGAAAAGAATTCCTGGCGTTCCCGTCGCATGTCAAGAGGAGGCACTCTCAACAGGAAAGGCGAGAGGAACACCATGGTCGTACCACCATTCCAAGAGTCCCCCAGATGTCTCAGTCCATTCCAGAGGGACCTCTTTGCCCTGCACTGGCTCATCTTTCACGCCGAGGATCGACTCACACCACGGTGGCACGTGGGACAGCCCTGTGGGAAAGCCTCATGGGAAAGCCTCGAGGAAAAACCACAGATTCTTTGATCCACGCGACGGGAAGCGTGACATTGCTGCTAGAGCCTGGAAGGAAAGCGCACGTGCATGCCCCCACTCGAGACGAGGCCTGACTCCCCTGGGGAGACTCCAGAAGTACCCAAAGATCCACGTCAGCCCCTGAGAGGAATCCTCGGTTCCGGCCCTGACTGCACACAAGGTTTTTGGCCCCGGTAACGACGGGAGAGGAATCCCGAGGGGCCCCCTAGCAACTAGCATGGGGACTGGCCTCTCCTGAGGCCACCAGGGCAGGTCCCTGAGGTCCCCGTCGTAACTCGAGAACACCTGCCGCAACTCGAGAAAATCCAGGAAGTTCTCCCTTCCAGGCGAGATGAGGCCTATTTCCGATGAGGCGTCTGGAGACTAATGACACCTAACCTCTGGAACTTCGAAAGGGTCTTTCACACCCTTGCTGCAACTCAAGAAGTTCACCGCCATACCCGTCTCCACTCGGGAGGAAGCACGATGGTCCCGCCCACATCCAGAGGAGCCCCGTTTCCCCCTCGGAGCTCGAGATGAGGGATCCTTTCCCTGCTTTCAACGGAAAAGAATTCCTGGCGTTCCCGTCGCATGTCAAGAGGAGGCACTCTCAACAGGAAAGGCGAGAGGAACACCATGGTCGTACCACCATTCCAAGAGTCCCCCAGATGTCTCAGTCCATTCCAGAGGGACCTCTTTGCCCTGCACTGGCTCATCTTTCACGCCGATGATCGACTCACACCACAGTGGCACGTGGGACAGCCCTGTGGGAAAGCCTCGAGGGAAAGCCTCGAGGGAAAACCACAGATCCTTTGATCCACGCCACGGAAAGCGTGACATTGCTGCTACAGCCTGGAAGGAAAGCGCACGTGCATGCCCCCACTCGAGACGAGGCCTGACTCCCCTGGGGAGACTCCAGAAGTACCCAAAGATCCATGTCAGCCCCTGAGAGGAATCCTCGGTTCCGGCCCTGACTCCACACAAGATTTTTGGCCCCGGTATCGACGGGAGAGGAATCCCGAGGGGCCCCCTAGCAACTAGCATGGGGACTGGCCTCTCCTGAGGCCACCAGGGCGGGTCCCTGAGGTCCCCGTCGTAACTCGAGAACACCTGCCGCAACTCGAGCAAATCCAGGAAGTTCTCCCTTCCAGGCGAGATGAGGCCTATTTCCGATGAGGCGTCTGGAGACTAATGACACCTAACCTCAGGAACTTCGAAAGGGTCATTCACACCCTTGCTGCAACTCAAGAAGTTCACCGAAATACCCGTCTCCACTCGGGAGGAGGCACGATGGTCCCGCCCACAACCAGAGGAGCCCCTTTCCCCCTCGGAGCTTGAGATGAGGGATCCTTTCCCTGCTTTCAACGGGAAAGATTTCCCTGCGTTCCCGTCGCATCTCAAGAGGAGGCACTCTCAACAGGAAAGGCGAGAGGAAATCCATGGTCGTACCACCATTCCAAGCTTCCCCCAGATGTCTCAGTCAATTCCAGAGGAACCTCTTTGCCCTGCACTGGCTCATCTTTCACGCCGAGGATCGACTCACACCACGGTGGCACGTGGGACAGCCCTGTGGGAAAGCCTCGAGGGGAAGTCTCGAGGGAAAGCCACAGATCCTTTGATAAATGCGACGGGAAGAATGACATTGCTGCTACAGCCTGGAAGGAAAGCGCACGTGCATGCCCCCACTCGAGACGAGGCCTGACTCCCCTGGGGAGACTCCAGAAGTACCCAGAGATCCATGTCAGCCCCTGAGAGGAATTCTCGGTTCCGGCCCTGACTCCACACAAGGTTTTTGGCCCCGGTATCGAACGGAGAGGAATCCCGAGGGGCCCCCTAGCAACTAGCATGGGGACTGGCCTCTCCTGAGGCCACCAGGGCGGGTCCCTGAGGTCCCCGTCGTAACTCGAGAACACCTGCCGCAACTCGAGCAAATCCAGGAAGTTCTCCCTTCCAGGCCAGATGAGGCCTATTTCCGATGAGGCGTCTGGAGACTAATGACACCTAACCTCTGGAACTTCGAAAGGGTCATTCACACCCTTGCTGCAACTCAAGAAGTTCACCGCCATACCCGTCTCCACTCGGGAGGAAGCACGTTGGTCCCGCCCACATCCAGAGGAGCCCCGTTTCCCCCTCGTAGCTCGAGATGAGGGATCCTTTCCCTGCTTTCAACGGGAAAGAATTCCCGGCGTTCCCGTCGCATCTCAAGAGGAGGCACTCTCAACAGGAAAGGCGAGAGGAACTCCATGGTCGTACCACCATTCCAAGAGTCCCCCAGATGTCTCAGTCCATTCCAGAGGAACCTCTTTGCCCTGCACTGGCTCATCTTTCACGCCGAGGATCGACTCACACCACGGTGGCACGTGGGCCAGCCCTGTGGGAAAGCCTCGAGGGAAAACCACAGATCCTTTGATCCACGCGACGGGAAGCGTCACATTCCTGCTACAGCCTGGAAGGAAAGCGCACGTGCATGCCCCCGCTCGAGACGAGGCCTGACTCCCCTGGGGAGACTCCAGAAGTACCCAAAGATCCATGTCACCCCTGAGAGGAATCCTCGGTTCCGGCCCTGACTCCACACAAGATTTTTGGCCCCGGTATCGACAGGAGAGGAATCCCGAGAGGCCACCTAGCAACTCGCATGGACCTGGCCTCTCCTGAGGCCATCAGGGCGGGTCCCTGAGGTCCCCGTCGTAATCGAGAACACCTGCCGCAACTCAAAAAAATCCAGGAATTTCTCCCTTCCAGGCGAGATGAGGCCTATTTCCGATGAGGCGTCTGGAGACTAATGACACCTAACCTCTGGAACTTCGAAAGGGTCTTTCACACCCTTGCTGCAACTCAAGAAGTTCACCGCCATACCCGTCTCCACTCGAGAGGAAGCACGACGGTCCCGCCCACATCCAGAGGAGCCCCGTTTCCCCCTCGTAGCTCGAGATGAGGGATCCTTTCCCTGCATTCAACGGGAAAGAATTCCCGGCGTTCTCGTCGCATCTCAAGAGGAGGCACTCTCAACAGGAAAGGCTTGAAGAACTCCATGGTCGTACCACCATTCCAAGACTCCCCCAGATGTCTCAGTCCATTCCAGAGGAAACTCTTTGCCCTGCACTGGCTCATCTTTCACGCCGAGGATCGACTCACAACACGGTGGCACGTGGGACAGACCTGTGGGAAAGCCTCGAGGGAAAGCCTCGAGGGAAGGCCACAGATCCTTTGATAAATGCGACGGGAATCGTGACATTGCTGGTTCAGCCTGGAAGGAAAGCGCACGTGCATGCCCCCACTCGAGACGAGGCCTGACTCCCGTGGGGAGACTCCAGAAGTACCCAAAGATCCATGTCAGCCCCTGAGAGGAATCCTCGGTCCCGGCCCTGACTCCACACAAGGTTTTTGGCCCCGGTATCGACGGGAGAGGAATCCCGAGAGGCCCCCTAGCAACTCGCATGGGGACTGGCCTCTCCTGAGGCCACCAGGGCGGGTCCCTGAGTTCCCCGTCGTAACTCGAGAACACCTGCCGCAACTCGAGAAAATCCAGGAAGTTCTCCCTTCCAGGCGAGATGAGGCCTATTTCCGATGAGGCGTCTGGAGACTAATGTCACCTAAACTCTGGAACTTCGAAAGGGTCTTTCACACCCTTGCTGCAACTCAAGAAGTTCACCGCCATACCCGTCTCCACTCGAGAGGAAGCACGATGGTCCCGCCCACATCCAGAGGAGCCCCGTTTCCCCCTCGTAGCTCGAGATGAGGGATCCTTTCCCTGCTTTCAACGGGAAAGAATTCCCAGCGCTCCCGTCGCATCTCAAGAGGAGGCACTTTCAACAGGAAAGGCGAGAGGAACTCCATGGTCGTACCACCATTCCAAGAGTCCCCCAGATGTCTCAGTCCATTTCAGAGGAACCTTTTGCCCTGCACTGGCTCATCTTTCACGCCGAGGATCGACTCACACCACGGTGGCACGTGGGAAAGCCTTGTGGGAAAGCCTCGAGGGAAAGCCTCGAGGGAAAACCACAGATCCTTTGATCCACGCGACGGGAAGCGTGACATTGCTGCTGCAGCCTGGAAGGAAAGCGCACGTGCATGCCCCCACTCGAGACGAGTCCTGACTCCCCTGGGGAGACTCCAGAAGTACCCAAAGATACATGTCACCCCTGAGAGTAATCCTCGGTTCCGGCCCTGACTCCACACAAGGTTTTTGGCCCCGGTATCGACGGGAGAGGAATCCCGAGAGGCCCCCTAGCAACTCGCATGGGGACTGGCCTCTCCTGAGGCCACCAGGGCGGTTCCCTGAGGTCCCCGTCGTATCTCGAGAACACCTGCCGCAACTCGAGAAAATCCAGGAAGTTCTCCCTTCCAGGCGACATGTGGCCAATTTCCGATGAGGCGTCTGGAGACTAATGACACCTAACCTCTGGAACTTCCAAAGGGTCTTTCACACCCTTGCTGCAACTCAAGAAGTTCACCGCCATACCCGTCTCCACTCGAGAGGAAGCACGATGGTCCCGCCCACATCCAGAGGAGCCCCGTTTCCCCCTCGTAGCTCGAGATGAGGGATCCTTTCCCTGCTTTCAACGGGAAAGAATTCCCAGTGTTCCCGTCGCATCTCAAGAGGAGGCATTCTCAACAGGAAAGGCGAGAGGAACTCCATGGTCGTACCACCATTCCAGGATTGCCCAGATGTCTTAGTCCATTCCAGAGGAACCTCTTTGCCCTGCACTGGCTCATCTTTCACGCCGAGGATCGACTCACACCACGGTGGCACGTGGGACAGCCCTGTGGGAAAGCCTCGAATGAAAGCCTCGAGGGAAAACCACAGATCCTTTGATCCACGCGACGGGAAGCGTGACATTGCTGCTACAGCCTGGAAGGAAAGCGCACGTGCATGCCCCCACTCGAGACGAGGCCTGACTCCCGTGGGGAGACTCCAGAAGTACCCAAAGATACATGTCACCCCTGAGAGGAATCCTCGGTTCCGGCCCTGACTCCACACAAGGTTTTTGTCCCCGGTATCGACGGGAGAGGAATCCCGAGAGGCCCCCTATCAACTCGCATGGGGACTGGCCTCTCCTGAGGCAACCAGGGCGGGTCCATGAGGTCCCCGTCGTAACTCGAGAACACCTGCCGCAACTCGAGAAAATCCAGGAAGTTCTCCCTTGCAGGCGAGATGAGGCCTATTTCCGATGAGGCGTCTGGAGACTAATGACACCAAACCTCTGGAACTTCGAAAGGGTCTTTCACACCCTTGCTGCAACTCAAGAAGTTCACCGGCATACCCGTCTCCACTCGAGAGGAAGCACGATGGTCCCGCCGACATCCAGAGGAGCCCCGTTTCCCCCTCGTAGCTCGAGATGAGGGATCCTTTCCCTGCTTTCAACGGGAAAGAATTCCCGGCGTTCCTGTCGCATCTCAAGAAGAGGCACTCTCAACAGGAAAGGCGAGAGGAACTCCATGGTCGTACCACCATTCCAAGAGTCCCCCAGATATCTCAGTCCATTCCAGAGGAACCTCTTTGACCTGCACTGGCTCATCTTTCACGCCGAGGATCGATTCACACCACGGTGGCACGTGGGACAGCCCTGTGGGAAAGCCTCGAGGGAAAGACTCGAGGGAAAGCCACAGACCCTTTGATAAATGCGACGGGAATCGTGACATTGCTGCTACAGCCTGGAAGGAAAGCGCACGTGCATGCCCCCACTCGAGACGAGGCCTGACTCCCCTGGGGAGACTCCAGAAGTACCCAGAGATCCATGTCAGCCCCTGAGAGGAATTCTCGGTTCCGGCCCTGACTCCACACAAGGTTTTTGGCCCCGGTATCGAACGGAGAGGAATCCCGAGGGGCCCCCTAGCAACTAGCATGGGGACTGGCCTCTCCTGAGGCCACCAGGGCGGGTCCCTGAGGTCCCCGTCGTAACTCGAGAACACCTGCCGCAACTCGAGCAAATCCAGGAAGTTCTCCCTTCCAGGCCAGATGAGGCCTATTTCCGATGAGGCGTCTGGAGACTAATGACACCTAACCTCTGGAACTTCGAAAGGGTCATTCACACCCTTGCTGCAACTCAAGAAGTTCACCGCCATACCCGTCTCCACTCGGGAGGAAGCACGTTGGTCCCGCCCACATCCAGAGGAGCCCCGTTTCCCCCTCGTAGCTCGAGATGAGGGATCCTTTCCCTGCTTTCAACGGGAAAGAATTCCCGGCGTTCCCGTCGCATCTCAAGAGGAGGCACTCTCAACAGGAAAGGCGAGAGGAACTCCATGGTCGTACCACCATTCCAAGAGTCCCCCAGATGTCTCAGTCCATTCCAGAGGAACCTCTTTGCCCTGCACTGGCTCATCTTTCACGCCGAGGATCGACTCACACCACGGTGGCACGTGGGACAGCCCTGTGGGAAAGCCTCATGGGAAAGCCTCGAGGAAAAACCACAGATTCTTTGATCCACGCGACGGGAAGCGTGACATTGCTGCTAGAGCCTGGAAGGAAAGCGCACGTGCATGCCCCCACTCGAGACGAGGCCTGACTCCCCTGGGGAGACTCCAGAAGTACCCAAAGATCCACGTCAGCCCCTGAGAGGAATCCTCGGTTCCGGCCCTGACTGCACACAAGGTTTTTAGCCCCGGTAACGACGGGAGAGGAATCCCGAGGGGCCCCCTAGCAACTAGCATGGGGACTGGCCTCTCCTGAGGCCACCAGGGCAGGTCCCTGAGGTCCCCGTCGTAACTCGAGAACACCTGCCGCAACTCGAGAAAATCCAGGAAGTTCTCCCTTCCAGGCGAGATGAGGCCTATTTCCGATGAGGCGTCTGGAGACTAATGACACCTAACCTCTGGAACTTCGAAAGGGTCTTTCACACCCTTGCTGCAACTCAAGAAGTTCACCGCCATACCCGTCTCCACTCGGGAGGAAGCACGATGGTCCCGCCCACATCCAGAGGAGCCCCGTTTCCCCCTCGGAGCTCGAGATGAGGGATCCTTTCCCTGCTTTCAACGGAAAAGAATTCCTGGCGTTCCCGTCGCATGTCAAGAGGAGGCACTCTCAACAGGAAAGGCGAGAGGAACACCATGGTCGTACCACCATTCCAAGAGTCCCCCAGATGTCTCAGTCCATTCCAGAGGGACCTCTTTGCCCTGCACTGGCTCATCTTTCACGCCGATGATCGACTCACACCACAGTGGCACGTGGGACAGCCCTGTGGGAAAGCCTCGAGGGAAAGCCTCGAGGGAAAACCACAGATCCTTTGATCCACGCCACGGAAAGCGTGACATTGCTGCTACAGCCTGGAAGGAAAGCGCACGTGCATGCCCCCACTCGAGACGAGGCCTGACTCCCCTGGGGAGACTCCAGAAGTACCCAAAGATCCATGTCAGCCCCTGAGAGGAATCCTCGGTTCCGGCCCTGACTCCACACAAGATTTTTGGCCCCGGTATCGACGGGAGAGGAATCCCGAGGGGCCCCCTAGCAACTAGCATGGGGACTGGCCTCTCCTGAGGCCACCAGGGCGGGTCCCTGAGGTCCCCGTCGTAACTCGAGAACACCTGCCGCAACTCGAGCAAATCCAGGAAGTTCTCCCTTCCAGGCGAGATGAGGCCTATTTCCGATGAGGCGTCTGGAGACTAATGACACCTAACCTCAGGAACTTCGAAAGGGTCATTCACACCCTTGCTGCAACTCAAGAAGTTCACCGAAATACCCGTCTCCACTCGGGAGGAGGCACGATGGTCCCGCCCACAACCAGAGGAGCCCCTTTCCCCCTCGGAGCTTGAGATGAGGGATCCTTTCCCTGCTTTCAACGGGAAAGATTTCCCTGCGTTCCCGTCGCATCTCAAGAGGAGGCACTCTCAACAGGAAAGGCGAGAGGAAATCCATGGTCGTACCACCATTCCAAGCTTCCCCCAGATGTCTCAGTCAATTCCAGAGGAACCTCTTTGCCCTGCACTGGCTCATCTTTCACGCCGAGGATCGACTCACACCACGGTGGCACGTGGGACAGCCCTGTGGGAAAGCCTCGAGGGGAAGTCTCGAGGGAAAGCCACAGATCCTTTGATAAATGCGACGGGAAGAATGACATTGCTGCTACAGCCTGGAAGGAAAGCGCACGTGCATGCCCCCACTCGAGACGAGGCCTGACTCCCCTGGGGAGACTCCAGAAGTACCCAGAGATCCATGTCAGCCCCTGAGAGGAATTCTCGGTTCCGGCCCTGACTCCACACAAGGTTTTTGGCCCCGGTATCGAACGGAGAGGAATCCCGAGGGGCCCCCTAGCAACTAGCATGGGGACTGGCCTCTCCTGAGGCCACCAGGGCGGGTCCCTGAGGTCCCCGTCGTAACTCGAGAACACCTGCCGCAACTCGAGCAAATCCAGGAAGTTCTCCCTTCCAGGCCAGATGAGGCCTATTTCCGATGAGGCGTCTGGAGACTAATGACACCTAACCTCTGGAACTTCGAAAGGGTCATTCACACCCTTGCTGCAACTCAAGAAGTTCACCGCCATACCCGTCTCCACTCGGGAGGAAGCACGTTGGTCCCGCCCACATCCAGAGGAGCCCCGTTTCCTCCTCGTAGCTCGAGATGAGGGATCCTTTCCCTGCTTTCAACGGGAAAGAATTCCCGGCGTTCCCGTCGCATCTCAAGAGGAGGCACTCTCAACAGGAAAGGCGAGAGGAACTCCATGGTCGTACCACCATTCCAAGAGTCCCCCAGATGTCTCAGTCCATTCCAGAGGAACCTCTTTGCCCTGCACTGGCTCATCTTTCACGCCGAGGATCGACTCACACCACGGTGGCACGTGGGCCAGCCCTGTGGGAAAGCCTCGAGGGAAAACCACAGATCCTTTGATCCACGCGACGGGAAGCGTCACATTCCTGCTACAGCCTGGAAGGAAAGCGCACGTGCATGCCCCCGCTCGAGACGAGGCCTGACTCCCCTGGGGAGACTCCAGAAGTACCCAAAGATCCATGTCACCCCTGAGAGGAATCCTCGGTTCCGGCCCTGACTCCACACAAGATTTTTGGCCCCGGTATCGACAGGAGAGGAATCCCGAGAGGCCACCTAGCAACTCGCATGGACCTGGCCTCTCCTGAGGCCATCAGGGCGGGTCCCTGAGGTCCCCGTCGTAATCGAGAACACCTGCCGCAACTCAAAAAAATCCAGGAATTTCTCCCTTCCAGGCGAGATGAGGCCTATTTCCGATGAGGCGTCTGGAGACTAATGACACCTAACCTCTGGAACTTCGAAAGGGTCTTTCACACCCTTGCTGCAACTCAAGAAGTTCACCGCCATACCCGTCTCCACTCGAGAGGAAGCACGACGGTCCCGCCCACATCCAGAGGAGCCCCGTTTCCCCCTCGTAGCTCAAGATGAGGGATCCTTTCCCTGCATTCAACGGGAAAGAATTCCCGGCGTTCTCGTCGCATCTCAAGAGGAGGCACTCTCAACAGGAAAGGCTTGAAGAACTCCATGGTCGTACCACCATTCCAAGACTCCCCCAGATGTCTCAGTCCATTCCAGAGGAAACTCTTTGCCCTGCACTGGCTCATCTTTCACGCCGAGGATCGACTCACAACACGGTGGCACGTGGGACAGCCCTGTGGGAAAGCCTCGAGGGAAAGCCTCGAGGGAAGGCCACAGATCCTTTGATAAATGCGACGGGAATCGTGACATTGCTGGTTCAGCCTGGAAGGAAAGCGCACGTGCATGCCCCCACTCGAGACGAGGCCTGACTCCCGTGGGGAGACTCCAGAAGTACCCAAAGTTCCATGTCAGCCCCTGAGAGGAATCCTCGGTCCCGGCCCTGACTCCACACAAGGTTTTTGGCCCCGGTATCGACGGGAGAGGAATCCCGAGAGGCCCCCTAGCAACTCGCATGGGGACTGGCCTCTCCTGAGGCCACCAGGGCGGGTCCCTGAGGTCCCCGTCGTAACTCGAGAACACCTGCCGCAACTCGAGAAAATCCAGGAAGTTCTCCCTTCCAGGCGAGATGAGGCCTATTTCCGATGAGGCGTCTGGAGACTAATGTCACCTAAACTCTGGAACTTCGAAAGGGTCTTTCACACCCTTGCTGCAACTCAAGAAGTTCACCGCCATACCCGTCTCCACTCGAGAGGAAGCACGATGGTCCCGCCCACATCCAGAGGAGCCCCGTTTCCCCCTCGTAGCTCGAGATGAGGGATCCTTTCCCTGCTTTCAACGGGAAAGAATTCCCAGCGCTCCCGTCGCATCTCAAGAGGAGGCACTTTCAACAGGAAAGGCGAGAGGAACTCCATGGTCGTACCACCATTCCAAGAGTCCCCCAGATGTCTCAGTCCATTCCAGAGGAACCTTTTGCCCTGCACTGGCTCATCTTTCACGCCGAGGATCGACTCACACCACGGTGGCACGTGGGAAAGCCTTGTGGGAAAGCCTCGAGGGAAAGCCTCGAGGGAAAACCACAGATCCTTTGATCCACGCGACGGGAAGCGTGACATTGCTGCTGCAGCCTGGAAGGAAAGCGCACGTGCATGCCCCCACTCGAGACGAGTCCTGACTCCCCTGGGGAGACTCCAGAAATACCCAAAGATACATGTCACCCCTGAGAGTAATCCTCGGTTCCGGCCCTGACTCCACACAAGGTTTTTGGCCCCGGTATCGACGGGAGAGGAATCCCGAGAGGCCCCCTAGCAACTCGCATGGGGACTGGCCTCTCCTGAGGCCACCAGGGCGGTTCCCTGAGGTCCCCGTCGTATCTCGAGAACACCTGCCGCAACTCGAGAAAATCCAGGAAGTTCTCCCTTCCAGGCGACATGTGGCCAATTTCCGATGAGGCGTCTGGAGACTAATGACACCTAACCTCTGGAACTTCCAAAGGGTCTTTCACACCCTTGCTGCAACTCAAGAAGTTCACCGCCATACCCGTCTCCACTCGAGAGGAAGCACGATGGTCCCGCCCACATCCAGAGGAGCCCCGTTTCCACCTCGTAGCTCGAGATGAGGGATCCTTTCCCTGCTTTCAACGGGAAAGAATTCCCAGTGTTCCCGTCGCATCTCAAGAGGAGGCATTCTCAACAGGAAAGGCGAGAGGAACTCCATGGTCGTACCACCATTCCAGGATTGCCCAGATGTCTCAGTCCATTCCAGAGGAACCTCTTTGCCCTGCACTGGCTCATCTTTCACGCCGAGGATCGACTCACACCACGGTGGCACGTGGGACAGCCCTGTGGGAAAGCCTCGAATGAAAGCCTCGAGGGAAAACCACAGATCCTTTGATCCACGCGACGGGAAGCGTGACATTGCTGCTACAGCCTGGAAGGAAAGCGCACGTGCATGCCCCCACTCGAGACGAGGCCTGACTCCCGTGGGGAGACTCCAGAAGTACCCAAAGATACATGTCACCCCTGAGAGGAATCCTCGGTTCCGGCCCTGACTCCACACAAGGTTTTTGTCCCCGGTATCGACGGGAGAGGAATCCCGAGAGGCCCCCTATCAACTCGCATGGGGACTGGCCTCTCCTGAGGCAACCAGGGCGGGTCCCTGAGGTCCCCGTCGTAACTCGAGAACACCTGCCGCAACTCGAGAAAATCCAGGAAGTTCTCCCTTGCAGGCGAGATGAGGCCTATTTCCGATGAGGCGTCTGGAGACTAATGACACCAAACCTCTGGAACTTCGAAAGGGTCTTTCACACCCTTGCTGCAACTCAAGAAGTTCACCGGCATACCCGTCTCCACTCGAGAGGAAGCACGATGGTCCCGCCGACATCCAGAGGAGCCCCGTTTCCCCCTCGTAGCTCGAGATGAGGGATCCTTTCCCTGCTTTCAACGGGAAAGAATTCCCGGCGTTCCTGTCGCATCTCAAGAAGAGGCACTCTCAACAGGAAAGGCGAGAGGAACTCCATGGTCGTACCACCATTCCAAGAGTCCCCCAGATATCTCAGTCCATTCCAGAGGAACCTCTTTGACCTGCACTGGCTCATCTTTCACGCCGAGGATCGATTCACACCACGGTGGCACGTGGGACAGCCCTGTGGGAAAGCCTCGAGGGAAAGACTCGAGGGAAAGCCACAGACCCTTTGATAAATGCGACGGGAATCGTGACATTGCTGCTACAGCCTGGAAGGAAAGCGCACGTGCATGCCCCCACTCGAGACGAGGCCTGACTCCCCTGGGGAGACTCCAGAAGTACCCAGAGATCCATGTCAGCCCCTGAGAGGAATTCTCGGTTCCGGCCCTGACTCCACACAAGGTTTTTGGCCCCGGTATCGAACGGAGAGGAATCCCGAGGGGCCCCCTAGCAACTAGCATGGGGACTGGCCTCTCCTGAGGCCACCAGGGCGGGTCCCTGAGGTCCCCGTCGTAACTCGAGAACACCTGCCGCAACTCGAGCAAATCCAGGAAGTTCTCCCTTCCAGGCCAGATGAGGCCTATTTCCGATGAGGCGTCTGGAGACTAATGACACCTAACCTCTGGAACTTCGAAAGGGTCATTCACACCCTTGCTGCAACTCAAGAAGTTCACCGCCATACCCGTCTCCACTCGGGAGGAAGCACGTTGGTCCCGCCCACATCCAGAGGAGCCCCGTTTCCCCCTCGTAGCTCGAGATGAGGGATCCTTTCCCTGCTTTCAACGGGAAAGAATTCCCGGCGTTCCCGTCGCATCTCAAGAGGAGGCACTCTCAACAGGAAAGGCGAGAGGAACTCCATGGTCGTACCACCATTCCAAGAGTCCCCCAGATGTCTCAGTCCATTCCAGAGGAACCTCTTTGCCCTGCACTGGCTCATCTTTCACGCCGAGGATCGACTCACACCACGGTGGCACGTGGGACAGCCCTGTGGGAAAGCCTCATGGGAAAGCCTCGAGGAAAAACCACAGATTCTTTGATCCACGCGACGGGAAGCGTGACATTGCTGCTAGAGCCTGGAAGGAAAGCGCACGTGCATGCCCCCACTCGAGACGAGGCCTGACTCCCCTGGGGAGACTCCAGAAGTACCCAAAGATCCACGTCAGCCCCTGAGAGGAATCCTCGGTTCCGGCCCTGACTGCACACAAGGTTTTTGGCCCCGGTAACGACGGGAGAGGAATCCCGAGGGGCCCCCTAGCAACTAGCATGGGGACTGGCCTCTCCTGAGGCCACCAGGGCAGGTCCCTGAGGTCCCCGTCGTAACTCGAGAACACCTGCCGCAACTCGAGAAAATCCAGGAAGTTCTCCCTTCCAGGCGAGATGAGGCCTATTTCCGATGAGGCGTCTGGAGACTAATGACACCTAACCTCTGGAACTTCGAAAGGGTCTTTCACACCCTTGCTGCAACTCAAGAAGTTCACCGCCATACCCGTCTCCACTCGGGAGGAAGCACGATGGTCCCGCCCACATCCAGAGGAGCCCCGTTTCCCCCTCGGAGCTCGAGATGAGGGATCCTTTCCCTGCTTTCAACGGAAAAGAATTCCTGGCGTTCCCGTCGCATGTCAAGAGGAGGCACTCTCAACAGGAAAGGCGAGAGGAACACCATGGTCGTACCACCATTCCAAGAGTCCCCCAGATGTCTCAGTCCATTCCAGAGGGACCTCTTTGCCCTGCACTGGCTCATCTTTCACGCCGATGATCGACTCACACCACAGTGGCACGTGGGACAGCCCTGTGGGAAAGCCTCGAGGGAAAGCCTCGAGGGAAAACCACAGATCCTTTGATCCACGCCACGGAAAGCGTGACATTGCTGCTACAGCCTGGAAGGAAAGCGCACGTGCATGCCCCCACTCGAAACGAGGCCTGACTCCCCTGGGGAGACTCCAGAAGTACCCAAAGATCCATGTCAGCCCCTGAGAGGAATCCTCGGTTCCGGCCCTGACTCCACACAAGATTTTTGGCCCCGGTATCGACGGGAGAGGAATCCCGAGGGGCCCCCTAGCAACTAGCATGGGGACTGGCCTCTCCTGAGGCCACCAGGGCGGGTCCCTGAGGTCCCCGTCGTAACTCGAGAACACCTGCCGCAACTCGAGCAAATCCAGGAAGTTCTCCCTTCCAGGCGAGATGAGGCCTATTTCCGATGAGGCGTCTGGAGACTAATGACACCTAACCTCAGGAACTTCGAAAGGGTCATTCACACCCTTGCTGCAACTCAAGAAGTTCACCGAAATACCCGTCTCCACTCGGGAGGAGGCACGATGGTCCCGCCCACAACCAGAGGAGCCCCTTTCCCCCTCGGAGCTTGAGATGAGGGATCCTTTCCCTGCTTTCAACGGGAAAGATTTCCCTGCGTTCCCGTCGCATCTCAAGAGGAGGCACTCTCAACAGGAAAGGCGAGAGGAAATCCATGGTCGTACCACCATTCCAAGCTTCCCCCAGATGTCTCAGTCAATTCCAGAGGAACCTCTTTGCCCTGCACTGGCTCATCTTTCACGCCGAGGATCGACTCACACCACGGTGGCACGTGGGACAGCCCTGTGGGAAAGCCTCGAGGGGAAGTCTCGAGGGAAAGCCACAGATCCTTTGATAAATGCGACGGGAAGAATGACATTGCTGCTACAGCCTGGAAGGAAAGCGCACGTGCATGCCCCCACTCGAGACGAGGCCTGACTCCCCTGGGGAGACTCCAGAAGTACCCAGAGATCCATGTCAGCCCCTGAGAGGAATTCTCGGTTCCGGCCCTGACTCCACACAAGGTTTTTGGCCCCGGTATCGAACGGAGAGGAATCCCGAGGGGCCCCCTAGCAACTAGCATGGGGACTGGCCTCTCCTGAGGCCACCAGGGCGGGTCCCTGAGGTCCCCGTCGTAACTCGAGAACACCTGCCGCAACTCGAGCAAATCCAGGAAGTTCTCCCTTCCAGGCCAGATGAGGCCTATTTCCGATGAGGCGTCTGGAGACTAATGACACCTAACCTCTGGAACTTCGAAAGGGTCATTCACACCCTTGCTGCAACTCAAGAAGTTCACCGCCATACCCGTCTCCACTCGGGAGGAAGCACGTTGGTCCCGCCCACATCCAGAGGAGCCCCGTTTCCCCCTCGTAGCTCGAGATGAGGGATCCTTTCCCTGCTTTCAACGGGAAAGAATTCCCGGCGTTCCCGTCGCATCTCAAGAGGAGGCACTCTCAACAGGAAAGGCGAGAGGAACTCCATGGTCGTACCACCATTCCAAGAGTCCCCCAGATGTCTCAGTCCATTCCAGAGGAACCTCTTTGCCCTGCACTGGCTCATCTTTCACGCCGAGGATCGACTCACACCACGGTGGCACGTGGGCCAGCCCTGTGGGAAAGCCTCGAGGGAAAACCACAGATCCTTTGATCCACGCGACGGGAAGCGTCACATTCCTGCTACAGCCTGGAAGGAAAGCGCACGTGCATGCCCCCGCTCGAGACGAGGCCTGACTCCCCTGGGGAGACTCCAGAAGTACCCAAAGATCCATGTCACCCCTGAGAGGAATCCTCGGTTCCGGCCCTGACTCCACACAAGATTTTTGGCCCCGGTATCGACAGGAGAGGAATCCCGAGAGGCCACCTAGCAACTCGCATGGACCTGGCCTCTCCTGAGGCCATCAGGGCGGGTCCCTGAGGTCCCCGTCGTAATCGAGAACACCTGCCGCAACTCAAAAAAATCCAGGAATTTCTCCCTTCCAGGCGAGATGAGGCCTATTTCCGATGAGGCGTCTGGAGACTAATGACACCTAACCTCTGGAACTTCGAAAGGGTCTTTCACACCCTTGCTGCAACTCAAGAAGTTCACCGCCATACCCGTCTCCACTCGAGAGGAAGCACGACGGTCCCGCCCACATCCAGAGGAGCCCCGTTTCCCCCTCGTAGCTCGAGATGAGGGATCCTTTCCCTGCATTCAACGGGAAAGAATTCCCGGCGTTCTCGTCGCATCTCAAGAGGAGGCACTCTCAACAGGAAAGGCTTGAAGAACTCCATGGTCGTACCACCATGCCAAGAGTCCCCCAGATGTCTCAGTCCATTCCAGAGGAACCTCTTTGCCCTGCACTGGCTCATCTTTCACGCCTAGGATCGACTCACACCACGGTGGCACGTGGGACAGCCCTGTGGGAAAGCCTCGAGGGAAAGCCTCGAGGGAAAACCACAGATCCTTTGATCCACGCCACGGGAAGCGTGACATTGCTGCTACAGCCTCGAAGGAAAGCGCACGTTCATGTCCCCACTCGAGACGAGGCCTGACTCAGCTGGGGAGACTCCAGAAGTACCCAAAGATCCATGTCAGCCCCTGAGAGGAATCCTCGGTTCCGGCCCTGACTCCACACAAGTTTTTTGGCCCCGGTATCGACGGGAGAGGAATCCCGAGAGGCCACCTAGCAACACGCATGGGGACTGTCCTCTATTGAGGCCACCAGGGCGGGTCCCCGAGGTCCCCGTCTTAACTCTAGAACACCTCCCGCAACTCGAGAAAATCCAGGAAGTTCTCCCTTCCAGGCGAGATGAGGCCTATTTCCGATGAGGCGTCTGGAGACTAATGACACCTAACCTCTGGAACTTCGAAAGGGTCTTTCACACCCTTGCTGCAACTCAAGAAGTTCACCGCCATACCCGTCTCCACTCGAGAGGAAGCACGATGGTCCCGCCCACATCCAGAGGAGCCCCGTTTCCCCCTCGTAGCTCGAGATGAGGGATCCTTTCCCTGCTTTCAACGGGAAAGAATTCCCGGCGTTCCCGTCGCATCTCAAGGGGAGGCACTCTCAACAGGAAAGGCGAGAGGAACTCCATGGTCGTACCACCAATTCAGGAGTCCCCCAGATGTCTCAGTCCATTCCAGAGGAACCTCTTTGCCCTGCACTGGCTCATCTTTCACGCCGAGGATCGACTCACACCAAGGTGGCACGTGGGGCAGCCCTGTGGGAAAGCCTCGAGGGAAAACCACAGATCCTTTGATCCACGCGACGGGAAGCGTGACATTGCTGCTAAAGTCTGGAAGGAAAGCGCACGTCCATGCCCCCACTCGAGACGAGGCCTGACTCCCCGGGGGAGACTCCAGAAGTACTCAAAGATTCATGTCAGCCCCTGAGAGGAATCCTCGGTTCCGGCCCTGACTCCACACAAAGTTTTTGGCCCCAATATCGACGGGAGAGGAATCCCTAGAGGCCCCCTAGCAACTCGCATGGGGACTGGCCTTTCCAGAGGCCACCAGAGCGGATCCCTGATGTCCCCGTCGTATCTCGAGAACACCTGCCGCAGCTCGAGAAAATCCAGGAAGTTCTCCCTTACAGGCGAGATGAGGCCAATTTCCGATGAGGCGTCTGGAGAGTAATGACACCTAACCTCTGGAAATTTGAAAGGGTCTTTCACACCCTTGCGGCAACTCAAGAAGTTCACCGCCATACCCATCTCCAATCGAGAGGAAGCACGATGATCTCGCGCACATCCAGAGGAGCCCCGTATCCTTCTCGTAGCTCGAGATGAGGGATCCTTTCCCTGCTTTCAACGGGAAAGAATTCCCGGCGTTCCCGTCGCATCTCAAGAGGAGGCACTCTCAACAGGAAAGGCGAGAGGAACTCCATGGTCGTATCACCATTCCAAGAGTCCCCCAGATGTCTCAGTCCATTCCAGAGGAACCTCTTTGCCCTTCACTGGCTCATCTTTCACGCCGAGGATCGACTCACACCACGGTGGCACGTGGGACAGCCCTGTGGGAAAGCCTCTATGGAAAACCACAGATCCTTTGATCCACGCCACGGGAAACGTGACATTGCTGCTACAGCCTGTAAGGAAAGCGCACGTGCATGCCCCCACTCGAGACGAGGCCTGACTCCCCTGGGGAGACTCCAGAAGTACCCAAAGATCCATGTCAGCCCCTGAGAGGAATCCTCGGATCAGGCCCTGACTCCACACAAGGTTTTTGGCCCCGGTATCAACAGAAGAGGAATCCCGAGAGGCCCCTTAGCAACTCGCATGGGGAATGGCCTCTCCTGAGGCCACCAGGGCGGGTCCCTGAGGTCCCCGTCGTAACTCGAGAACACCTGCCGCAACTCGAGAAAATCCAGGAAGTTCTCCCTTCCAGGCGAGATGAGGCCTATTTCCGATGAGGCGTCTGGAGACTAATGCCACCTAACCTCTGGAACTTCGAAAGGGTCTTTCACACCCTTGCTGCAACTCAAGAAGTTCACCGCCATACCCGTCTCCACTCGAGAGGAAGCACGATGGTCCCGCCCACATCCAGAGGAGCCCCGTTTTCCCCTCGGAGCTCGAGATGAGGGATCCTTTCCCTGCTTTCAACGGGAAAGAATTCCCGGCGTTCCCGTCGCATCTCAACAGGAGGCACTCTCAACAGGAAAGGCGAGAGGAACTCCATGGTCGTACCACCATTCCAAGAGTCCCCCAGATGTCTCAGTCCATTACAGAGGAACCTCTTTGCCCTGCACTGGCTCATTTTTCACGCCGAGGATCGACTCACACCACGGTGGCACGTGGGACAGCCCTGTGGGAAAGCCTCGAGGGAAAGCCTCGAGGAAAAACCACAGATCCTTTGATCCACGCCACGGGAAGCGTGACATTGCTGCTACAGCCTGGAAGGAAAGCGCACGTGCATGCCCCCACTCGAGACGAGGCCTGACTCCCCTGGGGAGACTCCAGAAATACCCAAAGATCCATGTCAGCCCTTGAGAGGAATTCTCGGTTCCGGCCCTGACTCCACACAAGGTTTTTGACCCCGGTATCGACGGGAGAGGAATCCCGAGAGGCCTCCCAGCAACTCGCATGGGGACTGGCCTCTCCTGAGGCCACCAGGGCGGGTTCCTGAGGTCCCCGTCGTAACTCGAGAACACGTGCCGCAACTCGAGAAAATCCAGGAAGTTCTCCCTTCCAGGCGAGATGAGGCCTATTTCCGATGAGGCGTCTGGAGACTAATGACACCTAACCTCTGGAACTTCGAAAGGGTCTTTCACACCCTTGCTGCAACTCAAGAAGTTCACCGCCATACCCGTCTCCACTCGAGAGGAAGCACGATGGTCCCGCCCACATCCAGAGGAGCCCCGTTTCCCCCTCGTAGCTCGAGATGAGGGATCCTTTCACTGCTTTCAAAGCAAAGAATTCCCGGCGTTCCTGACGCATCTCAAGAGGTGGCACTCTCAACAGGAAAGGCGAGAGGAACTCCATGGTCGTACCACCATTCCAAGAGTCCCCCAGATGTCTCAGTCCATTCCAAAGGAACCTCTTTGCCCTGCACTGGCTCATCTTTCACGCCGAGGATCGACTCACACCACGGTGGCACGTGGGACAGCCCTGTGGGAAAGCCTCGAGGGAAAACCACAGATCCTTTGATCCACGCCACGGGAAGCGTGACATTGCTGCTACAGCCTGGAAGGAAAGCGCACGTGCATGCCCCCACTCGAGACGAGGCCTGACTCCCCTGGGGAGACTCCAGAAGTACCCAAAGATCCATGTCAGCCCCTGAGAGGAATCCTCGGTTCCGGCCCTGACTCTACACAAGGTTTTTGGCCCCGGTATCGACGGGAGAGTAATTCCGAGAGGCCCCCTAGCAACTCGCATGGGGACTGGCCTCTCCTGAGGCCACCAGGGCGGGTCCCTGAGGTCCCCGTCGTAACTCGAGAACACCTGCCGCAACTCGAGAAAATCCAGGAAGTTCTCCCTTCCAGGCGAGATGAGGCCTATTTCCGATGAGGCGTCTGGAGACTAATGACACCTAACCTCTGGAACTTCGAAAGGGTCTTTCACACCCTTGCTGCAACTCAAGAAGTTCACCGCCATACCCGTCTCCACTCGAGAGGATGCACGATGGTCCCGCCCACATCCAGAGGAGCCCCGTTTCCCCCTCGTAGCTCGAGATGAGGGATCCTTTCCCTGCTTTCAACCGGAAAGAATTCCCGGCGTTCCCGTCGCATCTCAAGAGGAGGCACTCTCAACAGGAAAGGCGAGAGAAACTCCATGGTCGTACCACCATTCCAAGAGTCCCCCAGATGTCTCAGTCCATTCCAGAGGAAACTCTTTGCCCTGCACTGGCTCATCTTTCACGCCGAGGATCGACTCACACCACGGTGGCACGTGGGGCAGCCCTGTGGGAAAGCCTCGAGGGAAAGCCTCGAGGGAAAACCACAGATCCTTTGATCCACGCGACGGGAAGCGTGACATTGCTGCTACAGCCTGGAAGGAAATCGCACGTGTATGCCCCCACTCGAGACGAGGCCTGACTCCCCTGGGGAGACTCCAGAAGTACCCAAAGATCCATGTCAGCCCTTGAGAGCAATTCTCGGTTCCGGCCCTGACTCCACACAAGGTTTTTGGCCCTGGTATCGACGGGAGAGGAATCCCGAGAGGCCTCCCAGCAACTCGCATGGGGACTGGCCTCTCCTGAGGCCACCAGGGCGGGTCCCTGAGGTCCCCGTCGTAACTCGAGAACACCTGCCGCAACTCGAGAAAATCCAGGAAGTTCTCCCTTCCAGGCGAGATGAGGCCTATTTCCGATGAGGCGTCTGGAGACTAATGACACCTAAACTCTGGAACTTCGAAAGGGTCTTTCACACCCTTGCTGCAACTTAAGAAGTTCACCGCCATACCCGTCTCCACTCGAGAGGAAGCACGATGGTCCCGCCCACATCCAGAGGAGCCCCGTTTCCCCCTCGTAGCTCGAGATGAGGGATCCTTTCCCTGCTTTCAACGGGAAAGAATTCCCGGCGTTCCCGTTGCATCTCAAGAGGAGGCACTCTCAACAGGAAAGGCGAGCGGAACTCCATGGTCGTACCACCATTCCAAGAGTCCCCCAGATGTCTCAGTCCATTCCAGAGGAACCTCTTTGCCCTGCACTGGCTAATCTTTCACGCCGAGGATCGACTCACACCACGGTGGCACGTGGGACAGCCCTGTGGGAAAGCCTCGATGGAAAATCACAGATCCTTTGATCCACGCGACGGGAAGCGTGACATTGCTGCTACAGCCTGGAAGGAAAGCGCACGTGCATGCCCCCACTCGAGACGAGGCCTGACTCCCCTGGGGAGACTCCAGAAGTACCCAAAGATCCATGTCAGCCCCTGAGAGGAATCCTCGGTTCCGGCCCTGACTCTACACAAGGTTTTTGGCCCCGGTATCGACGGGAGAGTAATCCCGAGAGGCCCCCTAGCAACTCGCATGGGGACTGGCCTCTCCTGAGGCCACCAGGGCGGGTCCCTGAGGTCCCCGTCGTAACTCGAGAACACCTGCCGCAACTCGAGAAAATCCAGGTATTTCTCCCTTCCAGGCGAGATGAGGCCTATTTCCGATGAGGCGTCTGGAGACTAATGACACCTAACCTCTGGAACTTCGAAAGGGTCTTTCACACCCTTGCTGCAACTCAAGAAGTTCACCGCCATACCCGTCTCCACTCGAGAGGAAGCACGATGGTCCTGCCCACATCCAGAGGAGCCCCGTTTCCCCCTCGTAGCTCGAGATGTGGGATCCTTTCACTGCTTTCAAAGCAAAGAATTCCCGGCGTTCCTGACGCATCTCAAGAGGTGGCACTCTCAACAGGAAAGGCGAGAGGAACTCCATGGTCGTACCACCATTCCAAGAGTCCCCCAGATGTCTCAGTCCATTCCAAAGGAACCTCTTTGCCCTGCACTGGCTCATCTTTCACGCCGAGGATCGACTCACACCACGGTGGCACGTGGGACAGCCCTGTGGGAAAGCCTCGAGGGAAAGCCTCGAGGGAACACCACAGATCCTTTGATCCACGCGACGAGAAGTGTGACATTGCTGCTACAGCCTGGAAGGAAAGCGCTCTTGCATGCCCCCACTCGAGACGAGGCCTGACTCCCCTGGGGAGACTGCAGAAGTACCCAAAGATCCATGTCAGCCCCTGAGAGGAATCCTCGGTTCCGGCCCTGACTCCACACAAGGTTTTTGGCCCCGGTATCGACGGGAGAGGAATCCCGAGAGGCCCCCTAGCAACTCGCCTGGGGACAGGCCTTTCCTGAGGCCACCAGGGCGGGTCCCTGAGGTCCCCCTCGTAACTCGAGAACACCTGCCGCAACTCGAGAAAATCCAGGAAGTTCTCCCTTCCAGGCGAGATGAGGCCTATTTCTGATGAGGCGTCTGGAGACTAATGACACCTAACCTCTGGAACGTGGAAAGGGTCTTTCACACCCTTGCTGCAACTCAAGAAGTTCACCGCCATACCCGTCTACACTCGAGAGGAAGCACGATGGTCTCGCCCACATCCAGAGGAGCCCCATGTCCCCCTCGTAGCTCGAGATGAGGGATCCTTTCCCTGCTTTCAACGGGAAAGAATTCCCGGCGTTCTCGTCGCATCTCAAGAGGAGGCACTCTCAACAGGAAAGGCGAGAGGAACTCCATGGTCGTACCACCATTCCAAGAGTCCCCCAGATGTCTCAGTCCATTCCAGAGGAACCTCTTTGCCCTGCACTGGCTCATCTGTCACGGCGAGGATCGACTCACACCACGGTGGCACGTGCAACAGCCCTGTGGGAAACCCTCGAGGGAAAACCACAGATCCTTTGATCCACGCGACCAGAAGCGTGATATTGCTGCTACAGCCTGGAAGGAAAGCGCACGTGCATGCCCCCACTCGAGACGAGGCCTTACTCCCCTGGGGAGACTCCAGAAGTACCCAAAGATCCATGTCAGCCCCTGAGAGGAATCCTCGGTTCCGGCCCTGACAACACACAAGGTTTTTGGCCCCGGTATCGACGGGAGAGGAATCCCGAGAGGCCCCCTAGCAACTCGCATGGGGACTGGCCTCTCCTGAGGCCACCAGGGCGGGTCCCTGAGGTCCCTGTCGTAACTCGAGAACACCTGCCGCAACTCGAGAAAATCCAGGAAGTTCTCCCTTCCAGGCGTGATGAGGCCTATTTCCGATGAGGCGTCTGGAAACTAATGACACCTAACCTCTGGAACTTCGAAAGGGTCTTTCACACCCTTACTGCAACTCAAGAAGTTCACCGCCATACCCGTCTCCACTCAAGAGGAAGCACGATGGTCCCGCCCACATCCAGAGGAACCCGTTTCCCCCTCGTAGCTCGAGATGAGGGATCCTTTCCCTGCTTTCAACGGGAAAGAATTCCCGGCGTTCCCGTCGCATCTCAAGAGGAGGCACTCTCAACAGGAAAGGCGAGAGGAACTCCATGGTCGTACCACCATTCCAAGAGTCCCCCAGATGTCTCAGTCCATTCCAGAGGAACCTCTTTGCCCTACACTGGCTCATCTTTCACGCCGAGGATCGACTCACACCACGGAGGCACGTGGGACAGCCCTGTGGGAAAGCCTCGAGGGAAAGCCTCGAGGGAAAACCACAGATCCTTTGATCCACGCGCCGGGAAGAGTGACATTGCTGCTACAGCTTAGAAGGAAAGCGCACGTGCATGCCCCCACTCGAGACTAGGCCTGTCTCCCCTGGCGAGACTCCAGAAGTACCCAAAGATCCATATCAGCCCCTGAGAGGAATCTTCGGTTCCGTCCCTGACTCCACACAAGGTTTTTGGCCCCGGTATCGACGGGAGAGGAATCCCGAGAGGCCCCCTAGCAACTCGCATGGGGACTGGCCTCTCCTGAGGCCACCAGGGCGAGTCCCTGAGGTCCCCGCGGTAACTCGAGAACACCTGCCGCAACTCGAGAAAATCCAGGAAGTTCTCCCTTCCAGGCGAGATGAGGCCTATTTCCGATGAGGCGTCTGGAGACTAATGACACCTAACCTCTGGAACTTCGAAAGGGTCTTTCACACCCTTGCTGCAACTCAAGAAGTTCACCGCCATACCCGTCTCCACTCGAGAGGAAGCACGATGGTCCCGCCCACATCAAGAGGAGCCCCGTTTCCCCCTCGTAGCTCGAGATGAGGGATCCTTTCCCTGCTTTCAACGGGAAAGAATTCCCGGTGTTCCCGTCGCATCTCAAGAGGAGGCACTCTCAACAGGAAAGGCCAGAGGAACTCCATGGTCGTACCACCATTCCAAGAGTCCCCCAGATGTCTCAGTCCATTCTAGAGGAACCTCTTTGCCCTGCACTGGCTCATCTTTCACGCCGAGGATCGACTCACACCACGGTGGCACGTGGGACAGCCCTGTGGGAAAGCCTCGAGGGAAAGCCTCGAGGGAAAACCACAGATCCTTTGATCCACGCGACGAGAAGTGTGACATTGCTGCTACAGCCTGGAAGGAAAGCGCACGTGCATGCCCCCACTCGAGACGAGGCCTGACTCCCCTGGGGAGTCTCCAGAAGTACCCAAAGATCCATGTCACCCCTGAGAGGAATTCTCGGTTTGAGCCCTGACTCCACACAAGGTTTTTGGCCCCGGTATCGACGGGAGAGGAATCCCGAGAGGCCCCCTAGCAACTCGCATGGGGACTGGCCTCTCCTGAGGCCACCAGGGCGTGTCCCTGAGGTCCCCGTCATAACTCGAGAACACCTGCCGCAACTCGAGAAAATCCAGGAAGTTCTCCCTTCCAGGCGTGATGAGGCCTATTTCCGATGAGGCGTCTGGATACTAATGACACCTAACCTCTGGAACTTCGAAAGGGTCTTTCACACCCTTGCTGCAACTCAAGAAGTTCACCGCCATACCCGTCTCCACTCGAGAGGAAGCACGATGGTCCCGCCCACATCCAGAGGAGCCCCGTTTCCCCCTCGTAGCTCGAGATGAGGGATCCTTTCCCTGCTTTCAACAGGAAAGAATTCCCGGCGTTCCCGTCGCATCTCAAGAGGAGGCACTCTCAACAGGAAAGGCGAGAGGAACTCCATGGTCGTACCACCATTCCAAGAGTCCCCCAGATGTCTCAGTCCATTCCAGAGGAAGCTATTTGCCCTGCACTGGCTCATTTTTCACGCCGAGGATCGACTCACACCACGGTGGCACGTGGGACAGCCCTGTGGGAAAGCCTCGAGGGAAAACCACAGATCCTTTGATCCACGCGAAGGGAAGCGTGACATTGCTGCTACAGCCTGGAAGGAAAGCGCACGTGCATGCCTCCGCTCGAGACGAGGCCTGACTCCCCTGGGGAGACTCCAGACGTACCCAAAGATCCATGACAGCCCCTGAGAGGAATCCTCGGTTCCGGCCCTGACTCCACACAAGGTTTTTGGCCCCGGTATCGACGGGAGAGGAATCCCGAGAGGCCCCCTAGCAACTCGCATGGGGACTGGCCTCTCCTGAGGCCACCAGGGCGGGTCCCAGTGGTCCCCGTCGTAACTCGAGAATACCTGCCGCAACTCGATAAAATCCAGGAAGTTCTCCCTTCCAGGCGAGATGAGGCCTATTTCCGATGAGGCGTCTGGAGACTAATGACACCTAACCTCTGGAACTTCGAAAGGGTCTTTCACACCCTTGCTGCAACTCAAGAAGTTCACCGCTATACCCGTCTCCACTCGAGAGGAAGCACGATGGTCCCGTCCACATCCAGAGGAGCCCCGTTTCCCCGTCGTAGCTCGAGATGAGGGATCCTTTCCCTGCTTTCAACGGGAAAGAATTCCCGGCGTTCCCGTCGCATCTCAAGAGGAGGCACTCTCAACGGGAAAGGCGAGAGGGACTCCATGGTCCTACCACCATTCCAAGAGTCCCCCAGATGTCTCAGTCCATTCCAGAGGAACCTCTTTGCCCTGCACTGGCTCATCTTTCACGCCGAGAATCGACTCACACCACGGTGGCACGTGGGACAGCCCTGTGGGAAAGCCTCGAGGGAAAGCCTCGAGGGAAAACCACAGATCCTTTGATCCACGCGACGGGAAGCGTGACATTGCTGCTACAGCCTGGAAGGAAAGCGCACGTGCATGCCCCCACTCGAGACGAGGCCTGACTCCCCTGGGGAGACTCCAGAAGTACCCAAAAATCCATGTCAGCCCCTGAGAGGAATCCTCGGTTCCGGCCCTGACTCCACACAAGGTTTTTGGCCCCGGTATCGACGGGAGAGGAATCCCGAGAAGGCCCCTAGCAACTCGCATGGGGACTGGCCTCTCCTGAGGCCACCAGGGCGGGTCCTTGAGGTCCCCGTCGTAACTCGAGAACACCTGCCGCAACTCGAGAAAATCCAGGAAGTTCTCCCTTCCAGGCGAGATGAGGCCTATTTCCGATGAGGCGTCTGGAGACTAATGACACCTAACCTCTGGAACTTCGAAAGGGTCTTTCACACCCTTGCTGCAACTCAAGAAGTTCACCGCCATACCCGTCTCCACTCAAGAGGAAGCACGGTGGTCCCGCCCACATCCAGAGGAGCCCCGTTTCCCCCTCGTAGCTCGAGATGAGGGATCCTTTCCCTGCTTTCAACGGGAAAGAATTCCCGGCGTTCCCGTCGCATCTCAAGAGGAGGCACTCTCAACAGGAATGGTGAGAGGAACTCCATGGTCGTACCACCATTCCAAGAGTTCCCCAGATATCTCAATCCATTCCAGAGGAAACTCTTTGCCCTGCACTGGCTCATCTTTCACGCCGAGGATCGACTCACACCACGGTAGCACGTGGGACAGCCCTGTGGGAAAGCCTAGAGGGAAAGCCTCGAGGGAAAACCACAGATCCTATGATCCACGCGACGGGAAGCGTGACATTGCTGCTACAGCCTGGAAGGAAAGCGCACGTGCATGCCCCCACTCGAGACGAGGCCTGACTCCCCTGGGGAGACTCCAGAAGTACCCAAAGATCCATGTCAGCCCCTGAGAGGAATCCTCGGTTCCGGCCCTGACTCCACACAAGCTTTTTGGCCCCGGTATCGACGGGAGAGGAATCCCGAGAGGCCCCCTAGCAACTCGCATGGGGACTGGCCTCTCCTGAGGCCACCAGGGCGGGTCCCTGAGGTCCCCGTCGTAACTCGAGAACACCTGCCGCAACTCGAGAAAATCCAGGAAGTTCTCCCTTCCAGGCGAGATGAGGCCTATTTCTGATGAGGCGTCTGGAGACTAATGACAGCTAACCTCTGGAACTTCGAAAGGGTCTTTCACACACTTGCTGCAACTCAAGAAGTTCACCGCCATACCCGTCTCCACTCGAGAGGAAGCACGATGGTCCCGCCCACATCCAGAGGAGGCCCGTTTCCCCCTCGTAGCTCGAGATGAGGGATCCTTTCCCTGCTTTCAACGGGAATGAATTCCCGGCGTTCCCGTCGCATCTCAAGAGGAGGCACTCTCAACAGGAAAGGCGAGAGGAACTCCATGGTCGTACCACCATTCCAAGAGTCCCCCAGATGTCTCAGTCCATTCCAGAGGAACCTCTTTGCCCTGCACTGGCTCATCTTTCACGCCGAGGATCGACTCACACCACGGTGGCACGTGGGACAGCCCTGTGGGAAAGCCTCGAGGGAAAGCCTCGAGGGAAAACCACAGATCCTTTGATCCACGCGACGGGAAGCGTGACATTTCTGCTACAGCCTGGAAGGAAAGCGCACGTGCATGCCCCCACTCGAGACGAGGCCTGATCCCCTGGGGAGACTCCAGAAGTACCCAAAGATCCATGTCAGCCCCTGAGAGGAATCCTCGGTTCCGGCCCTGACTCCACACAAGGTTTTTGGCCCCAGTATCGACGGGAGAGGAATCCCGAGAGGCCCCCTAGCAACTCGCATGGGGACTGGCCTCTCCTGAGGCCACCAGGGCGGGTCCCTGAGGTCCCCGTCGTAACTCGAGAACACCTGCCGCAACTCGAGAAAATCCAGGAAGTTCTCCCTTCCAGGCGAGATGAGGCCTATTTCCGATGAGGCGTCTGGAGACTAATGACACCTAACCTCTGGAACTTCTAAAGGGTCTTTCACACCCTTGCTGCAACTCAAGAAGTTCACCGCCATACCCGTCTCCACTCGAGAGGAAGCACGATGGTCCCGCCCACATCCAGAGGAGACCCGTTTCCCCCTCGTAGCTCGAGATGAGGGATCCTTTCCCTGCTTTCAAAGGGAAAGAATTCCCGTCGTTCCCGTCGCATCTCAAGAGGAGGCACTCTCAACAGGAAAGGCGAGAGGAACTCCATGGTCGTACCACCATTCCAAGAGTCCCCCAGATGTCTCAGTCCATTCCAGAGGAACCTCTTTGCCCTGCACTGGCTCATCTTTCACGCCGAGGATCGACTCACACCACGGTGGCACGTGGGACAGCCCTGTGGGAAAGCCTCGAGGGAAAGCCTCGAGGGAAAACCACAGATCCTTTGATCCACGCGACGGGAAGCGTGACATTGCTGCTACAGCCTGGAAGGAAAGCGCACGTGCATGCCCCCACTCGAGACGAGGCCTGACTCCCCTGGGGAGACTCCAGAAGTACCCAAAGATCCATGTCAGCCCCTGAGAGGAATCCTCGGTTCCGGCCCTGACTCCACACAAGGTTTTTGGCCCCGGTATCGACGGGAGAGGAATCCCGAGAGGCCCCCTAGCAACTCGCATGGGGACTGGCCTCTCCTGAGGCCACCAGGGCGGGTCCCTGAGGTCCCCGTCGTAACTCGAGAACACCTGCCGCAACTCGAGAAAATCCAGGAAGTTCTCCCTTCCAGGCGAGATGAGGCCTATTTCTGATGAGGCGTCTGGAGACTAATGACAGCTAACCTCTGGAACTTCGAAAGGGTCTTTCACACACTTGCTGCAACTCAAGAAGTTCACCGCCATACCCGTCTCCACTCGAGAGGAAGCACGATGGTCCCGCCCACATCCAGAGGAGGCCCGTTTCCCCCTCGTAGCTCGAGATGAGGGATCCTTTCCCTGCTTTCAACGGGAAAGAATTCCCGGCGTTCCCGTCGCATCTCAAGAGGAGGCACTCTCAACAGGAAAGGCGAGAGGAACTCCATGGTCGTACCACCATTCCAAGAGTCCCCCAGATGTCTCAGTCCATTCCAAAGGAACCTCTCTGCCCTGCACTGGCTCATCTTTCACGCCGAGGATCGACTCACACCACGGTGGCACGTGGGACAGCCCTGTGGGAAAGCCTCGAGGGAAAGCCTCGAGGGAAAACCACAGATCCTTTGATCCACGCGACGGGAAGCGTGACATTTCTGCTACAGCCTGGAAGGAAAGCGCACGTGCATGCCCCCACTCGATACGAGGCCTGATCCCCTGGGGAGACTCCAGAAGTACCCAAAGATCCATGTCAGCCCCTGAGAGGAATCCTCGGTTCCGGCCCTGACTCCACACAAGGTTTTTGGCCCCAGTATCGACGGGAGAGGAATCCCGAGAGGCCCCCTAGCAACTCGCATGGGGACTGGCCTCTCCTGAGGCCACCAGGGCGGGTCCCTGAGGTCCCCGTCGTAACTCGAGAACACCTGCCGCAACTCGAGAAAATCCAGGAAGTTCTCCCTTCCAGGCGAGATGAGGCCTATTTCCGATGAGGCGTCTGGAGACTAATGACACCTAACCTCTGGAACTTCGAAAGGGTCTTTCACACCCTTGCTGCAACTCAAGAAGTTCACCGCCATACCCGTCTCCACTCGAGAGGAAGCACGATGGTCCCGCCCACATCCAGAGGAGACCCGTTTCCCCCTCGTAGCTCGAGATGAGGGATCCTTTCCCTGCTTTCAACGGGAAAGAATTCCCGTCGTTCCCGTCGCATCTCAAGAGGAGGCACTCTCAACAGGAAAGGCGAGAGGAACTCCCTGGTCATACCACCATTCCAAGAGTCCCCCAGATGTCTCAGTCCATTCCAGAGGAACCTCTTTGCCCTGCACTGGCTCATCTTTCACGCCGAGGATCGACTCACACCACGGTGGCACGTGGGACAGCCCTGTGGGAAAGCCTCGAGGGAAAGCCTCGAGGGAAAACCACAGATCCTTTGATCCACGCGACGGGAAGCGTGACATTGCTGCTACAGCCTGGAAGGAAAGCGCACGTGCATGCCCCCACTCGAGACGAGGCCTGACTCCCCTGGGGAGACTCCAGAAGTACCCAAAGATCCATGTCAGCCCCTGAGAGGAATCCTCGGTTCCGGCCCTGACTCCACACAAGCTTTTTGGCCCCGGTATCGACGGGAGAGGAATCCCGAGAGGGCCCCTAGCAACTCGCATGGGGACTGGCCTCTCCTGAGGCCACCAGGGCGGGTCCTTGAGGTCCCCGTCGTAACTCGAGAACACCTGCCGCAACTCGAGAAAATCCAGGAAGTTCTCCCTTCCAGGCGAGATGAGGCCTATTTCCGATGAGGCGTCTGGAGACTAATGACACCTAACCTCTGGAACTTCGAAAGGGTCTTTCACACCCTTGCTGCAACTCAAGAAGTTCACCGCCATACCCGTCTCCACTCAAGAGGAAGCACGGTGGTCCCGCCCACATCCAGAGGAGCCGCGTTTCCCCCTCGTAGCTCGAGATGAGGGATCCTTTCCCTGCTTTCAACGGGAAAGAATTCCCGGCGTTCCCGTCGCATCTCAAGAGGAGGCACTCTCAACAGGAAAGGCGAGAGGAACTCCATGGTCGTACCACCATTCCAAGAGTCCCCCAGATGTCTCACTCCATTCCAGAGGAAACTCTTTGCCCTGCACTGGCTCCTCTTTCACGCCGAGGATCGACTCACACCACGGTGGCACGTGGGACAGCCCTGTGGGAAAGCCTAGAGGGAAAGCCTCGAGGGAAAACCACAGATCGTTTGATCCACGCGACGGGAAGCATAACATTGCTGCTACAGCCTGGAAGGAAAGCGCACGTGCATGCCCCCACTCGAGACGAGGCCTGACTCCCCTGGGGAGACTCCAGAAGTAACCAAAGATCCATGTCAGCCACTGAGAGGAATCCTCGGTTCCGGCCCTGACTCCACACAAGGTTTTTGACCCCGGTATTGACGGGAGAGGAATCCCGAGAGGCCCCCTAGCAACTCGCATGGGGACTGGCCTCTCCTGAGGCCACCAGGGCGGGTCCCTGAGGTCCCCGTCGTAACTCGAGAACACCTGCCGCAACTCGAGAAAATCCAGGAAGTTCTCCCTTCCAGGCGAGATGAGGCCTATTTCTGATGAGGCGTCTGGAGACTGATGCCACCTAACCTCTGGAACTTCGAAAGGGTCTTTCACACCCTTGCTGCAACTCAAGAAGTTCACCGGGATACCCGTCTCCACTCGAGAGGAAGCACGATGGTCCCGCCCACATCCAGAGGAGCCCCGTTTCCCCCTCGTAGCTCGAGATGAGGGATCCTTTCCCTGCTTTCAACGGGAAAGGATTCCCGGCGTTCCCGTCGCATCTCAACAGGAGGCACTCTCAACAGGAAAGGCGAGATGAACTCCATGGTCGTACCACCATTCCAAGAGTCCCCCAGATGTCTCAGTCCATTCCAGAGGAAGCTCTTTGCCCTGCACTGGCTCATCTTTCACGCAGAGGATCGACTCACACCACGCTGGCACGTGGGACTGCCCTGTGGGAACGCCTCGAGGGAAAGCCTCGAGGGAAAACCACAGATCCTTTGATCCACGCGATGGGAAGCGTGACATTGCTGCTACAGCCTGGAAGGAAAGCGCACGTGCATGCCCCCACTCGAGACGAGGCCTGACTCCCCTGGGGAGACTCCAGAAGTACCCAAAGATCCATGTCAGCCCCTGAGAGGAATCCTCGGTTCCGGCCCTGACTCCACACAAGGTTTTTGGCCCCGGTATCGACGGGAGAGGAATCCCGAGAGGCCCCCTAGCAACTCGCATGGGGACTGGCCGTTCCTGAGGCCACCAGGGCGGGTCCCTGAGGTCCCCGTCGTAACTCGAGAACACCTGCCGCAACTCGAGAAAATCCAGGAAGTTCTCCCTTCTAGGCGAGATGAGGCCTATTTCCGATGAGGCGTCTGGAGACTAATGACACCTAACCTCTGGAACTTCGAAAGGGTCTTTCACACCCTTGCTGCAACTCAAGAAGTTCACCGCCATACCCGTCTCCACTCGAGAGGAAGCACGATGGTCCCGCCCACATCCAGAGGAGACCCGTTTCCCCCTCGGAGCTCGAGATGAGGGATCCTTTCCCTGCTTTCAACGGGAAAGAATTCCCGTCGTTCCCGTCGCATCTCAAGAGGAGGCACTCTCAACAGGAAAGGCGAGAGGAACTCCCTGGTCATACCACCATTCCAAGAGTCCCCCAGATGTCTCAGTCCATTCCAGAGGAACCTCTTTGCCCTGCACTGGCTCATCTTTCACGCCGAGGATCGACTCACACCACGGTGGCACGTGGGACAGCCCTGTGGGAAAGCCTCGAGGGAAAGCCTCGAGGGAAAACCACAGATCCTTTGATCCACGCGACGGGAAGCGTGACATTGCTGCTACAGCCTGGAAGGAAAGCGCACGTGCATGCCCCCACTCGAGACGAGGCCTGACTCCCCTGGGGAGACTCCAGAAGTACCCAAAGATCCATGTCAGCCCCTGAGAGGAATCCTCGGTTCCGGCCCTGACTCCACACAAGCTTTTTGGCCCCGGTATCGACGGGAGAGGAATCCCGAGAGGGCCCCTAGCAACTCGCATGGGGACTGGCCTCTCCTGAGGCCACCAGGGCGGGTCCTTGAGGTCCCCGTCGTAACTCGAGAACACCTGCCGCAACTCGAGAAAATCCAGGAAGTTCTCCCTTCCAGGCGAGATGAGGCCTATTTCCGATGAGGCGTCTGGAGACTAATGACACCTAACCTCTGGAACTTCGAAAGGGTCTTTCACACCCTTGCTGCAACTCAAGAAGTTCACCGCCATACCCGTCTCCACTCAAGAGGAAGCACGATGGTCCCGCCCACATCCAGAGGAGCCGCGTTTCCCCCTCGTAGCTCGAGATGAGGGATCCTTTCCCTGCTTTCAACGGGAAAGAATTCCCGGCGTTCCCGTCGCATCTCCAGAGGAGGCACTCTCAACAGGAAAGGCGAGAGGAACTCCATGGTCGTACCACCATTCCAAGAGTCCCCCAGATGTCTCACTCCATTCCAGAGGAAACTCTTTGCCCTGCACTGGCTCCTCTTTCACGCCGAGGATCGACTCACACCACGGTGGCACGTGGGACAGCCCTGTGGGAAAGCCTAGAGGGAAAGCCTCGAGGGAAAACCACAGATCCTTTGATCCACGCGACGGGAAGCATAACATTGCTGCTACAGCCTGGAAGGAAAGCGCACGTGCATGCCCCCACTCGAGACGAGGCCTGACTCCCCTGGGGAGACTCCAGAAGTAACCAAAGATCCATGTCAGCCACTGAGAGGAATCCTCGGTTCCGGCCCTGACTCCACACAAGGTTTTTGACCCCGGTATTGACGGGAGAGGAATCCCGAGAGGCCCCCTAGCAACTCGCATGGGGACTGGCCGTTCCTGAGGCCACCAGGGCGGGTCCCTGAGGTCCCCGTCGTAACTCGAGAACACCTGCCGCAACTCGAGAAAATCCAGGAAGTTCTCCCTTCCAGGCGAGATGAGGCCTATTTCTGATGAGGCGTCTGGAGACTGATGCCACCTAACCTCTGGAACTTCGAAAGGGTCTTTCACACCCTTGCTGCAACTCAAGAAGTTCACCGGGATACCCGTCTCCACTCGAGAGGAAGCACGATGGTCCCGCCCACATCCAGAGGAGCCCCGTTTCCCCCTCGTAGCTCGAGATGAGGGATCCTTTCCCTGCTTTCAACGGGAAAGGATTCCCGGCGTTCCCGTCGCATCTCAACAGGAGGCACTCTCAACAGGAAAGGCGAGATGAACTCCATGGTCGTACCACCATTCCAAGAGTCCCCCAGATGTCTCAGTCCATTCCAGAGGAAGCTCTTTGCCCTGCACTGGCTCATCTTTCACGCAGAGGATCGACTCACACCACGCTGGCACGTGGGACTGCCCTGTGGGAAAGCCTCGAGGGAAAGCCTCGAGGGAAAACCACAGATCCTTTGATCCACGCGATGGGAAGCGTGACATTGCTGCTACAGTCTGGAAGGAAAGTGCACGTGCATGCCCCCACTCGAGACGAGGCCTGACTCCCCTGGGGAGACTCCAGAATTACCCAAAGATCCATGTCAGCCCCTGAGAGGAATCCTCGGTTCCGGCCCTGACTCCACACAAGGTTTTTGGCCCCGGTATCGACGGGAGAGGAATCCCGAGAGGCCCCCTAGCAACTCGCATGGGGACTGGCCGTTCCTGAGGCCACCAGGGCGGGTCCCTGAGGTCCCCGTCGTAACTCGAGAACACCTGCCGCAACTCGAGAAAATCCAGGAAGTTCTCCCTTCTAGGCGAGATGAGGCCTATTTCCGATGAGGCGTCTGGAGACTAATGACACCTAACCTCTGGAACTTCGAAAGGGTATTTCACACCCTTGCTGCAACTCAAGAAGTTCACCGACATACCCGTCTCCACTCGAGAGGAAGCACGATGGTCCCGCCCACATCCAGAGGAGCCCAGTTTCCCCCTCGTAGCTCGAGATGAGGGTTCCTTTCCCTGCTTTCAACGGGAAAGAATTCCCGCCGTTCCCGTCGCATCTCAAGAGGAGGCACTCTCAACAGGAAAGGCGAGAGGAACTCCATGGTCGTACCACCTTTCCAAGAGTCCCCCAGATGTCTCAGTCCATTCCAGAGGAACCTCTTTGCCCTGCACTGGCTCATCTTTCACGCCGAGGATCGACTCACACCACGGTGGCACGTGGGACAGCCCTGTGGGAAAGCCTCGAGGGAAAGCCTCGAGGGAAAACCACAGATCCTTTGATCCACGCGACGGGAAGCGTGACATTGCTGCTACAGCCTGGAAGGAAAGCGCACGTGCATGCCCCCACTCGAGACGAGGCCTGACTCCCCTGGGGAGACTCCAGAAGTACCCAAAGATCCATGTCAGCCCCTGAGAGGAATCCTCGGTTCCGGCCCTGACTCCACACAAGTTTTTTGGCCCCGGTATCGACGGGAGAGGAATCCCGAGAGGCCCCCTAGCAACTCGCATGGGGACTGGCCTCTCCTGAGGCCACCAGGGCGGGTCCCTGAGGTCCCCGTCGTAACTCGAGAACACCTGCCGCAACTCGAGAAAATCCAGGAAGTTCTCCCTTCCAGGCGAGATGAGGCCTATTTCCGATGAGGCGTCTGGAGACTAATGACACCTAACCTCTGGAACTTCGAAAGGGTCTTTCACACCCTTGCTGCAACTCAAGAAGTTCACCGCCATACCCGTCTCCAGTGAAGAGGAAGCACGGTGGTCCCGCCCACATCCAGAGAAGCCCCTTTTCCCCCTCGTAGCTCGAGATGAGGGATCCTTTCCCTGCTTTCAACGGGAAAGAATTCCCGGCGTTCCCGTCGCATCTCAAGAGGAGGCACTCTCAACAGGAAAGGCGAGAGGAACTCCATGGTCGTACCACCATTCCAAGAGTCCCCCACATGTCTCAGTCCATTCCAGAGGAACGTCATTGCCCTGCACTGGCTCATCTTTCACGCCGAGGATCGACTCACACCACGGTGGCACGTGGGACAGCCCTGTGGGAAAGCCTCGAGGGAAAGCCTCGAGGGAAAACCACAGATCCTTTGATCCACGCGACGGGAAGCGTGACATTGCTGCTACAGCCTGGAAGGAAAGCGCACGTGCATGCCCCCACTCGAGACGAGGCCTGACTCCCCTGGGGAGACTCCAGAAGTACCCAAAGATCCATGTCAACCCCTGAAAGGAATCCTCGGTTCCGGCCCTGACTCCACACAAGTTTTTTGGCCCCGGTATCGACGGGAGAGGAATCCCGAGAGGCCCTCTAGCAACTCGCATGGGGACTGGCCTCTCCTGAGGCCACCAGGGCGGGTCCCTGAGGTCCCCGTCGTAACTCGAGAACACCTGCCGCAACTCGAGAAAATCCAGGAAGTTCTCCCTTCCAGGCGAGATGAGGCCTATTTCCGATGAGGCGTCTGGAGACTAATGACACCTAACCTCTGGAACTTCGAAAGGGTCTTTCACACCCTTGCTGCAACTCAAGAAGTTCACCGCCATACCCGTCTCCACTCGAGAGGAAGCACGATGGTCCCGCCCACATCCAGAGGAGCCCCGTTTCCCCCTCGTAGCTCGAGATGAGGGATCCTTTCCCTGCTTTCAACGGGAAAGGATTCCCGGCGTTCCCGTCGCATCTCAAGAGGAGGCACTCTCAACAGGAAAGGCGAGAGGAACTCCATGGTCGTACCACCATTCCAAGAGTCCCCCAGATGTCTCAGTCCATTCCAGAGGAACCTCTTTGCCCTGCACTGGCTCATCTTTCACGCCGAGGATCGACTCACACAACGGAGGCACGTGGGACAGCCCTATGGGAAAGCCTCGAGGGAAAGCCTCGAGGGAAAACCACAGATCCTTTGATCCACGTGACGGGAAGCGTGACATTGCTGCTACAGCCTGGAAGGAAAGCGCACGTGCATGCCCCCATTCGAGACGAGGCCTGACTCCCCTGGGGAGACTCCAGAAGTACCCAAAGATCCATGTCAGCCCCTGAGAGGAATCCTCGGTTCCGGCCCTGACTCCACACAAGGTTTTTGGCCCCGGTATCGACGGGAGAGGAATCCCGAGAGGCCCCCTAGCAACTCGCATGGGGACTGGCTTCTCCTGAGGCCACCAGGGCGGGTCCTTGAGGTCCCCGTCGTAACTCGAGAACACCTGCCGCAACTCGAGAAAATCCAGGAAGTTCTCCCTTCCAGGCGAGATGAGGCCTATTTCCGATGAGGCGTCTGTAGACTAATGACACCTAACCTCTGGAACTTCGAAAGGGTCTTTCACACCCTTGCTGCAACTCAAGAAGTTCACCGCCATACCCGTCTCCACTGAAGAGGAAGCACGGTGGTCCCGCCCACATCCAGAGGAGCCGCGTTTCCCCCTCGTAGCTCGAGATGAGGGATCCTTTCCCTGCTATCAACGGGAAAGAATTCCCGGCGTTCCCGTCGCATCTCAAGAGGAGGCACTCTCAACAGGAAAGGCGAGAGGAACTCCATGGTCGTACCACCATTCCAAGAGTCCCCCAGATGTCTCAGTCCATTCCAGAGGAACCTCTTTGCCCTGCACTGGCTCATCTTTCACGCCGAGGATCGACTCACACCACAGTGGCACGTGGGACAGCCCTGTGGGAAAGCCTCGAGGGAAAGCCTCGAGGGAAAACCACAGATCCTTTGATCCACGCGACGGGAAGCGTGACATTGCTGCTACAGCCTGGAAGGAAAGCGCACGTGCATGCCCCCACTCGAGACGATGCCTGACTCCCCTGGGGAGACTCCAGAAGTACCCAAAGATCCATGTCAGCCCCTGAGAGGAATCCTCGGTTCCGGCCCTGACTCCACACAAGCTTTTTGGCCCCGGTATCGACGGGAGAGGAATCCCGAGAGGGCCCCTAGCAACTCGCATGGGGACTGGCCTCTCCTGAGGCCACCAGGGCGGGTCCTTGAGGACCCCGTCGTAACTCGAGAACACCTGCCGCAACTCGAGAAAATCCAGGAAGTTCTCCCTTCCAGGCGAGATGAGGCCTATTTCCGATGAGGCGTCTGTAGACTAATGACACCTAACCTCTGGAACTTCGAAAGGGTCTTTCACACCCTTGCTGCAACTCAAGAATTTCACCGCCATACCCGTCTCCACTGAAGAGGAAGCACGGTGGTCCCGCCCACATCCAGAGGAGCCGCGTTTCCCCCTCGTAGCTCGAGATGAGGGATCCTTTCCCTGCTTTCAACGGGAAAGAATTCCCGGCGTTCCCGTCGCATCTCAAGAGGAGGCACTCTCAACAGGAAAGGCGAGAGGAACTCCATGGTCGTACCACCATTCCAAGAGTCCCCCAGATGTCTCAGTCCATTCCAGAGGAAACTCTTTGCCCTGCACTGGCTCATCTTTCACGCCGAGGATCGACTCACACCACGGTGGCACGTGGGACAGCCCTGTGGGAAAGGCTCGAGGGAAAGCCTCGAGGGAAAACCACAGATCCTTTGATCCACGCGACGGGAAGCGTGACATTGCTGCTACAGCCTGGAAGGAAAGCACACGTGCATGCCCCCACTCGAGACGAGGCCTGACTCCCCTGGGGAGACTCCAGAAGTAATCAAAGATCCATGTCATCCACTGAGAGGAATCCTCGGTTCCGGCCCTGACTCCACACAAGGTTTTTGACCCCGGTATCGACGGGAGAGGAATCCCGAGAGGCCCCCTAGCAACTCGCATGGGGACTGGCCTCTCCTGAGGCCACCAGGGCGGGTCCCTGAGGTCCCCGTCGTAACTCGAGAACACCTGCCGCAACTCGAGAAAATCCAGGAAGTTCTCCCTTCCAGGCGAGATGAGGCCTATTTCCGATGAGGCGTCTGGAGACTGATGCCACCTAACCTCTGGAACTTCGAAAGGGTCTTTCACACCCTTGCTGCAACTCAAGAAGTTCACCGCCATACCCGTCTCCAATCCAGAGGAAGCACGATTGTCCCGCCCACATCCAGAGGAGCCCCGTTTCCCCCTCGTAGCTCGAGATGAGGGATCCTTTCCCTGCTTTCAACGGGAAAGATTTCCCGGCTTTTCCGTCGCATCTCAAGAGGAGGCACTCTCAACAGGTAAGGCGAGAGGAACTCCATGGTCGTACCACCATTCCAAGAGTCCCCCAGATGTTTCAGTCCATTCCAGAGGAACGTCTTTGCCCTGCACTGGCTCCTCTTTCACGCCGAGGATCGACTCACACCACGGTGGCACGTGGGACAGCCCTGTGGGAAAGCCTCGAGGGAAAGCCTCGAGGGAAAACCACAGATCCTTTGATCCACGCGACGGGAAGCGTGACATTGCTGCTACAGCCTGGAAGGAAAGCGCACGTGCATGCCCCCACTCGAGACGAGGCCTGACTCCCCTGGGGAGACTCCAGAAGTACCCAAAGATCCATGTCAGCCCCTGAGAGGAATCCTCGGTTCCGGCCCTGACTCCACACAAGGTTTTTGGCCCCGGTATCGACGGGAGAGGAATCACGAGAGGCCCCCTAGCAACTCGCATGGGGACTGGCCTCTCCTGAGGCCACCAGGGGGGATCCCTGAGGTCCCCGTCGTAACTCGAGGACACCTGCCGCAACTCGAGAAAATCCAGGAAGTTCTCCCTTCCAGGCGAGATGAGGCCTATTTCCGATGAGGCGTCTGGATACTAATGCCACCTAACCTCTGGAACTTCGAAAGGGTCTTTCACACACTTGCTGCAACTCAAGAAGTTCACCGCCATACCCGTCTCCACTCGAGAGGAAGCACGATGGTCCCGCCCACATCCAGAGGAGCCCAGTTTCCCCCTCGTAGCTCGAGATGAGGGTTCCTTTCCCTGCTTTCAACGGGAAAGAATTCCCGCCGTTCCCGTCGCATCTCAAGAGGAGGCACTCTCAACAGGAAAGGCGAGAGGAACTCCATGGTCGTACCACCTTTCCAAGAGTCCCCCAGATGTCTCAGTCCATTCCAGAGGAACCTCTTTGCCCTGCACTGGCTCATCTTTCACGCCGAGGATCGACTCACACCACGGTGGCACGTGGGACAGCCCTGTGGGAAAGCCTCGAGGGAAAGCCTCGAGGGAAAACCACAGATCCTTTGATCCACGCGACGGGAAGCGTGACATTGCTGCTACAGCCTGGAAGGAAAGCGCACGTGCATGCCCCCACTCGAGACGAGGCCTGACTCCTCTGGGGAGACTCCAGAAGTACCCAAAGATCCATGTCAGCCCCTGAGAGGAATCCTCGGTTCCGGCCCTGACTCCACACAAGTTTTTTGGCCCCGGTATCGACGGGAGAGGAATCCCGAGAGGCCCCCTAGCAACTCGCATGGGGACTGGCCTCTCCTGAGGCCACCAGGGCGGGTCCCTGAGGTCCCCGTCGTAACTCGAGAACACCTGCCGCAACTCGAGAAAATCCAGGAAGTTCTCCCTTCCAGGCGAGATGAGGCCTATTTCCGATGAGGCGTCTGGAGACTAATGACACCTAACCTCTGGAACTTCGAAAGGGTCTTTCACACCCTTGCTGCAACTCAAGAAGTTCACCGCCATACCCGTCTCCACTCGAGAGGAAGCACGATGGTCCCGCCCACATCCAGAGGAGCCCCGTTTCCCCCTCATAGCTCGAGATGAGGGATCCTTTCCCTGCTTTCAACGGGAAAGAATTCCCGGCGTTCCCGTCGCATCTCAAGAGGAGGCACTCTCAACAGGAAAGGCGAGAGGAACTCCATGGTCGTACCACCATTCCAAGAGTCCCCCAGATGTCTCAGTCCATTCCAGAGGAACCTCTTTGCCCTGCACTGGCTCATCTTTCACGCCGAGGATCGACTCACACCACGGAGGCACGTGGGACAGCCCTGTGGGAAAGCCTCGAGGGAAAGCCTCGAGGGAAAACCACAGATCCTTTGATCCACGTGAAGGGAAGCGTGACATTGCTGCTACAGCCTGGAAGGAAAGCGCACGTGCATGCCCCCACTCGAGACGAGGCCTTACTCCCCTGGGGAGACTCCAGAAGTACCCAAAGATCCATGTCAGCCCCTGAGAGGAATCCTCGGTTCCGGCCCTGACTCCACACAAGGTTTTTGGCCCCGGGATCGACGGGAGAGGAATCCCGAGAGGCCCCCTAGCAACTCGCATGGGGACTGGCCTCTCCTGAGGCCACCAGGGCGGGTCCCTGAGGTCCCCGTCGTAACTCGAGAACACCTGCCGCAACTCAAGAAAATCCAGGAAGTTCTCCCTTCCAGGCGAGATGAGGCCTATTTCCGATGAGTCGTCTGGAGACTAATGACACCTAACCTCTGGAACTTCGAAAGGGTCTTTCACACCCTTGCTGCAACTCAAGAAGTTCACCGCCATACCCGTCTCCACTCGAGAGGAAGCACTATGGTCCCGCCCACATCCAGAGGAGCCCAGGTTCCCCCTCGTAGCTCGAGATGAGGGATCCTTTCCCTGCTTTCAACGGGAAAGAATTCCCGGCGTTCCCGTCACATCTCAAGAGGAGGCACTCTCAACAGGAAAGGCGAGAGGAACTCCATGGTCGTACCACCATTCCAAGAGTCCCCCAGATGTCTCAGTCCATTCCAGAGGAAGCTCTTTGCCCTGCACTGGCTTATCTTTCACGCCGAGGATCGACTCACACCACGGTGGCACGTGGGACAGCCCTGTGGGAAAGCCTCGAGGGAAAGCCTCGAGGGAAAACCACAGATCCTTTGATCCACGCGACGGGAAGCGTGACATTGCTGTTACAGCCTGGAAGGAAAGCGCACGTGCATGCCCCCACTCGAGACGAGGCCTGACTCCCCTGGGGAGACTCCAGAAGTACCCAAAGATCCATGTCAGCCCCTGAGAGGAATCCTCGGTTCCGGCCCTGACTCCACACAAGGTTTTTGGCCCCGGTATCGACGGGAGAGGAATCCCGAGAGGCCCCCTAGCAACTCGCATGGGGACTGGCCGTTCCTGAGGCCACCAGGGCGGGTCCCTGAGGTCCCCGTAGTAACTCGAGAACACCTGCCGCAACTCGAGAAAATCCAGGAAGTTCTCCCTTCCAGGCGAGATGAGGCCTATTTCCGATGAGGCGTCTGGAGACTAATGACACCTAACCAGTGGAACTTCGAAAGGGTCTTTCACACCCTTGCTGCAACTCAAGAAGTTCACCTCCATACCCGTCTCCACTCGAGAGGAAGCACGATGGTCCCGCCAACATCCAGAGGAGCCCCGTTTTCCACTCGTAGCTCGAGATGAGGGATCCTTTCCCTGCTTTCAACGGGAAAGAATTCCCGGCTTTTCCGTCGCATCTCAAGAGGAGGCACTCTCAACAGGTAAGGCGAGAGGAACTCCATGGTCGTACCACCATTCCAAGAGTCCCCCAGATGTCTCAGTCCATTCCAGAGGAACCTCTTTGCCCTGCACTGGCTCATCTTTCACGCCGAGGATCGACTCACACCACGGTGGCACGTGGGACAGCCCTGTGGGAAAGCCTCGAGGGAAAGCCTCGAGGGATAACCACAGATCCTTTGATCCACGCGACGGGAAGCGTGACATTGCTGCTACATCCTGGAAGGAAAGCGCACGTGCATGCCCCCAATCGAGACGAGGCCTGACTCCCCTGGGGAGACTCCAGAAGTACCCAAAGATCCATGTCAGCCCCTGAGAGGAATCCTCGGTTCCGGCCCTGACTCCACACAAGGGTTTTGGACCTGGTATCGACGGGAGAGGAATCCCGAGAGGCCCCCTAGCAACTCGCATGGGGACTGGCCTCTCCTGAGGCCACCAGGGCGGGTCCCTGAGGTCCCCGTCGTAACTCGAGAACACCTGCCGCAACTCGAGAAAATCCAGGAAGTTCTCCCTTCCAGGCGAGATGAGGCCTATTTCCGATGAGGCGTCTGGAGACTAATGCCACCTAACCTCTGGAAATTCGAAAGGGTCTTTAACACCCTTGCTGCAATTCAAGAAGTTCACCGCCATACCCGTCTCCACTCGAGAGGAAGCACGATGGTCCCGCCCACATCCAGAGGAGCCCAGTTTCCCCCTCGTAGCTCGAGATGAGGGATCCTTTCCCTGCTTTCAACGGGAAAGAATTCCCGGCGTTCCCGTCGCATCTCAAGAGGAGGCACTCTCAACAGGAAAGGCGAGAGGAACTCCATGGTCGTACCACCATTCCAAGAGTCCCCCAGATGTCTCAGTCCATTCCAGAGGAACCTCTTTGCCCTGCACTGGCTCATCTTTCACGCCGAGGATCGACTCACACCACGGTGGCACGTGGGACAGCCCTGTGGGAAAGCCTCGAGGGAAAGCCTCGAGGGAAAACCACAGATCCTTTGATCCACGCGACGGGAAGCGTGACATTGCTGCTACAGCCTGGAAGGAAAGCGCACGTGCATGCCCCCACTCGAGACGAGGCCTGACTCCCCTGGGGAGACTCCAGAAGTACCCAAAGATCCATGTCAGCCCCTGAGAGGAATCTTCGGTTCCGGCCCTGACTCCACACAAGGTTTTTGGCCCCGGGATCGACGGGAGAGGAATCCCGAGAGGGCCCCTAGCAACTCGCATGGGGACTGGCCTCTCCTGAGGCCACCAGGGCGGGTCCTTGAGGTCCCCGTCGTAACTCGAGAACACCTGCCGCAACTCGAGAAAATCCAGGAAGTTCTCCCTTCCAGGCGAGATGAGGCCTATTTCCGATGAGGCGTCTGGAGACTAATGACACATAACCTCTGGAACTTCGAAAGGGTCTTTCACACCCTTGCTGCAACTCAAGAAGTTCACCGCCATACCCGTCTCCACTCAAGAGGAAGCACGGTGGTCCCGCCCACATCCAGAGGAGCCCCGTTTCCCCCTCGTAGCTCGAGATGAGGGATCCTTTCCCTGCTTTCAACGGGAAAGAATTCCCGGCTTTTCCGTCGCATCTCAAGAGGAGGCACTCTCAACAGGTAAGGCGAGAGGAACTCCATGGTCGTACCACCATTCCAAGAGTCCCCCAGATGTCTCAGTCCATTCCAGAGGAACGTCTTTGCCCTGCACTGGCTCATCTTTCACGCCGAGGATCGACTCACACCACGGTGGCACGTGGGACAGCCCTGTGTGAAAGCCTCGAGGGAAAGCCTCGAGGGAAAAGCACAGATCCTTTGATCCACGGGACGGGATGCGTGACATTGCTGCTACAGCCTGGAAGGAAAGCGCACGTGCATGCCCCCACTCGAGACGAGGACTGACTCCCCTGGGGAGACTCCAGAAGTACCGAAAGATCCATGTCAGCCCCTGAGAGGAATCCTCGGTTCCGGCCCTGACTCCACACAAGGTTTTTGGCCCCGGTATCGACGGGAGAGGAATCCCGAGAGGCCCCCTAGCAACTCGCATGGGGACTGGCCTCTCCTGAGGCCACCAGGGCGGGTCCCTGAGGTCCCCGTCGTAACTCGAGAACACCTGCCGCAACTCGAGAAAATCCAGGAAGTTCTCCCTTCCAGGCGAGATGAGGCCTATTTCCGATGAGGCGTCTGGAGACTAATGCCACCTAACCTCTGGAACTTCGAAAGGGTCTTTCACACCCTTGCTGCAACTCAAGAAGTTCACCGCCATACCCGTCTCCACTCGAGAGGAAGCACGATGGTCCCGCCCACATCCAGAGGAGCCCCGTTTCCCCCACGTAGCTCGAGATGAGGGATCCTTTCCCTGCTTTCAACGGGAAAGAATTCCCGGCTTTTCCGTCGCATCTCAAGAGGAGGCACTCTCAACAGGCAAGGCGAGAGGAACTCCATGGTCGTACCACCATTCCAAGAGTCCCCCAGATGTCTCAGTCCATTCCAGAGGAACGTCTTTGCCCTGCACTGGCTCATCTTTCACGCCGAGGATCGACTCACACCACGGTGACACGTGGGACAGCCCTGTGGGAAAGCCTCGAGGGAAAGCCTCGAGGGAAAACCACAGATCCTTTGATCCACGCGATGGGAAGCGTGACATTGCTGCTACAGCCTGGAAGGAAAGTGCACGTGCATGCCCCCACTCGAGACGAGGCCTGACTCCCCTGGGGAGACTCCAGAAGTACCCAAAGATCCATGTCAGCCCCTGAGAGGAATCCTCGGTTACGGCCCTGACTCCACACAAAGTTTTTGACCCCGGTATCGACGGGAGAGGAATCCCGAGAGGCCCCCTAGCAACTCGCATAGGGACTGGCCGTTCCTGAGGGCACCAGGGCGGGTCCCTGAGGTCCCCGTCGTAACTCGAGAACACCTGCCGCAACTCAAGAAAATCCAGGAAGATCTCCCTTCCAGGCGAGATGAGGCCTATTTCCGATGAGGCGTCTGGAGACTAATGACACCTAACATCTGGAACTTCGAAAGGGTCTTTCACACCCTTGCTGCAACTCAAGAAGTTCACCGCCATACCCGTCTCCACTCGAGAGGAAGCACGATGGTCCCGCCCACATCCAGAGGAGCCCAGTTTCCCCCTCGTAGCTCGAGATGAGGGATCCTTTCTCTGCTTTCAACTGGAAAGAATTCCCGGCATTCCCGTCGCATCTCAAGAGGAGGCACTCTCAACAGGAAAGGCGAGAGCAACTCCATGGTCGTACCACCATTCCAAGAGTCCCCCAGATGTCTCAGTCCATTCCAGAGGAACCTCTTTGCCCTGCACTGGCTCATCTTTCACGCCGAGGATCGACTCACACCACGGTGGCACGTGGGACAGCCCTGTGGGAAAGCCTCGAGGGAAAGCCTCGAGGGAAAACCACAGATCCTTTGATCCACGCGACGGGAAGCGTGACATTGCTGCTACAGCCTGGAAGGAAAGCGCACGTGCATGCCCCCACTCGAGACGAGGCCTGACTCCCCTGGGGAGACTCCAGAAGTACCCAAAGATCCATGTCAGCCCCTGAGAGGAATCCTCGGTTCCGGCCCTGACTCCACACAAGGTTTTTGGCCCCGGTATCGACGGGAGAGGAATCCCGAGAGGCCCCCTAGCAACTCGCATGGGGACTGGCCGTTCCTGAGGCCACCAGGGCGGGTCCCTGAGGTCCCCGTCGTAACTCGAGAACACCTACCGCAACTCGAGAAAATCCAGGAAGTTCTCCCTTCTAGACGAGATGAGGCCTATTTCCGATGTGGCGTTTGGAGACTAATGACACCTAACCTCTGGAACTTCGAAAGGGTCTTTCACACCCTTGCTGCAACTCAAGAAGTTCACCGCCATACCCGTCTCCACTCGAGAGGAAGCACGATGGTCCCGCCCACATCCAGAGGAGCCCCGTTTCCCCCTCGTAGCTCGAGATGAGGGATCCTTTCCCTGCTTTCAACGGGAAAGATTTCCCGGCGTTCCCGTCGCATCTCTAGAGGAGGCACTCTCAACAGGAAAGGCGAGAGGAACTCCATGGTCGTACCACCATTCCAAGAGTCCCCCAGATGTCTCAGTCCATTCCAGAGGAAGCTCTTTGCCCTGCACTGGCTCATCTTTCACCCCGAGGATCGACTCACACCACGGTGGCACGTGGGACAGCCCTGTGGGAAAGCCTCGAGGGAAAGCCTCGAGGGAAAACCACAGATCCTTTGATCCACGCGACGGGAAGCGTGACATTGCTGCTACAGCCTGGAAGGAAAGCGCACGTGCATGCCCCCACTCGAGACGAGGCCTGACTCCCCTGGGGAGACTCCAGAAGTACCCAAAGATCCATGTCAGCCCCTGAGAGGAATCCTCGGTTCCGGCCCTGACTCCACACAAGGTTTTTGGCCCCGGTATCGACGGGAGAGGAATCCCGAGAGGCCCCCTAGCAACTCGCATGGGGACTGGCCGTTCCTGAGGCCACCAGGGCGGGTCCCTGAGGTCCCCGTCGTAACTCGAGAACACCTGCCGCAACTCGAGAAAATCCAGGAAGTTCTCCCTTCCAGGCGAGATGAGGCCTATTTCCGATGAGGCGTCTGGAGACTAATGACACCTAACCAGTGGAACTTCGAAAGGGTCTTTCACACCCTTGCTGCAACTCAAGAAGTTCACCTCCATACCCGTCTCCACTCGAGAGGAAGCACGATGGTCCCGCCCACATCCAGAGGAGCCCTGTTTCCCACTCGTAGCTCGAGATGAGGGATCCTTTCCCTGCTTTCAACGAGAAAGAATTCCCGGCTTTTCCGTCGCATCTCAAGAGGAGGCACTCTCAACAGGTAAGGCGAGAGGAACTCCATGGTCGTACCACCATTCCAAGAGTCCCCCAGATGTCTCAGTCCATTCCAGAGGAACCTCTTTGCCCTGCACTGGCTCATCTTTCACGCCGAGGATCGACTCACACCACGGTGGCACGTGAGACAGCCCTGTGGGAAAGCCTCGAGGGAAAGCCTCGAGGGAAAACCACAGATCCTTTGATCCACGCGACGGGAAGCGTGACATTGCTGCTACAGCCTGGAAGGAAAGCGCACGTGCATGCCCCCACTCGAGACGAGGCCTGACTCCCCTGGGGAGACTCCAGAAGTACCCAAAGATCCATGTCAGCCCCTGAGAGGAATCTCGGTTCCAGCCCTGACTCCACACAAGGTTTTTGGCCCCGGTATCGACGGGAGAGGAATCCCGAGAGGCCCCCTAGCAACTCGCATGGGGACTGGCCTCTCCTGAGGCCACCAGGGCGGGTCCCTGAGGTCCCCGTCGTAACTCGAGAACACCTGCCGCAACTCGAGAAAATCCAGGAAGTTCTCCCTTCCAGGCGAGATGAGGCCTATTTCCGATGAGGCGTCTGGAGACTAATGCCACCTAACATCTGGAACTTCGAAAGGGTCTTTCACACCCTTGCTGCCACTCAAGAAGTTCACCGCCATACCCGTCTCCACTCGAGAGGAAGCACGATGGTCCCGCCCACATCCAGAGGAGACCCGTTTCCCCCTCGTAGCTCGAGATGAGGGATCCTTTCCCTGCTTTCAACGGGAAAGAATTCCCGGCTTTTCCGTCGCATCTCAAGAGGAGGCACTCTCAACAGGTAAGGCGAGAGGAACTCCATGGTCGTACCACCATTCCAAGAGTCCCCCAGATGTCTCAGTCCATTCCAGAGGAAGCTCTTTGCCCTGCACTGGCTCATCTTTCACGCCTAGGATCGACTCACACCACGGTGGCACGTGGGACAGCCCTGTGGCAAAGCCTCTAGGGAAAGCCTCGAGGGAAAACCACAGATCCTTTGATCCACGCGATGGGAAGCGTGACATTGCTGCTACAGCCTGGAAGGAAAGTGCACGTGCATGCCCCCACTCGAGACGAGGCCTGACTCCCCTGGGGAGACTCCAGAAGTACCCAAAGATCCATGTCAGCCCCTGAGAGGAATCCTCGGTTCCGGCCCTGACTCCACACAAAGTTTTTGGCCCCGGTATCGACGGGAGAGGAATCCCGAGAGGCCCCCTAGCAACTCGCATGGGGACTGGCCGTTCCTGAGGGCACCAGGGCGGGTCCCTGAGGTCCCCGTCGTAACTCGAGAACACCTGCCGCAACTCAAGAAAATCCAGGAAGATCTCCCTTCCAGGCGAGATGAGGCCTATTTCCAATGAGGCGTCTGGAGACTAATGACACCTAACCTCTGGAACTTCGAAAGGGTCTTTCACACCCTTGCTGCAACTCAAGAAGTTCACCGCCATACCCGTCTCCACTCGAGAGGAAGCACGATGGTCCCGCCCACATCCAGAGGAGCCCAGTTTCCCCCTCGTAGCTCGAGATGAGGGATCCTTTCTCTGCTTTCAACTGGAAAGAATTCCCGGCGTTCCCGTCGCATCTCAAGAGGAGGCACTCTCAACAGGAAAGGCGAGAGGAACTCCATGGTCGTACCACCATTCCAAGAGTCCCCCAGATGTCTCAGTCCATTCCAGAGGAACCTCTTTGCCCTGCACTGGCTCATCTTTCACGCCGAGGATCGACTCACACCACGGTGGCACGTGGGACAGCCCTGTGGGAAAGCCTCGAGGGAAAGCCTCGAGGGAAAACCACAGATCCTTTGATCCACGCGACGGGAAGCGTGACATTGCTGCTACAGCCTGGAAGGAAAGCGCACGTGCATGCCCCCACTCGAGACGAGGCCTGACTCCCCTGGGGAGACTCCAGAAGTACCCAAAGATCCATGTCAGCCCCTGAGAGGAATCCTCGGTTCCGGCCCTGACTCCACACAAGGTTTTTGGCCCCGGTATCGACGGGAGAGGAATCCCGAGAGGCCCCCTAGCAACTCGCATGGGGACTGGCCTCTCCTGAGGCCACCAGGGCGGGTCCATGAGGTCCCCGTCGTAACTCGAGAACACCTGCCGCAACTCGAGAAAATCCAGGAAGTTCTCCCTTCTAGACGAGATGAGGCCTATTTCCGATGTGGCGTTTGGAGACTAATGACACCTAACCTCTGGAACTTCGAAAGGGTCTTTCACACCCTTGCTGCAACTCAAGAAGTTCACCGCCATACCCGTCTCCACTCGAGAGGAAGCACGATGGTCCCGCCCACATCCAGAGGAGCCCCGTTTCCCCCTCGTAGCTCGAGATGAGGGATCCTTTCCCTGCTTTCAACGGGAAAGATTTCCCGGCGTTCCCAACGCATCTCTAGAGGAGGCACTCTCAACAGGAAAGGCGAGAGGAACTCCATGGTCGTACCACCATTCCAAGAGTCCCCCAGATGTCTCAGTCCATTCCAGAGGAAGCTCTTTGCCCTGCACTGGCTCATCTTTCACGCCGAGGATCGACTCACACCACGGTGGCACGTGGGACAGCCCTGTGGGAAAGCCTCGAGGGAAAGCCTCGAGGGAAAACCACAGATCCTTTGATCCACGCGACGGGAAGCGTGACATTGCTGCTACAGCCTGGAAGGAAAGCGCACGTGCATGCCCCCACTCGAGACGAGGCCTGACTCCCCTGGGGAGACTCCAGAAGTACCCAAAGATCCATGTCAGCCCCTGAGAGGAATCCTCGGTTCCGGCCCTGACTCCACACAAGGTTTTTGGCCCCGGTATCGACGGGAGAGGAATCCCGAGAGGCCCCCTAGCAACTCGCATGGGGACTGGCCGTTCCTGAGGCCACCAGGGCGGGTCCCTGAGGTCCCCGTCGTAACTCGAGAACACCTGCCGCAACTCGAGAAAATCCAGGAAGTTCTCCCTTCCAGGCGAGATGAGGCCTATTTCCGATGAGGCGTCTGGAGACTAATGACACCTAACCAGTGGAACTTCGAAAGGGTCTTTCACACCCTTGCTGCAACTCAAGAAGTTCACCTCCATACCCGTCTCCACTCGAGAGGAAGCACGATGGTCCCGCCCACATCCAGAGGAGCCCTGTTTCCCACTCGTAGCTCGAGATGAGGGATCCTTTCCCTGCTTTCAACGGGAAAGAATTCCCGGCTTTTCCGTCGCATCTCAAGAGGAGGCACTCTCAACAGGTAAGGCGAGAGGAACTCCATGGTCGTACCACCATTCCAAGAGTCCCCCAGATGTCTCAGTCCATTCCAGAGGAACGTCTTTGCCCTGCACTGGCTCATCTTTCACGCCGAGGATCGACTCACACCACGGTGTCACGTGGGACAGCCCTGTGTGAAAGCCTCGAGGGAAAGCCTCGAGGGAAAAGCACAGATCCTTTGATCCACGGGACGGGATGCGTGACATTGCTGCTACAGCCTGGAAGGAAAGCGCACGTGCATGCCCCCACTCGAGATAAGGACTGACTCCCCTGGGGAGACTCCAGAAGTACCCAAAGATCCATGTCAGCCCCTGAGAGGAATCCTCGGTTCCGGCCCTGACTCCACACAAGGTTTTTGGCCCCGGTATCGACGGGAGAGGAATCCCGAGAGGCCCCCTAGCAACTCGCATGGGGACTGGCCTCTCCTGAGGCCACCAGGGCGTGTCCCTGAGGTCCCCGTCGTAACTCGAGAACACCTGCCGCAACTCGAGAAAATCCAGGAAGTTCTCCCTTCCAGGCGAGATGAGGCCTATTTCCGATGAGGCGTCTGGAGACTAATGCCACCTAACCTCTGGAACTTCGAAAGGGTCTTTCACACCCTTGCTGCAACTCAAGAAGTTCACCGCCATACCCGTCTCCACTCGAGAGGAAGCACGATGGTCCCGCCCACGTCCAGAGGAGCCCCGTTTCCCCCTCGTAGCTCGAGATGAGGGATCCTTTCCCTGCTTTCAACGGGAAAGAATTCCCGGCTTTTCCGTCGCATCTCAAGAGGAGGCACTCTCAACAGGTAAGGCGAGAGGAACTCCATGGTCGTACCACCATTCCAAGAGTCCCCCAGATGTCTCAGTCCATTCCAGAGGAAGCTCTTTGCCCTGCACTGGCTCATCTTTCACGCCTAGGATCGACTCACACCACGGTGGCACGTGGGACAGCCCTGTGGCAAAGCCTCTAGGGAAAGCCTCGAGGGAAAACCACAGATCCTTTGATCCACGCGATGGGAAGCGTGACATTGCTGCTACAGCCTGGAAGGAAAGTGCACGTGCATGCCCCCACTCGAGACGAGGCCTGACTCCCCTGGGGAGACTCCAGAAGTACCCAAAGATCCATGTCAGCCCCTGAGAGGAATCCTCGGTTCCGGCCCTGACTCCACACAAAGTTTTTGGCCCCGGTATCGACGGGAGAGGAATCCCGAGAGGCCCCCTAGCAACTCGCATGGGGACTGGCCGTTCCTGAGGGCACCAGGGCGGGTCCCTGAGGTCCCCGTCGTAACTCGAGAACACCTGCCGCAACTCAAGAAAATCCAGGAAGATCTCCCTTCCAGGCGAGATGAGGCCTATTTCCAATGAGGCGTCTGGAGACTAATGACACCTAACCTCTGGAACTTCGAAAGGGTCTTTCACACCCTTGCTGCAACTCAAGAAGTTCACCGCCATACCCGTCTCCACTCGAGAGGAAGCACGATGGTCCCGCCCACATCCAGAGGAGCCCAGTTTCCCCCTCGTAGCTCGAGATGAGGGATCCTTTCTCTGCTTTCAACTGGAAAGAATTCCCGGCGTTCCCGTCGCATCTCAAGAGGAGGCACTCTCAACAGGAAAGGCGAGAGGAACTCCATGGTCGTACCACCATTCCAAGAGTCCCCCAGATGTCTCAGTCCATTCCAGAGGAACCTCTTTGCCCTGCACTGGCTCATCTTTCACGCCGAGGATCGACTCACACCACGGTGGCACGTGGGACAGCCCTGTGGGAAAGCCTCGAGGGAAAGCCTCGAGGGAAAACCACAGATCCTTTGATCCACGCGACGGGAAGCGTGACATTGCTGCTACAGCCTGGAAGGAAAGCGCACGTGCATGCCCCCACTCGAGACGAGGCCTGACTCCCCTGGGGAGACTCCAGAAGTACCCAAAGATCCATGTCAGCCCCTGAGAGGAATCCTCGGTTCCGGCCCTGACTCCACACAAGGTTTTTGGCCCCGGTATCGACGGGAGAGGAATCCCGAGAGGCCCCCTAGCAACTCGCATGGGGACTGGCCTCTCCTGAGGCCACCAGGGCGGGTCCATGAGGTCCCCGTCGTAACTCGAGAACACCTGCCGCAACTCGAGAAAATCCAGGAAGTTCTCCCTTCTAGACGAGATGAGGCCTATTTCCGATGTGGCGTTTGGAGACTAATGACACCTAACCTCTGGAACTTCGAAAGGGTCTTTCACACCCTTGCTGCAACTCAAGAAGTTCACCGCCATACCCGTCTCCACTCGAGAGGAAGCACGATGGTCCCGCCCACATCCAGAGGAGCCCCGTTTCCCCCTCGTAGCTCGAGATGAGGGATCCTTTCCCTGCTTTCAACGGGAAAGATTTCCCGGCGTTCCCAACGCATCTCTAGAGGAGGCACTCTCAACAGGAAAGGCGAGAGGAACTCCATGGTCGTACCACCATTCCAAGAGTCCCCCAGATGTCTCAGTCCATTCCAGAGGAAGCTCTTTGCCCTGCACTGGCTCATCTTTCACGCCGAGGATCGACTCACACCACGGTGGCACGTGGGACAGCCCTGTGGGAAAGCCTCGAGGGAAAGCCTCGAGGGAAAACCACAGATCCTTTGATCCACGCGACGGGAAGCGTGACATTGCTGCTACAGCCTGGAAGGAAAGCGCACGTGCATGCCCCCACTCGAGACGAGGCCTGACTCCCCTGGGGAGACTCCAGAAGTACCCAAAGATCCATGTCAGCCCCTGAGAGGAATCCTCGGTTCCGGCCCTGACTCCACACAAGGTTTTTGGCCCCGGTATCGACGGGAGGGGAATCCCGAGAGGCCCCCTAGCAACTCGCATGGGGACTGGCCGTTCCTGAGGCCACCAGGGCGGGTCCCTGAGGTCCCCGTCGTAACTCGAGAACACCTGCCGCAACTCGAGAAAATCCAGGAAGTTCTCCCTTCCAGGCGAGATGAGGCCTATTTCCGATGAGGCGTCTGGAGACTAATGACACCTAACCAGTGGAACTTCGAAAGGGTCTTTCACACCCTTGGTGCAACTCAAGAAGTTCACCTCCATACCCGTCTCCACTCGAGAGGAAGCACGATGGTCCCGCCCACATCCAGAGGAGCCCTGTTTCCCACTCGTAGCTCGAGATGAGGGATCCTTTCCCTGCTTTCAACGGGAAAGAATTCCCGGCTTTTCCGTCGCATCTCAAGAGGAGGCACTCTCAACAGGTAAGGCGAGAGGAACTCCATGGTCGTACCACCATTCCAAGAGTCCCCCAGATGTCTCAGTCCATTCCAGAGGAACGTCTTTGCCCTGCACTGGCTCATCTTTCACGCCGAGGATCGACTCACACCACGGTGTCACGTGGGACAGCCCTGTGTGAAAGCCTCGAGGGAAAGCCTCGAGGGAAAAGCACAGATCCTTTGATCCACGGGACGGGATGCGTGACATTGCTGCTACAGCCTGGAAGGAAAGCGCACGTGCATGCCCCCACTCGAGATGAGGACTGACTCCCCTGGGGAGACTCCAGAAGTACCCAAAGATCCATGTCAGCCCCTGAGAGGAATCCTCTGTTCCGGCCCTGACTCCACACAAGGTTTTTGGCCCCGGTATCGACGGGAGAGGAATCCCGAGAGGCCCCCTAGCAACTCGCATGGGGACTGGCCTCTCCTGAGGCCACCAGGGCGTGTCCCTGAGGTCCCCGTCGTAACTCGAGAACACCTGCCGCAACTCGAGAAAATCCAGGAAGTTCTCCCTTCCAGGCGAGATGAGGCCTATTTCCGATGAGGCGTCTGGAGACTAATGCCACCTAACCTCTGGAACTTCGAAAGGGTCTTTCACACCCTTGCTGCAACTCAAGAAGTTCACCGCCATACCCGTCTCCACTCGAGAGGAAGCACGATGGTCCCGCCCACGTCCAGAGGAGCCCCGTTTCCCCCTCGTAGCTCGAGATGAGGGATCCTTTCCCTGCTTTCAACGGGAAAGAATTCCCGGCTTTTCCGTCGCATCTCAAGAGGAGGCACTCTCAACAGGTAAGGCGAGAGGAACTCCATGGTCGTACCACCATTCCAAGAGTCCCCCAGATGTCTCAGTCCATTCCAGAGGAACGTCTTTGCCCTGCACTGGCTCATCTTTCACGCCGAGGATCGACTCACACCACGGTGGCACGTGGGACAGCCCTGTGGGAAAGCCTCGAGGGAAAGCCTCGAGGGAAAACCACAGATCCTTTGATCCACGCGATGGGAAGCGTGACATTGCTGCTACAGCCTGGAAGGAAAGTGCACGTGCATGCCCCCACTCGAGACGAGGCCTGACTCCCCTGGGGAGACTCCAGAAGTACCCAAAGATCCATGTCAGCCCCTGAGAGGAATCCTCGGTTATGGCCCTGACTCCACACAAAGTTTTTGGCCCCGGTATCGACGGGAGAGGAATCCCGAGAGGCCCCCTAGCAACTCGCATGGGGACTGGCCGTTCCTGAGGGCACCAGGGCGGGTCCCTGAGGTCCCCGTCGTAACTCGAGAACACCTGCCGCAACTCAAGAAAATCCAGGAAGATCTCCCTTCCAGGCGAGATGAGGCCTATTTCCGATGAGGCGTCTGGAGTCTAATGACACCTAACCTCTGGAACTTCGAAAGGGTCTTTCACACCCTTGCTGCAACTCAAGAAGTTCACCGCCATACCCGTCTCCACTCGAGAGGAAGCACGATGGTCCCGCCCACATCCAGAGGAGCCCAGTTTCCCCCTCGTAGCTCGAGATGAGGGATCCTTTCTCTGCTTTCAACTGGAAAGAATTCCCGGCGTTCCCGTCGCATCTCAAGAGGAGGCACTCTCAACAGGAAAGGCGAGAGGAACTCCATGGTCGTACCACCATTCCAAGAGTCCCCCAGATGTCTCAGTCCATTCCAGAGGAACCTCTTTGCCCTGCACTGGCTCATCTTTCACGCCGAGGATCGACTCACACCACGGTGGCACGTGGGACAGCCCTGTGGGAAAGCCTCGAGGGAAAGCCTCGAGGGAAAACCACAGATCCTTTGATCCACGCGACGGGAAGCGTGACATTGCTGCTACAGCCTGGAAGGAAAGCGCACGTGCATGCCCCCACTCGAGACGAGGCCTGACTCCCCTGGGGAGACTCCAGAAGTACCCAAAGATCCATGTCAGCCCCTGAGAGGAATCCTCGGTTCCGGCCCTGACTCCACACAAAGTTTTTGGCCTCGGTATCGACGGGAGAGGAATCCCGAGAGGCCCCCTAGCAACTCGCATGGGGACTGGCCTCTCCTGAGGCCACCAGGGCGGGTCCATGAGGTCCCCGTCGTAACTCGAGAACACCTGCCGCAACTCGAGAAAATCCAGGAAGTTCTCCCTTCTAGACGAGATGAGGCCTATTTCCGATGTGGCGTTTGGAGACTAATGACACCTAACCTCTGGAACTTCGAAAGGGTCTTTCACACCCTTGCTGCAACTCAAGAAGTTCACCGCCATACCCGTCTCCACTCGAGAGGAAGCACGATGGTCCCGCCCACATCCAGAGGAGCCCCGTTTCCCCCTCGTAGCTCGAGATGAGGGATCCTTTCCCTGCTTTCAACGGGAAAGATTTCCCGGCGTTCCCGTCGCATCTCTAGAGGAGGCACTCTCAACAGGAAAGGCGAGAGGAACTCCATGGTCGTACCACCATTCCAAGAGTCCCCCAGATGTCTCAGTCCATTCCAGAGGAAGCTCTTTGCCCTGCACTGGCTCATCTTTCACGCCGAGGATCGACTCACACCACGGTGGCACGTGGGACAGCCCTGTGGGAAAGCCTCGAGGGAAAGCCTCGAGGGAAAACCACAGATCCTTTGATCCACGCGACGGGAAGCGTGACATTGCTGCTACAGCCTGGAAGGAAAGCGCACGTGCATGCCCCCACTCGAGACGAGGCCTGACTCCCCTGGGGAGACTCCAGAAGTACCCAAAGATCCATGTCAGCCCCTGAGAGGAATCCTCGGTTCCGGCCCTGACTCCACACAAGGTTTTTGGCCCCGGTATCGACGGGAGAGGAATCCCGAGAGGCCCCCTAGCAACTCGCATGGGGACTGGCCGTTCCTGAGGCCACCAGGGCGAGTCCCTGAGGTCCCCGTCGTAACTCGAGAACACCTGCCGCAACTCGAGAAAATCCAGGAAGTTCTCCCTTCCAGGCGAGATGAGGCCTATTTCCGATGAGGCGTCTGGAGACTAATGACACCTAACCAGTGGAACTTCGAAAGGGTCTTTCACACCCTTGCTGCAACTCAAGAAGTTCACCTCCATACCCGTCTCCACTCGAGAGGAAGCACGATGGTCCCGCCCACATCCAGAGGAGCCCTGTTTCCCACTCGTAGCTCGAGATGAGGGATCCTTTCCCTGCTTTCAACGGGAAAGAATTCCCGGCTTTTCCGTCGCATCTCAAGAGGAGGCACTCTCAACAGGTAAGGCGAGAGGAACTCCATGGTCGTACCACCATTCCAAGAGTCCCCCAGATGTCTCAGTCCATTCCAGAGGAACCTCTTTGCCCTGCACTGGCTCATCTTTCACGCCGAGGATCGACTCACACCACGGTGGCACGTGGGACAGCCCTGTGGGAAAGCCTCGAGGGAAAACCACAGATCCTTTGATCCACGCGACGGGAAGTGTGACATTGCTGCTACATCCTGGAAGGAAAGCGCACGTGCATGCCCCCACTCGAAACGAGGCCTGACTCCCCTGGGGAGACTCCAGAAGTACCCAAAGATCCATGTCAGCCCCTGAGAGGAATCCTCGGTTCCGGCCCTGACTCCACACAAGGTTTTTGGCCCCGGTATCGACGGGAGAGGAATCCCGAGAGGCCCCCTAGCAACTCGCTTGGGGACTGGCCTCTCCTGAGGCCACCACGGCGGGTCCCTGAGGTCCCCGTCGAAACTCGGGAACACCTGCCACAACTCGAGAAAATCCAGGAAGTTCTCCCTTCCAGGCGAGATGAGGCCTATTTCCGATGAGGCGTCTGGAGACTAATGACACCTAACCTCTGGAACTTCGAAAGGGTCTTTCACACCCTTGCTGCAACTCAAGAAGTTCACCGCCATACCCGTCTCCACTCGAGAGGAAGCACGATGGTCCCGCCCACATCCAGAGGAGCCCCGTTTCCCCCTCGTAGCTCGAGATGTGGGATCCTTTCCCTGCTTTCAACGGGAAAGATTTCCCGGCTTTTCCGTCACATCTCAAGAGGAGGCATTCTCAACAGGTAAGGCGAGAGGAACTCCATGGTCGTACCACCATTCCAAGAGTCCCCCAGATGTCTCAGTCCATTCCAGAGGAACCTCTTTGCCCTGCACTGGCTCATCTTTCACGCCGAGGATCGACTCACACCACGGTGGCACGTGGGACAGCCCTGTGGGAAAGCCTCGAGGGAAAGCCTCGAGGGAAAACCACAGATCCTTTGATCCACGCGATGGGAAGCGTAACATTGCTGCTACAGCCTGGAAGGAAAGCGCACGTGCATGCCCCCACTCGAGACGAGGCCTGACTCCCCTGGGGAGACTCCAGAAGTACCCAAAGATCCATGTCAGCCCCTGAGAGGAATCCTCGGTTCCGGCCCTGACTCCACACAAGGTTTTTGGCCCCGGTATCGACGGGAGAGGAATCCCGAGAGGCCCCCTAGCAACTCGCATGGGGACTGGCCTCTCCTGAGGCCACCAGGGCGGGTCCCTGAGGTCCCCGTCGTAACTCGAGAACACCTGCCGCAACTCGAGAAAATCCAGGAAGTTCTCCCTTCCAGGCGAGATGAGGCCTATTTCCGATGAGGCGTCTGGAGACTAATGCCACCTAACCTCTGGAACTTCGAAAGGGTCTTTCACACACTTGCTGCAACTCAAGAAGTTCACCGCTATACCCATCTCCACTCGAGAGGAAGCACGATGGTCCCGCCCACATCCAGAGGAGCCCCGTTTCCCCCTCGTAGCTCGAGATGAGGGATCCTTTCCCTGCTTTTAACGAGAAAGAATTCCCGGCTTTTCCGTCGCATCTCAAGAGGAGGCACTCTCAACAGGAAAGGCGAGAGGAACTCCATGGTCGTACCACCATTCCAAGAGTCCCCCAGATGTCTCAGTCCATTCCAGAGGAACGTCTTTGCCCTGCACTGGCTCATCTTTCACGCCGAGGATCGACTAACACCACGGTGGCACGTGGGACAGCCCTGTGGGAAAGCCTCGAGGGAAAGCCTCGAGGGAAAACCACAGATCTTTTGATCCACGCGACGGGAAGCGTGACATTGCTGCTACAGCCTGGAAGGAAAGCGCACGTGCATGCCCCCACTCGAGACGAGGCCTGACTCCCCTGGGGAGACTCCAGAAGTACCCAAAGATCCATGTCAGCCCCTGAGAGGAATCCTCGGTTCCGGCCCTGACTCCACACAAGGTTTTTGGCCCCGGTATCGACGGGAGAGGAATCCCGAGAGGCCCCCTAGCAACTCGCATGGGGACTGGCCGTTCCTGAGGCCACCAGGGCGGGTCCCTGAGATCCCCGTCGTAACTCGAGAACACCTACCGCAACTCGAGAAAATCCAGGAAGTTCTCCCTTCTAGACGAGATGAGGCCTATTTCCGATGTGGCGTTTGGAGACTAATGACACCTAACCTCTGGAACTTCGAAAGGGTCTTTCACACCCTTGCTGCAACTCAAGAAGATCACCGCCATACCCGTCTCCACTCGAGAGGAAGCACGATGGTCCCGCCCACATCCAGAGGAGCCCCGTTTCCCCCTCGTAGCTCGAGATGAGGGATCCTTTCCCTGCTTTCAACGGAAAAGATTTCCCGGCGTTCCCGTCGCATCTCAAGAGGAGGCACTCTCAACAGGAAAGGCGAGAGGAACTCCATGTTCGTACCACCATTCCAAGAGTCCCCCAGATGTCTCAGTCCATTCCAGAGGAAGCTCTTTGCCCTGCACTGGCTCATCTTTCACGCCGAGGATCGACTCACACCACGGTGGCACGTGGGACAGCCCTGTGGGAAAGCCTCGAGGGAAAGCCTCGAGGGAAAACCACAGATCCTTTGATCCACGCGACGGGAATCGTGACATTGCTAGTACAGCATGGAAGGAAAGCGCACGTGCATGCCCCCACTCGAGACGAGGCCTGACTCCCCTGGGGAGACTCCAGAAGTACCCAAAGATCCATGTCAGCCCCTGAGAGGAATCCTCGGTTCCGGCCCTGACTCCACACAAGGTTTTTGGCCCCGGTATCCACGGGAGAGGAATCCCGAGAGGCCCCCTAGCAACTCGCATGGGGACTGGCCGTTCCTGAGGCCACCAGGGCGGGTCCCTGAGGTCCCCGTCGTAACTCGAGAACACCTGCCGCAACTCGAGAAAATCCAGGAAGTTCTCCCTTCCAGGCGAGATGAGGCCTATTTCCGATGAGGCGTCTGGAGACTAATGACACCTAACCAGTGGAACTTCGAAAGGGTCTTTCACACCCTTGCTGCAACTCAAGAAGTTCACCTCCATACCCGTCTCCTCTCGAGAGGAAGCACGATGGTCCCGCCCACATCCAGAGGAGCCCTGTTTCCCACTCGTAGCTCGAGATGAGGGATCCTTTCCCTGCTTTCAACGGGAAAGAATTCCCGGCTTTTCCGTCGCATCTCAAGAGGAGGCACTCTCAACAGGTAAGGCGAGAGGAACTCCATGGTCGTACCACCATTCCAAGAGTCCCCCAGATGTCTCAGTCCATTCCAGAGGAACCTCTTTGCCCTGCACTGGCTCATCTTTCACGCCGAGGATCGACTCACACCACGGTGGCACGTGGGACAGCCCTGTGGGAAAGCCTCGAGGGAAAGCCTCGAGGGAAAACCACAGATCCTTTGATCCACGCGACGGGAAGCGTGACATTGCTGCTACAGCCTGGAAGGAAAGCGCACGTGCATGCCCCCACTCGAGACGAGGCCTGACTCCCCTAGGGAGACTCCAGAAGTACCCAAAGATCCATGTCAGCCCCTGAGAGGAATCCTCGGTTCCGGCCCTGACTCCACACAAGGTTTTTGGCCCCGGTATCGACGGGAGAGGAATCCCGAGAGGCCCCCTAGCAACTCGCATGGGGACTGGCCGTTCCTGAGGCCACCAGGGCGGGTCCCTGAGGTCCCCGTCGTAACTCGAGAACACCTGCCACAACTCGAGAAAATCCAGGAAGTTCTCCCTTCCAGGCGAGATGAGGCCTATTTCCGATGAGGCGTCTGGAGACTAATGCCACCTAACCTCTGGAACTTCGAAAGGGTCTTTCACACCCTTGCTGCAACTCAAGAAGTTCACCGCCATACCCGTCTCCACTCGAGAGGAAGCACGATGGTCCCGCCCACATCCAGAGGAGCCCCGTTTCCCCGTCGTAGCTCGAGATGAGGGATCCTTTCCCTGCTTTCAACGAGAAAGAATTCCCGGCTTTTCCGTCGCATCTCAAGAGGAGGCACTCTCAACAGGTAAGGCGAGAGGAACTCCATGGTCGTACCACCATTCCAAGAGTCCCCCAAATGTCTCAGTCCATTCCAGAGGAACGTCTTTGCCCTGCACTGGCTCATCTTTCACGCCGAGGATCGACTCACACCACGGTGGCACGTGGGACAGCCCTGTGGGAAAGCCTCGAGGGAAAGCCTCGAGGGAAAACCACAGATCCTTTGATCCACGCGACGGGAAGCGTGACATTGCTGCTACAGCCTGGAAGGAAAGCGCACGTGCATGTCCTCACTCGGGACGAGGCCTGACTCCCCTGGGGAGACTCCAGAAGTACCCAAAGATCCATGTCAGCCCCTGAGAGGAATCCTCGGTTCCGGCCCTGACTCCACACAAAGTTTTTGACCCCGGTATCGACGGGAGAGGAATCCCGAGAGGCCCCCTAGCAACTCGCATGGGGACTGGCCGTTCCTGAGGCCACCAGGGCGGGTCCCTGAGGTCCCCGTGTAACTCGAGAACACCTGCCGCAACTCAAGAAAATCCAGGAAGTTCTCCCTTCCAGGCGAGATGAGGCCTATTTCCGATGAGGCGTCTGGAGACTAATGACACCTAACCTCTGGAACTTCGAAAGGGTCTTTCACACCCTTGCTGCAACTCAAGAAGTTCACCGCCATACCCGTCTCCACTCGAGAGGAAGCACGATGGTCCCGCCCACATCCAGAGGAGCCCAGTTTCCCCCTCGTAGCTCGAGATGAGGGATCCTTTCTCTGCTTTCAACGGGAAAGAATTCCCGGCGTTCCCGTCGCATCTCAAGAGGAGGCACTCTCAACAGGAAAGGCGAGAGGAACTCCATGGTCGTACCACCATTCCAAGAGTCCCCCAGATGTCTCAGTCCATTCCAGAGGAACCTCTTTGCCCTGCACTGGCTCATCTTTCACGCCGAGGATCGACTCACACCACGGTGGCACGTGGGACAGCCCTGTGGGAAAGCCTCGAGGGAAAGCCTCGAGGGAAAACCACAGATCCTTTGATCCACGCGACGGGAAGCGTGACATTGCTGCTACAGCCTGGAAGGAAAGAGCACGTGCATTGCCCCCACTCGAGACGAGGCCTGACTCCCCTGGGGAGACTCCAGAAGTACCCAAAGATCCATGTCAGCCCCTGAGAGGAATCCTCGGTTCCGGCTCTGACTGCACACAAGGTTTTTGGCCCCGGTATCGATGGGAGAGTAATCCCGAGAGGCCCCCTAGCACCTGGCATGGGGACTGGCCTCTCCTGAGGCCACCAGGGTGGGTCCCTGAGGTCCCCGTCGTAACTCGAGAACACCTGCCGCAACTCGAGAAAATCCAGGAAGTTCTCCCTTCCAGGCGAGATGAGGCCTATTTCCGATGAGGCGTCTGGAGACTAATGACACCTAAGCTCTGGAACTTCGAAAGGGTCTTTCACACCCTTGCTGCAACTCAAGAAGTTCACCGCCATACCCGTCTCCACTCGAGAGGAAGCACGATGGTCCCGCCCACATCCAGAGGAGCCCCGTTTCCCCCTCGGAGCTCGAGATGAGGGATCCTTTCCCTGCTTTCAACGGGAAAGAATTCCCGGCGTTCCCGTCGCATCTCAAGAGGAGGCACTCTCAACAGGAAAGGCGAGAGGAACTCCATGGTCGTACCACCATTCCAAGAGTCCCCCAGATGTCTCACTCCATTCCAGACGAACCTCTTTGCCCTGCACTGGCTCATCTTTCACGCCGAGGATCGACTCACACCACGGTGGCACGTGGGACAGCCCTGTGGGAAAGCCTCGAGGGAAAGCCTCGAGGGAAAACCACAGATCCTTTGATCCGCGCGACGGGAAGCGTGACATTGCTGCTACAGCCTGGAAGGCAAGCGCACGTGCATGCCCCCACTCGAGACGAGGCCTGACTCCCCTGGGGAGACTCCAGAAGTACCCAAAGATCCATGTCAGCCCCTGAGAGGAATCCTCGGTTCCGGCCCTGACTGCACACAAGGTTTTTGGCCCCGGTATCGATGGGAGAGTAATCCCGAGAGGCCCCCTAGCACCTGGCATGGGGACTGGCCTCTCCTGAGGCCACCAGGGTGGGTCCCTGAGGTCCCCGTCGTAACTCGAGAACACCTGCCGCAACTCGAGAAAATCCAGGAAGTTCTCCCTTCCAGGCGAGATGAGGCCTATTTCCGATGAGGCGTCTGGAGACTAATGACACCTAACCTCTGGAACTTCGAAAGGGTCTTTCACACCCTTGCTGCAACTCAAGAAGTTCACCGCCATACCCGTCTCCACTCGAGAGGAAGCACGATGGTCCCGCCCACATCCAGAGGAGCCCCGTTTCCCCCTCGGAGCTCGAGATGAGGGATCCTTTCCCTGCTTTCAACGGGAAAGAATTCCCGGCGTTCCCGTCGCATCTCAAGAGGAGGCACTCTCAACAGGAAAGACGAGAGGAACTCCATGGTCGTACCACCATTCCAAGAGTCCCCCAGATGTCTCAGTCCATTCCAGAGGAACCTCTTTGCCCTGCACTGGCTCATCTTTCACGCCGAGGATCGACTCACACCACGGTGGCACGTGGGACAGCCCTGTGGGAAAGCCTCGAGGGAAAGCCTCGAGGGAAAACCACAGATCCTTTGATCCACGCGACGGGAAGCGTGACATTGCTGCTACAGCCTGGAAGGAAAGAGCACGTGCATTGCCCCCACTCGAGACGAGGCCTGACTCCCCTGGGGAGACTCCAGAAGTACCCAAAGATCCATGTCAGCCCCTGAGAGGAATCCTCGGTTCCGGCCCTGACTGCACACAAGGTTTTTGGCCCCGGTATCGATGGGAGAGTAATCCCGAGAGGCCCCCTAGCACCTGGCATGGGGACTGGCCTCTCCTGAGGCCACCAGGGTGGGTCCCTGAGGTCCCCGTCGTAACTCGAGAACACCTGCCGCAACTCGAGAAAATCCAGGAAGTTCTCCCTTCCAGGCGAGATGAGGCCTATTTCCGATGAGGCGTCTGGAGACTAATGACACCTAAGCTCTGGAACTTCGAAAGGGTCTTTCACACCCTTGCTGCAACTCAAGAAGTTCACCGCCATACCCGTCTCCACTCGAGAGGAAGCACGATGGTCCCGCCCACATCCAGAGGAGCCCCGTTTCCCCCTCGTAGCTCGAGATGAGGGATCCTTTCCCTGCTTTCAACGGGAAAGAATTCCCGGCGTTCCCGTCGCATCTCAAGAGGAGGCACTCTCAACAGGAAAGGCGAGAGGAACTCCATGGTCGTACCACCATTCCAAGAGTCCCCCAGATGTCTCACTCCATTCCAGACGAACCTCTTTGCCCTGCACTGGCTCATCTTTCACGCCGAGGATCGACTCACACCACGGTGGCACGTGGGACAGCCCTGTGGGAAAGCCTCGAGGGAAAGCCTCGAGGGAAAACCACAGATCCTTTGATCCGCGCGACGGGAAGCGTGACATTGCTGCTACAGCCTGGAAGGCAAGCGCACGTGCATGCCCCCACTCGAGACGAGGCCTGACTCCCCTGGGGAGACTCCAGAAGTACCCAAAGATCCATGTCAGCCCCTGAGAGGAATCCTCGGTTCCGGCCCTGACTGCACACAAGGTTTTTGGCCCCGGTATCGATGGGAGAGTAATCCCGAGAGGCCCCCTAGCACCTGGCATGGGGACTGGCCTCTCCTGAGGCCACCAGGGTGGGTCCCTGAGGTCCCCGTCGTAACTCGAGAACACCTGCCGCAACTCGAGAAAATCCAGCAAGTTCTCCCTTCCAGGCGAGATGAGGCCTATTTCCGATGAGGCGTCTGGAGACTCATGACACCTAACCTCTGAAACTTCGAAAGGGTCTTTCACACCCTTGCTGCAACTCAAGAAGTTCACCGCCATACCCGTCTCCACTCGAGAGGAAGCACGATTGTCCCGCCCACATGCAGAGGAGCCCCGTTTCCCCCTCGTAGCTCGAGATGAGGGATCCTTTCCCTGCTTTCAACGGGAAAGAATTCCCGGCGTTCCCGTCGCATCTCAAGAGGAGGCACTCTCAACAGGAAAGGCGAGAGGAACTCCATGGTCGTACCACCTTTCCAAGAGTCCCCAGATGTCTCAGTCCATTTCAGAGGAAACTCTTTGCCCTGCACTGGCTCATCTTTCACGCCGAGGATCGACTCACACCACGGTGGCACGTGGGACAGCCCTGTGGGAAAGCCTCGAGGGAAAGCCTCGAGGGAAAACCACAGATCCTTTGAACCACGCGACGGGAAGCGTGACATTGCTGCTTCAGCCTGGAAGGAAAGCGCACGTGCATGCCCCCACTCGAGACGAGGCCTGACTCCCCTTGGGAGACTCCAGAAGTACCCAAAGATCCATGTCAGCCCCTGAGAGTAATCCTCGGTTCCGGCCCTGACTGCACACAAGGTTTTTGGCCCCGGTATCGATGGGAGAGGAATCCCGAGAGGCCCCCTAGCACCTCGCATGGGGACTGGCCTCTCCTGAGGCCACCAGGGCGGGTCCCTGAGGTCCCCGTCGTAACTCGAGAACACCTGCCGCAACTCGAGAAAATCCAGGAAGTTCTCCCTTCCAGGCGAGATGAGGCCTATTTCCGATGAGGCGTCTGGAGACTAATGACACCTAACCTCTGGAACTTCGAAAGGGTCTTTCACACCCTTGCTGCAACTCAAGAAGTTCACCGCCATACCCGTCTCCACTCGAGAGGAAGCACGATGGTCCCGCCCACATCCAGAGGAGCCCCGTTTCCGCCTCGTAGCTCGAGATGAGGGATCCTTTCCCTGCTTTCAACGGGAAAGTATTCCCGGCGTTCCCGTCGCATCTAAAGAGGAGGCACTCTCAACAGGAAAGGCGAGAGGAACTCCATGGTCGTACCACCATTCCAAGAGTCCCCCAGATGTCTCAGTCCATTCCAGAGGAACCTCTTTGCCCTGCACTGGCTCATCTTTCACGCTGAGGATCGACTCACACCACGGTGGCACGTGGGAGAGCCCTGTGGGAAAGGCTCGAGGGAAAGCCTCGAGGGAAACCCACAGATCCTTTGATCCACGCCACGGGAAGCGTGACATTGCTGCTACAGCCTGGAAGGAAAGCGCACGTGCATGCCCCCACTCGAGACGAGGCCTGACTCCCCTGGGGAGACTCCAGAAGTACCCAAAGATCCATGTCAGCCCCTGAGAGGAATCCGCGGTTCCGGCCCTGACTCCACACAAGGTTTTTGGCCCCGGTATCGACGGGAGAGGAATCCCGAGAGGCCCCTTACCAACTCGCATGAGGAATGGACTCTTCTGAGGCCACCAGGGCGGGTCCCTGAGGTCCCCGTCGTAACTCGAGAACACCGGCCGCAACTCGAGAAAATCCAGGAAGTTCTCCCTTCCAGGCGAGATGAGGCCTATTTCCGATGAGGCGTCTGGAGACTAATGACACCTAACCTCTGGAACTTCGAAAGGGTCTTTCATACCCTTGCTGCAACTCAAGAAGTTCACCACCATACCCGTCTCCACTCCAGAGGAAGCACGATGGTCCCGCCCACATTCAGAGGAGCCCCGTTTCCCCCTCGAAGCTCGAGATGAGGGATCCTTTCCCTGCTTTAAACGCAAAGAATTCCCGGCGTTCCCGTCGCATCTCAAGAGGAGGCACTCTCAACAGGAAAGGCGAGAGTAACTCCATGGTCGTACCACCATTCCAAGAGTCCCCCAGATGTCTCAGTCCATTCCAGAGGAAGCTCTTTGCCCTGCACTGGCTCATCTTTCACGCCGAGGATCGACTCACACCACGGTGGCACGTGGGACAGCCCTGTGGGAAAGCCTCGAGGGAAAGTCTCGAGGGAAAACCACAGATCCTTTGATCCACGCGACGGGAAGCGTGACATTGCTGCTAGAGCCTGGAAGGAAAGCGCACGTGCATGCCCCCACTGGAGACGAGGCCTGACTCCCCAGGGGAGAATCCAGAAGTACCCAAAGATCCATGTCACCCCTGAGAGGAATCCTCGTTTCCGGCCCTGACTCCACACAAGGTTTTTGGCCCCGGTATCGACGGGAGAGGAATCCCGAGAGGCCCCCTAGCAACTCGCATGGGGACTGGCCTCTCCTGAGGCCACCAGGGCGGGTCCCTGAGGTCCCCGTCGTAACTCGAGAACACCGGCCGCAACTCGAGAAAATCCAGGAATTTCTCCCTTCCAGGCGAGATGAGGCCTATTTCCGATGAGGCGTCTGGAGACTAATGACACCTAACCTCTGGAACTTCGAAAGGGTCTTTCATACCCTTGCTGCAACTCAAGAAGTTCACCACCATACCCGTCTCCACTCCAGAGGAAGCACGATGGTCCCGCCCACATTCAGAGGAGCCCCGTTTCCCCCTCGAAGCTCGAGATGAGGGATCCTTTCCCTGCTTTAAACGCAAAGAATTCCCGGCGTTTCCGTCGCATCTCAAGAGGAGGCACTCTCAACAGGAAAGGCGAGAGGAACTCCATGGTCGTACCACCATTCCAAGAGTCCCCCAGATGTCTCAGTCCATTCCAGAGGAATCTCTTTGCCCTGCACTGGCTCATCTTTCACGCCGAGGATCGACTCACACCACGGTGGCACGTGGGACAGCCCTGTGGGAAAGCCTCAAGGGAAAGCCTCGAGGGAAAACCGCAGATCCTTTGATCCAGGCGACAAGAAGCGTGACATTGCTGCTACAGCCTGGAAGGAAAGCGCACGTGCATGCCCCCATTCGAGACGAGGCCTGACTCCCCTGGGGAGACTCCAGAAGTACCCAAAGATCAGTGTTAGCCCCTGAGAGGAATCCTCGATTCCGGCCCTGACTCCACACAAGATTTTTGGCCCCGGTATCGACGGGAGAGGAATCCCGAGAGGCCCCCTAGCAACTCGCATGGGGACTGGCCTCTCCTGAGGCCACCAGGGCGGGTCCCTGAGGTCCCCGTCCTAACTCGAGAACACCTGCCGCAACTCGAGAAAATCCAGGAAGTTCTCCCTTCCAGGCGAGATGAGGCCTATTTCCGATGAGGCGTCTGGAGACTAATGACACCTAACCTCTGGAACTTCGAAAGGGTCTTTCACACCCTTGTTGCAACTCAAGAAGTTCACCGCCATACCCGTCTCCACTCGAGAGGAAGCACTATGGTCCCGCACACATCCAGAGGAGCCCCGTTTCCCCTCATAGCTCGAGATGAGGGATCCTTTCCCTGCTTTCAACGGGAAATTTTTCCCGGCGTTCCCGTCCCATCTCAAGAGGAGGCACTCTCAACAGGAAAGGCGAGAGGAACTCCATGGTCGTACCACCATTCCAAGAGTCCCCCAGATGTCTCAGTCCATCCCAGAGGAACCTCTTTGCCCTGCACTGGCTCATCTTTCACGCCGAGGATCGACTCACACCACGGTGGCACGTGGGACAGCCCTGTGGGAAAGCCTCGAGGGAGAGCCTCGAGGGAAAACCACAGATCCTTTGATCTACGCCACGGGAAGCGTGACATTGCTGCTACAGCCTGGAAGGAAAGCGCACGTGCATGCCCCCACTCGAGACGAGGCCTGACTCCCCTGGGGAGACTCCAGAAGTACCCAAAGATCCATGTCAGCCCCTGAGAGGAATCCTCGGTTCCGGCCCTGACTCCACGCAAGGTTTTTGGCCCCGGTATCGACGGGAGAGGAAACCCGAGAGGCCCCCTAGCAACTCGCATGGGGACTGGCCTCTCCTGAGGCCACCAGGGCGGGTCCCTGAGGTCCCTGTAGTAACTCGAGAACACCTGCCGCAACTCGAGAAAATCCAGGAAGTTCTCCCTTCCAGGCGAGATGAGGCCTATTTCCGATGAGGCGTCTGAAGACTAATGACACCTAACCTCTGGAACGTCGAAAGGGTCTTTCACACCCTTGCTGTAACTCAAGAAGTTCACCGCCATACCCGTTTCCACTCGAGAGGAAGCACGATGGTCCCGCCAACATCCAGAGGAGCCCCGTTTCCCCCTCGTACCTCGAGATGAGGGATCCTTTCCCTGCTTTCAAAGGGAAAGAATTCCCGGCGTTCCTGTCGCATCTCAAGAGGAGGCACTCTCAACAGGAAAGGCGAGAGGAACTCCATGGTCGTACCACCATTCCAAGAGTCCCCCAGATGTCTCAGTCCATTCCAGAGGAACCTCTTTGCCCTGCACTGGCTCATCTTTCACGCCGAGGATCGACTCACACCACGGTGGCACGTGGGACAGCCCTGTGGGAAAGCCTCGAGGGAAAGCCTCGAGGGAAATCCACAGATCCTTTGATCCAGGCGACGGGAAGCGTGACATTGCTGCTACAGCCTGGAAGGAAAGCGCACGTGCATGCCCCCACTCGAGACGAGGCCTGACTCCCCTGGGGAGACTCCAGAAGTACCCAAAGATCCATGTCAGCCCCTGAGAGGAATCCTCGGTTCCTGCCCTGACTCCACACAAGGTTTTTGGCCCCGGTATCGACGGGAGAGGAATCCCGAGAGGCCCCCTAGCAACTCGCATGGGGACTGGCCTCTCCTGAGGCCACCAGGGAGGGTCCCTGAGGTCCCCGTCGTAACTCGAGAACACCTGCCGCAACTCGAGAAAATCCAGGAATTTCTCCCTTCCAGGCGAGATGAGGCCTATTTCCGATGAGGCGTCTGGAGACTAATGACACCTAACCTCTGGAACTTCGAAAGGGTCTTTCACACCCTTGCTGCCACTCAAGAAGTTCACCGCCATACCCGTCTCCACTCGAGAGGAAGCACGATGGTCCCACCCACATCCAGAGGAGCCCCGTTTCCCCCTCGTAGCTCGAGATGAGGGATCCTTTCCCTGCTTTCAACGGGAAAGAATTCCCGGCGTTCCCGTCGCATCTCAAGAGGAGGCACTCTCAACAGGAAAGGCGAGAGGAACTCCATGGTCGTACCACCATTCCAAGAGTCCCCCAGATGTCTCAGTCCATTCCAGAGGAAGCTCTTTGCCCTGCACTGGCTCATCTTTCACGCCGAGGATCGACTCACACCACGGTGGCACGTGGGACAGCCCTGTGGGAAAGCCTCGAGGGAAAGTCTCGAGGGAAAACCACAGATCCTTTGATCCACGCCACGGGAAGCGTGACATTGCTGCTACAGCCTGGAAGGAAAGCGCACGTGCATGCCCCCACTGGAGACGAGGCCTGACTCCCCTGGGGAGAATCCAGAAGTACCCAAAGATCCATGTCACCCCTGAGAGGAATCCTCGTTTCCGGCCCTGACTCCACACAAGGTTTTTGGCCCCGGTATCGACGGGAGAGGAATCCCGAGAGGTCCCCTAGCAACTCGCATGGGGACTGGCCTCTCCTGAGGCCACCAGGGCGGGTCCCTGAGGTCCCCGTCGTAACTCGAGAACACCGGCCGCAACTCGAGAAAATCCAGGAAGTTCTCCCTTCCAGGCGAGATGAGGCCTATTTCCGATGAGGCGTCTGGAGACTAATGACACCTAACCTCTGGAACTTCGAAAGGGTCTTTCACACCCTTGCTGCAACTCAAGAAGTTCACCGCCATACCCGTCTCCACTCGAGAGGAAGCACGATGGTCCCGCCCACATCCAGAGGAGCCCCGTTTCCCCCTCGTAGCTCGAGATGAGGGATCCTTTCCCTGCTTTCAACGGGAATGAATTCCCGGCTTTCCCGTCGCTTCTCAAGAGGAGGCACTCTCAACAGGAAAGGCGAGAGGAACTCCATGGTCGTACCACCATTCCAAGAGACCCCCACATGTCTCAGTCCATTCCAGAGGAACCTCTTTGCCCTGCACTGGCTCATCTTTCACGCCGAGGATCGACTCACACCACGGTGGCACGTGGGACAGGCCTGTGGGAAAGCCTCGAGGGAAAGCCTCGAGGGAAAACCACAGATCCTTTGATCCAGGCCACGGGAAGCGTGACATTGCTGCTACAGCCTGCAAGGAAAGCACACGTGCATGCCCCCACTCGAGACGAGGCCTGACTCCCCTGGGGAGACTCCAGAAGTACCCAAAGATCCATGTCAGCCCCTGAGAGGAATCCTCGGTTCCGGCCCTGACTCCACACAAAGTTTTTGGCCCCGGTATCGACGGGAGAGGAATACCGAGAGGCCCCCAAGCAACTCGCATGGGGACTGGCCTCTCCTGAAGCCACCAGGGCGGGTCCCTGAGGTCCCCGTCGTAACTCGAGAACACCTGCCGCAACTCGAGAAATTCCAGGAAGTTCTCCCTTCCAGGCGAGATGAGGCCTATTTCCTATGAGGCGTCTGGAGAATAATGACACCTAAACTGTGGAACTTCGAAAGGGTCTTTCACACCCTTGCTGCAACTCAAGAAGTTCACCGCCATACCCGTCTCCACTCGAGAGGAAGCACGATGGTCCCGGCCACATCCAGAGGAGCCACGTTTCCCCCTCGTAGCTGGAGATGAGGGATCCTTTCCCTGCTTTCAACGGGAAAGAATTCCCGGCGTTCCCGTCGCATCTCAAGAGAAGGCACTCTCAACAGGAAAGGCGAGAGGAACTCCATGGTGGTACCACCATTCCAAGAGTCCCCCAGATGTCTCAGTCCATTCCAGAGGAACCTCTTTGCCCTGCACTGGCTCATCTTTCACGCCGAGGATCGACTCACACCACGGTGGCACGTGGGACAGCCCTGTGGGAAAGCCTCGAGGGAAAGCCTCGAGGGAAAACCACAGATCCTGTGATCCACGCGACGGGAAGCGTGACATTGCTGCTACAGCCTGGAAGGAAAGCGCACGAGCATGCCCCCACTCGAGACGAGGCCTGACTTCCCTGGGGAGACTCCAGAAGTACCCAAAGATCCATGTCAGCCCCTGAGAGGAATCCTCGGTTCCGGCCCTGAATCCACACAAGGTTTTTGGCCCCGGTATCGACGGGAGAGGAATCCCGAGAGGCCCCCTAGGAACTCGCATGGGGACTGGCTTCTCCTGAGGCCACCAGGGCGGGTCCCTGAGGTCCCCGTCGTAACTCGAGAACACCTGCCACAACTCGAAAAAATCCAGGAAGTTCTCCATTCCAGGCGAGATGAGGCCTATTTCCGATGAGGCGTCTGGAGACTAATGACACCTAACCTCTGGAACTTCGAAAGGGTCTTTCACACCCTTGCTGCAACTCAAGAAGTTCACCGCCATACCCGTCTCCACTCGAGAGGAGGCACGATGGTCCCGCCCACATCCAGAGGAGCCCCGTTTCCCCCTCGTAGCTCGAGATGAGGGATCCTTTCCCTGCTTTCAATGGGAAAGAATTTCCGGCGTTCCCGTCGCATCTCAAGAGGAGGCACTCTCAACAGGAAAGGCGAGAGGAACTCCATGGTCGTACCACCATTCCAAGAGTCCCCCAGATGTCTCAGTCCATTCCAGAGGAACCTATTTGCCCTGCACTGGCTCATCTTTCACGCCGAGGATCGACTCACACCATGGTGGCACGTGGGACAGCCCTGTGGGAAAGCCTCGAGGGAAAGCCTCGAGAGAAAACCACATATCCTTTGCTCCAGGCCACGGGAAGCGTGACATTGCGGCTACAGCCTGGAAGGAAAGCGCACGTGCATGCCCGCACTCGAGACGAGGCCTGATTCCCCTGGGGAGACTCCAGAAGTACCCAAAGTTCCATGTCAGCCCCTGAGAGGAATCCTCGGTTCCGGCCCTGACTCCACACAAGGTTTTTGGCCCCGGTATCGACGGGAGAGGAATCCCGAGAAGCCCCCTAGCAACTCGCTTGGGGACTGGCCGTTCCTGAGGCCACCAGGGCGTGTCCCTGAGGACCCCGTCGTAACTCGAGAACACCTGCCGCAACTCGAGAAAATCCAGGAAGTTCTCCCTTCCAGGCGAGATGAGGCCTATTTCTGATGAGGTGTCTGGAGACTAATGACACCTAACCTCTGGAACTTCGAAAGGGTCTTTCACACCCTTGCTGCAACTCAAGAAGTTCACAGCCATACCCGTCTCCACTCGAGAGGAAGCACGATGGTCCCGCACACATCCAGAGGAGCCCCGTTTCCCCCTCGTAGCTCGAGATGTGGGATCCTTACCCTGCTTTCAACGGGAAAGAATTCCCGGCGTTCCCGTCGCATCTCAAGAGGAGGCACTCTCAACAGGAAAGGCGAGAGGAACTCCATGGTCGTACCACCATTCCAAGAGTCCCCCAGATGTCTCAGTCCATTCCAGAGGAAGCTCTTTGCCCTGCACTGGCTCATCTTTCACGCCGAGGATCGACTCACACCACGGTGGCACGTGGGACAGCCCTGTGGGAAAGCCTCGAGGGAAAGTCTCGAGGGAAAACCACAGATCCTTTGATCCACGCGACGGGAAGCGTGACATTGCTGCTACAGCCTGGAAGGAAAGCGCACGTGCATGCCCCCACTCGAGACGAGGCCTGACTCCCCTGGGGAGAATCCAGAAGTACCCAAAGATCCATGTCAGCCCTGAGAGGAATCCTCGTTTCCGGCCCTGACTCCACACAAGGTTTTTGGCCCCGGTATCGACGGGAGAGGAATCCCGAGAGGCCCCCTAGCAACTCGCATGGGACTGGCTTCTCCTGAGGCCACCAGGGCGGGTCCCTGAGGTCCCCGTCGTAACTCGAGAACACCTGCCGCAACTCGAGAAAATCCAGGAAGTTCTCCCTTCCAGGCTAGATTAGGCCTATTTCCGATGAGGCGTCTGGAGACTAATGACACCTAACCTCTGGAACTTCGAAAGGGTCCTTCATACCCTTGCTGCAACTCAAGAAGTTCACCACCATACCCTTCTCCACTCGAGAGGAAGCACGATGGTCCCGCCCACATCCAGAGGAGACCCGTTTCCCCCTCGGAGCTCGAGATGAGGGATCCTTTCCCTGCTTTCAACGGGAAAGAATTCCCGGCGTTCCCGTCGCATCTCAAGAGGAGGCACTCTCAACAGGAAAGGCGAGAGGAACTCCATGGTCGTACCACCATTCCAAGAGTCCCCCAGATGTCTCAGTCCATTCCAGAGAAACCTCTTTGCCCTGCACTGGCTCATCTTTCACGGCGAGGATCGACTCACACCACGGTGGCACGTGGGACAGCCCTGTGGGAAAGCCTCGAGGGAAAGCCTCGAGGGAAAACCACAGATCCTTTGATCCACGCGACGGGAAGCGTGACATTGCTGCTACAGCCTGGAAGGAAAGCGCACGTGCATGCCCCCACTCGAGACGAGGCCTGACTCCCCTGGGGAGATTCCAGAAGTACCCAAAGTTCCATGTCTGCCCCTGAGAGGAATCCTCGGTTCCGGCCCTGACTCCACACAAGGTTTTTGGCCCCGGTATCGACGGGAGAGGAATCCCGAGAGGCCACCTAGCAACTCGGATGGGGACTGGCCTCTCCTGAGGCCACCAGGGCGGGTCCCTGAGGTCCCGGTCGTAACTCGAGAACACCTGCCGCAACTCGAGAAAATCCAGGAAGTTCTCCCTTCCAGGCGAGATGAGGCCTATTTCCGATGAGGCGTCTGGAGAGTAATGACACCTAACCTCTGGAACTTCGAAAGGGTCTTTCACACCCTTGCTGCCACTCAAGAAGTTCACCGCCATACCCGTCTCCACTCGAGAGGAAGCACGATGGTCCCACCCACATCCAGAGGAGCCCCGTTTCCCCCTCGTACCTCGAGATGAGGGATTCTTTCCCTGCTTTCAACGGGAAAGAATTCCCGATGTTCCCGTCGCATCTCAAGAGGAGGCACTCTCAACAGGAAAGGCGAGAGGAACTCCATGGTCGTACCACCATTCCAAGAGTCCCCCAGATGTCTCAGTCCATTCCAGAGGAACCTCTTTGCCCTGCACTGGCTCATCTTTCACGCCGAGGATCGACTCACACCACGGTGGCACGTGGGACAGCCCTGTGGGAAAGCCTCGAGGGAAAGCCTCGAGGGAAAACCACAGATCCTTTGATCCAGGCCACGGGAAGCGTGACATTGCTGCTACAGCCTGGAAGGAAAGCGCACGTGCATGCCCCCACTCGAGACGAGGCCTGACTCCCCTGGGGAGACTCCAGAAGTACCCAAAGATCCATGTCAGCCCCTGAGAGGAATCCTCGGTTCCGGCCCTGACTCCACACAAGGTTTTTGGCCCCGGTATCGACGGGAGAGGAATCCCGAGAGGCCCCCTACCACCTCGCATGGGGACTGGCCTCTCCTGAGGCCACCAGGGCGGGTCCCTGAGGTCACCGTCGTAACTCGAGAACACCTGCCGCAACTCGAGAAAATCCAGGAAGTTTTCCCTTCCAGGCGAGATGAGGCCTATTTCCGATGAGGCGTCTGGAGACTAATGACACCTAACCTCTGGAGCGTCGAAAGGGTCTTTCACACCCTTGCTGCAACTCAAGAAGTTCACCGCCATACCCGTCTCCACTCGAGAGGAAGCACGATGGTCCCGCCCACATCCAGAGGAGCCCCGTTTCCCCCTCGTAGATCGAGATGAGGGATCCTTTCCCTGCTTTCAACGGGAAAGAATTCCCCGCATTCCCGTCGCATCTCAAGAGGAGGCACTCTCAACAGGAAAGGCGAGAGGAACTCCATGGTCGTACCACCATTCCAAGAGTCCCCCAGATGTCTCAGTCCATTCCAGAGGAATCTCTTTGCCCTGCACTGGCTCATCTTTCACGCCGAGGATCGACTCACACCATGGTGGCACGTGGGACAGCCCTGTGGGAAAGCCTCGAGGGAAAGCCTCGAGGGAAGACCACAGATCCTTTGATCCACGCGACGGGAAGTGTGACATTGCTGCTACAGCCTAGAAGGAAAGCGCACGTGCATGCCCCCACTCGAGACGAGGCCTGACTCCACTGGGGAGATTCCAGAAGTACCCAAAGATCCATGTCTGCCCCTGAGAGGAATCCTCGGTTCCCGCCCTGACTCCACACAAGGTTTTTGGCCCCGGTATCGACGGGAGAGGAAACCCGAGAGGCCCCCTAGCAACTCGCATGGGGACTGGCCTCTCCTGAGGCCACCAGGGCGGGTCCTTGAGGTCCCGGTCGTAACTCGAGAACACTTGCCGCAACTCGAGAAAATCCAGGAAGTTCTCCCTTCCAGGCGATATGAGGCCTATTTCCGATGAGGCGTCTGGAGAGTAATGACACCTAACCTCTGGAACTTCGAAAGGGTCTTTCACACCCTTGCTGCCACTCAAGAAGTTCACCGCCATACCCGTCTCCACTCGAGAGGAAGCACGATGGTCCCACCCACATCCAGAGGAGCCCCGTTTCCTCCTCGTAGCTCGAGATGAGGGATCCTTTCCCTGCTTTCAACGGGAAAGAATTCCCGACGTTCCCGTCGCATCTCAAGAGGAGGCACTCTCAACAGGAAAGGCGAGAGGAACTCCATGGTCGTACCACCATTCCAAGAGTCCCCCAGATGTCTCAGTCCATTCCAGAGGAACCTCTTTGCCCTGCACTGGCTCATCTTTCACGCCGAGGATCGACTCACACCACGGTGGCACGTGGGACACCCTGTGGGAAAGCCTCGAGGGAAAGCCTCGAGGGAAAACCACAGATCCTTTGATCCAGGCCACGGGAAGCGTGACATTGCTGCTACAGCCTGGAAGGAAAGCGCACGTGCATGCCCCCACTCGTGACGAGGCCTGACTCCCCTGGGGAGACTCCAGAAGTACCCAAAGATCTATGTCAGCCCCAGGAGAGGAATCCTCGGTTCCGGCCCTGACTCCACACAAGGTTTTTGGCTCCGGTATCGACGGGAGAGGAATCCCGAGAGGCCCCCTACCACCTCGCATGGGAACTGGCCTCTCCTGAGGCCATCAGGGCGGGTCCCTGAGGTCCCCGTCGTAACTCGAGAACACCTGCCGCAACTCGAGAAAATCCAGGAAGTTCTCCCTTCCAGGCGAGATGAGGCCTATTTCCGATGAGGCGTCTGGAGACTAATGACACCTAACCTCTGGAGCTTCGAAAGGGTCTTTCACACCCTTGCTGCAACTCAAGAAGTTCACCGCCATACCCGTGTCCACTCGAGAGGAAGCACGATGGTCCCGCCCACATTCAGAGGAGCCCCGTTTCCACCTTGGAGCTCGAGATGAGGGATCCTTTCCCTGCTTTCAACGGGAAAGAATTCCCCGCGTTCCCGTCGCATCTCAAGAGGAGGCACTCTCAACAGGAAAGGCGAGAGGAACTCCATGGTCGTACCACCATTCCAAGAGTCCCCCAGATGTCTCAGTCCATTCCAGAGGAACCTATTTGCCCTGCACTGGCTCATCTTTCACGCCGAGGATCGACTCACACCACGGTGGCACGTGGGACAGCCCTGTGGGAAAGCCTCGAGGGAAAGCCTCGAGAGAAAACCACATATCCTTTGCTCCAGGCCACGGGAAGCGTGACATTGCGGCTACAGCCTGGAAGGAAAGCGCACGTGCATGCCCGCACTCGAGACGAGGCCTGATTCCCCTGGGGAGACTCCAGAAGTACCCAAAGTTCCATGTCAGCCCATGAGAGGAATCCTCGGTTCCGGCCCTGACTCCACACAAGGTTTTTGGCCCCGGTATCGACGGGAGAGGAATCCCGAGAGGCCCCCTAGCAACTCGCTTGGGGACTGGCCGTTCCTGAGGCCACCAGGGCGTGTCCCTGAGGACCCCGTCGTAACTCGAGAACACCTGCCGCAACTCGAGAAAATCCAGGAAGTTCTCCCTTCCAGGCGAGATGAGGCCTATTTCTGATGAGGTGTCTGGAGACTAATGACACCTAACCTCTGGAACTTCGAAAGGGTCTTTCACACCCTTGCTGCAACTCAAGAAGTTCACAGCCATACCCGTCTCCACTCGAGAGGAAGCACGATGGTCCCGCCCACATCCAGAGGAGCCCCGTTTCCCCCTCGTAGCTCGAGATGAGGGATCCTTTCCTGCTTTCAACGGGAAAGAATTCCCGGCGTTCCCGTCGCATCTCAAGAGGAGGCACTCTCAACAGGAAAGGCGAGAGGAACTCCATGGTCGTACCACCATTCCAAGAGTCCCCCAGATGTCTCAGTCCATTCCAGAGGAAGCTCTTTGCCCTGCACTGGCTCATCTTTCACGCCGAGGATCGACTCACACCACGGTGGCACGTGGGACAGCCCTGTGGGAAAGCCTCGAGGGAAAGTCTCGAGGGAAAACCACAGATCCTTTGATCCACGCGACGGGAAGCGTGACATTGCTGCTACAGCTAGGAAGGAAAGCGCACGTGCATGCCCCCACTCGAGACGAGGCCTGACTCCCCTGGGGAGAATCCAGAAGTACCCAAAGATCCATGTCAGCCCTGAGAGGAATCCTCGTTTCCGGCCCTGACTCCACACAAGGTTTTTGGCCCCGGTATCGACGGGAGAGGAATCCCGAGAGGCCCCCTAGCAACTCGCATGGGACTGGCCTCTCCTGAGGCCACCAGGGCGGGTCCCTGAGGTCCCCGTCGTAACTCGAGAACACCTGCCGCAACTCGAGAAAATCCAGGAAGTTCTCCCTTCCAGGCTAGATTAGGCCTATTTCCGATGAGGCGTCTGGAGACTAATGACACCTAACCTCTGGAACTTCGAAAGGGTCCTTCATACCCTTGCTGCAACTCAAGAAGTTCACCACCATACCCTTCTCCACTCGAGAGGAAGCACGATGGTCCCGCCCACATCCAGAGGAGCCCCGTTTCCCCCTCGTAGCTCGAGATGAGGGATCCTTTCCCTGCTTTCAACGGGAAAGAATTCCCGGCGTTCCCGTCGCATCGCAAGAGGAGGCATTCTCAACAGGAAAGGCGAGAGGAACTCCAATGTCGTACCACCCTTCCAAGAGTCCCCCAGATATCTCAGTCCATTCCAGAGGAACCTCTTTGCCCTGCACTGGCTCAACTTTGACGCCGAGGATCGACTCACACCACGGTGGCACGTGGGACAGCCCTGTGGGAAAGCCTCGAGGGAAAGCCTCTAGGGAAAACCACAGATCCATTGATCCAAGCCACGGGAAGCGTGACATTGCTGCTACAGCCTGGAAGGAAAGCGCACGTGCATGCCCCCACTCGAGACGAGGCCTGACTCCCCTGGGGAGACTCCAGAAGTACCCAAAGATCCATATCAGCCCCTGAGAGAAATCCGCGGTTCCGGCCCTGACTCCACACAAGGTTTTTGGCCCCGGTATCGACGGGAGAGGAATCCCGAGAGGCCCCCTAGCAACTCGCATGGGGACTGGCCTCTCCTGAGGCCACCAGGGCGGGTCCCTGAGGTCACCGTCGTAACTCGAGAACACCTGCCGCAACTCGAGAAAATCCAGGAAGTTCTCCCTTCCAGGCGAGATGAGGCCTATTTCCGATGAGGCGACTGGAGACTAATGACACCTAACCTCTGGAACTTCGAAAGGGTCTTTCACACCCTTGCTGCAACTCAAGAAGTTCACCGCCATACCCGTCTCCACTCGAGAGGAAGCACGATGGTCCCGCCCACATCCAGAGGAGCCCCGTTTCACCCTCGAAGCTCGAGATGAGGGATCCTTTCCCTGCTTTCAACGGGAAAGAATTCCCGGCGTTCCCGTCGCATCTCAAAAGGAGGCACTCTCAACAGGAAAGGCGAGAGGAACTCCATGGTCGTACCACCATTCCAAGAGTCCTCCAGATGTCTCAGTCCATTCCAGAGGAACATCTTTGCCCTGCAATGGCTCATCTTTCACGCCGAGGATCGACTCACACCACGGTAGCACGTGGGACAGCCCTGTGGGAAAGCCTCGAGTGAAAGCTTCGAGGGAAAACCACAGATCCTTTGATCCACGCGACGGAAAGCGTGACATTGCTGCTACAGCCTGGAAGGAAAGCGCACGTGCATGCCCCCACTCGAGACGAGGCCTGACTCCCCTGGGGAGACTCCAGAAGTACCCAAAGATCCATGTCAGCCCCTGAGAGGAATCCTCGGTTCCGGCCCTGACTCCACACAAGGTTTTTGGCCCCGGTATCGACGGGAGAGGAATCCCGAGAGGCTCCCTAGCAACTCGCATGGGGACTGGCCTCTCCTGAGGCCACCAGGGCGGGTCCCTGAGGTCCCCGTCGTAACTCGAGAACACCTGCCGCAACTCGAGAAAATACAGGAAGTTCTCCCTTCCAGGCGAGATGAGGCCTATTTCCGATGAGGCGTCTGGAGACTAATGACACCTAACCTCTGGAACTTCGAAAGGGTCTTTCACACCCTTGATGCAACTCAAGAAGTTCACAGCCATACCCGTGTCCACTCGAGAGGAAGCACGATGGTCCCGCCCACATCCAGAGGAGCCCCGTTTCCCCCTCGGAGCTCGAGATGAGGGATCCTTTCCCTGCTTTCAACGGGAAAGAATTCCCGGCGTTCCCGTCGCATCTCAAGAGGAGGCACTCTCAACAGGAAAGGCGAGAGGAACTCCATGGTCGTACCACATTCCAAGAGTCTCCCAGATGTCTCAGTCCATTCCAGAGGAACCTCTTTGCCCTGCACTGGCTCATTTTTCACGGCGAGGATCGACTCACACCACGGTGGCACGTGGGACAGCCCTGTGGGAAAGCCTCGAGGGAAAGCCTCGAGGGAAAACCACAGATCCTTTGATCCACGCCACGGGAAGCGTGACATTGCTGCTACAGCCTGGAAGGAAAGCGCACGTGCATGCCCCCACTCGAGACGAGGCCTGACTCCCCTGGGGAGACTCCAGAAGTACCCAAAGAGCCATGTCAGCCCCTGAGAGGAATCCTCGGTTCCGGCCCTGACTCCACACAAGGTTTTTGGCCCCGGTATCGAAGGGAGAGGAATCACGAGAACCCCCCTAGCACCTCGCATGGGGACTGGCCTCTCCTGAGGCCACCAGGGCGGGTCCCTGAGGTCCCCGTCGTAACTCGAGAACACCTGCCGCAACTCGAGAAAATCCACGAAGTTCTCCTTTCCAGGCGAGATGAGGCCTATTTCCGATGAGGCGTCTGGAGACTAATGACACCTAACCTCTGGAACTTCGAAAGGGTCTTTCACACCCTTGCTGCAACTCAAGAAGTTCACCGCCATAGCCGTCTCCACTCGAGAGGAAGCACGATGGTCCCGCCCACATCCAGAGGAGCCCCATTTCTCCCTCGGAGCTCGAGATGAGGGATCCTTTCCCTGCTTTCAACGGGAAAGAATTCCCGGCGTTCCCATCGCATCTCAGGAGGAGGCACTCTCAACAGGAAAGGCGAGAGGAACTCCATGGTCGTACCACATTCCAAGAGTCTCCCAGATGTCTCAGTCCATTCCAGAGGAACCTCTTTGCCCTGCACTGGCTCATTTTTCACGGCGAGGATCGACTCACACCACGGTGGCACGTGGGACAGCCCTGTGGTAAAGCCTCGAGGGAAAGCCTCGAGGGAAAAGCACAGATCCTTTGATCCACGCCACGGGAAGCGTGACATTGCTGCTACAGCCTGGAAGGAAAGCGCACGTGCATGCCCCCACTCGAGACGAGGCCTGACTCCCCTGGGGAGACTCCAGAAGTACCCAAAGAGCCATGTCAGCCCCTGAGAGGAATCCTCGGTTCCGGCCCTGACTCCACACAAGGTTTTTGTCCCCGGTATCGAAGGGAGAGGAATCACGAGAACCCCCCTAGCACCTCGCATGGGGACTGGCCTCTCCTGATGCCACCAGGGCGGGTCCCTGAAGTCCCCGTCGTAACTCGAGAACACCTGCCGCAACTCGAGAAAATCCACGAAGTTCTCCTTTCCAGGCGAGATGAGGCCTATTTCCGATGAGGCGTCTGGAGACTAATGACACCTAACCTCTGGAACTTCGAAAGGGTCTTTCACACACTTGCTGCAACTCAAGAAGTTCACCGCCATACCCGTCTCCACTCGAGAGGAAGCACGATGGTCCCGCCCACATCCAGAGGAGCCCCATTTATCCCTCGGAGCTCGAGATGAGGGATCCTTTCCCTGCTTTCAACGGGAAAGAATTCCCGGCGTTCCCGTCGCATCTCAAGAGGAGGCACTCTCAACAGGAAAGGCGAGAGGAACTCCATGGTCGTACCACCATTCCAAGAGTCCCCCAGATGTCTCAGTCCATTCCAGAGGAAACTCTTTGCCCTGCACTGGCTCATCTTTCACGCCGAGGATCGACTCACACCACGGTGGCACGTTGGACAGCCCTGTGGGAAAGCCTCCAGGTAAAGCCTCGAGGGAAAACCACAGATCCTTTGATCCACGCGACGGGAAGCGTGACATTGCTGCTACAGCCTGGAAGGAAAGCGCACGTGAATGCCCCCACTCGAGACGAGGCCTGACTCCCCTGGGGAGACTCCAGAAGTACCCAAAGATCCATGTCAGCCCCTGAGAGGAATCCTCGGTTCCGGCCCTGACTCCACACAAGGTTTTTGGCCCCGGTATCGACGGGAGAGGAATCCCGAGAGGCCCCCTAGCAACTCGCATGGGGACTGGCCTCTCCTGAGGCCACCAGGGAGGGTCCCTGAGGTCCCCGTCGTAACTCGAGAACACCTGCCGCAACTCGAGAAAATACAGGAAGTTCTCCCTTCCAGGCGAGATGAGGCCTATTTCCGATGAGGCGTCTGGAGACTAATGACACCTAACCTCTGGAGCTTCGAAAGGGTCTTTCACACCCTTGCTGCAACTCAAGAAGTTCACCGCCATACCCGTGTCCACTCGAGAGGAAGCACGATGGTCCCGCCCACATCCAGAGGAGCCCCGTTTCCCCCTCGTAGCTCGAGATGAGGGATTCTTTCCCTGCTTTCAACGGGAAAGAATTCCCGGCGTTCCCGTCGCATCTCAAGAGGAGGCACTCTCAACAGAAAAGGCGAGAGGAACTCCATGGTCGTACCACCATTCCAAGAGTCCCCCAGATGTCTCAGTCCATTCCAGAGGAACCTCTATGCCCTGAACTGGCTCATCTTTCACGCCGAGGATCGACTCACACCACGGTGGCACGTGGGACAGCCCTGTGGGAAAGCCTCGAGGGAAAGCCTCGAGGGAAAACCACAGATCCTTTGATCCACGCCACGGGAAGCGTGACATTGCTGCTACAGCCTGGAAGGAAAGCGCACGTGCATGCCCCCACTCGAGACGAGGCCTGACTCCCCTGGGGAGACTCCAGAAGTACCCAAAGATCCATGTCAGCCCCTGAGAGGAATCCTCGGTTCCGGCCCTGACTTCACACAAGGTTTTTGGCCCCGGTATCGACGGGAGAGGAAACCCGAGAGGCCACGTAGCACCTCGCATGGGGACTGGCCTCTCCTGAGGCCACCAGAGCGGGTCCCTGAGGTCCCCGTCGTAACTCGAGAACACCTGCCGCAACTCGAGAAAATCCAGGAAGTTCTCCCTTCCAGGCGAGATGAGGCCTATTTCCGATGAGGCGTCTGGAGACTAATGACACCTAACCTCTGGAACTTCGAAAGGGTCTTTCACACCCTTGCTGCAACTCAAGAAGTTCACCGCCATACCCGTCTCCACTCGAGAGGAAGCACGATGGTCCCGTCCACATCCAGAGGAGCCCCGTTTCCCCCTCGTAGCTCGAGATGAGGGATCCTTTCCCTGCTTTCAACGGGAAAGAATTCCCGGCGTTCCCGTCGCATCTCAAGAGGAGGCACTCTCAACAGGAAAGGCGAGAGGAACTCCATGGTCGTACCACCATTCCAAGAGTCCTCCAGATGTCTCAGTCCATTCCAGAGGAACATCTTTGCCCTGCAATGGCTCATCTTTCACGCCGAGGATCGACTCACACCACGGTGGCACGTGGGACAGCCCTGTGGGAAAGCCTCGAGTGAAAGCTTCGAGGGAAAACCACAGATCCTTTGATCCACGCGACGGAAAGCGTGACATTGCTGCTACAGCCTGGAAGGAAAGCGCACGTGCATGCCCCCACTCGAGACGAGGCCTGACTCCCCTGGGGAGACTCCAGAAGTACCCAAAGATCCATGTCAGCCCCTGAGAGGAATCCTCGGTTCCGGCCCTGACTCCACACAAGGTTTTTGGCCCCGGTATCGACGGGAGAGGAATCCCGAGAGGCTCCCTAGCAACTCGCATGGGGACTGGCCTCTCCTGAGACCACCAGGGCGGGTCCCTGAGGTCCCCGTCGTAACTCGAGAACACCTGCCGCAACTCGAGAAAATACAGGAAGTTCTCCCTTCCAGGCGAGATGAGGCCTATTTCCGATGAGGCGTCTGGAGACTAATGACACCTAACCTCTGGAACTTCGAAAGGGTCTTTCACACCCTTGATGCAACTCAAGAAGTTCACAGCCATACCCGTGTCCACTCGAGAGGAAGCACGATGGTCCCGCCCACATCCAGAGGAGCCCCGTTTCCCCCTCGGAGCTCGAGATGAGGGATCCTTTCCCAGCTTTCAACGGGAAAGAATTCCCGGCGTTCCCGTCGCATCTCAAGAAGAGGCACTCTCAACAGGAAAGGCGAGAGGAACTCCATGGTCGTACCACATTCCAAGAGTCTCCCAGATGTCTCAGTCCATTCCAGAGGAACCTCTTTGCCCTGCACTGGCTCATTTTTCACGGCGAGGATCGACTCACACCACGGTGGCACGTGGGACAGCCCTGTAGGAAAGCCTCGAGGGAAAGCCTCGAGGGAAAACCACAGATCCTTTGATCCACGCCACGGGAAGCGTGACATTGCTGCTACAGCCTGGAAGGAAAGCGCACGTGCATGCCCCCACTCGAGACGAGGCCTGACTCCCCTGGGGAGACTCCAGAAGTACCCAAAGAGCCATGTCAGCCCCTGAGAGGAATCCTCGGTTCCGGCCCTGACTCCACACAAGGTTTTTGGCCCCGGTATCGAAGGGAGAGGAATCACGAGAACCCCCCTAGCACCTCGCATGGGGACTGGCCTCTCCTGAGGCCACCAGGGCGGGTCCCTGAGGTCCCCGTCGTAACTCGAGAACACCTGCCGCAACTCGAGAAAATCCACGAAGTTCTCCTTTCCAGGCGAGATGAGGCCTATTTCCGATGAGGCGTCTGGAGACTAATGACACCTAACCTCTGGAACTTCGAAAGGGTCTTTCACACCCTTGCTGCAACTCAAGAAGTTCACCGCCATAGCCGTCTCCACTCGAGAGGAAGCACGATGGTCCGGCCCACATCCAGAGGAGCCCCATTTCTCCCTCGGAGCTCGAGATGAGGGATCCTTTCCCTACTTTCAACGGGAAAGAATTCCCGGCGTTCCCATCGCATCTCAGGAGGAGGCACTCTCAACAGGAAAGGCGAGAGGAACTCCATGGTCGTACCACATTCCAAGAGTCTCCCAGATGTCTCAGTCCATTCCAGAGGAACCTCTTTGCCCTGCACTGGCTCATTTTTCACGGCGAGGATCGACTCACACCACGGTGGCACGTGGGACAGCCCTGTGGTAAAGCCTCGAGGGAAAGCCTCGAGGGAAAAGCACAGATCCTTTGATCCACGCCACGGGAAGCGTGACATTGCTGCTACAGCCTGGAAGGAAAGCGCACGTGCATGCCCCCACTCGAGACGAGGCCTGACTCCCCTGGGGAGACTCCAGAAGTACCCAAAGAGCCATGTCAGCCCCTGAGAGGAATCCTCGGTTCCGGCCCTGACTCCACACAAGGTTTTTGGCCCCGGTATCGAAGGGAGAGGAATCACGAGAACCCCCCTAGCACCTCGCATGGGGACTGGCCTCTCCTGATGCCACCAGGGCGGGTCCCTGAAGTCCCCGTCATAACTCGAGAACACCTGCCGCAACTCGAGAAAATCCACGAAGTTCTCCTTTCCAGGCGAGATGAGGCCTATTTCCGATGAGGCGTCTGGAGACTAATGACACCTAACCTCTGGAACTTCGAAAGGGTCTTTCACACCCTTGCTGCAACTCAAGAAGTTCACCGCCATACCCGTCTCCACTCGAGAGGAAGCACGATGGTCCCGCCCACATCCAGAGGAGCCCCATTTATCCCTCGGAGCTCGAGATGAGGGATCCTTTCCCTGCTTTCAACGGGAAAGAATTCCCGGCGTTCCCGTCGCATCTCAAGAGGAGGCACTCTCAATAGGAAAGGCGAGAGGAACTCCATGGTCGTACCACCATTCCAAGAGTCCCCCAGATGTCTCAGTCCATTCCAGAGGAACCTCTTTGCCCTGCACTGGCTCATCTTTCACGCCGAGGATCGACTCACACCACGGTGGCACGTTGGACAGCCCTGTGGGAAAGCCTCCAGGTAAAGCCTCGAGGGAAAACCACAGATCCTTTGATCCACGCGACGGGAAGCGTGACATTGCTGCTACAGCCTGGAAGGAAAGCGCACGTGCATGCCCCCACTCGAGACGAGGCCTGACTCCCCTGGGGAGACTCCAGAAGTACCCAAAGATCCATGTCAGCCCCTGAGAGGAATCCTCGGTTTCGGCCCTGACTCCACACAAGGTTTTTGGCCCCGGTATCGACGGGAGAGGAATCTCGAGAGGCCCCCTAGCAACTCGCATGGGGACTGGCCTCTCCTGAGGCCACCAGGGCGGGTCCCTGAGGTCCCCGTCGTAACTCGAGAACACCTGCCGCAACTCGAGAAAATCCAGGAAGTTCTCCCTTCCAGGCGAGATGAGGCCTATTTCCGATGAGGCGTCTGGAGACTAATGACACCTAACCTCTGGAACTTCGAAAGGGTCTTTCACACCCTTGCTGCAACTCAAGAAGTTCACCGCCATACCCGTCTCCACTCGAGAGGAAGAACGAAGGTCCCGCCCACATCCAGAGGAGCCCCGTTTCCCCCTCGGAGCTCGAGATGAGGGATCCTTAACCTGCTTTCAACGGGAAAGAATTCCCGGCGTTCCCGTCGCATCTCAAGTGGAGGCAATCTCAACAGGAAAGGCGAGAGGAACTCCATGGTCGTACCACCATTCCAAGAGTCCCCCAGATGTCTCAGTCCATTCCAGAGGAACCTCTTTGCCCTGCACTGGCTCATCTTTCACGCCGAGGATCGACTCACACCACGGTGGCACGTGGGACAGCCCTGTGGGAAAGCCTCGAGTGAAAGCTTCGAGGGAAAACCACAGATCCTTTGATCCACGCGACGGAAAGCGTGACATTGCTGCTACAGCCTGGAAGGAAAGCGCACGTGCATGCCCCCACTCGAGACGAGGCCTGACTCCCCTGGGGAGACTCCAGAAGTACCCAAAGATCCATGTCAGCCCCTGAGAGGAATCCTCGGTTCCGGCCCTGACTCCACACAAGGTTTTTGGCCCCGGTATCGACGGGAGAGGAATCCCGAGAGGCTCCCTAGCAACTCGCATGGGGACTGGCCTCTCCTGAGGCCACCAGGGCGGGTCCCTGAGGTCCCCGTCGTAACTCGAGAACACCTGCCGCAACTCGAGAAAATACAGGAAGTTCTCCCTTCCAGGCGAGATGAGGCCTATTTCCGATGAGGCGTCTGGAGACTAATGACACCTAACCTCTGGAACTTCGAAAGGGTCTTTCACACCCTTGATGCAACTCAAGAAGTTCACAGCCATACCCGTGTCCACTCGAGAGGAAGCACGATGGTCCCGCCCACATCCAGAGGAGCCCCGTTTCCCCCTCGGAGCTCGAGATGAGGGATCCTTTCCCTGCTTTCAACGGGAAAGAATTCCCGGCGTTCCCGTCGCATCTCAAGAGGAGGCACTCTCAACAGGAAAGGCGAGAGGAACTCCATGGTCGTACCACATTCCAAGAGTCTCCCAGATGTCTCAGTCCATTCCAGAGGAACCTCTTTGCCCTGCACTGGCTCATCTTTCACGCCGAGGATCGACTCACACCACGGTGGCACGTGGGACAGCCCTGTAGGAAAGCCTCGAGGGAAAGCCTCGAGGGAAAACCACAGATCCTTTGATCCACGCCACGGGAAGCGTGACATTGCTGCTACAGCCTGGAAGGAAAGCGCACGTGCATGCCCCCACTCGAGACGAGGCCTGACTCCCCTGGGGAGACTCCAGAAGTACCCAAAGAGCCATGTCAGCCCCTGAGAGGAATCCTCGGTTCCGGCCCTGACTCCACACAAGGTTTTTGGCCCCGGTATCGAAGGGAGAGGAATCACGAGAACCCCCCTAGCACCTCGCATGGGGACTGGCCTCTCCTGAGGCCACCAGGGCGGGTCCCTGAGGTCCCCGTCGTAACTCGAGAACACCTGCCGCAACTCGAGAAAATCCACGAAGTTCTCCTTTCCAGGCGAGATGAGGCCTATTTCCGATGAGGCGTCTGGAGACTAATGACACCTAACCTCTGGAACTTCGAAAGGGTCTTTCACACCCTTGCTGCAACTCAAGAAGTTCACCGCCATAGCCGTCTCCACTCGAGAGGAAGCACGATGGTCCCGCCCACATCCAGAGGAGCCCCATTTCTCCCTCGGAGCTCGAGATGAGGGATCCTTTCCCTACTTTCAACGGGAAAGAATTCCCGGCGTTCCCATCGCATCTCAGGAGGAGGCACTCTCAACAGGAAAGGCGAGAGGAACTCCATGGTCGTACCACATTCCAAGAGTCTCCCAGATGTCTCAGTCCATTCCAGAGGAACCTCTTTGCCCTGCACTGGCTCATTTTTCACGGCGAGGATCGACTCACACCACGGTGGCACGTGGGACAGCCCTGTGGTAAAGCCTCGAGGGAAAGCCTCGAGGGAAAAGCACAGATCCTTTGATCCACGCCACGGGAAGCGTGACATTGCTGCTACAGCCTGGAAGGAAAGCGCACGTGCATGCCCCCACTCGAGACGAGGCCTGACTCCCCTGGGGAGACTCCTGAAGTACCCAAAGTGCCATGTCAGCCCCTGAGAGGAATCCTCGGTTCCGGCCCTGACTCCACACAAGGTTTTTGGCCCCGGTATCGAAGGGAGAGGAATCACGAGAACCCCCCTAGCACCTCGCATGGGGACTGGCCTCTCCTGATGCCACCAGGGCGGGTCCCTGAAGTCCCCGTCGTAACTCGAGAACACCTGCCGCAACTCGAGAAAATCCACGAAGTTCTCCTTTCCAGGCGAGATGAGGCCTATTTCCGATGAGGCGTCTGGAGACTAATGACACCTAACCTCTGGAACTTCGAAAGGGTCTTTCACACCCTTGCTGCAACTCAAGAAGTTCACCGCCATACCCGTCTCCACTCGAGAGGAAGCACGATGGTCCCGCCCACATCCAGAGGAGCCCCATTTATCCCTCGGAGCTCGAGATGAGGGATCCTTTCCCTGCTTTCAACGGGAAAGAATTCCCGGCGTTCCCGTCGCATCTCAAGAGGAGGCACTCTCAACAGGAAAGGCGAGAGGAACTCCATGGTCGTACCACCATTCCAAGAGTCCCCCAGATGTCTCAGTCCATTCCAGAGGAACCTCTTTGCCCTGCACTGGCTCATCTTTCACGCCGAGGATCGACTCACACCACGGTGGCACGTTGGACAGCCCTGTGGGAAAGCCTCCAGGTAAAGCCTCGAGGGAAAACCACAGATCCTTTGATCCACGCGACGGGAAGCGTGACATTGCTGCTACAGCCTGGAAGGAAAGCGCACGTGCATGCCCCCACTCGAGACGAGGCCTGACTCCCCTGGGGAGACTCCAGAAGTACCCAAAGATCCATGTCAGCCCCTGAGAGGAATCCTCGGTTTCGGCCCTGACTCCACACAAGGTTTTTGGCCCCGGTATCGACGGGAGAGGAATCTCGAGAGGCCCCCTAGCAACTCGCATGGGGACTGGCCTCTCCTGAGGCCACCAGGGCGGGTCCCTGAGGTCCCCGTCGTAACTCGAGAACACCTGCCGCAACTCGAGAAAATCCAGGAAGTTCTCCCTTCCAGGCGAGATGAGGCCTATTTCCGATGAGGCGTCTGGAGACTAATGACACCTAACCTCTGGAACTTCGAAAGGGTCTTTCACACCCTTGCTGCAACTCAAGAAGTTCACCGCCATACCCGTCTCCACTCGAGAGGAAGAACGAAGGTCCCGCCCACATCCAGAGGAGCCCCGTTTCCCCCTCGGAGCTCGAGATGAGGGATCCTTAACCTGCTTTCAACGGGAAAGAATTCCCGGCGTTCCCGTCGCATCTCAAGTGGAGGCAATCTCAACAGGAAAGGCGAGAGGAACTCCATGGTCGTACCACCATTCCAAGAGTCCCCCAGATGTCTCAGTCCATTCCAGAGGAACCTCTTTGCCCTGCACTGGCTCATCTTTCACGCCGAGGATCGACTCACACCACGGTGGCACGTGGGACAGCCCTGTGGGAAAGCCTCGAGGGAAAGCCTCGAGGGAAAACCACAGATCCTTTGATCCAGGCCACGGGAAGCGTGACATTGCTGCTACAGCCTGGAAGGAAAGCGCACGTGCATGCCCCCACTCGTGACGAGGCCTGACTCCCCTGGGGAGACTCCAGAAGTACCCAAAGATCCATGTTAGCCCCTGAGAGGAATCCTCGGTTCCGGCCCTGACTCCACACAAGGTTTTTGGCCCCGGTATCGACGGGAGAGGAATCCCGAGAGGCCCCCTACCACCTCGCATGGGGATTGGCCTCTCCTGAGGCCACCAGGGCGGGTCCCTGAGGTCCCCGTCGTAACTCGAGAACACCTGCCGCAACTCGAGAAAATCCAGGAAGTTCTCCCTTCCAGGCGAGATGAGGCCTATTTCCGATGAGGCGTCTGGAGACTAATGACACCTAACCTCTGGAGCTTCGAAAGGGTCTTTCACACCCTTGCTGCAACTCAAGAAGTTCACCGCCATACCCGTGTCCACTCGAGAGGAAGCACGAAGGTCCCGCCCACATCCAGAGGAGCCCCGTTTCCCCCTCGTAGCTCGAGATGAGGCATCGTTTCCCTGCTTTCAACGGGAAAGAATTCCCGGTGTTCCCGTCGCATCTCAAGAGGAGGCACTCTCAACAGGAAAGGCGAGAGGAACTCCATGGTCGTACCACCATTCCAAGAGTTCCCCAGATATCTCAGTCCATTCCAGAGGAACCTCTTTGCCCTGCACTGGCTCATTTTTCACGCCGAGGATCGACTGACACCACGGTGGCACGTGGGACAGCCCTGTGGGAAAGCCTCGAGGGAAAGCCTCGAGGGAAAACCACAGATCCTTTGATCCACGCGACGGGAAGCGTGACATTGCTGCTACAGCCTGGAAGGAAAGCGCACGTGCATGCCCCCACTCGAGACAAGGCCTGACTCCCCTGGGGAGACTCCAGAAGTACCCAAAGATCCATGTCACCCCTGAGAGGAATCCTCGGTTCCGGCCCTGACTCCACACAAGCTTTTTGGCCCCGGTATCGACGGAAGAGGAATCCCGAGAGGCCCCCTAGCAACTCGCATGGGGACTGGCCTCTCCTGAGGCCACCAGGGCGGGTCCCTGAGGTCCCCGTCGTAACTCGAGAACACCTGCCGCAACTCGAGAAAATCCAGGAAGTTCTCCCTTCCAGGCGAGATGAGGCCTATTTCCGATGAGGCGTCTGGAGACTAATGACACCTAACCTCTGGAGCTTCGAAAGGGTCTTTCACACCCTTGCTGGAACTCAAGAAGTTCACCACCATACCCGTGTCCACTCGAGAGGAAGCACGATGGTCCCGCCCACATCCAGAGGAGCCCCGTTTCCCCCTCGTAGCTCGAGATGAGGGATCCTTTCCCTGCTTTCAACGGGAAAGAATTCCCGGCGTTCCCGTCGCATCTCAAGAGAAGGCACTCTCAACAGGAAAGGCGAGAGGAACTCCATGGTCGTACCACCATTCCAAGAGTTCCCCAGATGTCTCAGTCCATTCCAGAGGAACCTCTTTGCCCTGCACTGGCTCATCTTTCACGCCGAGGATCGACTCACACCACGGTGGCACGTGGGACAGCCCTGTGGGAAAGCCTCGAGGGAAAGCCTCGAGGGAAAACCACAGATCCTTTGATCCACGCGACGGGAAGCGTGACATTGCTGCTAGAGCCTGGAAGGAAAGCGCACGTGCATGCCCCCACTCGAGACGAGGCCTGACTCCCCTGGGGAGACTCCAGAAGTACCCAAAGATCCATGTCAGCCCCTGAGAGGAATCCTCGGTTCCGGCCCTGACTCCACACAAGGGTTTTGGCCCCGGTATCGACGGGAGAGGAATCCCGAGAGGACACCTAGCAACTCGCATGGGGACTGGCCTCTCCTGAGGCCACCAGGGCGGGTCCCTGAGGTCCCCGTCGTAACTCGAGAACACCTGCCGCAACTCGAGAAAATCCAGGAAGTTCTCCGTTCCAGGCGAGATGAGGCCAATTTCCGATGAGGCGTCATGAGCCTAATGACACCGAACCTCTGGAACTTCCAAAGGGTCTTTCACACCCTTGCTGCAACTCAAGAAGTTCACCGCCATACCCGTGTCCACTCGAGAGGAAGCACGATGGTCCCGCCCACATCCAGAGGAGCCCCGTTTCCCCCTCGTAGCTCGAGATGAGGGATCCTTTCCCTGCTTTCAACGGGAAAGAATTCCCGGTGTTCCCGTCGCATCTCAAGAGGAGGCACTCTCAACAAGAAAGGCGAGAGGAACTCCATGGTCGTACCACCATTCCAAGAGTTCCCCAGATATCTCAGTCCATTCCAGAGGAACCTCTTTGCCCTGCACTGGCTCATCTTTCACGCCGAGGATCGACTCACACCACGGTGGCACGTGGGACAGCCCTGTGGGAAAGCCTCGAGGGAAAGCCTCGAGGGAAAACCACAGATCCTTTGATCAACGCGACGGGAAGCGTGACATTGCTGCTACAGCCTGGAAGGAAAGCGCACGTTCATGCCCCCACTCGAGACAAGGCCTGACTCCCCTGGGGAGACTCCAGAAGTACCCAAAGATCCATGTCACCCCTGAGAGGAATCCTCGGTTCCGGCCCTGACTCCACACAAGCTTTTTGGCCCCGGTATCGACGGGAGAGGAATCCCGAGAGGCCCCCTAGCAACTCGCATGGGGACTGGCCTCTCCTGAGGCCACCAGGGCGGGTCCCTGAGGTACCCGTCGTAACTCGAGAACACCTGCCGCAACTCGAGAAAATCCAGGAAGTTCTCCCTTCCAGGCGAGATGAGGCCTATTTCCGATGAGGCGTCAGGAGACTAATGACACCTAACCTCTGGAACTTCGAAAGGGTCTTTCACACCCTTGCTGCAAATCAAGAAGTTCACCGCCATACCCGTGTCCACTCGAGAGGAAGCACGATGGTCCCGCCCACATCCAGAGGAGCCCCGTTTCCCCCTCGGAGCTCGAGATGAGGGATCCTTTCCCTGCTTTCAACGGGAAAGAATTCCCCGCGTTCCCGTCGCATCTCAAGAGGAGGCACTCTCAACAGGAAAGGCGAGAGGAACTCCATGGTCGTACCACCATTCCAAGAGTCCCCCAGATGTCTCAGTCCATTCCAGAGGAACCTCTTTGCCCTGCACTGGCTCATCTTTCACGCCGAGGATCGACTCACACCACGGGGGCACGTGGGACAGCCCTGTGGGAAAGCCTCGAGGGAAAGCCTCGAGGGAAAACCACAGATCCTTTGATCCAGGCCACGGGAAGCGTGACATTGCTGCTACAGCCTGGAAGGAAAGCGCACGTGCATGCCCCCACTCGTGACGAGGCCTGACTCCCCTGGGGAGACTCCAGAAGTACCCAAAGATCCATGTCAGCCCCTGAGAGGAATCCTCGGTTCCGGCCCTGACTCCACACAAGGTTTTTGGCCCCGGTATCGACGGGAGAGGAATCCCGAGAGGCCCCCTACCACCTCGCATGGGGACTGGCCTCTCCTGAGGCCACCAGGGCGGGTCCCTGAGGTCCCCGTCGTAACTCGAGAACACCTGCCGCAACTCGAGAAAATCCAGGAAGTTCTCCCTTCCAGGCGAGATGAGGCCTATTTCCGATGAGGCGTCTGGAGACTAATGACACCTAACATCTGGAGCTTCTAAAGGGTCTTTCACACCCTTGCTGCAACTCAAGAAGTTCACCGCCATACCCGTATCCACTCGAGAGGAAGCACGATGGTCCCGCCCACATCCAGAGGAGCCCCGTTTCCCCCTCGTATCTCGAGATGAGGGATCCTTTCCCTGCTTTCAACGGGAAAGAATTCCCAGTGTTCCCGTCGCATCTCAAGAGGAGGCACTCTCAACAGGAAAGGCGAGAGGAACTCCATGGTCGTACCACCATTCCAAGAGTTCCCCAGATATCTCAGTCCATTCCAGAGGAACCTCTTTGCCCTGCACTGGCTCATCTTTCACGCCGAGGATCGACTCACACCACGGTGGCACGTGGGACAGCCCTGTGGGAAAGCCTCGAGGGAAAGCCTCGAGGGAAAACCACAGATCCTTTGATCAACGCGACGGGAAGCGTGACATTGCTGCTACAGCCTGGAAGGAAAGCGCACGTGCATGCCCCCACTCGAGACAAGGCCTGACTCCCCTGGGGAGACTCCAGAAGTACCCAAAGATCCATGTCACCCCTGAGAGGAATCCTCGGTTCCGGCCCTGACTCCACACAAGCTTTTTGGCCCCGGTATCGACGGGAGAGGAATCCCGAGAGGCCCCCTAGCAACTCGCATGGGGACTGGCCTCTCCTGAGGCCACCAGGGCGGGTCCCTGAGGTCCCCGTCGTAACTCGAGAACACCTGCCGCAACTCGAGAAAATCCAGGAAGTTCTCCCTTCCAGGAGAGATGAGGCCTATTTCCGATGAGGCGTCTGGAGACTAATGACACCTAACCTCTGGAACTTCGAAAGGGTCTTTCACACCCTTGCTGCAAATCAAGAAGTTCACCGCCATACCCGTCTCCACTCGAGAGGAAGCACGATGGTCCCGCCCACATCCAGAGGAGCCCCGTTTCCCCCTCGGAGCTCGAGATGAGGGATCCTTTCCCTGCTTTCAACGGGAAAGAATTCCCCGCGTTCCCGTCGAATCTCAAGAGGAGGCACTCTCAACAGGAAAGGCGAGAGGAACTCCATGGTCGTACCACCATTCCAAGAGTCCCCCAGATGTCTCAGTCCATTCCAGAGGAAACTCTTTGCCCTGCACTGGCTCATCTTTCACGCCGAGGATCGACTCACACCACGGTGGCACGTGGGACAGCCCTGTGGGAAAGCCTCGAGGGAAAGCCTCGAGGGAAAACCACAGATCCTTTGATCCACGCCACGGGAAGCGTGACATTGCTGCTACAGCCTGGAAGGAAAGCGCACGTGCATGCCCCCACTCGAGACGAGGCCTGACTCCCCTGGGGAGACTCCAGAAGTACCCAAAGATCCATGTCAGCCCCTGAGAGGAATCCTCGGTTCCGGCCCTGACTCCACACAAGGTTTTTGGCCCCGGTATCGACGGGAGAGGAATCCCGAGAAGCCCCCTAGCACCTCGCATGGGGACTGGCCTCTCCTGAGGCCACCAGGGCGGGTCCCAGAGGTACCCGTCGTAACTCGAGAACACCTGCCGCAACTCGAGAAAATCCAGGAAGTTCTCCCTTCCAGGCGAGATGAGGCCTATTTCCGATGAGGCGTCTGGAGACTAATGACACCTAACCTCTGGAGCTTCGAAAGGGTCTTTCACACCCTTGCTGGAACTCAAGAAGTTCACCACCATACCCGTGTCCACTCGAGAGGAAGCACGACGGTCCCGCCCACATCCAGAGGAGCCCCGTTTCCCCCTCGTAGCTCGAGATGAGGGATCCTTTCCCTGCTTTCAACGGGAAAGAATTCCCGGCTTTCCGGTCGCATCTCAAGAGGAGGCACTCTCAACAGGAAAGGCGAGAGGAACTCCATGGTCGTACCACCATTCCAAGAGTTCCCCAGATGTCTCAGTCCATTCCAGAGGAACCTCTTTGCCCTGCACTGGCTCATCTTTCACGCCGAGGATCGACTCACACCACGGTGGCACGTGGGACAGCCCTGTGGGAAAGCCTTTGAGGGAAAGCCTCGAGGGAAAACCAGAGATCCTATGATCCACGCGACGGGAAGCGTGACATTGCTGCTAGAGCCTGGAAGGAAAGCGCACGTGCATGCCCCCACTCGAGACGAGGCCTGACTCCCCTGGGGAGACTCCAGAATTACCCAAAGATCCATGTCAGCCCATGAGAGGAATCCTCGGTTCCGGCCCTGACTCCACACAAGGTTTTTGGCCCCGGTATCGACGGGAGAGGAATCCCGAGAGGACACCTAGCAACTCGCATGGGGACTGGCCTCTCCTGAGACCACCAGGGCGGGTCCCTGAGGTCCCCGTCGTAACTCGAGAAAACCTGCCGCAACTCGAGAAAATCCAGGAAGTTCTCCCTTCCAGGCGAGATGAGGCCAATTTCCGATGAGGCGTCTGGAGCCTAATGACACCGAACCTCTGGAACTTCGAAAGGGTCTTTCACATCCTTGCTGCAACTCAAGAAGTTCACCGCCATACCCTTCTCCACTCGAGAGGAAGCACGATGGTCCCGCCCACATCCAGAGGAGACCCGTTTCCCCCTCGGAGCTCGAGATGAGGGATCCTTTCCCTGCTTTCAACGGGAAAGAATTCCCGGTGTTCCCGTCGCATCTCAAGAGGAGGCACTCTCAACCGGAAAGGCGAGAGGAATTCCATGGTCGTACCACCATTCCAAGAGTTCCCCAGATATCTCAGTCCATTCCAGAGGAACCTCTTTGCCCTGCACTGGCTCATCTTTCACGCCGAGGATCGACTCACACCACGGTGGCACGTGGGACAGCCCTGTGGGAAAGCCTCGAGGGAAAGCCTCGAGGGAAAAACACAGATCCTTTGATCAACGCGACGGGAAGCGTGACATTGCTGCTACAGCCTGGAAGGAAAGCGCACGTGCATGCCCCCACTCGAGACAAGGCCTGACTCCCCTGGGGAGACTCCAGAAGTACCCAAAGATCCATGTCACCCCTGAGAGGAATCATCGGTTCCGGCCCTGACTCCACACAAGGTTTTTGGCCCCGGTATCGACGGGAGAGGAATCCCGAGAAGCCCCCTAGCACCTCGCATGGGGACTGGCCTCTCCTGAGGCCACCAGGGCGGGTCCCTGAGGTCCCCGTCGTAACTCGAGAACACCTGCCGCAACTCGAGAAAATCCAGGAAGTTCTCCCTTCCAGGCGAGATGAGGCCTATTTCCGATGAGGCGTCTGGAGACTAATGACACCTAACCTCTGGAGCTTCGAAAGGGTCTTTCACATCCTTGCTGCAACTCAAGAAGTTCACCGCCATACCCTTCTCCACTCGAGAGGAAGCACGATGGTCCCGCCCACATCCAGAGGAGCCCTGTTTCCCCCTCGGAGCTCGAGATGAGGGATCCTTTCCCTGCTTTCAACGGGAAAGAATTCCCGGTGTTCCCGTCGCATCTCAAGAGGAGGCACTCTCAACCGGAAAGGCGAGAGGAATTCCATGGTCGTACCACCATTCCAAGAGTTCCCCAGATATCTCAGTCCATTCCAGAGGAACCTCTTTGCCCTGCACTGGCTCATCTTTCACGCCGAGGATCGACTCACACCACGGTGGCACGTGGGACAGCCCTGTGGGAAAGCCTCGAGGGAAAGCCTCGAGGGAAAACCACAGATCCTTTGATCAACGCGACGGGAAGCGTGACATTCCTGCTACAGCCTGGAAGGAAAGCGCACGTGCATGCCCCCACTCGAGACAAGGCCTGAATCCCCTGGGGAGACTCCAGAAGTACCCAAAGATCCATGTCACCCCTGAGAGGAATCCTCGGTTCCGGCCCTGACTTCACACAAGGTTTTTGGCCCCGGTATCGACGGGAGAGGAATCCCGATAGGCCACGTAGCACCTCGCATGGGGACTGGCCTCTCCTGAGGCCACCAGGGCGGGTCCCTGAGGTCCCCATCGTAACTCGAGAACACCTGCCGCAACTCGAGAAAATCCAGGAAGTTCTCCCTTCCAGGCGAGATGAGGCCTATTTCCGATGAGGCGTCTGGAGACTAATGACACCTAACCTCTGGAACTTCGAAAGGGTCTTTCACACCCTTGCTGCAACTCAAGAAGTTCACCGCCATACCCGTCTCCACTCGAGAGGAAGCACGATGGTCCCGTCCACATCCAGAGGAGCCCCGTTTCCCCCTCGTAGCTCGAGATGAGGGATCCTTTCCCTGCTTTCAACGGGAAAGAATTCCCGGCGTTCCCGTCGCATCTCAAGAGGAGGCACTCTCAACAGGAAAGGCGAGAGGAACTCCATGGTCGTACCACCATTCCAAGAGTCCTCCAGATGTCTCAGTCCATTCCAGAGGAACCTCTTTGCCCTGCACTGGCTCATCTTTCACGCCGAGGATCGACTCACACCACGGTGGCACGTGGGACAGCCCTGTGGGAAAGCCTCCAGTGAAAGCCTCGAGGGAAAACCACAAATCCTTTGATCCACGCAACGGGAAGCGTGACATTGCTGCTACAGCCTGGAAGGAAAGCGCACGTGCATGCCCCCACTCGAGACGAGGCCTGACTCCCCTGGGGAGACTCCAGAAGTACCCAAAGATCCATGTCAGCCCATGAGAGGAATTCTCGGTTCCGGCCCTGACTCCCCACAAGGTTTTTGGCCCCGGTATCGACGGGAGAGGAATCCCGAGAGGCCCCCTAGCAACTCGCATGAGGACTGGCCTCTCCTGAGGCCACCAGGGAGGGTCCCTGAGGTCCCCGTCGGAACTCGAGAACACCTGCCGCAACTCGAGAAAATCCAGGAAGTTCTCCCTTCCAGGCGAGATGAGGCCTATTTCCGATGAGGCGTCTGGAGACTAATGACACCTAACCTCTGGAACTTCGAAAGGGTCTTTCACACCCTTGCTGCAACTCAAGAAGTTCACCGCCATACCCGTCTCCACTCGAGAGGAAGCACGATGGTCCCGCCCACATCCAGAGGAGCCCCGTTTCCCCCTCGTAACTCGAGATGAGGGATCCTTTCCCTGCTTTCAACGGGAAAGAATTCCCGGCGTTCCCGTCGCATCTCAAGAGGAGGCACTCTCAACAGGAAAGGCGAGAGGAACTCCATGGTCGTACCACCATTCCAAGAGTCCCCCAGATGTCTCAGTCCATTCCAGAGGAACCTCTTTGCCCTGCACTGGCTCATCTTTAACGCCGAGGATCGACTCACACCACGGTGGCACGTGGGACAGCCCTGTGGGAAAGCCTCGAGGGAAAGCCTCGAGGGAAAACCACAGATCCTTTGATCCAGGCCACGGGAAGCGTGACATTGCTGCTACAGCCTGGAAGGAAAGCGCACGTGCATTCCCCCACTCGAGACGAGGCCTGACTCCCCTGAGGAGACTCCAGAAGTACCCAAAGATCCATGTCAGCCCCTGAGAGGAATCCTCGGTTCCGGCCCTGACTCCACACAAGGTTTTTGGCCCCGGTATCGACGGGAGAGGAATCCTGAGAGGCCCCCTAGCACCTCGCATGGGGACTGGCCTCTCCTGAGGGACCAGGGCGGGTCCCTGAGGTCCCCGTCGTAACTCGAGAACACCTGCCGCAACTCGAGAAAATCCAGGAAGTTCTCGCTTCCAGGCGAGATGAGGCCTATTTCCGATGAGGCGTCTGGAGACTAATGACACCTAACCTCTGGAGCTTCGAAAGGGTCTTTCACACCCTTGCTGCAACTCAAGAAGTTCACCGCCATACCCGTGTCCACTCGAGTGGAAGCACGATGGTCCCGCCCACATCCAGAGGAGCCCCGTTTCCCCCTCGTAGCTCGAGATGAGGGATCCTTTCCCTGCTTTCAACGGGAAAGAATTCCCGGCGTTCCCGTCGCATCTCAAGAGGAGGCACTCTCAACAGGAAAGGCAAGAGGAACTCCATGGTCGTACCACCATTCCAAGAGTTCCCCAGATATCTCAGTCCATTCCAGAGGAAACTCTTTGCCCTGCACTGGCTCATCTTTCACGCCGAGGATCGACTCACACCACGGTGGCATGTGGGACAGCCCTGTGGGAAAGCCTCGAGGGAAAGCCTCGAGGGAAAACCACAGATCCAATGATCCACGCGACGGGAAGCGTGACATTGCTGCTAGAGCCTGGAAGGAAAGCGCACGTGCATGCCCCCACTCGAGACGAGGCTTGACTCCCCTGAGGAGACCCCAGAAGTACCCAAAGATCCATGTCAGCCCCTGAGAGTAATCCTCGGTTCCGGCCCTGAATCCACACAAGGTTTTTGGCCCCGGTATCGACGGAGAGGAATCCCGAGAGGCCCCCTAGCAACTCGCATGGGGACTGGCCTCTCCTGAGGCCACCAGGGCGGGTCCCTGAGGTCCCCGTCGTAACTCGAGAACACCTGCCGCAACTCGAGAAAATCCAGGAAGTTCTCCCTTCCAGGCGAGATGAGGCCTATTTCCGATGAGGCGTCTGGAGACTAATGACACCTAACCTCTGGAACTTCGAAAGGGTCTTTCACACCCTTGCTGCAACTCAAGAAGTTCACCGCCATACCCGTCTCCACTCGAGAGGAAGCACGATGGTCCCGCCCACATCCAGAGGAGACCCGTTTCCCCCTCGGAGCTCGAGATGAGGGATCCTTTCCCTGCTTTCAACGGGAAAGAATTCCCGGCGTTCCCGTCGCATCTCAAGAGGAGGCACTCTCAACAGGAAAGGCGAGAGGAACTCCATGGTCGTACCACCATTCCAAGAGTCCCCCAGATGTCTCAGTCCATTCCAGAGGAACCTCTTTGCCCTGCACTGGCTCATCTTTCACGCCGAGGATCGACTCACACCACGGTGGCACGTGGGACAGCCCTGTGGGAAAGCCTCGAGGGAAAGCCTCGAGGGAAAACCACAGATCCTTTGATCCACGCGACGGGAAGCGTGACATTGCTGCTACAGCCTGGAAGGAAAGCGCACGTGCAGGCCCCCACTCGAGAGGAGGCCTGTCTCCCCTGGGGAGACTCCAGAAGTACCCAAATATCCATGTCAGCCCCTGAGAGGAATCCTCGGTTCCGGCCCTGACTCCACACAAGGATTTTGGCCCCGGTATCGACGGGAGAGGAATCCCGAGAGGACCCCTAGCAACTCGCATGGGGACTGGCCTCTCCTGAGGCCACCAGGGCGGGTCCCTGAGGTCCCCGTCGAAACTCGAGAACACCTGCCGCAACTCGAGAAAATCCAGGAAGTTCTCCCTTCCAGGCGAGATGAGGCCTATTTCCAATGAGGCGTCTGGAGACTAATGACACCTAACCTCTGGAACTTCGAAAGGGTCTTTCACACCCTTGCTGCAACTCAAGAAGTTCACAGCCATACCCGTGTCCACTCGAGAGGAAGCACGATGGTCCCGCCCACATCCAGAGGAGCCCCGTTTCCCCCTCGGAGCTCGAGATGAGGGATCCTTTCCCTGCTTTCAACGGGAAAGAATTCCCGGCGTTCCCGTCGCATCTCAATAGGAGGCACTCTCAACAGGAAAGGCGAGAGGAACTCCATGGTCGTACCACATTCCAAGAGTCTCCCAGATGTCTTAGTCCATTCCAGAGGAAGCTCTTTGCCCTGCACTGGCTCATCTTTCACGCCGAGGATCGACTCACACCACGGTGGCACGTGGGACAGCCCTGTGGGAAAGCCTCGAGGGAAAGCCTCGAGGGAAAAGCACAGATCCTTTGATCCACGCCACGGGAAGCGTGACATTGCTGCTACAGCCTGGAAGGAAAGCGCACGTGCATGCCCCCACTCGAGACAGGGCCTGACTCCCCTGGGGAGACTCCAGAAGTACCCAAAGTGCCATGTCAGCCCCTGAGAGGAATCCTCGGTTCCGGCCCTGACACCACACAAGCTTTTTGGCCCCGGTATCGACGGGAGAGGAATCACGAGAACCCCCCTAGCACCTCGCATGGGGACTGGCCTCTCCTGAGGCCACCAGGGCGGGTCCCTGAGGTCCCCCTCGTAACTCGAGAACACCTGCCGCAACTCGAGAAAATCCAGGAAGTTCTCCCTTCCAGGCGAGATGAGGCCTATTTCCGATGAGGCGTCTGGAGACTAATGACACCTAACCTCTGGAACTTCGAAAGGGTCTTTCACACCCTTGCTGCAACTCAAGAAGTTAACCGCCATACCCGTCTCCACTCGAGAGGAAGCACGATGTTCCCGCCCACATCCAGAGGAGCCCCATTTCCCCCTCGGAGTTCGAGATGAGGGATCCTTTCCCTGCGTTCAACGGGAAAGAATTCCCGGCGTTCTCGTCGCATCTCAAGAGGAGGCACTCTCAACAGGAAAGGCGAGAGGAACTCCATGGTCGTACCACCATTCCAAGAGTCCCCCAGATGTCTCAGTCCATTCCAGAGGAACCTCTTTGCCCTGCACTGGCTCATTTTTCATGCCGAGGATCGACTCACACCACGGTGGCACGTGGGACAGCCCTGTGGGAAAGCCTCGAGGGAAAGCCTCGAGGGAAAACCACAGATCCTTTGATCCACGCCACGGGAAGCGTGACATTGCTGCTACAGCCTGGAAGGAATGCGCACGTGCATGCCCCCACTCGAGACGAGGCCTGACTTCCCTGGGGAGACTCCACAAGTACCCAAAGAACCATGTCAGCCCCTGAGAGGAATCCTCGGTTTCGGCCCTGACTCCACACAAGGTTTTTGGCCCCGGTATCGACGGGAGAGGAATCCCGAGAGGCCCCCTAGCAACTCGCATGGGGACTGGCCTCTCCTGAGGCCACCAGGGCGGCTCCCTGAGGTCCCCGTCGTAACTCGAGAACACCTGCCGCAACTCGAGAAAATCCAGGAAGTTCTCCCTTCCAGGCGAGATGAGGCCTATTTCCGATGAGGCGTCTGGAGACTAATGACACCTAACATCTGGAACTTCGAAAGGGTCTTTCACACCCTTGCTGCAACTCAAGAAGTTCACCGCCATACCCGTCTCCACGCGAGAGGAAGCACCAAAGTCCCGCCCTTATCCAGAGGAGCCCCGTATCCCCCTCGGAGCTCGAGATGAGGGATCCTTTCCCTGCTGTAAACGGGAAAGAATTCCCGGCGTTCCCGTCGCATCTCAAGAGGAGGCACTCTCAACAGGAAAGGCGAGAGGAACTCCATGGTCGTACCACCATTCCACGAGTCCCCCAGATGTCTCAGTCCATTACAGAGGAGCCTCTTTGCCCTGCACTGGCTCATCTTTCACAACGAGGTTCGACTCACACCACGGTGGCACGTGGGACAGCCCTGTGGGAAAGCCTCGAGGGAAAGCCTCGAGGGAAAACCACAGATCCTTTGATCCACGCGACGGGAAGCGTGACATTGCTGCTACAGCCTGGATGGAAAGCGCACGTGCATGCCCCCACTCGAGAGGAGGCCTGACTCCCCTGGGGAGACGCCACAAGTATCCAAAGATCCATGTCAGCCCTTGAGAGGAATCCTCGGTTCCGGCCCTGACTCCACACAAGGTTTTTGGCCCCACTATCGACGGGAGAGGAATCCCGTGAGGCCCCCTAGCAACTCGCATGGGGACTGGCCTCTCCTGAGGCCACCACGGCGGGTCCCTGAGGTCCCCGTCGTAACTCGAGAACACCTGCCGCAACTCGAGAAAATCCAGGAAGTTCTCCCTTCCAGGCGAGATGAGGCCTATTTCCGATGAGGCGTCTGGAGACTAATGACACCTAACCTCTGGAACTTCGAAAGGGTCTTTCACACCCTTGCTGCAACTCAAGAAGTTCACCGCCATACCCGTCTCCACACGAGAGGAAGCACGATGGTCCCGCCCACATCCAGAGGAGCCCCGTTTCCCCCTCGTAGCTCGAGATGAGGGATCCTTTCCCTGCTTTCAACCGGAAAGAATTCCCGGCGTTCCCGTCGCATCTCAAGAGGAGGCACTCTCAACAGGAAAGGCGAGAGGAACTCCATGGTCGTACCACCATTCCAAGAGTCCCCCAGATGTCTCAGTCCATTCCAGAGGAACCTCTTTGCCCTGCACTGGCTCATCTTTCACGCCGAGGATCGACTCACACCACGGTGGCACGTGGGACAGCCCTGTGGAAAAGCCTCGAGGAAAGCCTCGAGGGAAAACCACAGATCCTTTGATCCACGCTACGGAAAGCGTGACATTGCTGCTACAGCCTGGAAGGAAAGCGCACGTGCATGCCCCCACTCGAGACGAGGCCTGACTCCCCTGGGGAGACTCCAGAAGTACCCAAAGATCCATGTCAGCCCCTGAGAGGAATCCTCGGTTCCGGCCCTGACTCCACACAGGGTTTTTGGCCCCGGTATCGACGGGAGAGGAATCCCGAGAGGCCCCCTAGCAACTCGCATGGGGACTGGCCTCTCCTGAGGCCACCAGGGCGGGTCCCTGAGGTCCCCGTCGAAACTTGAGAACACCTGCCGCAACTCGAGAAAATCCAGGAAGTTCTCCCTTCCAGGCGAGATGAGGCCTATTTCCGATGAGGCGTCTGGAGAGTAATGACACCTAACCTCTGGAACTTCGAAAGGGTCTTTCACACCCTTGCTGCAACTCAAGAAGTTCACCGCCATACCCGTCTCCACTCGAGAGGAAGCACGATGGTCCCGCCCACATCCAGAGGAGACCCGTTTCCCCCTCGGAGCTCGAGATGAGGGATCCTTTCCCTGCTTTCAACGGGAAAGAATTCCCGGCGTTCCCGTCGCATCTCAAGAGGAGGCACTCTCAACAGGAAAGGCGAGAGGAACTCCATGGTCGTACCACCATTCCAAGAGTCCCCCAGATGTCTCAGTCCATTCCAGAGGAAGCTCTTTGCCCTGCACTGGCTCATCTTTCACGCCGAGGATCGACTCACACCACGGTGGCACGTGGGACAGCCCTGTGGGAAAGCCTCGAGGGAAAGCCTCGAGGGAAAACCACAGATCCTTTGATCCACGCGACGGGAAGCGTGACATTGCTGCTACAGCCTGGAAGGAAAGCGCACGTGCATGCCCCCACTCGAGACGAGGCCTGACTCCCCTGGGGAGACTCCAGAAGTACCCAAAGATCCATGTCAGCCCCTGAGAGGAATCCTAGGTTCCGGCCTTGCATCCACACAAGGTTTTTGGCCCCGGTATCGACGGGAGAGGAATCCCGAGAGGACCCCTAGCAACTCGCATGGGGACTGGCCTCTCCTGAGGCCACCAGGGCGGGTCCCTGAGGTCCCCGTCGTAACTCGAGAACACCTGCCGCAACTCGAGAAAATCCAGGAAGTTCTCCCTTCCAGGCGAGATGAGGCCTATTTCCAATGAGGCGTCTGGAGACTAATGACACCTAACCTCTGGAACTTCGAAAGGGTCTTTCACACCCTTGCTGCAACTCAAGAAGTTCACCGCCAAACCCGTCTCCACTCGAGAGGAAGCACGATGGTCCCGCCCACATCCAGAGGAGCCCCGTTTCCCCTTCGGAGCTCGAGATGAGGGATCCTTTCCCTGCTTTCAACGGGAAAGAATTCCCGGCGTTCCCGTCGCATCTCAAGAGGAGGCACTCTCAACAGGAAAGGCAAGAGGAACTCCATGGTCGTACCACCATTCCAAGAGTTCCCCAGATATCTCAGTCCATTCCAGAGGAACCTCTTTGCCCTGCACTGGCTCATCTTTCACGCCGAGGATCGACTCACACCACGGTGGCATGTGGGACAGCCCTGTGGGAAAGCCTCGAGGGAAAGCCTCGAGGGAAAACCACAGATCCAATGATCCACGCCACGGGAAGCGTGACATTGCTGCTAGAGCCTGGAAGGAAAGCGCACGTGCATGCCCCCACTCGAGACGAGGCTTGACTCCCCTGAGGAGACCCCAGAAGTACCCAAAGATCCATGTCAGCCCCTGAGAGGAATCCTCGGTTCCGGCCCTGAATCCACACAAGGTTTTTGGCCCCGGTATCGACGGAGAGGAATCCCGAGAGGCCCCCTAGCAACTCGCATGGGGACTGGCCTCTCCTGAGGCCACCAGGGCGGGTCCCTGAGGTCCCCGTCGTAACTCGAGAACACCTGCCGCAACTCGAGAAAATCCAGGAAGTTCTCCCTTCCAGGCGAGATGAGGCCTATTTCCGATGAGGCGTCTGGAGACTAATGACACCTAACCTCTGGAGCTTCGAAAGGGTCTTTCACACCCTTGCTGCAACTCAAGAAGTTCACCGCCATAGCCGTGTCCACTCGAGAGGAAGCACGATGGTCCCGCCCACATCCAGAGGAGCCCCGTTTCCCCCTCGTAGCTCGAGATGAGGGATTCTTTCCCTGCTTTCAACGGGAAAGAATTCCCGGCGTTCCCGTCGCATCTCAAGAGGAGGCACTCTCAACAGAAAAGGCGAGAGGAACTCCATGGTCGTACCACCATTCCAAGAGTCCCCCAGATGTCTCAGTCCATTCCAGAGGAACCTCTATGCCCTGAACTGGCTCATCTTTCACGCCGAGGATCGACTCACACCACGGTGGCACGTGGGACAGCCCTGTGGGAAAGCCTCGAGGGAAAGCCTCGAGGGAAAACCACAGATCCTTTGATCCACGCGACGGAAAGCGTGACATTGCTGCTACAGCCTGGAAGGAAAGCGCACGTGCATGCCCCCACTCGAGACGAGGCCTGACTCCCCTGGGGAGACTCCAGAAGTACCCAAAGATCCATGTCAGCCCCTGAGAGGAATCCTCGGTTCCGGCCCTGACTTCACACAAGGTTTTTGGCCCCGGTATCGACGGGAGAGGAATCCCGAGAGGCCACGTAGCACCTCGCATGGGGACTGGCCTCTCCTGAGGCCACCAGAGCGGGTCCCTGAGGTCCCCGTCGTAACTCGAGAACACCTGCCGCAACTCGAGAAAATCCAGGAAGTTCTCCCTTCCAGGCGAGATGAGGCCTATTTCCGATGAGGCGTCTGGAGACTAATGACACCTAACCTCTGGAACTTCGAAAGGGTCTTTCACACCCTTGCTGCAACTCAAGAAGTTCACCGCCATACCCGTCTCCACTCGAGAGGAAGCACGATGGTCCCGTCCACATCCAGAGGAGCCCCGTTTCCCCCTCGTAGCTCGAGATGAGGGATCCTTTCCCTGCTTTCAACGGGAAAGAATTCCCGGCGTTCCCGTCGCATCTCAAGAGGAGGCACTCTCAACAGGAAAGGCGAGAGGAACTCCATGGTCGTACCACCATTCCAAGAGTCCTCCAGATGTCTCAGTCCATTCCAGAGGAACATCTTTGCCCTGCAATGGCTCATCTTTCACGCCGAGGATCGACTCACACCACGGTGGCACGTGGGACAGCCCTGTGGGAAAGCCTCGAGTGAAAGCTTCGAGGGAAAACCACAGATCCTTTGATCCACGCGACGGAAAGCGTGACATTGCTGCTACAGCCTGGAAGGAAAGCGCACGTGCATGCCCCCACTCGAGACGAGGCCTGACTCCCCTGGGGAGACTCCAGAAGTACCCAAAGATCCATGTCAGCCCCTGAGAGGAATCCTCGGTTCCGGCCCTGACTCCACACAAGGTTTTTGGCCCCGGTATCGACGGGAGAGGAATCCCGAGAGGCTCCCTAGCAACTCGCATGGGGACTGGCCTCTCCTGAGGCCACCAGGGCGGGTCCCTGAGGTCCCCGTCGTAACTCGAGAACACCTGCCGCAACTCGAGAAAATTCAGGAAGTTCTCCCTTCCAGGCGAGATGAGGCCTATTTCCGATGAGGCGTCTGGAGACTAATGACACCTAACCTCTGGAACTTCGAAAGGGTCTTTCACACCCTTGATGCAACTCAAGAAGTTCACAGCCATACCCGTGTCCACTCGAGAGGAAGCACGATGGTCCCGCCCACATCCAGAGGAGCCCCGTTTCCCCCTCGGAGCTCGAGATGAGGGATCCTTTCCCTGCTTTCAACGGGAAAGAATTCCCGGCGTTCCCATCGCATCTCAAGAGGAGGCACTCTCAACAGGAAAGGCGAGAGGAACTCCATGGTCGTACCACATTCCAAGAGTCTCCCAGATGTCTCAGTCCATTCCAGAGGAACCTCTTTGCCCTGCACTGGCTCATTTTTCACGGCGAGGATCGACTCACACCACGGTGGCACGTGGGACAGCCCTGTGGTAAAGCCTCGAGGGAAAGCCTCGAGGGAAAAGCACAGATCCTTTGATCCACGCCACGGGAAGCGTGACATTGCTGCTACAGCCTGGAAGGAAAGCGCACGTGCATGCCCCCACTCGAGACGAGGCCTGACTCCCCTGGGGAGACTCCAGAAGTACCCAAAGAGCCATGTCAGCCCCTGAGAGGAATCCTCGGTTCCGGCCCTGACTCCACACAAGGTTTTTGGCCCCGGTATCGAAGGGAGAGGAATCACGAGAACCCCCCTAGCACCTCGCATGGGGACTGGCCTCTCCTGATGCCACCAGGGCGGGTCCCTGAAGTCCCCGTCGTAACTCGAGAACACCTGCCGCAACTCGAGAAAATCCACGAAGTTCTCCTTTCCAGGCGAGATGAGGCCTATTTCCGATGAGGCGTCAGGAGACTAATGACACCTAACCTCTGGAACTTCGAAAGGGTCTTTCACACCCTTGCTGCAACTCAAGAAGTTCACCGCCATAACCGTGTCCACTCGAGAGGAAGCACGATGGTCCCGCCCACATCCAGAGGAGCCCCGTTTCCCCCTCGTAGCTCGAGATGAGGGATCCTTTCCCTGCTTTCAACGGGAAAGAATTCCCGGCGTTCCCGTCGCATCTCAAGAGGAGGCACTCTCAACAGGAAAGGCGAGAGGAACTCCATGGTCGTACCACCATTCCAAGAGTCCCCCAGATGTCTCAGTCCATTCCAGAGGAACCTCTTTGCCCTGCACTGGCTCATCTTTCACGCCGAGGATCGACTCACACCACGGTGGCACGTGGGACAGCCCTGTGGGAAAGCCTCGAGGGAAAGCCTCGAGGGAAAACCACAGATCCTTTGATCCACGCGACGGGAAGCGTGACATTGCTGCTACAGCCTGGAAGGAAAGCGCACGTGCATGCCCCCACTCGAGACGAGGCCTGACTCCCCTGGGGAGACTCCAGAAGTACCCAAAGATCCATGTCAGCCCCTGAGAGGAATCCTAGGTTCCGGCCTTGCATCCACACAAGGTTTTTGGCCCCGGTATCGACGGGAGAGGAATCCCGAGAGGACCCCTAGCAACTCGCATGGGGACTGGCCTCTCCTGAGGCCACCAGGGCGGGTCCCTGAGGTCCCCGTCGTAACTCGAGAACACCTGCCGCAACTCGAGAAAATCCAGGAAGTTCTCCCTTCCAGGCGAGATGAGGCCTATTTCCAATGAGGCGTCTGGAGACTAATGACACCTAACCTCTGGAACTTCGAAAGGGTCTTTCACACCCTTGCTGCAACTCAAGAAGTTCACCGCCAAACCCGTCTCCACTCGAGAGGAAGCACGATGGTCCCGCCCACATCCAGAGGAGCCCCGTTTCCCCTTCGGAGCTCGAGATGAGGGATCCTTTCCCTGCTTTCAACGGGAAAGAATTCCCGGCGTTCCCGTCGCATCTCAAGAGGAGGCACTCTCAACAGGAAAGGCAAGAGGAACTCCATGGTCGTACCACCATTCCAAGAGTTCCCCAGATATCTCAGTCCATTCCAGAGGAACCTCTTTGCCCTGCACTGGCTCATCTTTCACGCCGAGGATCGACTCACACCACGGTGGCATGTGGGACAGCCCTGTGGGAAAGCCTCGAGGGAAAGCCTCGAGGGAAAACCACAGATCCAATGATCCACGCCACGGGAAGCGTGACATTGCTGCTAGAGCCTGGAAGGAAAGCGCACGTGCATGCCCCCACTCGAGACGAGGCTTGACTCCCCTGAGGAGACCCCAGAAGTACCCAAAGATCCATGTCAGCCCCTGAGAGGAATCCTCGGTTCCGGCCCTGAATCCACACAAGGTTTTTGGCCCCGGTATCGACGGAGAGGAATCCCGAGAGGCCCCCTAGCAACTCGCATGGGGACTGGCCTCTCCTGAGGCCACCAGGGCGGGTCCCTGAGGTCCCCGTCGTAACTCGAGAACACCTGCCGCAACTCGAGAAAATCCAGGAAGTTCTCCCTTCCAGGCGAGATGAGGCCTATTTCCGATGAGGCGTCTGGAGACTAATGACACCTAACCTCTGGAGCTTCGAAAGGGTCTTTCACACCCTTGCTGCAACTCAAGAAGTTCACCGCCATAGCCGTGTCCACTCGAGAGGAAGCACGATGGTCCCGCCCACATCCAGAGGAGCCCCGTTTCCCCCTCGTAGCTCGAGATGAGGGATTCTTTCCCTGCTTTCAACGGGAAAGAATTCCCGGCGTTCCCGTCGCATCTCAAGAGGAGGCACTCTCAACAGAAAAGGCGAGAGGAACTCCATGGTCGTACCACCATTCCAAGAGTCCCCCAGATGTCTCAGTCCATTCCAGAGGAACCTCTATGCCCTGAACTGGCTCATCTTTCACGCCGAGGATCGACTCACACCACGGTGGCACGTGGGACAGCCCTGTGGGAAAGCCTCGAGGGAAAGCCTCGAGGGAAAACCACAGATCCTTTGATCCACGCCACGGGAAGCGTGACATTGCTGCTACAGCCTGGAAGGAAAGCGCACGTGCATGCCCCCACTCGAGACGAGGCCTGACTCCCCTGGGGAGACTCCAGAAGTACCCAAAGATCCATGTCAGCCCCTGAGAGGAATCCTCGGTTCCGGCCCTGACTTCACACAAGGTTTTTGGCCCCGGTATCGACGGGAGAGGAATCCCGAGAGGCCACGTAGCACCTCGCATGGGGACTGGCCTCTCCTGAGGCCACCAGAGCGGGTCCCTGAGGTCCCCGTCGTAACTCGAGAACACCTGCCGCAACTCGAGAAAATCCAGGAAGTTCTCCCTTCCAGGCGAGATGAGGCCTATTTCCGATGAGGCGTCTGGAGACTAATGACACCTAACCTCTGGAACTTCGAAAGGGTCTTTCACACCCTTGCTGCAACTCAAGAAGTTCACCGCCATACCCGTCTCCACTCGAGAGGAAGCACGATGGTCCCGTCCACATCCAGAGGAGCCCCGTTTCCCCCTCGTAGCTCGAGATGAGGGATCCTTTCCCTGCTTTCAACGGGAAAGAATTCCCGGCGTTCCCGTCGCATCTCAAGAGGAGGCACTCTCAACAGGAAAGGCGAGAGGAACTCCATGGTCGTACCACCATTCCAAGAGTCCTCCAGATGTCTCAGTCCATTCCAGAGGAACATCTTTGCCCTGCAATGGCTCATCTTTCACGCCGAGGATCGACTCACACCACGGTGGCACGTGGGACAGCCCTGTGGGAAAGCCTCGAGTGAAAGCTTCGAGGGAAAACCACAGATCCTTTGATCCACGCGACGGAAAGCGTGACATTGCTGCTACAGCCTGGAAGGAAAGCGCACGTGCATGCCCCCACTCGAGACGAGGCCTGACTCCCCTGGGGAGACTCCAGAAGTACCCAAAGATCCATGTCAGCCCCTGAGAGGAATCCTCGGTTCCGGCCCTGACTCCACACAAGGTTTTTGGCCCCGGTATCGACGGGAGAGGAATCCCGAGAGGCTCCCTAGCAACTCGCATGGGGACTGGCCTCTCCTGAGGCCACCAGGGCGGGTCCCTGAGGTCCCCGTCGTAACTCGAGAACACCTGCCGCAACTCGAGAAAATTCAGGAAGTTCTCCCTTCCAGGCGAGATGAGGCCTATTTCCGATGAGGCGTCTGGAGACTAATGACACCTAACCTCTGGAACTTCGAAAGGGTCTTTCACACCCTTGATGCAACTCAAGAAGTTCACAGCCATACCCGTGTCCACTCGAGAGGAAGCACGATGGTCCCGCCCACATCCAGAGGAGCCCCGTTTCCCCCTCGGAGCTCGAGATGAGGGATCCTTTCCCTGCTTTCAACGGGAAAGAATTCCCGGCGTTCCCATCGCATCTCAAGAGGAGGCACTCTCAACAGGAAAGGCGAGAGGAACTCCATGGTCGTACCACATTCCAAGAGTCTCCCAGATGTCTCAGTCCATTCCAGAGGAACCTCTTTGCCCTGCACTGGCTCATTTTTCACGGCGAGGATCGACTCACACCACGGTGGCACGTGGGACAGCCCTGTGGTAAAGCCTCGAGGGAAAGCCTCGAGGGAAAAGCACAGATCCTTTGATCCACGCCACGGGAAGCGTGACATTGCTGCTACAGCCTGGAAGGAAAGCGCACGTGCATGCCCCCACTCGAGACGAGGCCTGACTCCCCTGGGGAGACTCCAGAAGTACCCAAAGAGCCATGTCAGCCCCTGAGAGGAATCCTCGGTTCCGGCCCTGACTCCACACAAGGTTTTTGGCCCCGGTATCGAAGGGAGAGGAATCACGAGAACCCCCCTAGCACCTCGCATGGGGACTGGCCTCTCCTGATGCCACCAGGGCGGGTCCCTGAAGTCCCCGTCGTAACTCGAGAACACCTGCCGCAACTCGAGAAAATCCACGAAGTTCTCCTTTCCAGGCGAGATGAGGCCTATTTCCGATGAGGCGTCAGGAGACTAATGACACCTAACCTCTGGAACTTCGAAAGGGTCTTTCACACCCTTGCTGCAACTCAAGAAGTTCACCGCCATAACCGTGTCCACTCGAGAGGAAGCACGATGGTCCCGCCCACATCCAGAGGAGCCCCGTTTCCCCCTCGTAGCTCGAGATGAGGGATCCTTTCCCTGCTTTCAACGGGAAAGAATTCCCGGCGTTCCCGTCGCATCTCAAGAGGAGGCACTCTCAACAGGAAAGGCGAGAGGAACTCCATGGTCGTACCACCATTCCAAGAGTCCCCCAGATGTCTCAGTCCATTCCAGAGGAACCTCTTTGCCCTGCACTGGCTCATCTTTCACGCCGAGGATCGACTCACACCACGGTGGCACGTGGGACAGCCCTGTGGGAAAGCCTCGAGGGAAAGCCTCGAGGGAAAACCACAGATCCTTTGATCCACGCGACGGGAAGCGTGACATTGCTGCTAGAGCCTGGAAGGAAAGCGCACGTGCATGCCCCCACTCGAGACGAGGCCTGACTCCCCTGGGGAGACTCCAGAAGTACCCAAAGATCCATGTCAGCCCCTGAGAGGAATCCTCGGTTCCGGCCCTGACTCCACACAAGGTTTTTGGCCCCGGTATCGACGGGAGAGGAATCCCGAGAGGACACCTAGCAACTCGCATGGGGACTGGCCTCTCCTGAGGCCACCAGGGCGGGTCCCTGAGGTCCCCGTCGTAACTCGAGAACACCTGCCGCAACTCGAGAAAATCCAGGAAGTTCTCCCTTCCAGGCGAGATGAGGCCAATTTCCGATGAGGCGTCATGAGCCTAATGACACCGAACCTCTGGAACTTCCAAAGGGTCTTTCACACCCTTGCTGCAACTCAAGAAGTTCACCGCCATACCCGTGTCCACTCGAGAGGAAGCACGATGGTCCCGCCCACATCCAGAGGAGCCCCGTTTCCCCCTCGTAGCTCGAGATGAGGGATCCTTTCCCTGCTTTCAACGGGAAAGAATTCCCGGTGTTCCCGTCGCATCTCAAGAGGAGGCACTCTCAACAGGAAAGGCGAGAGGAACTCCATGGTCGTACCACCATTCCACGAGTCCCCCAGATGTCTCAGTCCATTACAGAGGAGCCTCTTTGCCCTGCACTGGCTCATCTTTCACAACGAGGTTCGACTCACACCACGGTGGCACGTGGGACAGCCCTGTGGGAAAGCCTCGAGGGAAAGCCTCGAGGGAAAACCACAGATCCTTTGATCCACGCGACGGGAAGCGTGACATTGCTGCTACAGCCTGGATGGAAAGCGCACGTGCATGCCCCCACTCGAGAGGAGGCCTGACTCCCCTGGGGAGACGCCACAAGTATCCAAAGATCCATGTCAGCCCTTGAGAGGAATCCTCGGTTCCGGCCCTGACTCCACACAAGGTTTTTGGCCCCACTATCGACGGGAGAGGAATCCCGTGAGGCCCCCTAGCAACTCGCATGGGGACTGGCCTCTCCTGAGGCCACCACGGCGGGTCCCTGAGGTCCCCGTCGTAACTCGAGAACACCTGCCGCAACTCGAGAAAATCCAGGAAGTTCTCCCTTCCAGGCGAGATGAGGCCTATTTCCGATGAGGCGTCTGGAGACTAATGACACCTAACCTCTGGAACTTCGAAAGGGTCTTTCACACCCTTGCTGCAACTCAAGAAGTTCACCGCCATACCCGTCTCCACACGAGAGGAAGCACGATGGTCCCGCCCACATCCAGAGGAGCCCCGTTTCCCCCTCGTAGCTCGAGATGAGGGATCCTTTCCCTGCTTTCAACCGGAAAGAATTCCCGGCGTTCCCGTCGCATCTCAAGAGGAGGCACTCTCAACAGGAAAGGCGAGAGGAACTCCATGGTCGTACCACCATTCCAAGAGTCCCCCAGATGTCTCAGTCCATTCCAGAGGAACCTCTTTGCCCTGCACTGGCTCATCTTTCACGCCGAGGATCGACTCACACCACGGTGGCACGTGGGACAGCCCTGTGGAAAAGCCTCGAGGAAAGCCTCGAGGGAAAACCACAGATCCTTTGATCCACGCTACGGAAAGCGTGACATTGCTGCTACAGCCTGGAAGGAAAGCGCACGTGCATGCCCCCACTCGAGACGAGGCCTGACTCCCCTGGGGAGACTCCAGAAGTACCCAAAGATCCATGTCAGCCCCTGAGAGGAATCCTCGGTTCCGGCCCTGACTCCACACAGGGTTTTTGGCCCCGGTATCGACGGGAGAGGAATCCCGAGAGGCCCCCTAGCAACTCGCATGGGGACTGGCCTCTCCTGAGGCCACCAGGGCGGGTCCCTGAGGTCCCCGTCGAAACTTGAGAACACCTGCCGCAACTCGAGAAAATCCAGGAAGTTCTCCCTTCCAGGCGAGATGAGGCCTATTTCCGATGAGGCGTCTGGAGAGTAATGACACCTAACCTCTGGAACTTCGAAAGGGTCTTTCACACCCTTGCTGCAACTCAAGAAGTTCACCGCCATACCCGTCTCCACTCGAGAGGAAGCACGATGGTCCCGCCCACATCCAGAGGAGACCCGTTTCCCCCTCGGAGCTCGAGATGAGGGATCCTTTCCCTGCTTTCAACGGGAAAGAATTCCCGGCGTTCCCGTCGCATCTCAAGAGGAGGCACTCTCAACAGGAAAGGCGAGAGGAACTCCATGGTCGTACCACCATTCCAAGAGTCCCCCAGATGTCTCAGTCCATTCCAGAGGAAGCTCTTTGCCCTGCACTGGCTCATCTTTCACGCCGAGGATCGACTCACACCACGGTGGCACGTGGGACAGCCCTGTGGGAAAGCCTCGAGGGAAAGCCTCGAGGGAAAACCACAGATCCTTTGATCCACGCGACGGGAAGCGTGACATTGCTGCTACAGCCTGGAAGGAAAGCGCACGTGCATGCCCCCACTCGAGACGAGGCCTGACTCCCCTGGGGAGACTCCAGAAGTACCCAAAGATCCATGTCAGCCCCTGAGAGGAATCCTAGGTTCCGGCCTTGCATCCACACAAGGTTTTTGGCCCCGGTATCGACGGGAGAGGAATCCCGAGAGGACCCCTAGCAACTCGCATGGGGACTGGCCTCTCCTGAGGCCACCAGGGCGGGTCCCTGAGGTCCCCGTCGTAACTCGAGAACACCTGCCGCAACTCGAGAAAATCCAGGAAGTTCTCCCTTCCAGGCGAGATGAGGCCTATTTCCAATGAGGCGTCTGGAGACTAATGACACCTAACCTCTGGAACTTCGAAAGGGTCTTTCACACCCTTGCTGCAACTCAAGAAGTTCACCGCCAAACCCGTCTCCACTCGAGAGGAAGCACGATGGTCCCGCCCACATCCAGAGGAGCCCCGTTTCCCCTTCGGAGCTCGAGATGAGGGATCCTTTCCCTGCTTTCAACGGGAAAGAATTCCCGGCGTTCCCGTCGCATCTCAAGAGGAGGCACTCTCAACAGGAAAGGCAAGAGGAACTCCATGGTCGTACCACCATTCCAAGAGTTCCCCAGATATCTCAGTCCATTCCAGAGGAACCTCTTTGCCCTGCACTGGCTCATCTTTCACGCCGAGGATCGACTCACACCACGGTGGCATGTGGGACAGCCCTGTGGGAAAGCCTCGAGGGAAAGCCTCGAGGGAAAACCACAGATCCAATGATCCACGCCACGGGAAGCGTGACATTGCTGCTAGAGCCTGGAAGGAAAGCGCACGTGCATGCCCCCACTCGAGACGAGGCTTGACTCCCCTGAGGAGACCCCAGAAGTACCCAAAGATCCATGTCAGCCCCTGAGAGGAATCCTCGGTTCCGGCCCTGAATCCACACAAGGTTTTTGGCCCCGGTATCGACGGAGAGGAATCCCGAGAGGCCCCCTAGCAACTCGCATGGGGACTGGCCTCTCCTGAGGCCACCAGGGCGGGTCCCTGAGGTCCCCGTCGTAACTCGAGAACACCTGCCGCAACTCGAGAAAATCCAGGAAGTTCTCCCTTCCAGGCGAGATGAGGCCTATTTCCGATGAGGCGTCTGGAGACTAATGACACCTAACCTCTGGAGCTTCGAAAGGGTCTTTCACACCCTTGCTGCAACTCAAGAAGTTCACTGCCATAGCCGTGTCCACTCGAGAGGAAGCACGATGGTCCCGCCCACATCCAGAGGAGCCCCGTTTCCCCCTCGTAGCTCGAGATGAGGGATTCTTTCCCTGCTTTCAACGGGAAAGAATTCCCGGCGTTCCCGTCGCATCTCAAGAGGAGGCACTCTCAACAGAAAAGGCGAGAGGAACTCCATGGTCGTACCACCATTCCAAGAGTCCCCCAGATGTCTCAGTCCATTCCAGAGGAACCTCTATGCCCTGAACTGGCTCATCTTTCACGCCGAGGATCGACTCACACCACGGTGGCACGTGGGACAGCCCTGTGGGAAAGCCTCGAGGGAAAGCCTCGAGGGAAAACCACAGATCCTTTGATCCACGCCACGGGAAGCGTGACATTGCTGCTACAGCCTGGAAGGAAAGCGCACGTGCATGCCCCCACTCGAGACGAGGCCTGACTCCCCTGGGGAGACTCCAGAAGTACCCAAAGATCCATGTCAGCCCCTGAGAGGAATCCTCGGTTCCGGCCCTGACTTCACACAAGGTTTTTGGCCCCGGTATCGACGGGAGAGGAATCCCGAGAGGCCACGTAGCACCTCGCATGGGGACTGGCCTCTCCTGAGGCCACCAGAGCGGGTCCCTGAGGTCCCCGTCGTAACTCGAGAACACCTGCCGCAACTCGAGAAAATCCAGGAAGTTCTCCCTTCCAGGCGAGATGAGGCCTATTTCCGATGAGGCGTCTGGAGACTAATGACACCTAACCTCTGGAACTTCGAAAGGGTCTTTCACACCCTTGCTGCAACTCAAGAAGTTCACCGCCATACCCGTCTCCACTCGAGAGGAAGCACGATGGTCCCGTCCACATCCAGAGGAGCCCCGTTTCCCCCTCGTAGCTCGAGATGAGGGATCCTTTCCCTGCTTTCAACGGGAAAGAATTCCCGGCGTTCCCGTCGCATCTCAAGAGGAGGCACTCTCAACAGGAAAGGCGAGAGGAACTCCATGGTCGTACCACCATTCCAAGAGTCCTCCAGATGTCTCAGTCCATTCCAGAGGAACATCTTTGCCCTGCAATGGCTCATCTTTCACGCCGAGGATCGACTCACACCACGGTGGCACGTGGGACAGCCCTGTGGGAAAGCCTCGAGTGAAAGCTTCGAGGGAAAACCACAGATCCTTTGATCCACGCGACGGAAAGCGTGACATTGCTGCTACAGCCTGGAAGGAAAGCGCACGTGCATGCCCCCACTCGAGACGAGGCCTGACTCCCCTGGGGAGACTCCAGAAGTACCCAAAGATCCATGTCAGCCCCTGAGAGGAATCCTCGGTTCCGGCCCTGACTCCACACAAGGTTTTTGGCCCCGGTATCGACGGGAGAGGAATCCCGAGAGGCTCCCTAGCAACTCGCATGGGGACTGGCCTCTCCTGAGGCCACCAGGGCGGGTCCCTGAGGTCCCCGTCGTAACTCGAGAACACCTGCCGCAACTCGAGAAAATTCAGGAAGTTCTCCCTTCCAGGCGAGATGAGGCCTATTTCCGATGAGGCGTCTGGAGACTAATGACACCTAACCTCTGGAACTTCGAAAGGGTCTTTCACACCCTTGATGCAACTCAAGAAGTTCACAGCCATACCCGTGTCCACTCGAGAGGAAGCACGATGGTCCCGCCCACATCCAGAGGAGCCCCGTTTCCCCCTCGGAGCTCGAGATGAGGGATCCTTTCCCTGCTTTCAACGGGAAAGAATTCCCGGCGTTCCCATCGCATCTCAAGAGGAGGCACTCTCAACAGGAAAGGCGAGAGGAACTCCATGGTCGTACCACATTCCAAGAGTCTCCCAGATGTCTCAGTCCATTCCAGAGGAACCTCTTTGCCCTGCACTGGCTCATTTTTCACGGCGAGGATCGACTCACACCACGGTGGCACGTGGGACAGCCCTGTGGTAAAGCCTCGAGGGAAAGCCTCGAGGGAAAAGCACAGATCCTTTGATCCACGCCACGGGAAGCGTGACATTGCTGCTACAGCCTGGAAGGAAAGCGCACGTGCATGCCCCCACTCGAGACGAGGCCTGACTCCCCTGGGGAGACTCCAGAAGTACCCAAAGAGCCATGTCAGCCCCTGAGAGGAATCCTCGGTTCCGGCCCTGACTCCACACAAGGTTTTTGGCCCCGGTATCGAAGGGAGAGGAATCACGAGAACCCCCCTAGCACCTCGCATGGGGACTGGCCTCTCCTGATGCCACCAGGGCGGGTCCCTGAAGTCCCCGTCGTAACTCGAGAACACCTGCCGCAACTCGAGAAAATCCACGAAGTTCTCCTTTCCAGGCGAGATGAGGCCTATTTCCGATGAGGCGTCAGGAGACTAATGACACCTAACCTCTGGAACTTCGAAAGGGTCTTTCACACCCTTGCTGCAACTCAAGAAGTTCACCGCCATAACCGTGTCCACTCGAGAGGAAGCACGATGGTCCCGCCCACATCCAGAGGAGCCCCGTTTCCCCCTCGTAGCTCGAGATGAGGGATCCTTTCCCTGCTTTCAACGGGAAAGAATTCCCGGCGTTCCCGTCGCATCTCAAGAGGAGGCACTCTCAACAGGAAAGGCGAGAGGAACTCCATGGTCGTACCACCATTCCAAGAGTCCCCCAGATGTCTCAGTCCATTCCAGAGGAACCTCTTTGCCCTGCACTGGCTCATCTTTCACGCCGAGGATCGACTCACACCACGGTGGCACGTGGGACAGCCCTGTGGGAAAGCCTCGAGGGAAAGCCTCGAGGGAAAACCACAGATCCTTTGATCCACGCGACGGGAAGCGTGACATTGCTGCTAGAGCCTGGAAGGAAAGCGCACGTGCATGCCCCCACTCGAGACGAGGCCTGACTCCCCTGGGGAGACTCCAGAAGTACCCAAAGATCCATGTCAGCCCCTGAGAGGAATCCTCGGTTCCGGCCCTGACTCCACACAAGGTTTTTGGCCCCGGTATCGACGGGAGAGGAATCCCGAGAGGACACCTAGCAACTCGCATGGGGACTGGCCTCTCCTGAGGCCACCAGGGCGGGTCCCTGAGGTACCCGTCGTAACTCGAGAACACCTGCCGCAACTCGAGAAAATCCAGGAAGTTCTCCCTTCCAGGCGAGATGAGGCCAATTTCCGATGAGGCGTCATGAGCCTAATGACACCGAACCTCTGGAACTTCCAAAGGGTCTTTCACACCCTTGCTGCAACTCAAGAAGTTCACCGCCATACCCGTGTCCACTCGAGAGGAAGCACGATGGTCCCGCCCACATCCAGAGGAGCCCCGTTTCCCCCTCGTAGCTCGAGATGAGGGATCCTTTCCCTGCTTTCAACGGGAAAGAATTCCCGGTGTTCCCGTCGCATCTCAAGAGGAGGCACTCTCAACAGGAAAGGCGAGAGGAACTCCATGGTCGTACCACCATTCCAAGAGTCCCCCAGATGTCTCAGTCCATTCCAGAGGAACCTCTTTGCCCTGCACTGGCTCATCTTTCACGCCGAGGATCGACTCACACCACGGGGGCACGTGGGACAGCCCTGTGGGAAAGCCTCGAGGGAAAGCCTCGAGGGAAAACCACAGATCCTTTGATCCACGCCACGGGAAGCGTGACATTGCTGCTACAGCCTGGAAGGAATGCGCACGTGCATGCCCCCACTCGAGACGAGGCCTGACTTCCCTGGGGAGACTCCACAAGTACCCAAAGAACCATGTCAGCCCCTGAGAGGAATCCTCGGTTTCGGCCCTGACTCCACACAAGGTTTTTGGCCCCGGTATCGACGGGAGAGGAATCCCGAGAGGCCCCCTAGCAACTCGCATGGGGACTGGCCTCTCCTGAGGCCACCAGGGCGGCTCCCTGAGGTCCCCGTCGTAACTCGAGAACACCTGCCGCAACTCGAGAAAATCCAGGAAGTTCTCCCTTCCAGGCGAGATGAGGCCTATTTCCGATGAGGCGTCTGGAGACTAATGACACCTAACCTCTGGAACTTCGAAAGGGTCTTTCACACCCTTGCTGCAACTCAAGAAGTTCACCGCCATACCCGTCTCCACGCGAGAGGAAGCACCAAAGTCCCGCCCTCATCCAGAGGAGCCCCGTATCCCCCTCGGAGCTCGAGATGAGGGATCCTTTCCCTGCTGTAAACGGGAAAGAATTCCCGGCGTTCCCGTCGCATCTCAAGAGGAGGCACTCTCAACAGGAAAGGCGAGAGGAACTCCTTGGTCGTACCACCATTCCACGAGTCCCCCAGATGTCTCAGTCCATTACAGAGGAGCCTCTTTGAACTGCACTGGCTCATCTTTAACGCCGAGGATCGACTCACACCACGGTGGCACGTGGGACAGCCCTGTGGGAAAGCCTCGAGGGAAAGCCTCGAGGGAAAACCACAGATCCTTTGATCCAGGCCACGGGAAGCGTGACATTGCTGCTACAGCCTGGAAGGAAAGCGCACGTGCATTCCCCCACTCGAGACGAGGCCTGACTCCCCTGAGGAGACTCCAGAAGTACCCAAAGATCCATGTCAGCCCCTGAGAGGAATCCTCGGTTCCGGCCCTGACTCCACACAAGGTTTTTGGCCCCGGTATCGACGGGAGAGGAATCCCGAGAGGCCCCCTAGCACCTCGCATGGGGACTGGCCTCTCCTGAGGGACCAGGGCGGGTCCCTGAGGTCCCCGTCGTAACTCGAGAACACCTGCCGCAACTCGAGAAAATCCAGGAAGTTCTCGCTTCCAGGCGAGATGAGGCCTATTTCCGATGAGGCGTCTGGAGACTAATGACACCTAACCTCTGGAGCTTCGAAAGGGTCTTTCACACCCTTGCTGCAACTCAAGAAGTTCACCGCCATACCCGTGTCCACTCGAGAGGAAGCACGATGGTCCCGCCCACATCCAGAGGAGCCCCGTTTCCCCCTCGTAGCTCGAGATGAGGGATCCTTTCCCTGCTTTCAACGGGAAAGAATTCCCGGCATTCCCGTCGCATCTCAAGAGGAGGCACTCTCAACAGGAAAGGCAAGAGGAACTCCATGGTCGTACCACCATTCCAAGAGTTCCCCAGATATCTCAGTCCATTCCAGAGGAAACTCTTTGCCCTGCACTGGCTCATCTTTCACGCCGAGGATCGACTCACACCACGGTGGCATGTGGGACAGCCCTGTGGGAAAGCCTCGAGGGAAAGCCTCGAGGGAAAACCACAGATCCAATGATCCACGCGACGGGAAGCGTGACATTGCTGCTAGAGCCTGGAAGGAAAGCGCACGTGCATGCCCCCACTCGAGACGAGGCTTGACTCCCCTGAGGAGACCCCAGAAGTACCCAAAGATCCATGTCAGCCCCTGAGAGTAATCCTCGGTTCCGGCCCTGAATCCACACAAGGTTTTTGGCCCCGGTATCGACGGAGAGGAATCCCGAGAGGCCCCCTAGCAACTCGCATGGGGACTGGCCTCTCCTGAGGCCACCAGGGCGGGTCCCTGAGGTCCCCGTCGTAACTCGAGAACACCTGCCGCAACTCGAGAAAATCCAGGAAGTTCTCCCTTCCAGGCGAGATGAGGCCTATTTCCGATGAGGCGTCTGGAGACTAATGACACCTAACCTCTGGAACTTCGAAAGGGTCTTTCACACCCTTGCTGCAACTCAAGAAGTTCACCGCCATACCCGTCTCCACTCGAGAGGAAGCACGATGGTCCCGCCCACATCCAGAGGAGACCCGTTTCCCCCTCGGAGCTCGAGATGAGGGATCCTTTCCCTGCTTTCAACGGGAAAGAATTCCCGGCGTTCCCGTCGCATCTCAAGAGGAGGCACTCTCAACAGGAAAGGCGAGAGGAACTCCATGGTCGTACCACCATTCCAAGAGTCCCCCAGATGTCTCAGTCCATTCCAGAGGAACCTCTTTGCCCAGCACTGGCTCATCTTTCACGCCGAGGATCGACTCACACCACGGTTGCACGTGGGACAGCCCTGTGGGAAAGCCTCGAGGGAAAGCCTCGAGGGAAAACCACAGATCCTTTGATCCACGCGACGGGAAGCGTGACATTGCTGCTACAGCCTGGAAGGAAAGCGCACGTGCATGCCCCCACTCGAGACGAGGCCTGACTCCCCTGGGGAGACTCCAGAAGTACCCAAAGATCCATGTCAGCCCCTGAGAGGAATCCTAGGTTCCGGCCTTGCATCCACACAAGGTTTTTGGCCCCGGTATCGACGGGAGAGGAATCCCGAGAGGACCCCTAGCAACTCGCATGGGGACTGGCCTCTCCTGAGGCCACCAGGGCGGGTCCCTGAGGTCCCCGTCGTAACTCGAGAACACCTGCCGCAACTCGAGAAAATCCAGGAAGTTCTCCCTTCCAGGCGAGATGAGGCCTATTTCCAATGAGGCGTCTGGAGACTAATGACACCTAACCTCTGGAACTTCGAAAGGGTCTTTCACACCCTTGCTGCAACTCAAGAAGTTCACCGCCATACCCGTCTCCACTCGAGAGGAAGCACGATGGTCCCGCCCACATCCAGAGGAGCCCCGTTTCCCCTTCGGAGCTCGAGATGAGGGATCCTTTCCCTGCTTTCAACGGGAAAGAATTCCCGGCGTTCCCGTCGCATCTCAAGAGGAGGCACTCTCAACAGGAAAGGCAAGAGGAACTCCATGGTCGTACCACCATTCCAAGAGTTCCCCAGATATCTCAGTCCATTCCAGAGGAACCTCTTTGCCCTGCACTGGCTCATCTTTCACGCCGAGGATCGACTCACACCACGGTGGCATGTGGGACAGCCCTGTGGGAAAGCCTCGAGGGAAAGCCTCGAGGGAAAACCACAGATCCAATGATCCACGCGACGGGAAGCGTGACATTGCTGCTAGAGCCTGGAAGGAAAGCGCACGTGCATGCCCCCACTCGAGACGAGGCTTGACTCCCCTGAGGAGACCCCAGAAGTACCCAAAGATCCATGTCAGCCCCTGAGAGGAATCCTCGGTTCCGGCCCTGAATCCACACAAGGTTTTTGGCCCCGGTATCGACGGAGAGGAATCCCGAGAGGCCCCCTAGCAACTCGCATGGGGACTGGCCTCTCCTGAGGCCACCAGGGCGGGTCCCTGAGGTCCCCGTCGTAACTCGAGAACACCTGCCGCAACTCGAGAAAATCCAGGAAGTTCTCCCTTCCAGGCGAGATGAGGCCTATTTCCGATGAGGCGTCTGGAGACTAATGACACCTAACCTCTGGAACTTCGAAAGGGTCTTTCACACCCTTGCTGCAACTCAAGAAGTTCACCGCCATACCCGTCTCCACTCGAGAGGAAGCACGATGGTCCCGCCCACATCCAGAGGAGACCCGTTTCCCCCTCGGAGCTCGAGATGAGGGATCCTTTCCCTGCTTTCAACGGGAAAGAATTCCCGGCGTTCCTCTCGCATCTCAAGAGGAGGCACTCTCAACAGGAAAGGCGAGAGGAACTCCATGGTCGTACCACCATTCCAAGAGTCCCCCAGATGTCTCAGTCCATTCCAGAGGAACCTCTTTGCCCTGCACTGGCTCATCTTTCACGCCCAGGATCGACTCACACCACGGTGGCACGTGGGACAGCCCTGTGGGAAAGCCTCGAGGGAAAGCCTCGAGGGAAAACCACAGATCCTTTGATCAACGCGACGGGAAGCGTGAAATTGCTGCTACAGCCTGGAAGGAAAGCGCACGTGCAGGCCCCCACTCGAGAGGAGGCCTGTCTCCCCGGGGGAGACTCCAGAAGTACCCAAAGATCCATGTCAGCCCCTGAGAGGAATCCTCGGTTCCGGCCCTGACTCCACACAGGGGTTTTGGCCCCGGTATCGACGGGAGAGGAATCCCGAGAGGCCCGCTAGCAACTCGCATGGGGACTGGCCTCTCCTGAGGCCACCAGGGCGGGTCCCTGAGGTCCCCGTCGAAACTTGAGAACACCTGCCGCAACTCGAGAAAATCCAGGAAGTTCTCCCTTCCAGGCGAGATGAGGCCTATTTCCGATGAGGCGTCTGGAGACTAATGACACCTAACCTCTGGAACTTCAAAAGGGTCTTTCACACCCTTGCTGCAACTCAAGAAGTTCACCGCCATACCCGTCTCCACTCGAGAGGAAGCACGATGGTCCCGCCCACATCCACAGGAGACCCGTTTCCCCCTCGGAGCTCGAGATGAGGGATCCTTTCCCTGCTTTCAACGGGAAAGAATTCCCGGCGTTCCCGTCGCATCTCAAGAGGAGGCACTCTCAACAGGAAAGGCGAGAGGAACTCCATGGTCGTACCACCATTCCTAGAGTCCCCCAGATGTCTCAGTCCATTCCAGAGGAACCTCTTTGCCCTGCACTGGCTCATCTTTCACGCCGAGGATCGACTCACACCACGGTGGCACGTGGGACAGCCCTGTGGGAAAGCCTCGAGGGAAAGCCTCGAGGGAAAACCACAGATCCTTTGATCCACGCAACGGGAAGCGTGACATTGCTGCTACAGCCTGGAAGGAAAGCGCACGTGCAGGCCCCCATTCGAGAGGAGGCCTGTCTCCCCTGGGGAGACTCCAGAAGTACCCAAATATCCATGTCAGCCCCTGAGAGGAATCCTCGGTTCCGGCCCTGACTCCACACAAGGATTTTGGCCCCGGTATCGACGGGAGAGGAATCCCGAGAGGAGCCCTAGCAACTCGCATGGGGACTGCCATCTCCTGAGGCCAACAGGGCGGGTCCCTGAGGTCCCCGTCGAAACTCGAGAACACCTGCCGCAACTCGAGAAAATCCAGGAAGTTCTCCCTTCCAGGCGAGATGAGGCCTATTTCGGATGAGGCGTCTGGAGACTAATGACACCTAACCTCTGGAACTTCGAAAGGGTCTTTCACACCCTTGCTGCAACTCAAGAAGTTCACAGCCATACCCGTGTCCACTCGAGAGGAAGCACGATGGTCCCGCCCACATCCAGAGGAGCCCCGTTTCCCCCTCGGAGCTCGAGATGAGGGATCCTTTCCCTGCTTTCAACGGGAAAGAATTCCCGGCGTTCCCGTCGCATCTCAATAGGAGGCACTCTCAACAGGAAAGGCGAGAGGAACTCCATGGTCGTACCACATTCCAAGAGTCTCCCAGATGTCTCAGTCCATTCCAGAGGAACCTCTTTGCCCTGCACTGGCTCATCTTTCACGCCGAGGATCGACTCACACCTCGGTGGCACGTGGGACAGCCCTGTGGGAAAGCCTCGAGGGAAAGCCTCGAGGGAAAACCACAGATCCTTTGATCCACGCCACGGGAAGCGTGACATTGCTGCTACAGCCTGGAAGGAAAGCGCACGTGCATGCCCCCACTCGAGACGAGGCCTGACTCCCCTGAGGAGACTCCAGAAGTACCCAAAGATCCATGTGAGCCCATGAGAGGAATCCTCGTTTCCGGCCCTGACTCCACACAAGGTTTTTGGCCCCGGTATCAACGGCAGAGGAATCCCGAGAGGCCCCCGAGCACCTCGCATGGGGACTGGCCTCTCCTGAGGCCACCAGGGCGGGTCCCTGAGGTACCCGTCGTAATTCGACAACACCTGCCGCAACTCGAGAAAATCCAGGAAGTTCTCCCTTCCAGGCGAGATGAGGCCTATTTCCGATGAGGCGTCTGGAGACTAATGACACCTAACCTCTGGAACTTCGAAAGCGTCTTTCACACCCTTGCTGCAACTCAAGAAGTTCACCGCCATACCCGTCTCCACTCGAGAGGATGCACGATGGTCCGGCCCAAATCCAGAGGAGCCCGTTTCCCCCTCGTAGCTCGAGATGAGGGATCCTTTCCCTGCTTTCAACGGGAAAGATTTCCCGGCGTTCCCGTCGCATCTCAAGAGGAGGCACTCTCAACAAGAAAGGCGAGAGGAACTCGATGGTCGTACCACCATTCCAAGAGTCCCCCAGATGTCTCAGTCCATTCCAGAGGAACCTCTGTGCCCTGCACTGGCTCATCTTTCACGCCGAGGATCGACTCACACCACGGTGGCACGTGAGACAGCCCTATGGGAAAGCCTCGAGGGAAAGCCTCGAGGGAAAACCACAGATCCTTTTATCCACGCGACGGGAAGCGTGACATTGCTGTTACAGCCTGGAGGAAAGCGCACGTGCATGCCCCCACTCGAGACGAGGCCTGACTCCCCTGGGGAGAATACAGAAGTACCCAAAGATCCATGTCAGCCCCTGAGAGGAATCCTCGGTTCCGGCCCTGACTCCACACAAGGTTTTTGGCCCCGGTATCGAAGGGGAGGAATCCCGAGAGGCCCCCTAGCAACTCGCATGGGGCCTGGCGTCTCCTGAGGCCACCAGGGCGGGTCCCTGAGGTCCCCGTCGTAACTCGAGAACACCTGCCACAACTCGAGAAAATCCAGGAAGTTCTCCCTTCCAGGCGAGATGAGGCCTATTTCCGATGAGGCGTCTGGAGACTAATGACACCTAACCTCTGGAACTTCGAAAGGGTCTTTCACACCCTTGCTGCAACTCAAGAAGTTCACCGCCATACCCGTCTCCACTCGAGAGGAAGCACGATGGTCTCGCCCACATCCAGAGGAGCCCCGTTTCCACCTCGTAGCTCGAGATGAGGGATCCTTTCCCTGCTTTCAACCGGAAAGAATTCCTGGCGTTCCCGTCGCATCTCAAGAGGAGGCACTCTCAACAGGAAAGGCGAGAGGAACTCCATGGTCGTACCACCATTCCTAGAGTCCCCCAGATGTCTCAGTCCATTCCAGAGGAACCTCTTTGCCCTGCACTGGCTCATCTTTCACGCCGAGGATCGACTCACACCACGGTGGCACGTGGGACAGCCCTGTGGGAAAGCCTCGAGGGAAAACCACAGATCCTTTGATTCACGCGACGGGAAGCCTGACATTGCTGCTACATCCTGGAAGGAAAGCGCACGTGCATGCCCCCACTTGAGACGAGGCCTGACTCCCCTGGGGAGACTCCAGAAGTACCCAAAGATCCATGTGAGCCCCTGAGAGGAATCCTCGGTTCCGGCCCTGACTCCACACAAGGTTTTTGGCCCCGGTATCGACGGGAGAGGAATACCGAGAGGCCCCCTAGCAACTCGCATGGGGACTGGCCTCTCCTGAGGCCACCAGGGCGGGTCCCTGAGGTCCCCGTCGTAACTCGAGAACACCTGCCTCAACTCGAGAAAATCCAGGAAGTTCTCCCTTCCAGGCGAGATGAGGCCTATTTCCGATGAGGCGTCTGGAGACTAATGACACCTAACCTCTGGAACTTCGAAAGGGTCTTTCACGCCCTTTCTGCAACTCAAGAAGTTCACCGCCATACCCGTCTCCACTCGAGAGGAAGCACGATGGTCCCGCCCACATCCAGAGGAGCCCCGTTTCCCCCTCGTAGCTCGAGATGAGGGATCCTTTCCCTGCTTTCAACGAGAAAGAATTCCCGGCGTTTCCGTCGCATCTCAAGAGGAGGCACTCTCAACAGGAAAGGCGAGAGGAACTCCATGGTCGTACCACCATTCCAAGAGTCCCCCAGATGTCTCAGTCCATTCCAGAGGAACCTCTTTGCCCTGCACTGGCTCATCTTTCATGCGGAGGATCGACTGACACCACGGTGGCACGTGGGACAGCCCTGTGGGAAAGCCTCGAGGGAAAGCCTCGAGGGAAAACCACAGATCCTTTGATCCACGCCACGGGAAGCGTCACATTGCTGCTACAGCCTGGTAGGAAAGCGCACGTGCATGCCCCCACTCGAGACGAGGCCTGACTCCCCTGGGGAGACTCCAGAAGTACCCAAAGATCCATGTCAGCCCCTGAGAGGAATCCTCGGTTCCGGCCCTGACTCCACACAAGGTTTTTGGCCCCGGTATCGACGGGAGAGGAATCCTGAGAGGCCCCCTAGCAAGTCGCATGGGGACTGGCCTTACCTGAGGCCACCAGGGCGGGTCCCTGAAGTCCCCGTCGTAACTCGAGAACACCTGCCGCAACTCGAGAAATTCCAGGAAGTTCTCCCTTCCAGGCGAGATGAGGCCTATTTCCGATGAGGCGTCTGGAGACTAATGACACGTAACCTCTGGAACTTCGAAAGGGTCTTTCACACCCTTGCTGCAACTCAAGAAGTTCACCGCCATACCCGTCTCCACTCGAGAGGAAGCACGATGGTCCCGCCCACATCCAGAGGTGCCCCGTTTCCCCCTCGTAGCTCGAGATGAGGGATCCTTTCCCTGCTTTCAACGGTAGAGTATTCCCGTCGTTCCCATCGCATCTCAAGAGGAGGCACTCTCAACAGGAAAGGCGAGAAGAACTCCATGGTCGTACCACCATTCCAAGAGTCCCCGAGATGTCTCAGTCCATTCCAGAGGAACCTCTTTGCCCTGCACTGGCTCATTTTTCACGCCGAGGATCGACTCACACCACGGTGGCACGTGGGACAGCCCTGTGGGAAAGTCTCGAGGGAAAACCACAGATCCTTTGATCCACGCGACGGGAAGCGTGACATTGCTGCTACAGCCTGGAAGGAAAGTGCACGTGCATGCCCCCACTCGAGACGAGGCCTGACTCCCCTAGGGAGACTCCAGAAGTTCCCAAAGATCCCTGACTCACATGAGAGGAATCCTCGGTTCCGGCCCTGACTCCACACAAGTTTTTTGACCCCGGTATCGACGGGAGAGGAATCACGAGAGGCCCCCAAGCAACTCGCATGGGGACTGGCCTTTCCTGAGCCCACCAAGGCGGGTCCCTGGGGACCCCGTCGTAACTCGAGAACACCTGCCACAACTCGAGAAAATCCAGGAAGTTCTCCCTTCCAGGCGAGATGAGGCCTATTTCCGATGAGGCGTCTGGAGACTAATGACACCTAACCTCTGGAACTTCGAAAGGGTCTTTCACACCCTTGCTGCAACTCAAGAAGTTCACCGCCATACCCGTCTCCACTCGAGTGGAAGCACGATCGTCCCGCCCACATCCAGAGGAGCCCCGTTTCCCCCACGTAGATCGAGATGAGGGATCCTTTCCCTGCTATCAACGGGAAAGAATTCCCGGGGTACCCGTCGCATCTCAAGAGAAGGCACTCTCATCAGGAAAGGCGAGAGGAACTCCATGTAAGTAGCACCATTCCAAGAGTCCCCCAGATATCTCAGTCCATTCCAGAGGAACCTATTTGCCCTGCACTGGCTCATCTTTCACGCCGAGGATCGACTCACACCACGGTGGCACGTAGAACAGCCCTTTGGGAAAGCCTCGAGGGGAAGCCTCGATGGAAAACCACAGATCCATTGATCCAGGCGACGAGAAGCGTGACATTGCTGCCGCAGCCAGAAAGGAAAGCGCACGTGAATGCCCCCACTCGAGACGAGGCCTGACTCCCCTGTGGCGACTCCAGAAGTACCCAAAGATCCATGTCAGACCATGATAGGAATCCTCGGTTCCGGCCCTGACTCCACACAATGTTTTTGGCCCCGGTATCGACGGGAGAGGAATCCCGAGAGGCCCCCTAGCAACTCGCATGGGGACTGGCCTTTCCTGAGGCCACCAGGGCGGGTCCCTGAGGTCCCCGTCGTAACTCGAAAACACCTGCCGCAACTCGAGAAAATCCAGGAAGTTCTCCCTTCCAGGCGAGAAGAGGCCTATTTCCGATGAGTCGTCTGGGAACTAATGACACGTAACCTCTGGAACTTCGAAAGGATCTTTCACACCCTTGCTGCAACTCAAGAAGTTCACCGCCATACCCGTCTCCACACGAGAGGAAGCACGATGGTCCCGCCCACATCCAGAGGAGCCCCGTTTCCCCCTCGGAGCTCGAGATGAGGGATCCTTTTCCTGCTTTCAACGGGAAAGAATTCCGGGCGTTCCCGTCGCATCTCAAGAGGAGGCACTCTCAACAGGAAAGGCGAGAGGAACTCCATGGTCGTACCACCATTCCAAGAGTCCCCCAGATGTCTCAGTCCATTCCAGAGGAACCTCTTTGCCCTGCACTGGCTCATCTTTCACACCGAGGATCGACTCACACCACGGTGGCACGTGGGACAGCCCTGTGGGAAAGCCTCGAGGGAAAACCACAGATCCGTTGATCCACAAGACGGGAAGCGTGACATTGCTGCTACAGCCAGGAAGGAAAGCGCACGTGCATGCCCCCACTCGAGACGAGGCCTGACTCCCCTGGGGAGACTCCAGAAGTACCCAAAGATCCATGTCAGCCCCTGAGAGGAATCCTCGGTTCCGGCCCTGACTCCACACAAGGTTTTTGGCCCCGGTATCCACGGGAGAGGAATCCTGAGAGGCCCCCTAGCAAGTCGCATGGGGACTGGCCTTTCCTGAGGCCACCAGGGCGGGTCCCTGAGGTCCCCGTCATAACTCGAGAACACCTGCCGCAACTCGAGAAATTCCAGGAAGTTCTCCCTTCCAGGCGAGATGAGGCCTATTTCCGATGAGGCGTCTGGAGACTAATGACACGTAACCTCTGGAACTTCGAAAGGGTCTTTCACACCCTTGCTGCAACTCAAGAAGTTCACCGCCATACCCGTCTCCACTCGAGAGGAAGCACGATGGTCCCGCCCACATCCAGAGGTGCCCCGTTTCCGCCTCGTAGCTCGAGATGAGGGATCCTTTCCCTGCTTTCAACGGGAGAAAATTCCCGTCGTTCCCATCGCATCTCAAGAGGAGGCACTCTCAACAGGAAAGGCGAGAGAAACTCCAAGGTAGTACCACCATTCCAAGAGTCCCCCAGATGTCTCAGTCCATTCCAGAGGAACCTCTTTGCCCTGCACTGGCTCATCTTTCACGTCGAGGATCGTCTCACATCAGGGTGGAACATGGGACAGCCCTGTGGAAAAGCCCCGAGGGAAAGCCTTGAGGGAAAACCACAGATCCGTTGATCCACGCGACGGGAAGCGTGACATTGCTGCTACATCCTGGAAGGAAAACGCACGTGCATGTCCCCACTCGAGACGAGGCCTGACTCCCCTGGGGAGACTCCAGAAGTACCCAAAGATCCATGTCAACCCCTGAGATGAATCCTCGGTTCCGGCCCTGACTGCACACAAGGTTTTTGGCCCCGGTATCGAAGGGAGAGGAATCCCGAGAGGGCCCCTAGCAACTCGCATGGGGACTGGCCTCTCCTGAGGCCACCAGGGCGGGTCCCTGAGGTCCCCGTCGTAACTCGAGAACACCTGCCGCAACTCGAGAAAATCCAGCAAGTTCTCCTTACCAGGCGAGATGAGGCCTATTTCCGATGAGGCGTCTGGAGACTAATGACACCTAACCTCTGGAACTTCGAAAGGGTTTTCACACCCTTGCTGCAACACAACAAGTTAACCGCCATACCCGTCTCCACTCGAGTGGAAGCACGATGGTCCCGCCCACATCCAGAGGAGCCCCGTTTCCCCCTCGTAGCTCGAGTTGAGGGATCCTTTCCCTGCTTTCAACGGGAAAGAATACCCGGCGTTCCCGTCGCATCTCAAGAGGAGGCACTCTCAACAGGAAAGGCGAGAGGAACTCCATGGTCGTACCACCATTCCAAGAGTCCCCCAGATGTCTCAGTCCATTCCAGAGGAACCTCTTTGCCCTGCACTGGCTCATCTTTCACGCCGAGGATCGACTCACACCACGGTGGCACGTGGGACAGCCCTGTGGGAAAGCCTCGAGGGAAAGCCTCGAGGGAAAACCACAGATCCTTTGATCCAGGCGAAGGGAAGCGTGACATTGCTGCTACAGCCTGGAAGGAAAGCGCACGTGCATGCCCCCATTCGAGACGAGGCCTGACTCCCCTGGGGAGACTCCCGAGGTATCCACAGATCCATGTCAGCCCCTGAGAGGAATCCTCGGTTCCGGCCCTGACTCCACACAAGTTTTTTGACCCCGGTATCGACGGGAGAGGAATCACGAGAGGCCCCCTAGCAACTCGCATGGGGATTGGCCTTTCCTGAGGCCACCAAGGCGGGTCCCTGAGGACCCCGTCGTAACTCGACAACACCTGCCGCAACTCGAGAAAATCCAGGAAGTTCTCCCTTCCAGGCGAGATGAGGCCTATTTCCGATGAGGCGTCTGGAGACTTATGAGACCTAACCTCTGGAACTTCGAAAGGGTCTTTCACACCCTTGCTGCAACTCAAGAAGTTCACCGCCATAACCGTCTCCACTCGAGAGGAAGCACGATCGTCCCGCCCACATCCAGAGGAGCCCCGTTTCCCCCTCGTAGATCGAGATGAGGGATCCTTTCCCTGCTATCAACAGGAAAGAATTCCCGGCGTACCCGTCGCATCTCAAGAGAAGGCACTCTCATCAGGAAAGGCGAGAGGAACTCCATGTAAGTACCACCATTCCAAGAGTCCCCCAGATATCTCATTCCATTCCAGAGGAACCTATTTGCCCTGCACTGGCTCATCTTTCACGCCGAGGATCGACTCACACCACGGTGGCACGTGGGACAGCCCTGTGGGAAAGCCTCGAGGGAAAGCCTCGAGGGAAAACCACAGATCCTTTGATCCACGCGACGGGAAGCGTGACATTGCTGCTACAGCCTGGAAGGAAAACGCACGTGCATGCCCCCACTCGAGACGAGGCCTGACTCCCCTGTGGAGACTCAAGAAGTACCCAAAGATCCATGTCAGCGCCTGATAGGAATCCTCGTTTGCGGCTCTGACTCCACACAAGGTTTTTGGCCCCGGTATCGACGGGAGAGGAATCCCGAGAGGTCCCCTAGCAACTCGCATGGGGACTGGCCTCTCCTGAGGCCACCAGGGCGGGTCCCTGAGGTCCCCGTCGTAACTCGAGAAAACCTGCCGCAACTCGAGAAAATCCAGGAAGTTCTCCCTTCCAGGCGAGATGAGGCCAATTTCCGATGAGGCGTCTGGAGCCTAATGACACCGAACCTCTGGAACTTCGAAAGGGTCTTTCACACCCTTGCTGCAACTCAAGAAGTTCACCGCCATACCCGTCTCCACTCGAGAGGAAGCACGATGGTCCCGCCCACATCCAGAGGAGCCCCGTTTCCCCCTCTTGGCTCGAGATGAGGGATCCTTTCCCTGCTTTCAACGGGAAAGTATTTCCGGCGTTCCGGGCACATCTCAAGAGGAGGCACTCTCAACAGGAAAGGCGAGAGGAACTCCATGTTAGTACCACAATGCCAAGAGTCCCCCAGATATTTCAGTTCATTCCAGAGGAACCTCTTTGCCCTGCACTGGCTCATCTTTCACCCCGAGGATCGACTCACACCACGGTGGCACGTGGGACAGCCCTGTGGGAAAGCCTCGAGGGAAAGCCTCGAGGGAAAAGCACAGATCCTTAGATCCACGCGACGGGAAGCGTGACCTTGCTGCTACAGCCTGGAAGGAAAACGCACGTGCATGCCCCCACTCGAGACGAGGCCTGACTCCCCTGGAGAGACTCAAGAAGTACCCAAAGATCCATGTCAGCGCCTGATAGGAATCCTCGTTTGCGGCCCTGACTCCACACAAGGTTTTTGGCCCCGGTATCGACGGGAGAGGAATCCCGAGAGGTCCCCTAGCAACTCGCATGGGGACTGGCCTCTACTGAGGCCACCAGGGCGGGTCCCTGAGGTCCCTGTCGTAACTCGAGAACACCTGCGGCAACTCGAGAAAATCCAGGAAGTTCTCCCTTCCAGGCGAGATGAGGCCTATTTCCGATGAGGCGTCTGGAGACTAATGAGACCTAACCTCTGGAACTTCGAAAGGGTCTTTCACACCCTTGCTGCAACTCAAGAAGTTCACCGCCATACCCGTCTCCACTCGAGAGGAAGCACGATGGTCCCGCCCACATCCAGAGGTGCCCCGTTTCCGCCTCTTAGCTCGAGATGAGGGATCCTTTCCCTGCTTTCAACGGGAGAAAATTCCCGTCGTTCCCATCGCATCTCAAGAGGAGGCACTCTCAACAGGAAAGGCGAGAAGAACTCCATGGTAGTACCACCATTCCAAGAGTCCCCCAGATGTCTCAGTCCATTCCAGAGGAACCTCTTTGCCCTGCACTGGCTCATCTTTCACGCCGAGGATCGACTCACACGACGGTGGCACGTGGGACAGCCCTGTGGGAAAGCCTCGAGGGAAAACCACAGATCTGTTGATCCACAAGACGGGAAGCGTGACATTGCTGCTACAGCCAGGAAGGAAAGCTCACGTGCATGCCCCCACTCGAGACGAGGCCTGACTCCCCTGGGGAGACTCCAGAAGTACCCAAAGATCCATGTCAGCCCCTGAGAGGAATCCTCGGTTCCGGCCCTGACTCCACACAAGGTTTTTGGCCCCGGTATCCACGGGAGAGGAATCCTGAAAGGCCCCCTAGCAAGTCGCATGGGGACTGGCCTTTCCTGAGGCCACCAGGGCGGGTCCCTGAGGTCCCCGTCGTAACTCGAGAACACCTGCCGCAACTCGAGAAATTCCAGGAAGTTCTCCCTTCCAGGCGAGATGAGGCCTATTTCCGATGAGGCGTCTGGAGACTAATGAGACCTAACCTCTGGAACTTCGAAAGGGTCTTTCACACCCTTGCTGCAACTCAAGAAGTTCACCGCCATACCTGTCTCCACTCGAGAGGAAGCACGATCGTCCCGCCCACATCCAGAGGAGCCCCGTTTCCCCCTCGTAGATCGAGATGAGGGATCCTTTCCCTGCTATCAACGGGAAAGAATTCCCGGCGTACCCGTCGTATCTCAAGAGAAGGCACTCTCATCAGGAAAGGCGAGAGGAACTCCATGTAAGTACCACCATTCCAAGAGTCCCCCAGATATCTCAGTCCATTCCAGAGGAACCTATTTGCCCTGCACTGGCTCATCTTTCACGCCGAGGATCGACTCACACCACGGTGGCACGTGGGACAGCCCTGTGGGAAAGCCTCGAGGGAAAGCCTCGAGGGAAAACCACAGATCCTTTGATCCACGCCACGGGAAGCATGACATTGCTGCTACAGCCTGGAAGGAAAACGCACGTGCATGCCCCCACTCGAGACGAGGCCTGACTCCCCTGGGGAGACTCAAGAAGTACCCAAAGATCCATGTCAGCACCTGATAGGAATCCTCGTTTGCGGCCCTGACTCCACACAAGGTTTTTGGCCCCGGTATCGACGGAAGAGGAATCCCGAGAGGTCCCCTAGCAACTCGCATGGGGACTGGCCTCTCCTGAGGCCACCAGGGCGGGTCCCTGAGGTCCCCGTCGTAACTCGAGAACACCTGCCGCAACTCGAGAAAATCTAGGAAGTTCTCCCTTCCAGGCGAGATGAGGCCTATTTCAAATGAGGCGTCTGGAGACTAATGACACCTAACCTCTGGAACTTCGAAAGGGTCTTTCACACCCTCGCTGCAACTCAAGAAGTTCACCGCCATACCCGTCTCCACTCGAGAGGAAGCACGATGGTCCCGCCCACATCCAGAGGAGACCCGTTTCCCCCTCGGAGCTCGAGATGAGGGATCCTTTCCCTGCTTTCAACGGGAGAGTATTCCCGTCGTTCCCATCGCATCTCAAGAGGAGGCACTCTCAACAGGAAAGGCGAGAGGAACTCCATGGTCGTACCACCATTCCAAGAGTCCCCCAGATGTCTCAGTCCATTTCAGAAGAACCTCTTTGCCCTGCACTGGCTCATCTTTCACGCCGAGGATCGACTCACACCACGGTGGCACGTGGGACAGCCCTGTGGGAAAGCCTCGAGGGAAAGCCTCGAGGGAAAACCACAGATCCTTTGATCCACAAGACGGGAAGCGTGACATTGCTGCTACAGCCAGGAAGGAAAGCGCACGTGCATGCCCCTACTCGAGACGAGGCCTGACTCCCCTGGGGAGACTCCAGAAGTACCCAAAGATCCATGTCAGCCCCTGAGAGGAATCCTCGGTTCCGGCCCTGACTCCACACAAGGTTTTTGGCCCCGGTATCCACGGGAGAGGAATCCTGAGAGGCCCCCTAGCAAGTCGCATGGGGACTGGCCTTACCTGAGGCCACCAGGGCGGGTCCCTGAGGTCCCCATCGTAACTCGAGAACACCTGCCGCAACTCGAGAAATTCCAGGAAGTTCTCCCTTCCAGGCGAGATGAGGCCTATTTCCGATGAGGCATCTGGAGACTAATGACACGTAACCTCTGGAACTTCGAAAGGGTCTTTCACACCCTTGCTGCAACTCAAGAAGTTCACCGCCATACCCGTCTCCACTCGAGAGGAAGCACGATGGTCCCGCCCACATCCAGAGGTGCCCCGTTTCCCCCTCGTAGCTCGAGATGAGGGATCCTTTCCCTGCTTTCAACGGGAGAGTATTCCCGTCGTTCCGATCGCATTTCAAGAGGAGGCACTCTCAACAGGAAAGGCGAGAAGAACTCCATGGTCGTACCACCATTCCAAGAGTCCCCCAGATGTCTCAGTCCATTCCAGAGGAACCTCTTTGCCCTGCACTGGCTCATCTTTCACGCCGAGGATCGTCTCACATCAGGGTGGCACATGGGACAGCCCTGTGGAAAAGCCCCAAGGGAAAGCCTCGAGGGAAAACCACAGATCCGTTGATCCACGCGACGGGAAGCGTGACATTGCTGCTACAGCCTGGAAGGAAAACGCACGTGCATGCCCCCACTCGAGACGAGGCCTGACTCCCCTGGGGAGACTCCAGAAGTACCCAAAGATCCATGTCAACCCCTGAGATGAATCCTCGGTTCCGGCCCTGACTCCACACAAGGTTTTTGGCCCCGGTATCGAAGGGAGAGGAATCCCGAGAGGGCCCCTAGCAACTCGCATGGGGACTGGCCTCTCCTGAGGCCACCAGGGCGGGTCCCTGAGGTCCCCGTCGTAACTCGAGAACACCTGCCGCAACTCGAGAATTTCCAGCAAGTTCTCCCTTCCAGGCGAGATGAGGCCTATTTCCGACGAGGCGTCTGGAGACTAATGACACCTAACCTCTGGAACTTCGAAAGGGTCTTTCACACCCTTGCTGCAACTCAAGAAGTTCACCGCCATACCCGTCTCCACTCGAGTGGAAGCACGATGGTCCCGCCCACATCCAGAGGAGCCCCGTTTCCCCCTCGTAGCTCGAGTTGAGGGATTCTTTCCCTGCTTTCAACGGGAAAGAATTCCCGGCGTTCCCGTCGCATCTCAAGAGGAGGCACTCTCAACAGGAAAGGCGAGAGGAACTCCATGGTCGTACCACCATTCCAAGAGTCCCCCAGATGTCTCAGTCCATTCCAGAGGAACCTCTTTGCCCTGCACTGGCTCATCTTTCACGCCGAGGATCTACTCACACCACGGTGGCACGTGGGACAGCCCTGTGGGAAAGCCTCGAGGGAAAGCCTCGAGGGAAAACCACAGATCCTTAGATCCACGCGACGGGAAGCGTGACATTGCTGCTACAGCCTGGAAGGAAAGCGCACGTGCATGCCCCCACTCGAGACGAGGCCTGACTCCCCTGGGGAGACTCCACAAGTACCCAAAGATCCATGTCAGCCATTGAGAGGAATCCTCGGTTCCGGCCCTGAATCCACACAAGGTTTTTGGCCCCGGTATCGACGGGAGAGGAATCCCGAGAGGCCCCCTAGCAACTCGCATGGGGACAGGCCTCTCCTGAGGCCACCAGGTCGGGTCCCTGAGGTCCCCGTCGTAACTCGAGAACACCTGCCACAACTCGAGAAAATCCAGGAAGTTCTCCCTTCCAGGCGAGATGAGGCCTATTTCCGATCAGGCGTCTGGAGACTAATGACACCTAACCTCTGGAACTTCGAAAGGGTCTTTCACACCCTTGCTGCAACACAAGAAGTTCACCGACATACCCGTCTCCACTCGAGAGGAAGCACGATGTTCACGCCCACATCCAGAGGAGCCCCGTTTCCCCCTCGTAGCTCGAGATGAGGTATCCTTTCCCTGCTTTCAACGGGAAAGAATTCCCGGCGTTCCCGTCGCATCTCAAGAGGAGGCACTCTCAACAGGAAAGGCGAGAGGAACTCCATAGTCTTACCACCATTCCAAGAGTCCCCGAGATGTCTCAGTCCATTCCAGAGGAACCTCTTTGCCCTGCACTGGCTCATTTTTCACGCCGAGGATCGACTCACACCACGGTGGCACGTGGGACAGCCCTGTGGGAAAGTCTCGAGGGAAAACCACAGATCCTTTGATCCACGCGACGGGAAGCGGGACATTGCTGCTACAGCCTGGAAGGAAAGTGCACGTGCATGCCCCTACTCGAGACGAGGCCTGACTCCCCTAGGGAGACTCCAGAAGTTCCCAAAGATCCCTGACACACATGAGAGGAATCCTCGGTTCCGGCCCTGACTCCACAGAAGTTTGTTGACCCCGGTATCGACGGGAGAGGAATCACGAGAGGCCCCCAAGCAACTCGCATGGGGACTGGCCTTTCCTGAGCCCACCAAGGCGGGTCCCTGGGGACCCCGTCGTAACTCGAGAACACCTGCCACAACTCGAGAAAATCCAGGAAGTTCTCCCTTCCAGGCGAGATGAGGCCTATTTCCGATGAGGCGTCTGGAGACTAATGAGACCTAACCTCTGGAACTTCGAAAGGGTTTTTCACACCCTTGCTGCAACTCAAGAAGTTCACCGCCATACCCGTCTCCACTCGAGTGGAAGCACGATCGTCCCGCCCACATCCAGAGGAGCCCCGTTTCCCCCACGTAGATCGAGATGAGGGATCCTTTCCCTGCTATCAACGGGAAAGAATTCCCGGGGTACCCGTCGCATCTCAAGAGAAGGCACTCTCATCAGGAAAGGCGAGAGGAACTCCATGTAAGTACCACCATTCCAAGAGTCCCCCAGATATCTCAGTCCATTCCAGAGGAACCTATTTGCCCTGCACTGGCTCATCTTTCACGCCGAGGATCGACTCACACCACGGTGGCACGTGGGACAGCCCTGTGGGAAAGCCTCGAGGGAAAGCCTCGAGTGAAAACCACAGATCCTTTGATCCACGCGACGGGAAGCGTAACATTGCTGCTACAGCCTGGAAGGAAAACGCACGTGCATGCCCCCACTCGAGACGAGGCCTGACTCCCCTGGGGAGACTCAAGAAGTACCCAAAGATCCATGTCAGCGCCTGATAGGAATCCTCGTTTGCGGCCCTGACTCCACACAAGGTTTTTGGCCCCGGTATCGACGGGAGAGGAATCCTGAGAGGTCCCCTAGCAACTCGCATGGGGACTGGCCTCTCCTGAGGCCACCAGGGCGGGTCCCTGAGGTCCCCGTCGTAACTCGAGAACACCTGCCGCAACTCGAGAAAATCCAGGAACTTCTCCCTTCCAGGCGAGATGAGGCCTATTTCCAATGAGGCGTCTGGAGACTAATGACACGTAACCTCTGGAACTTCGAAAGGGTCTTTCACACCCTTGCTGCAACTCAAGAAGTTCACCGCCATACCCGTCTCCACTCGAGAGGAAGCACGATGGTCCCGCCCACATCCAGAGGAGCCCCGTTTCCCACTCTTGGCTCGAGATGAGGGATCCTTTCCCTGCTTTCAACGGGAAAGAATTTCCGGCGTTCCGGTCACATCTCAAGAGGAGGCACTCTCAACAAGAAAGGCGAGAGGAACTCCATGTTAGTACCACAATGCCAAGAGTCCCCCAGATATTTCAGTTCATTCCAGAGGAACCTCTTTGCCCTGCACTGGCTCATCTTTCACCCCGAGGATCGACTCACACCACGGTGGCACGTGGGACAGCCCTGTGGGAAAGCCTCGAGGGAAAACCACAGATCCGTTGATCCACAAGACGGGAAGCGTGACATTGCTGCTACAGCCTGGAAGGAAAACGCACGAGCATGCTCCCACTCGAGACGAGGCCTGACTCCCCTAGGGAGACTCCAGAAGTTCCCAAAGATCCATGTCAACCCCTGAGATGAATCCTCGGTTCCGGCCCTGACTCCACACAAGGTTTTTGGCCCCGGTATTGACGGGAGAGTAATCCCTAGAGGCCCCCTAGCAACTCGCATGGGGACTGGCCTTTTCTGAGGCCACCAGGGCGGGTCCCTGAGGTCTCCGTTGTAACTCGAGAACACCTGCCCCAACTCGAGAAAATCCAGGAAATTCTCCCTTCCAGGCGAGATGAGGCCTATTTCCTATGAGGCGTCTGGAGACTAATGACACCTAACCTCTGGAACTTCGAAAGGGTCTTTCACACCCTTGCTGCAACTCAAGAAGTTCGCCGCCATACCCTTCTCCACTCGAGATGAAGCACGATGGTCCCGCCCACATCCAGAGGATCCCCTTTTCCCCTTCATAGCTCGAGATGAGGGATTCTTTCCCTGCTTTCAACGGGAATGGTTTCCTGGCGTTCCCGTCGCATCTCAAGAGGAGGCACTCTCAACAGGAAACGCGAGAGGAACTCCATGGTCGTACCACCATTCCATGAGTCCCCCAGATGTCTCAGTCCATTGCAGAGGAACCTCTTTGCCATGCACTGGCTCATCTTTCACGCCGAGGATCGACTCACACCACGGTGTCACGTAGAACAGCCCTTTGGGAAAGCCTCGAGGGGAAGCCTCGATGGAAAACCACAGATCCATTGATCCAGGCGACGAGAAGCGTGACATTGCTGCCGCAGCCAGAAAGGAAAGCGCACGTGCATGCCCCCACTCGAGACGAGGCCTGACTCCCCTGTGGCGACTCCAGAAGTACCCAAAGATCCATGTCAGACCATGATAGGAATCCTCGGTTCCGGCCCTGACTCCACACAATGTTTTTGGCCCCGGTATCGACGGGAGAGGAATCCCGAGAGGCCCCCTAGCAACTCGCATGGGGACTGGCCTTTCCTGAGGCCACCAGGGCGGGTCCCTGAGGTCCCCGTCGTAACTCGAAAACACCTGCCGCAACTCGAGAAAATCCAGGAAGTTCTCCCTTCCAGGCGAGAAGAGTCCTATTTCCGATGAGTCGTCTAGGAACTAATGACACGTAACCTCTGGAACTTCGAAAGGATCTTTCACACCCTTGCTGCAACTCAAGAAGTTCACCGCCATACCCGTCTCCACACGAGAGGAAGCACGATGGTCCCGCCCACATCCAGAGGAGCCCCGTTTCCCCCTCGGAGCTCGAGATGAGGGATCCTTTTCCTGCTTTCAACGGGAAAGAATTCCCGGCGTTCCCGTCGCATCTCAAGAGGAGGCACTCTCAACAGGAAAGGCGAGAGGAACTCCATGGTCGTACCACCATTCCAAGAGTCCCCCAGATGTCTCAGTCCATTCCAGAGGAACCTCTTTGCCCTGCACTGGCTCATCTTTCACGCCGAGGATCGACTCACACCACGGTGGCACGTGGGACAGCCCTGTGGGAAAGCCTCGAGGGAAAACCACAGATCCGTTGATCCACAAGACGGGAAGCGTGACATTGCTGCTACAGCCAGGAAGGAAAGCGCACGTGCATGCCCCCACTCGAGACGAGGCCTGACTCCCCTGGGGAGACTCCAGAAGTACCCAAAGATCCATGTCAGCCCCTGAGAGGAATCCTCGGTTCCGGCCCTGACTCCACACAAGGTTTTTGGCCCCGGTATCCACGGGAGAGGAATCCTGAGAGGCCCCCTAGCAAGTCGCATGGGGACTGGCCTTTCCTGAGGCCACCAGGGCGGGTCCCTGAGGTCCCCGTCGTAACTCGAGAACACCTGCCGCAACTCGAGAAATTCCAGGAAGTTCTCCCTTCCAGGCGAGATGAGGCCTATTTCCGATGAGGCGTCTGGAGACTAATGACACGTAACCTCTGGAACTTCGAAAGGGTCTTTCACACCCTTGCTGCAACTCAAGAAGTTCACCGCCATACCCGTCTCCACTCGAGAGGAAGCACGATGGTCCCGCCCACATCCAGAGGTGCCCCGTTTCCGCCTCGTAGATCGAGATGAGGGATCTTTTCCCTGCTTTCAACGGGAGAAAATTCCCGTCGTTCCCATCGCATCTCAAGAGGAGGCACTATCAACAGGAAAGGCGAGAAGAACTCCATGGTAGTACCACCATTCCAAGAGTCCCCCAGATGTCTCAGTCCATTCCAGAGGAACCTCTTTGCCCTGCACTGGCTCATCTTTCACGTCGAGGATCGTCTCACATCAGGCTGGAACATGGGACAGCCCTGTGGAAAAGCCCCGAGGGAAAGCCTCGAGGGAAAACCACAGATCCGTTGATCCACGCGACGGGAAGCGTGACATTGCTGCTACATCCTGGAAGGAAAACGCACGTGCATGCCCCCACTCGAGACGAGGCCTGACTCCCCTGGGGAGACTCCAGAAGTACCCAAAGATCCATGTCAACCCCTGAGATGAATCCTCGGTTCCGGCCCTGACTCCACACAAGGTTTTTGGCCCCAGTATCGAAGGGAGAGGAATCCCGAGAGGGCCCCTAGCAACTCGCATGGGGACTGGCCTCTCCTGAGGCCACCAGGGCGGGTCCCTGAGGTCCCCGTCGTAACTCGAGAACACCTGCCGCAACTCGAGAAAATCCAGCAAGTTCTCCTTACCAGGCGAGATGAGGCCTATTTCCGATGAGGCGTCTGGAGACTAATGACACCTAACCTCTGGAACTTCGAAAGGGTCTTTCACACCCTTGCTGCAACACAACAAGTTAACCGCCATACCCGTCTCCACTCGAGTGGAAGCACGATGGTCCCGCCCACATCCAGAGGAGCCCCGTTTCCCCCTCGTAGCTCGAGTTGAGGGATCCTTTCCCTGCTTTCAACAGGAAAGAATTCCCGGCGTTCCCGTCGCATCTCAAGAGGAGGCACTGTCAACAGGAAAGGCGAGAGGAACTCCATGGTCGTACCACCATTCCAAGAGTCCCCCAGATGTCTCAGTCCATTCCAGAGGAACCTCTTTGCCCTGCACTGGCTCATCTTTTACGCCGAGGATCGACTCACACCACGGTGGCACGTGGGACAGCCCTGTGGGAAAGCCTCGAGGGAAAACCACAGATCCGTTGATCCACAAGACGGGAAGCGTGACATTGCTGCTACAGCCTGGAAGGAAAACGCACGTGCATGCTCCCACTCGAGACGAGGCCTGACTCCCCTGGGGAGACTCCAGAAGTTCCCAAAGATCCATGTCAACCCCTGAGAGGAATCCTCGGTTCCGGCCCTGACTCCACACAAGGTTTTTGGCCCCGGTATCGACGGGAGAGAAATCCCGAGAGGCCCCCTAGCAACTCGCATGGGGACTGGCCTTTTCTGAGGCCACCAGGGCGGGTCCCTGAGGTCCCCGTTGTAACTCGAGAACATCTGCCCCAACTCGAGAAAATCCAGGAAATTCTCCCTTCCAGGCGAGATGAGGCCTATTTCCGATGAGGCGTCTGGAGACTAATGACACCTAACCTCTGGAACTTCGAAAGGGTCTTTCACACCCTTGCTGCAACTCAAGAAGTTCGCCGCCATACCCTTCTCCACTCGAGATGAAGCACGATGGTCCCGCCCACATCCAGAGGATCCCCTTTTCCCCTTCGTAGCTCGAGATGAGGGATTCTTTCCCTGCTTTCAACGGGAATGATTTCCTGGCGTTCCCGTCGGATCTCAAGAGGAGGCACTCTCAACAGGAAAGGTGAGAGGAACTCCATGGTCGTACCACCATTCCATGAGTCCCCCAGATGTCTCAGTCCATTGCAGAGGAACCTCTTTGCCCTGCACTGGCTCATCTTTCACGCCGAGGATCGACTCACACCATGGTGGCACGTAGAACAGCCCTTTGGGAAAGCCTCGAGGGGAAGCCTCGATGGAAAACCACAGATCCATTGATCCAGGCGACGAGAAGCGTGACATTGCTGCCGCAGCCAGAAAGGAAAGCGCACGTGCATGCCCCCACTCGAGACGAGGCCTGACTCCCCTGTGGCGACTCCAGAAGTACCCAAAGATCCATGTCAGACCATGATAGGAATCCTCGGTTCCGGCCGTGACTCCACACAATGTTTTTGGCCCCGGTATCGACGGGAGAGGAATCCCGAGAGGCCCCCTAGCAACTCGCATGGGGACTGGCCTTTCCTGAGGCCACCAGGGCGGGTCCCTGAGGTCCCCGTCGTAACTCGAAAACACCTGCCGCAACTCGAGAAAATCCAGGAAGTTCTCCCTTCCAGGCGAGAAGAGGCCTATTTCCGATGAGTAGTCTGGGAACTAATGACACGTAACCTCTGGAACTTCGAAAGGATCTTTCACACCCTTGCTGCAACTCAAGAAGTTCACCGCCATACCCGTCTCCACACGAGAGGAAGCACGATGGTCCCGCCCACATCCAGAGGAGCCCCGTTTCCCCCTCGGAGCTCGAGATGAGGGATCCTTTTCCTGCTTTCAACGGGAAAGAATTCCCGGCGTTCCCGTCGCATCTCAAGAGGAGGCACTCTCAACAGGAAAGGCGAGAGGAACTCCATGGTCGTACCACCATTCCAAGAGTCCCCCAGATGTCTCAGTCCATTCCAGAGGAACCTCTTTGCCCTGCACTGGCTCATCTTTCACGCCGAGGATCGACTCACACCACGGTGGCACGTGGGACAGCCCTGTGGGAAAGCCTCGAGGGAATACCACAGATCCGTTGATCCACAAGACGGGAAGCATGACATTCCTGCTACAGCCAGGAAGGAAAGCGCACGTGCATGCCCCCACTCGAGACGAGGCCTGACTCCCCTGGGGAGACTCCAGAAGTACCCAAAGATCCATGTCAGCCCCTGAGAGGAATCCTCGGTTCCGGCCCTGACTCCACACAAGGTTTTTGGCCCCGGTATCCACGGGAGAGGAATCCTGAGAGGCCCCCTAGTAAGTCGCATGGGGACTGGCCTTTCCTGAGGCCACCAGGGCGGGTCCCTGAGGTCCCCGTCGTAACTCGAGAACACCTGCCGCAACTCGAGAAATTCCAGGAAGTTATCCCTTCCAGGCGAGATGAGGCCTATTTCCGATGAGGCGTCTGGAGACTAATGACACGTAACCTCTGGAACTTCGAAAGGGTCTTTCACACCCTTGCTGCAACTCAAGAAGTTCACCGCCATACCCGTCTCCACTCGAGAGGAAGCACGATGGTCCCGCCCACATCCAGAGGTGCCCCGTTTCCGCCTCGTAGCTCGAGATGAGGGATCCTTTCCCTGCTTTCAACGGGAGAAAATTCCCGTCGTTCCCATCGCATCTCAAGAGGAGGCACTCTCAACAGGAAAGGCGAGAGGAACTCCATGGTAGTACCACCATTCCAAGAGTCCCCCAGATGTCTCAGTCCATTCCAGAGGAACCTCTTTGCCCTGCACTGGCTCATCTTTCACGCCGAGGATCGACTCACACCACGGTGGCACGTGGAACAGCCCTGTGGGAAAGCCTCGAGGGAAAGCCTCGAGGGAAAACCACAGATCCTTTGATCCAGGCCACGGGAAGCGTAACATTGCTGCTACAGCCTGGAAGGAAAGCGCACGTGCATGCCCCCACTCGAGACGAGGCCTGACTCCCCTGGGGAGACTCCAGAAGTACCCAAAGATCCATGTCAGCTCCTGAGAGGAATCCTCGGTTCCGGCCCTGACTCCACACAAGGTTTTTGGCCCCGGTATCGTAGGGAGAGGAATCCCGAGAGGCCCCCTAGCAACTCGCATGGGGACTGGCCTCTCCTGAGGCCACCAGGGCGGGTCCCTGAGGTCCCCGTCGTAACTCGAGAACACCTGCCGCAACTCGAGGAAATCCAGCAAGTTCTCCCTTCCAGTCGAGATGAGGCGTATTTCCGATGAGGCGTCTGGAGACTCATGACACCTAACCTCTGAAACTTCGAAAGGGTCTTTCACACCCTTGCTGCAACTCAAGAAGTTCACCGCCATACCCGTCTCCAATCCAGAGGAAGCACGATTGTCCCGCCCACATCCAGAGGAGCCCAGTTTCCCCCTCGTAGCTCGAGATGAGGGATCCTTTCCCTGCTTTCAACGGGAAAGAATTCCCGGCGTTCCCGTCGCATCTCAAGAGGAGGCACTCTCAACAGGAAAGGCGAGAGGAACTCCATGGTCGTACCACCAATCCAAGAGTCCCCCAGATGTCTCAGTCCATTCCAGAGGAACCTCTTTTCCTGCAATGGCTCATCTTTCACTCCGAGGATCGACTCACACCACGGTGGCACGTGGGACAGCCCTGTGGGAAAGCCTCGAGGGAAAACCTCGAGGGAAAACCACAGATCCTTTGATCCACGCGACGGGAAGCGTGACATTGCTGCTACAGCCTGGAAGGAAAGTGCACGTGCATGCCCCCACTCGAGACGAGGCCTGACTCCCCTGGGGAGACTCCAGAAGTACCCAAAGATCCATGTCAGCCCCTGAGAGGAATCCTCGGTTCCGGCCCTGACTCCACACAGGGTTTTTGGCCCCGGTATCGACGGGAGAGGAATCCCGAGAGGCCCCCTACCAACTCGCATGAGGACTGGACTCTCCTGAGGCAACCAGGTCGGGTCCCTGAGGTCCCCGTCGTAACTCGAGAACACCTGTCACAACTCGAGAAAATCCAGGAAGTTCTCCGTTCCAGGCGAGATGAGGCCTATTTCCGATGAGGCGTCTGGAGACTAATGACACCTAACCTCTGGAACTTCGAAAGGGTCTTTCACACCCTTGCTGCAACTCAAGAAGTTCACCGCCATACCCGTCTCTACTCGAGTGGAAGCACGATGGTCCCGCCCACATCCAGAGGAGCCCCGTTTTCCCCTCGGAGTTCGAGATGAGGGATCCTTTCCCTGCATACAACGGAAAAGAATTCCCGGCGTTCCGGTCGCATCTCAAGAGGAGGAACTCTCAACAGGAAAGGCGAGAGGAACTCCATGGTCGTACCACCATTCCAAGAGTCCCCCAGATGTCTCAGTCCATTCCAGAGGAACCTCATTGCCCTGCACTGGCTCATCTTTCACGCCGAGGATCGACTCACACCACGGTGGCAGTTGGGACAGCCCTGTGGGAAAGCCTCGAGGGAAAACCACAGATCCGTTGATCCACAAGACGGGAAGCGTGACATTGCTGCTACAGCCTGGAAGGAAAACGCACGTGCATGCTCCCACTCGAGACGAGGCCTGACTCCCCTGGGGAGACTCCAGAAGTTCCCAAAGATCCATGTCAACCCCTGAGATGAATCCTCGGTTCCGGCCCTGACTCCACACAAGGATTTTGGCCCCGGTATCGACGGGAGAGAAATCCCGAGAGGCCCCCTAGCAACTCGCATGGGGACTGGCCTTTTCTGAGGCCACCAGGGCGGGTCCCTGAGGTCCCCGTTGTAACTCGAGAACATCTGCCCCAACTCGAGAAAATCCAGGAAATTCTCCCTTCCAGGCGAGATGAGGCCTATTTCCGATGAGGCGTCTGGAGACTAATGACACCTAACCTCTGGAACTTCGAAAGGGTCTTTCACACCCTTGCTGCAACTCAAGAAGTTCACCGCCATACCCTTCTCCACTCGAGATGAAGCACGATGGTCCCGCCCACATCCAGAGGATCCCCTTTTCCCCTTCGTAGCTCGAGATGAGGGATTCTTTCCCTGCTTTCAACGGGAATGATTTCCTGGCGTTCCCGTCGCATCTCAAGAGGAGGCACTCTCAACAGGAAACGCGAGAGGAACTCCATGGTCGTACCACCATTCCATGAGTCCCCCAGATGTCTCAGTGCATTGCAGAGGAACCTCTTTGCCCTGCACTGGCTCATCTTTCACGCCGAGGATCGACTCACACCATGGTGGCACGTAGAACAGCCCTTTGGGAAAGCCTCGAGGGGAAGCCTCGATGGAAAACCACAGATCCATTGATCCAGGCGACGAGAAGCGTGACATTGCTGCCGCAGCCAGAAAGGAAAGCGCACGTGCATGCCCCCACTCGAGACGAGGCCTGACTCCCCTGGGGAGACTCCAGAAGTACCCAAAGATCCATGTCAGCCCCTGAGAGGAATCCTCGGTTCCGGCCCTGACTCCACACAGGGTTTTTGGCCCCGGTATCGACGGGAGAGGAATCCCGAGAGGCCCCCTACCAACTCGCATGAGGACTGGACTCTCCTGAGGCAACCAGGTCGGGTCCCTGAGGTCCCCGTCGTAACTCGAGAACACCTGTCGCAACTCGAGAAAATCAAGGAAGTTCTCCGTTCCAGGCGAGATGAGGCCTATTTCCGATGAGGCGTCTGGAGACTAATGACACCTAACCTCTGGAACTTCGAAAGGGTCTTTCACACCCTTGCTGCAACTCAAGAAGTTCACCGCCATACCCGTCTCTACTCGAGTGGAAGCACGATGGTCCCGCCCACATCCAGAGGAGCCCCGTTTTCCCCTCGGAGCTCGAGATGAGGGATCCTTTCCCTGCATTCAACGGAAAAGATTTCCCGGCGTTCCCGTCGCATCTCAAGAGGAGGAACTCTCAACAGGAAAGGCGAGAGGAACTCCATGGTCGTACCACCATTCCAAGAGTCCCCCAGATGTCTCAGTCCATTCCAGAGGAACCTCATTGCCCTGCACTGGCTCATCTTTCACGCCGAGGATCGACTCACACCACGGTGGCAGTTGGGACAGCCCTGTGGGAAAGCCTCGAGGGAAAGCCTCGAGGGAAACACACAGATCCTTTGATCCACGCGACGGGAAGCGTGACATTGCTGCTACAGCCTGGAAGGAAAGCGCACGTGCATGCCCCCACTCGAGACGAGTCCTGACTCCCCTGGGGAGACTCCAGAAGTACCCAAAGATCCATGTCAGCCCCTGAGAGGAATCCTCGGTTCCGGCCCAGACTCCACACAAGGTTTTTGGCCCCGGTATCGTAGGGAGAGGAATCCCGAGAGGCCCCCTACCAACTCGCATGAGGACTGGACTCTCCTGAGGCCACCAGGGCGGGTCCCTGAGGTCCCCGTCGTAACTCGAGAACACCTGCCGCAACTCGAGAAAATCCAGCAAGTTCTCCCTTCCAGGCGAGATGAGGCCTATTTCCGATGAGGCGTCTGGAGACTAATGACACCTAACCTCTGGAACTTCGAAAGGGTCTTTGACACCCTTGCTGCAACTCAAGAAGTTCACCGCCATACCCGTCTCTACTCGAGTGGAAGCACGATGGTCCCGCCTACATCCAGAGGAGCCCCGTTTTCCCCTCGGAGCTCGAGATGAGGGATCCTTTCCCTGCATTCAACGGGAAAGAATTCCCGGCGTTCCCGTCGCATCTCAAGAGGAGGCACTCTCAACAGGAAAGGCGAGAGGAACTCCATGGTCGTACCACCATTCCAAGAGTCCCCCAGATGTCTCAGTCCATTCCAGAGGAAACTCTTTGCCCTGCACTGGCTCATCTTTCACGCCGAGGATCGACTCACACCACGGTGGCACGTGGGACAGCCCTGTGGGAAAGCCTCGAGGGAAAGCCTCGAGGGAAACACACAGATCCTTTGATCCACGCGACGGGATGCGTGACATTGCTGCTACAGCCTGGAAGGAAAGCGCACGTGCATGCCCCCACTCGAGACGAGGCCTGACTCCCCTGGGGAGACTCCAGAAGTACCCAAAGATCCATGTCAGCCCCTGAGAGGAATCCTCGGTTCCGGCCCTGACTCCACACAAGGTTTTTGGCCCCGGTATCGACGGGAGAGGAATCCCGAGAGGCCTCCTACCAACTCGCATGAGGACTGGACTCTCCTTAGGCCACCAGGGCGGGTCCCTGAGGTCCCCGTCGTAACTCGAGAACACCTGCCGCAACTCGAGAAAATCCAGGAAGTTCTCCTTTCCAGGCGAGATGAGGCCTATTTCCGATGAGGCGTCTGGAGACTAATAACACCTAACCTCTGGAACTTCGAAAGGGTCTTTCACACCCTTGCTGCAACTCAAGAAGTTCACCGCCATACCTTTCTCTACTCGAGAGGAAGCACGATGGTCCCGCCCACATCCAGAGGAGCCCCGTTTCCCCCTCGTAGCTCGAGAGGAGGGATCCTTTCCCTGCTTTCAACGGGAAAGAATTCCCGGCGTTCCCGTCGCATCTCAAGAGGAGGCACTCTCAACAGGAAAGGCGAGAGGAACTCCATGGTCGTACCACCATTCCAAGAGTCCCCCAGATGTCTCAGTCCATTCCAGAGGAACCTCTTTGCCCTGCACTGGCTCATCTTTCATGCCGAGGATCGATTCACACCACCGTGGCACGTGGGACAGCCCTGTGGGAAAGCCTCGAGGGAAAGCCTCGAGGGAAAACCACAGATCCTTTGATCCACGCGACGGGAAGCGTGACATTGCTGCTAGTGCCTGGAAGGAAAGCGCACGTGCATGCCCCCACTCGAGACGAGGCCTGACTCCCCTGGGGAGACTCCAGAAGTACCCAAAGATCCATATCAGCCCCTGAGAGGAATCCTCGGTTCCGGCCCTGACTCCACACAAGGTTTTTGGCCCCGGTATCGACGGGAGAGGAATCCCGAGAGGCCCCCTACCAACTCGCATGAGGACTGGCCTCTCCTGAGGCCACCAGGGCGGGTCCCTGAGGTCCCCGTCGTAACTCGAGAACACCTGCCGCAACTCGAGAAAATCCAGGAAGTTCTCCCTTCCAGGCGAGATGAGGCCTATTTCCAATGAGGCGTCTGGAGACTAATGACACCTAACCTCTGGAACTTCGAAAGGGTCTTTCACACCCTTGCTGCAACTCAAGAAGTTCACCGCCATACCCGTCTCTACTCGAGGGGAAGCACGATGGTCCCGCCCACATCCAGAGGAGCCCCGTTTTCCCCTCGGAGCTCGAGATGAGGGATCCTTTCCCTGCATTCAACGGGAAAGAATTCCCGGCGTTCCCGTCGCATCTCAAGAGGAGGCACTCTCAACAGGAAAGGCGAGAGGAACTCCATGGTCGTACCACCATTCCAAGAGTCCCCCAGATGTCTCAGTCCATTCCAGAGGAACGGCTTTGCCCTGCACTGGCTCATCTTTCACGCCGAGGATCGACTCACACCACGGTGGCACGTGGGACAGCCCTGTGGGAAAGCCTCGAGGGAAAGCCTCGAGGGAAAACCACAGATCCTTTGATCCACGCCTCGGGAAGCGTGACAATGCTGCTACAGCCTGGAAGGAAAGCGCACGTGCATGTCCCCACTCGAGACGAGGCCTGACTTCCCTGGGGAGACTCCAGAAGTACCCAAAGATCCATGTCAGCCCCTGAGAGGAATCCTCGGTTCCGGCCCTGACTCCACACAAGGTTTTTGGCCCCGGTATCGACGGGAGAGGAATCCCGAGAGGCCCCCTACCAACTCGCATGAGGACTGGCCTCTCCTGAGGCCACCAGGGCGGGTCCCTGAGGTCCCCGTCGTAACTCGAGAACACCTTTGGCAACTCGAGAAAATCCAGGAAGTTCTCCCTTCCAGGCGAGATGAGGCCTATTTCCGATGAGGCGTCTGGAGACTAATGACACCTAACCTCTGGAACTTCGAAAGGGTCTTTCACGCCCTTGCTGCAACTCAAGAAGTTCACCGCCATACCCGTGTCCACTCGAGAGGAAGCACGATGGTCCCGCCCACATCCAGAGGAGCCCCGTTTACCCCTCGTAGCTCGAGATGAGGGATCCTTTCCCTGCTTTCAACGGGAAAGAATTCCCGGCGTTCCCGTCGCATCTCAAGAGGAGGCACTCTCAACAGGAAAGGCGAGAGGAACTCCATGGTCGTACCACCATTCCAAGAGTCCCCCAGATGTCTCAGTCCATTCCAGAGGAAGCTCTTTGCCCTGCACTAGCTCATCTTTCACGCCGAGGATCGACTCACACCACGGTGGCACGTGGGACAGCCCTGTGGGAAAGCCTCGAGGGAAAGCCTCGAGGGAAAACCACAGATCCTTTGATCCAGGCCACGGGAAGCGTGACATTGCTGCTACAGCCTGGAAGGAAAGCGCACGTGCATGCCCCCACTCGAGACGAGGCAGACTCCCCTGGGGAGACTCCAGAAGTACCCAAAGATCCATGTCACACTTGAGAGGAATCCTCGGTTCCGGCCCTGACTCCACACAAGGTTTTTGGCCCCGGTATCGACGGGAGAGGAATCCCGAGAGGCCCCCTAGGAACTCGCATGGCGACTGGCTTCTCCTGAGGCCACCAGGGCGGGTCCCTGAGGTCCCCGTCGTAACTCGAGAACACCTGCCGCAATTCGAGAAAATCCAGGAAGTTATCCCTTCCAGGCGAGATGAGGCCTGTTTCCGATGAGGCATCTGGAGACTAATGACACCTAACCTCTGGAACTTCGAAAGGGTCTTTCACACCCTTGCTGCAACTCAAGAAGTTCACCGCCATACCCGTCTCCACTCGAGAGGAATCACGATGGTCCCGCCCACATCCCGAGGAGCCCCGTTTCCGCCTCGTAGCTCGAGATGAGGGATCCTTTCCCTGATTTCAACGGGAAAGAATTCCCGGCGTTCCCGTCGCATCTCAAGAGGAGGCACTCTCAACAGGAAAGGCGAGAGGAACTCCATGGTCGTACCACCATTCCAAGAGTCCCCCAGATGTCTCAGTCCATTCCAGAGGAACCTCTTTGCCCTGCACTGGCTCATCTTTCACGCCGAGGATCGACTCACACCACGGTGGCACGTGGGACAGCCCTGTGGAAAAGCCTCGAGGGAAAGCCTCCAGGGAAAACCACATATCCTTTTCTCCAGGCCACGGGAAGCGTGACATTGCGGCTAAAGCCTGGAAGGAAAGCGCACGTGCATGCCCCCACTCGAGACGAGGCCTGACTCCCCTGGGGAGACTCCAGAAGTACCCAAAGTTCCATGTCAGCCCCTGAGAGGAATCCTCGGTTCCGGCCCTGACTCCACACAAGGTTTTTGGCCCCGGTATCGACGGGAGAGGAATCCCGAGAGGCCCCCTAGCAACTCGCATGGGGACTGGCCGTTCCTGAGGCCACCAGGGCGGGTCCCTGAGGTCCCCGTCGTAACTCGAGAACACCTGCCGCAACTCGAGAAAATCCAGGAAGTTCTCCCTTCCAGGCGAGATGACGCCTATTTCCGATGAGGTGTCTGGAGACTAATGACACCTAACCTCTGGAACTTCGAAAGGGTCTTTCACACCCTTGCTGCAACTCAAGAAGTTCACAGCCATACCCGTCTCCACTCGAGAGGAAGCACGATGGTCCCGCCCACATCCAGAGGAGCCCCGTTTCCCCCTCGGAGCTCGAGATGAGGGATCCTTTCCCTGCTTTCAACGGGAAAGAATTCCCGGCGTTCCCGTCGCATCTCAAGAGGAGGCACTCTCAACAGGAAAGGCGAGAGGAACTCCATGGTCGTACCACCATTCCAAGAGTCCCCCAGATGTCTCAGTCCATTCCAGAGGAAGCTCTTTGCCCTGCACTGGCTCATCTTTCACGCCGAGGATCGACTCACACCACGGTGGCACGTGGGACAGACCTGTGGGAAAGCCTTGAGGGAAAGCCTCGAGGGAAAACCACAGATCCTTTGATCCACGCCACGGGAAGCGTGACATTGCTGCTACAGCCTGGAAGGAAAGCGCACGTGCATGCCCCCACTCGAGACGAGGCCTGACTTCCCTGGGGAGACTCCAGAAGTACCCAAAGATCCATGTCAGCCCCTGAGAGGAATCCTCGGTTCTGGCCCTGACTCCACACAAGGTTTTTGGCCCCGGTATCGACGGGAGAGGAATCCCGAGAGGCCCCTTAGGAACTCGCATGGGGACTGGCTTCTCCTGAGGCCACCAGGGCGGGTCCCTGAGGTCCCCGTCGTAACTCGAGAACACCTGCCGCAACTCGAGAAAATCCAGGAAGTTCTCCCTTCCAGGCGAGATGAGGCCTATTTCCGATGAGGCGTCTGGAGACTAATGACACCTAACCTCTGGAACTTCGAAAGGGTCTTTCACACCCTTGCTGCAACTCAAGAAGTTCACCGCCATACCCGTCTCCACTCGAGAGGAGGCACGATGGTCCCGCCCACATCCAGAGGAGCCCCGTTTCCCCATCGTAGCTCGAGATGAGGGATCCTTTCCCTGCTTTCAAGGAGAAAGAATTCCCGGCGTTCCCGTCGCATCTCAAGAGGAGGCACTCTCAACAGGAAAGGCGAGAGGAACTCCATGGTCGTACCACCATTCCAAGAGTCCCCCAGATGTCTCAGTCCATTCCAGAGGGACCTCTTTGCCCTGCACTGGCTCATCTTTCACGCCGAGGATCGACTCACACCACGGTGGCACGTGGGACAGCCCTGTGGGAAAGCCTCGAGGGAAAGCCACCAGGGAAAACCACATATCCTTTGCTCCAGGCCACGGGAAGCGTGACATTGCGGCTAAAGCCTGGAAGGAAAGCGCACGTGCATGACCCCACTCGAGAAGAGGCCTGACTCCCCTGGGGAGACTCCAGAAGTACCCAAAGTTCCATGTCAGCCCCTGAGAGGAATCCTAGGTTCCGGCCCTGACTCCACACAAGGTTTTTGGCCCCGGTATCGACGGGAGAGGAATCCCGAGAGGCCCCCTAGCAACTCGCATGGGGACTGGCCGTTCCTGAGGCCACCAGGGCGGGTCCCTGAGGTCCCCGTCGTAACTCGAGAACACCTGCCGCAACTCGAGAAAATCCAGGAAGTTCTCCCTTCCAGGCGAGATGAGGCCTATTTCTGATGAGGAGTCTGGAGACTAATGACACCTAACCTCTGGAACTTCGAAAGGGTCTTTCACACCCTTGCTGCAACTCAAGAAGTTCACAGCCATACCCGTCTCCACTCGAGAGGAAGCACGATGGTCCCGCCCACATCCAGAGGAGCCCCGTTTCCCCCTCGGAGCTCGAGATGAGGGATCCTTTCCCTGCTTTCAACGGGAAAGAATTCCCGGCGTTCCCGTCGCATCTCAAGAGGAGGCAATCTCAACAGGAAAGGCGAGAGGAACTCCATGGTCGTACCACCATTCCAAGAGTCCCCCAGATGTCTCAGTCAATTCCAGAGGAAGCTCTTTGCCCTGCACTGGCTCATCTTTCACGCCGAGGATCGACTCACACCACGGTGGCACGTGGGACAGACCTGTGGGAAAGCCTCGAGGGAAAGTCTCGAGGGAAAACCACAGATCCTTTGATCCACGCCACGGGAAGCGTGACATTGCTGCTACAGCCTGGAAGGAAAGCGCACGTGCATGCCCCCACTCGAGACGAGGCCTGACTCCCCTGGGGAGACTCCAGAAGTACCCAAAGATCCATGTCAGCCCCTGAGAGGAATCCTCGGATCTGGCCCTGACTCCACACAAGGTTTTTGGCCCCGGTATCGACGGGAGAGGAATCCCGAGAGGCCCCCTAGCAACTCGCATGGGACTGGCTCCTCCTGAGTCCACCAGTGCGGGTCCCTGAGGTCCCCGTCGTAACTCGAGAACACCTGCCGCAACTCGAGAAAATCCAGGAAGTTCTCCCTTCCAGGTTAGATGAAGCCTATTTCCGATGAGGCGTCTGGAGACTAATGACACCTAACCTCTGGAACTTCGAAAGGGTCTTTCACACCGTTGCTGCAACTCAAGAAGTTCACCGCCATACCCGTCTCCACTCGAGAGGAAGCACGATGGTCCAGCCCACATCCCGAGGAGCCCCGTTTCGGCCTCGTAGCTCGAGATGAGGGATCCTTTCCCTGCTTTCAACGGGAAAGAATTCCCGGAGTTCCCGTCGCATCTCAAGAGGAGGCACTCTCAACAGGAAAGGCGCGAGGAACTCCATGGTCGTACCACCATTCCAAGAGTCCCCCAGATGTCTCAGTCCATTCCAGAGGAACCTCTTTGCCCTGCACTGGCTCATCTTTCACGCCGAGGATCGACTCACACCACGGTGGCACGTGGGACAGCCCTGTGGGAAAGCCTCGAGGGAAAGCCTCCAGGGAAAACCACAGATCCTTTGATCCACGCCACGGGAAGCGTGACATTGCTGCTACAGCCTGGAAGGAAAGCGCACGTGCATGCCCCCACTCGAGACGAGGCCTGAATTCCCTGGGGAGACTCCAGAAGTACCCAAAGATCCATGTCAGCCCCTGAGAGGAATCCTCGGTTCTGGCCCTGACTCCACACAAGGTTTTTGGCCCCGGTATCGACGGGAGAGGAATCCCGAGAGGCCCCCTAGCACCTCGCATGGGGACTGGCCTCTCCTGAGGCCACCAGGGCGGGTCCCTGAGGTCCCCGTCGTAACTCGAGAACACCTGCCGCAACTCGAGAAAATCCAGGAAGTTCTCCCTTCCAGGCGAGCTGAGGCCTATTTCCGATGAGGCGTCTGAAGACTAATGACACCTAACCTCTGGAACTTCGAAAGGGTCTTTCACACCCTTGCTGCAACTCAAGAAGTTCACCGCCATACCCGTCTCCACTCGAGAGGAAGCACGATGGTCCCGCCCACATCCAGAGGAGCCCCGTTTACCCCTCGAAGCTCGAGATGAGGGATCCTTTCCCTGCTTTCAACGGGAAAGAATTCCCGGCGTTCCCGTCGCATCTCAAGAGGAGGCACTCTCAACAGGAAAGGCGAGAGAAATTCCGTGGTCGTACCACCATTCCAAGAGTCCCCCAGATGTCTCAGTCCATTCCAGAGGAACCTCTTTGCCCTGCACTGGCTCATCTTTCACGCCGAGGATCGACTCACACCACGGTGGCACGTGGGACAGCCCTGTGGGAAAGCCTCGAGGGAAAGCCTCGAGGGAAACACACAGATCCTTTGATCCACGCGACTGGAAGCGTGACATTGCTGCTACAGCCTGGAAGGAAAGCGCACGTGCATGGCCCCACTCGAGACGAGGCCTGACTCCCCTGGGGAGACTCCAGAAGTACCCAAAGATCCATGTCAGCCCCTGAGAGGAATCCTCGGTTCCGGCCCTGACTGCACACAAGGTTTTTGGCGCCGGTATCGACGAGAGAGGAATCCCCAGAGGCCCCCTAGCACCTCGCATGGGGACTGGCCTCTCCTGAGGCCACCAGGGCGGGTCCCTGAGGTCCCCGTCGTAACTCGAGAACACCTGCCGCAACTCGAGAAAATCCAGGAAGTTCTCCCTTCCAGGCGAGATGAGGCCTATTTCCGATGAGGTGTCTGGAGACTAATGACACCTAACCTCTGGAACTTCGAAAGGGTCTTTCACACCCTTGCTGCAACTCAAGAAGTTCACAGCCATACCCGTTTCCACTCAAGAGGAAGCACGATGGTCCCGCCCACATCCAGAGGAGCCCTGTTTCCCCCTCGGAGTTCGAGATGAGGGATCCTTTCCCTGCTTTCAACGGGAAAGAATTCCCGGCGTTCCCGTCGCATCTCAAGAGGAGGCACTCTCAACAGGAAAGGCGAGAGGAACTCCATGGTCGTACCACCATTCCAAGAGTCCTCCAGATGTCTCAGTCCATTCCAGAGGAAGCTCTTTGCCCTGCACTGGCTCATCTTTCACGCCGAGGATCGACTCACACCACGGTGGCACGTGGGACAGACCTGTGGGAAAGCCTCGAGGGAAAGCCTCGAGGGAAAACCACAGATCCTTTGATCCACGCCACGGGAAGCGTGACATTGCTGCTACAGCCTGTAAGGAAAGCGCACGTGCATGCCCCCACTCGAGACGAGGCCTGACTCCCCTGGGGAGACTCCAGAAGTACCCAAAGATCCATGTCAGCCCCTGAGAGGAATCCTCGGTTCTGGCCCTGACTCCACACAAGGTTTTTGGCCCCGGTATCGACGGGACAGGAATCCCGAGAGGCCCCTAGCAACTCGCATGGGGACTGGCTCCTCCTGAGTCCACCAGTGCGGGTCCCTGAGGTCCCCGTCGTAACTCGAGAACACCTGCCGCAACTCGAGAAAATCCAGGAAGTTCTCCCTTCCAGGTTAGATGAGGCCTATTTCCGATGAGGCGTCTGGAGACTAATGACACCTAACCTCTGGAACTTCGAAAGGGTCTTTCACACCCTTGCTGCAACTCAAGAAGTTCACAGCCATACCCGTCTCCACTCGAGAGGAAGCACGATGGTCCCGCCCACATCCAGAGGAGCCCCGTTTCCCCCTCGGAGCTCGAGATGAGGGATCCTTTCCCTGCTTTCAACGGGAAAGAATTCCCGGCGTTCCCGTCGCATCTCAAGAGGAGGCACTCTCAACAGGAAAGGCGAGAGGAACTCCATGGTCGTACCACCATTCCAAGAAACCCCCAGATGTCTCAGTCCATTCCAGAGGAAGCTCTTTGCCCTGCACTGGCTCATCTTTTACGCCGAGGATCGACTCACACCACGGTGGCACGTGGGACAGACCTGTGGGAAAGCCTCGAGGGAAAGTCTGGAGGGAAAACCACAGATCCTTTGATCCACGCCACGGGAAGCGTGACATTGCTGCTACAGCCTGGAAGGAAAGCGCACGTGCATGCCCCCACTCGAGACGAGGCCTGACTCCCCTGGGGAGACTCCAGAAGTACCCAAAGATCCGTGTCAGCCCCTGAGAGGAATCCTCGGTTTTGGCCCTGACTCCACACAAGGTTTTTGGCCCCGGTATCGACGGGAGAGGAATCCCGAGAGGTCCCCTAGCAACTCGCATGGGAACTGGCTCCTACTGAGTCCACCAGTGCGGGTCCCTGAGGTCCCCGTCGTAACTCGAGAACACCTGCCGCAACTCGAGAAAATCCAGGAAGTTTTCCCTTCCAGGTTAGATGAGGCCTATTTCCGATGAGGCGTCTGGAGACTAATGACACCTAACCTCTGGAACTTCGAAAGGGTCTTTCACACCCTTGCTGCAACTCAAGAAGTTCACCGCCATACCCGTCTCCACTCGAGAGGAAGCACGATGGTCCCGCCCACATCCCGAGGAGCCCCGTTTCCGCCTCATATCTCGAGATGACGGATCCTTTCCCTGCTTTCAACGGGAAAGAATTCCCGGCGTTCCCGTCGCATCTCAAGAGGAGGCACTCTCAACAGGAAAGGCGAGAGGAACTCCATGGTCGTACCACCATTCCAAGAGTCCCCCAGATGTCTCAGTCCATTCCAGAGGAACCTCTTTGCCCTGCACTGGCTCATCTTTCACGCCGAGGATCGACTCACACCACGGTGGCACGTGGGACAGCCCTGTGGGAAAGCCTCGAGGGAAAGCCTCGAGGGAAAACCACAGATCCTTTGATCCACGCCACGGGAAGCGTGACATTGCTGCTACAGCCTGGAAGGAAAGCGCACGTGCATGCCCCCACTCGAGACGAGGCCTGACTTCCCTGGGGAGACTCCAGAAGTACCCAAAGATCCATGTCAGCCCCTGAGAGGAATCCTCGGTTCTGGCCCTGACTCCACACAAGGTTTTTGGCCCCGGTATCGACGGGAGAGGAATCCCGAGAGGCCCCCTAGCACCTCGCATGGGGACTGGCCTCTCCTGAGGCCACCAGGGCGGGTCCCTGAGGTCCCCGTCGTAACTCGAGAACACCTGCCGCAACTCGAGAAAATCCAGGAAGTTCTCCCTTCCAGGCGAGATGAGGCCTATTTCCGATGAGGTGTCTGTAGACTAATGACACCTAACCTCTGGAACTTCGAAAGGGTCTTTCACACCCTTGCTGCAACTCAAGAAGTTCACCGCCATACCCGTCTCCACTCGAGAGGAAGCACGATGGTCCCGCCCACATCCAGAGGAGCCCCGTTTCCCCATCGTAGCTCGAGATGAGGGATCCTTTCCCTGCTTTCAACGGGAAAGAATTCCCGGCGTTCCCGTCGCATCTCAAGAGGAGGCACTCTCAACAGGAAAGGCGAGAGGAACTCCATGGTCGTACCACCATTCCAAGAGTCCCCCAGATGTCTCAGTCCATTCCAGAGGAAGCTCTTTGCCCTGCACTGGCTCATCTTTCACGCCGAGGATCGACTCACACCACGGTGGCACGTGGGACACACCTGTGGGAAAGCCTCGAGGGAAAGTCTGGAGGGAAAACCACAGATCCTTTGATCCACGCCACGGGAAGCGTGACATTGCTGCTACAGCCTGGAAGGAAAGCGCACGTGCATGCCCCCACTCGAGACGAGGCCTGACTCCCCTGGGGAGACTCCAGAAGTACCCAAAGATCCATGTCAGCCCCTGAGAGGAATCCTCGGTTCTGGCCCTGACTCCACACAAGGTTTTTGGCCCCGGTATCGACGGGAGAGGAATCCCGAGAGGCCCCCTAGCAACTCGCATGGGGACTGGCTCCTCCTGAGTCCACCAGTGCGGGTCCCTGAGGTCCCCGTCGTAACTCGAGGACACCTGCCGCAACTCGAGAAATCCAGGAAGTTCTCCCTTCCAGGTTAGATGAGGCCTATTTCCGATGAGGCGTCTGGAGACTCATGACACCTAACCTCTGGAACTTCGAAAGGGTCTTTCACACCCTTGCTGCAACTCAAGAAGTTCACCGCCATACCCGTCTCCACTCGAGAGGAAGCACGATGGTCCCGCCCACATCCCGAGGAGCCCCGTTTCCCCCTCGTAGCTCGAGATGAGGGATCCTTTCCCTGCTTTCAACGGGAAAGTATTCCCGGCGTTCCCGTCGCATCTCAAGAGGAGGCACTCTCAACAGGAAAGGCGAGAGGAACTCCATGGTCGTACCACCATTCCAAGAGTCCCCCAGATGTCTCAGTCCATACCAGAGGAAGCTCTTTGCCCTGCACTGGCTCATCTTTCACGCCGAGGATCGACTCACACCACGGTGGCACGTGGGACAGCCCTGTGGGAAAGCCTCGAGGGAAAGCCTCGAGGGAAAACCACAGATCCTTTGATCCACGCCACGGGAAGCGTGACATTGCTGCTACAGCCTGGAAGGAAAGCGCACGTGCATGCCCCCACTCGAGACGAGGCCTGACTTCCCTGGGGAGACTCCAGAAGTACCCAAAGATCCATGTCAGCCCCTGAGAGGAATCCTCGGTTCTGGCCCTGACTCCACACAAGGTTTTTGGCCCAGGTATCGACGGGAGAGGAATCCCGAGAGGCCCCCTAGCACCTCGCATGGGGACTGGCCTCTCCTGAGGCCACCAGGGCGGGTCCCTGAGGTCCCCGTCGTAACTCGAGAACACCTGCCGCAACTCGAGAAAATCCAGGAAGTTCTCCCTTCCAGGCGAGATGAGGCCTATTTCCGATGAGGCGTCAGGAGACTAATGACACCTAACCTCTGGAACTTCGAAAGGGTCTTTCACACCCTTGCTGCAACTCAAGAAGTTCACCGCCATACCCGTCTCCACTCGAGATGGAGCACGATGGTCCCGCCCACATCCAGAGGGGCCCCGTTTCCCCCTGGTAGCTCGAGATGAGGGATCCTTTCCCTGCTTTCAACGGGAAAGAATTCCCGGCGTTCCCGTCGCATCTCAAGAGGAGGCAATCTCAACAGGAAAGGCGAGAGGAACTCCATGGTCGTACCACCAATCCAAGAGTCCCCCAGATGTCTCAGTCCATTCCAGAGGAAGCTCTTGGCCCTGCACTGGCTCATCTTTCACGCCGAGGATCGACTCACACCACGGTGGCACGTGGGACAGCCCTGTGGGAAAGCCTCGAGGGAAAGCTTCGAGGGAAAACCGCAGATCCTTTGATCCACGCGACGGGAAGTGTGACATTGCTGCTACAGCCTGGAAGGAAAGCGCACGTGCATGCCCTCACTCGAGACGAAGCCTGACTCCCCTCGGGAGACTCCAGAAGTACCCAAAGATCCATGTCAGCCCCTGAGAGGAATCCTCGGTTCCGGCCCTGACTCCACACAAGGTTTTTGGCCCCGGTATCGACGGGAGAGGAATCCCGAGTGGCCCCCTACCAACTCGCATGGGGACTGTCCTCTCCTGAGGCCACCAGGGCGGGTCCCTGAGGTCCCCGTCGTAACTCGAGAACACCTGCCGCAACTCGAGAAAATCCAGGAAGTTCTCCCTTCCAGGCGAGATGAGGCCTATTTCCGATGAGGCGTCTGGAGACTAATGACACCTAACCTCTGGAACTTCGAAAGGGTCTTTCACACCCTTGCTGCAACTCAAGAAGTTCACCGCCATACCCGTCTCCACTCGAGAGGGAGCACGATGGTCCCTCCCACATCCAGAGGAGCCCCGTTTCCCCCTCGTATCTCGAGATGAGGGATCCTTTCCCTGCTTTCAACGGGAAAGAATTCCCGGCGTTCCCGTCGCATCTCAGGAGGAGGCAATCTCAACAGGAAAAGCGAGTGGAACTCCATGGTCGTACCACCAATCCAAGAGTCCCCCAGATGACTCAGTCCATTCCAGAGGAAGCTCTTTGCACTGCACTGGCTCATCTTTCACGCCGAGGATCGACTCACACCACGGTGGCACGTGGGACAGCCCTGTGGGAAAGCCTCGAAGGAAAGCCTCGAGGGAAAACCGCAGATCCTTTGATCCACGCGACGGGAAGAGTGACATTGCTGCTACAGCCTGGAAGGAAAGCGCACGTGCATGCCCCCACTCGAGACGAGGCCTGTCTCCCCTGGCAAGACTCCAGAAGTACCCAAAGACCCATGTCAGACCCTGAGAGGAATCCTCGTTTCCGGGCCTGACTCCACACAAGGTTTTTGGCCCCGGTATCGACGGGAGAGGAATCCCGAGAGGCCCCCTACCAACTCGCATGGGGACTGGCCTCTCCTGAGGCCACCAGGGCGGGTCCCTGAGGTCCCCGTCGTAACCCGAGAACACCTGCCGCAACTCGAGAAAATCCAGGAAGTTCTCCCTTCCAGGCGAGATGAGGCCTATTTCCGATGAGGCGTCTGGAGTCTAATGACACCTAACCTCTGGAACTTCGAAAGGGTCTTTCACACCCTTGCTGCAACTCAAGAAGTTCACCGCCATACCCGTCTCCACTCGAGAGGAAGCACGATGGACCCGCCCACATCCAGAGGAGCCCCGTTTCCCCCTCGTAGATCGAGATGAGGGATCCTTTCCCTGCTTTCAACGGGAAAGAATTCCCGGCGTTCCCGTCGCATATCAACAGGAGGCACTCTCAACAGGAAAGGCGAGAGGAATTCCATGGTCGTACCACCATTCCAAGAGTCCCCCAGATGTCTCAGTCCATTCCAGAGGAACCTCTTTGCCCTGCACTGGCTCATCTTTCACGCCGAGGATCGACTCACACCACGGTGGCACGTGGGATAGCCCTGTGGGAATGCCTCGAGGGAAAATCACAGATCCTTCGATCCACGTGACGGGAAGCGTGACATTGCTGCTACAGCCTGGAAGGAAAGCGCACGTGCATGCCCCCACTCGAGACGAGGCCTGACTCCCCTGGGGAGACTCCAGAAGTACCCAAAGATCCATGTCAGCCCCTGAGCGGAATCCTCGGTTCCGGCCCTGACTCCACACAAGGATTTTGGCCCCGGTATCAACGGGAGAGGAATCCCGAGAGGCCCCCTAGCAACTCGCATGGGGACTGGCCTCTCCTGAGGCCACCAGGGCGGGTCCCTGAGGTCCCCGTCGTAACTCGAGAACACCTGCCGCAACTCGAGAAAATCCAGGAAGTTCTCCCTTCCAGGCGAGATGAGGCCTATTTCCGATGAGGCGTCTGGAGACTAATGACAGCTAACCTCTGGAACTTCGAAAGGGTCTTTCACACCCTTGCTGCAACTCAAGAAGTTCACCGCCATACCCGTCTCCACTCGAGAGGAAGCACGATGGTCCCTCCCACATCCAGAGGAGCCCCGTTTCCCCCTCGTAGCTCGAGATGAGAGATCCTTTCCCTGCTTTCAACGGGAAAGAATTCCCGGCGTTCCCGTCGCATCTCAAGAGGAGGCACTCTCAACAGGAAAGGCGAGAGGAACTCCATGGTCGTACCACCATTCCAAGAGTCCCCCAGATGTCTCAGTCCATTCCAGAGGAACCTCTTTGCCCTGCACTGGCTCATCTTTCACTCCGAGGATCGACTCACACCACGGTGGCACGTGGGACAGCCCTGTGGGAAAGCCTCGAGGGAAAGCCTCGAAGGAAAACCACAGATCCTTTGATCCACGCAACGGGAAGCGTGACATTGCTGCTACAGCCTGGAAGGAAGCGCACGTGCATGCCCCCACTCGAGACGAGGCCTGACTCCCCTGGGGAGACTCCAGAAGTACCCAAAGATCCATGTCAGCCCCTGAGAGGAATCCTCGGTTCCGGCCCTGACTCCACACAAGGTTTTTGGCCCCGGTATCGACGGGAGAGGAATCCCGAGAGGCCCCCTAGCAAGTCGCATGGGGACTGGCCTCTCCTGAGGCCACCAGGGCGGGTCCCTGAGGTCCCGGTCGTATCTGGAGAACACCTGCCGCAACTCGAGAAAATCCAGGAAGTTCTCCCTTCCAGGCGAGATGAGGCCTATTTCCGATGAGGCGTCTGGAGACTAATGACACCTAACCTCTGGAACTTCGAAAGGGTCTTTCACACCCTTGCTGCAACTGAAGAAGTTCACCGCCATACCCGTCTCCACTCGAGAGGAAGCACGATGGTCCCTCCCACATCCAGAGGAGCCCCGTTTCCCCCTCGTATCTCGAGTTGAGGGATCCTTTCCCTGCTTTCAACGGGAAAGAATTCCCGGCATTCCCGTCGCATCTCAAGAGGAGGCACTCTCAACAGGAAAGGCGAGAGGAATTAAATGGTCGTACCACCATTCCAAGAGTCCCCCAGATGTCTCAGTCCATTCCCAAGGAACCTCTTTGCCCTGCACTGGCTCATCTTTCACGCCGAGGATCGACTCACACCACGGTGGCACGTGGGATAGCCCTGTGGGAATGCCTCGAGGGAAAACCACAGATCCTTCGATCCACGCGACGGGAAGCGTGACATTGCTGCTACAGCCTGGAAGGAAAGCGCACGTGCATGCCCCCACTCGAGACGAGGCCTGACTCCCCTGGGGAGACTCCAGAAGTACCCAAAGATCCATGTCAGCCCCTGAGAGGAATCCTCGGTTCCGGCCCTGACTCTACACAAGGATTTTGGCCCCGGTATCAACGGGAGAGGAATCCCGAGAGGCCCCCTAGCAACTCGCATGGGGACTGGCCTCTCCTGAGGCCACCAGGGCGGGTCCCTGAGGTCCCCGTCGTAACTCGAGAACACCTGCCGCAACTCGAGAAAATCCAGGTAGTTCTCCCTTCCAGGCGAGATGAGGCCTATTTCCGATGAGGCGTCTGGAGACTAATGACAGCTAACCTCTGGAACTTCGAAAGGGTCTTTCACACCCTTGCTGCAACTCAAGAAGTTCACCGCCATACCCGTCTCCACTCGAGAGGAAGCACGATGGTCCCGCCCACATCCAGAGGAGCCCCGTTTCCCCCTCGTAGCTCGAGATGAGGGATCCTTTCCCTGCTTTCAACGGGAAAGAATTCCCGGCGTTCCCGTCGCATCTCAAGAGAAGGCACTCTCAACAGGAAAGGCGAGAGGAACTCCATGGTCGTACCACCATTCCAAGAGTCCCCCAGATGTCTCAGTCCATTCCAGAGGAAGCTCTTTGCCCTGCACTGGCTCATCTTTCACGCCGAGGATCGACTCACACCACGGTGGCACGTGGGACAGCCCTGTGGGAAAGCCTCGAGGGAAAGCCTCGATGGAAAACCACAGATCCTTTGATCCACGAGACGGGAAGGGTGACATTGCTGCTATAGCCTGGAAGGAAGCACACGTGCATGCCCCCACTCGAGACGAGGCCTGACTCCCCTTGGGAGACTCCAGAAGAACCCAAAGATCCATGTCAGCCCCTGAGAGGAATCCTCGGTTCCGGCCCTGACTCCTCACAAGGTTTTTGGCCCCGGTATCGACGGGAGAGGAATCCCGAGAGGCCCCCTAGCAACTCGAATGGGGACTGGCCTCTCCTGAGGCCACCAGTGCGGGTCCCTAAGGTCCCCGTCGTAACTCGAGAACACCTGCCGCAACTCGAGAAAATCCAGGAAGTTCTCCCTTCCAGGCGAGATGAGGCCTATTTCCAATGAGGCGTCTGGAGACTAATGACACCTAACCTCTGGAACTTCGAAAGGGTCTTTCACACCCTTGCTGCAACTGAAGAAGTTCACCGCCATACCCGTCTCCACTCGAGAGGAAGCACGATGGTCCCGCCCACATCGAGAGGAGCCCCGTTTCCCCCTCGTATCTCGAGTTGAGGGATCCTTTCCCTGCTTTCAACGGGAAAGAATTCCCGGCATTCCCGTCGCATCTCAAGAGGAGGCACTCTCAACAGGAAAGGCGAGAGGAACTCCATGGTCGTACCACCATTCCAAGAGTCCCCCAGATGTCTCAGTCCATTCCAGAGGAACCTCTTTGCCCTACACTGGCTCATCTTTCACGCCGAGGATCGACTCACACCACGGTGGCACGTGGGATAGCCCTGTGGGAATGCCTCGAGGGAAAACCACAGATCCTTCGATCCACGCGACGGGAAGCGTGACATTGCTGCTACAGCCTGGAAGGAAAGCGCACGTGCATGCCCCCACTCGAGACGAGGCCTGACTCCCCTGGGGAGACTCCAGAAGTACCCAAAGATCCATGTCAGCCCCTGAGAGGAATCCTCGGTTCCGGCCCTGACTCTACACAAGGATTTTGGCCCCGGTATCAACGGGAGAAGAATCCCGAGAGGCCCCCTAGCAACTCGCATGGGGACTGGCCTCTCCTGAGGCCACCAGGGCGGGTCCCTGAGGTCCCCGTCGTAACTCGAGAACACCTGCCGCAACTCGAGAAAATCCAGGTAGTTCTCCCTTCCAGGCGAGATGAGGCCTATTTCCGATGAGGCGTCTGGAGACTAATGACAGCTAACCTCTGGAACTTCGAAAGGGTCTTTCACACCCTTGCTGCAACTCAAGAAGTTCACCGCCATACCCGTCTCCACTCGAGAGGAAGCACGATGGTCCCGCCCACATCCAGAGGAGCCCCGTTTCCCCCTCGTAGCTCGAGATGAGGGATCCTTTCCCTGCTTTCAACGGGAAAGAATTCCCGGCGTTCCCGTCGCATCTCAAGAGAAGGCACTCTCAACAGGAAAGGCGAGAGGAACTCCATGGTCGTACCACCATTCCAAGAGTCCCCCAGATGTCTCAGTCCATTCCAGAGGAACCTCTTTGCCCTGCACTGGCTCATCTTTCACGCCGAGGATCTACTGACACCACGGTGGCACGTGGGACAGCCCTGTGGGAAAGCCTCGAGGGAAAGCCTCGAGGGAAAACCGCAGATCCTTTGATCCACGCGACGGGAAGCGTGACATTGCTGCTACAGCCTGGAAGGAAAGCGCACGTGCATGCCCCCACTCGAGACGAGGCCTGACTCCCCTTGGGAGACTCCAGAAGAACCCAAAGATCCATGTCAGCCCCTGAGAGGAATCCTCGGTTCCGGCCCTGACTCCTCACAAGGTTTTTGGCCCCGGTATCGACGGGAGAGGAATCCCGAGAGGCCCCCTAGCAACTCGAATGGGGACTGGCCTCTCCTGAGGCCACCAGTGCGGGTCCCTGAGGTCCCCGTCGTAACTCGAGAACACCTGCCGCAACTCGAGAAAATCCAGGAAGTTCTCCCTTCCAGGCGAGATGAGGCCTATTTCCAATGAGGCGTCTGGAGACTAATGACACCTAACCTCTGGAACTTCGAAAGGGTCTTTCACACCCTTGCTGCAACTCAAGAAGTTCACCGCCATACCCGTCTGCACTCGAGAGGAAGCACGATGGTCCCGCCCACATCCAGAGGAGCCCCGTTTCCCCCTCGTACCTCGAGATGAGGGATCCTTTCCCTACTTTCAACGGGAAAGAATTCCTGGCGTTCCCGTCGCATCTCAAGAGGAGGCACTCTCAACAGGAAAGGCGAGAGGAACTCCATGGTCGTACCACCATTCCAAGAGTCCCCCAGATGTCTCAGTCCATTCCAGAGGAACCTCTTTGCCCTGCACTGGCTCATCTTTCACGCCGAGGATCGACTCACACCACGGTGGCACGTGGGACAGCCCTGTGGGAAAGCCTCGAGGGAAAGCCTCGATGGAAAACCACAGATCCTTTGATCCACGAGACGGGAAGGGTGACATTGCTGCTATAGCCTGGAAGGAAGCACACGTGCATGCCCCCACTCGAGACGAGGCCTGACTCCCCTGGGGAGACTCCAGAAGTACCCAAAGATCCATGTCAGCCCCTGAGAGGAATCCTCGGTTCCGGCCCTGACTCCACACAAGGTTTTTGGCCCCGGTATCGACGGGAGAGGAATCCCGAGAGGCCCCCTAGCAACTCGCATGGGGATTGGCCTCTCCTGAGGCCACCAGGGCGGGTCCCTGAGGTCCCCGTCGTAACTCGAGAACACCTGCCGCAACTCGAGAAAATCCAGGAAGTTCTCCCTTCCAGGCGAGATGAGGCCTATTTCCGATGAGGCGTCTGGAGACTAATGACACCTAACCTCTGGAACTTCGAAAGGGTCTTTCACACCCTTGCTGCAACTCAAGAAGTTCACCGCCATACCCGTCTCCACTCGAGAGGAAGCACGATGGTCCCGCCCACATCGAGAGGAGCCCCGTTTCCCCCTCGTATCTCGAGTTGAGGGATCCTTTCCCTGCTTTCAACGGGAAAGAATTCCCGGCATTCCCGTCGCATCTCAAGAGGAGGCACTCTCAACAGGAAAGGCGAGAGGAACTCCATGGTCGTACCACCATTCCAAGAGTCCCCCAGATGTCTCAGTCCATTCCAGAGGAACCTCTTTGCCCTGCACTGGCTCATCTTTCACGCCGAGGATCGACTCACACCACGGTGGCACGTGGGACAGCCCTGTGGGAAAGCCTCGAGGGAAAGCCTCGAGGGAAAACCACAGATCCTTTGATCCACGCGACGGGAAGCGTGACATTGCTGCTACAGCCTGGAAGGAAAGCGTACGTGCATGCCGCCACTCGAGACGAGGCCTGACTCCCCTGTGGCGACTCCAGAAGTACCCAAAGATCCATGTCAGCCCCTGAGAGGAATCCTCGGTTCCGGCCCTGACTCCACACAAGGTTTTTGGCCCCGGTATCGACGGGAGAGGAATCCCGAGAGGTCCCCTAGCAACTCGCATGGGGACTGGCCTCTCCTGAGGCCACCAGGGCGGGTCCCTGAGGTCCCAGTCGTAACTCGAGAACACTTGCCGCAACTCGAGAAAATCCAGGAAGTTCTCCCTTCCAGGCGAGATGAGGCCTATTTCCGATGAGGCGTCTGGAGACTAACGACACCTAACCTCTAGAACTTCGAAAGGGTCTTTCACACCCTTGCTGCAACTCAAGAAGTTCACCGCCATACCCGTCTCCACTCTAGAGGAAGCACGATGGTCCCGCCCACATCCAGAGGAGCCCCGTTTCCCCCTCGTAGCTCGAGATGAGGGATCCTTTCCCTGCTTTCAACGGGAAAGAATTCCCGGCGTTCCCGTCGCATCTCAAGAGGAGGCACTCTCAACAGGAAAGGCGAGAGGAACTCCATGGTCGTACCACCATTCCAAGAGTCCCCCAGATGTCTCAGTCCATTCCAGAGGAACCTCTTTGCCCTGCACTGGCTCATCTTTCACGCCGAGGATCGACTCACACCACGGTGGCACGTGGGACAGCCCTGTGGGAAAGCCTCGAGGGAAAGCCTCGAGGGAAAACCACAGATCCTTTGATCCACGCCACGGGAAGCGTGACATTGCTGCTACAGCCTGGAAGGAAAGCGCACGTGCATGCCCCCACTCGAGACGAGGCCTGACTCCCCTGGGGAGACACCAGAAGAACCCAAAGATCCATGTCAGCCCCTGAGAGGAATCCTTGGTTCCGGCCCTGACTCCACACAAGGTTTTTGGCCCCGGTATCGACGGGAGAGGAATCCCGAGAGGCCCCCTAGCAACACGCATGGGGACAGGCCTCTCCTGAGGCCACCAGGGCGGGTCCCTGAGGTCCCCGTCGTAACTCGAGAACACCTGCCGCAACTCGAGAAAATCCAGGAAGTTCTCCCTTCCAGGCGAGATGAGGCCTATTTCCGATGAGGCGTCTGGAGACTAATGACAGCTAACCTCTGGAACTTCGAAAGGGTCTTTCACACCCTTGCTGCAACTCAAGAAGTTCACCGCCATACCCGTCTCCACTCGAGAGGAAGCACGATGGTCCCTCCCACATCCAGAGGAGCCCCGTTTCCCCCTCGTAGCTCGAGATGAGAGATCCTTTCCCTGCTTTCAACGGGAAAGAATTCCCGGCGTTCCCGTCGCATCTCAAGAGGAGGCACTCTCAACAGGAAAGGCGAGAGGAACTCCATGGTCGTACCACCATTCCAAGAGTCCCCCAGATGTCTCAGTCCATTCCAGAGGAACCTCTTTGCCCTGCACTGGCTCATCTTTCACGCCGAGGATCGACTCACACCACGGTGGCACGTGGGACAGCCCTGTGGGAAAGCCTCGAGGGAAAGCCTCGATGGAAAACCACAGATCCTTTGATCCACGCGACGGGAAGCGTGACATTGCTGCTACAGCCTGGAAGGAAGCGCACGTGCATGCCCCCACTCGAGACGAGGCCTGACTCCCCTGGGGAGACTCCAGAAGTACCCAAAGATCCATGTCAGCCCCTGAGAGGAATCCTCGGTTCCGGCCCTGACTCCACACAAGGTTTTTGGCCCCGGTATCGACGGGAGAGGAATCCCGAGAGGCCCCCTAGCAACTCGCATGGGGACTGGCCTCTCCTGAGGCCACCAGGGCGGGTCCCTGAGGTCCCCGTCGTAACTCGAGAACACCTGTCGCAACTCGAGAAAATCCAGGAAGTTCTCCCTTCCAGGCGAGATGAGGCCTATTTCCGATGAGGCGTCTGGAGTCTAATGACACCTAACCTCTGGAACTTCGAAAGGGTCTTTCACACCCTTGCTGCAACTGAAGAAGTTCACCGCCATACCCGTCTCCACTCGAGAGGAAGCACGATGGTCCCGCCCACATCCAGAGGAGCCCCGTTTCCCCCTCGTATCTCGAGTTGAGGGATCCTTTCCCTGCTTTCAACGGGAAAGAATTCCCGGCATTCCCGTCGCATCTCAAGAGGAGGCACTCTCAACAGGAAAGGCGAGAGGAACTCCATGGTCGTACCACCATTCCAAGAGTCCCCCAGATGTCTCAGTCCATTCCAGAGGAACCTCTTTGCCCTGCACTGGCTCATCTTTCACGCCGAGGATCGACTCACACCACGGTGGCACGTGGGACAGCCCTGTGGGAAAGCCTCGAGGGAAAGCCTCGATGGAAAAACACAGATCCTTTGATCCACGCGACGGGAAGCGTGACATTGCTGCTACAGCCTGGAAGGAAGCGCACGTGCATGCCCCCACTCGAGACGAGGCCTGACTCCCCTGGGGAGACTCCAGAAGTACCCAAAGATCCATGTCAGCCCCTGAGAGGAATCCTCGGTTCCGGCCCTGACTCCACACAAGGTTTTTGGCCCCGGTATCGACGGGAGAGGAATCCCGAGAGGCCCCCTAGCAACTCGCATGGGGACTGGCCTCTCCTGAGGCCACCAGGGCGGGTCCCTGAGGTCCCCGTCGTAACTCGAGAACACCTGCCGCAACTCGAGAAAATCCAGGAAGTTCTCCCTTCCAGGCGAGATGAGGCCTATTTCCGATGAGGCGTCTGGAGACTAATGACACCTAACCTCTGGAACTTCGAAAGGGTCTTTCACACCCTTGCTGCAACTGAAGAAGTTCACCGCCATACCCGTCTCCACTCGAGAGGAAGAACGATGGTCCCGCCCACATCCAGAGGAGCCCCGTTTCCCCCTCGTATCTCGAGTTGAGGGATCCTTTCCCTGCTTTCAACGGGAAAGAATTCCCGGCATTCCCGTCGCATCTCAAGAGGAGGCACTCTCAACAGGAAAGGCGAGAGGAACTCCATGGTCGTACCACCATTCCAAGAGTCCCCCAGATGTCTCAGTCCATTCCAGAGGAACCTCTTTGCCCTGCACTGGCTCATCTTTCACGCCGAGGATCGACTCACACCACGGTGGCACGTGGGACAGCCCTGTGGGAAAGCCTCGAGGGAAAGCCTCGAGGGAAAACCACAGATCCTTTGATCCACGCGACGGGAAGCGTGACATTGCTGCTACAGACTGGAAGGAAAGCGTACGTGCATGCCCCCACTCGAGACGAGGCCTGACTCCCCTGTGGCGACTCCAGAAGTACCCAAAGATCCATGTCAGCCCCTGAGAGGAATCCTCGGTTCCGGCCCTGACTCCACACAAGGTTTTTGGCCCCGGTATCGACGGGAGAGTAATCTCGAGAGGCCCCCTAGCAACTCGCATGGGGACTGGCCTCTCCTGAGGCCACCAGGGCGGGTCCCTGAGGTCCCCGTCGTAACTCGAGAACACCTGCCGCAACTCGAGAAAATCCAGGAAGTTCTCCCTTCCAGGCGAGATGAGGCCTATTTCCGATGAGGCGTCTGGAGACTAATGACACTTAACCTCTGGAACTTCGAAAGGGTCTTTCACACCCTTGCTGCAACTCAAGAAGTTCACCGCCATACCCGTCTCCACTCGAGAGGAAGCACGATGGACCCGCCCACATCCAGAGGAGCCCCGTTTCCCCCTCGTAGATCGAGATGAGGGATCCTTTCCCTGCTTTCAACGGGAAAGAATTCCCGGCGTTCCCGTCGCATATCAAGAGGAGGCACTTTCAACAGGAAAGGCGAGAGGAACTCCATGGTCGTACCACCATTCCAAGAGTCCCCCAGATGTCTCAGTCCATTCCAGAGGAACCTCTTTGCCCTGCACTGGCTCATCTTTCACGCCGAGGATCGACTCACACCACGGTGGCACGTGGGATAGCCCTGTGGGAATGCCTCGAGGGAAAACCACAGATCCTTCGATCCACGCGACGGGAAGCGTGACATTGCTGCTACAGCCTGGAAGGAAAGCGCACGTGCATGCCCCCACTCGAGACGAGGCCTGACTCCCCTGGGGAGACTCCAGAAGTACCCAAAGATCCATGTCAGCCCCTGAGAGGAATCCTCGGTTCCGGCCCTGACTCTACACAAGGATTTTGGCCCCGGTATCAACGGGAGAGGAATCCCGAGAGGCCCCCTAGCAACTCGCATGGGGACTGGCCTCTCCTGAGGCCACCAGGGCGGGTCCCTGAGGTCCCCGTCGTAACTCGAGAACACCTGCCGCAACTCGAGAAAATCCAGGAAGTTCTCCCTTCCAGGCGAGATGAGGCCTATTTCCGATGAGGCGTCTGGAGACTAATGACAGCTAACCTCTGGAACTTCGAAAGGGTCTTTCACACCCTTGCTGCAACTGAAGAAGTTCACCGCCATACCCGTCTCCACTCGAGAGGAAGCACGATGGTCCCGCCCACATCCAGAGGAGCCCCGTTTCCCCCTCGTAGCTCGAGATGAGGGATCCTTTCCCTGCTTTCAACGGGAAAGAATTCCCGGCGTTCCCGTCGCATCTCAAGAGAAGGCACTCTCAACAGGAAAGGCGAGAGGAACTCCATGGTCGTACCACCATTCCAAGAGTCCCCCAGATGTCTCAGTCCATTCCAGAGGAACCTCTTTGCCCTGCACTGGCTCATCTTTCACGCCGAGGATCTACTCACACCACGGTGGCACGTGGGACAGCCCTGTGGGAAAGCCTCGAGGGAAAGCCTCGAGGGAAAACCACAGATCCTTTGATCCACTCGACGGGAAGCGTGACATTGCTGCTACAGCCTGGAAGGAAAGCGCACGTGCATGCCCCCACTCGAGAAGAGGCCTGACTCCCCTGGGGAGACTCCAGAAGTACCCAAAGATCCATGTCAGCCCCTGAGAGGAATCCTCGGTTCCGGCCCTGACTCCACACAAGGTTTTTGGCCCCGGTATCGACGGGAGAGGAATCCCGAGAGGCCCCCTAGCAACTCGCATGGGGCCTGGCCTCTCCTGAGGCCACCAGGGTGGGTCCCTGAGGTCCCCGTCGTAACTCGAGAACACCTGCCGCAACTCGAGAAAATCCAGGAAGTTCTCCCTTCCAGGCGAGATGAGGCCTATTTCCGATGAGGCGTCTGGAGACTAATGACACTTAACCTCTGGAACTTCGAAAGGGTCTTTCACACCCTTGCTGCAACTCAAGAAGTTCACCGCCATACCCGTCTCCACTCGAGAGGAAGCACGATGGTCCCTCCCACATCCAGAGGAGCCCCGTTTCCCCCTCGTAGCTCGAGATGAGGGATCCTTTCCCTGCTTTCAATGGGAAAGAATTCCCGGCGTTCCCGTCGCATCTCAAGAGGAGGCACTCTCAACAGGAAAGGCGAGAGGAACTCCATGGTCGTACCACCATTCCAAGAGTCCCCCAGATGTCTCAGTCCATTCCAGAGGAACCTCTTTGCCCTGCACTGGCTCATCTTTCACGCCGAGAATCGACTCACACCACGGTGGCACGTGGGACAGCCCTGTGGGAAAGCCTCGAGGGAAAGCCTCGAGGGAAAACCGCAGATCCTTTGATCCACGCGACGGGAAGCGTGACATTGCTGCTACAGCCTGGAAGGAAAGCGCACGTGCATGCCCCCACTCGAGACGAGGCCTGACTCCCCTTGGGAGACTCCAGAAGTACCCAAAGATCCATGTCAGCCCCTGAGAGGAATCCTCGGTTCCGGCCCTGACTCCTCACAAGGTTTTTGGCCCCGGTATCGATGGGAGAGGAATCCCGAGAGGCCCCCTAGCAACTCGAATGGGGACTGGCCTCTCCTGAGGCCACCAGTGCGGGTCCCTGAGGTCCCCGTCGTAACTCGAGAACACCTGCCGCAACTCGAGAAAATCCAGGAAGTTCTCCCTTCCAGGCGAGATGAGGCCTATTTCCAATGAGGCGTCTGGAGACTAATGACACCTAACCTCTGGAACTACGAAAGGGTCTTTCACACCCTTGCTGCAACTCAAGAAGTTCACCGCCATACCCGTCTGCACTCGAGAGGAAGCACGATGGTCCCGCCCACATCCAGAGGAGCCCGGTTTCCCCCTCGTACCTCGAGATGAGGGATCCTTTCCCTACTTTCAACGGGAAAGAATTCCCGGCGTTCCCGTCGCATCTCAAGAGGAGGCACTCTCAACAGGAAAGGCGAGAGGAACTCCATGGTCGTACCACCATTCCAAGAGTCCCCCAGATGTCTCAGTCCATTCCAGAGGAACCTCTTTGCCCTGCACTGGCTCATCTTTCATGCCGAGGATCGACTCACACCACGGTGGCACGTGGGACAGCCCTGTGGGAAAGCCTCGAGGAAAAGCCTCGAGGGAAAACCACAGATCCTTTGATCCACGCGACGGGAAGCGTGACATTGCTGCTACAGCCTGGAAGGAAAGCGCACGTGCATGCCCCCACTCGAGACGAGGCCTGACTCCCCTGGGGAGACTCTAGAAGTACCCAAAGATCCATGTCAGCCCCTGAGCGGAATCCTCGGTTCCGGCCCTGACTCCACACAAGGTTTTTGGCCCCGGTATCGATGGGAGAGGAATCCCGAGAGGCCCCCTAGCAATTCGCATGGGGACTGGCCTCTCCTGAGGCCACCAGGGCGGGTCCCTGAGGTCCCCGTCGTAACTCAAGAACACCTGCCGCAACTCGAGAAAATCCAGGAAGTTCTCCCTTCCAGGCGAGATGAGGCCTATTTCCGATGAGGCGTCTGGAGACTAATGACAGCTAACCTCTGGAACTTCGAAAGGGTCTTTCACACCCTTGCTGCAACTCAAGAAGTTCACCGTCATACCCGTCTCCACTCGAGAGGAAGCACGATGGTCCCGCCCACATCCAGAGGAGCCCCGTTTCCCCCTCGTAGATCGAGATGAGGGATCCTTTCCCTGCTTTCAACGGGAAAGAATTCCCGGCGTTCCCGTCGCATATCAAGAGGAGGCACTCTCAACAGGAAAGGCGAGAGGAACTCCATGGTCGTACCACCATTCCAAGAGTCCCCCAGATGTCTCAGTCCATTCCAGAGGAACCTCTTTGCCCTGCACTGGCTCATCTTTCACGCCGAGGATCGACTCACACCACGGTGGCACGTGGGATAGCCCTGTGGGAATGCCTCGAGGGAAAACCACAGATCCTTTGATCCACGCGACGGGAAGCGTGACATTGCTGCTACAGCCTGGAAGGAAAGCGCTCGTGCATGCCCCCACTCGAGACGAGGCCTGACTCCCCTGGGGAGACTCCAGAAGTACCCAAAGATCCATGTCAGCCCCTGAGCGGAATCCTCGGTTCCGGCCCTGACTCCACACAAGGTTTTTGGCCCCGGTATCCACGGGAGAGGAATCCCGAGAGGCCCCCTAGCAATTCGCATGGGGACTGGCCTCTCCTGAGGCCACCAGGCCGGGTCCGTGAGGTCCCCGTCGTAACTCGAGAACACCTGCCGCAACTCGAGAAAATCCAGGAAGTTCTCCCTTCCAGGCGAGATGAGGCCTATTTCCGATGAGGCGTCTGGAGACTAATGACAGCTAACCTCTGGAACTTCGAAAGGGTCTTTCACACCCTTGCTGCAACTCAAGAAGTTCACCGCCATACCCGTCTCCACTCGAGAGGAAGCACGATGGTCCCGCCCACATCCAGAGGAGCCCCGTTTCCCCCTCGTAGCTCGAGATGAGGGATCCTTTCCCTGCTTTCAACGGGAAAGAATTCCCGGCGTTCCCGTCGCATCTCAAGAGGAGGCACTCTCAACAGGAAAGGCGAGAGGAACTCCATGGTCGTACCACCATTCCAAGAGTCCCCGAGATGTCTCAGTCCATTCCAGAGGAACCTCTTTGCCCTGCACTGGCTCATCTTTCACGCCGAGGATCGACTCACACCTCGGTGGCACGTGGGACAGCCCTGTGGGAAAGCCTCGAGGGAAAGCCTCGTGGGAAAACCGCAGATCCTTTGATCCACGCGACGGGAAGCGTGACATTGCTGCTACAGCCTGGAAGGAAAGCGCACGTGCATGGCCCCACTCGAGACGAGGCCTGACTCCCCTGGGGAGACTCCAGAAGAACCCAAAGATCCATGTCAGCCCCTGAGAGGAATCCTCGGTTCCGGCCCTGACTCCACACAAGGTTTTTGGCCCCGGTATCGACGGGAGAGGAATCCCGAGAGGCCCCGTAGCAACTCGCATGGGGACTGGCCTCTCCTGAGGCCACCAGGGCGGGTCCCTGAGGTCCCCATCGTAAAACGAGAACACCTGCCGCAACTCGAGAAAATCCAGGAAGTTCTCCCTTCCAGGTGAGATGAGGCCTATTTCCGATGAGGCGTCTGGAGACTAATGACACCTAACCTCTGGAACTTCGAAAGGGTCTTTCACACCCTTGCTGCAACTCAAGAAGTTCACCGCCATACCCGTCTCCACTCGAGAGGAAGCACGAAGGTCCCGCCCACATGCAGAGGATCCCCGATTCCCCCTCGTAGCTCGAGATGAGGGATCCTTTCCCTGCATTCAACGGGAAAGAATTCCCGGAGTTCCCATCGCATCTCAAGTGGAGGCACTCTCAACAGGAAAGGCGAGAGGAACTCCATGGTCGTACCACCATTCCAAGAGTCCCCCAGATGTCTCAGTCCATTCCAGAGGAACCTCTTTGCCCTGCACTGGCTCATCTTTCACGCCGAGGATCGACTCACACCTCGGTGGCACGTGGGACAGCCCTGTGGGAAAGCCTCGAGGGAAAACCACAGATCATTTAATCCACTCGACGGGAAGCGTGACATTGCTGCTACAGCCTGGATGGAAAGCGCACGTGCATGCCCCCACTCGAGTCGAGGCCTGACTCCCCTGGGGAGACTCCAGAAGTACCCAAAGATCCATGTCAGCCCCTGAGAGGAATCCTCGGTTCCTGCCCTGACTCCACACTATGTTTTTGGCCCCGGTATCGACGGGAGAGGAATCCCGAGAGGTCCCCTAGCAACTCGCATGGGGACTGGCCTCTCCTGAGGCCACCAGGGCGGGTCCCTGAGGTCCCAGTCGTAACTCGAGAACACCTGCCGCAACTCGAGAAAATCCAGGAAGTTCTCCCTTCCAGGCGAGATGAGGCCTATTTCCGATGAGGCGTCTGGAGACTAATGACACCTAACCTCTGGAACTTCGAAAGGGTCTTTCACACCCTTGCTGCAACTCAAGAAGTTCACCGCCATACCCGTCTCCACTCGAGAGGAAGCACGATGGTCCCGCCCACATCCAGAGGAGCCCCGTTTCCCCCTCGTAGCTCGAGATGAGGGATCCTTTCCCTGCTTTCAACGGGAAAGAATTCCCGGCGTTCCCGTCGCATCTCAAGAGGAGGCACTCTCAACAGGAAATGAGAGAAGAACTCCATGGTCGTATTACCATGCCAAGAGTCCCCCAGATGTCTCAGTCCATTCCAGAGAAACCTCTTTGCCCTGCACTGGCTCATCTTTAATGCCGAGGATCGAATCACACCACGGTGGCACGTGGGACAGCCGTGAGGGAAAGCCTCGAGGGAAAGCCTCCAGGGAAAACCACAGATCCTTTGATCCTCGCGACAGGAAGTGTGACATTACTGCTACAGCCTGGAAGGAAAGCGCACGTGCATGCCCCCATTTGAGACGAGGCCTGACTCCCCTGGGGAGACTCCAGAAGTACCCAAGATCCATGCCAAAACCGGAGAGGAATTCTGAGGTTCCCGCCCTGACTCCACACAAAGTTTTTGGCCCCGGTATCGAAGGGAGAGCAATCCCGAGGGGCCCCCTAGCAACTCTCATGTGGACTGGCCTTTCCTGAGGCCACCAGGGCGGGTCTCTGAGGTCCTCGTCGTAACTGGAGAACACCTGCCACAACTCGAGAAAATCCAGGAAGTTCTCCCTTCCAGGCGAGATGAGGCCTATTTCCGATGAGGCGTCTGGAGACTAATGACACCGAAACTATGGAACTTCGAAAGGCTCTTTCACACCCTTGCTGCAACTCAAGAAGTTCACCGTCATACCCGTCTCCACTCGAGAGGAAGCACGATGGTCCCGCCCACATCCAGAGGAGCCCCGTTTCCCCCTCGTAGATCGAGATGAGGGATCCTTTCCCTGCTTTCAACGGGAAAGAATTCCCGGCGTTCCCGTCGCATATCAAGAGGAGGCACTCTCAACAGGAAAGGCGAGAGGAACTCCATGGTCGTACCACCATTCCAAGAGTCCCCCAGATGTCTCAGTCCATTCCAGAGGAACCTCTTTGCCCTGCACTGGCTCATCTTTCACGCCGAGGATCGACTCACACCACGGTGGCACGTGGGACAGCCCTGTGGGAAAGCCTCGAGGGAAAGCCTCGTGGGAAAACCGCAGATCCTTTGATCCACGCGACGGAAGCGTGACATTGCTGCTACAGCCTGGAAGGAAAGCGCACGTGCATGGCCCCACTCGAGACGAGGCCTGACTCCCCTGGGGAGACTCCAGAAGGACCCAAAGATCCATGTCAGCCCCTGAGAGGAATCCTCGGTTCCGGCCCTGACTCCACACAAGGTTTTTGGCCCCGGTATCGACGGGAGAGGAATCCCGAGAGGCCACGTAGCAACTCGCATGGGGACTGGCCTCTCCTGAGGCCACCAGGGCGGGTCCCTGAGGTCCCCGTCATAAAACGAGAACACCTGCCGCAACTCGAGAAAATCCAGGAAGTTCTCCCTTCCAGGCGAGATGAGGCCTATTTCCGATGAGGCGTCTGGAGACTAATGACACCTAACCTCTGGAACTTCGAAAGGGTCTTTCACACCCTTGCTGCAACTCAAGAAGTTCACCGCCATACCCGTCTCCACTCGAGAGGAAGCACGAAGGACCCGCCCACATGCAGAGGAGCCCCGATTCCCCCTCGTAGCTCGAGATGAGGGATCCTTTCCCTGCATTCAACGGGAAAGAATTCCCGGAGTTCCCATCGCATCTCAAGTGGAGGCACTCTCAACAGGAAAGGCGAGAGGAACTCCATGGTCGTACCACCATTCCAAGAGTCCCCCAGATGTCTCAGTCCATTCCAGAGGAACCTCTTTGCCCTGCACTGGCTCATCTTTCACGCCGAGGATCGACTCACACCTCGGTGGCACGTGGGACAGCCCTGTGGGAAAGCCTCGAGGGAAAACCACAGATCATTTAATCCACTCGACGGGAAGCGTGACATTGCTGCTACAGCCTGGATGGAAAGCGCACGTGCATGCCCCCACTCGAGTCGAGGCCTGACTCCCCTGGGGAGACTCCAGAAGTACCCAAAGATCCATGTCAGCCCCTGAGAGGAATCCTCGGTTCCTGCCCTGACTCCACACTAGGTGTTTGGCCCCGGTATCGACGGGAGAGGAATCCCGAGAGGTCCCCTAGCAACTCGCATGGGGACTGGCCTCTCCTGAGGCCACCAGGGCGGGTCCCTGAGGTCCCAGTCGTAACTCGAGAACACCTGCCGCAACTCGAGAAAATCCTGGAAGTTCTCCCTTCCAGGCGAGATGAGGCCTATTTCCGATGAGGCGTCTGGAGACTAATGACACCTAACCTCTGGAACTTCGAAAGGGTCTTTCACACCCTTGCTGCAACTCAAGAAGTTCACCGCCATACCCGTCTCCACTCGAGAGGAAGCACGATGGTCCCGCCCACATCCAGAGGAGCCCCGTTTCCCCCTCGTAGCTCGAGATGAGGGATCCTTTCCCTGCTTTCAACGGGAAAGAATTCCCGGCGTTCCCGTCGCATCTCAAGAGGAGGCACTCTCAACAGGAAATGAGAGAAGAACTCCATGGTCGTATTACCATGCCAAGAGTCCCCCAGATGTCTCAGTCCATTCCAGAGAAACCTCTTTGCCCTGCACTGGCTCATCTTTAATGCCGATGATCGAATCACACCACGGTGGCACGTGGGACAGCCGTGAGGGAAAGCCTCGAGGGAAAGCCTCCAGGGAAAACCACAGATCCTTTGATCCTCGCGACAGGAAGTGTGACATTACTGCTACAGCCTGGAAGGAAAGCGCACGTGCATGCCCCCATTTGAGACGAGGCCTGACTCCCCTGGGGAGACTCCAGAAGTACCCAAGATCCATGCCAAAACCGGAGAGGAATTCTGAGGTTCCCGCCCTGACTCCACACAAAGTTTTTGGCCCCGGTATCGAAGGGAGAGCAATCCCGAGGGGCCCCCTAGCAACTCTCATGTGGACTAGCCTTTCCTGAGGCCACCAGGGCGGGTCTCTGAGGTCCTCGTCGTAACTGGAGAACACCTGCCACAACTCGAGAAAATCCAGGAAGTTCTCCCTTCCAGGCGAGATGAGGCCTATTTCCGATGAGGCGTCTGGAGACTAATGACACCGAAACTATGGAACTTCGAAAGGCTCTTTCACACCCTTGCTGCAACTCAAGAAGTTCACCGCCATACGAGTCTCCACTCGAGAGGAAACACCATGGTCCCGCCCACATCCAGAGGAGCCCCGTTTCCACCTCGTAGCTCGAGATGAGGGATTCTTTCCCTGCTTTCAACGGGAAAGAGTTCCAGGCGTTCACGTCGCATCTCAAGAGGAGGCACTCTCAACAGGAAAGGCGAGAGGAACTCCATGGTCGTACCACCATTCCAAGAGTCCCCCAGATGTCTCAGTCCATTCCAGAGGAAAATCTTTGCCCTAAACTGGCTCATCTTTCACGCCGAGGATCGACTCACACCACGGTGGCACGTGGGACAGCCCTGTGGTAAATCCTCGAGGGAAAACCACAGATCCTTTGATCCACGCCACGGGAAGCGTGACATTGCTGCTACAGCCTGGAAGGAAAGCGCACGTGCATGCCCCCACTCGAGACGAGGCTTGACTCCCCTGGGGAGTCTCCAGAAGTACCCAAAGATCCATGTCAGCCCCTGAGAGGAATCCTCGGTTCCGGCCCTGACTCCACACAAGGTTTTTGGCCCCGGTATCGACGGGAGAGAATCCCGAGAGGCCCCCTAGCAACTCGCATGGGGACTGGCCTTTCCTGAGGCCACCAGGGCGGGTCCCTGAGGTCCCAGTCGTAACTCGAGAACACCTGCCGCAACTCGAGAAAATCCAGGAAGTTCTCCCTTCCAGGCGAGATGAGGCCTATTTCCGATGAGGCGTCTGGAGACTAATGACACCTAACCTCTGGAACTTCGAAAGGGTCATTCACACCCTTGCTGCAACTCAAGAAGTTCACCGCCATACCCGTCTCCACTCGAGAGGAAGCACGATGGTCCCGCCCACATCCAGAGGAGCCCCGTTTCCCCCTCGTAGCTCGAGATGAGGGATCCTTTCCCTGCTTTCAACGGGAAAGTATTCCCGGCGTTCCCGTCGCATCTCAAGAGGAGACACTCTCAACAGGAAAGGCGAGAAGAACTCCATGGTCGTACCACCATTCCAAGAGTCCCCCAGGTGTCTCAGTCCATTCCAGAGGAACCTCTTTGCCCTGCACTGGCTCATCTTTCACGCCGAGGATCGACTCACACAACGGTGGCACGTGGGACAGCCCTGTGGGAAAGCCTCGAGGGAAAACCACAGATCCTTTGATCCACGCGACGGGAAGCGTGACATTGCTGCTACAGCCTGGAAGGAAAGCGCACGTGCATGCCCCCACTCGAGACGAGGCCTGACTCCCCTGGGAGACTCCAGAAGTACCCAAAGATCCATGTCAGCCCCTGAGAGGAATCCTCGGTTCCGGCCCTGACTCCACACAAGGTTTTTGGCCCCGGTATCGACGGGAGAGGAATCCCGAGAGGCCCCCTAGCAACTCGCATGGGGACTGGCCTCTCCTGAGGCCACCAGGGCGGGTCCCTGAGATCCTCGTCGTAACTCGAGACCTGCCGCAAGTCGAGAAAATCCAGGAAGTTCTCCCTTCCAGGCGAGATGAGGCCTATTTCCCATGAGGCGTCTGGAGACTAATGACACCTAACCTCTGGAACTTCAAAAGGGTCTTTCACACCCTTGCTGCAACTCAAGAAGTTCACCGCCATACCCGTCTCCACTCGAGAGGAAGCACGATGGTCCCGCCCACATCCAGAGGAGCCCCGTTTCCCCCTCGTATCTCGAGATGAGGGATCCTTTCCCTGCTTTCAACGGGAAAGAATTCCCGGCGTTCCCGTCACATCTCAAGAGGAGGCACTCTCAACAGGAAAGGCGAGAGGAACTCCATGGTCGTACCACCATTCCAAGAGTCCCCCAGATGTTTCAGTCCATTCCAGAGGAAACTTTTTGCCCAGCACTGGCTCATCTTTCATGCCGAGGATCGACTCACACCACGGTGGCACGTGGGACAGCCCTGTGGGAAAGCCTCGAGGGAAAGCCTCGAGGGAAAACCACAGATCCTTTGATCCACGCCACGGGAAGCGTGACATTGCTGCTACAGCCTGGAAGGAAAGCGCACGTGCATGCCCCCAACTCGAGACGAGGCCTGACTCCCCTGGGGAGACTCCAGAAGTACCAAAAATCCATGTCAACCCCTGAGAGGAATCCTTGTTTCTGGCCCTGACTCCACACAAGGTTTTTGGCCCCGGTATCGACGGCAGAGGAATCCCGAGAGGCCCCCTAGCAACTCGCATGGGGACTGGCCTCTCCTGAGGCCACCAGGGCGGGTCCCTGAGGTCCCCGTCGTAACTCGAGAACACCTGCCGCAACTCGAGAAAATCCAGGAAGTTCTCCCTTCCAGGCGAGATGAGGCCTATTTCCGATGAGGCGTCTGGAGACTAATGACACCTAACCTCTGGTTCTTCGAAAGGGTCTTTCACACCCTTGCTGCAACTCAAGAAGTTCACCGCTATACCCGTCTCCACTCGAGAGGAAGCACGATGGTCCCGCCCACATCCAGAGGAGCCCCGTTTCCCCCTCGTAGCTCGAGATGAGGGATCCTTTCCCTGCTTTCAACGGGGAAGAATTCCCGGAGTTCCCGTCGCATCTCAAGAGGAGGCACTCTCAACAGGAAAGGCGAGAGGAACTCCATGGTCGTATCACCATTCCAAGAGTCCCCCAAATGTCTCAGTCCATTCCAGAGGAAACTCTTTGCCCTGCACTGGCTCATCTTTCACGGCGAGGAACGACTCACACCACGGTGGCACGTGGGACAGCCCTGTGGGAAAGTCTCGAGGGAAAGCCTCGAGGGAAAACCACAGATTCTTTGATCCACGCGACGGGAAGCGTGACATTGCTGCTACAGCCTGGAAGGAAAGCGCACGTGCATGCCCCCACTCGAGACGAGGCCTGACTCCCCTGGGGAGACTCCAGAAGTACCCAAAGATCCATGTCAGCCCCTGAGAGGAATCCTCGGTTCTGGCCCTGACTCCACACAAGGTTTTTGGCCCCGGTATCGACGGGAGAGAATCCCGAGAGGCCCCCTAGCAACTCGCATGGGGACTGGCCTTTCCTGAGGCCACCAGGGCGGGTCCCTGAGGTCCCAGTCGTAACTCGAGAACACCTGCCGCAACTCGAGAAAATCCAGGAAGTTCTCCCTTCCAGGCGAGATGAGGCCTATTTCCGATGAGGCGTCTGGAGACTAATGACACCTAACCTCTGGTTCTTCGAAAGGGTCTTTCACACCCTTGCTGCAACTCAAGAAGTTCACCGCTATACCCGTCTCCACTCGAGAGGAAGCACGATGGTCCCGCCCACATCCAGAGGAGCCCCGTTTCCCCCTCGTAGCTCGAGATGAGGGATCCTTTCCCTGCTTTCAACGGGGAAGAATTCCCGGAGTTCCCGTCGCATCTCAAGAGGAGGCACTCTCAACAGGAAAGGCGAGAGGAACTCCATGGTCGTATCACCATTCCAAGAGTCCCCCAGATGTCTCAGTCCATTCCAGAGGAAACTCTTTGCCCTGCACTGGCTCATCTTTCACGGCGAGGAACGACTCACACCACGGTGGCACGTGGGACAGCCCTGTGGGAAAGTCTCGAGGGAAAGCCTCGAGGGAAAACCACAGATTCTTTGATCCACGCGACGGGAAGCGTGACATTGCTGCTACAGCCTGGAAGGAAAGCGCACGTGCATGCCCCCACTGGAGACGAGGCCTGACTCCCCTGGGGAGACTCCAGAAGTACCCAAAGATCCATGTCAGCCCCTGAGAGGAATCCTCGGTTCCGGCCCTGACTCCACACAAGGTTTTAGGCCCCGGTATCGACGGGAGAGGAATCCCGAGAGGCCCCCTAGCAACTCGCATGGGGACTGGCCTCTCCTGAGGCCACCAGGGCGGGTCCCTGAGGTCCCCGTCGTAACTCGAGAACACCTGCCGCAACTCGAGAAAATCCAGGAAGTTCTCCCTTCCAGGCGAGATGAGGCCTATTTCCGAAGAGGCGTCTGGAGACTAATGACACCTAACCTCTGGATCGTCGAAAGGGTCTTTCACACCCTTGCTGCAACTCAAGAAGTTCACCTCCATACCCGTCTCCACTCGAGAGGAAGCACGATGATCCCGCCCACATCCAGAGGAGCCCCGTTTCCCCCTCGTAGCTCGAGATGAGGGATCCTTTCCCTGCTTTCAACGGGAAAGAATTCCCGGCGTTCCCGTCGCATCTCAAGAGGAGGCACTCTCAACAGGAAAGGCGAGAGGAACTCCGTTGTCGTACCACCATTCCAAGAGTCCCCCAGATGTCTCAGTCCATTCCAGAGGAAACTCTATGCCCTGCACTGGCCCATCTTTCACGCCGAGGATCGACTCACACCACGGTGGCACGTGGGACAGCCCTGTGGGAAAGCCTCGAGGGAAAGCCTCGAGGGAAAACCACAGATCCTTTGATCCACGCCACGGGAAGCGTGACATTGCTGCTACAGCCTGGAAGGAAAGCGCACGCGCATGCCCCCAACTCGAGACGAGGCCTGACTCCCCTGGGGAGACTCCAGAAGTACCAAAGATCCATGTCAGCCCCTGAGAGGAATCCTTGGTTCCGGCCCTGACCCCACACAAGGTTTTTGGCCCTGGTATCGATGGGAGAGGAATCCCGAGAGGCCCCCTAGCAACTCGCATGGGGACTGGCCTCTCCTGAGGCCACCAGGGCGGGTCCCTGAGGTCCCCGTCGTAACTCGAGAAAACCTGCCGCAACTCGAGAAAATCCAGGAAGTTCTCCCTTCCAGGCGAGATGAGGCCTATTTCCGAAGAGGCGTCTGGAGACTAATGACACGTAACCTCTGGAACTTCGAAAGGGTCTTTCACACCCTTGCTGCAACTCAAGAATTTCACCGCTATACCCGTCTCCACTCGAGAGGAAGCACGAAGGTCCCGCCCACATCCAGAGGAGCCCCGTTTCCCCCTCGTAGCTCGAGATGAGGGATCCTTTCCCTGCTTTCATCGGGAAAGAATTCCCGCCGTTCCCGTTGCATCTCAAGAGGAGGCACTCTCAACAGGAAAGGCGAGAGGAACTCCATGTTCGTACCACCATTCCAAGAGTCCCCCAGATGTCTCAGTCCATTCCAGAGGAACCTCTTTGCCTTGCACTGGCTCATCTTTCACGCCGAGGATCGACTCACACCACGGTGTCACGAGGGACAGCCCTGTGGGAAAGCCTCGAGGGAAAGCCTCGAGGAAAAACCACAGATCCTTTGATCCATTCGACGGGATGCGTAACATTGCTGCTACAGCCTGGAAGGAAAGCGCACGTGCATGCCCCCACTCGAGACGAGGCCTGACACCCCTGGGGAGACTCCAGAAGTACCCAAAGATCCATGTCAGCCCCTGAGAGGAATCCTCGTTTCCGGCCCTGACTCCACACAAGGTTTTTGGCCCCGGTATCGACGGGAGAGGAATCCCGAGAGGCCCCCTAGCACCTCGCAAGGGGACTGGCCTCTCCTGAGGCCACAAGGGCGGGTCCCTGAGGTCCCCGTCGTAACTCGAGAACAACTGCCGCAACTCGAGAGAATCCAGGAAGTTCTCCCTTCCAGGCGAGATGAGGCCTATTTCCGATGAGGCGTCAGGAGACTAATGACACCTAACCTCTGGAACTTCGAAAGGGTCTTTCACACCCTTGCTGCAACTCAAGAAGTTCACCGCCATACCCGTCTCCACTCGAGATTAAGCACGATGGTCCCGCCCACATTTAGAGGAGGCCCATTTCCCCCTCGTAGCTCGAGATGAGGGATCCTTTCCCTGCTTTCAACGGGAAAGAATTCCCGGCGTTCCCGTCGCATCTCAAGAGGAGGCACTCTCAACAGGAAAGGCGAGAGGAACTCCATGATCGTACCACCCTTCCAAGAGTCCCCCAGATGTCTCAGTCCATTCCAGAGAAACCTCTTTGCCCTGCACTGGCTCATCTTTCACGCCGAGGATCGACTCACACCACCGTGGCACGTGGGACAGCCCTGTGGGAAAGCCTCGAGGGAAAGCCTCGAGGGAAAACCACAGATCCTTTGATCCACGCCACGGGAAACGTGACATTGCTGCTACAGCCTGGAAGGAAAGCGCACGTGCATGCCCCCAACTCGAGACGAAGCCTGACTCCCCTGGGGAGACTCCAGAAGTACCAAAGATCCATGTCAGCCCCTGAGAGGAATCCTTGGTTCCGGCCGTGACCCCACACAAGGTTTTTGGCCCTGGTATCGATGGGAGAGGAATCCCGAGAGGCCCCCTAGCAACTCGCATGGGGACTGGCCTCTCCTGAGGCCACCAGGGCGGGTCCCTGAGGTCCCCGTCGTAACTCGAGAAAACCTGCCCCAACTCGAGAAAATCCAGGAAGTTCTCCCTTCCAGGCGAGATGAGGCCTATTTCCGAAGAGGCGTCTGGAGACTAATGACACGTAACCTCTGGAACTTCGAAAGGGTCTTTCACACCCTTGCTGCAACTCAAGAATTTCACCGCTATACCCGTCTCCACTCGAGAGGAAGCACGAAGGTCCCGCCCACATCCAGAGGAGCCCCGTTTCCCTCTCGTAGCTCGAGATGAGGGATCCTTTCCCTGCTTTCATCGGGAAAGAATTCCCGCCGTTCCCGTTGCATCTCAAGAGGAGGCACTCTCAACAGGAAAGGCGAGAGGAACTCCATGTTCGTACCACCATTCCAAGAGTCCCCCAGATGTCTCAGTCCATTCCAGAGGAACCTCTTTGCCTTGCACTGGCTCATCTTTCACGCCGAGGATCGACTCACACCACGGTGGCACGAGGGACAGCCCTGTGGAAAGCCTCTAGGGAAAACCACAGATCCTTTGATCCACGCCACGGGAAGCGTGACTTTGCTGCTACAGCCTGGAAGGAAAGCACACGTGCATGCCCCCACTCGAGACGAGGCCTGACTACCCTGGGGAGACTCCAGAAGTACCCACAGATCCATGTTAGCCCCTGAGAGGAATCCTCGGTTCCGGCCCTGACTCCACACAAGGTTTTTGGCCCCGGTATCGACGGGAGAGGAATCCCGAGAGGCCCCCTAGCAACTCGCATGGGGACTGGCCTTTCCTGAGGCCACCAGGGCGGGTCCCTGAGGTACCCGTCGTAACTCGAGAACACCTGCCGAAATTCGTGAAAATCCAGGAAGTTCTCCCTTCCAGGCGAGATGAGGCCTATTTCCGATGAGGCATCTGGAGACTAATGACACCTAACCTCTGGAACTTCGAAAGGGTCTTTCACACCCTTGCTGCAACTCAAGAAGTTCACCGCCATACCCGTCTCCACTCGAGAGGAAGCACGATGGTCCCGCCCACATCCAGAGGAGCCCCGTTTCCCCCTCGTAGCTCCAGGTGAGGGATCCTTTCCCTGCTTTCAACGGGAAAGAATTCCCGGCGTACCCGTCGCATCTCAAGAGGAGGCACTCTCAACAGGAAAGGCGAGAGGAACTCCATGGTCGTACCACCATTCCAAGAGTCCCCCAGATGTCTCAGTCCATTCCAGAGGAACCTCTTTGCCCTGCACTGGCCCATCTTTCACGCCGAGGATCGACTCACACCACGGTGGCACGTGGGACAGCCCTGTGGGAAAGCCTCGAGGGAAAGCCTCGAGGGAAAACCACAGATCCTTTGATCCACGCCACGGGAAGCGTGACATTGCTGCTACAGCCTGGAAGGAAAGCGCACGTGCATGCCCCCAACTCGAGACGAGGCCTGACTCCCCTGGGGAGACTCCAGAAGTACCAAAGATCCATGTCAGCCCCTGAGAGGAATCCTTGGTTCCGGCCCTGACCCCACACAAGGTTTTTGGCCCTGGTATCGATGGGAGAGGAATCCCGAGAGGCCCCCTAGCAACTCGCATGGGGACTGGCCTCTCCTGAGGCCACCAGGGCGGGTCCCTGAGGTCCCCGTCGTAACTCGAGAAAACCTGCCGCAACTCGAGAAAATCCAGGAAGTTCTCCCTTCCAGGCGAGATGAGGCCTATTTCCGAAGAGGCGTCTGGAGACTAATGACACGTAACCTCTGGAACTTCGAAAGGGTCTTTCACACCCTTGCTGCAACTCAAGAATTTCACCGCTATACCCGTCTCCACTCGAGAGGAAGCACGAAGGTCCCGCCCACATCCAGAGGAGCCCCGTTTCCCCCTCGTAGCTCGAGATGAGGGATCCTTTCCCTGCTTTCATCGGGAAAGAATTCCCGCCGTTCCCGTTGCATCTCAAGAGGAGGCACTCTCAACAGGAAAGGCGAGAGGAACTCCATGTTCGTACCACCATTCCAAGAGTCCCCCAGATGTCTCAGTCCATTCCAGAGGAACCTCTTTGCCTTGCACTGGCTCATCTTTCACGCCGAGGATCGACTCACACCACGGTGGCACGAGGGACAGCCCTGTGGAAAGCCTCTAGGGAAAACCACAGATCCTTTGATCCACGCCACGGGAAGCGTGACTTTGCTGCTACAGCCTGGAAGGAAAGCACACGTGCATGCCCCCACTCGAGACGAGGCCTGACTACCCTGGGGAGACTCCAGAAGTACCCACAGATCCATGTCAGCCCCTGAGAGGAATCCTCGGTTCCGGCCCTGACTCCACACAAGGTTTTTGGCCCCGGTATCGACGGGAGAGGAATCCCGAGAGGCCCCCTAGCAACTCGCATGGGGACTGGCCTTTCCTGAGGCCACCAGGGCGGGTCCCTGAGGTACCCGTCGTAACTCGAGAACACCTGCCGAAATTCGTGAAAATCCAGGAAGTTCTCCCTTCCAGGCGAGATGAGGCCTATTTCCGATGAGGCATCTGGAGACTAATGACACCTAACCTCTGGAACTTCGAAAGGGTCTTTCACACCCTTGCTGCAACTCAAGAAGTTCACCGCCATACCCGTCTCCACTCGAGAGGAAGCACGATGGTCCCGCCCACATCCAGAGGAGCCCCGTTTCCCCCTCGTAGCTCCAGGTGAGGGATCCTTTCCCTGCTTTCAACGGGAAAGAATTCCCGGCGTACCCGTCGCATCTCAAGAGGAGGCACTCTCAACAGGAAAGGCGAGAGGAACTCCATGGTCGTACCACCATTCCAAGAGTCCCCCAGATGTCTCAGTCCATTCCAGAGGAACCTCTTTGCCCTGCACTGGCCCATCTTTCACGCCGAGGATCGACTCACACCACGGTGGCACGTGGGACAGCCCTGTGGGAAAGCCTCGAGGGAAAGCCTCGAGGGAAAACCACAGATCCTTTGATTCACGCGACGGGAAGCGTGACATTGCTGCTACAGCCTGGAAGGAAAGCGCACGTGCATGCCCCCACTCGAGACGAGGCCTGACTCCCCTGGGGAGACTCCAGAAGTACCCAAAGATCCATGTCAGCCCCTGAGAGGAATCCTCGGTTCCGGCCCTGACTCCACACAAGGTTTTTGGCCCCTGTATCGACGGGAGAGAATCCCCGAGAGGCCCGCTTGCAACTCGCATGAGCACTGGCCTCTCCTGAGGCCACCAGGGCGGGTCCTTGAGGTCCCCTTCGTAACTCGAGAACACCTGCCGCAACTCCAGATAATCCAGGAAGTACTCCCTTCCAGGCGAGATGAGGCCTATTTCCGATGAGGCGTCTGGAAACTAATGACACCTACCTCTGGAACTTCGAAAGGGTCCTTCACACCCTTGCTGCAACTCAAGAAGTTCACCGCCATACCCGTCTCCACTCGAGAGGAAGCACGATGGTCCCGCCCACATCCAGAGTAGCCCCGTTTCCCCCTCGTAGCTCGAGATGAGGGATCCTTTCCCTGCTTTCAACGGGAAAGAATTCCCGGCGTTCCCGTCGCATCTCAAGAGGAGGCACTCTCAACAGGAAAGGCGAGAGGAACTCCATGGTCGTACCACCATACCAAGAGACCCCAGATGTCTCAGTCCATTCCAGAGGAAGCTCTTTGCCCTGCACTGGCTCATCTTTCACGCCGAGGATCGACTCACACCACGGTGGCACGTGGGACATCTCTGTGGAAAAGCCTCGAGGGAAAGCCTCCGGGTAAAACCACAGATCCTTTGATTCACGCGACGGGAAGGGTGACATTGCTGCTACAGCCTGGAAGGAAAGCGCACGTGCATGCCCCCACTCGAGACGAGGCCTGACTCCCCTGGGGAGACTCCAGAAGTACTCAAAGATCCATGTCAACCCCTGAGAGGAATCCTCGGTTCCGGCCCTTTCTCCACACAAGGTTTTTGGCCCCGGTATCATCGGGAGAGGAATCCCGAGAGGCCCCCTAGCAACTCGCATGGGGACTGGCCTCTCCTGAGGCCACCAAGGCGGGTCCCTGAGGTCCCCGTCCTAACTCGAGAACACCTGCCGCAACTCGAGAAAATCCAGGAAGTTCTCCCTTCCAGGCGAGATGAGGCCTATTTCCGATGAGGCGTCTGGAGACTAATGACACCAAACCTCTGGAACTTCGAAAGGGTCTTTCACACCCTTGCTGCAACTCAAGAAGTTCACCGCCATACCCGTCTCCACTCGAGAGGAAGCACGATGGTCACGCCCACATCCAGAGGAGCCCCGTTTCCCCCTCGTAGCTCGAGATGAGGGATCCTTTCCCTGCTTTCAACGGGAAAGAATTCCCGGCGTTCCCGTCGCATCTCAAGAGGAGGCACTCTCAACAGGAAAGGCGAGAGGAACTCCATGGTCGTACCACCATTCCAAGAGTCCCCCAGATGTCTCAGTCCATTCCAGAGGAAGCTCATAGCCCTGCACTGGCTCATCTTTCAGGCCGAGGATCGACTCACACCACGGTGGCACGTGGGACAGCCCTGTGGGAAAGCCTCGAGGGAAAGCCTCGAGGGAAAACCACAGATCCTTTGATCCACGCGACGGGAAGCGTGACATTGCTGCTAGAGCCTGGAAGGAAAGCGCACGTGCATGCCCCCACTCGAGACGAGGCCTGACTCCCCTGGGGAGACTCCAGAAGTACCCAAAGATCCATGTCAGCCCCTGAGAGGAATCCTCGGTTCCGGCCCTGACTCCACACAAGGTTTTTGGCCCCGGTATCGACGGGAGAGGAATCCCGAGAGGCCCCCTAGCAACTCGCATGGGGACTGGCCGTTCCTGAGGCCACCAGGGCGGGTCCCTGAGGTTCCCGTCGTAACTCGAGAACACCTGCCGCAACTCGAGAAAATCCAGGAACTTCTCCCTTCCAGGCGAGATGAGGCCTATTTCCGATGAGGCGTCTGGAGACTAATGACACCTAACCTCTGGAACTTCGAAAGGGTCTTTCACACCCTTGCTGCAACTCAAGAAGTTCACCGCCATACCCGTCTCCACTCGAGAGGAAGCACGATGGTCCAGCCCACATACAGAGGAGACCCGTTTCCCCCTCGGAGCTCGAGATGAGGGATCCTTTCCCTGCTTTCAACGGGAAAGAATTCCCGGCGTTCCCGTCGCATCTCAAGAGGAGGCACTCTCAACAGGAAAGGCGAGAGGAACTCCATGGTCGTACCACCATTCCAAGAGTCCCCCAGATGTCTCAGTCCATTCCAGAGGAACCTCTTTGCCCTGCACTGGCTCATCTTTCAGGCCGAGGATCGACTCACACCACGGTGGCACGTGGGACAGCCCTGTGGGAAAGCCTCGAGGGAAAGCCTCGAGGGAAAACCACAGATCCTTTGATCCACGCGACGGGAAGCATGACATTGCTGCTACAGCCTGGAAGGAAAGCGCACGTGCATGCCCCCACACGAGACGAGGCCTGACTCCCCTGGGGAGACTCCAGAAGTACCCAAAGATCCATATCAGCCCCTAAGAGGAATCCTCGGTACCGGCCCTGTCTCCACACAAGGTTTTTGGCCCCGGTATCGTCGGGAGAGGAATCCCGAGAGGCCCCCTAGCAACTCGCATGGGGACTGGCCGTTCCTGAGGCCACCAGGCCGGGTCCCTGAGGTCCCCGTCGTAACTCGAGAACACCTGCCGCAACTCGAGAAAATCCAGGAAGTTCTCCCTTCCAGGCGAGATGAGGCCTATTTCCGATGAGGCGTCTGGAGACTAATGACACCTAACCTCTGCAACTTCGAAAGGGTCTTTCAACCCTTGCTGCAACTCAAGAAGTTCACCGCCATACCCGTCTCCACTCGAGAGGAAGCACGATGGTCCCGCCCACATCCAGAGGAGCCCCGTTTCCCCCTCGTAGCTCGAGATGAGGGATCCTTTCCCTGTTTTCAACGGGAAAGAATTCCCGGCGTTCCCGTCGCATCTCAAGAGGAGGCACTCTCAACAGGAAAGGCGAGAGGAACTCCATGGTCGTACCACCATTCCAAGAGTCCCCCAGATGTCTCAGTCCATTCCAGAGGAAGCTCTTTGCCCTGCACTGGCTCATCTTTCAGGCCGAGGATCGACTCACACCACGGTGGCACGTGGGACAGCCCTGTGGGAAAGCCTCGAGGGAAAGCCTCGAGGGAAAACCACAGATCCTTTGATCCACGCGACGGGAAGCGTGACATTGCTGCTAGAGTCTGGAAGGAAAGCGCACGTGCATGCCCCCACTCGAGACGAGGCCTGACTTCCCTGGGGAGACTCCAGAAGTACCCAAAGATCCATGTCAGCCCCTGAGAGGAATCCTCGGTTCCGGCCCTGACTCCACACAAGGTTTTTGGCCCCGGTATCGACGGGAGAGGAATCCCGAGAGGCCCCCTAGCAACTCGCATGGGGACTGGCCTCTCCTGAGGCCACCAGGGCGGGTCCCTGAGGTTCCCGTCGTAACTCGAGAACACCTGCCGCAACTCGAGAAAATCAAGGAACTTCTCCCTTCCAGGCGAGATGATGCCTATTTCCGATGAGGCGTCTGGAGCCTAATGACACCTAACCTCTGGAACTTCGAAAGGGTCTTTCACACCCTTGCTGCAACTCAAGAAGTTCACCGCCATACCCGTCTCCATTCGAGAGGAAGCACGATGGTCCCGCCCACATCCAGAGGAGCCCCGTTTCCCCCTCGGAGCTCGAGATGAGGGATCCTTTCCCTGCTTTCAACGGGAAAGAATTCCCGGCGTTCCCGTCGCATCTCAAGAGGAGGCACTCTCAACAGGAAAGGCGAGAGGAACTCCATGGTCGTACCACCATTCCAAGAGTCCCCCAGATGTCTCAGTCCATTCCAGAGGAAGCTCTTTGCCCTGCACTGGCTCATCTTTCAGGCCGAGGATCGACTCACACCACGGTGGCACGTGGGACAGCCCTGTGGGAAAGCCTCGAGGGAAAGCCTCGAGGGAAAACCACAGATCCTTTGATCCACGCGACAGGAAGCGTGACATTGCTGCTACAGCCTGGAAGGAAAGCGCACGTGCATGCCCCCACTCGAGACGAGGCCTGACTCCCCTGGGGAGACTCCAGAAGTACCCAAAGATCCATGTCAGCCCCTGAGAGGAATCCTCGGTTCCGGCCCTGACTCCACACAAGGTTTTTGGCCCCGGTATCGACGGGAGAGGAATCCCGAGAGGCCCCCTAGCAACTCGCATGGGGACTGGCCTCTCCTGAGGCCACCAGGGCGGGTCCCTGAGGTCCCCGTCGTAACTCGAGAACACCTGCCGCAACTCGAGAAAATCCAGGAAGTTCTCCCTTCCAGGCGAGATGAGGCCTATTTCCGATGAGGCATCCGGAGACTAATGACACCTAACCTCTGGAACTTCGAAAGGGTCTTTCACACCCTTGCTGCAACTCAAGAAGTTCACCGCCATACCCGTCTCCATTCGAGAGGAAGCACGATGGTCCCGCCCACATCCAGAGGAGCCCCGTTTCCCCCTCGTAGCTCGAGATGAGGGATCCTTTCCCTGCTTTCAACGGGAAAGAATTCCCGGCGTTCCCGTCGCATCTCAAGATGAGGCACTCTCAACAGGAAAGGCGAGAGGAACTCCATGGTCGTACCACCATTCCCAGAGTCCCCCAGATGTCTCAGTCCATTCCAGAGGAACCTCTTTGCCCTGCACTGGCTCATCTTTCACGCTGAGGATCGACTCACACCACGGTGGCACGTGGGACAGCCCTGTGGGAAAGCCTCGAGGGAAAACCACAGATCCTTTGATCCACGCCACGGGAAGCGTGACATTGCTGCTACAGCCTGGAAGGAAAGCGCACGTGCATGCCCCCACTTCAGACGAGGCCTGACTCCCCTGGGGAGACTCCAGAAGTACCCAAAGATCCATGTCAGCCCCTGAGAGGAATCCTCGGTTCCGGCCCTGACCCAACACAATGTTTTCGGCCCCGGTCTCGACGGGAGAGGAATCCCGATAGGCCCCCTAGCAACTCGCATGGGGAATGGCCTCTCCTGAGGCCACCAGGGCGGGTCCCTGAGGTCCCCGTCGTAACTCGAGAACACCTGCCGCAACTCGAGAAAATCCAGGAAGTTCTCCCTTCCAGGCGAGATGAGGCCTATTTCCGATGAGGCGTCTGGAGACTAATGACACCTAACCTCTGGAACTTCGAAAGGGTCTTTCACACCCTTGCTGCAACTCAAGAAGTTCAGCGCCATACCCGTCTCCACTCGAGAGGAAGCACGATGGTCCCGCCCACATCCAGAGGAGCCCCGTTTCCCCCTCGTAGCTCGAGATTAGGGATCCTTTCCCTGCTTTCAACGGGAAAGAATTCCCGGCGTTCCCATCGCATCTCAAGAGGAGGCACTCTCAACAGAAAAGGCGAGAGGAACTCCATGATCCTACCACCATTCCAGGAGTCCCCCAGATGTCTCAGTCCATTCCAGAGGAACCTCTTTGCCCTGCACTGGCTCATCTTTCACGCCGAGGATCGACTCACACCACGGTGGCACGTGGGACAGCCCTGTGGGAAAGCCTCGAGGGAAAGCTTCGAGGGAAAACCACAGATCCTTTGATCCACGCGACGGGAAGCGTGACATTGCTGCTACAGCCTGGAAGGAAAGCGCAGGTGCATGCCCCCACTCGAGACGAGGCCTGACTCCCCTGGGGAGACTCCAGAAGTACCCAAAGATCCATGTCAGCCCCTGAGAGGAATCCTCGGTTCCGGCCCTGACTGCACACAAGGTTTTTGGCCCCAGTATCGACGGGAGAGGAATCCCGAGAGGCCCCCTAGCACCTCGCATGGGGACTGGCCTCTCCTGAGGCCACCAGGGCGGGTCCCTGAGGTCCCCGTCGTAACTCGAGAACACCTGCCGCAACTCGAGAAAATCCAGGAAGTTCTCCCTTCCAGGCGAGATGAGGCCTATTTCCGATGAGGCGTCTGGAGACTAATGACACCTAACCTCTGGAACTTCGAAAGGGTCTTTCACACCCTTGCTGCAACTCAAGAAGTTCACCGCCATACCCGTCTCCACTCGAGAGGAAGCACGATGGTCCCGCCCACATCCAGAGCAGACCCGTTTCCCCCTCGGAGCTCGAGATGAGGGATCCTTTCCCTGCTTTCAACGGGAAAGTATTCCCGGCGTTCCCGTCGCATCTCAAGAGGAGGCACTCTCAACAGGAAAGGCGAGAGGAACTCCATGGTCGTACCACCATTCCAAGAGTCCCCCAGAAGTCTCAGTCCATTCCAGAGGAACCTCTTTGCCCTGCACTGGCTCATCTTTCACGCCGAGGATCAACTCACACCACGGTGGCACGTGGGACAGCCCTGTGGGAAAGCCTCGAGGGAAAGCCTCGAGGGAAAATCACAGATAGTTTGTTCCACGCCACGGGAAGCGTGACATTGCTGCCACAGCCTGGAAGGAAAGCGCACGTGCATGCCCCCACTCGAGACGAGGCCTGACTCCCCTGGGGAGACTCCAGAAGTACCCAAAGATCCATGTCACCCATGAGAGGAATCCTCGGTTCCGGCCCTGAATCCACACAAGGTTTTTGGCCCGGTATCGACGGGAGAGGAATCCCGAGAGGCCCCCTAGCAACTCCCATGGGGACTGGCCTCTCCTGAGGCCACCAGGGCGGGTGCCTGAGGTCCCCGTCGTAACTCGAGAACACCTGCCGCAACTCGAGAAATTCCAGGAAGTTCTCCCTTCCAGGCGAGATGAGGCCTATTTCCGATGAGGCGTCTGGAGACTAATGACACCTAACCTCTGGACTTCGAAAGGGTCTTTCACACCCTTGCTGCAACTCAAGAAGTTCACCACCATTCCCGTCTCCACTCGAGAGGAAGCACGATGGTCCCGCCCACATCCAGAGGAGCGCGTTTCCCCCTCGTAGCTCGAGATGAGGTATCCTTTCCCTGCTTTCAACGGGAAAGAATTCCCGGCATTCCCGTCGCATCTCAAGAGGAGGCACTCTCAACAGGAAAGGCCAGAGGAACTCCATGGTCGTACCAGCATTCCAGGAGTCCCCCAGATGTCTCAGTCCATTCCAGAGGAACATCTTTGCCCTGCACTGGCTCATCTTTCACGCTGAGGATCGACTCACACCACGGTGGTACGTGGGACAGCCCTGTGGGAAAGCCTCGAGGGAAAGCCTCGAGGGAAAACCACAGATCCTTTGATCCACGCCACGGGAAGCGTGACATTGCTGCTACAGCCTGGAAGGAAAGCGAACGTGCATGCCCCGACTCGAGACGAGGCCTGACACCCCTGGGGAGACTCCAGAAGTACCCAGAGATCCATGTCAGGCCCTGAGAGGAATCCTCGGTTCCGGCCCTGACGCCACACAAGGTTTTTGGCCCCGTTATCGACGGGAGAGGAATCCTGAGAGGCACCCTAGCAACTCGCATGGGGACTGGCCTCTCCTGAGGCCACCAGGGCGGGTCCCTGAGGTCCCCGTCGTAACTTGAGAACACCTGCCGCAACTCGAGGAACCTCTTTGCCCTGCACTGGCTCATCTTTCACGCCGAGGATCGAGTCACACCACGGTGGCACGTGGGACAGCCCTGTGGTAAAGCCTCGAGGGAAAGCCTCGAAGGAAAACCACAGATCCTTTGATCCATGCGACGGGAAGCGTGACATTGCTGCTACAGCCTAGAAGCAAAGCGCACGTGCATGCCCCCACTCGAGACGAGGCCTGACTCCCCTGGGGAGACTCCACAAGTACCCAAAGATCCATGTCAGCCCCTGAGAGGAATCCTCGGTTCCGGCCCTGACTCCACACAAGGTTTTTGGCCCCGGTATCGACGGGAGAGGAATCCCGAGAGGCCCCCTAGCAACTCGCATGGGGACTAGCCTTTACAGAGGCCACCAGGGCGGGTCCCTGAGGTCCCCGTCGTAACTCGAGAACACCTGCCGCAACTCGAGAAAATCCAGGAAGTTCTCCCTTCCAGGCGAGATGAGGCCTATTTCCGATGAGGCGTCTGGAGACTAATGACACCTAACCTCTGCAACTTCGAAAGGGTCTTTCACACCCTCGCTGCAACTCAACAAGTTCACCGCCATACCCGTCTCCACTCGAGAGGAAGCACGATGGTCCCGCTCACATCCAGAGGAGCCCCGTTTCCCCCTCGTAGCTCGAGATGAGGGATCGTTTCCCTGCTTTCAACGGGAAAGAATTCCCGGCGTTCCCGTCGCATCTCAAGAGGAGGCACTCTCAACAGGAAAGGCGAGAGGAACTCCATGGTCGTACCACCATTCCAAGAGTCCCCCAGATGACTCAATCCATTCCAGAGGAACCTCTTTGCCCTGCACTGGCTCATCTTTCACGCCGAGGACCGACTCACACCACGGTGGCACGTGGGACAGCCCTGTGGGAAAGCCTCGAGGGAAAGCCTCGAGGGAAAACCACAGATCCTATGATCCAGGCCACGGGAAGCGTGACATTGCTGCTACAGCCTGGAAGGAAAGCGCACGTGCATGCCCCCACTCGAGACGAGGCCTGACTCCCCTGGGGAGACTCCACAAGTACCCAAAGATCCATGTCAGCCCCTGAGAGGAATCCTCGGATCCGGCCCTGGCTCCACACAAGGTTTTTGGCCCCGGTATCGACGGGAGAGGAATCCCGAGAGGCCCCCTAGCAACTCGCATGGGGACTGGCCTTTCCTGAGGCCAGCAGGGCGGGTCCCTGAGGTCCCCGTCGTAACACGAGAACACCTGCCGCAACTCGAGAAAATCCAGGAATTTCTCCCTTTCAGGCGAGATGAGGCCTATTTCCGATGAGGCGTCTGGAGACTAATGACACCTAACCTCTGGAACTTCGAAAGGGACTTTCACACCCAGGCTGCAACTCAAGAAGTTCACCGCCATACCCGTTTCCACTCGAGAGGAAGCACGATGGTCCCGCCCACATCCAGAGGAGCCCCGTTTCCCCCTCGTAGCTCGAGATGAGGGATCCTTTCCCTGCTTTCAACGGGAAAGAATTCCCGGCGTTCCCGGCGCATCTCAAGAGGAGGCACTCTCAACAGGAAAGGCGAGTGGAACTCCATGGTCGTACCACCATTCCAAGAGTCCCCCAGATGTCTCAGTCCATTCCAGAGGAACCTCTTTGCCCTGCACTGGCTCATCTTTCACGCCGAGGATCGACTCACACCACGGTGGCACGTGGGACAGCCCTGTGGAAAAGCCTCGAGGGAAAACCACAGATCCTTTGATCCACGCCACGGGAAGCGTGACATTGCTGCTACAGCCTGGAAGGAAAGCGCACGTGCATGCCCCCACTCGAGACGAGGCCTGACTCCCCTGGGGAGACTCCAGAAGTACCCAAAGATCCATGTCAGCCCCTGAGAGGAATCCTCGGTTCCGGCCCTGACTGCACACAAGGTTTTTGGCCCCAGTATCGACGGGAGAGGAATCCCGAGAGGCCCCCTAGCACCTCGCATGTGGACTGGCCTCTGCTGAGGCCACCAGGGCGGGTCCCTGAGGTCCCCGTCGTAACTCGAGAACACCTGCCGCAACTAGAAAAAATCCAGGAAGTTCTCCCTTCCAGGCGAGATGAGGCCTATTTCCGATGAGGCGTCTGGAGACTAATGACACCTAACCTCTGGAACTTCGAAAGGGTCTTTCACACCCTTGCTGCAACTCAAGAAGTTCACCGCCATACCCGTCTCCACTCGAGAGGAAGCACGATAGTCCCGCCCACATCCAGAGGAGCCCCGTTTCCCCCTCGGAGCTCGAGATGAGGGATCCTTTCCCTGCTTTCAACGGGAAAGAATTCCCGGCGTTCCCGTCGCATCTCAAGAGGAGGCACTCTCAACAGGAAAGGCGAGAGGAACTCCATGGTCGTACCACCATTCCAAGAGTCCACCAGATGACTCAGTCCATTCCAGAGGAAGCTCTTTGCCCTCCACTGGCTCATCTTTCACGCCGAGGATCGACTCACACCACGGTGGCACGTGGGACAGCCCTGTGGGTTAGCCTCGAGGGAAAGCCTCAAGGGAAAACCACAGATCCTTTGATCCACGCGACGGGAAGCGTGACATTGCTGCTACAGCCTGGAAGGAAAGCGCACGTGAATGCCCCCACTCGAGACGAGGTCTGACTCCCCTGGGGAGACTCCAGAAGTACCCAAAGATCCATGTCAGCCCCTGAGAGGAATCCTCGGTTCCGGCCCTGACTCCACACAAGGTTTTTGGCCCCGGTATCAACGGGAGAGGAATCCCGAGAGGCCCCCTAGCAACTCGCATGGGGACTGGCCTCTCCTGAGGCCTCCAGGGCGGGTCCCTGAGGTTCCCGTCGTAACTCGAGAACACCTGCCGCAACTCGAGAAAATCCAGGAAGTTCTCCCTTCCAGGCGAGATGAGGCCTATTTCCAATGAGGCGTCTGGAGACTAATGACACGTACCCTCTGGAACTTCGAAAGGGTCTTTCACACCCTTGCTGCAACTCAAGAAGTTCACCACCATACCCGTCTCCACTCGAGAGGAAGCACGATGGTCCCGCCCACATCCAGAGGAGCTCCGTTTCCCCTCGTAGCTCGAGATGAGGGATCCTTTCCCTGCTTTCAACGGGAAAGAATTCCCGGCGTTCCCGTCGCATCTCAAGAGGAGGCACTCTCAACAGGAAAGGCGAGAGGAACTCCATGGTCGTACCACCATTCCAAGAGTCGCCCAGATGTCTCAGTCCATTCCAGAGGAACCTCTTTACCCTGCACTGGCTCATCTTTCACGCCGAGGATCGACTCACACCACGGTGGCACGTGGGACAGCCCTGTGGGAAAGCCTCGAGGGAAAACCACAAATCCTTTGATCCACGCGAAGGGAAGCGTGACATTGCTGCTACAGGCTGGAAGGAAAGCGCACGTGCATGCCCCCACTCGAGACGAGGCCTGACTCCCCTGGGGAGACTCCAGAAGTACCCAAAGATCCATGTCAGCCCCTGAGAGGAATCCTCGGTTCCGGCCCTGATTCCACACAAGGTTTTTGGCCCCGGTATCGACGGGAGAGGAATCCCGAGAGGCCCCCTAGCACCTCGCATGGGGACTGGCCTCTCCTGAGGCAACCAGGGCGGGTCCCTTAGGTCCCCGTCGTAACTCGAGAACACCTGCCGCAACTCGAGAAAATCCAGGAAGTTCTCCCTTCCAGGCGAGATGAGGCCTATTTCCGATGAGGCGTCTGGAGACTAATGACACCTAACCTCTGGAACTTCGAAAGGGTCTTTCACACCCTTCCTGCAACTCAAGAAGGTCACCGCCATACCCGTCTCCACTCGAGAGGAAGCACGATGGTCCCGCCCACATCCAGAGGAGCCCCGTTTCCCCCTCGGAGCTCGAGATGAGGGATCCTTTCCCTGCTTTCAACGGGAAAGAATTCCCGGCGTTCCCGTCACATCTCAAGAGGAGGGACTCTCAACAGGAAAGGCGAGAGGAACTCCATGGTCGTACCACCATTCCAAGAGTCCCCCAGATGTCTCAGTCCATTCCAGAGGAACCTCTTTGCCCTGCACTGGCTCATCTTTCACGCCGAGGATCGACTCACACCACGGTGGCACGTGGGACAGCCCTGTGGGAAAGCCTCGAGGGAAAGCCTCGAGGGAAAACCACAGATCCTTTGATCCACGCCACGGGAAGCGTGACATTGCTGCTACAGCCTGGAAGGAAAGCGCACGTGCATGCCCCCACTCGAGACGAGGCCTGACTCCCCTGGGGAGACTCCAGAAGTACCCAAAGATCCATGTCAGCCCCTGAGAGGAATCCTCGGTTCCGGCCCTGACTGCACACAAGGTTTTTGGCCCCGGTATCGACGGGAGAGGAATCCCGAGAGGCCCCCTAGCACCTCGCATGGGGACTGGCCTCTGCTGAGGCCACCAGGGCGATCCCTGAGGTCCCCGTCGTAACTCGAGAACACCTGCCGCAACTCGAGATAATCCAGGAAGTTCTCCTTTCCAGGCGAGATGAGGCCTATTTCCGATGAGGCGTCTGGAGACTAATGACACCTAACCTCTGGAACTTCGAAAGGGTCTTTCACACCCTTGCTGCAACTCAAGAAGTTCACCGCCATACCCGTCTCCACTCGAGAGGAAGCACGATGGTCCCGCCCACATCCAGAGGAGCCCCGTTTCCCCCTCGGAGATCGAGATGAGGGATCCTTTCCCTGCTTTCAACGGGAAAGAATTCCCGGCGTTCCAGTCGCATCTCAAGAGGAGGCACTCTCAACAGGAAAGGCGAGAGGAACTCCATGGTTGTACCACCATTCCAAGAGTCCCCCAGATGTCTCAGTCCATTCCAGAGGAAGCTCTTTGCCCTGCACTGGCTCATCTTTCACGCCGAGGATCGACTCTCACCACGGTGGCACGTGGGACAGCCCTGTGGGAAAGCCTCGAGGGAAAGCCTCGAGGGAAAACCACAGATCCTTTGATCCACGCCACGGGAAGCATGACATTGCTGCTACAGCCTGGAAGGAAAGCACACGTGCATGCCCCCACTCGAAACGAGGCCTGACTCCCCTGGGGAGTCTCCAGAAGTACCCAAAGAACCATGTCAGCCCCTGAGAGGAATCCTCGGTTCCGGCCCTGATCCACACAAGGTTTCTGGCCCCGGTATCGACGGGAGAGGAATCCCGAGAGGCCCCCTAGCACCTCGCATGGGGACTGGCCTCTCCTGAGGCCACCAGGGCGGGTCCCTGAGGTCCCCGTCGTAACTCGAGAACACCTGCCGCAACTCGAGAAAATCCAGGAAGTTCTCCCTTCCAGGCGAGATGAGGCCTATTTCCGATGAGGCGTCTGGAGACTAATGACACCTAACCTCTGGAACTTGGAAAGGGTCTTTCACACCCTTGCTGCAACTCAAGAAGTTCACCGCCATACCCGTCTCCACTCGAGAGGAAGCACGATGGTCCCGCCCACATCCAGAGGAGCCCCGATTCCCCCTCGGAGCTCGAGATGAGGGATCCTTTCCCTGCTTTCAACGGGAAAGAATTCCCGGCGTTCCTGTCACATCTTAAGAGGAGGAACTCTCAACAGGAAAGGCGAGAGGAACTCCATGGTCGTACCACCATTCCAAGAGTCCCCCAGATGTCTCAGTCCATTCCAGAGGAACCTCTTTGCCCTGCACTGGCTCATCTTTCACGCCGAGGATCGACTCACACCACGGTGGCACGTGGGACAGCCCTGTGGGAACGCCTCGAGGGAAAGCCTCGAGGGAAAACCACAGATCCTTTGATCCACGCCACGGGAAGCGTGACATTGCTGCTACAGCCTGGAAGGAAAGCGCACGTGCATGCCCCCACTCGAGACGAGGCCTGATTCCCCTGGGGAGACTCCAGAAGTACCCAAAGATCCATGTCAGCCCCTGAGAGGAATCCTCGGTTCCGGCCCTGACTGCACACAAGGTTTTTGGCCCCGGTATCGACGGGAGAGGAATCCCGAGAGGCCCCCTAGCACCTCGCATGGGGACTGGCCTCTGCTGAGGCCACCAGGGCGGGTCCCTGAGGTCCCCGTCGTAACTCGAGAACACCTGCCGCAACTCGAGATAATCCAGGAAGTTCTCCCTTCCAGGCGAGATGAGGCCTATTTCCGATGAGGCGTCTGGAGACTAATGACACCTAACCTCTGGAACTTCGAAAGGGTCTTTCACACCCTTGCTGCAACTCAAGAAGTTCACCGCCATACCCGTCTCCACTAGAGAGGAAGCACGATGGTCCCGCCCACATCCAGAGGAGCCCCGTTTTCCCCTCGGAGCTCGAGATGAGGGATCCTTTCGCTGCTGTCAACGGGAAAGAATTTCTGGCGTTCCCGTCGCATCTCAAGAGGAGGCACTCTCAACAGAAGAGGCAAGAGGAACTCCATGGTCGTACCACCATTCCAAGAGTCCCCCAGATGTCTCAGTCCATTCCAGAGGAACCTCTTTGCCCTGCACTGGCTCATCTTTCACGCCGAGGATCGACTCACACCACGGTGGCACGTGGGACAGCCCTGTGGGAAAGCCTCGAGGGAAAGCTTCGAGGGAAAACCACAGATCCTTTTATCCACGCGACGGGAAGCGTGACATTGCTGCTACAGCCTGGAAGGAAAGCGCACGTGCATGCCCCCACTCGAGACGAGGCCTGACTCCCCTGGGGAGACTCCACAAGTACCCAAAGATCCATGTCAGCCCCTGAGAGGAATCCTCGGTTCCGGCCCTGACTGCACACAAGGTTTTGGCCCCGATATCGACGGGAGAGGAATCCCGAGAGGCCCCCTAGCACCTCGCATGGGGACTGGCCTCTCCTGAGGCCACCAGGGCGGGTCCCTGAGGTCCCCGTCGTAACTCGAGAACACCTGCCGCAACTCGAGAAAATCCAGGAAGTTCTCCCTTCCAGGCGAGATGAGGCCTATTTCCGATGAGGCGTCTGGAGACTAATGACAGCTAACCTCTGGAACTTCGAAAGGGTCTTTCACACCCTTGCTGCAACTCAAGAAGTTCACCGCCATACCCGTCTCCACTCGAGAGGAAGCACGATGGTCCCGCCCACATCCAGAGGAGCCCCGTTTCCCCCTCGGAGCTCGAGATGAGGGATCCTTTCCCTGCTTTCAACGGGAAAGAATTCCCGGCGTTCCCGTCGCAACTAAAGAGGAGGCACTCTCAACAGGAAAGGCGAGAGGAACTCCATGGTCGTACAACCATTCCAAGAGTCCCCCAGATGTCTCAGTCCATTCCAGAGGAACCTCTTTGCCCTGCACTGGCTCATCTTTCACGCCGAGGATCGACTCACACCACGGTGGCACGTGGGACAGCCCTGTGGGAAAGCCTCGAGGGAAAGCCTCGAGGGAAAACCACAGATCCTTTGATCCACGCCACGGGAAGCGTGACATTGCTGCTACAGCCTGGAAGGAAAGCGCACGTGCATGCCCCCACTGGAGACGAGGCCTGACTCCCCCGGGGAGACTCCAGAAGCACCCAAAGATCCATGTCAGCCCATGAGAGGAATCCTCGGTTCCGGCCCTGACTGCACACAAGGTTTTTGGCCCCGGTATCGACGGGAGAGGAATCCCGAGAGGCCCCCTAGCAACTCGCATGGGGACTGGCCTCTGCTGAGGCCACCAGGGCGGGTCCCTGAGGTCCCCGTCGTAACTCGAGAACACCTGCCGCAACTCGAGAAAATCCAGGAAGTTCTCCCTTCCAGGCGAGATGAGGCCTATTTCCGATGAGGCGTCTGGAGACTAATGACACCTAACCTCTGGAACTTCGAAAGGGTCTTTCACACCCTTGCTGCAACTCAAGAAGTTCACAGCCATACCCGTCTCCACTCGAGAGGAAGCACGATGGTCCCGCCCACATCCAGAGGAGCCCCGTTTCCACCTCGGAGCTCGAGATGAGGGATCCTTTCCCTGCTTTCAACGGGAAAGAATTCCCGGCGTTCCCGTCACATCTCAAGAGGAGGCACTCTCAACAGGAAAGGCGGGAGGAACTCCATGGTTGTACCACCATTCCAAGAGTCCCCCAGATGTCTCTGTCCATTCCAGAGGAAGCTCTTTGCCCTGCACTGGCTCATCTTTCACGCCGAGGATCGACTCACACCACGGTGGCTCGTGGGACAGCCCTGTGGGAAAGCCTCGAGGGAAAGCCTCGAGGGAAAACCACAGATCCTTTGATCCACGCCACGGGAAGCGTGACATTGCTGCTACAGCCTGGAAGGAAAGCGCACGTGCATGCCCCCACTCGAGACGAGACCTGACTCCCCTGGGGAGACTCCAGAAGTACCCAAAGATCCATGTCAGCCCCTGAGAGGAATCCTCGGTTCCGGCCCTGACTGCACACAAGGTTTTTGGCCCCGGTATCGACGGGAGAGGAATCCTAAGAGGCCCCCTAGCACCTCGCATGGGGACTGGCCTCTGCTGAGGCCACCAGGGCGGGTCCCTGAGGTCCCCGTCGTAACTCGAGAACACCTGCCGCAACTCGAGAAAATCCAGGAAGTTCTCCCTTCCAGGCGAGATGAGGCCTATTTCCCATGAGGCGTCTGGAGACTAATGACACCTAACCTCTGGAACTTCGAAAGGGTCTTTCACACCCTTGCTGCAACTCAAGAAGTTCACCGCCATACCCGTCTCCACTCGAGAGGAAGCACGATGGTCCCGCCCACATCCAGAGGAGCCCCGTTTCCCCCTCGGAGCTCGAGATGAGGGATCATTTCCCTGCTTTCAACGGGAAAGAATTCCCGGCGTTCCCGTCGCATCTCAAGAGGAGGCACTTTCAACAGGAAAGGCGAGAGGAACTCCATGGTCGTACCACCATTCCAAGAGTCCCCCAGATGTCTCAGTCCATTCCAGAGGAAGCTCTTTGCCCTGCACTGGCTCATCTTTCACGCCGAGGATCGACTCACACCACGGTGGCACGTGGGACAGCCCTGTGGGAAATCCTCGAGGGAAAGCCTCGAGGGAAAACCACAGATCCTTTGATCCACGCCACAGGAAGCGTGACATTGCTGCTAGAGCCTGGAAGGAAAGCGCACGTGCATGCCCCCACTCGAGACGAGGCCTGACTCCCCTGGGGAGACTCCAGAAGTACCCAAAGATCCATGTCAGCCCCTGAGAGGAATCCTCGGTTCCGGCCCTGACTGTACACAAGGTTTTTGGCCCCGGTATCGACGGGAGAGGAATCCCGAGAGGCCCCCTAGCACCTCGCATGGGGACTGGCCTCTGCTGAGGCCACCAGGGCGGGTCCCTGAGGTCCCCGTCGTAACTCGAGAACACCTGCCGCAACTCGAGATAATCCAGGAAGTTCTCCCTTCCAGGCGAGATGAGGCCTATTTCCGATGAGGCGTCTGGAGACTAATGACACCTAATCTCTGGAACTTCGAAAGGGTCTTTCACTCCCTTGCTGCAACTCAAGAAGTTCACCGCCATACCCTTCTCCACTCGAGAGGAAGCACGATGGTCTCGCCCACATCCAGAGGAGACCCGTTTCCCCCTCGGAGCTCGAGATGAGGGATCCTTTCCCTGGTTTCAACGGGAAAGAATTCCTGGCGTTCCCGTCGCATCTCAAGAGGAGGCACTCTCAACAAGAAAGGCGAGAGGAACTCCATGGTAGTACCACCATTCCAAGAGTCCCCCAGATGTCTAAGTCCATTCCAGAGGAACCTCTTTGCCCTGCACTGGCTCATCTTTCACGCCGAGGATCGACTCACACCACGGTGGCACGTGGGACAGCCCTGTGGAAAAGCCTCGAGGGAAAGCTTCGAGGGAAAACCACAGATCCTTTGATCCCCGGGACGGGAAGCGTGACATTGCTGCTAAAGCCTGGAAGGAAAGCACACGTGCATGCCCCCACTCGAGACGAGGCCTGACTCCCCTGGGGAGACTCCACAAGTACCCAAAGATCCATGTCAGCCCCTGAGAGGAATCCTCGGTTCCGGCCCTGACTGCACACAAGGTTTTGACCCCGGTATCGACGGGAGAGGAATCCCGAGAGGCCCCCTAGCACCTCGCATGGGGACTGGCCTCTGCTGAGGCCACCAGGGCGGGTCCCTGAGGTCCCCGTCGTAACTCGAGAACACCTGCCGCAACTCGAGAAAATCCAGGAAGTTCTCCCTTCCAGGCGAGATGAGGCCTATTTCCGAATAGGCGTCTGGAGACTAATGACACCTAACCTCTGGAACTTCGAAAGGGTCTTTCACACCCTTGCTGCAACTCAAGAAGTTCACCGCCATACCCGTCTCCACTCGAGAGGAAGCACGATGGTCCCGCCCACATCCAGAGGAGCCCCGTTTCCCCCTCGGAGCTCGAGATGAGGGATCCTTTCCCTGCTTTCAACGGGAAAGAATTCCCGGCGTTCCTGTCGCATCTCAAGAGGAGGCACTCTCAACAGGAAAGGCGAGAGGAACTCCATGGTCGTACCACCATTCCAAGAGTCCCCCAGATGTCTCAGTCCATTCCAGAGGAACCTCTTTGCCCTGCACTGGCTCATCTTTCACGCCGAGGATCGACTCACACCACGGTGGCACGTGGGACAGCCCTGTGGGAAAGCCTCGAGGGAAAGCCTCGAGGGAAAACCCCAGATCCTTTGAACCTCGCAACGGGAAACGTGACATTGCTGCTACAGCCTGGAAGGAAAGCGCACTTGCATGCCCCCACTCGAGACGAGGCCTGACTCCCCTGGGGAGACTCCAGAAGTACCCAAAGATCCATGTCAGCCCCTGAGAGGAATCCTCGGTTCCGGCCCTGACTCCACACAAGGTTTTTGGCCCCGGTATCGACGGGAGAGGAATCCCGAGAGGCCCCCTAGCACCTCGCATTGGGACTGGCCTCTCCTGAGGCCACCAGGGCGGGTCCCTGAGGTCCCCGTCGTAACTCGAGAACACCTGCCGCAACTCGAGAAAATCCAGGAAGTTCTCCCTTCCAGGCGAGATGAGGCCTATTTCCGATGAGGCGTCTGGAGACTAATGACACCTAACCTCTGGAACTTCGAAAGGGTCTTTCACACCCTTGCTGCAACTCAAGAAGTTCACCGCCATACCCGTCTCCACTCGAGAGGAAGCGCGATGGTCCCGCCCACATCCAGAGGAGCCCAGTTTCCCCCTCGGAGCTCGAGATGAGGGATCCTTTCCCTGCTTTCAACGGGAAAGAATTCCCGGCGTTCCCGTCGCATATCAAGAGGATGCACTCTCAACAGGAAAGGCGAGAGGAACTCCATGGCCGTGCCACCATTCCAAGAGTCCCCCAGATGTCTCTGTCCATTCCAGAGGAACCTCTTTGCCCTGCACTGGCTCATCTTTCACGCCGAGGATCGACTCACACCACGGTGGCACGTGGGACAGCCCTGTGGGAAAGCCTCGAGGGAAAGCCTCGAGGGAAAACCACAGATCCTTTGTTCCACGCGACGGGAAGCGTGACATTGCTGCTACAGCCTGGAAGGAAAGCGCACGTGCATGCCCCCACTCGAGACGAGGCCTGACTCCCCTGGGGAGACTCCAGAAGTACCCAAAGATCCATGTCAGCCCCTGAGAGGAATCCTCGGTTTCGGCCCTGACTCCACACAAGGTTTTTGGCCCCGGTATCTACGGGAGAGGAATCCCGAGAGGCCCCCTAGCAACTCGCATGGGGACTGGCCTCTCCTGAGGCCACCAGGGCGGGTCCCTGACGTCCCCGTCGTAACTCGAGAACACCTGCCCCAACTCGAGAAAATCCAGGAAGTTCTCCCTTCCAGGCGAGATGAGGCGTCTGGAGACTAATGACACCTAACCTCTGGAACTTCGAAAGGGTCTTTCACACCCTTGCTGCAACTCAAGAAGTTCATCGCCATACCCGGCTCCACTCGAGAGGAAGCACGATGGTCCCGCCAACATCCAGAGGAGCCCCGTTTCCCCCTCGGAGCTCGAGATGAGGGATCCTTTCCCTGCTTTCAACGGGATAGAATTCCCGGCGTTCCCATCGCATCTCAAGTGGAGGCACTCTCAACAGGAAAGGCGAGAGGAACTCCATGGTCGTACCACCATTCCAAGAGTCCCCCAGATGTCTCAGTCCATTCCAGAGGAACCTCTTTGCCCTGCACTGGCTCATCTTTCACGCCGAGGACGACTCACACCACGGTGGCACGTGGGACAGCCCTGTGGGAAAGCCTCGAGGGAAAGCCTCGAGGGAAAACCACAGATCCTTTGATCCTCGCCACGGGAAGCGTGACATTGCTGCTACAGCCTGGAAGGAAAGCGCACGTGCATGCCCCCACTCGAGACGAGGCCTGACTCCCCTGGGGAGACTCCAGAAGCACCCAAAGATTCATGTCAGCCCCTGAGAGGAATCCTCGGTTCCGGCCCTGACTGCACACAAGGTTTTTGGCCCCGGTATCGACGGGAGAGGAATCCCGAGAGGCCCCCTAGCACCTCGCATGGGGACTGGCCTCTCCTGAGGCCACCAGGGCGGGTCCCTGAGGTCCCCGTCGTAACTCGAGAACACCTGCCGCAACTCGAGAAAATCCAGGAAGTTCTGCCTTCCAGGCGAGATGAGGCCTATTTCCGATGAGGCGTCTGGAGACTAATGACACCTAACCTCTGGAACTTCGAAAGGGTCTTTCACACCCTTGCTGCAACTCAAGAAGTTCACCGCCATACCCGTCTCCACTCGAGAGGAAGCACGATGGTCCCGCCCACATCCAGAGGAGCCCCGTTTCCCCCTCGGAGCTCGAGATGAGGGATCCTTTCCCTGCTTTCAACGGGAAAGAATTCCCGGCATTCCCGTCGCATCTCAAGAGGAGGCACTCTCAACAGGAAAGGCGAGAGGAACTCCATGGCCGTGCCACCATTCCAAGAGTCCCCCAGATGTCTCAGTCCATTCCAGAGGAACCTCTTTGCCCTGCACTGGCTCATCTTTCACGCCGAGGATCGACTCACACCACGATGGCACGTGGGACAGCCCTGTGGGAAAGCCTCGAGGGAAAGCCTCGAGGGAAAACCACAGATCCTTTGATCCACGCCACGGGAAGCGTGACATTGCTGCTACAGCCTGGAAGGAAAGCGGACGTGCATGCCCCCACTCGAGACGAGGCCTGACTCCCCTGGGGAGACTCCAGAAGCACCCAAAGATCCATGTCAGCCCCTGAGAGGAATCCTCGGTTCCGGCCCTGACTCCACACAAGGTTTTTGGCCCCGGTATCGACCGGAGAGGAATCCCGAGAGGCCCCCTAGCATCTCGAATGGGGACTGGCCTCTCCTGAGGCCAACAGGGCGGGTCCCTGAGGTCCCCGTCGTAACTCGAGAACACCTGCCACAACTCGAGAAAATCCAGGAAGTTATCCCTTCCAGGCGAGATGAGGCCTATTTCCGATGAGGCGTCTGGAGACTAATGACACCTAACCTCTGGAACTTCGAAAGGGTCTTTCACACCCTTGCTGCAACTCAAGAAGTTCACCGCCATACCCGTCTCCACTCGAGAGGAAGCACGATGGTCCCGCCCACATCCAGAGGAGCCCCGTTTCCCCCTCGGAGCTCGAGATGAGGGATCCTTTCCCTGTTTTCAACGGGAAAGAATTCCCGGCGTTCCCGTCGCATCTCAAGAGGAGGCACTCTCAACAGGAAAGGCGAGAGGAACTCCATGGTCGTACCACCATTCCAAGAGTCCCCCAGATGACTCAGTCCATTCCAGAGGAACCTCTTTGCCCTGCACTGGCTCATCTTTCACGCCGAGGATCGACTCACACCACGGTGGCTCGTGGGACAGCCCTGTGGGAAAGCCTCGAGGGAAAGCTTCGAGGGAAAACCACAGATCCTTTAATCCACGCGACGGGAAGCGTGACATTGCTGCTACAGCCTGGAAGGAAAGCGCACGTGCATGCCCCCACTCGAGACGAGGCCTGACTCCCCTGGGGAGACTCCACAAGTACCCAAAGATCCATGTCAGCCCCTGAGAGGAATCCTCGGTTCTGGCCCTGACTGCACACAAGGTTTTGGCCCCGGTATCGACGGGAGAGGAATCCCGAGAGGCCCCCTAGCACCTCGCATGGGGACTGGCCTCTCCTGAGTCCACGAGGGCGGGTCCCTGAGGTCCCCGTCGTAACTCGAGAACACCTGCCGCAACTCGAGAAAATCCAGGAAGTTCTCCCTTCCAGGCGAGATGAGGCCTATTTCCGAATAGGCGTCTGGAGACTAATGACACCTAACCTCTGGAACTTCGAAAGGGTCTTTCACACCCTTGCTGCAACTCAAGAATTTCACCGCCATACCCGTCTCCACTCGAGAGGAAGCACGATGGTCCCGCCCACATCCAGAGGAGCCCCGTTTCCCCCTCGGAGCTCGAGATGAGGGATCCTTTCCCTGCTTTCAACGGGAAAGAATTCCCGGCGTTCCCGTCGCATCTGAAGAGGAGGCACTCTCAACAGGAAAGGCGAGAGGAACTCCATGGCCGTGCCACCATTCCAAGAGTCCCCCAGATGTCTCAGTCCATTCCAGAGGAACCTCTTTGCCCTGCACTGGCTCATCTTTCACGCCGAGGATCGACTCACACCACGGTGGCACGTGGGACAGCCCTGTGGGAAAGCCTCGAGGGAAAGCCTCGAGGGAAAACCACAGATCCTTTGATCCACGCCACGGGAAGCGTGACATTGCTGCTACAGCCTGGAAGGAAAGCGCACGTGCATGCCCCCACTCGAGACGAGGCCTGACTCCCCTGGGGAGACTCCAGAAGCACCCAAAGATCCATGTCAGCCCCTGAGAGGAATCCTCGGTTCCGGCCCTGACTCCACACAAGGTTTTTGGCCCCGGTATCGACGGGAGAGGAATCCCGAGAGGCCCCCTAGCACCTCGCATGGGGACTGGCCTCTCCTGAGGCCACCAGGGCGGGTCCCTGAGGTCCCCGTCGTAACTCGAGAACACCTGCCGCAACTCGAGAAAATCCAGGAAGTTCTGCCTTCCAGGCGAGATGAGGCCTATTTCCGATGAGGCGTCTGGAGACTAATGACACCTAACCTCTGGAACTTCGAAAGGGTCTTTCACACCCTTGCTGCAACTCAAGAAGTTCACCGCCATACCCGTCTCCATTCGAGAGGAAGCACGATGGTCCCGCCCACTTCCAGAGGAGCCCCGTTTCCCCCTCGGAGCTCGAGATGAGGGATCCTTTCCCTGCTTTCAACGGGAAAGAATTCCCGGGGTTCCCGTCGCATCTCAAGAGGAGGCACTCTCAACAGGAAAGGCGAGAGGAACTCCATGGCCGTGTCACCATTCCAAGAGTCCCCCAGATGTCTCAGTCCATTCCAGAGGAACCTCTTTGCCCTGCACTGGCTCATCTTTCACGCCGAGGATCGACTCACACCACGGTGGCACGTGGGACAGCCCTGTGGGAAAGCCTCGAGGGAAAGCCTCGAGGGAAAACCACAGATCCTTTGATCCACGCCACGGGAAGCGTGACATTGCTGCTACAGCCTGGAAGGAAAGCGCACGTGCATGCCCCCACTCGAGACTAGGCCTGACTACCCTGGGGAGACTCCAGAAGCACCCAAAGATCCATGTCAGCCCCTGAGAGGAATCCTCGGTTCCGGCCCTGACTGCACACAAGGTTTTTGGCCCCGGTATCGATGGGAGAGGAATCCCGAGAGGCCCCCTAGCACCTCGCATGGGGACTGGCCTCTCCTGAGGCCACCAGGGCGGGTCCCTGAGGTCCCCGTCATAACTCGAGAACACCTGCCACAACTCGAGAAAATCCAGGAAGTTCTCCCTTCCAGGCGAGATGAGGCCTATTTCCGATGAGGCGTCTGGAGACTAATGACACCTAACCTCTGGAACTTCGAAAGGGTCTTTCACACCCTTGCTGCAACTCAAGAAGTTCACCGCCATACCCTTCTCCACTCGAGAGGAAGCACGATGGTCCCGCCCACATCCAGAGGAGCCCCGTTTCCCCCTCGGAGCTCGAGATGAGGGATCCTTTCCCTGTTTTCAACGGGAAAGAATTCCCGGCGTTCCCGTCGCATCTCAAGAGGAGGCACTCTCAACAGGAAAGGCGAGAGGAACTCCATGGTCGTACCACCATTCCAAGAGTCCCCCAGATGACTCAGTCCATTCCAGAGGAACCTCTTTGCCCTGCACTGGCTCATCTTTCACGCCGAGGATCGACTCACACCACGGTGGCTCGTGGGACAGCCCTGTGGGAAAGCCTCGAGGGAAAGCTTCGAGGGAAAACCACAGATCCTTTAATCCACGCGACGGGAAGCGTGACATTGCTGCTACAGCCTGGAAGGAAAGCGCACGTGCATGCCCCCACTCGAGACGAGGCCTGACTCCCCTGGGGAGACTCCACAAGTACCCAAAGATCCATGTCAGCCCCTGAGAGGAATCCTCGGTTCCGGCCCTGACTGCACACAAGGTTTTGGCCCCGGTATCGACGGGAGAGGAATCCCGAGAGGCCCCCTAGCACCTCGCATGGGGACTGGCCTCTCCTGAGTCCACCAGGGCGGGTCCCTGAGGTCCCCGTCGTAACTCGAGAACACCTGCCGCAACTCGAGAAAATCCAGGAAGTTCTCCCTTCCAGGCGAGATGAGGCCTATTTCCGAATAGGCGTCTGGAGACTAATGACACCTAACCTCTGGAACTTCGAAAGGGTCTTTCACACCCTTGCTGCAACTCAAGAAGTTCACCGCCATACCCGTCTCCACTCGAGATGAAGCACGATGGTCCCGCCCACATCCAGAGGAGCCCCGTTTCCCCCTCGGAGCTCGAGATGAGGGATCCTTTCCCTGCTTTCAACGGGAAAGAATTCCCGGCGTTCCCGTCGCATCTCAAGAGGAGGCACTCTCAACAGGAAAGGCGAGAGGAACTCCATGGTCGTACCACCATTCCAAGAGTCCCCCAGATGTCTCAGTCCATTCCAGAGGAACCTCTTTGCCCTGCACTGGCTCATCTTTCACGCCGAGGATCGACTCACACCACGGTGGCACGTGGGACAGCCCTGTGGGAAAGCCTCGAGGGAAAGCCTCGAGGGAAAACCACAGATCCTTTGATCCACGCCACGGGAAGCGTGACATTGCTGCTACAGCCTGGAAGGAAAGCGCACGTGCATGCCCCCACTCGAGACGAGGCCTGACTCCCCTGGGGAGACTCCAGAAGCACCCAAAGATTCATGTTAGCCCCTGAGAGGAATCCTCGGTTCCGGCCCTGACTGCACACAAGGTTTTTGGCCCCGGTATCGACGGGAGAGGAATCCCGAGAGGCCCCCTAGCACCTCGCATGGGGACTGGCCTCTCCTGAGGCCACCAGGGCGGGTCCCTGAGGTCCCCGTCGTAACTCGAGAACACCTGCCGCAACTCGAGAAAATCCAGGAAGTTCTGCCTTCCAGGCGAGATGAGGCCTATTTCCGATGAGGCGTCTGGAGACTAATGACACCTAACCTCTGGAACTTCGAAAGGGTCTTTCACACCCTTGCTGCAACTCAAGAAGTTCACCGCCATACCCGTCTCCACTCGAGAGGAAGCACGATGGTCCCGCCCACATCCAGAGGAGCCCCGTTTCCCCCTCGGAGCTCGAGATGAGGGATCCTTTCCCTGCTTTCAACGGGAAAGAATTCCCGGCGTTCCCGTCGCATCTCAAGAGGAGGCACTCTCAACAGGAAAGGCGAGAGGAACTCCATGGCCGTGCCACCATTCCAAGAGTCCCCCAGATGTCTCAGTCCATTCCAGAGGAACCTCTTTGCCCTGCACTGGCTCATCTTTCACGCCGAGGATCGACTCACACCACGATGGCACGTGGGACAGCCCTGTGGGAAAGCCTCGAGGGAAAGCCTCGAGGGAAAACCACAGATCCTTTGATCCACGCGACGGGAAGCGTGACATTGCTGCTACAGCCTGGAAGGAAAGCGCACGTGCATGCCCCCACTCGAGACGAGGCCTGACTCCCCTGGGGAGACTCCACAAGTACCCAAAGATCCATGTCAGCCCCTGAGAGGAATCCTCGGTTCTGGCCCTGACTGCACACAAGGTTTTGGCCCCGGTATCGACGGGAGAGGAATCCCGAGAGGCCCCCTAGCACCTCGCATGGGGACTGGCCTCTCCTGAGTCCACCAGGGCGGTTCCCTGAGGTCCCCGTCGTAACTCGAGAACACCTGCCGCAACTCGAGAAAATCCAGGAAGTTCTCCCTTCCAGGCGAGATGAGGCCTATTTCCGAATAGGCGTCTGGAGACTAATGACACCTAACCTCTGGAACTTCGAAAGGGTCTTTCACACCCTTGCTGCAACTCAAGAAGTTCACCGCCATACCCGTCTCCACTCGAGAGGAAGCACGATGGTCCCGCCCACATCCAGAGGAGCCCCGTTTCCCCCTCGGATCTCGAGATGAGGGATCAATTCCCTGCTTTCAACGGGAAAGAATTCCCGGCGTTACCTTCGCATCTCAAGAGGAGGCACTCTCAACAGGAAAGGCGAGAGGAACTCCATGGTCGTACCACCATTCCAAGAGTCCCCCAGATGTCTCAGTCCATTCCAGAGGAACCTCTTTGCCCTGCACTGGCTCATCTTTCACGCCGAGGATCGACTCACACCACAGTGGCACGTGGAACAGCCCTATGGGAAAGCCTCGAGGGAAAGCCTCGAGGGAAAACCACAGATCCTTTGATCCTCGCCACGGGAAGCGTGACTTTGCTGCTACAGCCTGGAAGGAAAGCGCACGTGCATGCCCCCACTCGAGACGAGGCTTGACTCCCCTGGGGAGACTCCAGAATCACCCAAAGATCCATGTCAGCCCCTGAGAGGAATCCTCGGTTCCGGCCCTGACTCCACACAAGGTTTTTGGCCCCGGTATCGACGGGAGAGGAATCCCGAGAGGCCCCCTAGCACCTCGCATGGGGACTGGCCTCTCCTGAGGCCAGCAGGGCGGGTCCCTGAGGTCCCCGTCGTAACTCGAGAACACCTGCCGCAACTCGAGAAAATCCAGGAAGTTCTCCCTTCCAGGCGAGATGAGGCCTATTTCCGATGAGGCGTCTGGAGACTAATGACACCTAACCTCTGCAACTTCGAAAGGGTCTTTCACACCCTTGCTGCAACTCAAGAAGTTCACCGCCATACCCGTCTCCACTCGAGAGGAAGCACGATGGTCCCGCCCACATCCAGAGGAGCCCTGTTTCCCCCTCGGAGCTCGAGATGAGGGATCCTTTCCCTGCTTTCAACGGGAAAGAATTCCCGGCGTTCCCGTCGCATCTCAAGAGGAGGCACTCTCAACAGGAAAGGCGAGAGGAACTCCATGGCCGTGCCACCATTCCAAGAGTCCCCCAGATGTCTCAGTCCATTCCAGAGGAACCTCTTTGCCCTGCACTGGCTAATCTTTCACGCCGAGGATCGACTCACACCACGGTGGCACGTGGGACAGCCCTGTGGGAAAGCCTCGAGGGAAAGCCTCGAGGGAAAACCACAGATCCTTTGATCCACGCCACGGGAAGCGTGACATTGCTGCTACAGCCTGGAAGGAAAGCGCACGTGCATGCCCCCACTCGAGACGAGGCCTGACTCCCCTGGGGAGACTCCAGAAGCACCCAAAGATCCATGTCAGCCCCTGAGAGGAATCCTCGGTTCCGGCCCTGACTCCACACAAGGTTTTTGGCCCCGGTATCGACGGGAGAGGAATCCCGAGAGGCCCCCTAGGACCTCGCATGGGGACTGGCCCCTCCTGAGGCCACCAGGGCGGGTCCCTGAGGTCCCCGTCATAACTCGAGAACACCTGCCACAACTCGAGAAAATCCAGGAAGTTCTCCCTTCCAGGCGAGATGAGGCCTATTTCCGATGAGGCGTCTGGAGACTAATGACACCTAACCTCTGGATCTTCGAAAGGGTCTTTCACACCCTTGCTGCAACTCAAGAAGTTCACCGCCATACCCGTCTCCACTCGAGAGGAAGCACGATGGTCCCGCCCACATCCAGAGGAGCCCCGTTTCCCCCTCGGAGCTCGAGATGAGGGATCCTTTCCCTGCTTTCAACGGGAAAGAATTCCCGGCGTTCCCGTCCCATCTCAAGAGGAGGCACTCTCAACAGGAAAGGCGAGAGGAACTCCCTGGCCGTGCCACCATTCCAAGAGTCCCCCAGATGTCTCAGTCCATTCCAGAGGAACCTCTTTGCCCTGCACTGGCTCATCTTTCACGCCGAGGATCGACTCACACCACGGTGGCACGTGGGACAGCCCTGTGGGAAAGCCTCGAGGGAAAGCCTCGAGGGAAAACCACAGATCCTATGATCCACGCCACGGGAAGCGTGACATTGCTGCTACAGCCTGGAAGGAAAGCGCACGTGCATGCCCCCACTCGAGACGAGGCCTGACTCCCCTGGGGAGACTCCAGAAGCACCCAAGTTCCATGTCAGCCCCTGAGAGGAATCCTCGGTTCCGGCCCTGACTCCACACAAGGTTTTTCGCCCCGGTATCGACGGGAGAGGAATCCCGAGAGGCCCCCTAGCACCTCGCATGGGGACTGGCCTCTCCTGAGGCCACCAGGGCGGGTCACTGAGGTCCCCGTCGTAACTCGAGAACACCTGCCACAACTCGAGAAAATCCAGGAAGTTCTCCCGTCCAGGCGAGATGAGGCCTATTTCCGATGAGGCGTCTGGAGACTAATGACACCTAACCTCTGGAACTTCGAAAGGGTCTTTCACACCCTTGCTGCAACTCAAGAAGTTCACCGCCATACCCGTCTCCACTTGAGAGGAAGCACGATGGTCCCGCCCACATCCAGAGGAGCCCCGTTTCCCCCTCGTAGCTCGAGATGAGGGATCCTTTCCCTGCTTTCAACGGGAAAGAATTCCCGGCGTTCCCGTCGCATCTCAAGAGGAGGCACTCTCAACAGGAAAGGCGAGAGGAACTCCATGGTCGTACCACCATTCCAAGAGTCCCCCAGATGTCTCAGTCCATTCCAGAGGAACCTCTTTGCCCTGCACTGGCTCATCTTTCACGCCGAGGATCGACTCACACCACGGTGGCACGTGGGACAGCCCTGTGGGAAAGCCTCGAGGGAAAGCCTCGAGGGAAAACCACAGATCCTTTGATCCACGCCACGGGAAGCGTGACATTGCAGCTACAGCCTGGAAGGAAAGCGCACGTGCACGCCCCCACTCGAGACGAGGCCTGACTCCCCTGGGGAGACTCCAGAAGTACCCAAAGATCCATGTCAGCCCCTGAGAGGAATCCTCGGTTCCGGCCCTGACTCCACACAAGGTTTTTGGCCCCGGTATCGACGGGAGAGGAATCCCGAGAGGCCCCCTAGCACCTCGCATGGGGACTGGCCTCTCCTGAGGCCACCAGGGCGGGTCCCTGAGGTCCCCGTCGTAACTCGAGAACACCTGCCGCAACTCGAGAAAATCCAGGAAGTTCTCCCTTCCAGGCGAGATGAGGCCTATTTCCGATGAGGCGTCTGGAGACTAATGACACCTAACCTCTGTAACTTCGAAAGGGTCTTTCACACCCTTGCTGCAACTCAAGAAGTTCACCGCCATACCCGTCTCCACTTGAGAGGAAGCACGATGGTCCCGCCCACATCCAGAGGAGCCCTGTTTCCCCCTCGGAGCTCGAGATGAGGGATCCTTTCCCTGCTTTCAACGGGAAAGAATTCCCGGCGTTCCCGTCGCATCTCAAGAGGAGGCACTCTCAACAGGAAAGGCGAGAGGAACTCCATGGCCGTGCCACCATTCCAAGAGTCCCCCAGATGTCTCAGTCCATTCCAGAGGAACCTCTTTGCCCTGCACTGGCTCATCTTTCACGCCGAGGATCGACTCACACCACGGTGGCACGTGGGACAGCCCTGTGGGAAAGCCTCGAGGGAAAGCCTCGAGGGAAAACCACAGATCCTTTGATCCACGCCACGGGAAGCGTGACATTGCTGCTACAGCCTGGAAGGAAAGCGCACGTGCATGCCCCCACTCGAGACGAGGCCTGACTCCCCTGGGGAGACTCCAGAAGCACCCAAAGATCCATGTCAGCCCCTGAGAGGAATCCTCGGTTCCGGCCCTGACTCCACACAAGGTTTTTGGCCCCGGTATCGACGGGAGAGGAATCCCGAGAGGCCCCCTAGCACCTCGCATGGGGACTGGCCTCTCCTGAGGCCACCAGGGCGGGTCCCTGAGGTCCCCGTCGTAACTCGAGAACACCTGCCACAACTCGAGAAAATCCAGGAAGTTCTGCCTTCCAGGCGAGATGAGGCCTATTTCCGATGAGGCGTCTGGAGACTAATGACACCTAACCTCTGCAACTTCGAAAGGGTCTTTCACACCCTTGCTGCAACTCAAGAAGTTCACCGCCATACCCGTCTCCACTCGAGAGGAAGCACGATGGTCCCGCCCACATCCAGAGGAGCCCTGTTTCCCCCTCGGAGCTCGAGATGAGGGATCCTTTCCCTGCTTTCAACGGGAAAGAATTCCCGGCGTTCCCGTCGCATCTCAAGAGGAGGCACTCTCAACAGGAAAGGCGAGAGGAACTCCATGGCCGTGCCACCATTCCAAGAGTCCCCCAGATGTCTCAGTCCATTCCAGAGGAACCTCTTTGCCCTGCACTGGCTAATCTTTCACGCCGAGGATCGACTCACACCACGGTGGCACGTGGGACAGCCCTGTGGGAAAGCCTCGAGGGAAAGCCTCGAGGGAAAACCACAGATCCTTTGATCCACGCCACGGGAAGCGTGACATTGCTGCTACAGCCTGGAAGGAAAGCGCACGTGCATGCCCCCACTCGAGACGAGGCCTGACTCCCCTGGGGAGACTCCAGAAGCACCCAAAGATCCATGTCAGCCCCTGAGAGGAATCCTCGGTTCCGGCCCTGACTCCACACAAGGTTTTTGGCCCCGGTATCGACGGGAGAGGAATCCCGAGAGGCCCCCTAGGACCTCGCATGGGGACTGGCCCCTCCTGAGGCCACCAGGGCGGGTCCCTGAGGTCCCCGTCATAACTCGAGAACACCTGCCACAACTCGAGAAAATCCAGGAAGTTCTCCCTTCCAGGCGAGATGAGGCCTATTTCCGATGAGGCGTCTGGAGACTAATGACACCTAACCTCTGGATCTTCGAAAGGGTCTTTCACACCCTTGCTGCAACTCAAGAAGTTCACCGCCATACCCGTCTCCACTCGAGAGGAAGCACGATGGTCCCGCCCACATCCAGAGGAGCCCCGTTTCCCCCTCGGAGCTCGAGATGAGGGATCCTTTCCCTGCTTTCAACGGGAAAGAATTCCCGGCGTTCCCGTCCCATCTCAAGAGGAGGCACTCTCAACAGGAAAGGCGAGAGGAACTCCCTGGCCGTGCCACCATTCCAAGAGTCCCCCAGATGTCTCAGTCCATTCCAGAGGAACCTCTTTGCCCTGCACTGGCTCATCTTTCACGCCGAGGATCGACTCACACCACGGTGGCACGTGGGACAGCCCTGTGGGAAAGCCTCGAGGGAAAGCCTCGAGGGAAAACCACAGATCCTATGATCCACGCCACGGGAAGCGTGACATTGCTGCTACAGCCTGGAAGGAAAGCGCACGTGCATGCCCCCACTCGAGACGAGGCCTGACTCCCCTGGGGAGACTCCAGAAGCACCCAAGTTCCATGTCAGCCCCTGAGAGGAATCCTCGGTTCCGGCCCTGACTCCACACAAGGTTTTTCGCCCCGGTATCGACGGGAGAGGAATCCCGAGAGGCCCCCTAGCACCTCGCATGGGGACTGGCCTCTCCTGAGGCCACCAGGGCGGGTCACTGAGGTCCCCGTCGTAACTCGAGAACACCTGCCACAACTCGAGAAAATCCAGGAAGTTCTCCCGTCCAGGCGAGATGAGGCCTATTTCCGATGAGGCGTCTGGAGACTAATGACACCTAACCTCTGGAACTTCGAAAGGGTCTTTCACACCCTTGCTGCAACTCAAGAAGTTCACCGCCATACCCGTCTCCACTTGAGAGGAAGCACGATGGTCCCGCCCACATCCAGAGGAGCCCCGTTTCCCCCTCGTAGCTCGAGATGAGGGATCCTTTCCCTGCTTTCAACGGGAAAGAATTCCCGGCGTTCCCGTCGCATCTCAAGAGGAGGCACTCTCAACAGGAAAGGCGAGAGGAACTCCATGGTCGTACCACCATTCCAAGAGTCCCCCAGATGTCTCAGTCCATTCCAGAGGAACCTCTTTGCCCTGCACTGGCTCATCTTTCACGCCGAGGATCGACTCACACCACGGTGGCACGTGGGACAGCCCTGTGGGAAAGCCTCGAGGGAAAGCCTCGAGGGAAAACCACAGATCCTTTGATCCACGCCACGGGAAGCGTGACATTGCAGCTACAGCCTGGAAGGAAAGCGCACGTGCACGCCCCCACTCGAGACGAGGCCTGACTCCCCTGGGGAGACTCCAGAAGTACCCAAAGATCCATGTTAGCCCCTGAGAGGAATCCTCGGTTCCGGCCCTGACTCCACACAAGGTTTTTGGCCCCGGTATCGACGGGAGAGGAATCCCGAGAGGCCCCCTAGCACCTCGCATGGGGACTGGCCTCTCCTGAGGCCACCAGGGCGGGTCCCTGAGGTCCCCGTCGTAACTCGAGAACACCTGCCGCAACTCGAGAAAATCCAGGAAGTTCTCCCTTCCAGGCGAGATGAGGCCTATTTCCGATGAGGCGTCTGGAGACTAATGACACCTAACCTCTGTAACTTCGAAAGGGTCTTTCACACCCTTGCTGCAACTCAAGAAGTTCACCGCCATACCCGTCTCCACTTGAGAGGAAGCACGATGGTCCCGCCCACATCCAGAGGAGCCCTGTTTCCCCCTCGGAGCTCGAGATGAGGGATCCTTTCCCTGCTTTCAACGGGAAAGAATTCCCGGCGTTCCCGTCGCATCTCAAGAGGAGGCACTCTCAACAGGAAAGGCGAGAGGAACTCCATGGCCGTGCCACCATTCCAAGAGTCCCCCAGATGTCTCAGTCCATTCCAGAGGAACCTCTTTGCCCTGCACTGGCTCATCTTTCACGCCGAGGATCGACTCACACCACGGTGGCACGTGGGACAGCCCTGTGGGAAAGCCTCGAGGGAAAGCCTCGAGGGAAAACCACAGATCCTTTGATCCACGCCACGGGAAGCGTGACATTGCTGCTACAGCCTGGAAGGAAAGCGCACGTGCATGCCCCCACTCGAGACGAGGCCTGACTCCCCTGGGGAGACTCCAGAAGCACCCAAAGATCCATGTCAGCCCCTGAGAGGAATCCTCGGTTCCGGCCCTGACTCCACACAAGGTTTTTGGCCCCGGTATCGACGGGAGAGGAATCCCGAGAGGCCCCCTAGCACCTCGCATGGGGACTGGCCTCTCCTGAGGCCACCAGGGCGGGTCCCTGAGGTCCCCGTCGTAACTCGAGAACACCTGCCACAACTCGAGAAAATCCAGGAAGTTCTGCCTTCCAGGCGAGATGAGGCCTATTTCCGATGAGGCGTCTGGAGACTAATGACACCTAACCTCTGGAACTTCGAAAGGGTCTTTCACACCCTTGCTGCAACTCAAGAAGTTCACCGCCATACCCGTCTCCACTGGAGAGGAAGCACGATGGTCCCGCCCACATCCAGAGGAGCCCCGTTTCCCCCTCGGAGCTCGAGATGAGGGATCCTTTCCTTACTTTCAACGGGAAAGAATTCCCGGCGTTCCCGTCGCATCTCAAGAGGAGGCACTCTCAACAGGAAAGGCGAGAGGAACTCCATGGTCGTACCACCATTCCAAGAGTCCCCCAGATGTTTCAGTCCATTCCAGAGGAACCTCTTTGCCCTGCACTGGCTCATCTTTCACGCCGAGGATCGACTCACACCACGGTGGCACGTGGGACAGCCCTGTGGGAAAGCCTCGAGGGAAAGCCTCGAGGGAAAACCACAGATCCTTTGATCCACGCCACGGGAAGCGTGACATTGCTGCTACAGCCTGGAAGGAAAGCGCACGTGCATGCCCCCACTCGAGACGAGGCCTGACTCCCCTGGGGAGACTCCAGAAGTACCCAAAGATCCATGTCAGCCCCTGAGAGGAATCCTCGGTTCCGGCCCTGACTCCACACAAGGTTTTTGGCCCCGGAATCGACGGGAGAGGAATCCCGAGAGGCCCCCTAGCACCTCGCATGGGGACTGGCCTCTCCTGAGGCCACCAGGGCGGGTCCCTGAGGTCCCCGTCGTAACTCGAGAACACCTGCCGCAACTCGAGAAAATCCAGGAAGTTCTCCCTTCCAGGCGAGATGAGGCCTATTTCCCATGAGGCGTCTGGAGACTAATGACACCTAACCTCTGGAACTTCGAATCGGTCTTTCACACCCTTGCTGCAACTCAAGAAGTTCTCCGCCATACCCGTCTCCACTCGAGAGGAAGCACGATGGTCCCGCCCACATCCAGAGGAGCCCCGTTTCCCCCTCGTAGCTCGAGATGAGGGATCCTTTCCCTGCTTTCAACGGGAAAGAATTCCCGGCGTTCCCGTCGCATTTCAAGAGGAGGCACTCTCAACAGGAAAGGCGAGAGGAACTCCATGGCCATGCCACCATTCCAGGAGTCCCCCAGATGTCTCAGTCCATTCCAGAGGAACCTCTTTGCCCTGCACTGGCTCATCTTTCACGCCGAGGATCGACTCACACCACGGTGGCACGTGGGACAGCCCTGTGGGAAAGCCTCGAGGGAAAGCCTCGAGGGAAAACCACAGATCCTTTGATCCACGCCACGGGAAGCGTGACATTGCTGCTACAGCCTGGAAGGAAAGCGCACGTGCATGCCCCCACTCGAGACGAGGCCTGACTCCCCTGGGGAGACTCCAGAAGCACCCAAAGATCCATGTCAGCCCCTGAGAGGAATCCTCGGTTCCGGCCCTGACTCCACACAAGGTTTTTGGCCCAGGTATCGACGGGAGAGGAATCCCGAGAGGCCCCCTAGCACCTCGCATGGGGACTGGCCTCTCCTGAGGCCACCAGGGCGGGTCACTGAGGTCCCCGTCATAACTCGAGAACACCTGCCACAACTCGAGAAAATCCAGGAAGTTCTCCCTTCCAGGCGAGATGAGGCCTATTTCCGATGAGGAGTCTGGAGACTAATGACACCTAACCTCTGGATCTTCGAAAGGGTCTTTCACACCCTTGCTGCAACTCAAGAAGTTCACCGCCATACCCGTCTCCACTCGAGAGGAAGCACGATGGTCCCGCCCACATCCAGAGGAGCCCCGTTTCCCCCTCGGAGCTCGAGATGAGGGATCCTTTCCCTGTTTTCAACGGGAAAGAATTCCCTGCGTTCCCGTCGCATCTCAAGAGGAGGCACTCTCAACAGGAAAGGCGAGAGGAACTCCATGGTCGTACCACCATTCCAAGAGTCCCCCAGATGACTCAGTCCATTCCAGAGGAACCTCTTTGCCCTGCACTGGCTCATCTTTCACGCCGAGGATCGACTCACACCACGGTGGCTCGTGGGACAGCCCTGTGGGAAAGCCTCGAGGGAAAGCTTCGAGGGAAAACCACAGATCCTTTGATCCACGCGACGGGAAGCGTGACATTGCTGCTACAGCCTGGAAGGAAAGCGCACGTGCATGCCCCCACTCGAGACGAGGCCTGACTCCCCTGGGGAGACTCCAGAAGTACCCAAAGATCCATGTCAGCCCCTGAGAGGAATCCTCGGTTCCGGCCCTGACTCCACACAAGGTTTTTGGCCCCGGTATCGACGGGAGAGGAATCCCGAGAGGCCCCCTAGCACCTCGCATGGGGACTGGCCTCTCCTGAGTCCACCAGGGCGGGTCCCTGAGGTCCCCGTCGTAACTCGAGAACACCTGCCGCAACTCGAGAAAATCCAGGAAGTTCTCCCTTCCAGGCGAGATGAGGCCTATTTCCGAATAGGCGTCTGGAGACTAATGACACCTAACCTCTGGAACTTCGAAAGGGTCTTTCACACCCTTGCTGCAACTCAAGAAGTTCACCGCCATACCCTTCTCCACTCGAGAGGAAGCACGATGGTCCCGCCCACATCCAGAGGAGCCCCGTTTCCCCCTCGTAGCTCGAGATGAGGGATCCTTTCCCTGCTTTCAATGGGAAAGAATTCCCGGCGTTCCCGTCGCATCTCAAGAGGAGACAGTCTCAAAGGAAAGGCGAGAGGAACTCCATGGTCGTACCACCATTCCAAGAGTCCCCCAGATGTCTCAGTCCATTCCAGAGGAAGCTCTTTGCCCTGCACTGGCTCATCTTTCACGCCGAGGATCGACTCACACCACGGTGGCACGTGGGACAGCCCTGTGGGAAAGCCTCGAGGGAAAGCCTCGAGGGAAAAACACAGATCCTTTGATCCACGCCACGGGAAGCGTGACATTGCTGCTACAGCCTGGAAGGAAAGCGCACGTGCATGCCCCCACTCGAGACGAGGCCTGACTCCCATGGGGAGACTACAGAAGTACCCAAAGATTCATGTCAGCCCCTGAGAGGATTCCTCGGTTCCGGCCCTGACTCCACACAAGGTTTTTGGCCCCGGTATCGACGGGAGAGGAATCACGAGAGGCCCCCTAGCAACTCGCATGGGGACTGGCCTCTCCTGAGGCCACCAGGGCGGGTAGTTGAGGTCCCCGTCGTAACTCGAGAACACCTGCCGCAACTCGAGAAAATCCAGGAAGTTCTCCCTTCCAGGCGAGATAAGGCCTATTTCCGATGAGGCGTCTGGAGACTAATGACACCTAACCTCTGGAACTTCGAAAGGGTCTTTCACACCCTTGCTGCAACTCAAGAAGTTCACCGCCATACCCATCTCCACTCGAGAGGAAGCACGATAGTCCCGCCCACATCCAGAGGAGCCCCGTTTCCCCCTCGTAGCTCGAGATGAGGGATCCTTTCCCTGCTTTCAACGGGAAAGAATTCCCGGCGTTCCCATCGCATCTCAAGAGGAGGCACTCTCAACAGGAAAGGCGAGAGGAACTCTATGGTCGTACCACCATTCCAAGAGTCCCCCAGATGTCTCAGTCCATTCCAGAGGAAGCTCTTTGCCCTACACTGGCTCATCTTTCACGCCGAGGATCGACTCACACCACGGTGGAACGTGGGACAGCCCTGTGGGAAAGCCTCGAGGGAAAGCCTCGAGGGAAAACCACAGATCGTTTGATTCACGCCACGGGAAGCGTGACATTGCTACTACAGCCTTGAAGGAAAGCGCACGTGCATGCCCCCACTCGAGACGAGGCCTGACTCCCCTGAGGAGACTCCAGAAGTACCCAAAGATCCATGTCAGCCACTGAGAGGAATCCTCGGTTCCGGCCCTGACTCCACACAAGGTTTTTGGCCCCAGTATCGACGGGAGAGGAATCCCGAGAGGCCCCCTAGCAACTCGCATGGGGACTGGCCGTTCCTGAGGCCACCAGGGCGGGTCCCTGAGGTCCCCGTCGTAACTCGAGAACACCTGCTGCAACTCGAGAAAATCCAGGAAGTTCTCCCTTCCAGGCGAGATGAGGCCTATTTCCGATGAGGCGTCTGGAGACTAATGACACCTAAACTCTGGAACTTCGAAAGGGTCTTTCACACCCTTGCTGCAACTCAAGAAGTTCACCGCCATACCCGTCTCCACTCGAGAGGAAGCACGATAGTCCCGCCCACATCCAGAGGAGCCCCGTTTCCCCCTCGTAGCTCGAGATGAGGGATCCTTTCCCTGCTTTCAACGGGAAAGAATTCCCGGCGTTCCCGTCGCATCTCAAGAGGAGGCACTCTCAACAGGAAAGGCGAGAGGAACTCCATGGTCGTACCACCATTCCAAGAGTCCCCCAGATGTCTCAGTCCATTCCAGAGGAAGCTCTTTGCCCTACACTGGCTCATCTTTCACGCCGAGGATCGACTCACACCACGGTGGCACGTGGGACAGCCCTGTGGGAAAACCTCGAGGGAAAGCCTCGAGGGAAAACCACTGATCGTTTGATTCACGCCACGGGAAGCGTGACATTGCTGCTACAGCCTTGAAGGAAAGCGCACGTGCATGCCCCCACTCGAGACGAGGCCTGACTCCCCTGGTGAGACTCCAGAAGTACCCAAAGATCCATGTCAGCCACTGAGAGGAATCCTCGGTTCCGGCCCTGACTCCACACAAGGTTTTTGGCCCCGGTATCGACGGGAGAGGAATCCCGAGAGGCCCCCTAGCAACTCGCATGGGGACTGGCCTCTCCTGAGGCCACCAGGGCGGGTCCCTGAGGTCCCCGTCGTAACTCGAGAACACCTGCCGCAACTCGAGAAAATCCAGGAAGTTCTCCCTTCCAGGCGAGATGAGGCCTATTTCCGATGAGGCGTCTGGAGACTAATGACACCTAAACTCTGGAACTTCGAAAGGGTCTTTCACACCCTTGCTGCAACTCAAGAAGTTCACCGCCATACCCATCTCCACTCTAGAGGAAGCACGATGGTCCCGCCCACATCCAGAGGAGCCCCGTTTCCCCCTCCTAGCTCGAGATGAGCGATCCTTTCCCTGCTTTCAACGGGAAAGAATTCCCGGCGTTCCCGTCGCATCTCAAGAGGAGGCACTCTCAACAGGAAAGGCGAGAGGAACTCCATGGTCGTACCACCATTCCAAGAGTCCCACAGATGTCTCAGTCCATTCCAGAGGAACCTCTTTGCCCTGCACTGGCTCATCTTTCACGCCGAGGATCGACTCACACCACGGTGGCACGTGGGACAGCCCTGTGGGAAAGCCTCGAGGGAAAGCCTCGAGGGAAAACCACAAATCCTTTGATCCACGCGATGGGAAGCGTGACATTGCTGCTACAGCCTGGAAGGAAAGCGCACGTGCACGCCCCCACTCGAGATGAGGCCTGTCTCCCCTGGCGAGACTCCAGAAGTACCCAAAGATCCATATCAGCCCGTGAGAGGAATCCTCGGTTCCGGCCCTGACTCCACACAAGGTTTTTGGCCCGGGTATCGACGGGAGAGGAATCCCGAGAGGCCCCCTAGCAACTCGCCTGGGGACTGGCCTCTCCTGAGGCCACCAGGGCGGGTCCCTGAGGTCCCCGTCGTAACTCGAGAACACCTGCCGCAACTCGAGAAAATCCAGGAAGTTCTCCCTTTCAGGCGAGATGAGGCCTATTTCCGATGAGGCGTCTGGAGACTAATGACACCTAACCTCTGGAACTTCGAAAGGGTCTTTCACACCCTTGCTGCAACTCAAGAAGTTCACCGCCATACCCGTCTCCACTCGAGAGGAAGCACGATCGTCCCGCCCACATCCAGAGGAGCCCCCTATCCCCCTCGTAGCTCGAGATGAGGAATCCTTTCCCTGCTTTCAATGGGAAAGAATTCCCGGCGTTCCCGTCGCATCTGAAGCGGAGGCACTCTCAACAGGAAATGAGAGAGGAACTCCATGGTCGTACCACCATTCCAAGAGTCCCCCAGATGTCTCAGTCCATTCCAGAGGAAGCTCATTGCCCTGCACTGGCTCATCTTTCACGCCGAGGATCGACTCACACCACGGTGGCACGTGGGACAGCCCTGTGGGAAAGCCTCGAGGGAAAGCCTCGAGGGAAAACCACAGATCCTTTGATCCACGCCACGGGAAGCGTGACATTGCTGCTACAGCCTGGAAGGAAAGTGCACGTGCATGCCCCGACTCGAGACGAGGCCTGACTCCCCTGGGGAGACTCCAGAAGTACCCAAAGATCCATGTCAGCCCCTGAGAGGAATCCTCGGTTCCGGCCCTGACTCCACACAAGGTTTTTGGCCCCGGTATCGACGGGAGAGGAATCCCGAGAGGCCCCCTAGCAAGTCACATGGGGACTGGCCTCTCCTGAGGCCACCAGGGCGGGTCCCTGAGGTCCCCGTCGTAACTCGAGAACACCTGCCGCAACTCGAGAAAATCCAGGAAGTTCTCCCTTCCAGGCGAGATGAGGCCTATTTCCGATGAGGCGTCTGGAGACTAATGACACCTAACCTCTGGAACTTCGAAAGGGTCTTTCACACCCTTGCTGCAACTCAAGAAGTTCACCGCCATACCCGTCTCCACTCGAGAGGAAGCACGATCGTCCCGCCCACATCCAGAGGAGCCCCGTTTCCCCCTCGTAGCTCGAGATGAGGGATCCTTTCCCTGCTTTCAACGGGAAAGAATTCCCGGTGTTCCCGTCCCATCTCAAGAGGAGGCACTCTAAACAGCAAAGGCGAGAGGAACTCCATGGTCGTACCACCATTCCAAGAGTCCTCCAGATGTCTCAGTCCATTCCAGAGGAACCTCTTTGCCCTGCACTGGCTCATCTTTCACGCCGAGGATCGACTCACACCACGGTGGCACGTGGGACAGCCCTGTGGGAAAGCCTCGAGGGAAAGCCTCGAGGGAAAACCACAGATCCTTTGATCCACGCGATGGGAAGCTTGACATTTCTGCTACAGCCTGGAAGGAAAGCGCACGTGCATGCCCCCACTCGAGATGAGGCCTCTCTCCCCTGGCGAGACTCCAGAAGTACCCAAAGATCCATATCAGCCCGTGAGAGGAATCCTCGGTTCCGGCCCTGACTCCACACAAGGTTTTTGGCCCGGGTATCGACGGGAGAGGAATCCCGAGAGGCCCCCTAGCAACTCGCATGGGCACTGGCCTCTCCTGAGGCCACCAGGGCGGGTCCCTGAGGTCCCCGTCGTAACTCGAGAACACCTGCCGCAACTCGAGAAAATCCAGGAAGTTCTCCCTTCCAGGCGAGATGAGGCCTATTTCCGATGAGGCGTCTGGAGACTAATGACACCTAACCTCTGGAACTTCGAAAGGGTCTTTCACACCCTTGCTGCAACTCAAGAAGTTCACCGCCATACCCGTCTCCACTCGAGAGGAAGCACGATGGTCCCGCCCACATCCAGAGGAGCCCCGTTTCCCCCTCGTAGCTCGAGATGAGGGATCCTTTCCCTGCTTTCAACGGGAAAGAATTCCCGGCGTTCCCGTCGCATCTCAAGAGGAGGCACTCTCAACAGGAAAGGCGAGAGGAACTCCATGGTCGTACCACCATTCCAAGAGTCCCCCAGGTGTCTCAGTCCATTCCACAGGAACCTCTTAGCCCTGCACTGGCTCATCTTTCACGCCGAGGATCGACTCACACCACGGTGGCACGTGGGACAGCCCTGTGGGAAAGCCTCGAGGGAAAGCCTCGAGGGAAAACCACAGATCCTTTGATCCACGTGACGGGAAGCGTGACATTGCTGCTACAGCCTGGAAGGAAAGCGCACGTGCATGCCCCCACTCGAGACGAGGCCTGACTCCCCTGGGGAGACTCCAGAAGTACCCAAAGATCCATGTCAGCCCCTGAGAGGAATCCTCGGTTCCGGCCCTGACTCCACACAATGTTTTTGGCCCCGGTATCGACGGGAGAGGAATCCCGAGAGTCCCCCTAGCAACTCGCATGAGGACTGGCCTCTCCTGAGGCCACCAGGGCGGGTCCCTGAGGTCCCCGTCGTAACTCGAGAACACCTGCCGCAACTCGAGAAAATCCAGGAAGTTCTCCCTTCCAGGCGAGATGAGGCCTATTTCCGATGAGGCGTCTGGAGACTAATGACACCTAACCTCTGGAACTTCGAAAGGGTCTTTCACACCCTTGCTGCAACTCAAGAAGTTCACCGCCATACCCGTCTCCACTCGAGAGGAAGCACGATGGTCCCGCCCACATCCAGAGGAGCCCCGTTTCCCCCTCGTAGCTCGAGATGAGGGATCCTTTCCCTGCTTTCAACGGGAAAGAATTCCCGGCGTTCCCATCGCATCTCAAGAGGAGGCACTCTCAACAGGAAAGGCGAGAGGAACTCCATGGTCGTACCACCATTCCAAGAGTCCCCCAGATGTCTCAGTCCATTCCAGAGGAACCTCTTTGCCCTGCACTGGCTCATCTTTCACGCCGAGGATCGACTCACACCACGGTGGCACGTGGGACAGCCCTGTGGGAAAGCCTCGAGGGAAAGCCTCGAGGGAAAACCACAGATCCTTTGATCCACGCGATGGGAAGCTTGACATTTCTGCTACAGCCTGGAAGGAAAGCGCACGTGCATGCCCCCACTCGAGATGAGGCCTCTCTCCCCTGGCGAGACTCCAGAAGTACCCAAAGATCCATATCAGCCCGTGAGAGGAATCCTCGGTTCCGGCCCTGACTCCACACAAGGTTTTTGGCCCGGGTATCGACGGGAGAGGAATCCCGAGAGGCCCCCTAGCAACTCGCATGGGCACTGGCCTCTCCTGAGGCCACCAGGGCGGGTCCCTGAGGTCCCCGTCGTAACTCGAGAACACCTGCCGCAACTCGAGAAAATCCAGGAAGTTCTCCCTTCCAGGCGAGATGAGGCCTATTTCCGATGAGGCGTCTGGAGACTAATGACACCTAACCTCTGGAACTTCGAAAGGGTCTTTCACACCCTTGCTGCAACTCAAGAAGTTCACCGCCATACCCGTCTCCACTCGAGAGGAAGCACGATGGTCCCGCCCACATCCAGAGGAGCCCCGTTTCCCCCTCGTAGCTCGAGATGAGGGATCCTTTCCCTGCTTTCAACGGGAAAGAATTCCCGGCGTTCCCGTCGCATCTCAAGAGGAGGCACTCTCAACAGGAAAGGCGAGAGGAACTCCATGGTCGTACCACCATTCCAAGAGTCCCCCAGGTGTCTCAGTCCATTCCACAGGAACCTCTTAGCCCTGCACTGGCTCATCTTTCACGCCGAGGATCGACTCACACCACGGTGGCACGTGGGACAGCCCTGTGGGAAAGCCTCGAGGGAAAGCCTCGAGGGAAAACCACAGATCCTTTGATCCACGTGACGGGAAGCGTGACATTGCTGCTACAGCCTGGAAGGAAAGCGCACGTGCATGCCCCCACTCGAGACGAGGCCTGACTCCCCTGGGGAGACTCCAGAAGTACCCAAAGATCCATGTCAGCCCCTGAGAGGAATCCTCGGTTCCGGCCCTGACTCCACACAATGTTTTTGGCCCCGGTATCGACGGGAGAGGAATCCCGAGAGTCCCCCTAGCAACTCGCATGAGGACTGGCCTCTCCTGAGGCCACCAGGGCGGGTCCCTGAGGTCCCCGTCGTAACTCGAGAACACCTGCCGCAACTCGAGAAAATCCAGGAAGTTCTCCCTTCCAGGCGAGATGAGGCCTATTTCCGATGAGGCGTCTGGAGACTAATGACACCTAACCTCTGGAACTTCGAAAGGGTCTTTCACACCCTTGCTGCAACTCAAGAAGTTCACCGCCATACCCGTCTCCACTCGAGAGGAAGCACGATGGTCCCGCCCACATCCAGAGGAGCCCCGTTTCCCCCTCGTAGCTCGAGATGAGGGATCCTTTCCCTGCTTTCAACGGGAAAGAATTCCCGGCGTTCCCATCGCATCTCAAGAGGAGGCACTCTCAACAGGAAAGGCGAGAGGAACTCCATGGTCGTACCACCATTCCAAGAGTCCCCCAGATGTCTCAGTCCATTCCAGAGGAACCTCTTTGCCCTGCACTGGCTCATCTTTCACGCCGAGGATCGACTCACACCACGGTGGCACGTGGGACAGCCCTGTGGGAAATCCTTGAGGGAAAGCCTCGAGGGAAAACCACAGATCCTTTGATCCACGTGACGGGAAGCGTGACATTGCTGCTACAGCCTGGAAGGAAAGCGCACGTGCATGCCCCCACTCGAGACGAGGCCTGACTCCCCTGGGGAGACTCCAGAAGTACCCAAAGATCCATGTCAGCCCCTGAGAGGAATCCTCGGTTCCGGCCCTGACTCCACACAAGGTTTTTGGCCCCGGTATCCACGGGAGAGGAATCCCGAGCGGCCCCCTAGCAACTCACATGAGGACTGGCCTCTCCTGAGGCCACCAGGGCGGGTCCCTGAGGTCCCCGTCGTAACTCGAGAACACCTGCCGCAACTCGAGAAAATCCAGGAAGTTCTCCCTTCCAGGCGAGATGAGGCCTATTTCCGATGAGGCGTCTGGAGACTAATGACACCTAACCTCTGGAACTTCGAAAGGGTCTTTCACACCCTTGCTGCAACTCAAGAAGTTCACCGCCATACCCGTCTCCACTCGAGAGGAAGCACGATGGTCCCGCCCACATCCAGAGGAGCCCCGTTTCCCCCTCGTAGCTCGAGATGAGGGATCCTTTCCCTGCTTTCAACGGGAAAGAATTCCCGGCGTTCCCGTCGCATCTCAAGAGGAGGCACTCTCAACAGGAAAGGCGAGAGGAACTCCATGGTCGTACCACCATTCCAAGAGTCCCGCAGATGTCTCACTCCATTCCAGAGGAATCTCTTTGCCCTGCACTGGCTCATCTTTCACGCCGAGGATCGACTCACACCACGGTGGCACGTGGGACAGCCCTGTGGGAAAGCCTCGAGGGAAAGCCTCGAGGGAAAACCACAGATCCTTTGATCCACGCCACGGGAAGCGTGACATTGCTGCTACAGCCTGGAAGGAAAGTGCACGTGCATGCCCCCACTCGAGACGAGGCCTGACTCCGCTGGGGAGACTCCAGAAGTACCCAAAAATCCATGTCAGCCCCTGAGAGGAATCCTCGGTTCCGGCCCTGACTCCACACAAGGTTTTTGGCCCCGGTATCGACGGGAGAGGAATCCCGAGAGGCCCCCTAGCAACTCGCATGAGGACTGGCCTCTCCTGAGGCCACCAGGGCGGGTCCCTGAGGTCCCCGTCGTAACTCGAGAACACCTGCCGCAACTCGAGAAAATCCAGGAAGTTCTCCCTTCCAGGCGAGATGAGGCCTATTTCCGATGAGGCGTCTGGAGACTAATGACACCTAACCTCTGGAACTTCGAAAGGGTCTTTCACACCCTTGCTGCAACTCAAGAAGTTCACCGCCATACCCGTCTCCACTCGAGAGGAAGCACGATGGTCCCGCCCACATCCAGAGGAGCCCCGTTTCCCCCTCGTAGCTCGAGATGAGGGATCCTTTCCCTGCTTTCAACGGGAAAGAATTCCCGGCGTTCCCGTCGCATCTCAAGAGGAGGCACTCTCAACAGGAAAGGCGAGAGGAACTCCATGGTCGTACCACCATTCCAAGAGTCCCCCAGATGTCTCAGTCCATTCCACAGGAACCTCTTTGCCCTGCACTGGCTCATCTTTCACGCCGAGGATCGACTCACACCACGGTGGCACGTGGGACAGCCCTGTGGGAAAGCCTCGAGGGAAAGCCTCGAGGGAAAACCACAGATCCTTTGATCCACGTGACGGGAAGCGTGACATTGCTGCTACAGCCTGGAAGGAAAGCGCACGTGCATGCCCCCACTCGAGACGAGGCCTGACTCCCCTGGGGAGACTCCAGAAGTACCCAAAGATCCATGTCAGCCCCTGAGAGGAATCCTCGGTTCCGGCCCTGACTCCACCCAAGGTTTTTGGCCCCGGTATCGACGGGAGAGGAATCCCGAGAGGCCCCCTAGCAACTCGCATGAGGACTGGCCTCTCCTGAGGCCACCAGGGCGGGTCCCTGAGGTCCGCGTCGTAACTCGAGAACACCTGCCGCAACTCGAGTAAATCCAGGAAGTTCTAACTTCCAGGCGAGATGAGGCCTATTTCCGATGAGGCGTCTGGAGACTAATGACACCTAACCTCTGGAACTTCGAAAGGGTCTTTCACACCCTTGCTGCAACTCAAGAAGTTCACCGCCATACCCGTCTCCACTCGAGAGGAAGCACGATGGTCCCACCCACATCCAGAGGAGCCCCGTTTCCCCCTCGTAGCTCGAGATGAGGGATCCTTTCCCTGCTTTCAACGGGAAAGAATTCCCGGCGTTCCCGTCGCATCTCAAGAGGAGGCACTCTCAACAGGAAAGGCGAGAGGAACTCCATGGTCGTATCACCATTCCAAGAGTCCCCCAGATGTCTCAGTCCATTCCAGAGGAACCTCTTTGCCCTGCACTGGCTCATCTTTCACGCCGAGGATCGACTCACACCACGGTGGCACGTGGGACAGCCCTGTGGGAAAGCCTCGAGGGAAAGCCTCGAGGGAAAACCACAGATCCTTTGATCCACGTGACGGGAAACGTGACATTGCAGCTACAGCCTGGAAGGAAAGCGCACGTGCATGCCCCCACTCGAGACGAGGCCTGACTCCCCTGGGGAGACTCCAGAAGTACCCAAAGATCCATGTCAGCCCCTGAGAGGAATCCTCGGTTCCGGCCCTGAATCCACACAAGGTTTTTGGCCCCGGTATCCACGGGAGAGGAATCCCGAGCGGCCCCCTAGCAACTCACATGAGGACTGGCCTCTCCTGAGGCCACCAGGGCGGGTCCCTGAGGTCCCCGTCGTAACTCGAGAACACCTGCCGCAACTCGAGAAAATCCAGGAAGTTCTCCCTTCCAGGCGAGATGAGGCCTATTTCCGATGAGGCGTCTGGAGACTAATGAAACCTAACCTCTGGAACTTCGAAAGGGTCTTTCACACCCTTGCTGCAACTCAAGAAGTTCACCGCCATACCCGTCTCCACTCGAGAGGAAGCACGATGGTCCCGCCCACATCCAGAGGAGCCCCGTTTCCCCCTCGTAGCTCGAGATGAGGGATCCTTTCCCTGCTTTCAACGGGAAAGAATTCCCGGCGTTCCCGTCGCATCTCAAGAGGAGGCACTCTCAACAGGAAAGGCGAGAGGAACTCCATGGTCGTACCACCATTCCAAGAGTCCCCCAGATGTCTCACTCCATTCCAGAGGAATCTCTTTGCCCTGCACTGGCTCATCTTTCACGCCGAGGATCGACTCACACCACGGTGGCACGTGGGACAGCCCTGTGGGAAAGCCTCGAGGGAAAGCCTCGAGGGAAAACCACAGATCCTTTGATCCACGCCACGGGAAGCGTGACATTGCTGCTACAGCCTGGAAGGAAAGTGCACGTGCATGCCCCCACTCGAGACGAGGCCTGACTCCGCTGGGGAGACTCCAGAAGTACCCAAAGATCCATGTCAGCCCCTGAGAGGAATCCTCGGTTCCGGCCCTGACTCCACACAAGGTTTTTGGCCCCGGTATCGACGGGAGAGGAATCCCGAGAGGCCCCCTAGCAACTCGCATGAGGACTGGCCTCTCCTGAGGCCACCAGGGCGGGTCCCTGAGGTCCCCGTCGTAACTCGAGAACACCTGCCGCAACTCGAGAAAATCCAGGAAGTTCTCCCTTCCAGGCGAGATGAGGCCTATTTCCGATGAGGCGTCTGGAGACTAATGACACCTAACCTCTGGAACTTCGAAAGGGTCTTTCACACCCTTGCTGCAACTCAAGAAGTTCACCGCCATACCCGTCTCCACTCGAGAGGAAGCACGATGGTCCCGCCCACATCCAGAGGAGCCCCGTTTCCCCCTCGTAGCTCGAGATGAGGGATCCTTTCCCTGCTTTCAACGGGAAAGAATTCCCGGCGTTCCCGTCGCATCTCAAGAGGAGGCACTCTCAACAGGAAAGGCGAGAGGAACTCCATGGTCGTACCACCATTCCAAGAGTCCCCCAGATGTCTCAGTCCATTCCACAGGAACCTCTTTGCCCTGCACTGGCTCATCTTTCACGCCGAGGATCGACTCACACCACGGTGGCACGTGGGACAGCCCTGTGGGAAAGCCTCGAGGGAAAGCCTCGAGGGAAAACCACAGATCCTTTGATCCACGTGACGGGAAGCGTGACATTGCTGCTACAGCCTGGAAGGAAAGCGCACGTGCATGCCCCCACTCGAGACGAGGCCTGACTCCCCTGGGGAGACTCCAGAAGTACCCAAAGATCCATGTCAGCCCCTGAGAGGAATCCTCGGTTCCGGCCCTGAATCCACACAAGGTTTTTGGCCCCGGTATCCACGTGAGAGGAATCCCGAGCGGCCCCCTAGCAACTCACATGAGGACTGTCCTCTCCTGAGGCCACCAGGGCGGGTCCCTGAGGTCCCCGTCGTAACTCGAGAACACCTGCCGCAACTCGAGAAAATCCAGGAAGTTCTCCCTTCCAGGCGAGATGAGGCCTATTTCCGATGAGGCGTCTGGAGACTAATGACACCTAACCTCTGGAACTTCGAAAGGGTCTTTCACACCCTTGCTGCAACTCAAGAAGTTCACCGCCATACCCGTCTCCACTCGAGAGGAAGCACGATGGTCCCGCCCACATCCAGAGGAGCCCCGTTTCCCCCTCGTAGCTCGAGATGAGGGATCCTTTCCCTGCTTTCAACGGGAAAGAATTCCCGGCGTTCCCGTCGCATCTCAAGAGGAGGCACTCTCAACAGGAAAGGCGAGAGGAACTCCATGGTCGTACCACCATTCCAAGAGTCCCCCAGATGTCTCAGTCCATTCCAGAGGAACCTCTTTGCCCTGCACTGGCTCATCTTTCACGCCGAGGATCGACTCACACCACGGTGGCACGTGGGACAGCCCTGTGGGAAAGCCTCGAGGGAAAGCCTCGAGGGAAAACCACAGATCCTTTCATCCACGTGACGGGAAGCGTGACATTGCTGCTACAGCCTGGAAGGAAAGCGCACGTGCATGCCTCCACTCGAGACGAGGCCTGACTCCCCTGGGGAGACTCCAGAAGTACCCAAAGATCCATGTCAGCCCCTGAGAGGAATCCTCGGTTCCGGCCCTGAATCCACACAAGGTTTTTGGCCCCGGTATCCACGTGAGAGGAATCCCGAGCGGCCCCCTAGCAACTCACATGAGGACTGGCCTCTTCTGAGGCCACCAGGGCGGGTCCCTGAGGTCCCCGTCGTAACTCGAGAACACCTGCCGCAACTCGAGAAAATCCAGGAAGTTCTCCCTTCCAGGCGAGATGAGGCCTATTTCCGATGAGGCGTCTGGAGACTAATGACACCTAACCTCTGGAACTTCGAAAGGGTCTTTCACACCCTTGCTGCAACTCAAGAAGTTCACCGCCATACCCGTCTCCACTCGAGAGGAAGCACGATGGTCCCGCCCACATCCAGAGGAGCCCCGTTTCCCCCTCGTAGCTCGAGATGAGGGATCCTTTCCCTGCTTTCAACGGGAAAGAATTCCCGGCGTTCCCGTCGCATCTCAAGAGGAGGCACTCTCAACAGGAAAGGCGAGAGGAACTCCATGGTCGTACCACCATTCCAAGAGTCCCCCAGATGTCTCAGTCCATTCCAGAGGAACCTCTTTGCCCTGCACTGGCTCATCTTTCACGCCGAGGATCGACTCACACCACGGTGGCACGTGGGACAGCCCTGTGGGAAAGCCTCGAGGGAAAGCCTCGAGGGAAAACCACAGATCCTTTGATCCACGTGATGGGAAGCGTGACATTGCAGCTACAGCCTGGAAGGAAAGCGCACGTCCATGCCCCCACTCGAGACGAGGCCTGACTCCCCTGGGGAGACTCCAGAAGTACCCAAAGATCCATGTCAGCCCCTGAGAGGAATCCTCGGTTCCGGCCCTGACTCCACACAAGGTTTTTGGCCCCGGTATCGACGGGAGAGGAATCCCGAGAGGCCCCCTAGCAACTCGCATGAGGACTGGCCTCTCCTGAGGCCACCAGGGCGGGTCCCTGAGGTCCCCGTCGTAACTCGAGAACACCTGCCGCAACTCGAGAAAATCCAGGAAGTTCTAACTTCCAGGTGAGATGAGGCCTATTTCCGATGAGGCGTCTGGAGACTAATGACACCTAACCTCTGGAACTTCGAAAGGGTCTTTTACACCCTTGCTGCAACTCAAGAAGTTCACCGCCATACCCGTCTCCACTCGACAGGAAGCACGATGGTCCCGCCCACATCCAGAGGAGCCCCGTTTCCCCCTCGTAGCTCGAGATGAGGGATCCTTTCCCTGCTTTCAACGGGAAAGAATTCCCGGCGTTCCCGTCGCATCTCAAGAGGAGGCACTCTCAACAGGAAAGGCGAGAGGAACTCCATGGTCGTACCACCATTCCAAGAGTCCCCCAGATGTCTCAGTCCATTCCAGAGGAACCTCTTTGCCCTGCACTGGCTCATCTTTCACGCCGAGGATCGACTCACACCACGGTGGCACGTGGGACAGCCCTGTGGGAAAGCCTCGAGGGAAAGCCTCGAGGGAAAACCACAGATCCTTTGATCCACGTGACGGGAAGCGTGACATTGCTGCTACAGCCTGGAAGGAAAGCGCACGTGCATGCCCCCACTCGAGACGAGGCCTGACTCCCCTGGGGAGACTCCAGAAGTACCCAAAGATCCATGTCAGCCCCTGAGAGGAATCCTCGGTTCCGGCCCTGACTCCACACAAGGTTTTTGGCCCCGGTATCGACGGGAGAGGAATCACGAGAGGCCCCCTAGCAACTCGCATGAGGACTGGCCTCTCCTGAGGCCACCAGGGCGGGTCCCTGAGGTCCCCGTCGTAACTCGAGAACACCTGCCGCAACTCGAGAAAATCCAGGAAGTTCTCCCTTCCAGGCGAGATGAGGCCTATTTCCGATGAGGCGTCTGGAGACTAATGACACCTAAACTCTGGAACTTCGAAAGGGTCTTTCACACCCTTGCTGCAACTCAAGAAGTTCACCGCCATACCCGTCTCCACTCGAGAGGAAGCACGATGGTCCCGCCCACATCCAGAGGAGCCCCGTTTCCCCCTCGTAGCTCGAGATGAGGGATCCTTTCCCTGCTTTCAACGGGAAAGAATTCCCGGCGTTCCCGTCGCATCTCAAGAGGAGGCACTCTCAACAGGAAAGGCGAGAGGAACTCCATGGTCGTACCACCATTCCAAGAGTCCCCCAGATGTCTCAGTCCATTCCAGAGGAACCTCTTTGCCCTGCACTGGCTCATCTTTCACGCCGAGGATCGACTCACACCACGGTGGCACGTGGGACAGCCCTGTGGGAAAGCCTCGAGGGAAAGCCTCGAGGGAAAACCACAGATCCTTTGATCCACGCGACGGGAAGCGTGACATTGCAGCTACAGCCTGGAAGGAAAGCGCACGTGCATGCCCCCACTCGAGACGAGGCCTGACTCCCCTGGGGAGACTCCAGAAGTACCCAAAGATCCATGTCAGCCCCTGAGAGGAATCCTCGGTTCCGGCCCTGACTCCACACAAGGTTTTTGGCCCCAGTATCGACGGGAGAGGAATCCCGAGAGGCCCCCTAGCAACTCGCATGAGGACTGGCCTCTCCTGAGGCCACCAGGGCGGGTCCCTGAGGTCACGGTCGTAACTCGAGAACACCTGCCGCAACTCGAGAAAATCCAGGAAGTTCTCCCTTCCAGGCGAGATGAGGCCTATTTCCGATGAGGCGTCTGGAGACTAATGACACCTAACCTCTGGAACTTCGAAAGGGTCTTTCACACCCTTGCTGCAACTCAAGAAGTTCACCGCCATACCCGTCTCCACTCGACAGGAAGCACGATGGTCCCGCCCACATCCAGAGGAGCCCCGTTTCCCCCTCGTAGCTCGAGATGAGGGATCCTTTCCCTGCTTTCAACGGGAAAGAATTCCCGGCGTTCCCGTCGCATCTCAAGAGGAGGCACTCTCAACAGGAAAGGCGAGAGGAACTCCATGGTCGTACCACCATTCCAAGAGTCCCCCAGATGTCTCAGTCCATTCCAGAGGAACCTCTTTGCCCTGCACTGGCTCATCTTTCACGCCGAGGACCGACTCACACCACGGTGGCACGTGGGACAGCCCTGTGGGAAAGCCTCGAGGGAAAGCCTCGAGGGAAAACCACAGATCCTTTGATCCACGTGACGGGAAGCGTGACATTGCTGCTACAGCCTGGAAGGAAAGCGCACGTACATGCCCCCACTCTAGACGAGGCCTGACTCACCTGCGGAGACTCCAGAAGTACCCAAAGATCCATGTCAGCCCCTGAGAGGAATCCTCGGTTCCGGCCCTGACTCCACACAAGGTTTTTGGCCCCGGTATCGACGGGAGAGGAATCCCGAGAGGCCCCCTAGCAACTCGCCTGGGGACTGGCCTCTCCTGAGGCCACCAGGGCGGGTCCCTGAGGTCCCCGTCGTAACTCGAGAACACCTGCCGCAACTCGAGAAATTCCAGGAAGTTCTCCCTTCCAGGCGAGATGAGGCCTATTTCCGATGAGGCGTCTGGAGACTAATGACACCTAACCTCTGGAACTTCGAAAGGGTCTTTCACACCCTTGCTGCAACTCAAGAAGTTCACCGCCATACCCGTCTCCACTCGACAGGAAGCACGATGGTCCCGCCCACATCCAGAGGAGCCCCGTTTCCCCCTCGTAGCTCGAGATGAGGGATCCTTTCCCTGCTTTCAACGGGAAAGAATTCCCGGCGTTCCCGTCGCATCTCAAGAGGAGGCACTCTCAACAGGAAAGGCGAGAGGAACTCCATGGTCGTACCACCATTCCAAGAGTCCCCCAGATGTCTCAGTCCATTTCAGAGGAACCTCTTTGCCCTGCACTGGCTCATCTTTCACGCCGAGGATCGACTCACACCACGGTGGCACGTGGGACAGCCCTTTGGGAAAGCCTCGAGGGAAAGCCTCGAGGGAAAACCACAGATCCTTTGATCCACGCCACGGGAAGCGTGACATTGCTGCTACAGCCTGGAAGGAAAGCGCACGTGCATGCCCCCACTCGAGACGCGGCCTGACTCCCCTGGGGAGACTCCAGAAGTACGCGAAGATCCATGTCAGCCCCTGAGAGGAATCCTCGGATCCGGCCCTGACTCCACACAAGGTTTTTGGCCCCGGTATCGACGGGAGAGGAATCCCGAGAGGCCCCCTAGCAATTCGCATGGGGACTGGCCTCTCCTGAGGCCACCAGGGCGGGTCCCTGAGGTCCCCGTCGTAACTCGAGAACACCTGCCGCAACTCGAGAAAATCCAGGAAGTTCTCCCTTCCAGGCGAGATGAGGCCTATTTCCGATGAGGCGTCTGGAGAGTAATGACACCTAACCTCTGGAACTTCGAAAGGGTCTTTCACACCCTTGCTGCAACTCAAGAAGTTCACCGCCATACCCGTCTCCACTCGAGAGGAAGCACGATGGTCCCGCCCACATCCAGAGGAGCCCCGTTTCCCCCTCGTAGCTCGAGATGAGGGATCCTTTCCCTGCTTTCAACGGGAAAGAATTCCCGGCGTTCCCGTCACATCTCAAGAGGAGGCACTCTCAACAGGAAAGGCGAGAGGAACTCCATGGTCGTACCACCATTCCCAGAGTCCCCCAGATGTCTCAGTCCATTCCAGAGGAACCTCTTTGCCCTGCACTGGCTCATCTTTCACGCCGAGGATCGACTCACACCACGGTGGCACGTGGGACAGCCCTGTGGGAAAGCCTCGAGGGAAAGCCTCGAGGGAAAACCACAGATCCTTTGATCCAAGTGACGGGAAGCGTGACATTGCTGCTACAGCCTGGAAGGAAAGCGCAGGTGCATGCCCCCACTCGAGACGAGGCCTGACTCCCCTGGGGAGACTCCAGAAGTACCCAAAGATCCATGTCAGCCCCTGAGAGGAATCCTCGGTTCCGGCCCTGACTCCACCCAAGGTTTTTGGCCCCGGTATCGACGGGAGAGGAATCCCGAGAGGCCCCCTAGCAACTCGCATGAGGACTGGCCTCTCCTGAGGCCACCAGGGCGGGTCCCTGAGGTCCCCGTCGTAACTCGAGAACACCTGCCGCAACTCGAGAAAATCCAGGAAGTTCTCCCTTCCAGGCGAGATGAGGCCTATTTCCGATGAGGCGTCTGGAGACTAATGACACCTAACCTCTGGAACTTCGAAAGGGTCTTTCACACCCTTGCTGCAACTCAAGAAGTTCACCGCCATACCCATCTCCACTCGAGAGGAAGCACGATGGTCCCGCCCACATCCCGAGGAGGCCGTTTCCCCCTCGTAGCTCGAGATGAGGGATCCTTTCCCTGCTTTCAACGGGAAAGAATTCCCGGCGTTCCCTTCGCATCTCAAGAGGAGGCACTCTCAACAGGAAAGGCGAGAGGAACTCCATGGTCGTACCACCATTCCAAGAGTCCCCCAGATGTCTCAGTCCATTCCAGAGGAACCTCTTTGCCCTGCACTGGCTCATCTTTCACACCGAGGATCGACTCACACCACGGTGGCACGTGGGACAGACCTGTGGGAAAGCCTCGAGGGAAAGCCTCGAGGGAAAACCGCAGATCCTTTGATCCACGCGACGGGAAGTGTGACATTGCTGCTACAGCCTGGAAGGAAAGCGCACGTGCATGCCCCCACTCGAGACGAGGCCTGACTCCCCTGGGGAGACTCCAGAAGTACCCAAAGATCCATGTCAGCCCCTGAGAGGAATTCTCGGTTCCGGCCCTGACTCCACACAATGTTTTTGGCCCCGGTATCGACGGGAGAGGAATCCCGAGAGGCCCCCTAGCAAGTCGCATGGGGACTGGCCTCTCCTGAGGCCACCAGGGCGGGTCCCTGAGGTCCCCGTCGTAACTCGAGAACACCTGCCGCAACTCGAGAAAATCCAGGAAGTTCTCCCTTCCAGGCGAGATGAGGCCTATTTCCGATGAGTCGTCTGGAGACTAATGACACCTAACCTCTGGAACTTCGAAAGGGTCTTTCACACCCTTGCTGCAACTCAAGAAGTTCACCGCCATACCCGTCTCCACTCGCGAGGAAGCACGATGGTCCCGCCCACATCCAGAGGAGCCCCGTTTCCCCCTCGTAGCTCGAGATGAGGGATCCTTTCCCTGCTTTCAACGGGAAAGAATTCCCGGCGTTCCCGTCGCATCTCAAGAGGAGGCACTCTCAACAGGAAAGGCGAGAGGAACTCCATGGTCGTACCACCATTCCAAGAGTCCCCCAGATGTCTCAGTCCATTCCAGAGGAACCTCTTTGCCCTTCACTGGCTCATCTTTCACGCCGAGGATCGACTCACACCACGGTGGCACGTGGGACAGCCCTGTGGGAAAGCCTCGAGGGAAAGCCTCGAGGGAAAACCACAGATCCTTTGATCCACGCCACGGGAAGCGTGACATTGCTGCTACAGCCTGGAAGGAAAGCGCACGTGCATGCCCCCACTCGAGACGAGGCCTGACTCCCCTGGGGAGACTCCAGAAGTACCCAAAGATCCATGTCAGCCCCTGAGAGGAATCCTCGGTTCCGGCCCTGACTCCACACAAGGTTTTTGGCCCCGGTATCGACGGGAGAGGAATCCCGAGAGGACCCCTAGCAACTCGCATGGGGACTGGCCTCTCCTGAGTCCACCAGGGCGGGTCCCTGAGGTCCCCGTCGTAACTCGAGAACACCTGCCGCAACTCGAGAAAATCCAGGAAGTTCTCCCTTCCAGGCGAGATGAGGCCTATTTCCGATGAGGCTTCTGGAGACTAATGAAACCTAACCTCTGGAACTTCGAAAGGGTCTTTCACACCCTTGCTGCAACTCAAGAAGTTCACCGCCATACCCGTCTCCACTCGAGAGGAAGCACGATGGTCCCGCCCACATCCAGAGGAGCCCCGTTTCCCCCTCGTAGCTCGAGATGAGGGATCCTTTCCCTGCTTTCAACGGGAAAGAATTCCCGGCGTTCCCGTCGCATCTCAAGAGGAGGCACTCTCAACAGGAAAGGCGAGAGAAACTCCATGGTCGTACCACCATTCCAAGAGTCCCCCAGATGTCTCAGTCCATTCCAGAGGAACCTCTTTGCCCTGCACTGGCTCATCTTTCACGCCGAGGATCGACTCACACCACGGTGGCACATGGGACAGCCCTATGGGAAAGCCTCGAGGGAAAGCCTCGAGGGAAAACCACAGATCCTTTGATCCACGCGACGGAAAGTGTGACATTGCTGCTACAGGCTGGAAGGAAAGCGCACGTGCATGCCCCCACTCTAGACGAGGCCTGACTCCCCTGGGGAGACTCCAGAAGAACCCAAAGATCCATGTCAGCCCCTGAGAGGAATCCTCGGTTCTGGCCCTGACTCTACACAAGGTTTTTGGCCCCGGTATCGACGGGAGAGGAATCCCGAGAGGCCCCCTAGCAAGTCGCATGGGGACTGGCCTCTCCTGAGGCCACCAGGGCGGGTCCCTGAGGTCCCGGTCGTATCTGGAGAACACCTGCCGCAACTCGAGAAAATCCAGGAAGTTCTCCCTTCCAGGCGAGATGAGGCCTATTTCCGATGAGGCGTCTGGAGACTAATGACACCTAACCTCTGGAACTTCGAAAGGGTCTTTCACACCCTTGCTGCAACTCAAGAAGTTCACCGCCATACCCGTCTCCACTCGAGAAGAAGCACGATGATCCCGCCCACATCCAGAGGAGCCCCGTTTCCCCCTCGTAGCTCGAGATGAGGGATCCTTTCCCTGCTTTCAACGGGAAAGAATTCCCGGCGTTCCCGTCGCATCTCAAGAGGAGGCACTCTCAACAGGAAAGGCCAGAGGAACTCCATGGTCGTACCACCATTCCAAGAGTCCCCCAGATGTCTCACTCCATTCTAGAGGAACCTCTTTGCCCTGCACTGGCTCATCTTTCACGCCGAGGATCGGCTCACACCACGGTGGCACGTGGGACAGCCCTGTGGGAAAGCCTCGATGGAAAGCCTCGAGGGAAAACCACAGATCCTTTGATCCAGTCGACGGGAAGCGTGACAATGCTGCTACAGCCTGGAAGGAAAGCGCACGTGCATGCCACCACTCGAGACGAGGCCTGACTCCCCTGGGGAGACTCCAGAAGTACCCAAAGATCCATGTCAGCCCCTGAGAGGAATCCTCGGTTCCGGCCCTGACTCCACACAAGGTTTTTGGCCCCGGTATCGACGGGAGAGGAATCCCGAGAGGCCCCCTAGCAACTCGCATGGGGACTGGCCATTCCTGAGGCCACCAGGGCGGGTCCCTGAGGTCCCCGACCTAACTCGAGAACACCTGCCACAACTCGAGAAAATCCAGGAAGTTCTCCCTTCCAGGCGAGATGAGGCCTATTTCCGATGAGGCGTCTGGAGACTAATGACACCTAACCTCTGGAACTTCAAAAGGGTCTTTCACAACTTTGCTGCAACTCAAGAAGTTCACTGCCATACCCGTCTCCACTCGAGAGGAAGCAAGATAGTCCCGCCCATATCCAGAGGAGCCCCGTTTCCCCCCCGTAGCTCGAAATGAGGGATCCTTTTCTTGCTTTCAACGGGAAAGAATTCCCGGCGTTCCCGTCGCATCTCAAGAGGAGGCACTCTCAACAGGAAAGGCGAGAGGAACTCCATGGTCGTACCACCATTCCAAGAGCCCCCCAGATGTCTCAGTCCATTCCAGAGGAACCTCTTTGCCCTGCACTGACTCATCTTTAACGCCGAGGATCGACTCACACCACGGTGGCACGTGGGACAGCCCTGTGGGAAAGCCTCGAGGGAAAACCACAGATCCTTTGATCCACGCCACGGGAAGCGTGACATTGCTGCTACAGCCTGGACGGAAAGCGCACGTGGATGCCCCCACTCGAGACGAGGCCTGACTCCCCTGGGGAGACTCCAGAAGTACCCAAAGTTCCATGTCAGCCCCTGAGAGGAATCCTCGGTTCCGGCCCTGACTGCACACAAGGTTTTTGGCCCCAGTATCGACGGGAGAGGAATCCCGAGAGGCCCCCTAGCAACTCGCATGGGGACTGGCCTCTCCTGAGGCCACCAGGGCGGGTCCCTGAGGTCCCCGTCGTAACTCGAGAACAGCTGCCGCAACTCGAGAAAATCCAGGAAGTTCTCCCTTCCAGGCGAGATGAGGCCTATTTCCGATGAGGCGTCTGGAGACTAATGACACCTAACCTCTGGAACTTCGAAAGGGTCTTTCACACTCTTGCTGCAACTCAAGAAGTTCACCGCCATACCCGTCTCCACTCGAGAGGAAGCACGATGGTCCCGCCCACATCCAGAGGAGCCCCGTTTCCCCCTCGTGTCTCGAGATGAGGGATCCTTTCCCTGCTTTCAACGGGAAAGAATTCCCGGCGTTCCCGTCGCATCTCAAGAGGAGGCACTCTCAACAGGAAAGGCGAGAGGAACTCCATGGTCGTACCACCATTCCAAGAGTCCCCCAGATATCTCAGTCCATTCCAGAGGAACCTCTTTGCCCTGCACTGGCTCATCTTTCACGCCGAGGATCGACTCACACCACGGTGGCACGTGGGACAGCCCTGTGGGAAAGCCTCGAGGGAAAGCCTCGAGGGAAAACCACAGATCCTTTGATCCACGCGACGGGAAGCGTGACATTGCTGCTACAGCCTGGAAGGAAAGCGCACGTGCATGCCCCCACTCGAGACGAGGCCTGACTCCCTTGGGGAGACTCCAGAAGTACCCAAAGATCCATGTCAGCCCCTGAGAGGAATCCTCGGTTCCGGCCCTGACTCCACACAAGGCTTTGGCCACGGTATCGACGGGAGAGGAATCCCGAGAGGCCCCCTAGCAAGTCGCAAGGGGACTGGCCTCTCCTGAGGCCACCAGGGCGGGTCCCTGAGGTCCCCGTCGTAACTCGAGAACACCTGCCGCAACTCGAGAAATCCAGGAAGTTCTCCCTTCCAGGCGAGATGAGGCCAATTTCCGATGAGGCCTCTGGAGACTAATGACACCTAAAGTCGGGATCTTCGAAAGGGCCTTTCAAACCCTTGCTGCAACTCAAGAAGTTCACCGCCATACCCGTCTACACTCGAAAGGAAGCACGATGGTCCCGCCCACATCCAGAGGAGCCCCGTTTCCCCATCGTAGCTCGAGATAAGGGATCCTTTGCCTACTTTCAACGGGAAAGAATTCCCGGCGTTCCCGTCGCATCTCAAAAGGAGGCACTCTCAACAGGAAAGGCGAGAGGAACTCCATGATCGTACCACCATTCCAAGAGTCCCCCAGATGTCTCAGTCCATTCCAGAGGAACCTCTTTGCCCTGCACTGGCTCATCTTTCACGCCGAGGATCGACTCACACCACGGTGGCACGTGGGACAGCCCTGTTGGAAAGCCTCGAGGGAAAGCCTTGAGGGAAAACCACAGATCCTTAGATTCACGCGACGGGAAGTGTGACATTACTGCTACAGACTGGAGGGAAAGCGCAGGTGCATGCCCCCACTCGAGACGAGGCCTGACTCCCCTGGGGAGACTCCAGAAGTACCCAAAGATCCATGTCAGCCCCTGAGAGTAATCCTCGGTTCCGGCCCTGACAGCACACAAGGTTTTTGGCCCCGGTATCGACGGGAGAGGAATCCCGAGAGGCCTCCTAGCAACTCGCATGGGGACTGGCCTCTCCTGAGGCCACCAGGGCGTGTCCCTGAGGTCCCCGTCGTAACTCGAGAACACCTGCCGCAACTCGAGAAAATCCAGGAAGTTCTCCCTTCCAGGCGAGATGAGGCCTATTTCCGATGAGGTGTCAGGAGACTAATGACACCTAACCTCTGGAACTTCGAAAGGGTCTTTCACACCCTTGCTGCAACTCAAGATGTTCACCACCATACCCGTCTCCACTAGAGAGGAAGCAAGATAGTCCCGCCCATATCCAGAGGAGCCCCGTTTCCCCCCCGTAGCTCGAAATGAGGGATCCTTTTCTTGCTTTCAACGGGAAAGAATTCCCGGCGTTCCCGTCGCATCTCAAGAGGAGGCACTCTCAACAGGAAAGGCGAGAGGAACTCCATGGTCGTACCACCATTCCAAGAGCCCCCCAGATGTCTCAGTCCATTCCAGAGGAAACTCTTTGCCCTGCACTGGCTCATCTTTAACGCCGAGGATCGACTCACACCACGGTGGCACGTGGGACAGCCCTGTGGGAAAGCCTCGAGGGAAAACCACAGATCCTTTGATCCACGCCACGGGAAGCGTGACATTGCTGCTACAGCCTGGACGGAAAGCGCACGTGGATGCCCCAACTCGAGACGAGGCCTGACTCCCCTGGGGAGACTCCAGAAGTACCCAAAGTTCCATGTCAGCCCCTGAGAGGAATCCTCGGTTCCGGCCCTGACTGCACACAAGGTTTTTGGCCCCAGTATCGATGGGAGAGGAATCCCGAGAGGCCCCCTAGCAACTCGCCTGGGGACTGGCCTCTCCTGAGGCCACCAGGGCGGGTCCCTGAGGTCCCCGTCGTAACTCGAGAACACCTGCCGCAACTCGAGAAAATCCAGGAAGTTCTCCCTTCCAGGCGAGATGAGGCCTATTTCCGATGAGGCGTCTGGAGACTAATGACACCTAACCTCTGGAACTTCGAAAGGGTCTTTCACACCCTTGCTGCAACTCAAGAAGTTCACCGCCATACCCGTCTCCACTCGAGAGGAAGCACGATGGTCCCGCCCACATCCAGAGGAGCCCCGTTTCCCCCTCGTGTCTCGAGATGAGGGATCCTTTCCCTGCTTTCAACGGGAAAGAATTCCCGGCGTTCCCGTCGCATCTCAAGAGGAGGCACTCTCAACAGGAAAGGCGAGAGGAACTCCATGGTCGTACCACCATTCCAAGAGTCCCCCAGATGTCTCAGTCCATTCCAGAGGAACCTCTTTGCCCTGCACTGGCTCATCTTTCACGCCGAGGATCGACTCACACCACGGTGGCACGTGGGACAGCCCTGTGGGAAAGCCTCGAGGGAAAGCCTCGAGGGAAAACCACAGATCCTTTGATCCACGCGACGGGAAGCGTGACATTGCTGCTACAGCCTGGAAGGAAAGCGCACGTGCATGCCCCCACTCGAGACGAGGCCTGACTCCCTTGGGGAGACTCCAGAAGTACCCAAAGATCCATGTCAGCCCCTGAGAGGAATCCTCGGTTCCGGCCCTGACTCCACACAAGGCTTTGGCCCCGGTATCGACGGAGAGGAATCCCGAGAGGCCCCCTAGCAAGTCGCAAGGGGACTGGCCTCTCCTGAGGCCACCAGGGCGGGTCCCTGAGGTCCCCGTCGTAACTCGAGAACACCTGCCGCAACTCGAGAAATCCAGGAAGTTCTCCCTTCCAGGCGAGATGAGGCCAATTTCCGATGAGGCCTCTGGAGACTAATGACACCTAAAGTCGGGATCTTCGAAAGGGCCTTTCAAACCCTTGCTGCAACTCAAGAAGTTCACCGCCATACCCGTCTACACTCGAAAGGAAGCACGATGGTCCCGCCCACATCCAGAGGAGCCCCGTTTCCCCCTCGTAGCTCGAGATAAGGGATCCTTTGCCTACTTTCAACGGGAAAGAATTCCCGGCGTTCCCGTCGCATCTCAAAAGGAGGCACTCTCAACAGGAAAGGCGAGAGGAACTCCATGATCGTACCACCATTCCAAGAGTCCCCCAGATGTCTCAGTCCATTCCAGAGGAACCTCTTTGCCCTGCACTGGCTCATCTTTCACGCCGAGGATCGACTCACACCACGGTGGCACGTGGGACAGCCCTGTTGGAAAGCCTCGAGGGAAAGCCTTGAGGGAAAACCACAGATCCTTAGATTCACGCGACGGGAAGTGTGACATTACTGCTACAGCCTGGAGGGAAAGCGCAGGTGCATGCCCCCACTCGAGACGAGGCCTGACTCCCCTGGGGAGACTTCAGACATACCCCAAGATTCATGTCAGCCCCTGAGAGGAATCCTCGGTTCCGGCCCTGACTCCACAAAAGGATTTTGGCCCCGGTATCGACGGGAAAGGAATCCCTAGAGGCCCCCTAGCAACTCGCATGGGGACTGGCTTTTCCTGAGGACACCAGGGCGGTTCCCTGATGTCCCCTTCGTAACTCGAGAATACCTGCCGCAACTCGAGAAATTCCAGGAAGTTCTCCCTTCCAGGCGAGATGAGGCCTATTTCCGATGAGGCGTCTGGAGACTAATGACACCTAACCTCTGGAACTTCGAAAGGGTCTTTCACACCCTTGCTGCAACTCAAGAAGTTCACCGCCATACCCGTCTCCACTCGAGAGGAAGCACGATGGTCCCGCCCACATCCAGAGGAGCCCCGTTTCCCCCTCGTAGCTCGAGATGAGGGATCCTTTCCCTGCTTTTAACGGGAAAGAATTCCAGGCTTTCCCGTCGCATCTCAGGAGGAGGCACTCTCAACAGGAAAGGCGATAGGAACTCCATGGTCGTACCACCATTCCAGGAGTCCCCCAGATGTCTCAGTCCATTAAAGAGGAACCTGTTTGCCCTGCACTGGCTCATCTTTCACGCCGAGGATCGACTCACACCACGGTGGCACGTGGGACAGCCCTGTGGGAAAGCCTCGAGGGAAAACCACAGATCCTTTGATCCACGCCACGGGAAGCGTGACATTGCTGCTACAGCCTGGACGGAAAGCGCACGTGGATGCCCCAACTCGAGACGAGGCCTGACTCCCCTGGGGAGACTCCAGAAGTACCCAAAGTTCCATGTCAGCCCCTGAGAGGAATCCTCGGTTCCGGCCCTGACAGCACACAAGGTTTTTGGCCCCAGTATCGACGGGAGAGGAATCCCGAGAGGCCCCCTAGCAACTCGCATGGGGACTGGCCTCTCCTGAGGCCACCAGGGCGGGTCCCTGAGGTCCCCGTCGTAACTCGAGAACACCTGCCGCAACTCGAGAAAATCCAGGAAGTTCTCCCTTCCAGGCGAGATGAGGCCTATTTCCGATGAGGCGTCTGGAGACTAATGACACCTAACCTCTGGAACTTCGAAAGGGTCTTTCACACCCTTGCTGCAACTCAAGAAGTTCACCGCCATACCCGTCTCCACTCGAGAGGAAGCACGATGGTCCCGCCCACATCCAGAGGAGCCCCGTTTCCCCCTCGGAGCTCGAGATGAGGGATCCTTTCCCTGCTTTCAACGGGAAAGAATTCCCGGCTTTCCCGTCGCATCTCAAGAGGAGGCACTCTCAACAGGAAAGGCGAGAGGAACTCCATGGTCGTACCACCATTCCAAGAGTCCCCCAGATGTCTCAGTCCATTACAGAGGAACCTCTTTGCCCTGCACTGGCTCATCTTTCACGCCGAGGATCGACTCACACCACGGTGGCACGTGGGACAGCCCTGTGGGAAAGCCTCGAGGGAAAACCACAGATCCTTTGATCCACGCCACGGGAAGCATGACATTGCTGCTACAGCCTGGACGGAAAGCGCACGTGGATGCCCCCACTCGAGACGAGGCCTGACTCCCCTGGGGAGACTCCAGAAGTACCCAAAGATCCATGTCAGCCCCTGAGAGTAATCCTCGGTTCCGGCCCTGACAGCACACAAGGTTTTTGGCCCCGGTATCGACGGGAGAGGAATCCCGAGAGGCCTCCTAGCAACTCGCATGGGGACTGGCCTCTCCTGAGGCCACCAGGGCGTGTCCCTGAGGTCCCCGTCGTAACTCGAGAACACCTGCCGCAACTCGAGAAAATCCAGGAAGTTCTCCCTTCCAGGCGAGATGAGGCCTATTTCCGATGAGGTGTCAGGAGACTAATGACACCTAACCTCTGGAACTTCGAAAGGGTCTTTCACACCCTTGCTGCAACTCAAGATGTTCACCACCATACCCGTCTCCACTCGAGAGGAAGCACTATGGTCCCGCCCACATCCAGAGGAGCCCCGTTTCCCCCTCGTAGCTCGAGATGAGGGATCCTTTCCCTGCTTTCAACGGGAAAGAATTCCCGGCGTTCCCGACGCATCTCAAGAGGAGGCACTCTCAGCAGGAAAGGCAAGAGGAACTCCATGGTCGTACCACCATTCCAAGAGTCCCCCAGATGTCTCAGTCCATTCCAGAGGAACCTCTTTGCCCTGCACTGGCTCATCTTTCACGCCGAGGATCGATTCACACCACGGTGGCACGTGGGACAGCCCTGTGGGAAAGCCTCGAGGGAAAACCACAGATCCTTTGATCCACGCCACGGGAAGCGTGACATTGCTGCTACAGCCTGGAAGGAAAGCGCACGTGCATGCCCCCACTCGAGACGAGGCCTGACTCCCCTGGGGAGACTCCACAAGTACCCAAAGATCCATGTCAGCCCCTGAGAGGAATCCTCGGTTCCGGCCCTGACTGCACACAAGGTTTTTGGCCCCGGTATCGACGGGAGAGTAATCCCGAGAGGCCCCCTAGCAACTCCCATGGGGACTGGCCGTTACTGAGGCCACCAGGGCGGGTCCCTGAGGTCCCCGTCGTAACTCGAGAACACCTGCCACAACTCGAGAAAATCCAGGAAGTTCTCCCTTCCAGGCGAGATGAGGCCTATTTCCGATGAGGCGTCTGGAGACTAACGACACCTAACCTCTGGAACTTCGAAAGGGTCTTTCACACCCTTGCTGCTACTCAAGAAGTTCACCGCCATACCCGTGTCCACTCGAGAGGAAGCACGATGGTCCCGCCCACATCCAGAGGAGCCCCGTTTCCCCCTCGTAGCTCGAGATGAGTGATCCTTTCCCTGCTTTCAACGGGAAAGAATTCCCGGCATTCCCGTCGCATCTCAAGAGGAGGCACTCTCAACAGGAAAGGCGAGAGGAACTCCATGGTGGTACCACCATTCCAAGAGTCCCCCAGATGTCTCAGTCCATTCCAGAGGAACCTCTTTGCCCTGCACTGGCTCATCTTTCACGCCGAGGATCGACTCACACCACGGTGGCACGTGGGACAGCCCTGTGGGAAAGCCTCGAGGCAAAGCCTCGAGGGAAAACCACAGATCCTTTGATCCACGCGACGGGAAGCGTGACATTGCTGCTACAGCCTGGAAGGAAAGCGCACGTGCATGCCCCCACTCGAGACGAGGCCTGACTCCCCTGGGCAGACTCCAGAAGTACCCAAAGATCCATGTCAGCCCCTGAGAGGAATCCTCGGTTCCGGCCCTGACTCCACACAAGGTTTTTGGCCCCGGTATCGACGGGAGAGGAATCCCGAGAGGCCCCCTAGCAACTCGCATGGGGACTGGCCTCTCCTGAGGCCACCAGGGCGGGTCCCTGAGGTCTCCGTCTTAACTCGAGAACACCTGTCGCAACTCGAGAAAATCCAGGAAGTTCTCCCTTCCAGGCGAGAAGAATCCTATTTCCGATGAGGCGTTTGGAGACTAATGACACCTAAACTCTGGAACTTCGAAAGGGTCTTTCACACCCTTGCTGCAACTCAAGAAGTTCACCGCCATACCCGTCTCCACTCGCGAGGAAGCACGATGGTCCCGCCCACATCCAGAGGAGCCCCGTTTCCCCCTCGTAGCTCGAGATGAGGGATCCTTTCCCTGCTTTCAACGGGAAAGAATTCCCGGCGTTCCCGTCGCATCTCAAGAGGAGGCACTCTCAACAGGAAAGGCGAGAGGAACTCCATGGTCGTACCACCATTCGAAGAGTCCCCCAGATGTCTCAGTCCATTCCAGAGCAACCTCTTTGCCCTGCACTGGCTCATCTTTCACGCCGAGGATCGACTCACACCACGGTGGCACGTGGGACAGCCCTGTGGGAAAGCCTCAAGGGAAAGCCTCGAGGGAAAACCACAGATCCTTTGATCCAGGCGACTGAAAGCATGACATTGCTGCTATAGCCTGAAAGGAAAGCGCACGTGCATGCCCCCACTCGAGACGAGGCCTGACTCCCCTGGGGAGACTCCAGAAGTACCCAAAGATCCATGTCAGCCCCTGAGAGGAATCCTCGGTTCCGGCCCTGACTCCACACAAGGTTTTTGGCCCCGGTATCGACGGGAGAGGAATCCCGAGAGGCCCCCTAGCAACTCGCATGGGGACTGGCCTCTCCTGAGGCCACCAGGGCGGGTCCCTGAGGTCCCCGTCGTAACTCGAGAACACCTGTCCCAACTCGAGAAAATCCAGGAAGTTCTCCCTTCCAGGCGAGAATAATCCTATTTCCGATGAGGCGTTTGGAGACTAATGACACCTAAACTCTGGAACTTCGAAAGGGTCTTTCACACCCTTGCTGCAACTCAAGAAGTTCACCGCCATACCCGTCTCCACTCGAGAGGAAGCACGATGGTCCCGCCCACATCCAGAGGAGCCCCGTTTCCCCCTCGTAGCTCGAGATGAGGGATCCTTTCCCTGCTTTCAACGGGAAAGAATTCCCGTCATTCCCGTCGCATCTCAAGAGGAGGCACTCTCAACAGGAAAGGCGAGAGGAACTCCATGGTGGTACCACCATTCCAAGAGTCCCCCAGATGTCTCAGTCCATTCCAGAGGAACCTCTTTGCCCTGCACTGGCTCATCTTTCACGCCGAGGATCGACTCACACCACGGTGGAACGTTGGACAGACCTGTGGGAAAGCCTCGAGGGAAAGCCTCGTGGGAAAACCACAGATCCTTTGATCCAGGCCACGGGAAGAGTGACATTGCTGCTACAGCATGGAAGGAAAGCGCACGTACCTGTCCCCACTCGAGAAGAGGCCTGACTCCCCTGGGGAGACTCCAGAAGTACCCAAAGATCCATGTCAGCCCCAGAGAGGAAACCTCGGTTCCGGCCCTGACTCCACACAAGGTTTTTGGCCCCGGTATCGACGGGAGAGGAATCCCGAGAGGCCCCCTAGCAACTCGCATGGGGACTGGCCTCTCCTGAGGCCACCAGGGCGGGTCCCTGAGGTCCCCGTCGTAACTCGAGAACACCTGCCGCAACTCGAGAAAATCCAGGAAGTTCTCCCTTCCAGGCGAGATGAGGCCTATTTCCGATGAGGCGTCTGGAGACTAATGACACCTAACCTCTGGAACTTCGAAAGGGTCTTTCACACCCTTGCTGCAACTCAAGAAGTTCACCGCCATACGCGTCTCCTCTCGAGAGGAAGCACGATGGTCCCGCCCACATCCAGAGGAGCCCCGTTTCACCCTGGTAGCTCGAGATGAGGGATCCTTTCCCTGCTTTCAACGGGAAAGAATTCCCGGCGTTCCCGTCGCATCTCAAGAGGAGGCACTCTCAACAGGAAAGGCGAGAGGAACTCCATGGTCGTACCACCATTCGAAGAGTCCCCCAGATGTCTCAGTCCATTCCAGAGCAACCTCTTTGCCCTGCACTGGCTCATCTTTCACGCCGAGGATCGACTCACACCACGGTGGCACGTGGGACAGCCCTGTGGGAAAGCCTCAAGGGAAAGCCTCGAGGGAAAACCACAGATCCTTTGATCCAGGCGACGGGAAGCATGACATTGCTGCTATAGCCTGAAAGGAAAGCGTACGTGCATGCCCTCACTCGAGACGAGGCCTGACTACCCTGGGGAGACTCCAGAAGTACCCAAAGATCCATGTCAGCCCCTGAGAGGAATCCTCGGTTCCGGCCCTGACTCCACACAAGGTTTTTGGCCCCGGTATCGACGGGAGAGGAATCCCGAGAGGCCCCCTAGCAACTCGCATGGGGACTGGCCTCTCCTGAGGCCACCAGGGCGGGTCCCTGAGGTCCCCGTCGTAACTCGAGAACACCTGTCCCAACTCGAGAAAATCCAGGAAGTTCTCCCTTCCAGGCGAGAAGAATCCTATTTCCGATGAGGCGTTTGGAGACTAATGACACCTAAACTCTGGAACTTCGAAAGGGTCTTTCACACCCTTGCTGCAACTCAAGAAGTTCACCGCCATACCCGTCTCCACTCGAGAGGAAGCACGATGGTCCCGCCCACATCCAGAGGAGCCCCGTTTCCCCCTCGTAGCTCGAGATGAGGGATCCTTTCCCTGCTTTCAACGGGAAAGAATTCCCGGCGTTCCCGTCGCATCTCAAGAGGAGGCACTCTCAACAGGAAAGGCGAGAGGAACTCCATGGTGGTACCACCATTCCAAGAGTCCCCCAGATGTCTCAGTCCATTCCAGAGGAACCTCTTTGCCCTGCACTGGCTCATCTTTCACGCCGAGGATCGACTCACACCACGGTGGAACGTTGGACAGACCTGTGGGAAAGCCTCGAGGGAAAGCCTCGTGGGAAAACCACAGATCCTTTGATCCAGGCCACGGGAAGAGTGACATTGCTGCTACAGCCTGGAAGGAAAGCGCACGTACCTGTCCCCACTCGAGACGAGGCCTGACTCCCCTGGGGAGACTCCAGAAGTACCCAAAGATCCATGTCAGCCCCAGAGAGGAAACCTCGGTTCCGGCCCTGACTCCACACAAGGTTTTTGGACCCGGTATCGCCGGGAGAGGAATCCCAGAGTCCCTCTAGCAACTCGCATGGGGATTGGCCTCTCCTGAGGCCACCAGGGCTGGTACCTGAGGTCCCCGTCGTAACTCGAGAACACCTGCCGCAACTCGAGAAAATCCAGGAAGTTCTCCCTTCCAGGCGTGATGAGGCCTATTTCCGATGAGGCGTCTGGAGACTAATGACACCTAACCTCTGGAACTTCGAAAGGGTCTTTCACTCCCTTGCTGCAACTCAAGAAGTTCTCTGCCATACCCGTCTCCACTCGAGAGGAAGCACGATGATCCCGCCCACATCCAGAGGAGCCCCGTTTCCCCCTCGTAGCTCGAGATGAGGGATCCTTTCCCTGCTTTCAACGGGAAAGAATTCCCGGCGTTCCCGTCGCATCTCAACAGGAGGCACTCTCAACAGGAAAGGCGAGAGGAACTCCATGGTCGTACCACCATTCCAAGAGTCCCCCAGATGTCTCAGTCCATTCCAGAGTAGCCTCTTTGCCCTGCACTGGCTCATCTTTCACGCCGAGGATCGACTCACACCACGGTGGCACGTGGGACAGCCCTGTGGGAAAGCCTCGAGGGAAAGCCTTGAGGGAAAACCACAGATCCTTTGATCCACGCGACGGGAAGTGTGACATTGCTGCTACAGCCTGGAAGGAAAGCGCACGTGCATGCCCCCACTCGAGACGAGGCCTGACTCCCCTGGGGAGACTCCAGAAGTACCCAAAGATCCATATTAGCCCCTGAGAGGAATCCTCGTTTCCGGCCCTGACTCCACACAAGGTTTTTGGCCCCGGTATCGGCGGGAGAGGAATCCCGAGAGGCCCCCTAGCAACTCGCATGGGGACTGGCCTCTCCTGAGGCCACCAGGGCGGGTCCCTGAGGTCCCCGTCGTAACTCGAGAACACCTGCCGCAACTCGAGAAAATCCAGGAAGTTCTCCCTTCCAGGCGAGATGAGGCCTATTTCCGATGAGGCGTCTGGAGACTAATGAAACCTAACCTCTGGAACTTCGAAAGGGTCTTTCACACCCTTGCTGCAACTCAAGAAGTTCACCGCCATACCGGTCTCAACTCGAGAGGAAGCACGATGGTCCCGCCCACATCCAGAGGAGCCCCGTTTCCCCCTCGGAGCTCGAGATGAGATATCCTTTCCCTGCTTTCAACGGGAAAGAATTCCCGGCGTTCCCGTCGCATCTCGAGGAGGCACTCTCAACAGGAAAGGCGAGAGGAACTCCCTGGTCGTACCACCATTCCAAGAGTCCCCCAGATGTCTCAGTCCATTTCAGAGGAACCTCTTTGCCCTGCACTGGCTCATCTTTCACGCCAAGGATCGACTCACACCACGGTGGCACGTGGGACAGCCCTGTGGGACAGCCTCGAGGGAAAGCCTCGAGGGAAAACCACAGATCCTTTGATCCACGCGACGGGAAGCATGACATTGCTGCTACAGCCTGAAAGGAAAGCGCACGTGCATGCCCCCACTCGAGACGAGGCCTGACTCCCCTGGGGAGACTCCAGAAGTACCCAAAGATCCATGTCAGCCCCTGAGAGGAATCCTCGGTTCCGGCCCTGACTCCACACAAGGTTTTTGGCCCCGGTATCGACGGGAGAGGAATCCCGAGAGGCCCCCTAGCAACTCGCATGGGGATTAGCCGTTCCTGAGGCCACCAGGGCGGGTCCCTGAGGTCCCCGTCGTAACTCGAGAACACCTGTCCCAACTCGAGAAAATCCAGGAAGTTCTCCCTTCCAGGCGAGAAGAATCCTATTTCCGATGAGGCGTTTGGAGACTAATGACACCTAAACTCTGGAACTTCGAAAGGGTCTTTCACACCCTTGCTGCAACTCAAGAAGTTCACCGCCATACCCGTCTCCACTCGAGAGGAAGCACGATGGTCCCACCCACATCCAGAGGAGCCCCGTTTCCCCCTCGTAGCTCGAGATGAGGGATCCTTTCCCTGCTTTCAACGGGAAAGAATTCCAGGCGTTCCCGTCGCATCTCAAGAGGAGGCACTCTCAACAGGAAAGGCGAGAGGAACTCCATGGTCGTACCACCATTCTAAGAGTCCCCCAGATGCCTCAGTCCATTCCAGAGCAACCTCTTTGCCCTGCACTGGCTCATCTTTCACGCCGAGGATCGACTCACACCACGGTGGCACGTGGGACAGCCCTGTGGGAAAGCCTCGAGGGAAAGCCTCGAGGGAAAACCACAGATCCTTTGATCCAGGCCACGGGAAGCGTGACATTGCTGCTACAGCCTGGAAGGAAAGCGCACGTGCATGCCCCCACTCGAGACGAGGCCTGACTCCCCTGGGGAGACTCCAGAAGTACCCAAAGATCCATGTCAGCCCCTGAGAGGAATCCTCGGTTCCGGCCCTGACTCCACACAAGGTTTTTGGCCCCGGTATCGTCGGGAGGGGAATCCCGAGAGGACCCCTAGCAACTCGCATGGGGACTGGCCTCTCCTGAGGCCACCAGGGCGGGTCCCTGAGGTCCCCGTCGTAACTCCAGAACACCTGCCGCAACTCGAAAAAATCCAGGAAGCTCTCCCTTCCAGGCGAGATGAGGCCTATTTCCGATGAGGCGTCTGGAGACTAATGACACCTAACCTCTGGAACTTCGAAAGGGTCTTTCACACCCTTGCTGCAACTCAAGAAGTTCACCGCCATACCCGTCTCCACTCGAGAGGAAGCACGATGGTCCCGCCCACATCCAGAGGAGCCCCGTTTCCCCCTCGTAGCTCGAGATGAGGGATCCTTTCCCTGCTTTCAACGGGAAAGAATTCCCGGCGTTCCCGTCGCATCTCAAGAGGAGGCACTCTCAACAGGAAAGGTGAGAGGAACTCCATGGTCGTACCACCATTCCAAGAGTCCCCCAGATGTCTCAGTCCATTCCAGAGGAACCTCTTTGCCCTGCACTGGCTCATCTTTCACGCCGAGGATCGACTCACACCACGGTGGCACGTGGGACAGCCCTGTGGGAAAGCCTCGAGGGAAAACCACAGATCCTTTGATCCACGCGACGGGAAGCGTGACATTGCTGCTACAGCCTGGAAGGAAAGCGCACGTGCATGCCCCCACTCGAGACGAGGCCTGACTCCCCTGGGGAGACTCCAGAAATACCCAAAGTTCCATGTCACCTCTGAGAGGAAACCTCGGTTCCGACCCTGACTCCACACAAGGTTTTTGGCCCCGGTATCGACGGGAGAGGAATCCTGAGAGGCCCCCTAGCAACTCGCATGGGGACTGGCCTTTCCTGAGGCCACCATGGCGGGTCCCTGAGGTCCCCGTCGTAACTCGAGAACACCTGCCGCAACTCGAGAAAATCCAGGAAGTTCTCCCTTCCAGGCGAGATGAGGCCTATTTCCGATGAGGCGTCTGGAGACTAATGACACCTAACCTCTGGAACTTCGAAAGGGTCTTTCACACCCTTGCTGCAACTCAAGAAGTTCACCGCCATACCCGTCTCCACTCGAGAGGAAGCACGATGGTCCCGCCCACATCCAGAGGAGCCCCGTTTCACATTCGTAGCTCGAGATGAGGGATCCTTTCCCTGCTTTCAACGGGAAAGAATTCCCGGCGTTCCCGTCGCATCTCAAGAGGAGGCACTCTCAACAGGAAAGGCGAGAGGAACTCCATGGTCGTACCACCATTCGAAGAGTCCCCCAGATGTCTCAGTCCATTCCAGAGGAACCTCTTTGCCCTGCACTGGCTCATCTTTCACGCCGAGGATCGACTCACACCACGGTGGCACGTGGGACAGCCCTGTGGGAAAGCCTCAAGGGAAAGCCTCGAGGGAAAACCACATATCCTTTGATCCACGCGACGGGAAGCGTGACATTGCTGCTACAGCCTGGAAGGAAAGCACACGTGCATGCCCCCACTCGAGACGAGGCCTGACTCCCCTGGGGAGACTCCAGAAGTACCCAAAGATCCATGTCAGCCCCTGAGAGGAATCCTCGGTTCCGGCCCTGACTCCACACAAGGTTTTTGGCCCCGGTATCGACGGGAGAGGAATCCCGAGAGGCCCCGTAGCAACTCGCATGGGGACTGGCCTCTCCTGGGGCCACCAGGGCGGGTCCCTGAGGTCCCCGTCGTAATTCGAGAACACCTGCCGCAACTCGAGAAAATCCAGGAAGTTCTCCCTTCCAGGCGAGATGAGGCCTATTTCCGATGAGGCGTCTGGAGACTAATGACACCTAACCTCTGGAATTTCGAGAGGGTCTTTCACACCCTTGCTGCTACTCAAGAAGTTCACCGCCATACCCGTCTCCACTCGAGAGGAAGCACGATGGTCCCGCCCACATCCAGAGGAGCCCCGTTTCCCCCTCGTAGCTCGAGATGAGGGATCCTTTCCCTGCTTTCAACGGGAAAGAATTCCCGGCGTTCCCGTCGCATCTCAAGAGGAGGCACTCTCAACAGGAAAGGCGAGAGGAACTCCATGGTCGTACCACCATTCCAAGAGTCCCCCAGATGTCTCAGTCCATTCGAGAGGAAGCTCTTTGCCCTGCACTGGCTCGTCTTTCACGCCGAGGATCGACTCACACCACGGTGGCACGTGGGACAGCCCTGTGGGAAAGCCTCGACGGAAAGCCTCGAGGGAAAACCACAGATCCTTTGATCCACGCGACGGGAAGCGTGACATTGCTGCTTCAGCCTGGAGGGAAAGCGCACGTGCATGCCCCCACTCGAGACGAGGCCTGACTCCCCTGGGGAGACTCCAGAAGTACCCAAAGATCCATGTCAGCCCCTGAGAAGAATTCTCGTTTCCGGCCCTGACTCCACACAAGGATTTGGCCCGGGTATCGACGGGAGAGAAATCCCGAGAGGCCCCCTAGCAACTCGCTTGGGGACTGGCCTCTCCTGAGGCCACCAGGGCGGGTCCCTGAGGTCCCCATCGTAACTCGAGATCACCTGCCGCAACTCGAGAAAATCCAGGAAGTTCTCCCTTCCAGGCGAGATGAGGCCTATTTCCGATGAGGCGTCTAGAGACTAATGACACCTAAACTATGGAACTTCGAAAGGGTCTTTCAAACCCTTGCTGCAACTCAAGTAGTTCACCGCCATACCCGTATCCACTCGAGAGGAAGCACGATGGTCCCGCCCACATCCAGAGGAGCCCCGCTTCCCCCTCGGAGCTCGAGATGAGGGATCCTTTCCCTGCTTTCAACGGGAAAGAATTCCCGGCGTTCCTGTCGCATCTCAAGAGGAGGCACTCTCAACAGGAAAGGCGAGAGGAACTCCATGGTCGTACCACCATTCCAAGAGTCCCCCAGATGTCTCAGTCCATTCCAGAGGAACCTCTTTGCCCTGCACTGGCTCATCTTTCACGCCGAGGATCGACTCACACCACGGTGGCACGTGGGACAGCCCTGTGGGAATGCCTCGAGGGAAAACCACAGATCCTTTGATCCACGCGACGGGAAGCGTGACATTGCTGCTACAGCCTGGAAGGAAAGCGCACGTGCATGCCCCCACTCGAGACGAGGCCTGACTCCCCTGGGGAGACTCCAGAAATACCCAAAGTTCCATGTCACCCCTGAGAGAAAACCTCGGTTCCGGCCCTGACTCCACACAAGGTTTTTGGCCCCGGTATCGACGGGAGAGGAATCCTGAGAGGCCCCCTAGCAACTCGCATGGGGACTGGCCTTTCCTGAGGCCACCATGGCGGGTCCCTGAGGTCCCCGTCGTAACTCGAGAACACCTGCCGCAACTCGAGAAAATCCAGGAAGTTCTCCCTTCCAGGCGAGATGAGGCCTATTTCCGATGAGGCGTCTGGAGACTAATGACACCTAACCTCTGGAACTTCGAAAGGGTCTTTCACACCCTTGCTGCAACTCAAGAAGTTCACCGCCATACCCGTCTCCACTCGAGAGGAAGCACGATGGTCCCGCCCACATCCAGAGGAGCCCCGTTTCACATTCGTAGCTCGAGATGAGGGATCCTTTCCCTGCTTTCAACGGGAAAGAATTCCCGGCGTTCCCATCGCATCTCAAGAGGAGGCACTCTCAACAGGAAAGGCGAGAGGAACTCCATGGTCGTACCACCATTCCAAGAGTACCCCAGATGTCTCAGTCCATTCCAGAGGAACCTCTTTCCCTGCACTGGCTCATCTTTCACGCCGAGGATCGACTCACACCACGGTGGCACGTGGGACAGCCCTGTGGGAAAGCCTCAAGGGAAAGCCTCGAGGGAAAACCACAGATCCTTTTATCCACGCGACGGGAAGCGTGACATTGCTGCTACAGCCTGGAAGGAAAGCACACGTGCATGCCCCCACTCGAGACGAGGCCTGACTCCCCTGGGGAGACTCCAGAAGTACCCAAAGATCCATGTCAGCCCCTGAGAGGAAACCTCGGTTCCGGCCCTGACTCCACACAAGGTTTTTGGCCCCGGTATCGACGGGAGAGGAATCCCGAGAGGCCCCGTAGCAACTCGCATGGGGACTGGCCTCTCCTGGGGCCACCAGGGCGGGTCCCTGAGTTCCCCGTCGTAATTCGAGAACACCTGCCGCAACTCGAGAAAATCCATGAAGTTCTCCCTTCCAGGCGAGATGAGGCCTATTTCCGATGAGGCGTCTGGATACTAATGACACCTAACCTCTGGAATTTCGAGAGGGTCTTTCACACCCTTGCTGCTATTCAAGAAGTTCACCGCCATACCCGTCTCCACTCGGGAGGAAGCACGATGGTCCCGCCCACATCCAGAGGAGCCCCGTTTCCCCCTCGTAGCTCGAGATGAGGGATCCTTTCCCTGCTTTCAACGGGAAAGAATTCCCGGCGTTCCCGTCGCATCTCAAGAGGAGGCACTCTCAACAGGAAAGGCGAGAGGAACTCCATGGTCGTACCACCATTCCAAGAGTCCCCCAGATGTCTCAGTCCATTCGAGAGGAAGCTCTTTGCCCTGCACTGGCTCATCTTTCACGCCGAGGATCGACTCACACCACGGTGGCACGTGGGACAGCCCTGTGGGAAAGCCTCGACGGAAAGCCTCGAGGGAAAACCACAGATCCTTTGATCCACGCGACGGGAAGCGTGACATTGCTGCTTCAGCCTGGAGGGAAAGCGCACGTGCATGCCCCCACTCGAGACGAGGCCTAACTCCCCTGGGGAGACTCCAGAAGTACCCAAAGATCCATGTCAGCCCCTGAGAGGAATTCTCGTTTCCGGCCCTGACTCCACACAAGGATTTGGCCCGGGTATCGACGGGAGAGAAATCCCGAGAGGACCCCTAGCAACTCGCTTGGGGACTGGCCTCTCCTGAGGCCACCAGGGCGGGTCCCTGAGGTCCCCATCGTAACTCGAGATCACCTGCCGCAACTCGAGAAAATCCAGGAAGTTCTCCCTTCCAGGCGAGATGAGGCCTATTTCCGATGAGGCGTCTAGAGACTAATGACACCTAAACTATGGAACTTCGAAAGGGTCTTTCACACCCTTGCTGCAACTCAAGTAGTTCACCGCCATACCCGTATCCACTCGAGAGGAAGCACGATGGTCCCGCCCACATCCAGAGGAGCCCCGCTTCCCCCTCGGAGCTCGAGATGAGGGATCCTTTCCCTGCTTTCAACGGGAAAGAATTCCCGGCGTTCCTGTCGCATCTCAAGAGGAGGCACTCTCAACAGGAAAGGCGAGAGGAACTCCATGGTCGTACCACCATTCCAAGAGTCCCCCAGATCTCTCAGTCCATTCCAGAGGAACCTCTTTGCCCTGCACTGGCTCATCTTTCACGCCGAGGATCGACTCACACCACGGTGGCACGTGGGAGAGCCCTGTGGGAAAGCCTCGAGGGAAAACCACAGATCCTTTGATCCACGCGACGGGAAGCGTGACATTGCTGCTACAGCCTGGAAGGAAAGCGCACGTGCATGCCCCCACTCGAGATGAGGCCTGACTCCCCTGGGGAGACTCCAGAAATACCCAAAGTTCCATGTCACCCCTGAGAGAAAACCTCGGTTCCGGCCCTGACCCCACACAAGGTTTTTGGCCCCGGTATCGACGGGAGAGGAATCCTGAGAGGCCCCCTAGCAACTCGCATGGGGACTGGCCTTTCCTGAGGCCACCATGGCGGGTCCCTGAGGTCCCCGTCGTAACTCGAGAACACCTGCCGCAACTCGAGAAAATCCAGGAAGTTCTCCCTTCCAGGCGAGATGAGGCCTATTTCCTATGAGGCGTCTGGAGACTAATGACACCTAACCTCTGGAACTTCGAAAGGGTCTTTCACACCCTTGCTGCAACTCAAGAAGTTCACCGCCATACCCGTCTCCACTCGAGAGGAAGCACGATGGTCCCGCCCATATCCAGAGGAGCCCCGTTTCCCCCTCGTAGCTCGAGATGAGGGATCCTTTCCCTGCTTTCAACGGGAAAGAATTCCCGGCATTCCCGTCGCATCTCAAGAGGAGGCACTCTCAACAGGAAAGGCGAGAGGAACTCTATGGTCGTACCACCATTCCAAGAATCCCCCAGATGTCTCAGTCCATTCCATAGGAACCTCTTTGCCCTGCACTGGCTCATCTTTCACGCCGAGGATCGACTCACACCACGGTGGCAAGTGGGACAGCCCTGTGGGAAAGCCTCGAGGGAAAGCCTCGAGGGAAAACCACAGATCCTCTGATCCATGCGAAGGTAAGCGTGACATTGCTGCTACAGCCTGGAAGAAAAGCGCTCGTGCATGCCCCCACTCGAAACGAGGCCTGACTCCATTGGGGAGACTCCAGAAGTACCCAAAGATCCATGTCAGCCCCTGAGAGGAATCCTCGGTTCCGGCCCTGACTCCAAACAAGGTTTTTGGCCCCGGTATCGACAGGAGAGGAATCCTGAGAGGCCCCCTAGCAACTCGCATGGGGACTGGCTTTTCCTGAGGCCACCAGGGCGGTTCCCTGAGGTCCCCGTCGTAACTCGAGAACACCTGCCGCAACTCGAGAAAATCCAGTATGTTCTCCCTTCCAGGCGAGATGAGGCCTATTTCCAATGAGGCGTCTGGAGACTAATGACACCTAACCTCTGGAACTTCGAAAGGGTCTTTCACACCCTTGCTGCAACACAAGAAGTTCACCGCCATACCCGTCTCCATTCGAGAGGAAGCACGATGGTCCCGCCCACATCCAGAGGAGCCCCGTTTCCCCTCGTAGCTCGAGATGAGGGATCCTTTCCCTGCTTTTAACGGGAAAGAATTCCCTGCATTTCCGTCGCATCTCAAGAGGAGGCACTCTCAACAGGAAAGGCGAGAGGAACTCCATGGTCGTACCACCATTCCAAGAGTCCCCCAGATGTCTCAGTCCATTCCAGAGGAACCTCTTTGCCCTGCACTGGCTCATCTTTCACGCCGAGGATCGACTCACACCACGGTGGCACGTGGGACAGCCCTGTGGGAAAGCCTCAAGGGAAAGCCTCGAGGGAAAACCACATATCCTTTGATCCACGCGACGGGAAGCGTGACATTGCTGCTACAGCCTGGAAGGAAAGCACACGTGCATGCCCCCACTCGAGACGAGGCCTGACTCCCCTGGGGAGACTCCAGAAGTACCCAAAGATCCATGTCAGCCCCTGAGAGGAATCCTCGGTTCCGGCCCTGACTCCACACAAGGTTTTTGGCCCCGGTATCGACGGGAGAGGAATCCCGAGAGGCCCCGTAGCAACTCGCATGGGGACTGGCCTCTCCTGGGGCCACCAGGGCGGGTCCCTGAGGTCCCCGTCGTAATTCGAGAACACCTGCCGCAACTCGAGAAAATCCAGGAAGTTCTCCCTTCCAGGCGAGATGAGGCCTATTTCCGATGAGGCGTCTGGAGACTAATGACACCTAACCTCTGGAATTTCGAGAGGGTCTTTCACACCCTTGCTGCTACTCAAGAAGTTCACCGCCATACCCGTCTCCACTCGAGAGGAAGCACGATGGTCCCGCCCACATCCAGAGGAGCCCCGTTTCCCCCTCGTAGCTCGAGATGAGGGATCCTTTCCCTGCTTTCAACGGGAAAGAATTCCCGGCGTTCCCGTCGCATCTCAAGAGGAGGCACTCTCAACAGGAAAGGCGAGAGGAACTCCATGGTCGTACCACCATTCCAAGAGTCCCCCAGATGTCTCAGTCCATTCGAGAGGAAGCTCTTTGCCCTGCACTGGCTCATCTTTCACGCCGAGGATCGACTCACACCACGGTGGCACGTGGGACAGCCCTGTGGGAAAGCCTCGACGGAAAGCCTCGAGGGAAAACCACAGATCCTTTGATCCACGCGACGGGAAGCGTGACATTGCTGCTTCAGCCTGGAGGGAAAGCGCACGTGCATGCCCCCACTCGAGACGAGGCCTGACTCCCCTGGGGAGACTCCAGAAGTACCCAAAGATCCATGTCAGCCCCTGAGAAGAATTCTCGTTTCCGGCCCTGACTCCACACAAGGATTTGGCCCGGGTATCGACGGGAGAGAAATCCCGAGAGGCCCCCTAGCAACTCGCTTGGGGACTGGCCTCTCCTGAGGCCACCAGGGCGGGTCCCTGAGGTCCCCATCGTAACTCGAGATCACCTGCCGCAACTCGAGAAAATCCAGGAAGTTCTCCCTTCCAGGCGAGATGAGGCCTATTTCCGATGAGGCGTCTAGAGACTAATGACACCTAAACTATGGAACTTCGAAAGGGTCTTTCAAACCCTTGCTGCAACTCAAGTAGTTCACCGCCATACCCGTATCCACTCGAGAGGAAGCACGATGGTCCCGCCCACATCCAGAGGAGCCCCGCTTCCCCCTCGGAGCTCGAGATGAGGGATCCTTTCCCTGCTTTCAACGGGAAAGAATTCCCGGCGTTCCTGTCGCATCTCAAGAGGAGGCACTCTCAACAGGAAAGGCGAGAGGAACTCCATGGTCGTACCACCATTCCAAGAGTCCCCCAGATGTCTCAGTCCATTCCAGAGGAACCTCTTTGCCCTGCACTGGCTCATCTTTCACGCCGAGGATCGACTCACACCACGGTGGCACGTGGGACAGCCCTGTGGGAAAGCCTCGAGGGAAAACCACAGATCCTTTGATCCACGCGACGTGAAGCGTGACATTGCTGCTACAGCCTGGAAGGAAAGCGCACGTGCATGCCCCCACTCGAAACGAGGCCTGACTCCAGTGGGGAGACTCCAGAAGTACCCAAAGATCCATGTGAGCCCCTGAGACGAATCCTCGGTTCCGGCCCTGACTCCAAACAAGGTTTTTGGCCCCGGTATCGACAGGAGAGGAATCCTGAGAGGCCCCCTAGCAACTCGCATGGGGACTGGCTTTTCCTGAGGCCACCAGGGCGGTTCCGTGAGGTCCCCGTCGTAATTCGAGAACACCTGCCGCAACTCGAGAAAATCCAGGATGTTCTCCCTTCCAGGCGAGATGAGGCCTATTTCCAATGAGGCGTCTGGAGACTAATGACACCTAACCTCTGGAACTTCGAAAGGGTCTTTCACACCCTTGCTGCAACACAAGAAGTTCACCGCCATACCCGTCTCCACTCGAGAGGAAGCACGATGGTCCCGCCCACATCCAGAGGAGCCCCGTTTCCCCTCGTAGCTCGAGATGAGGGATCCTTTCCCTGCTTTTAACGGGAAAGAATTCCCGGCATTTCCGTCGCATCTCAAGAGGAGGCACTCTCAACAGGAAAGGTGAGAAGAACTCCATGGTCGTACCACCATTCCAAGAGTCCCCCAGATGTCTCAGTCCATTCCAGAGGAACCTCTTTGCCCTGCACTGGCTCATCTTTCACGCCGAGGATCGACTCACACCACGGCGGCACGTGGGACAACCCTGTGGGAAAGCCTCGAGGGAAAGCCTCGAGGGAAAACCACAGATCCTTTGATCCACGCGACGGGAAGTGTGACATTGCTGCTACAGCCTGGAAGGAAAGCGCACGTGCCTGCCCCCACTCGAAACGAGGCCTGACTCCCCTGGGGAGACTCCAGAAATACCCAAAGTTCCATGTCACCACTGAGAGGAAACCTCGGTTCCGACCCTGACTCCACACAAGGTTTTTGGCCCCGGTATCGACGGGAGAGGAATCCTGAGAGGCCCCCTAGCAACTCGCATGGGGACTGGCCTTTCCTGAGGCCACCATGGCGGGTCCCTGAGGTCCCCGTCGTAACTCGAGAACACCTGCCGCAACTCGAGAAAATCGAGGAAGTTCTCCCTTCCAGGCGAGATGAGGCCTATTTCCGATGAAGCGTCTGGAGACTAATGACACCTAACCTCTGGAACTTCGAAAGGGTCTTTCACACCCTTGCTGCAACTCAAGAAGTTCACCGCCATACCCGTCTCCACTCGAGAGGAAGCACGATGGTCCCGCCCACATCCAGAGGAGCCCCGTTTCACATTCGTAGCTCGAGATGAGGGATCCTTTCCCTGCTTTCAACGGGAAAGAATTCCCGGGGTTCCCGTCGCATCTCAAGAGGAGGCACTCTCAACAGGAAAGGCGAGAGGAACTCCATGGTCGTACCACCATTCCAAGAGTACCCCAGATGTCTCAGTCCATTCCAGAGGAACCTCTTTGCCCTGCACTGGCTCATCTTTCACGCCGAGGATCGACTCACACCACGGTGGCACGTGGGACAGCCCTGTGGGAAAGCCTCAAGGGAAAGCCTCGAGGGAAAACCACAGATCCTTTGATCCACCCGACGGGAAGCGTGACATTGCTGCTACAGCCTGGAAGGAAAGCACACGTGCAAGCCCCCACTCGAGACGAGGCCTGACTCCCCTGGGGAGACTCCAGAAGTACCCAAAGATCCATGTCAGCCTCTGAGAGGAATTCTCGGTTCCGGCCCTGACTCCACACAAGGTATTTGGCCCCGGTATCGACGGGAGAGGAATCCCGAGAGGCCCCCTAGCAACTCGCATGGGGACTGGCCTCTCCTGAGGCCACCAGGGCGGGTCCCTGAGGTCCCCGTCGTAACTCGAGAACACCTGCCGCAACTCGAGAAAATCCATGAAGTTCTCCCTTCCAGGCGAGATGAGGCCTATTTCCGATGAGGCGTCTGGAGACTAATGACACCTAACCTCTGGAATTTCGAGAGGGTCTTTCACACCCTTGCTGCTACTCAAGAAGTTCACCACCATACCCGTCTCCACTCGAGAGGAAGCACGATGGTCCCGCCCACATCCAGAGGAGCCCCGTTTCCCCCTCGTAGCTCGAGATGAGGGATCCTTTCCCTGCTTTCAACGGGAAAGAATTCCCGGCGTTCCTGTCGCATCTCAAGAGGAGGCACTCTCAACAGGAAAGGCGAGAGGAACTCCATGGTCGTACCACCATTCCAAGAGTCCCCCAGATGTCTCAGTCCATTCCAGAGGAACCTCTTTGCCCTGCACTGGCTCATCTTTCACGCCGAGGATCGACTCACACCATGGTGGCACGTGGGACAGCCCTGTCGGAAAGCCTCGAGGGAAAACCACAGATCCTTTGATCCACGCGACGGGAAGCATGACATTGCTGCTACAGCCTGGAAGGAAAGCGCACGTGCATGCCCCCACTCGAGACGAGGCCTGACTCCCCTGGGGAGACTCCAGAAATACCCAAAGTTCCATGTCACCCCTGAGAGAAAACCTCGGTTCCGGCCCTGACTCCACACAAGGTTTTTGGCCCCGGTATCGACGGGAGAGGAATCCTGAGAGGCCCCCTAGCAACTCGCATGGGGACTGGCCTTTCCTGAGGCCACCATGGCGGGTCCCTGAGGTCCCCGTCGTAACTCGAGAACACCTGCCGCAACTCGAGAAAATCCAGGAAGTTCTCCCTTCCAGGCGAGATGAGGCCTATTTCCTATGAGGCGTCTGGAGACTAATGACACCTAACCTCTGGAACTTCGAAAGGGTCTTTCACACCCTTGCTGCAACTCAAGAAGTTCACCGCCATACCCGTCTCCACTCGAGAGGAAGCACGATGGTCCCGCCCATATCCAGAGGAGCCCCGTTTCCCCCTCGTAGCTCGAGATGAGGGATCCTTTCCCTGCTTTCAACGGGAAAGAATTCCCGGCATTCCCGTCGCATCTCAAGAGGAGGCACTCTTAAAGGAAAGGCGAGAGGAACTCTATGGTCGTACCACCATTCCAAGAATCCCCCAGATGTCTCAGTCCATTCCAGAGGAACCTCTTTGCCCTGCACTGGCTCATCTTTCACGCCGAGGATCGACTCACACCACGGTGGCAAGTGGGACAGCCCTGTGGTAAAGCCTCGAGGGAAAGCCTCGAGGGAAAACCACAGATCCTTTGATCCACGCGACGAGAAGCGTGACATTGCTGCTTCAGCCTGGAAGGAAAGCGCACGTGCATGCCCCCACTCGAGACGAGGCCTGACTCCCCTGGGGAGACTCCAGAAGTACCCAAAGATCCATGTCAGCCCCTGAGAGGAATCCCCGGTTCCGGCCCTGACTTCACAGAAGGTTTTTGGCCCCGGTAACGACGGGAGAGGCATCCTGAGAGGCCCCCTAGCAACTCGCATGGGGACTGGCCTTTCCTGAGGCCACCATGGCGGGTCCCTGAGGTCCCCGTCGTAACTCGAGAACACCTGCCGCAACTCGAGAAAATCCAGGAAGTTCTCCCTTCCAGGCGAGATGAGGCCTATTTCCGATGAGGCGTCTGGAGACTAATGACACCTAACCTCTGGAACTTCGAAAGGGTCTTTCACACCCTTGCTGCAACTCAAGAAGTTCACCGCCATACCCGTCTCCACTCGAGAGGAAGCACGATGGTCCCGCCCACATCCAGAGGAGCCCCGTTTCACATTCGTAGCTCGAGATGAGGGATCCTTTCCCTGCTTTCAACGGGAAAGAATTCCCGGCGTTCCCATCGCATCTCAAGAGGAGGCACTCTCAACAGGAAAGGCGAGAGGAACTCCATGGTCGTACCACCATTCCAAGAGTACCCCAGATGTCTCAGTCCATTCCAGAGGAACCTCTTTCCCTGCACTGGCTCATCTTTCACGCCGAGGATCGACTCACACCACGGTGGCACGTGGGACAGCCCTGTGGGAAAGCCTCAAGGGAAAGCCTCGAGGGAAAACCACAGATCCTTTTATCCACGCGACGGGAAGCGTGACATTGCTGCTACAGCCTGGAAGGAAAGCACACGTGCATGCCCCCACTCGAGACGAGGCCTGACTCCCCTGGGGAGACTCCAGAAGTACCCAAAGATCCATGTCAGCCCCTGAGAGGAATCCTCGGTTCCGGCCCTGACTCCACACAAGGTTTTTGGCCCCGGTATCGACGGGAGAGGAATCCCGAGAGGCCCCGTAGCAACTCGCATGGGGACTGGCCTCTCCTGGGGCCACCAGGGCGGGTCCCTAAGTTCCCCGTCGTAATTCGAGAACACCTGCCGCAACTCGAGAAAATCCATGAAGTTCTCCCTTCCAGGCGAGATGAGGCCTATTTCCGATGAGGCGTCTGGATACTAATGACACCTAACCTCTGGAATTTCGAGAGGGTCTTTCACACCCTTGCTGCTATTCAAGAAGTTCACCGCCATACCCGTCTCCACTCGGGAGGAAGCACGATGGTCCCGCCCACATCCAGAGGAGCCCCGTTTCCCCCTCGTAGCTCGAGATGAGGGATCCTTTCCCTGCTTTCAACGGGAAAGAATTCCCGGCGTTCCCGTCGCATCTCAAGAGGAGGCACTCTCAACAGGAAAGGCGAGAGGAACTCCATGGTCGTACCACCATTCCAAGAGTCCCCCAGATGTCTCAGTCCATTCGAGAGGAAGCTCTTTGCCCTGCACTGGCTCATCTTTCACGCCGAGGATCGACTCACACCACGGTGGCACGTGGGACAGCCCTGTGGGAAAGCCTCGACGGAAAGCCTCGAGGGAAAACCACAGATCCTTTGATCCACGCGACGGGAAGCGTGACATTGCTGCTTCAGCCTGGAGGGAAAGCGCACGTGCATGCCCCCACTCGAGACGAGGCCTGACTCCCCTGGGGAGACTCCAGAAGTACCCAAAGATCCATGTCAGCCCCTGAGAGGAATTCTCGTTTCCGGCCCTGACTCCACACAAGGATTTGGCCCGGGTATCGACGGGAGAGAAATCCCGAGAGGACCCCTAGCAACTCGCTTGGGGACTGGCCTCTCCTGAGGCCACCAGGGCGGGTCCCTGAGGTCCCCATCGTAACTCGAGATCACCTGCCGCAACTCGAGAAAATCCAGGAAGTTCTCCCTTCCAGGCGAGATGAGGCCTATTTCCGATGAGGCGTCTAGAGACTAATGACACCTAAACTATGGAACTTCGAAAGGGTCTTTCACACCCTTGCTGCAACTCAAGTAGTTCACCGCCATACCCGTATCCACTCGAGAGGAAGCACGATGGTCCCGCCCACATCCAGAGGAGCCCCGCTTCCCCCTCGGAGCTCGAGATGAGGGATCCTTTCCCTGCTTTCAACGGGAAAGAATTCCCGGCGTTCCTGTCGCATCTCAAGAGGAGGCACTCTCAACAGGAAAGGCGAGAGGAACTCCATGGTCGTACCACCATTCCAAGAGTCCCCCAGATCTCTCAGTCCATTCCAGAGGAACCTCTTTGCCCTGCACTGGCTCATCTTTCACGCCGAGGATCGACTCACACCACGGTGGCACGTGGGACAGCCCTGTGGGAAAGCCTCGAGGGAAAACCACAGATCCTTTGATCCACGCGACGGGAAGCGTGACATTGCTGCTACAGCCTGGAAGGAAAGCGCACGTGCATGCCCCCACTCGAGATGAGGCCTGACTCCCCTGGGGAGACTCCAGAAATACCCAAAGTTCCATGTCACCCCTGAGAGAAAACCTCGGTTCCGGCCCTGACCCCACACAAGGTTTTTGGCCCCGGTATCGACGGGAGAGGAATCCTGAGAGGCCCCCTAGCAACTCGCATGGGGACTGGCCTTTCCTGAGGCCACCATGGCGGGTCCCTGAGGTCCCCGTCGTAACTCGAGAACACCTGCCGCAACTCGAGAAAATCCAGGAAGTTCTCCCTTCCAGGCGAGATGAGGCCTATTTCCTATGAGGCGTCTGGAGACTAATGACACCTAACCTCTGGAACTTCGAAAGGGTCTTTCACACCCTTGCTGCAACTCAAGAAGTTCACCGCCATACCCGTCTCCACTCGAGAGGAAGCACGATGGTCCCGCCCATATCCAGAGGAGCCCCGTTTCCCCCTCGTAGCTCGAGATGAGGGATCCTTTCCCTGCTTTCAACGGGAAAGAATTCCCGGCATTCCCGTCGCATCTCAAGAGGAGGCACTCTCAACAGGAAAGGCGAGAGGAACTCTATGGTCGTACCACCATTCCAAGAATCCCCCAGATGTCTCAGTCCATTCCATAGGAACCTCTTTGCCCTGCACTGGCTCATCTTTCACGCCGAGGATCGACTCACACCACGGTGGCAAGTGGGACAGCCCTGTGGGAAAGCCTCGAGGGAAAGCCTCGAGGGAAAACCACAGATCCTCTAATCCATGCGAAGGTAAGCGTGACATTGCTGCTACAGCCTGGAAGAAAAGCGCTCGTGCATGCCCCCACTCGAAACGAGGCCTGACTCCATTGGGGAGACTCCAGAAGTACCCAAAGATCCATGTCAGCCCCTGAGAGGAATCCTCGGTTCCGGCCCTGACTCCAAACAAGGTTTTTGGCCCCGGTATCGACAGGAGAGGAATCCTGAGAGGCCCCCTAGCAACTCGCATGGGGACTGGCTTTTCCTGAGGCCACCAGGGCGGTTCCCTGAGGTCCCCGTCGTAACTCGAGAACACCTGCCGCAACTCGAGAAAATCCAGTATGTTCTCCCTTCCAGGCGAGATGAGGCCTATTTCCAATGAGGCGTCTGGAGACTAATGACACCTAACCTCTGGAACTTCGAAAGGGTCTTTCACACCCTTGCTGCAACACAAGAAGTTCACCGCCATACCCGTCTCCATTCGAGAGGAAGCACGATGGTCCCGCCCACATCCAGAGGAGCCCCGTTTCCCCTCGTAGCTCGAGATGAGGGATCCTTTCCCTGCTTTTAACGGGAAAGAATTCCCTGCATTTCCGTCGCATCTCAAGAGGAGGCACTCTCAACAGGAAAGGCGAGAGGAACTCCATGGTCGTACCACCATTCCAAGAGTCCCCCAGATGTCTCAGTCCATTCCAGAGGAACCTCTTTGCCCTGCACTGGCTCATCTTTCACGCCGAGGATCGACTCACACCACGGTGGCACGTGGGACAGCCCTGTGGGAAAGCCTCAAGGGAAAGCCTCGAGGGAAAACCACATATCCTTTGATCCACGCGACGGGAAGCGTGACATTGCTGCTACAGCCTGGAAGGAAAGCACACGTGCATGCCCCCACTCGAGACGAGGCCTGACTCCCCTGGGGAGACTCCAGAAGTACCCAAAGATCCATGTCAGCCCCTGAGAGGAATCCTCGGTTCCGGCCCTGACTCCACACAAGGTTTTTGGCCCCGGTATCGACGGGAGAGGAATCCCGAGAGGCCCCGTAGCAACTCGCATGGGGACTGGCCTCTCCTGGGGCCACCAGGGCGGGTCCCTGAGGTCCCCGTCGTAATTCGAGAACACCTGCCGCAACTCGAGAAAATCCAGGAAGTTCTCCCTTCCAGGCGAGATGAGGCCTATTTCCGATGAGGCGTCTGGAGACTAATGACACCTAACCTCTGGAATTTCGAGAGGGTCTTTCACACCCTTGCTGCTACTCAAGAAGTTCACCGCCATACCCGTCTCCACTCGAGAGGAAGCACGATGGTCCCGCCCACATCCAGAGGAGCCCCGTTTCCCCCTCGTAGCTCGAGATGAGGGATCCTTTCCCTGCTTTCAACGGGAAAGAATTCCCGGCGTTCCCGTCGCATCTCAAGAGGAGGCACTCTCAACAGGAAAGGCGAGAGGAACTCCATGGTCGTACCACCATTCCAAGAGTCCCCCAGATGTCTCAGTCCATTCGAGAGGAAGCTCTTTGCCCTGCACTGGCTCATCTTTCACGCCGAGGATCGACTCACACCACGGTGGCACGTGGGACAGCCCTGTGGGAAAGCCTCGACGGAAAGCCTCGAGGGAAAACCACAGATCCTTTGATCCACGCGACGGGAAGCGTGACATTGCTGCTTCAGCCTGGAGGGAAAGCGCACGTGCATGCCCCCACTCGAGACGAGGCCTGACTCCCCTGGGGAGACTCCAGAAGTACCCAAAGATCCATGTCAGCCCCTGAGAAGAATTCTCGTTTCCGGCCCTGACTCCACACAAGGATTTGGCCCGGGTATCGACGGGAGAGAAATCCCGAGAGGCCCCCTAGCAACTCGCTTGGGGACTGGCCTCTCCTGAGGCCACCAGGGCGGGTCCCTGAGGTCCCCATCGTAACTCGAGATCACCTGCCGCAACTCGAGAAAATCCAGGAAGTTCTCCCTTCCAGGCGAGATGAGGCCTATTTCCGATGAGGCGTCTAGAGACTAATGACACCTAAACTATGGAACTTCGAAAGGGTCTTTCAAACCCTTGCTGCAACTCAAGTAGTTCACCGCCATACCCGTATCCACTCGAGAGGAAGCACGATGGTCCCGCCCACATCCAGAGGAGCCCCGCTTCCCCCTCGGAGCTCGAGATGAGGGATCCTTTCCCTGCTTTCAACGGGAAAGAATTCCCGGCGTTCCTGTCGCATCTCAAGAGGAGGCACTCTCAACAGGAAAGGCGAGAGGAACTCCATGGTCGTACCACCATTCCAAGAGTCCCCCAGATGTCTCAGTCCATTCCAGAGGAACCTCTTTGCCCTGCACTGGCTCATCTTTCACGCCGAGGATCGACTCACACCACGGTGGCACGTGGGACAGCCCTGTGGGAAAGCCTCGAGGGAAAACCACAGATCCTTTGATCCACGCGACGTGAAGCGTGACATTGCTGCTACAGCCTGGAAGGAAAGCGCACGTGCATGCCCCCACTCGAAACGAGGCCTGACTCCAGTGGGGAGACTCCAGAAGTACCCAAAGATCCATGTGAGCCCCTGAGACGAATCCTCGGTTCCGGCCCTGACTCCAAACAAGGTTTTTGGCCCCGGTATCGACAGGAGAGGAATCCTGAGAGGCCCCCTAGCAACTCGCATGGGGACTGGCTTTTCCTGAGGCCACCAGGGCGGTTCCGTGAGGTCCCCGTCGTAATTCGAGAACACCTGCCGCAACTCGAGAAAATCCAGGATGTTCTCCCTTCCAGGCGAGATGAGGCCTATTTCCAATGAGGCGTCTGGAGACTAATGACACCTAACCTCTGGAACTTCGAAAGGGTCTTTCACACCCTTGCTGCAACACAAGAAGTTCACCGCCATACCCGTCTCCACTCGAGAGGAAGCACGATGGTCCCGCCCACATCCAGAGGAGCCCCGTTTCCCCTCGTAGCTCGAGATGAGGGATCCTTTCCCTGCTTTTAACGGGAAAGAATTCCCGGCATTTCCGTCGCATCTCAAGAGGAGGCACTCTCAACAGGAAAGGTGAGAAGAACTCCATGGTCGTACCACCATTCCAAGAGTCCCCCAGATGTCTCAGTCCATTCCAGAGGAACCTCTTTGCCCTGCACTGGCTCATCTTTCACGCCGAGGATCGACTCACACCACGGCGGCACGTGGGACAACCCTGTGGGAAAGCCTCGAGGGAAAGCCTCGAGGGAAAACCACAGATCCTTTGATCCACGCGACGGGAAGTGTGACATTGCTGCTACAGCCTGGAAGGAAAGCGCACGTGCCTGCCCCCACTCGAAACGAGGCCTGACTCCCCTGGGGAGACTCCAGAAATACCCAAAGTTCCATGTCACCACTGAGAGGAAACCTCGGTTCCGACCCTGACTCCACACAAGGTTTTTGGCCCCGGTATCGACGGGAGAGGAATCCTGAGAGGCCCCCTAGCAACTCGCATGGGGACTGGCCTTTCCTGAGGCCACCATGGCGGGTCCCTGAGGTCCCCGTCGTAACTCGAGAACACCTGCCGCAACTCGAGAAAATCGAGGAAGTTCTCCCTTCCAGGCGAGATGAGGCCTATTTCCGATGAAGCGTCTGGAGACTAATGACACCTAACCTCTGGAACTTCGAAAGGGTCTTTCACACCCTTGCTGCAACTCAAGAAGTTCACCGCCATACCCGTCTCCACTCGAGAGGAAGCACGATGGTCCCGCCCACATCCAGAGGAGCCCCGTTTCACATTCGTAGCTCGAGATGAGGGATCCTTTCCCTGCTTTCAACGGGAAAGAATTCCCGGGGTTCCCGTCGCATCTCAAGAGGAGGCACTCTCAACAGGAAAGGCGAGAGGAACTCCATGGTCGTACCACCATTCCAAGAGTACCCCAGATGTCTCAGTCCATTCCAGAGGAACCTCTTTGCCCTGCACTGGCTCATCTTTCACGCCGAGGATCGACTCACACCACGGTGGCACGTGGGACAGCCCTGTGGGAAAGCCTCAAGGGAAAGCCTCGAGGGAAAACCACAGATCCTTTGATCCACCCGACGGGAAGCGTGACATTGCTGCTACAGCCTGGAAGGAAAGCACACGTGCATGCCCCCACTCGAGACGAGGCCTGACTCCCCTGGGGAGACTCCAGAAGTACCCAAAGATCCATGTCAGCCTCTGAGAGGAATCCTCGGTTCCGGCCCTGACTCCACACAAGGTATTTGGCCCCGGTATCGACGGGAGAGGAATCCCGAGAGGCCCCCTAGCAACTCGCATGGGGACTGGCCTTTCCTGAGGCCACCATGGCGGGTCCCTGAGGTCCCCGTCGTAACTCGAGAACACCTGCCGCAACTCGAGAAAATCCAGGAAGTTCTCCCTTCCAGGCGAGATGAGGCCTATTTCCTATGAGGCGTCTGGAGACTAATGACACCTAACCTCTGGAACTTCGAAAGGGTCTTTCACACCCTTGCTGCAACTCAAGAAGTTCACCGCCATACCCGTCTCCACTCGAGAGGAAGCACGATGGTCCCGCCCATATCCAGAGGAGCCCCGTTTCCCCCTCGTAGCTCGAGATGAGGGATCCTTTCCCTGCTTTCAACGGGAAAGAATTCCCGGCATTCCCGTCGCATCTCAAGAGGAGGCACTCTCAAAGGAAAGGCGAGAGGAACTCTATGGTCGTACCACCATTCCAAGAATCCCCCAGATGTCTCAGTCCATTCCAGAGGAACCTCTTTGCCCTGCACTGGCTCATCTTTCACGCCGAGGATCGACTCACACCACGGTGGCAAGTGGGACAGCCCTGTGGGAAAGCCTCGAGGGAAAGCCTCGAGGGAAAACCACAGATCCTTTGATGCACGCGACGAGAAGCGTGACATTGCTGCTACAGCCTGGAAGGAAAGCGCACTTGCATGCCCCCACTCGAGACGAGGCCTGACTCCCCTGGGGAGACTCCAGAAGTACCCAAAGATCCATGTCAGCCCCTGAGAGGAATCCCCGGTTCCGGCCCTGACTTCACAGAAGGTTTTTGGCCCCGGTATCGACGGGAGAGGCATCCTGAGAGGCCCCCTAGCAACTCGCATGGGGACTGGCCTTTCCTGAGGCCACCATGGCGGGTCCCTGAGGTCCCTGTCGTAACTCGAGAACACCTGCCGCAACTCGAGAAAATCCAGGAAGTTCTCCCTTCCAGGCGAGATGAGGCCTACTTCCAATGAGGCGTCTGGAGACTAATGACACCTAACCTCTGGAACTTCGAAAGGGTCATTCACACCCTTGCTGCAACTCAAGAATTTCACCGCCATACCCGTCTCCACTCGAGAGGAAGCACGATGGTCCCGCCCACATCCAGAGGAGCCCCGTTTCCCCCTCGTAGCTCGAGATGAGGGATCCTTTCCCTGCTTTCAACGGGAAAGAATTCCCGGCGTTCCCGTCGCATCTCAAGAGGAGGCACTCTCAACAGGAAAGGCGAGAGGAACTCCATGGTCGTACCACCATTCCAAGAGTCCCCCAGATGTCTCAGTCCATTCCAGAGGAACCTCTTTGCCCTGCACTGGCTCATCTTTCACGCCGAGGATCGACTCACACCACGGTGGCACGTGGGACAGCCCTGTGGGAAAGCCTCGAGGGAAAACCACAGATCCTTTGATCCACGCGACAGGAAGCGTGACATTGCTGCTACAGCCTGGAAGGAAAGCGCACGTGCATGCCCCCACTCGAGACGAGGCCTGACTCCCCTGGGGAGACTCCAGAAATACCCAAAGTTCCATGTCACCCCTGAGAGAAAACCTCGGTTCCGGCCCTGACTCCACACAAGGTTTTTGGCCCCGGTATCGACGGGAGAGGAATCCTGAGAGGCCCCCTAGCAACTCGCATGGGGACTGGCCTTTCCTGAGGCCACCATGGCGGGTCCCTGAGGTCCCCGTCGTAACTCGAGAACTCCTGCCGCAACTCGAGAAAATCCAGGAAGTTCTCCCTTCCAGGCGAGATGAGGCCTATTTCCAATGAGGCGTCTGGAGAGTAATGACACCTAACCTCTGGAACTTCGAAAGGGTCTTTCACACCCTTGCTGCAACTCAAGAAGTTCACCGCCATACCCGTCTCCACTCGAGAGGAAGCACGATGGTCCCGCCCATATCCAGAGGAGCCCCGTTTCCCCCTCGTAGCTCGAGATGAGGGATCCTTTCCCTGCTTTCAACGGGAAAGAATTCCCGGCATTCCCCTCGCATCTCAAGAGGAGGCACTCTCAACAGGAAAGGCGAGAGGAACTCTATGGTCGTACCACCATTCCAAGAATCCCCCAGATGTCTCAGTCCATTCCAGAGGAACCTCTTTGCCCTGCACTGGCTCATCTTTCACGCCGAGGATCGACTCACACCACGGTGGCAAGTGGGACAGCCCTGTGGGAAAGCCTCGAGGGAAAGCCTCGAGGGAAAACCACAGATCCTTTGATCCACGCGAAGGTAAGCGTGACATTGCTGCTACAGCCTGGAAGAAAAGCGCTCGTGCATGCCCCCACTCGAAACGAGGCCTGACTCCAGTGGGGAGACTCCAGAAGTACCCAAAGATCCATGTCAGCCCCTGAGACGAACCCTCGGTTCCGGCCCTGATTCCAAACAAGGTTTTTGGCCCCGGTATCGACAGGAGAGGAATCCTGAGAGGCCCCCTAGCAACTCGCATGGGGACTGGCTTTTCCTGAGGCCACCAGGGCGGTTCCCTGAGGTCCCCGTCGTAACTCGAGAACACCTGCCGCAACTCGAGAAAATCCAGGATGTTCTCCCTTCCAGGCGAGATGAGGCCTATTTCCGATGAGGCGTCTGGAGACTAATGACACCTAACCTCTGGAACTTCGAAAGGGTCTTTCACACCCTTGCTGCAACACAAGAAGTTCACCGCCATACCCGTCTCCACTCGAGAGGAAGCACGATGGTCCCGCCCACATCCAGAGGAGCCCCGTATCCCCTCGTAGCTCGAGATGAGGGATCCTTTCCCTGCTTTTAACGGGAAAGAATTCCCGGCATTTCCGTCGCATCTCAAGAGGAGGCACTCTCAACAGGAAAGGTGAGAAGAACTCCATGGTCGTACCACCATTCCAAGAGTCCCCCAGATGTCTCAGTCCATTCCAAAGGAACCTCTTTGCCCTGCACTGGCTCATCTTTCACGCCGAGGATCGACTCACACCACGGCGGCACGTGGGACAACCCTGTGGGAAAGCCTCGAGGCAAAGCCTCGAGGGAAAACCACAGATCCTTTGATCCACGCGACGAGAAGCGTGACATTGCTGCTACAGCCTGGAAGGAAAGCGCACGTGCATGCCCCCACTCGAGGCGAGGCCTCACTCCCCTGGGGAGACTCCAGAAGTACCCAAAGATCCATGTCACCCCTGAGAGGAATCCTCGGTTCCGGCCCTGACTCCACACAAGGTTTTTGGCCCCGGTATCGACTGGAGAGGAATCCCGAGAGGCCCCCTAGCAACTCGCATGGGGACTGGCCGTTCCTGAGGCCACCAGGGCGGGTCCCTGAAGTCCCCGTCGTAACGCGAGAACACCTGCCGCATCTCGAGAAAATCCAGGAAGTTCTCCCTTCCAGGCGAGATGAAGCCTATTTCCGATGAGGCATCTGGAGACTAATGACACCTAACCTCTGGAACTTCGAAAGGGTCTTTCACACCCTTGCTGCAACTCAAGAAGTTCACCGCCATACCCGTCTCCACTCGAGAGGAAGCACGATGGTCCCGCCCACATCCAGAGGAGCCCCGTTTCCCCCTCGTAGCTCGAGATGAGGGATCCTTTCCCTGCTTTCAACGGGAAAGAATTCCCAGCGTTCCCGTCGCATCTCAAGAGGAGGCACTCTCAACAGGAAAGGCGAGAGGAACTCCATGGTCGTACCACCATTCCAAGAGTCCCCCAGATGTCTCAGTCCATTCCAGAGGAACCTCTTTGCCCTGCACTGGCTCATCTTTCACGCCGAGGATCGACTCACACCACGGTGGCACGTGGGACAGCCTTGTGGGAAAGCCTCGAGGGAAAGCCTCGAGGGAAAACCACAGATCCTTTGATCCACTCGACGGGAAGCGTGACATTGCTGCTACAGCCTGGAGGGAAAGCGCACGTGCATGCCCCCACTCGAGACGAGGCCTGACTCCCCTGGGGAGACTCCAGAAGTACCCAAAGATACATGTCACCCCTGAGAGGAATCCTCGGTTCCGGCCCTGACTCCACACAAGGTTTTTGGCCCCGGTATCGACGGGAGAGGAATCCCGAGAGGCCCCCTAGCAACTCGCATGGGGACTGGCCTCTCCTGAGGCAACCAGGGCGGGTCCCTGAGGTCCCCGTCGTAACTCGAGAACACCTGCCGCAACTCGAGAAAATCCAGGAAGTTCTCCCTTGCAGGCGAGATGAGGCCTATTTCCGATGAGGCGTCTGGAGACTAATGACACCTAACCTCTGGAACTTCGAAAGGGTCTTTCACACCCTTGCTGCAACTCAAGAAGTTCACCGCCATACCCGTCTCCACTCGAGAGGAAGCACGATGGTCCCGCCCACATCCAGAGGAGCCCCGTTTCCCCCTCGTAGCTCGAGATGAGGGATCCTTTCCCTGCTTTCAACGGGAAAGAATTCCCGGCGTTCCCGTCGCATCTCAAGAGGAGGCACTCTCAACAGGAAAGGCGAGAGGAACTCCATGGTCGTACCACCATTCCAAGAGTCCCCCTGATGACTCAGTCCATTCCAGAGGAACCTCTTTGCCCTGCACTGGCTCATCTTTCACGCCGAGGATCGACTCACACCACGGTGGCACGTGGGACAGCCCTGTGGGAAAGCCTCGAGGGAAAGCCTCGAGGGAAAACCACAGATCCTTTGATCCACGCGACGGGAAGCGTGACATTGCTGCTACAGCCTGGAAGGAAAGCGCACGTGCATGCCCCCACTCGAGAGGAGGCCTGACTCCCCTGGGGAGACTCCAGAAGTACCCAAAGATCCATGTCAGCCCCTGAGAGGAATCCTCGGTTCGGGCCCTGACTCCACACAAGGTTCTTGGCCCCGGTATCGACGGGAGAGGAATCCCGAGAGGCCCCCTAGCAACTCGCATGGGGACTGGCCTCTCCTTAGGCCACCAGGGCGGGTCCCTGAGGTCCCCGTCGTAACTCGAGAACACCAGCCGTAACTCGAGAAAATCCAGGAAGTTCTCCCTTCCAGGCGAGATGAGGCCTATTTCCGATGAGGCGTCTGGAGACTAATGACACCTAACCTCTGGAATTTCGAAAGGGTCTTTCACACCTTTGCTGCAACTCAAGAAGTTCACCGCCATACCCGTCTCCACTCGAGAGGAAGCACGATGGTCCCGCCCACATCCAGAGGAGCCCCGTTTCCCCTCGGAGCTCGAGATGAGGGATCCTTTCCCTGCTTTCAACGGGAAAGAATTCCCGGCGTTCCCGTCGCATCTCAAGAGGAGGCACTCTCAACAGGAAAGGCGAGAGGAACTCCATGGTCGTACCACCATTCCAAGAGTCCCCCAGATGTCTCAGTCCATTCCAGAGGAACCTCTTTGCCCTGCACTGGCTCATCTTTCACGCCGAGGATCGACTCACACCACGGTGGCACGTGGGACAGCCCTGTGGGAAAGCCTCGAGGGAAAGCCTCGAGGGAAAACCACAGATCCTTTGATCCACGCGACGGGAAGTGTGACATTGCTGCTACAGTCTGGAAGCAAAGCGCACGTGCATGCCCCCACTCGAGACGAGGCCTGACTCCCCTGGGGAGACTCCAGAAGTACTCAAAGATCCATGTCAGCCCCTGAGAGGAATCCTCGGTTCGGGCCCTGACTCCACACAAGGTTATTGGCCCCGGTATCGACGGGAGAGGAATCCCGAGAGGCCCCCTAGCAACTCGCATGGGGACTGGCCTCTCCTGAGGCCACCAGGGCGGGTGCCTGAGGTCCCCGTCGTAACTCGAGAACACCTGCCGCAACTCGAGAAAATCCAGGAAGTTCTCCCTTCCAGGTGAGATGAGGCCTATTTCCGATGAGGCGTCTGGAGACTAATGACACCTAACCTCTGGAATTTCGAAAGGGTCTTTCACACCCTTGCTGCAACTCAAGAAGTACACCGCCATACCCGTCTCCACTCGAGAGGAAGCACGATGGTCCCGCCCACATCCAGAGGAGCCCCGTTTCCCCCTCGTAGCTCGAGATGAGGGATCCTTTCCCTGCTTTCAACGGGAAAGAATTCCCAGCGTTCCCGTCGCATCTCAAGAGGAGGCACTCTCAACAGGAAAGGCGAGAGGAACTCCATGGTCGTACCACCATTCCAAGAGTCCCCCAGATGTCTCAGTCCATTCCAGAGGAACCTCTTTGCCCTGCACTGGCTCATCTTTCACGCCGAGGATCGACTCACACCACGGTGGCACGTGGGACAGCCTTGTGGGAAAGCCTCGAGGGAAAGCCTCGAGGGAAAACCACAGATCCTTTGATCCACTCGACGGGAAGCGTGACATTGCTGCTACAGCCTGGAGGGAAAGCGCACGTGCATGCCCCCACTCGAGACGAGGCCTGACTCCCCTGGGGAGACTCCAGAAGTACCCAAAGATACATGTCACCCCTGAGAGGAATCCTCGGTTCCGGCCCTGACTCCACACAAGGTTTTTGGCCCCGGTATCGACGGGAGAGGAATCCCGAGAGGCCCCCTAGCAACTCGCATGGGGACTGGCCTCTCCTGAGGCAACCAGGGCGGGTCCCTGAGGTCCCCGTCGTAACTCGAGAACACCTGCCGCAACTCGAGAAAATCCAGGAAGTTCTCCCTTGCAGGCGAGATGAGGCCTATTTCCGATGAGGCGTCTGGAGACTAATGACACCTAACCTCTGGAACTTCGAAAGGGTCTTTCACACCCTTGCTGCAACTCAAGAAGTTCACCGCCATACCCGTCTCCACTCGAGAGGAAGCACGATGGTCCCGCCCACATCCAGAGGAGCCCCGTTTCCCCCTCGTAGCTCGAGATGAGGGATCCTTTCCCTGCTTTCAACGGGAAAGAATTCCCGGCGTTCCCGTCGCATCTCAAGAGGAGGCACTCTCAACAGGAAAGGCGAGAGGAACTCCATGGTCGTACCACCATTCCAAGAGTCCCCCTGATGACTCAGTCCATTCCAGAGGAACCTCTTTGCCCTGCACTGGCTCATCTTTCACGCCGAGGATCGACTCACACCACGGTGGCACGTGGGACAGCCCTGTGGGAAAGCCTCGAGGGAAAGCCTCGAGGGAAAACCACAGATCCTTTGATCCACGCGACGGGAAGCGTGACATTGCTGCTACAGCCTGGAAGGAAAGCGCACGTGCATGCCCCCACTCGAGAGGAGGCCTGACTCCCCTGGGGAGACTCCAGAAGTACCCAAAGATCCTTGTCACCCCTGAGAGGAATCCTCGGTCCCGGCCCTGACTCCACACAAGGTTTTTGGCCCCGGTATCGACGGGAGAGGAATCCCGAGAGGCCCCCTAGCAACTCGCATGTGGACTGGCCTCTCTTGAGGCCACCCGGGCGGCTCCCTGAGGTCCCCATCGTAACTCGAGAACACCTGCCGCAACTCAAGAAAATCCAGGAACTTCTCCCTTCCAGGCGAGATGAGGCCTATTTCCGATGAGGCGTCTGGAGACTAATGACACCTAACCTCTGGAACTTCGAAAGGGTCTTTCACACCCTTGCTGCAACTCAAGAAGTTCACCGCCATACCCGTCTCCACTCGAGAGGAAGTACGATGGTCCCGCCCACATCCAGAGGAGCCCCGTTTCCCCCTCGGAGCTCGAGATGAGGGATCCTTTCCCTGCTTTCAACGGGAAAGAATTCCCGGCGTTCCCGTCGCATCTCAAGAGGAGGCACTCTCAACAGGAATGGCGAGAGGAACTCCATGGTCGTACCACCATTCCAAGACTCCCCCAGATGTCTCAGTCCATTCCAGAGGAACCTCTTTGCCCTGCACTGGCTCATCTTTCACGCCGAGGATCGACTCACACCACGGTGGCACGTGGGACAGCCCTGTGGGAAAGCCTCGAGGGAAAGCCTCGAGGGAAAACCACAGATCCTTTGATCCACGCGACGGGAAGCGTGACATTGCTGCTACAGCCTGGAAGGAAAGCGCACGTGCATGCCCCCACTCGAGAGGAGGCCTGACTCCACTGGGGAGACTCCAGAAGTACCCAAAGATCCATGTCACCCATGAGAGTAATCCTCGGTCCCGGCCCTGACTACACACAAGGTTTTTGGCCCCGGTATCGACGGGAGAGGAATCCCGAGAGGCCCCCTAGCAACTCGCATGGGGACTGGCCTCTCCTGAGGCCACCAGGGCGGGTCCCTGAGGTCCCCGTCGTAACTCGAGAACACCTGCCGCAACTCGAGAAAATCCAGGAAGTTCTCCCTTCCAGGCGAGATGAGGCCTATTTCCGATGAGGCGTCTGGAGACTAATGACACCTAACCTCTGGAACTTCGAAAGGGTCTTTCACACCCTTGCTGCAACTCAAGAAGTTCACCGCCATACCCGTCTCCACTCGAGAGGAAGCACGATGGTCCCGCCCACATCCAGAGGAGCCCCGTTTCCCCCTCGGAGCTCGAGATGAGGGATCCTTTCCCTGCTTTCAACGGGAAAGAATTCCCGGCGTTCCCGTCGCATCTCAAGAGGAGGCACTCTCAACAGGAAAGGCGAGAGGAGCTCCATGGTCGTACCACCATTCCAAGAGTCCCCCAGATGTCTCAGTCCATTCCAGAGGAACCTCTTTGCCCTGCACTGGCTCATCTTTCACGCCGAGGATCGACTCACACCACGGTGGCACGTGGGACAGCCCTGTGGGAAAGCCTCGAGGGAAAGCCTCGAGGGAAAACCACAGATCCTTTGATCCACGCGACGGGAAGCGTGACATTGCTGCTACAGCCTGGAAGGAAAGCACACGTGCATGCCCCCACTCGAGACGAGGCCTGACTCCCCTGGGGAGACTCCAGAAGTACCCAAAGATCCAGGTCAGCCCCTGAGAGGAATCCTCGGTTCGGGCCCTGACTCCACACAAGGTTCTTGGCCCCGGTATCGACGGGAGAGAAATCCCGAGAGGCCCCCTAGCAACTCGCATGGGGACTGGCCTCTCCTGAGGCCACCAGGGCGGGTCCCTGAGGTCCCCGTCGTAACTCGAGAACACCTGCCGTAACTCGAGAAAATCCAGGAAGTTCTCCCTTCCAGGCGAGATGAGGCCTATTTCCGATGAGGCGTCTGGAGACTAATGACACCTAACCTCTGGAATTTCGAAAGGGTCTTTCACACCCTTGCTGCAACTCAAGAAGTTCACCGCCATACACGTCTCCACTCGAGAGGAAGCACGATGGTCCCGCCCACATCCAGAGGAGCCCCGTTTCCCCCTCGGAGCTCGAGATGAGGGATCCTTTCCCTGCTTTCAAAGGGAAAGAATTCCCGGCGTTCCCGTCGCATCTCAAGAGGAGGCACTCTCAACAGGAAAGGCGAGAGGAACTCCATGGTCGTACCACCATTCCAAGAGTCCCCCAGATGTCTCAGTCCATTCCAGAGGAACCTTTTGCCCTGCACTGGCTCATCTTTCACGCCGAGGATCGACTCACACCACGGTGGCACGTGGGAAAGCCTTGTGGGAAAGCCTCGAGGGAAAGCCTCGAGGGAAAACCACAGATCCTTTGATCCACGCGACGGGAAGCGTGACATTGCTGCTGCAGCCTGGAAGGAAAGCGCACGTGCATGCCCCCACTCGAGACGAGTCCTGACTCCCCTGGGGAGACTCCAGAAGTACCCAAAGATACATGTCACCCCTGAGAGTAATCCTCGGTTCCGGCCCTGACTCCACACAAGGTTTTTGGCCCCGGTATCGACGGGAGAGGAATCCCGAGAGGCCCCCTAGCAACTCGCATGGGGACTGGCCTCTCCTGAGGCAACCAGGGCGGGTCCCTGAGGTCCCCGTCGTAACTCGAGAACACCTGCCGCAACTCGAGAAAATCCAGGAAGTTCTCCCTTGCAGGCGAGATGAGGCCTATTTCCGATGAGGCGTCTGGAGACTAATGACACCTAACCTCTGGAACTTCGAAAGGGTCTTTCACACCCTTGCTGCAACTCAAGAAGTTCACCGCCATACCCGTCTCCACTCGAGAGGAAGCACGATGGTCCCGCCCACATCCAGAGGAGCCCCGTTTCCCCCTCGTAGCTCGAGATGAGGGATCCTTTCCCTGCTTTCAACGGGAAAGAATTCCCGGCGTTCCCGTCGCATCTCAAGAGGAGGCACTCTCAACAGGAAAGGCGAGAGGAACTCCATGGTCGTACCACCATTCCAAGAGTCCCCCAGATGTCTCAGTCCATTCCAGAGGAACCTCTTTGCCCTGCACTGGCTCATCTTTCACGCCGAGGAACGACTCAAACCACGGTGGCACGTGGGACAGCCCTGTGGGAAAGCCTCGAGGGAAAGCCTCGAGGGAAAACCACAGATCCTTTGATCCACGCGAAGGGAAGCGTGACATTGCTGCTACAGCCTGGAAGGAAAGCGCACGTGCATGCCCCCACTCGAGACGAGGCCTGACTCCCCTGGGGAGACTCCAGAAGTACCCAAAGATCCATGTCAGCCCCTGAGAGGAATCCTCGGTTCCGGGCCTGACTCCACACAAGGTTTTTGGCCCCGGTATCGACGGGAGAGGAATCCCGAGAGGCCCCCTAGCAAATTGCATGGGGACTGGCCTCTCCTGAGGCCACCAGGGCGGTTCCCTGAGGTCCCCGACGTAACTCGAGAACACCTGCCGCAACTCGAGAAAATCCAGGAAGTTCTCCCTTCCAGGCGACATGTGGCCTATTTCCGATGAGGCGTCTGGAGACTAATGACACCTAACCTCTGGAACTTCGAAAGGGTCTTTCACACCCTTGCTGCAACTCAAGAAGTTCACCGCCATACCCGTCTCCACTCGAGAGGAAGCACGATGGTCCCGCCCACATCCAGAGGAGCCCCGTTTCCCCCTCGTAGCTCGAGATGAGGGATCCTTTCCCTGCTTTCAACGGGAAAGAATTCCCAGTGTTCCCGTCGCATCTCAAGAGGAGGCATTCTCAACAGGAAAGGCGAGAGGAACTCCATGGTCGTACCACCATTCCAGGATTGCCCAGATGTCTCAGTCCATTCCAGAGGAACCTCTTTGCCCTGCACTGGCTCATCTTTCACGCCGAGGATCGACTCACACCACGGTGGCACGTGGGACAGCCCTGTGGGAAAGCCTCGAATGAAAGCCTCGAGGGAAAACCACAGATCCTTTGATCCACTCGACGGGAAGCGTGACATTGCTGCTACAGCCTGGAAGGAAAGCGCACGTGCATGCCCCCACTCGAGACGAGGCCTGACTCCCCTTTGGAGACTCCAGAAGTACCCAAAGATCCATGTCAGCCCCTGAGAGGAATCCTCGGTTCCGGCCCTGACTCCACACAAGGTTTTTGGCCCCGGTATCGACGGGAGAGGAATCCCGAGAAGCCCCCTAGCAACTCGCATGGGGACTGGCCTCTCCTGACGCCACCAGGGCGGGTCCCTGAGGTCCCCGTCGTAACTCGAGAACACCTGCCGCAACTCGAGAAAATCCAGGAAGTTCTCCCTTCCAGGCGAGATGAGGCCTATTTCCGATGAGGCGTCTGGAGTCTAATGACACCTAATCTCTGGAACTTCGAAAGGGTCTTTCACACCCTTGCTGCAACTCAAGAAGTTCACCGCCATACCCGTCTCCACTCGGGAGGAAGCACGATGGTCCCGCCCACATCCAGAGGAACCCCGTTTCCCCCTCGTAGCTCGAGATGAGGGATCGTTTCCCTGCTTTCAACGGGAAAAAGTTCCCATCATTCCCGTCGCATCTCAAAAGGAGGCACTCTCAACAGGAAAGGCGAGAGGAACTCAATGGTCGTACCACCATTCCTAGAGTCCCCTAGATGTCTCAGTCCATTCCAGAGGAACCTCTTTGACCTGCACTGGCTCATTTTTCACGCCGAGGATCGACTCACTCCACGGTGGCACGTGGGACAGCCCTGTGGGAAAGCCTCGAGGGAAAGCCTCGAGGGAAAGCCACAGATCCTTTGATAAATGCGACGGGAAGCGTGACATTGCTGCTACAGCCTGGAAGGAAAGCGCACGTGCATGCCCCCACTCGAGCCGAGGCCTGACTCCCCTGGGGAGACTCCAGAAGTACCCAAACATCCATGTCAGCCCCTGAGAGGAATCCTCGGTTCCGGCCCTGACTCCACACAAGGTTTTTGGCCCCGGTATCGACAGGAGAGGAATCCCGAGAGGCCCCCTAGCAACTCGCATGGGGACTGGCCTCTCCTGAGGCCATCAGGGCGGGTCCCTGTGGTTCCCGTCGTAACTCGAGAACACCTGCCGCAACTCGAGAAAATCCAGGAATTTCTCCCTTCCAGGCGAGATGAGGCCTATTTCCGATGAGGCGTCTGGAGACTAATGACACCTAACCTCTGGAACTTCGAAAGGGTCTTTCACACCCTTGCTGCAACTCAAGAAGTTCACCGCCATACCCGTCTCCACTCGAGAGGAAGCACGATGGTCCCGCCCACATCCAGAGGAGCCCCGTTTCCCCCTCGTAGCTCGAGATGAGGGATCCTTTCACTGCTTTCAAAGCAAAGAATTCCCGGCGTTCCTGACGCATCTCAAGAGGAGGCACTCTCAACAGGAAAGGCGAGCGGAACTCCATGGTCGTACCACCATACAAAGAGTCCCCCAGATGTCTCAGTCCATTCCAGAGGAACCTCTTTGCCCTGCACTGTCTCATCTTTCACGCCGAGGATCGACTCACACCACGGTGGCACGTGGGACAGCCCTGTGGGAAAGCCTCGAGGGAAAGCCTCGAGGGAAAACCACAGATCCTTTGATCCACGCGACGGGAAGCGTGACATTGTTGCTACAGCCTGGAAGGAAAGCGCACGTGCATGCCCCCACTCGAGACGAGGCCTGACTCCCCTGGGGAGACTCCAGAAATACCCAAAGATCCATGTCAGCCCCTGAGAGGAATCCTCGGTTCCGGCACTGACTCCACACAAGGTTTTTGGCCCCGGTATCGACGGGAGAGGAGTCTCGAGAGGCCCCCTAGCAACTCGCATGGGGACTGGCCTCTCCTGAGGCCACCAGGGCGGGTCCCTGAGGTCCCCGTCGTAACTCGAGAACACCTGCCGCAACTCGAGAAAATCCAGGAAGTTCTCCCTTCCAGCGAGATGAGGCCTATTTCCGATGAGGCGTCTGGATACTAATGACACCTAACCTCTGGAACTTCGAAAGGGTCTTTCACACCCTTGCTGCAACTCAAGAAGTTCACCGCCATACCCGTCTCCACTCGAGAGGAAGAACGATGGTCCCGCCCCCATCCAGAGGAGCCCCGTTTCCCCCTCGGAGATCGAGATGAGGGATCCTTTCCCTGCTTTCAACGGGAAAGAATTCCTGCGTTCCCGTCGCATCTCAAGAGGAGGCACTCTCAACAGGAAAGGCGAGAGGAACTCCATGGCCGTACCACCATTCCAAGAGTCCCCCAGATGTCTCATTCCATTCCAGAGGAACCTCTTTGCCCTGCACTGGCTCATCTTTCACGGAGAAGTCGACTCACACCACAGTGGCACGTGGGACAGCCCTGTGGGAAAGCCTCGAGGGAAAACCACAGATCCTTTGATCCACGCCACGGGAAGCGTGACATTGCTGCTACAGCCTGGAAGGAAAGCACACGTGCATGACCCCACTCGAGACGAGGCCTGACTCCCCTGGGGAGACTCCAGAAATACCCAAAGATCCATGTCAGCCCCTGAGAGGAATCCTCGGTTCCGGCCCTGACTCCAGACAAGGTTTTTGGCCCCGGTATCGACGGGAGAGGAATCCCGAGAGGCCCCCTAGCAACTCGCATGGGGACTGGCCTTTCCTGAGGCCACCAGGGCGGGTCCCTGAGGTCCCCGTCATAACTCGAGAACACCTGCCACAACTCGAGAATATCCAGGAAGTTCTCCCTTCTAGGCGAGATGAGGCCTATTTCCGATGATGCGTCTGGAGACGAATGACACCTAACCTCTGGAACTTCGAAAGGGTCTTTCACACCCTTGCTGCAACTCAAGAAGTTCACCGCCATACCCGTCTCCACTCGAGAGGAAGCACGATGGTCCCGCCCACATCGAGAGGAGCCCCGTTTCCCCCTCGAAGCTCGAGATGAGGGATTCTTTCCCTGCTTTCAACGCAAAGAATTCCCGGCCTTCCCGTCACATCTCAAGAGGAGGCACTCTCAACAGGAAAGGCGAGAGGAACTCCATGGTCGTACCACCATTCCAAGAGTCCCCCAGATGTCTCAGTCCATTCCAGAGGAACCTCTTTGCCGTACACTGGCTCATCTTTCACGCCGAGGATCGACTCACACCATGGTGGCACGTGGGACAGCCCTGTGGGAAAGCCTCGAGGGAAAGCCTCGAGGGAAAGCCTCGAGGGAAAACCACAGATCCTTTGATCCACGCCACGGGAAGCGTGACATTGCTGCTACAGCCTGGAAGGAAAGCGCACTGCATGCCCCCACTCGAGCCGAGGCCTGACTCCCCTGGGGAGACTCCAGAAGTACCCAAACATCCATGTCAGCCCCTGAGAGGAATCCTCGGTTCCGGCCCTGACTCCACACAAGGTTTTTGGCGCCGGTATCGACGGTAGATGAATCCCGAGAGGCCCCCTAGCAACTCGCATGGGGACTGGCCTCTCCTGAGGCCATCAGGGCGGGTCCCTGTGGTTCCCGTCGTAACTCGAGAACACCTGCCGCAACTCGAGAAAATCCAGGAATTTCTCCCTTCCAGGGGAGATGAGGCCTATTTCCGATGAGGCGTCTGGAGACTAATGACACCTAACCTCTGGAACTTCGAAAGGGTCTTTCACACCCTTGCTGCAACTCAAGAAGTTCACCGCCATACCCGTCTCCACTCGAGAGGAAGCACGATGGTCCCGCCCACATCCAGAGGAGCCCCGTTTCCCCCTCGTAGCTCGAGATGAGGGATCCTTTCCCTGCTTTCAACGGGAAAGAATTCCCGGCGTTCCCGTCGCATCTCAAGAGGAGGCACTCTCAACAAGAAAGGCGTGAGGAACTGCATGGTCGTACCACCATTTCAAGAGTCCCCCAGATGTCTCAGTCCATTCCAGAGGAACCTCTTTGCCCTGCACTGGCTCATCTTTCACGCCGAGGATCGACTCACACCACGGTGGCACGTGGGACAGCCCTGTGGGAAAGCCTCGAGGGAAAGCCTCGAGGGAAAACCACAGATCCTTTGATCCACGCCACGGGAAGCGTGACATTGCTGCTACAGCCTGGAAGGAAAGCGCACGTGCATGCCCCCACTCGAGACGAGGCCATACTCCCATGGGGAGACTCCAGAAGTACCCAAAGATCCATGTCAGCCCCTGAGAGGAATCCTCGGTTCCGGCCGTGACTCCACACAAGGTTTTTGGCCCCGGTATCGACGGGAGAGGAATCCCGAGAGGCCCCCTAGCAACTCGCATGGGGACTGGCCTCTCCTGAGGCCACCAGTGCGGGTCCCTGAGGTCCCCGTCGTAACTCGAGAACACCTGCCGCAACTCGAGAAAATCCAGGAAGTTCTCCCTTCCAGGCGAGATGAGGCCTATTTCCGATGAGGCGTCTGGAGACTAATGACACCTAACCTCTGGAACTTCGAAAGGGTCTTTCACACCCTTGCTGCAACTCAAGAAGTTCACCGCCATACCCGTCTCCACTCTAGAGGAAGCACGATGGTCCCGCCCACATCCAGAGGAGCCCCGTTTCCCCCTCCTAGCTCGAGATGAGCGATCCTTTCCCTGCTTTCAACGGGAAAGAATTCCCGGCGTTCCCGTCGCATCTCAAGAGGAGGCACTCTCAACAGGAAAGGCGAGAGGAACTCCATGGTCGTACCACCATTCCAAGAGTCCCCCAGATGTCTCAGTCCATTCCAGAGGAAACTCTTTGCCCTGCACTGGCTCATCTTTCACGCCGAGGATCGACTCACACCACGGTGGCACGTGGGACAGCCCTGTGGGAAAGCCTCGAGGGAAAGCCTCGAGGGAAAACCACGGATCCTTTGATCCACGCGATGGGAAGCGTGACATTGCTGCTACAGCCTGGAAGGAAAGCGCACCTGCATGCACCCACTCGAGATAAGGCCTGTCTCCCCTGGCGAGACTCCAGAAGTACCCAAAGATCCATGTCAGCCCCTGAGAGGAATCCTCGGTTCCGGCCCTGACTCCATGCAAGGTTTTTGGCCCCGGTATCGACGGGAGAGTAATCCCGAGAGGCCCCCTAGCAACTCGCATGGGGACTGGCCTCTCCTGAGGCCACCAGGGCGGGTCCCTGAGGTCCCCGTCGTAACTCGAGAACACCTGCAGCAACTCGAGAAAATCCAGGAAGTTCTCCCTTCCAGGCGAGATGAGGCCTATTTCCGATCAGGCGTCTGGAGACTAATTACACCTAAACTCTGGAACTTCGAAAGGGTCTTTCACACCCTTGCTGCAACTCAAGAAGTTCACCGCCATACCCGTCTCCACTCTAGAGGAAGCACGATGGTCCTGCCCACATCCAGAGGAGCCCCGTTTCCCCCTCGGAGCTCGAGATGAGCGATCCTTTCCCTGCTTTCAACGGGAAAGAATTCCAGGCGTTCCCGTCGCTTCTCAAGAGGAGGCACTCTCAACAGAAAAGGCGAGAGTAACTCCATTGTCGTACCACCATTCCAAGAGTCCCCCAGATGTCTCAGTCGATTCCAGAGGAACCTCTTTGCCCTGCACTGGCTCATCTTTCACGCCGAGGATCGACTCACACCACGGTGGCACGTGGGACAGCCCTGTGGGAAAGACTCGAGGGAAAGCCTCGAGGGAAAACCACAGATCCTTTGATCCACGCGATGGGAAGCGTGACATTGCTGCTACAGCCTGGAAGGAAAGCGCACGTGCATGGCCCCACTCAAGGCGAGGCCTGACTCCCCTGGGGAGACTCCAGAAGTACCCAAAGATCCATGTCAGCCCCTGAGAGGAATCCTCGTTTCCGGCCCTGACTCCACACAAGGATTTTGGCCCCGGTATCGACGGGAGAGGAATCCCGAGAGGCCCCCTAGCAACTCGCCTGGGGACTGGCCTCTCCTGAGGCCACCAGGGCAGGTCCCTGATGTCCCCGTCGTAACTCGAGAACACCTGCCGCAACTCGAGAAAATCCAGGAAGTTCTCCCTTCCAGGCGAGATGAGTCCTATTTCCGATGAGGCGTCTGGAGACTAATGACACCTAAACTATGGAACTTCGAAAGGGTCTTTCACACCCTTGCTGCAACTCAAGAAGTTCACCGCCATACCCGTCTCCACTCGAGAGGAAGCACGATCGTCCCGCCCACATCCAGAGGAGCCCCCTTTCCCCCTCCTAGCTCGAGATGAGCGATCCTTTCCCTGCTTTCAACGGGAAAGAATTCCCGGCGTTCCCGTCGCATCTCAAGAGGAGGCACTCTCAACAGGAAAGGCGAGAGGAACTCCATGGTCTTACCATCATTCCAAGAGTCCCCCAGATGTCTCAGTCCATTCCAGAGGAACCTCTTTGCCCTGCACTGGCTCATCTTTCACGCCGAGGATCGACTCACACCACGGTGGCACGTGGGACAGCCCAGTGGGAAAGCCTCGAGGGAAAGCCTCGAGGGAAAACCACAGATCCTTTGATCCACGCGATGGGAAGCGTGACATTGCTGCTACAGCCTGGAAGGAAAGCGCACGTGCATGCCCCCACTCGAGATGAGGCCTGTCTCCCCTGGCGAGACTCCAGAAGTACCCAAAGATCCATATCAGCCACTGAAAGGAATCCTCGGTTCCGGCCCTAACTCCACACAAGGTTTTTGGCCCCGGTATCGATGGGAGAGGAATACCGAGAGGCCCCCTAGCAACTCGCATGGGGACTGGCCTCTTCTGAGGCCACCAGGGCGGGTCCCTGAGGTCCCCGTCGTAACTCGAAAACACCTGCCGCAACTCGAGAAAATCCAGGAAGTTCTCCCTTCCAGGCGAGATGAGGCCTATTTCCGATGAGGCGTCTGGAGACTAATGACACCTAACCTCTGGAACTTCGAAAGGGTCTTTCACACCCTTGCTGCAACTCAAGAAGTTCACCGCCATACCCGTCTCCACTCTAGAGGAAGCACGATCGTCCCGCCCACATCCAGAGGAGCCCCGTTTCCCCCTGCTAGCTCGAGATGAGCGATCCTTTCCCTGCTTTCAACGGGAAAGAATTCCCGGCGTTCCCGTCGCATCTCAAGAGGAGGCACTCTCAACAGGAAAGGCGAGAGGAACTCCATGGTCGTACCACCATTCCAAGAGTCCCCCAGATGTCTCAGTCCATTCCAGAGGAACCTCTTTGCCCTGCACTGGCTCATCTTTCACGCCGAGGATCGACTCACACCACGGTGGCACGTGGGACAGCCCTGTGGGAAAGCCTCGAGGGAAAGCCTCGAGGGAAAACCACAGATCCTTTGATCCACGCCACGGGAAGCGTGACATTGCTGCTACAGCCTGGAAGGAAAGCGCACTGCATGCCCCCACTCGAGCCGAGGCCTGACTCCCCTGGGGAGACTCCAGAAGTACCCAAACATCCATGTCAGCCCCTGAGAGGAATCCTCGGTTCCGGCCCTGACTCCACACAAGGTTTTTGGCGCCGGTATCGACGGCAGATGAATCCCGAGAGGCCCCCTAGCAACTCGCATGGGGACTGGCCTCTCCTGAGGCCATCACGGCGGGTCCCTGTGGTTCCCGTCGTAACTCGAGAACACCTGCCGCAACTCGAGAAAATCCAGGAATTTCTCCCTTCCAGGCGAGATGAGGCCTATTTCCGATGAGGCGTCTGGAGACTAATGACACCTAACCTCTGGAACTTCGAAAGGGTCTTTCACACCCTTGCTGCAACTCAAGAAGTTCACCGCCATACCCGTCTCCACTCGAGAGGAAGCACGATGGTCCCGCCCACATCCAGAGGAGCCCCGTTTCCCCCTCGTAGCTCGAGATGAGGGATCCTTTCCCTGCTTTCAACGGGAAAGAATTCCCGGCGTTCCCGTCGCATCTCAAGAGGAGGCACTCTCAACAAGAAAGGCGTGAGGAACTGCATGGTCGTACCACCATTTCAAGAGTCCCCCAGATGTCTCAGTCCATTCCAGAGGAACCTCTTTGCCCTGCACTGGCTCATCTTTCACGCCGAGGATCGACTCACACCACGGTGGCACGTGGGACAGCCCTGTGGGAAAGCCTCGAGGGAAAGCCTCGAGGGAAAACCACAGATCGTTTGATTCACGCCACGGGAAGCGTGACATTGCTGCTACAGCCTTGAAGGAAAGCGCACGTGCATGCCCCCACTCGAGACGAGGCCTGACTCCCCTGGGGAGACTCCAGAAGTACCCAAAGATCCATGTCAGCCACTGAGAGGAATCCTCGGTTCCGGCCCTGATTCCACACAAGGTTTTTGGCCCCGGTATCGACGGGAGAGGAATCCCGAGAGGCCCCCTAGCAACTCGCATGGGGACTGGCCTCTCCTGAGGCCACCAGGGCGGGTCCCTGAGGTCCCCGTCGTAACTCGAGAACACCTGCCGCAACTCGAGAAAATCCAGGAAGTTCTCCCTTCCAGGCGAGATGAGGCCTATTTCCGATGAGGCGTCTGGAGACTAATGACACCTAAACTCTGGAACTTCGAAAGGGTCTTTCACACCCTTGCTGCAAATCAAGAAGTTCACCGCCATACCCGTCTCCACTCTAGAGGAAGCACGATGGTCCCGCCCACATCCAGAGGAGCCCCGTTTCCCCCTCCTAGCTCGAGATGAGCGATCCTTTCCCTGCTTTCAACGGAAAAGAATTCCCGGCGTTCCCGTCGCATCTCAAGAGGAGGCACTCTCAACAGGAAAGGCGAGAGGAACTCCATGGTGGTACCACCATTCCAAGAGTCCCCCAGATGTCTCAGTCCATTCCAGAGGAATCTCTTTGCCCTGCACTGGCTCATCTTTCACGCCGAGGGTCGACTCACACCACGGTGGCACGTGGGACAGCCCTGTGGGAAAGCCTCGAGGGAAAGACTCGAGGGAAAACCACAGATCCTTTGATCCACGCGATGGGAAGCGTGACATTGCTGCTACAGCCTGGAAGGAAGGTGCACGTGCATGCCCCCACTCGAGATGAGGCCTTTCTCCCCTGGCGAGACTCCAGAAGTACCCAAAGATCCATATCAGCCCGTGAGAGGAATCCTCGGTTCCGGCCCAGACTCCACACAAGGTTTTTGGCCCGGGTATCGACGGGAGAGGAATCCCGAGAGGCCCCCTAGCAACTCGCATGGGGACTGGCCTCTCCTGAGGCCACCAGGGCGGGTCCCTGAGGTCCCCGTCGTAACTCGAGAACACCTGCCGCAACTCGAGAAAATCCAGGAAGTTCTCCCTTCCAGCGAGATGAGGCCTATTTCCGATGAGGCGTCTGGAGACTAATGACACCTAACCTCTGGAACTTCGAAAGGGTCTTTCACACCCTTGCTGCAACTCAAGAAGTTCACCGCCATACCCATCTCCAATCGAGAGGAAGAACGATGGTCCCACCCCCATCCAGAGGAGCCCCGTTTCCCCCTCGGAGATCGAGATGAGGGATCCTTTCCCTGCTTTCAACGGGAAAGAATTCCTGCGTTCCCGTCGCATCTCAAGAGGAGGCACTCTCAACAGGAAAGGCGAGAGGAACTCCATGGCCGTACCACCATTCCAAGAGTCCCCCAGATGTCTCAGTCCATTCCAGAGGAACCTCTTTGCCCTGCACTGGCTCATCTTTCACGGAGAAGTCGACTCACACCACAGTGGCACGTGGGACAGCCCTGTGGGAAAGCCTCGAGGGAAAACCACAGATCCTTTGATCCACGCCACGGGAAGCGTGACATTGCTGCTACAGCCTGGAAGGAAAGCACACGTGCATGCCCCCACTCGAGACGAGGCCTGACTCCCCTGGGGAGACTCCAGAAATACCCAAAGATCCATGTCAGCCCATGAGAGGAATCCTCGGTTCCGGCCCTGACTCCAGACAAGGTTTTTGGCCCCGGTATCGACGGGAGAGGAATCCCGAGAGGCCCCCTAGCAACTCGCATGGGGACTGGCCTTTACTGAGGACACCAGGGCGGGTCCCTGAGGTCCCCGTCATAACTCGAGAACACCTGCCACAACTCGAGAATATCCAGGAAGTTCTCCCTTCTAGGCGAGATGAGGCCTATTTCCGATGATGCGTCTGGAGACGAATGACACCTAAACTCTGGAACTTCGAAAGGGTTTTAACACCCTTGCTGCAACTCAAGAAGTTCACCGCCATACCCGTCTCCACTCTAGAGGAAGCACGATGGTCCCGCCCACATCCAGAGGAGCCCCGTTTCCCCCTCCTAGCTCGAAATGAGCGATCCTTTCCCTGCTTTCAACGGGAAAGAATTCCGGGCGTTCCCGTCGCATCTCAAGCGGAGGCACTCTCAACAGGAAAGGCGAGAGGAACTCCATGGTCTTACCACCATTCCAAGAGTCCCCCAGATGTCTCAGTCCATTCCAGAGGAACCTCTTTGCCCTGCACTGGCTCATCTTTCACGCCGAGGATCGACTCACACCACGGTGGCACGTGGGACAGCCCTGTGGGAAAGCCTCGCGGGAAAGCCTCGAGGGAAAACCACAGATCCTTTGATCCACGCCACGGGAAGCGTGACATTGCTGCTACAGCCTGGAAGGAAAGTGCACGTGCATGCCCCGACTCGAGACGAGGCCTGACTCCCCTGGGGAGACTCCAGAAGTACCCAAAGATCCATGTCAGACCCTGAGAGGAATCCTCGGTTCCGGCCCTGACTCCACACAAGGTTTTTGCCCAGGTATCGACGGGAGAGGAATCCCGAGAGGCCCCCTAGCAACTCGCTTGCGGACTGGCCTCTCCTGAGGCCACCAGGGCGGGTTCCTGAGGTCCCCGTCGTAACTCGAGAACACCTGCCACAACTCGAGAAATTCCAGGAAGTTCCCCCTTCCAGGCGAGATGAGGCCTATTTCCGATGAGGCGTCTGGAGACTAATGACACCTAACCTCTGGAACTTCGAAAGGGTCTTTCACACCCTTGCTGCAACTCAAGAAGTTCACCGCCACACCCGTCTCCACTCGAGAGGAAGCACGATGGTCCCGCCCACATCCAGAGGAGCCCCGTTTCCCCCTCGTAGCTCGAGATGAGGGATCCTTTCCCTGCTTTCAACGGGAAAGAATTCCTTGCGTTCCCGTCGCATCTCAAGAGGAGGCACTCTCAACAGGAAAGGCGAGGGGAACTCCATGGTCGTACCACCATTCCAAGAGTCCCCCAGATGTCTCAGTCCATTCCAGAGGAACCTCTTTGCCCTGCACTGGCTCATCTTTCACGCCGAGGATCGACTCACACCACGGTGGCACGTGGGACAGCCCTGTGGGAAAGCCTCGAGGGAAAGCCTCGAGGGAAAACCACAGATCCTTTGATCCACGCCACGGGAAGCGTGACATTGCTGCTACAGCCGGGAAGGAAAGCGCACGTGCATGCCCCCACTCGAGACGAGGCCATACTCCCATGGGGAGACTCCAGAAGTACCCAAAGATCCATGTCAGCCCCTGAGAGGAATCCTCGGTTCCGGCCGTGACTCCACACAAGGTTTTTGGCCCCGGTATCGACGGGAGAGGAATCCCGAGAGGCCCCCTAGCAACTCGCATGGGGACTGGCCTCTCCTGAGGCCACCAGGGCGGGTCCCTGAGGTCCCCGTCGTAACTCGAGAACACCTGCCGCAACTCGAGAAAATCCAGGAAGTTCTCCCTTCCAGGCGAGATGAGGCCTATTTCCGATGAGGCGTTTGGAGACTAATGACACCTAACCTCTGGAACTTCGAAAGGGTCTTTCACACCCTTGCTGCAACTCAAGAAGTTCACCGCCATACCCGTCTCCACTCTAGAGGAAGCACGATGGTCCCGCCCACATCCAGAGGAGCCCCGTTTCCCCCTCCTAGCTCGAGATGAGCGATCCTTTCCCTGCTTTCAACGGGAAAGAATTCCCGGCATTCCCGTCGCATCTCAAGAGGAGGCACTCTCAACAGGAAAGGCGAGAGGAACTCCATGGTCGTACCACCATTCCAAGAGTCCCCCAGATGTCTCAGTCGATTCCAGAGGAACCTCTTTGCCCTGCACTGGCTCATCTTTCACGCCGAGGATCGACTCACACCACGGTGGCACGTGGGACAGCCCTGTGGGAAAGACTCGAGGGAAAGCCTCGAGGGAAAACCACAGATCCTTTGATCCACGCGATGGGAAGCGTGACATTGCTGCTACAGCCTGGAAGGAAAGCGCACGTGCATGGCCCCACTCGAGGCGAGGCCTGACTCCCCTGGGGAGACTCCAGAAGTACCCAAAGATCCATGTCAGCCCCTGAGAGGAATCCTCGGTTCCGGCCCTGACTCCACACAAGGATTTTGGCCCCGGTATCGACGGGAGAGGAATCCCGAGAGGCCCCCTAGCAACTCGCCTGGGGACTGGCCTCTCCTGAGGCCACCAGGGCGGGTCCCTGATGTCCCCGTCGTAACTCGAGAACACCTGCCGCAACTCGAGAAAATCCAGGAAGTTCTCCCTTCCAGGCGAGATGAGTCCTATTTCCGATGAGGCGTCTGGAGACTAATGACACCTAAACTCTGGAACTTCGAAAGGGTCTTTCACACCCTTGCTGCAACTCAAGAAGTTCACCGCCATACCCGTCTCCACTCGAGAGGAAGCACGATCGTCCCGCCCACATCCAGAGGAGCCCCCTTTCCCCCTCCTAGCTCGAGATGAGCGATCCTTTCCCTGCTTTCAACGGGAAAGAATTCCCGGCGTTCCCGTCGCATCTCAAGAGGAGGCACTCTCAACAGGAAAGGCGAGAGGAACTCCATGGTCTTACCATCATTCCAAGAGTCCCCCAGATGTCTCAGTCCATTCCAGAGGAACCTCTTTGCCCTGCACTGGCTCATCTTTCACGCCGAGGATCGACTCACACCACGGTGGCACGTGGGACAGCCCAGTGGGAAAGCCTCGAGGGAAAGCCTCGAGGGAAAACCACAGATCCTTTGATCCACGCGATGGGAAGCGTGACATTGCTGCTACAGCCTGGAAGGAAAGCTCACGTGCATGCCCCCACTCGAGATGAGGCCTGTCTCCCCTGGCGAGACTCCAGAAGTACCCAAAGATCCATATCAGCCACTGAAAGGAATCCTCGGTTCCGGCCCTAACTCCACACAAGGTTTTTGGCCCCGGTATCGATGGGAGAGGAATACCGTGAGGCCCCCTAGCAACTCGCATGGGGACTGGCCTCTTCTGAGGCCACCAGGTCGGGTCCCTGAGGTCCCCGTCGTAACTCGAGAACACCTGCCGCAACTCGAGAAAATCCAGGAAGTTCTCCCTTCCAGGCGAGATGAGGCCTATTTCCGATGAGGCGTCTGGAGACTAATGACACCTAACCTCTGGAACTTCGAAAGGGTCTTTCACACCGTTGCTGCAACTCAAGAAGTTCACCGCCATACCCGTCTCCACTCTAGAGGAAGAACGATGGTCCCGCCCACATCCAGAGGAGCCCCGTTTCCCCCTCGGAGATCGAGATGAGGGATCATTTCCCTGCTTTCAACGGGAAAGAATTCCTGCGTTCCCGTCGCATCTCAAGAGGAGGCACTCTCAACAGGAAAGGCGAGAGGAACTCCATGGCCGTACCACCATTCCAAGAGTCCCCCAGATGTCTCAGTCCATTCCAGAGGAACCTCTTTGCCCTGCACTGGCTCATCTTTCACGCCGAGGATCGACTCACACCACGGTGGCACGTGGGACAGCCCTGTGGGAAAGCCTCGAGGGAAAGCCTCGAGGGAAAACCACAGATCCTTTGATCCACGCGATGGGAAGCGTGACATTGCTGCTACAGCCTGGAAGGAAAGCGCACGTGCATGGCCCCACTCGAGCCGAGGCCTGACTCCCCTGGGGAGACTCCAGAAGTACCCAAAGTTCCATGTCAGCCCCTGAGAGGAATCCTCGTTTCCGGCGCTGACTCCACACAAGGATTTTGGCCCCGGTATCGACGGGAGAGGAATCCCGAGAGGCCCCCTAGCAACTCGCCTGGGGACTGGCCTCTCCTGAGACCACCAGGGCGGGTCCCTGATGTCCCCGTCGTAACTCGAGAACACCTGCGGCAACTCTAGAAAATCCAGGAAGTTCTCCCTTCCAGGCGAGATGAGTCCTATTTCCGATGAGGCGTCTGGAGACTAATGACACCTAAACTCTGGAACTCTGAAAGGGTCTTTCACACCCTTGCTGCAACTCAAGAAGTTCACCGCCATACCCGTCTCCACTCGAGAAGAAGCACGATCGTCCCGCCCACATCCAGAGGAGCCCCCTTTCCCCCTCCTAGCTCGAGATGAGCGATCCTTTCCCTGCTTTCAACGGGAAAGAATTCCCGGCGTTCCCGTCGCATCTCAAGAGGAGGCACTCTCAACAGGAAAGGCGAGAGGAACTCCATGGTCTTACCACCATTCCAAGAGTCCCCCAGATGTCTCAGTCCATTCCAGAGGAACCTCTTTGCCCTGCACTGGCTCATCTTTCACGCCGAGGATCGACTCACACCACGGTGGCACGTGGGACAGCCCAGTGGGAAAGCCTCGAGGGAAAGCCTCGAGGGAAAACCACAGATCCTTTCATCCACGCCACGGGAAGCGTGACATTGCTGCTACAGCCTGGAAGGAAAGCGCACGTGCATGCCCCCACTCGAGCCGAGGCCTGACTCCCCTGGGGAGACTCCAGAAGTACCCAAAGATCCATGTCAGCCCCTGAGAGAAATCCTCGTTTCCGGCCCAGACTCCACACAAGGATTTTGGCCCCGGTATCGACGGGAGAGGAATCCCGAGAGGCCCCCTAGCAACTCGCATGGGGACTGGCCTCTCCTGAGGCCACCAGGGCGGGTCCCTGAGGTCCCCGTCGTAACTCGAGAACACCTGCCGCAACTCGAGAAAATCCAGGAAGTTCTCCCTTCCAGGCGAGATGAGGCCTATTTCCGATGAGGCGTCTGGAGACTAATGACACCTAACCTCTGGAACTTCGAAAGGGTCTTTCACACCCTTGCTGCAACTCAAGAAGTTCACCGCCATACCCGTCTCCACTCGAGAGGAAGCACGATCGTCCCGCCCACATCCAGAGGAGCCCCCTTTCCCCCTCGTAGCTCGAGATGAGGAATCCTATCCCTGCTTTCAATGGGAAAGAATTCCCGGCGTTCCCGTCGCATCTCAAGCGGAGGCAATCTCAACAGGAAAGGCGAGAGGAACTCCATGGTCGTACCACCATTCCAAAAGTCCCCCAGATGTCTCAGTCCATTCCAGAGGAACCTCTTTGCCCTGCACTGGCTCATCTTTCACGCCGAGGATCGACTCACACCACGGTGGCACGTGGGACAGCCCTGTGGGAAAGCCTCGAGGGAAAACCACAGATCCTTTGATCCACGCCACGGGAAGCGTGACATTGCTGCTACAGCCTGGAAGGAAAGTGCACGTGCATGCCCCGACACGAGACGAGGCCTGACTCCCCGGGGAGACTCCAGAAGTACCCAAAGATCCATGTCAGCCCCTGAGAGGAATCCTCGGTTCCGGCCCTGACTCCACACAAGGTTTTTGGCCCCGGTATCGACGGGAGAGTAATCCCGAGAGGCCCCCTAGCAACTCGCATGGGGACTGGCCTCTCCTGAGGCCACCAGGGCGGGTCCCTGAGGTCCCCGTCGTAACTCGAGAACACCTGCCACAACTCGAGAAAATCCAGGAAGTTCTCCCTTCCAGGCGAGATGAGGCCTATTTCCGATGAGGCGTCTGGAGACTAATGACACCTAAACTCTGGAACTTCGAAAGGGTCTTTCACAACCTTGCTGCAACTCAAGAATTTCACCGCCATACCCGTCTCCACTCTAGAGGAAGCACGATGGTCCCGCCCACATCCAGAGGAGCCCCGTTTCCCCCTCCTAGCTTGAAATGAGCGATCCTTTCCCTGCTTTCAACGGGAAAGAATTCCCGGCGTTCCCGTCGCATCTCAAGCGGAGGCACTCTCAACAGGAAAGGCGAGAGGAACTCCATGGTCGTACCACCATTCCAAGAGTCCCCCAGATGTCTCAGTCCATTCCAGAGGAACCTCTTTGCCCTGCACTGGCTCATCTTTCACGCCGAGGATCGACTCACACCACGGTGGCACGTGGGACAGCCCTGTGGGAAAGCCTCGAGGGAAAGCCTCGAGGGAAAACCACAGATCCTTTGATCCACGCCACGGGAAGCGTGACATTGATGCTACAGCCTGGAAGGAAAGTGCACGTGCATGCCCCGACTCGAGACGAGGCCTGACTCCCCTGGGGAGACTCCAGAAGTACCCAAAGATCCATGTCAGCCCCTGAGAGGAATCCTCGGTTCCGGCCCTGACTCCACACAAGGTTTTTGCCCCGGTATCGACGGGAGAGGAATCCCGAGAGGCCCCCTAGCAACTCGCATGGGGACTGACCTCTCCTGAGGCCACCAGGGCGGGTCCCTGTGGTCCCCGTCGTAACTCGAGAACACCTGCCACAACTCGAGAAATTCCAGGAAGTTCCCCCTTCCAGGCGAGATGAGGCCTATTTCCGATGAGGCGTCTGGAGACTAATGACACCTAACCTCTGGAACTTCGAAAGGGTCTTTCACACCCTTGCTGCAACTCAAGAAGTTCACCGCCACACCCGTCTCCACTCGAGAGGAAGCACGATGGTCCCGCCCACATCCAGAGGAGCCCCGTTTCCCCCTCGTAGCTCGAGATGAGGGATCCTTTCCCTGCTTTCAACGGGAAAGAATTCCTGGCGTTCCCGTCGCATCTCAAGAGGAGGCACTCTCAACAGGAAAGGCGAGGGGAACTCCATGGTCGTACCACCATTCCAAGAGTCCCCCAGATGTCTCAGTCCATTCCAGAGGAACCTCTTTGCCCTGCACTGGCTCATCTTTCACGCCGAGGATCGACTCACACCACGGTGGCACGTGGGACAGCCCTGTGGGAAAGCCTCGAGGGAAAACCACAGATCCTTTGATCCACGCGATGGGAAGCGTGACATTGCTGCTACAGCCTGGAAGGAAAGCGCACGTGCATGCCCCCACTCGAGATGAGGCCTGTCTCCCCTGGCGAGACTCCAGAAGTACCCAAAGATCCATATCAGCCACTGAAAGGAATCCTCGGTTCAGGCCCTAACTCCACACAAGGTTTTTGGCCCCGGTATCGATGGGAGAGGAATACCGAGAGGCCCCCTAGCAACTCGCATGGGGACTGGCCTCTTCTGAGGCCACCAGGGCGGGTCCCTGAGGTCCCCGTCGTAACTCGAGAACACCTGCCGCAACTCGAGAAAATCAAGGAAGTTCTCCCTTCCAGGCGAGATGAGGCCTATTTCCGATGAAGCGTCTGGAGACTAATGACACATAACCTCTGGAACTTCGAAAGGGTCTTTCACACCCTTGCTGCAACTCAAGAAGTTCACCGCCATACCCGTCTCCACTCGAGAGGAAGCACGATAGTCCCGCCCTCATCCAGAGGAGCCCCGTTTCCCCTCGTAGCTCGAGATGAGGGATCCTTTTCCTGCTTTCAACTGGAAAGAATTCCCGGCGTTCCCGTCGCATCTCAAGAGGAGACACTCTCTACAGGAAAGGCGAGAGGAACTCCATGGTCGTACCACCATTCCAAGAGTCCCCCAGATGTCTCAGTCCATTCCAGAGGAACCTCTTTGCCCTACACTGGCTCATCTTTCACGCCGAGGATCGACTCACACCACGGTGGCACGTGGGACAGCCCTGTGGGAAAGCCTCGAGGGAAAGCCTCGAGGGAAAACCACAGATCCTTTGATCCACGTGACGGGAAGCGTGACATTGCTGCTACAGCCTGGAAGGAAAGCGCACGTGCATGCCCCCACTCGAGACGAGGCCTGACTCCCCTGGGGAGACTCCACAAGTACCCAAAGATCCATGTCAGCCCCTGAGAGGAATCCTCGGTTCCGTCCCTGACTCCACACAAGGTTTTTGGCCCCGGTATCGACGGGAGAGGAATCCCGAGAGGCCCCCTAGCAACTCGCATGAGGACTGGCCTCTCCTGAGGCCACCAGGGCGGGTCCCTGAGGTCCCCGTCGTAACTCCAGAACACCTGCCGCAACTCGAGAAAATCCAGGAAGTTCTCCCTTCCAGGCGAGATGAGGCCTATTTCCGATGAGGCGTCTGGAGACTAATGACACCTAACCTCTGGAACTTCGAAAGGGTCTTTCACACCCTTGCTGCAACTCAAGAAGTTCACCGCCATACCCGTCTCCACTCGAGAGGAAGCACGATGGTCCCGCCCACATCCAGAGGAGCCCCGTTTCCCCCTCGTAGCTCGAGATGAGGGATCCTTTCCCTGCTTTCAACGGGAAAGAATTCCCGTCGTTCCCGTCGCATCTCAAGTGGAGGCACTCTCAACAGGAAAGGCGAGAGGAACTCCATGGTCGTACCACCATTCCAAGAGTCCCCCAGATGTCTCAGTCCATTCCAGAGGAACCTCTTTGCCCTGCACTGGCTTATCTTTCACGCCGAGGATCGACTCACACCACGGTGGCACGTGGGACAGCCCTGTGGGAAAGCCTCGAGGGAAAGCCTCGAGGGAAAACCACAGATCCTTTGATCCACGTGACGGGAAGCGTGACATTGCTGCTACAGCCTGGAAGGAAAGCGCACGTGCATGCCCCCACTCGAGACGAGGCCTGACTCCCCTGGGGAGACTCCAGAAGTACCCAAAGATCCATGTCAGCCCCTGAGAGGAATCCTCGGTTCCGGCCCTGACTCCACACAAGGTTTTTGGCCCCGGTATCGACGGGAGAGGAATCCCGAGAGGCCCCCTAGCAACTCGCATGAGGACTGGCCTCTCCTGAGGCCACCAGGGCGGGTCCCTGAGGTCCCCGTCGTAACTCGAGAACACCTGCCGCAACTCGAGAAAATCCAGGAAGTTCTCCCTTCCAGGCGAGATGAGTCCTATTTCCAATGAGGCTTCTGGAGACTAATGACACCTAACATCTGGAACTTCGAAAGGGTCTTTCACACCCTTGCTGCAACTCAAGAAGTTCACCGCCATACCCGTCTCCACTCGACAGGAAGCACGATGGTCCCGCCCACATCCAGAGGAGCCCCGTTTCCCCCTCGTAGCTCGAGATGGGGGATCCTTTCCCTGCTTTCAACGGGAAAGAATTCCCGGCGTTCCCGTCGCATCTCAAGAGGAGGCACTCTCAACAGGAAAGGCGAGAGGAACTCCATGGTCGTACCACCATTCCAAGAGTCCCCCAGATGTCTCAGTCCATTCCAGAGGAACCTCTTTGCCCTTCACTGGCTCATCTTTCACGCCGAGGATCGACTCACACCACGGTGGCACGTGGGACAGCCCTTTGGGAAAGCCTCGAGGGAAAGCCTCGAGGGAAAACCACAGATCCTTTGATCCACGCCACGGGAAGCGTGACATTGCTGCTACAGCCTGGAAGGAAAGCGCACGTGCATGCCCCCACTCGAGACGAGGCCTGACTCCCCTGGGGAGACTCCAGAAGTACCCAAAGATCCATGTCAGCCCCTGAGAGGAATCCTCGGTTCCGGCCCTGACTCCACACAAGGTTTTTGGCCCCGGTATCGACGGGAGAGGAATCCCGAGAGGCCCCCTAGCAACTCGCATGGGGACTGGCCTCTCCTGAGGCCACCAGGGCGGGTCCCTGAGGTCCCGGTCGTATCTGGAGAACACCTGCCGCAACTCGAGAAAATCCAGGAAGTTCTCCCTTCCAGGCGAGATGAGGCCTATTTCCGATGAGGCGTCTGGAGACTAATGACACCTAACCTCTGGAACTTCGAAAGGGTCTTTCACACCCTTGCTGCAACTCAAGAAGTTCACCGCCATACCCGTCTCCACTCGAGAGGAAGCACGATGATCCCGCCCACATCCAGAGGAGCCCCGTTTCCCCCTCGTAGCTCGAGATGAGGGATCCTTCCCTGCTTTCAACGGGAAAGAATTCCCGGCGTTCCCGTCGCATCTCAAGAGGAGGCACTCTCAACAGGAAAGGCGAGAGGAACTCCATGGTCGTACCACCATTCCAAGAGTCCCCCAGATGTCTCAGTCCATTCCAGAGGAACCTCTTTGCCCTGCACTGGCTCATCTTTCACGCCGAGGATCGACTCACACCACGGTGGCACGTGGGACAGCCCTGTGGGAAAGCCTCGAGGGAAAGCCTCGAGGGAAAACCACAGATCCTTTGATATACGCCACGGGAAGTGTGACATTGCTGCTACAGGCTGGAAGGAAAGCGCAAGTGCATGCCCCCACTCGAGACGAGGCCTGACTCCCCTGGGGAGACTCCAGAAGAACCCAAAGATCCATGTCAGCCCCTGAGAGGAATCCTCGGTTCTGGCCCTGATTCGACACAAGGTTTTTGGCCCCGGTATCGACGGGAGAGGAATCCCGAGAGGCCCCCTAGCAAGTCGCATGGGGACTGGCCTCTCCTGAGGCCACCAGGGCGGGTCCCTGATGTCCCGGTCGTATCTGGAGAACACCTGCCGCAACTCGAGAAAATCCAGGAAGTTCTCCCTTCCAGGCGAGAAGAGGCCTATTTCCGATGAGGCGTCTGGAGACTAATGACACCTAACCTCTGGAACTTCGAAAGGGTCTTTCACACCCTTGCTGAAACTCAAGAAGTTCACCGCCATACCCGTCTCCACTCGAGAGGAAGCACGATGGTCCCGCCCACATCCAGAGGAGCCCCGTTTCCCCCTCGTAGCTCGAGATGAGGGATCCTTTCCCTGCTTTCAACGGGAAAGAATTCCCGGCATTCCCGTCGCATCTCAAGAGGAGGCACTCTCAACAGGAAAGGCGAGAGGAACTCCATGGTCGTACCACCATTCCAAGAGTCCCCCAGATGTCTCAGTCCATTCCAGAGGAATCTCTTTGCCCTGCACTGGCTCATCTTTCACGCCGAGGATCGGCTCACACCACGGTGGCACGTGGGACAGCCCTGTGGGAAAGCCTCAAGGGAAAGCCTCGAGGGAAAACCACAGATCCTTTGATCCACGCCACGGGAAGCGTGACATTGCTGCTACAGCATGGAAGGAAAGCGCACGTGCATGCCCCCACACGAGACGAGGCCTGACTCCCCTGGGGAGACTCCAGAAGTACCCAAAGATCCATGTCAGACCCTGAGAGGAATCCTCGGTTCCGGCCCTGACTCCACACAAGGTTTTTGGCCCCGGTATCGACGGGAGAGGAATCCCGAGAGGCCCCCTAGCAACTCGCATGAAGACTGGCCTCTTGTGAGGACACCAGGGCGGGTCCCTGAGGTCCCCGTTGTAACTCGAGAACACCTGCCGCAACTCGAGAAAATCCAGGAAGTTCTCCCTTCCAGGCGAGATGAGGCCTATTTCCGATGAGGCGTCTGGAGACTAATGACACCTAACCTCTGGAACTTCGAAAGAGTCTTTCACACCCTTGCTGCAACTCAAGAAGTTCACCGCCATACCCGTTTCCACTCGAGAGGAAGCACGATGGTCCCGCCCACATCCAGAGGAGCCCCGTTTCCCCCTCGTAGCTCGAGATGAGGGATCCTTTCCCTGCTTTCAACGGGAAAGAATTCCCGGCGTTCCCGTCGCATCTCAAGAGGAGGCACTCTCAACAGGATAGGCGAGAGGAACTCCATGGTCGTACCACCATTCCAAGAGTCCCCCAGATGTCTCAGTCCATTCCAGAGGAACCTCTTTGCCCTGCACTGGCTCATCTTTCACGCCGAGGATCGGCTCACACTACGGTGGCACGTGGGACAGCCCAGTGGGAAAGCCTCGAGGGAAAGCCTCGAGGGAAAACCACAGATCCTTTGATCCACGCGACGGGAAGTGTGACATTGCTGCTACAGCCTGGAAGGAAAGCGCAAGTGCATGCCCCCACTCGAGACGAGGCCTGACTCCCCTGGGGAGACTCCAGAAGTACCCAAAGATCCATGTCAGCCCCTGAGAGGAATCCTCGGTTCCGGCCCTGACTCCACACAAGGTTTTTGGCCCCGGTATCGACGGGAGAGGAATCCCGAGAGGCCCCCTAGCAACTCGCATGGGGACTGGCCTCTCCTGAGGCCACCAGGGCGGGTCCCTGAGGTCCCCGTCGTAACTCGAGAACACCTGCCGCAACTCGAGACAATCCAGGAAGTTCTCCCTTCCAGGCGAGATGAGGCCTATTTCCGATGAGGCGTCTGGAGACTAATGACACCTAACCTCTGGAACTTCGAAAGGGTCTTTCACACCCTTGCTGCAACTCAAGAAGTTCACCGCCATACCCGTCTCCACTCGACAGGAAGCACGATGGTCCCGCCCACATCCAGAGGAGCCCCGTTTCCCTCTCGTAGCTCGAGATGAGGGATCCTTTCCCTGCTTTCAACGGGAAAGAATTCCCGGCGTTCCCGTCGCATCTCAAGAGGAGGCACTCTCAACAGGAAAGGCGAGAGGAACTCCATGGTCGTACCACCATTCCAAGAGTCCCCCAGATGTCTCAGTCCATTCCAGAGGAACCTCTTTGCCCTGCACTGGCTCATCTTTCACGCCGAGGATCGACTCACACCACGGTGGCACGTGGGACAGCCCTGTGGGAAAGCCTCGAGGGAAAGCCTCGAGGGAAAACCACAGATCCTTTGATCCACGCCACGGGAAGCGTGACATTGCTGCTACAGCCTGGAAGGAAAGCGCACGTGCATGCCCCCACTCGAGACGAGGCCTGACTCCCCTGGGGAGACTCCAGAAGTACCCAAAGATCCATGTCAGCCCCTGAGAGGAATCCTCGGTTCCGGCCCTGACTCCATACAATGTTTTTGGCCCCGGTATCGACGGGAGAGGAATCCCGAGAGGCCCCCTAGCAACTCGCATGGGGACTGGCCTCTCCTGAGGCCACCAGGGCGGGTCCCTGAGGTCCCCGTCGTAACTCGAGAACACCTGCCGCAACTCGAGAAATTCCAGGAAGTTCTCCCTTCCAGGCGAGATGAGGCCTATTTCCGATGAGGCCTCTGGAGACTAATGACACCTAACCTCTGGAACTTCGAAAGGGTCTTTCACACCCTTGCTGCAACTCAAGAAGTTCACCGCCATACCCGTCTCCACTCGACAGGAAGCACGATGGTCCCGCCCACATCCAGAGGAGCCCCGTTTCCCCCTCGTAGCTCGAGATGAGGGATCCTTTCCCTGCTTTCAACGGGAAAGAATTCCCGGCGTTCCCGTCGCATCTCAAGAGGAGGCACTCTCAACAGGAAAGGCGAGAGGAACTCCATGGTCGTACCACCATTCCAAGAGTCCCCCAGATGTCTCAGTCCATTCCAGAGGAACCTCTTTGCCCTTCACTGGCTCATCTTTCACGCCGAGGATCGACTCACACCACGGTGGCACGTGGGACAGCCCTTTGGGAAAGCCTCGAGGGAAAGCCTCGAGGGAAAACCACAGATCCTTTGATCCACGCCACGGGAAGCGTGACATTGCTGCTACAGCCTGGAAGGAAAGCGCACGTGCATGCCCCCACTCGAGACGAGGCCTGACTCCCCTGGGGAGACTCCAGAAGTACCCAAAGATCCATGTCAGCCCCTGAGAGGAATCCTCGGTTCCGGCCCTGACTCCACACAAGGTTTTTGGCCCCGGTATCGACGGGAGAGGAATCCCGAGAGGCCCCCTAGCAAGTCGCATGGGGACTGGCCTCTCCTGAGGCCACCAGGTCGGGTCCCTGAGGTCCCCGTCATAACTCGAGAACACCTGCCGCAACTCGAGAAAATCCAGGAAGTTCTCCCTTCCAGGCGAGATGAGGCCTATTTCCGATGAGGCTTCTGGAGACTAATGACACCTAACCTCTGGAACTTCGAAAGGGTCTTTCACACCCTTGCTGCAACTCAAGAAGTTCACCGCCATACCCGTCTCCACTCGACAGGAAGCACGATGGTCCCGCCCACATCCAGAGGAGCCCCGTTTCCCCCTCGTAGCTCGAGATGAGGGATCCTTTCCCTGCTTTCAACGGGAAAGAATTCCCGGCGTTCCCGTCGCATCTCAAGAGGAGGCACTCTCAACAGGAAAGGCGAGAGGAACTCCATGGTCGTACCACCATTCCAAGAGTCCCCCAGATGTCTCAGTCCATTCCAGAGGAACCTCTTTGCCCTGCACTGGCTCCTCTTTCACGCCGAGGATCGACTCACACCACGGTGGCACGTGGGACAGCCCTGTGGGAAAGCCTCGAGGGAAAGCCTCGAGGGAAAACCACAGATCCTTTGATCCACGCCACGGGAAGGGTGACATTGCTGCTACAGCCTGGAAGGAAAGCGCACGTGCATGCCCCCACTCGAGACGAGGCCTGACTCCCCTGGGGAGACTCCAGAAGTACCCAAAGATCCATGTCAGCCCCTGAGAGGAATCCTCGGTTCCGGCCCTGACTCCACACAATGTTTTTGGCCCCGGTATCGACGGGAGAGGAATCCCGAGAGGCCCCCTAGCAACTCGCATGGGGACTGGCCTCTCCTGAGGCAACCAGGGCGGGTCCCTGATGTCCCCGTCGTAACTCGAGAACACCTGCCGCAACTCGAGAAATTCCAGGAAGTTCTCCCTTCCAGGCGAGATGAGGCCTATTTCCGATGAGGCCTCTGGAGACTAATGACACATAACCTCTGGAACTTCGAAAGGGTCTTTCACACCCTTGCTGCAACTCAAGAAGTTCACCGCCATACCCGTCTCCACTCGACAGGAAGCACGATGGTCCCGCCCACATCCAGAGGAGCCCCGTTTCCCCCTCGTAGCTCGAGATGAGGGATCCTTTCCCTGCTTTCAACGGGAAAGAATTCCCGGCGTTCCCGTCGCATCTCAAGAGGAGGCACTCTCAACAGGAAAGGCGAGAGGAACTCCATGGTCGTACCACCATTCCAAGAGTCCCCCAGATGTCTCAGTCCATTCCAGAGGAACCTCTTTGCCCTTCACTGGCTCATCTTTCACGCCGAGGATCGACTCACACCACGGTGGCACGTGGGACAGCCCTTTGGGAAAGCCTCGAGGGAAAGCCTCGAGGGAAAACCACAGATCCTTTGATCCACGCCACGGGAAGCGTGACATTGCTGCTACAGCCTGGAAGGAAAGCGCACGTGCATGCCCCCACTCGAGACGAGGCCTGACTCCCCTGGGGAGACTCCAGAAGTACCCAAAGATCCATGTCAGCCCCTGAGAGGAATCCTCGGTTCCGGCCCTGACTCCACACAAGGTTTTTGGCCCCGGTATCGACGGGAGAGGAATCCCGAGAGGCCCCCTAGCAAGTCGCATGGGGACTGGCCTCTCCTGAGGCCACCAGGTCGGGTCCCTGAGGTCCCCGTCATAACTCGAGAACACCTGCCGCAACTCGAGAAAATCCAGGAAGTTCTCCCTTCCAGGCGAGATGAGGCTTATTTCCGATGAGGCTTCTGGAGACTAATGACACCTAACCTCTGGAACTTCGAAAGGGTCTTTCACACCCTTGCTGCAACTCAAGAAGTTCACCGCCATACCCGTCTCCACTCGACAGGAAGCACGATGGTCCCGCCCACATCCAGAGGAGCCCCGTTTCCCCCTCGTAGCTCGAGATGAGGGATCCTTTCCCTGCTTTCAACGGGAAAGAATTCCCGGCGTTCCCGTCGCATCTCAAGAGGAGGCACTCTCAACAGGAAAGGCGAGAGGAACTCCATGGTCGTACCACCATTCCAAGAGTCCCCCAGATGTCTCAGTCCATTCCAGAGGAACCTCTTTGCCCTGCACTGGCTCATCTTTCACGCCGAGGATCGACTCACACCACGGTGGCACGTGGGACAGCCCTGTGGGAAAGCCTCGAGGGAAAGCCTCGAGGGAAAACCACAGATCCTTTGATCCACGCCACGGGAAGCGTGACATTGCTGCTACAGGCTGGAAGGAAAGCGCACGTGCATGCCCCCACTCGAGACGAGGCCTGACTCCCCTGGGGAGACTCCAGAAGTACCCAAAGATCCATGTCAGCCCCTGAGAGGAATCCTCGGTTCCGGCCCTGACTCCACACAATGTTTTTGGCCCCGGTATCGACGGGAGAGGAATCCCGAGAGGCCCCCTAGCATCTCGCATGGGGACTGGCCTCTCCTGAGGCCACCAGGGCGGGTCCCTGAGGTCCCCGTCGTAACTCGAGAACACCTGCCGCAACTCGAGAAATTCCAGGAAGTTCTCCCTTCCAGGCGAGATGAGGCCTATTTCCGATGAGGCCTCTGGAGACTAATGACACCTAACCTCTGGAACTTCGAAAGGGTCTTTCACACCCTTGCTGCAACTCAAGAAGTTCACCGCCATACCCGTCTCCACTCTACAGGAAGCACGATGGTCCCGCCCACATCCAGAGGAGCCCCGTTTCCCCCTCGTAGCTCGAGATGAGGGATCCTTTCCCTGCTTTCAATGGGAAAGAATTCCCGGCGTTCCCGTCGCATCTCAAGAGGAGGCACTCTCAACAGGAAAGGCGAGAGGAACTCCATGGTCGTACCACCATTCCAAGAGTCCCCCAGATGTCTCAGTCCATTCCAGAGGAACCTCTTTGCCCTTCACTGGCTCATCTTTCACGCCGAGGATCGACTCACACCACGGTGGCACGTGGGACAGCCCTTTGGGAAAGCCTCGAGGGAAAGCCTCGAGGGAAAACCACAGATCCTTTGATCCACGCGACGGGAAGCGTGACATTGCTGCTACAGCCTGGAAGGAAAGCGCAAGTGCATGCCCCCACTGGAGACGAGGCCTGAATCACCTGGGGAGACTCCAGAAGTACCCAAAGATCCATGTCAGCCCCTGAGAGGAATCCTCGGTTCCGGCCCTGACTCCACACAAGGTTTTTGGCCCCGGTATCGACGGGAGAGGAATCCCGCGAGGCCCCCTAGCAACTCGCATGGGGACTGGCCTCTCCTGAGGCCACCAGGGCGGGTCCCTGAGGTCCCCGTCGTATCTCGAGAACACCTGCCGCAACTCGAGAAAATCCAGGAAGTTCTCCCTTCCAGGCGAGATGAGGCCTATTTACGATGAGGCGTCTGGAGACTAATGACACCTAACCTCTGGAACTTCGAAAGGGTCTTTCACACCCTTGCTGCAACTCAAGAAGTTCACCGCCATACCCGTCTCCACTCGAGAGGAAGCACGATGGTCCCGCCCACATCCAGAGGAGCCCCGTTTCCCCCTCGTAGCTCGAGATGAGGGATCCTTTCCCTGCTTTCAACGGGAAAGAATTCCCGGCGTTCCCGTCGCATCTCAAGAGGAGGCACTCTCAACAGGAAAGGCGAGAGGAACTCCATGGTCGTACCACCATTCCAAGAGTCCCCCAGATGTCTCAGTCCATTCCAGAGGAATCTCTTTGCCCTGCACTGGCTCATCTTTCAGGCCGAGGATCGACTCACACCACGGTGGCACGTGGGACAGCCCTGTGGGAAAGCCTCGAGGGAAAGCCTCGCGGGAAAACCACAGATCCTTTGATCCACGCCACGGGAAGCGTGACATTGCTGCTACAGCCTGGAAGGAAAGCGCACGTGCATGCCCCCACTCGAGACGAGGCCTGACTCCCCTGGGGAGACTCCAGAAGGACACAAAGATCCATGTCAGCCCCTGAGAGGAATCCTCGGTTCCGGCCCTGACTCCACACAAGGTTTTTAGCCCCGGTATCGACGGGAGAGGAATCCCGAGCGGCCCCCTAGCAACTCGCATGAGGACTGGCCTCTCCTGAGGCCACCAGGGCGTGTCCCTGAGGTCCCCGTCGTAACTCGAGAACACCTGCCGCAACTCGAGAAAATCCAGGAAGTTCTCCCTTCCAGGCGAGATGAGGCCTATTTCCGATGAGGCGTCTGGAGACTAATGACACCTAACATCTGGAACTTCGAAAGGGACTTTCACACCCTTGCTGCAACTCAAGAAGTTCACCGCCATACCCGTCTCCACTCGACAGGAAGCACGATGGTCCCGCCCACATCCAGAGGAGCCCCGTTTCCCCCTCGTAGCTCGAGATGAGGGATCCTTTCCCTGCTTTCAACGGGAAAGAATTCCCGGCGTTCCCGTCGCATCTCAAGAGGAGGCACTCTCAACAGGAAAGGCGAGAGGAACTCCATGGTCGTACCACCATTCCAAGAGTCCCCCAGATGTCTCAGTCCATTCCAGAGGAACCTCTTTGCCCTGCACTGGCTCATCTTTCACGCCGAGGATCGACTCACACCACGGTGGCACGTGGGACCGCCCTTTGGGAAAGCCTCGAGGGAAAGCCTCGAGGGAAAACCACAGATCCTTTGATCCACGCCACGGGAAGCGTGACATTGCTGCTACAGCCTGGAAGGAAAGCGCACGTGCATGCCCCCACTCGAGACGAGGCCTGACTCCCCTGGGGAGACTCCAGAAGTACCCAAAGATCCATGTCAGCCCCTGAGAGGAATCCTCGGTTCCGGCCCTGACTCAACACAAGGTTTTTGGCCCCGGTATCGACGGGAGAGGAATCCCGAGAGGCCCCCTAGCAAGTCGCATGGGGACTGGCCTCTCCTGAGGCCACCAGGGCGGGTCCCTGAGGTCCCCGTCGTAACTCGAGAACACCTGCCGCAACTCGAGAAAATCCAGGAAGTTCTCCCTTCCAGGCGAGATGAGGCCTATTTCCGATGAGGCTTCTGGAAACTAATGACACCTAACCTCTGGAACTTCGAAAGGGTCTTTCACACCCTTGCTGCAACTCAAGAAGTTCACCGCCATACCCGTCTCCACTCGAGAGGAAGCACGATGGTCCCGCCCACATCCAGAGGAGCCCCGTTTCCCCCTCGTAGCTCGAGATGAGGGATCCTTTCCCTGCTTTCAACGGGAAAGAATTCCCGGCGTTCCCGTCGCATCTCATGAGGAGGCACTCTCAACAGGAAAGGCGAGAGGAACTCCATGGTCGTACCACCATTCCAAGAGTCCCCCAGATGTCTCAGTCCATTCCAGAGGAACCTCTTTGCCCTGCACTGGCTCATCTTTCACGCCGAGGATCGACTCAAACCACGGTGGCACGTGGGACAGCCCTGTGGGAAAGCCTCGAGGGAAAGCCTCGAGGGAAAACCACAGATCCTTTGACCCACGCGACGGGAAGACTGACATTGCTGCTACAGCCTGGAAGGAAAGCGCACGTGCATGCCCCCACTCGAGACGAGGCCTGACTCCCCTGGGGAGACTCCAGAAGTACCCAAAGATCCATTTCAGCCCCTGAGAGGAATCCTCGGTTCCGGCCCTGACTCGACACAAGGTTTTTGGCCCCGGTATCGACGGGAGAGGAATCCCGAGAGGCCCCCTAGCAAGTCGCATGGGGACTGGCCTCTCCTGAGGCCACCAGGGCGGGTCCCTGAGGTCCCCGTCGTAACTCGAGAACACCTGCCGCAACTCGAGAAAATCCAGGAAGTTCTCCCTTCCAGGCGAGATGAGGCCTATTTCCGATGAGGCGTCTGGAGACTAATGACACCTAACCTGTGGAACTTCGAAAGGGTCTTTCACACCCTTGCTGCAACTCAAGAAGTTCACCGCCATACCAGTCTCCACTCGAGAGGAAGCACGATGGTCCCGCCCACATTCAGAGGAGCCCCGTTTCCCCCTCGTAGCTCGAGATGAGGGATCCTTTCCCTGCTTTCAACGGGAAAGAATTCCCGGCGTTCCCGTCGCATCTCAAGAGGAGGCACTCTCAACAGGAAAGGCGAGAGGAACTCCATGGTCGTACCACCATTCCAAGAGTCCCCCAGAAGTCTCAGTCCATTCCAGAGGAACCTCTTTGCCCTGCACTGGCTCATCTTTCACGCCGAGGATCGGCTCACACCACGGTGGCACGTGGGACAGCCGTTTGGGAAAGCCTCGAGGGAAAGCCTCGAGGGAAAACCACAGATCCTTTGATCCACGCCACCGGAAGCGGAACATTGCTGCTACAGCCTGGAAGGAAAGCGCACGTGCATGCCCCCACTCGAGACGAGGCCTGACTCCCCTGGGGAGACTCCAGAAGTACCCAAAGATCCATGTCAGCCCCTGAGAGGAATCCTCGGTTCCGGCCCTGAATCCACACAAGGTTTTTGGCCCCGGTATCGACGGGAGAGGAATCCCGAGATGCCCCCTGGCAACTCGCATGAGGACCAGCATCTCCTGAGGCCACCAGGGCGGTCCCTGATGTCCCCGTCGTAACTCGAGAACACCTGCCGCAACTCGAGAAAATCCAGGAAGTTCTCCCTTCCAGGCGAGATGAGGCCTATATCCGATGAGGCGTCTGGAGACTAATGACACCTAACCTCTGGAACTTCGAAAGGGTCTTTCACACCCTTGCTGCAACTCAAGAAGTTCACCGCCATACCCGTCTCCACTCGAGAGGAAGCACGATGGTCCCGCCCACATCCAGAGGAGCCCCGTTTCCCCCTCGTAGCTCGAGATGAGGGATCCTTTCCCTGCTTTCAACGGGAAAGAATTCCCGGCGTTCCCGTCGCATCTCAAGAGGAGGCACTCTCAACAGGAAAGGCGAGAGGAACTCCATGGTCGTACCACCATTCCAAGAGTCCCCCAGATGTCTCAGTCCATTCCAGAGGAACCTCTTTGCCCTGCACTGGCTCATCTTTCACGTCGAGGATCGACTCACACCACGGTGGCACGTGGGACAGCCCTGTGGGAAAGCCTCGAGGGAAAGCCTCGAGGGAAAACCACAGATCCTTTGATCCACGCGACGGGAAGCGTGACATTGCTGCTACAGCCTGGAAGGAAAGCGCACGTGCATGCCCCCACTCGAGACGAGGCCTGACTCCCCTGGGGAGACTCCAGAAGTACCCAAAGATCCATGTCAGCCCCTGAGAGGAATCCTCGGTTCCGGCCCTGACTCCACACAAGGTTTTTGGCCCCGGTATCGACGGGAGAGGAATCCCGAGAGGCCCGCTAGCAACTCGCATGAGGACTGGCCTCTCCTGAGGCCACCAGGGCGGGTCCCTGATGTCCCCGTCGTAACTCGAGAACACCTGCCGCAACTCGAGAAAATCCAGGAGGTTCTCCCTTCCAGGCGAGATGAGGCCTATTTCCGATGAGGCGTCTGGAGACTAATGACACCTAACCTCTGGAACTTCGAAAGGGTCTTTCACACCCTTGCTGCAACTCAAGAAGTTCACCGCCATACCCGTCTCCACTCGAGAGGAAGCACGATGGTCCCGCCCACATCCAGAGGAGCCCCGGTTCCCCCTCGTAGCTCGAGATGAGGGATCCTTTCCCTGCTTTCAACGGGAAAGAATTCCCAGCGTTCCCGTCGCATCTCAAGAGGAGGCACTCTCAACAGGAAAGGCGAGAGGAACTCCATGGTCGTACCACCATTCCAAGAGTCCCCCAGATGTCTCAGTCCATTCCAGAGGAACCTCTTTGCCCTGCACTGGCTCATCTTTCACGCCGAGGATCGACTCACACCACGGTGGCACGTGGGACAGCCCTGTGGGAAAGCCTCGAGGGAAAACCACAGATCCTTTGATCCACGCGACGGGAAGCGTGACATTGCTGCTACAGCCTGGAAGGAAAGCGCACGTGCATGCCCCCACTCGAGACGAGGCCTGACTCCCCTGGGGAGCCTCCAGAAGTACCCAAAGATCTATGTCAGCCCCTGAGAGGAATCCTCGGTTCCGGCCCTGACTCCACACAAGGTTTTTGGCCCCGGTATCGACGGGAGAGGAATCCCGAGAGGCCCCCTAGCAACTCGCATGGGGACTGGCCTCTCCTGAGGCCACCAGGGCGGGTCCCTGAGGTCCCCGTCGTAACTCGAGAACACCTGCCGTAACTCGAGAAAATCCAGGAAGTTCTCCCTTCCAGGCGAGATGAGGCCTATTTTCGATGAGGCGTCTGGAGACTAATGACACCTAACCTCTGGAACTTCGAAAGAGTCTTTCACACTCTTGCTGCAACTCAAGAAGTTCACCGCCATACCCGTCTCCACTCGAGAGGAAGCACGATGGTCCCGCCCACATCCAGAGGAGCCCCGTTTCCCCCTCGGAGCTCGAGATGAGGGATCCTTTGCCTGCTTTCAACGGGAAAGAATTCCCGGCGTTCCCGACGCATCTCAACAGGAGGCACTCTCAACAGGAAAGGCGAGAGGAACTCCATGGTCGTACCACCATTCCAAGAGTCCCCCAGATGTCTCCGTCCATTCCAGAGGAACCTCTTTGCCCTGCACTGGCTCATCTTTCACGCCGAGGATCGACTCACACCACGGTGGCACGTGGGACAGCCCTGTGGGAAAGCCTCGAGGGAAAGCCTCGAGGGAAAACCACAGATCCTTTGATCCACGCGACGGGAAGCGTGACATTGCTGCTACAGCCTGGAAGGAAAGCGCACGTGCATGCCCCCACTCGAGACGAGGCCTGACTCCCCTAGGGAGACTCCAGAAGTACCCAAAGATCCATGTCAGCCCCTGAGAGGAATCCTCGGTTCCGGCCCTGACTCCACACAAGGTTTTTGGCCCCAGTATCGACGGGAGAGGAATCCCGAGAGGCCCCCTAGCAACTCGCATGAGGACTGGCCTCTCCTGAGGCCACCAGAGCGGGTCCCTGAGGTCCCCGTCGTAACTCGAGAACACCTGCCGCAACTCGAGAAAATCCAGGAAGTTCTCCCTTCCAGGCGAGATGAGGCCTATTTCCGATGAGGCGTCTGGAGACTAATGACACCTAACCTCTGGAACTTCGAAAGGGTCTTTCACACCCTTGCTGCAACTCAAGAAGTTCACCGCCATACCCGTCTCCACTCGAGAGGAAGCACGATGGTCCCGCCCATATCCAGAGGAGCCCCGTTTCCCCCTCGTAGCTCGAGATGAGGGATCCTTTCCCTGCTTTCAACGGGAAAGAATTCCCGAAGTTCCCGTCGCATCTCAAGAGGAGGCACTCTCAACAGGAAAGGCGAGAGGAACTCCATGGTCGTACCACCATTCCAAGAGTCCCCCAGATGTCTCAGTCCATTCCAGAGGAACCTCTTTGCCCTGCACTGGCACATCTTTCACGCCGAGGATCGACTCACACCACGGTGGCACGTGGGACAGCCCTGTGGGAAAGCCTCGAGGGAAAGCCTCGAGGGAAAACAACAGATCCTTTGATCCACGCGACGGGAAGCGTGACATTGCTGCTACAGCCTGGAAGGAAAGCGCACGTGCATGCCCCCACTCGAGACGAGGCCTGACTCCCCTGGGGAGTCTCCAGAAGTACCCAAAGATCCATGTCAGCCCCTGAGAGGAATCCTCGGTTCCGGCCCTGACTCCACACAAGGTTTTTGGCCCCGGTATCGACGGGAGAGGAATCCCGAGAGGCCCCCTAGCAACTCGCATGAGGACCAGCCTCTCCTGAGGCCACCAGGGCGGGTCCCTGATGTCCCTGTCGTAACTTGAGAACACCTGCCGCAACTCGAGAAAATCCAGGAAGTTCTCCCTTCCAGGCGAGATGAGGCCTATATCCGATGAGGCGTCTGGAGACTAATGACACCTAACCTCTGGAACTTCGAAAGGGTCTTTCACACACTTGCTGCAACTCAAGAAGTTCACCGCCATACCCGTCTCCACTCGAGAGGAAGCACGATGGTCCCGCCCACATCCAGAGGAGCCCCGTTTCCCCCTCGTAGCTCAAGATGAGGGATCCTTTCCCTGCTTTCAACGGGAAAGAATTCCCGGCGTTCCCGTCGCATCTCAAGAGGAGGCACTCTCAACAGGAAAGGCGAGAGGAACTCCATGGTCGTACCACCATTCCAAGAGTCCCCCAGATGTCTCAGTCCATTCCAGAGGAACCTCTTTGCACTGCACTGGCTCATCTTTCACGCCGAGGATCGACTCACACCACGGTGGCACGTGGGACAGCCCTGTGGGAAAGCCTCGAGGGAAAACCACAGATCCTTTGATCCACGCCACGGGAAGCGTGACATTGCTGCTACAGCCTGGAAGGAAAGCTCACGTGCATGCCCCCACTCGAGACGAGGCCTGATTCCCCTGGGGAGACTCCAGAAGTACCCAAAGATCCATGTCAGCCCCTGAGAGGAATCCTCGGTTCCGGCCCTGACTCCACACAAGCTTTTTGGCCCCGGTATCTACGGGAGAGGAATCCCGAGAGGCCCCCTAGCACCTCGCATGGGGACTGGCCTCTCCTGAGGCCACCAGGGCGGGTCCCTGAGGTCCCCGTTGTAACTCGAGAACACCTGCCGCAACTCGAGAAAATCCAGGAAGTTCTCCCTTCCAGGCGAGATGAGGCCTATTTCCGATGAGGCGTCTGGAGACTAATGACACCTAACCTCTGGGACTTCGAAAGGGTCTTTCACACCCTTGCTGCAACTCAAGAAGTTCACCGCCATACCCGTCTCCACTCGAGAGGAAGCACGATGGTCCCGCCCACATCCAGAGGAGCCCCGTTTCCCCCTCGTAGCTCGAAATGAGGGATCCTTTCCCTGCTTTCAACGGGAAAGAATTCCCGGCGTTCCCGTCGCATCTCAAGAGGTGGCACTCTCAACAGGAAAGGCGAGAGGAACTCCATGGTCGTACCACCATTCCACGAGTCCCCCAGATGTCTCAGTCCATTCCAGAGGAACCTCTTTGCCCTGCACTGGCTCATCTTTCACGCCGAGGATCGACTCACACCACGGTGGCACGTGGGACAGCCCTGTGGGAAAGTCTCGAGGGAAAACCACAGATCCTTTGATACACGCCACGGGAAGCGTGACATTGCTGCTACAGCCTGGAAGGAAAGCGCACGTGCATGCCCCCACTCGATTCGAGGCCTAACTCCTCTGGGGAGACTCCAGAAGTACCCAAAGATCCATGTCAGCCCCTGAGAGGAATCCTCGGTTCCGGCCCTGACTCCACACAAGCTTTTTGGCCCCGGTATCGACGGGAGAGGAATCCCGAGAGGCCCCCTAGCACCTCGCATGGGGACTGGCCTCTCCTGAGGCCACCAGGGCGGGTCCCTGAGGTCCCCGTCTTAACTCGAGAACACCTGCCGCAACTCGAGAAAATCCAGGAAGTTCTCCCTTCCAGGCGAGATGAGGCCTATTTCCGATGAGGCGTCTGGAGACTAATGACACCTAACCTCTGGAATTTCGAAAGCGTCTTTCACACCCTTGCTGCAACTCAAGAAGTTCACCGCCATACCCGTCTCCACTCGAGAGGAAGCACGATGGTCCCGCCCACATCCAGAGGAGCCCCGTATCCCTCTCGGAGCTCGAGATGAGGGATCCTTTCCTGCTTTCAACGGGAAGGAATTCCCGGCGTTCCCGTCGCATCTCAAGAGGAGGCACTCTCAACAGGAAAGGCGAGAGGAACTCCATGGTCGTACCACCATACAAAGAGTCCCCCAGATGTCTCAGTCCATTCCAGAGGAACCTCTTTGCCCTGCACTGGCTCATCTTTCACGCCGAGGATCGACTCACACCACGGAGGCACGTGGGACAGCCCTGTGGGAAAGCCTCGAGGGAAAGCCTCGAGGGAAAACCACAGATCCTTTAATGCACGCGACGGGAAGCGTGACATTGCTGCTACAGCCTGGAAGGAAAGCGCACGTGCATGCCCCCACTCGAGACGAGGCCTGTCTCCCCTGGCGAGACTCCAGAAGTACCCTAAGATCCATATAAGCCCCTGAGAGGAATCCTCGGTTCCGACCCTGACTCCACACAAGGTTTTTGGCCCCGGTATCGACGGGAGAGGAATCCCGAGAGGCCCCCTAGCACCTCGCATGGGGACTGGCCTCTCCTGAGGCCACCAGGGCGGGTCCCTGAGGTCCCCGTCGTAACTCGAGAACACCTGCCGCAACTCGAGAAAATCCAGGAAGTTCTCCCTTGCAGGCGAGATGAGGCCTATTTCCGATGAGTCGTCTGGAGACTAATGACACCTAACCTCTGGAACTTCGAAAGGGTCTTTCACACCCTTGCTGCAACTCAAGAAGTTCACCGCCATACCCGTCTCCACTCGAGAGGAAGCACGATGGTCCCGCCCACATCCAGAGGAGCCCCGTTTCCCCCTTCTAGCTCGAGATGAGGGATCCTTTCCCTGCTTTCAACGGGAAAGAATTCCCGGCGTTCCCGTCGCATCTCAAGAGGAGGCACTCTCAACAGGAAAGGCGAGAGGAACTCCATGGTCGTACCACCATTCCTAGAGTCCCCCAGATGTCTCAGTCCATTCCAGAGGAACCTCTTTGCCCTGCACTGGCTCATCTTTCACGCCGAGGATCGACTCACACCACGGTGGCACGTGGGACAGCCCTGTGGGAAAGCCTCGAGGGAAAACCACAGATCCTTTGATCCACGCCACGGGAAGCGTGACATTGCTGCTACAGCCTGTAAGGAAAGCGCACGTGCATGCCCCCACTCGAGACGAGGCCTGACTCCCCTGGGGAGACTCCAGAAGTACCCAAAGATCCATGTCAGCCCCTGAGAGGAATCCTCGGTTCCGGCCCTGACTCCACACAAGGTTTTTGGCCCCGGTATCGACGGGAGAGGAATCCCGAGAGGCCCCCTAGCACCTCGCATGGGTACTGGCCTCTCCTGAGGCCACCAGGGCGGGTCCCTGAGGTCCCCGTCGTAACTCGAGAACACCTGCCGCAACTCGAGAAAATCCAGGAAGTTCTCCCTTCCAGGCGAGATGAGGCCTATTTCCGATGAGGCGTCTGGAGACTAATGACACCTAACCTCTGGAAATTCGAAAGGGTCTTTCACACCCTTGCTGCAACTCAAGAAGTTCACCACCATACCCGTCTCCACTCGAGAGGAAGCACGATGGTCCCGCCCACATCCAGAGGAGCCCCGTTTCCCCCTCGTAGCTCGAGATGAGGGATCCTTTCCCTGCTTTCAACGGGAAAGAATTCCCGGCGTTCCCGTCGCATCTCAAGAGGAGGCACTCTCAACAGGAAAGGCGAAAGGAACTCCATGGTCCTACCACCATTCCTAGAGTGCCCCAGATGTCTCAGTCCATTCCAGAGGAACCTCTTTGCCCTGCACTGGCTCATCTTTCACGCCGAGGATCGACTAACACCACGGAGGCACGTGGGACAGCCCTGTGGGAAAGCCTCGAGGGAAAGCCTCGAGGGAAAACCACAGATCCTTTGATCCACGCGACGGGAAGCGTGACATTGCTGCTACAGCCTGTAATTAAAGCGCACGTGCATGCCCCCACTCGAGACGAGGCCTGACTCCCGTGGGGAGACTCCAGAAGTACCCAAAAATCCATATAAGCCCCTGAGAGGAATCCTCGGTTCCGGCCCAGACTGCACACAAGGTTTTTGGCCCCGGTATCGACGGGAGAGGAATCCCGAGAGGCCCTCTAGCACCTCGCATGGGGACTGGCCTCTCCTGAGGCCACCAGGGCGGGTCCCTGAGGTCCCCGTCGTAACTCGAGAACACCTTCCGCAACTCGAGAAAATCCAGGAAGTTCTCCCTTCCAGGCGAGATGAGGCCTATTTCCGATGAGTCGTCTGGAGACTAATGACACCTAACCTCTGGAAATTCGAAAGGGTCTTTCACACCCTTGCTGCAACTCAAGAAGTTCACCGCCATACCCGTCTCCACTCGAGAGGAAGCACGATGGTCCCGCCCACATCCAGAGGAGCCCCGTTTCCCCCTCGTAGCTCAAGATGAGGGATCCTTTCCCTGCTTTCAACGGGAAAGAATTCCCGGCGTTCCCGTCGCATCTCAAGAGGAGGCACTCTCAACAGGAAAGGCGAGAGGAACTCCATGGTCGTACCACCATTCCAAGAGTCCCCCAGATGTCTCAGTCCATTCCAGAGGAACCTCTTTGCACTGCACTGGCTCATCTTTCACGCCGAGGATCGACTCACACCACGGTGGCACGTGGGACAGCCCTGTGGGAAAGCCTCGAGGGAAAACCACAGATCCTTTGATCCACGCCACGGGAAGCGTGACATTGCTGCTACAGCCTGGAAGGAAAGCTCACGTGCATGCCCCCACTCGAGACGAGGCCTGATTCCCCTGGGGAGACTCCAGAAGTACCCAAAGATCTATGTCAGCCCCTGAGAGGAATCCTCGGTTCCGGCCCTGACTCCACACAAGGTTTTTGACCCCGGTATCGACGGGAGAGGAATCCCGAGAGGCCCCCTAGCACCTCGCATGGGTACTGGCCTCTGCTGAGGCCACCAGGGCGGGTCCCTGAGGTCCCCGTCGTAACTCGAGAACACCTGCCGCAACTCGAGAAAATCCAGGAAGTTCTCCCTTCCAGGCGAGATGAGGCCTATTTCCGATGAGTCGTCTGGAGACTAATGACACCTAACCTCTGGAAATTCGAAAGGGTCTTTCACACCCTTGCTGCAACTCAAGAAGTTCACCGCCATACCCGTCTCCACTCGAGAGGAAGCACGATGGTCCCGCCCACATCCAGAGGAGCCCCGTTTCCCCCTCGTAGCTCGAGATGAGGGATCCTTTCCCTGCTTTCAACGGGAAAGAATTCCCGGCGTTCCCGTCGCATCTCAAGAGGAGGCACTCTCAACAGGAAAGGCGAGAGGAACTCCATGGTCCTACCACCATTCCTAGAGTGCCCCAGATGTCTCAGTCCATTCCAGAGGAACCTCTTTGCCCTGCACTGCCTCATTTTTCACGCCGAAGATCGACTCACACCACGGTGGCACGTGGGATAGCCCTGTGGGAAAGCCTCGAGGGAAAGCCTCGAGGGAAAACCACAGATCCTTTGATCCACGCGACGGGAAGTGTGACATTGCTGCTACAGCCCGGAAGTAAAGCGCACGTGCATGCCCCGACTCGAGACGAGGCCTGACTCCCCTGGGGAGACTCCAGAAGTACCCAAAGATCCATGTCAGCCCCTGAGAGGAATCCTCGGTTCCGGCCCTGACTCCACACAAGGTTTTTGACCCCGGTATCGACGGGAGAGGAATCCCGAGAGGCCACCTAGCAACTCGCATGGGGACTGGCCTCTCCTGAGGCCACCAGGGCGGGTCCCTGAGGTCCCCGTTGTAACTCGAGAACACCTGCCGCAACTCGAGAAAATCCAGGAAGTTCTCCCTTCCAGGCGAGATGAGGCCTATTTCCGATGAGGCGTCTGGAGACTAATGACACCTAACCTCTGGGACTTCGAAAGGGTCTTTCACACCCTTGCTGCAACTCAAGAAGTTCACCGCCATACCCGTCTCCACTCGAGAGGAAGCACGATGGTCCCGCCCACATCCAGAGGAGCCCCGTTTCCCCCTCGTAGCTCGAAATGAGGGATCCTTTCCCTGCTTTCAACGGGAAAGAATTCCCGGCGTTCCCGTCGCATCTCAAGAGGTTGCACTCTCAACAGGAAAGGCGAGAGGAACTCCATGGTCGTACCACCATTCCACGAGTCCCCCAGATGTCTCAGTCCATTCCAGAGGAACCTCTTTGCCCTGCACTGGCTCATCTTTCACGCCGAGGATCGACTCACACCACGGTGGCACGTGGGACAGCCCTGTGGGAAAGTATCGAGGGAAAACCACAGATCCTTTGATACACGCCACGGGAAGCGTGACATTGCTGCTACAGCCTGGAAGGAAAGCGCACGTGCATGCCCCCACTCGATTCGAGGCCTAACTCCTCTGGGGAGACTCCAGAAGTACCCAAAGATCCATGTCAGCCCCTGAGAGGAATCCTCGGTTCCGGCCCTGACTCCACACAAGCTTTTTGGCCCCGGTATCGACGGGAGAGGAATCCCGAGAGGCCCCCTAGCACCTCGCATGGGGACTGGCCTCTCCTGAGGCCACCAGGGCGGGTCCCTGAGGTCCCCGTCTTAACTCGAGAACACCTGCCGCAACTCGAGAAAATCCAGGAAGTTCTCCCTTCCAGGCGAGATGAGGCCTATTTCCGATGAGGCGTCTGGAGACTAATGACACCTAACCTCTGGAATTTCGAAAGGGTCTTTCACACCCTTGCTGCAACTCAAGAAGTTCACCGCCATACCCGTCTCCACTCGAGAGGAAGCACGATGGTCCCGCCCACATCCAGAGGAGCCCCGTTTCCCTCTCGGAGGTCGAGATGAGGGATCCTTTCCTGCTTTCAACGGGAAGGAATTCCCGGCGTTCCCGTCGCATCTCAAGAGGAGGCACTCTCAACAGGAAAGGCGAGAGGAACTCCATGGTCGTACCACCATACAAAGAGTCCCCCAGATGTCTCAGTCCATTCCAGAGGAACCTCTTTGCCCTGCACTGGCTCATCTTTCACGCCGAGGATCGACTCACACCACGGAGGCACGTGGGACAGCCCTGTGGGAAAGCCTCGAGGGAAAGCCTCGAGGGAAAACCACAGATCCTTTGATGCACGCGACGGGAAGCGTGACATTGCTGCTACAGCCTGGAAGGAAAGCGCACGTGCATGCCCCCACTCGAGACGAGGCCTGTCTCCCCTGGCGAGACTCCAGAAGTACCCTAAGATCCATATAAGCCCCTGAGAGGAATCCTCGGTTCCGACCCTGACTCCACACAAGGTTTTTGGCCCCGGTATCGACGGGAGAGGAATCCCGAGAGGCCCCCTAGCACCTCGCATGGGGACTGGCCTCTCCTGAGGCCACCAGTGCGGGTCCCTGAGGTCCCCGTCTTAACTCGAGAACACCTGCCGCAACTCGAGAAAATCCAGGAAGTTCTCCCTTCCAGGCGAGATGAGGCCTATTTCCGATGAGGCGTCTGGAGACTAATGACACCTAACCTCTGGAATTTCGAAAGGGTCTTTCACACCCTTGCTGCAACTCAAGAAGTTCACCGCCATACCCGTCTCCACTCGAGAGGAAGCACGATGGTCCCGCCCACATCCAGAGGAGCCCCGTTTCCCTCTCGGAGGTCGAGATGAGGGATCCTTTCCTGCTTTCAACGGGAAGGAATTCCCGGCGTTCCCGTCGCATCTCAAGAGGAGGCACTCTCAACAGGAAAGGCGAGAGGAACTCCATGGTCGTACCACCATACAAAGAGTCCCCCAGATGTCTCAGTCCATTCCAGAGGAACCTCTTTGCCCTGCACTGGCTCATCTTTCACGCCGAGGATCGACTCACACCACGGAGGCACGTGGGACAGCCCTGTGGGAAAGCCTCGAGGGAAAGCCTCGAGGGAAAACCACAGATCCTTTGATGCACGCGACGGGAAGCGTGACATTGCTGCTACAGCCTGGAAGGAAAGCGCACGTGCATGCCCCCACTCGAGACGAGGCCTGTCTCCCCTGGCGAGACTCCAGAAGTACCCTAAGATCCATATAAGCCCCTGAGAGGAATCCTCGGTTCCGACCCTGACTCCACACAAGGTTTTTGGCCCCGGTATCGACGGGAGAGGAATCCCGAGAGGCCCCCTAGCACCTCGCATGGGGACTGGCCTCTCCTGAGGCCACCAGTGCGGGTCCCTGAGGTCCCCGTCGTAACTCGAGAACACCTGCCGCAACTCGAGAAAATCCAGGAAGTTCTCCCTTGCAGGCGAGATGAGGCCTATTTCCGATGAGTCGTCTGGAGACTAATGACACCTAACCTCTGGAACTTCGAAAGGGTCTTTCACACCCTTGCTGCAACTCAAGAAGTTCACCGCCATACCCGTCTCCACTCGAGAGGAAGCACGATGGTCCCGCCCACATCCAGAGGAGCCCCGTTTCCCCCTCGTAGCTCGAGATGAGGGATCCTTTCCCTGCTTTAACGGGAAAGAATTCCCGGCGTTCCCGTCGCATCTCAAGAGGAGGCACTCTCAACAGGAAAGGCGAGAGGAACTCCATGGTCGTACCACCATTCCTAGAGTCCCCCAGATGTCTCAGTCCATTCCAGAGGAACCTCTTTGCCCTGCACTGGCTCATCTTTCACGCCGAGGATCGACTCACACCACGGTGGCACGTGGGACAGCCCTGTGGGAAAGCCTCGAGGGAAAACCACAGATCCTTTGATCCACGCCACGGGAAGCGTGACATTGCTGCTACAGCCTGTAAGGAAAGCGCACGTGCATGCCCCCACTCGAGACGAGGCCTGACTCCCCTGGGGAGACTCCAGAAGTACCCAAAGATCCATGTCAGCCCCTGAGAGGAATCCTCGGTTCCGGCCCTGACTCCACACAAGGTTTTTGGCCCCGGTATCGACGGGAGAGGAATCCCGAGAGGCCCCCTAGCACCTCGCATGGGGACTGGCCTCTCCTGAGGCCACCAGGGCGGGTCCCTGAGGTCCCCGTCGTAACTCGAGAACACCTGCCGCAACTCGAGAAAATCCAGGAAGTTCTCCCTTCCAGGCGAGATGAGGCCTATTTCCGATGAGTCGTCTGGAGACTAATGACACCTAACCTCTGGAAATTCGAAAGGGTCTTTCACACCCTTGCTGCAACTCAAGAAGTTCACCGCCATACCCGTCTCCACTCGAGAGGAAGCACGATGGTCCCGCCCACATCCAGAGGAGCCCCGTTTCCCCCTCGTAGCTCGAGATGAGGGATCCTTTCCCTGCTTTCAACGGGAAAGAATTCCCGGCGTTCCCGTCGCATCTCAAGAGGAGGCACTCTCAACAGGAAAGGCGAAAGGAACTCCATGGTCCTACCACCATTCCTAGAGTGCCCCAGATGTCTCAGTCCATTCCAGAGGAACCTCTTTGCCCTGCACTGGCTCATCTTTCACGCCGAGGATCGACTAACACCACGGAGGCACGTGGGACAGCCCTGTGGGAAAGCCTCGAGGGAAAGCCTCGAGGGAAAACCACAGATCCTTTGATCCACGCGACGGGAAGCGTGACATTGCTGCTACAGCCTGTAAGGAAAGCGCACGTGCATGCCCCCACTCGAGACGAGGCCTGACTCCCGTGGGGAGACTCCAGAAGTACCCAAAGATCCATATAAGCCCCTGAGAGGAATCCTCGGTTCCGGCCCAGACTGCACACAAGGTTTTTGGCCCCGGTATCGACGGGAGAGGAATCCCGAGAGGCCCTCTAGCACCTCGCATGGGGACTGGCCTCTCCTGAGGCCACCAGGGCGGGTCCCTGAGGTCCCCGTCGTAACTCGAGAACACCTTCCGCAACTCGAGAAAATCCAGGAAGTTCTCCCTTGCAGGCGAGATGAGGCCTATTTCCGATGAGTCGTCTGGAGACTAATGACACCTAACCTCTGGAAATTCGAAAGGGTCTTTCACACCCTTGCTGCAACTCAAGAAGTTCACCGCCATACCCGTGTCCACTCGAGAGGAAGCACGATGGTCCCGCCCACATCCAGAGGAGCCCCGTTTCCCCCTCCTAGCTCGAGATGAGGGATCCTTTCCCTGCTTTCAACGGGAAAGAATTCCCGGCGTTCCCGTCGCATCTCAAGAGGAGGCACTCTCAACAGGAAAGGCGAGAGGAACTCCATGGTCGTACCACCATTCCAAGAGTCCCCCAGATGTCTCAGTCCATTCCAGAGGAACCTCTTTGCCCTGCACTGGCTCATCTTTCACGCCGAGGATCGACTCACACCACGGTGGCACGTGGGACAGCCCTGTGGGAAAGCCTCGAGGGAAAACCACAGATCCTTTGATCCACGCCACGGGAAGCGTGACATTGCTGCTACAGCCTGGAAGGAAAGCGCACGTGCATGCCCCCACTCGAGACGAGGCCTGACTCCCCTGGGGAGACTCCAGAAGTACCCAAAGATCCATGTCAGCCCCTGAGAGGAATCCTCGTTTCCGGCCCTGACTGCACACAAGGTTTTTGGCCCCGGTATCGACGGGAGAGGAATCCCGAGAGGCCCCCTAGCACCTCGCATGGGGACTGGCCTCTCCTGAGGCCACCAGGGCTGGTCCCTGAGTTCCCCGTCGTAACTCGAGAACACCTGCCGCAACTCGAGAAAATCCAGGAAGTTTTCCCTTCCAGGCGAGATGAGGCCTATTTCCGATGAGTCGTCTGGAAACTAATGACACCCAACCTCTGGAACTTCGAAAGGGTCTTTCACACCCTTGCTGCTACTCAAGAAGTTCACCTCCTTGCCCGTCTCCACTCGATAGGAAGCACGATGGTCCCGCCCACATCCAGAGGAGCCCCGTTTCCCCCTCGTAGCTAGAGATGAGGGATCCTTTCCCTGCTTTCAACGGGAAAGAATTCCTGGCATTCCCGTCGCATCTCAAGAGGAGGCACTCTCAACAGGAAAGGCGAGAGGAACTCCATGGTCGTACCACCATTCCAAGAGTCCCCCAGATGTCTGAGTCCATTCCAGAGGAACCTCTTTGCCCTGCACTGGCTCATCTTTCATGCCGAGGATCGACTCACACCACGGTGGCACGTGGGACAGCCCTGTGGGAAAGCCTCGAGGGAAAGCCTCGAGGGAAAACCACAGATCCTTTGATCCACGCGACGGGAAGCGTGATATTGCTGATACAGCCTGGAAGGAAAGCACACGTGCATGCCCCCACTCGAGACGAGGCCTGACTCCCCTGGGGAGACTCCAGAAGTACCCAAAGATCCATGTCAGCCCCTGAGAGGAATCCTCGGTTCCGGCCCTGACTCCACACAAGGTTTTTGGCCCCGGTATCGACGGGAGAGGAATCCCGAGAGGCCCCCTAGCAACTCGCATGGGGACTGGCCGTTCTTGAGGCCACCAGGGCGGGTCCCTGAGGTCCCCATCGTAACTCGACAACACCTTCCGCAACTCGAGAAAATCCAGGAAGTTCTCCCTTCCAGGCGAGATGAGGCCTATTTCCGATGAGGCGTCTGGAGACTAATGAAACCTAACCTCTGGAACTTCGAAAGGGTCTTTCACACCCTTGCTGCAACTCAAAAAGTTCACCGCCATACCCGTCTCCACTCGAGAGGAAGCACGATGGTCCCGCCCACATCCAGAGGAGCCCCGTTTCCCCCTCGGAGCTCGAGATGAGGGATCCTTTCCCTGCTTTCAACGGGAAAGAATTCCGGCGTTCCCGTCGCATCTCAAGAGGAGGCACTCTCAACAGGAAAGGCGAGAGGAACTCCATGGTCGTACCACCATTCCAAGAGTCCCCCAGATATCTCAGTCCATTCCAGAGGAACCTCTTTGCCCTGCACTGGCTCATCTTTCACGCCGAGGATCGACTCACACCACGGTGGCACGTGGGACAGCCCTGCGGGAAAGCCTCGAGGGAAAGCCTCGAGGGAAAACCACAGATCCTTTGATCCACGCGACGGGAAGCGTGACATTGCTGCTACAGCCTGGAAGGAAAGCGCACGTGCATGCCCCCACTCGAGACGAGGCCTGACTCCCCTGGGGAGACTCCAGAAGTACCCAAATATCCATGTCGCCCCTGTGAGGAATCCTCGGTTCCGGCCCTGACTCCACACAAGGTTTTTGGCCCTAGTATCGACGGGAGAGGAATCCCGAGAGGCCCCCTAGCAACTCGCATGGGGACTGGCCTCTCCTGAGGCCATCAGGGCGGGTCCCTGTGGTACCCGTCGTAACTCGAGAACACCTGCCGCACCTCGAGAAAATCCAGGAAGTTCTCCCTTCCAGGCGAGATGAGGTCTATTTCCGATGAGGCGTCTGGAGACTGACACGTAACCTCTGGAACTTCGAAAGGGTCTTTCACACCCTTGCTGCAACTCAAGAAGTTCAGCGCCATACCCGTCTCCACTCGAGAGGAAGCACGATGGTCCCGCCCACATCCAGAGGAGCCCCGTTTCCCCCTCGGGGCTCGAGATGAGGGATCCTTTCCCTGCTTTCAACAGGAAAGTATTCCCGGCATTCCCGTCGCATCTCAAGAGGAGGCACTCTCAACAGGAAAGGCGAGAGGAACTCCATGGTCGTACCACCATTCCAAGAGTCCCCCAGATGTCTCAGTCCATTCCAGAGGAACCTCTTTGCCCTGCACTGGCTCATCTTTCGCGCCGAGGATCGACTCACACCACGGTGGCACGTGGGACAGCCCTGTGGGAAAGCCTCGAGGGAAAGCCTCGAGGGAAAACCACAGATCCTTTGATCCACGCGACGGGAAGCGTGACATTGCTGCTACAGCCTGGAAGGAAAGCGCACGTGCATGCCCCCACTCGAGACGAGGCCTGACTCCCCTGGGGAGACTCCAGAAGTACCCAAAGATCCATGTCACCCATGAGAGGAATCCTCGGTTCCGGCCCTGACTCCACACTAGGATTTTGGCCCCGGTATCGACGGGAGAGGAATACCGAGAGGCCCCCTAGCAACTCGCATGTGGACTGGCCTCTCCTGAGGCCACCAGGGCGGGTCCCTGTGGTACCCGTCATAACTCGAGAACACCTGCCGCACCTCGAGAAAATCCAGGAAGTTCTCCCTTCCAGGCGAGATGAGATCTATTTCCGATGAGGCATCTGGAGACTGACACCTAACCTCTGGAACTTCGAAAGGGTCTTTCACACCCTTGCTGCAACTCAAGAAGTTCAGCGCCATACCGGTGTCCACTCGAGAGGAAGCACGATGGTCCCGCCCACATCCAGAGGAGCCCCGTTTCCCCCTCGTAGCTCGAGATGAGGGATCCTTTCCCTGCTTTCAAGGGGAAAGAATTCCCGGCGTTCCCGTCGCATCTCAAGAGGAGGCACTCTCAACAGGAAAGGCGAGAGGAACTCCATGGTCGTACCACCATTCCAAGAGTCGCCCAGATGTCTCAGTCCATTCCAGAGGAACCTCTTTGCCCTGCACTGGCTCATCTTTCACGCCGAGGATCGACTCACACCACGGTGGCACGTGGGACAGCCCTGCTGGAAAGCCTCGAGGGAAAGCCTCGAGGGAAAACCACAGATCTTTTGATGCACGCGACGGGAAGCGTGACATTGCTGCTACAGCCTGGAAGGAAAGCGCACGTGCATGCCCCCACTCGAGACGAGGCCTGACTCCCCTGGGGAGACTCCAGAAGTACCCAAAGATCCATGTCACCCCTGAGAGGAATCCTCGGTTCCGGCCCTGACTCCACACAAGGTTTTTGGCCCCGGTATCGACGGGAGAGGAATCCCGAGAGGCCCCCTAGCAACTCGCATGGGGACTGGCCTCTCCTGAGGCCACCAGGGCGGGTCCCTGAGGTCCCCGTCATAACTCGAGAACACCTGCCGCAACTCGAGAAAATCCAGGAAGTTCTCCCTTCCAGGCGAGATGAGGCCCATTTCCGATGAGGCGTCTGGAGACTAATGACACCTAACCTCTGGAACGTCGAAAGGGTCTTTCACACCCTTGCTGCAACTCAAGAAGTTCACTGCCATACCCGTCTCCACTCGAGAGGAAGCACGATGGTCCCGCCCACATCCAGAGGAGCCCCGTTTCCCCCTCGTAGCTCGAGATGAGGGATCCTTTCCCTGCTTTCAACGGGAAAGAATTCCCGGCTTTCCCGTCGCATCTCAAGAGGAGGCACTCTCAACAGGAAAGGCGAGAGGAACTCCATGGTCGTACCACCATTCCAAGAGTCCCCCAGATGTCTCAGTCCATTCCAGAGGAACCTCTTTGCCCTGCACTGGCTCATCTTTCACGCCGAGGATCGACTCACACCACGGTGGCACGTGGGACAGCCCTGTGGGAAAGCCTCGAGGGAAAGCCTCGAGGGAAAACCACAGATCCTTTGATGCACGCGACGGGAAGCGTGACATTGCTGCTACAGCCTGGAAGGAAAGCGCACGTGCATGCCCCCACTCGAGACGAGGCCTGACTCCCCTGGGGAGACTCCAGAAGTACCCAAAGATCCATGTCACCCCTGAGAGGAATCCTCGGTTCCGGCCCTGACTCCACACAAGGTTTTTGGCCCCGGTATCGACGGGAGAGGAATCCCGAGAGGCCCCCTAGCAACTCGCATGGGGACTGGCCTCTCCTGAGGCCACCAGGGCGGGTCCCTGAGGTCCCCGTCGTAACTCGAGAACACCTGCCGCAAATCGAGAATATCCAGGAAGTTCTCCCTTCCAGGAGAGATGAGGCCTATTTCCGATGAGGCGTCTGGAGACTAATGACACCTAACCTCTGGAATTTCGAAAGGGTCTTTCACACCCTTGCTGCAACTCAAGAAGTTCACCGCCATACCCGTGTCCACTCGAGAGGAAGCACGATGGTCCCGCCCACATCCCGAGGAGCCCCGTTGCCCCCTCGTAGCTCGAGATGAGGGATCCTTTCCCTGCTTTCAACGGGAAAGAATTCCCGGCGTTCCCGTCGCATCCAAAGAGGAGGCACTCTCAACAGGAAAGGCGAGAGGAACTCCATGGTCGTACCACCATTCCAAGAGTCCCCCAGATGTCTCAGTCCATTCCAGAGGAACCTCTTTGCCCTGCACTGGCTCATCTTTCACGCCGAGGATCGACTCACACCACGGTGGCACGTGGGACAGCCCTGTGGGAAAGCCTCGAGGGAAAGCCTCGAGGGAAAACCACAGATCCTTTGATCCACGCCACGGGAAGCGTGACATTGCTGCTACAGCCTGGAAGGAAAGCACACGTGCATGCCCCCACTCGAGACGAGGCCTGACTCCCCTGGGGAGACTCCAGAAGTACCCAAAGATCCATGTCAGCCCCTGAGAGGAATCCTCGGTTCCGGCCCTGACTCCACACAAGGTTTTTGGCCCCGGTATCGACGGGAGAGGAATCCCGAGAGGCCCGCTAGCAACTCGCATGGGGACTGGCCTCTTCTGAGGCCACCAGGGCGGGTCCCTGAGGTCCCCGTCGTAACTTGAGAACACCTGCCGCAACTCGAGAAAATCCAGGAAGTTCTCCCTTCCAGGCGAGATGAGGCCTATTTCTCATGAGGCGTCTGGAGACTAATGACACCTAACCTCTGGAACTTCGAAAGGGTCTTTCACACCCTTGCTGCAACTCAAGAAGTTTACCGCCATACCCGTCTCCACACGAGAGAAAGCACGATGGGCCCGCCCACATACAGAGGAGCCACGTTTCCCCCTCGTAGCTTGAGATGAGGGATCCTTTCCCTGCTTTCAACGGGAAAGAATTCCCGGCATTCCCGTCGCATCTCAAGAGGAGGCACTCTCAACAGGAAAGGCGAGAGGAACTCCATGGTCGTACCACCATTCCAAGAGTCCCCCAGATGTCTCAGTCCATTCCAGAGGAACCTCTTTGCCCTGCACTGGCTCATCTTTCACGCCGTGGATCGACTCACACCACGGTGGCACGTGGGAGAGCCCTGTGGGAAAGCCTGGAGGGAAAGCCTCGAGGGAAAACCACAGATCCTTTGATCCACGCGACGGGAAACGTGACATTGCTGCTACAGCCTGGAAGGAAAGCGCACGTGCATGCCCCCACTCGAGACGAGGCCTGACTCCCCTGGGGAGACTCCAGAAGTACCCAAAGATCCATGTCAGCCCTTGAGAGGAATCCTAGGTTCCGGCCCTGACTCCACACAAGGTTTTTGGCCCCGGTATCGACGGGAGAGGAATCCCGAGAGGCCCCCTAGCAACTCGCATGGGGACTGGCCTCTCCTGAGGCCACCAGGGCGGGTCCCTGAGGTCCCCGTCGTAACTCGAGAACACCTGCCGCAAATCGAGAATATCCAGGAAGTTCTCCCTTCCAGGAGAGATGAGGCCTATTTCCGATGAGGCGTCTGGAGACTAATGACACCTAACCTCTGGAATTTCGAAAGGGTCTTTCACACCCTTGCTGCAACTCAAGAAGTTCACCGCCATACCCGTGTCCACTCGAGAGGAAGCACGATGGTCCCGCCCACATCCCGAGGAGCCCCGTTTCCCCCTCGTAGCTCGAGATGAGGGATCCTTTCCCTGCTTTCAACGGGAAAGAATTCCCGGCGTTCCCGTCGCATCCAAAGAGGAGGCACTCTCAACAGGAAAGGCGAGAGGAACTCCATGGTCGTACCACCATTCCAAGAGTCCCCCAGATGTCTCAGTCCATTCCAGAGGAACCTCTTTGCCCTGCACTGGCTCATCTTTCACGCCGAGGATCGACTCACACCACGGTGGCACGTGGGACAGCCCTGTGGGAAAGCCTCGAGGGAAAGCCTCGAGGGAAAACCACAGATCCTTTGATCCACGCCACGGGAAGCGTGACATTGCTGCTACAGCCTGGAAGGAAAGCACACGTGCATGCCCCCACTCGAGACGAGGCCTGACTCCCCTGGGGAGACACCAGAAGTACCCAAAGATCCATGTCAGCCCCTGAGAGGAATCCTCGGTTCCGGCCCTGACTCCACACAAGGTTTTTGGCCCCGGTATCGACGGGAGAGGAATCCCGAGAGGCCCGCTAGCAACTCGCATGGGGACTGGCCTCTCCTGAGGCCACCAGGGCGGGTCCCTGAGGTCCCCGTCGTAACTTGAGAACACCTGCCGCAACTCGAGAAAATCCAGGAAGTTCTCCCTTCCAGGCGAGATGAGGCCTATTTCTCATGAGGCGTCTGGAGACTAATGACACCTAACCTCTGGAACTTCGAAAGGGTCTTTCACACCCTTGCTGCAACTCAAGAAGTTTACCGCCATACCCGTCTCCACACGAGAGAAAGCACGATGGGCCCGCCCACATACAGAGGAGCCACGTTTCCCCCTCGTAGCTTGAGATGAGGGATCCTTTCCCTGCTTTCAACGGGAAAGAATTCCCGGCATTCCCGTCGCATCTCAAGAGGAGGCACTCTCAACAGGAAAGGCGAGAGGAACTCCATGGTCGTACCACCATTCCAAGAGTCCCCCAGATGTCTCAGTCCATTCCAGAGGAACCTCTTTGCCCTGCACTGGCTCATCTTTCACGCCGTGGATCGACTCACACCACGGTGGCACGTGGGAGAGCCCTGTGGGAAAGCCTGGAGGGAAAGCCTCGAGGGAAAACCACAGATCCTTTGATCCACGCCACGGGAAGCGTGACATTGCTGCTACAGCCTGGAAGGAAAGCACACGTGCATGCCCCCACTCGAGACGAGGCCTGACTCCCCTGGGGAGACTCCAGAAGTACCCAAAGATCCATGTCAGCCCCTGAGAGGAATCCTAGGTTCCGGCCCTGACTCCACACAAGGTTTTTGGCCCCGGTATCGACGGGAGAGGAATCCCGAGAGGCCCCCTAGCAACTCGCATGGGGACTGGCCTCTCCTGAGGCCACCAGGGCGGGTCCCTGAGGTCCCCGTCGTAACTCGAGAACACCTGACGCAACTCGAGAAAATCCAGGAAGTTCTCCCTTCCAGGCGAGATGAGGCCTATTTCCGATGAGGCGTCTGGAGACTAATGACACCTAACCTCTGGAACTTCGAAAGGGTCTTTCACACCCTTGCTGCAACTCAAGAAGTTCACTGCCATACCCGTCTCCACTCGAGAGGAAGCACGATGGTCCCGCCCACATCCAGAGGAGCCCCGTTTCCCCCTCGTAGCTCGAGATGAGGGATCCTTTCCCTGCTTTCAACGGGAAAGAATTCCCGGCATTCCCGTCGCATCTCAAGAGGAGGCACTCTCAACAGGAAAGGCGAGAGGAACTCCATGGTCGTACCACCATTCCAAGAGTCCCCCAGATGTCTCAGTCCATTCCAAAGGACCTCTTTGCCCTGCACTGGCTCATCTTTCACGCCGAGGATCGACTCACACCACGGTGGCACGTGGGACAGCCCTGTGGGAAAGCCTCGAGGCAAAGCCTGGAGGGACAACCACAGATCCTTTGATCCACGCGACGGAAAGCGTGACATTGCTGCTACAGCCTGGAAGGAAAGCGCACGTGCATGCCCCCACTCGAGACGGGGCCTGACTCCCCTGGGGAGACTCCAGAAGTACCCGAAGATCCATGTCATCCCCTGAGAGGAATCCTCGGTTCCGGCCCTGACCCCACACAAGGTTTTTGGCACCGGTATCGACGGGAGAGGAATCCCGAGAGGCCCCCTAGCAACTCGCATGGGGACTGGCCTCTCCTGAGGCCACCAGGGCGGGTCCCTGAGGTCTCCGTCGTAACTCGAGAACACCTGTCGCAACTCGAGAAAATCCAGGAAGTTCCCCTTCCAGGCGAGAAGAATCCTATTTCCGATGAGGCGTTTGGAGACTAATGACACCTAAACTCTGGAACTTCGAAAGGGTCTTTCACACCCTTGCTGCAACTCAAGAAGTTCAGCGCCATACCCGTCTCCACTCGCGAGGAAGCACGATGGTCCCGCCCACATCCAGAGGAGCCCCGTTTCCCCCTCGTCGCTCGAGATGTGGGATCCTTTCCCTGCTTTCAACGGGAAAGAATTCCCGGCGTTCCCATCGCATCTCAAGAGGAGGCACTCTCAACAGGAAAGGCGAGAGGAACTCCATGGTCGTACCACCATTCCACGAGTCCCCCAGATGTCTCAGTCCATTCCAGAGGAACCTCTTTGCCCTGCACTGGCTCATCTTTCACGCCGAAGATCGACTCACACCACGGTGGCACGTGGGACAGCCCTGTGGGAAAGCCTCGAGGGAAAGCCTCGAGGGAAAACCACAGATCCTTTGATCCAGGCCACGGGAAGCGTGACATTGCTGCTACAACCTGGAAGGAAAGCGCACGTGCATGCCCCCACTCGAGACGAGGCCTGACGGCCCTGGGGAGACTCCAGAAGTACCCAAAGATCCATGTCAGCCCCTGAGAGGAATCCTCGATTCCGGCCCTGACTCCACACAAGGTTTTTGGCCCCGGTATCGACGGGAGAGGAATCCCGAGAGGCCCCCTAGCAACTCGCATGGGGACTGGCCTCTCCTGAGGCCACCAGGGCGGGTCCCTGAGGTCTCCGTCGTAACTCGAGAACACCTGTCGCAACTCGAGAAAATCCAGAAAGTTCTCCATTCCAGGCGAGAAGAATCCTATTTCCGATGAGGCGTTTGGAGACTAATGACACCTAAACTCTGGAACTTCGAAAGGGTCTTTCACACCCTTGCTGCGACTCAAGAAGTTCACCGCCATACCCGTCTCCACTCGTGAGGAAGCACGATGGTCCCGCCCACATCCAGAGGAGCCCCGTTTCCCCCTCGTAGCTCGAGATGAGGGATCCTTTCCCTGCGTTCAACGGGAAAGAATTCCCGGCGTTCCCATCGCATCTCAAGAGGAGGCACTCTCAACAGGAAAGGCGAGAGGAACTCCATGGTCGTACCACCATTCCAAGAGTCCCCCAGATGTCTCAGTCCATTCCAGAGCAACCTCTTTGCCCTGCACTGGCTCATCTTTCACGCCGAGGATCGACTCACACCACGGTGGCACGTGGGACAGCCCTGTGGGAAAGCCTCGAGGGAAAGCCTCGAGGGAAAACCACAGATCCTTTGATCCAGGCGACGGGAAGCATGACATTGCTGCTATAGCCTGAAAGGAAAGCGCACGTGCATGCCCCCACTCGAGATGAGGCCTGACTACCCTGGGGAGACTCCAGAAGTACCCAAAGATCCATGTCAGCCCCTGAGAGGAATCCTCGGTTCCGGCCCTGACTCCACACAAGGTTTTTGGACCCGGTATCGACGGGAGAGGAATCCCGAGAGGCCCCCTAGCAATTCGCATGGGGACTGGCCTCTCCTGAGGCCACCACGGCGGGTCCCTGAGGTCCCCGTCGTAACTCGAGAACACCTGTCCCAACTCGAGAAAATCCAGGAAGTTCTCCATTCCAGGCGAGAAGAATCCTATTTCCAATGAGGCGTTTGGAGACTAATGACACCTAAACTCTGGAACTTCGAAAGGGTCTTTCACACCCTTGCTGCAACTCAAGAAGTTCACCGCCATACCCGTCTCCACTCGAGAGGAAGCACGATGGTCCCGCCCACATCCAGAGGAGACCCGTTTCCCCCTCGTAGCTCGAGATGAGGGATCCTTTCCCTGCTTTCAACGGGAAAGAATTCCCGGCGTTCCCGTCGCATCTCAAGAGGAGGCACTCTCAACAGGAAAGGCGAGAGGAACTCCATGGTGGTACCACCATTCCAAGAGTCCCCCAGATGTCTCAGTCCATTCCAGAGGAACCTCTTTGCCCTGCACTGGCTCATCTTTCACGCTGAGGATCGACTCACACCACGGTGGCACGTGGGACAGACCTGTGGGAAAGCCTCGAGGGAAAGCCTCGTGGGAAAACCACAGATCCTTTGATCCACGCGACGGGAAGCGTGACATTGCTGCTACAGCCTGGAAGGAAAGCGCACGTACCTGTCCCCACTCGAGACGAGGCCTGACTCCCCTGGGGAGACTCCAGAAGTACCCAAAGATCCATGTCAGCCCCTGAGAGGAATCCTCGGTTCCGGCCCTGACTCCACACAAGGTTTTTGGACCCGGTATCGACGGGAGAGGAATCCCAGAGTCCCCCTAGCAACTCGCATGGGGATTGGCCTCTCCTGAGGCCACCAGGGCTGGTCCTTGAGGTCCCCGTCATAACTCGAGAACACCTGCCGCAACTCGAGAAAATCCAGGAAGTTCTCCCTTCCAGGCGAGATGAGGCCTATTTCCGATGAGGCGTCTGGAGACTAATGACACCTAACCTCTGGAACTTCGAAAGGGTCTTTCACTCCCTTGCTGCAACTCAAGAAGTTCTCTGCCATACCCGTCTCCACTCGAGAGGAAGCACGATGGTCCCGCCCACATCCAGAGGAGCCCCGTTTCCCCCTCGTAGCTCGAGATGAGGGATCCTTTCCCTGCTTTCAACGGGAAAGAATTCCCGGCGTTCCCGTCGCATCTCAAGAGGAGGCACTCTCAACAGGAAAGGCGAGAGGAACTCCATGGTCGTACCACCATTCCAAGAGTCCCCCAGATGTCTCAGTCCATTCCAGAGGAACCTCTTTGCCCTGCACTGGCTCATCTTTCACGCCGAGGATTGACTCACACCACGGTGGCACATGGGACAGCCCTGTGGGAAAGCCTCGAGGGAAAGCCTCGAGGGAAAACCACAGATCCTTTGATCCACGCGACGGGAAGCGTGACATTCCTGCTACAGCCAGGAAGGAAAGCGCACGTGCATGCCCCCACTCGAGACGAGGCCTGACTCCCCTGGGGAGACTCCACAAGTACCCAAAGATCCATGTCAGCCCCTGAGAGGAATCCTCGATTCCGGCCCTGACTCCACACAAGGTTTTTGGCCCCGGTATCGACGGGAGAGGAATCCCGAGAGGCCCCCTAGCAACTCGCATGGGGACTGGCCTCTCCTGAGGCCACCAGGGCGGGTCCCTGAGGTCTCCGTCGTAACTCGAGAACACCTGTCGCAACTCGAGAAAATCCAGAAAGTTCTCCATTCCAGGCGAGAAGAATCCTATTTCCGATGAGGCGTTTGGAGACTAATGACACCTAAACTCTGGAACTTCGAAAGGGTCTTTCACACCCTTGCTGCGACTCAAGAAGTTCACCGCCATACCCGTCTCCACTCGTGAGGAAGCACGATGGTCCCGCCCACATCCAGAGGAGCCCCGTTTCCCCCTCGTAGCTCGAGATGAGGGATCCTTTCCCTGCGTTCAACGGGAAAGAATTCCCGGCGTTCCCATCGCATCTCAAGAGGAGGCACTCTCAACAGGAAAGCCGAGAGGAACTCCATGGTCGTACCACCATTCCACGAGTCCCCCAGATGTCTCAGTCCATTCCAGAGGAACCTCTTTGCCCTGCACTGGCTCATCTTTCACGCCGAGAATCGACTCACACCACGGTGGCACGTGGGACAGCCCTGTGTGAAAGCCTCGAGGGAAAGCCTCGAGGGAAAACCACAGATCCTTTGATCCAGGCCACGGGAAGCATGACATTGCTGCTACAGCCTGGAAGGAAAGCGCACGTGCATGCCCCCACTCGAGACGAGGCCTGACGGCCCTGGGGAGACTCCAGAAGTACCCAAAGATCCATGTCAGCCCCTGAGAGGAATCCTCGATTCCGGCCCTGACTCCACACAAGGTTTCTGGCCCCGGTATCGACGGGAGAGGAATCCCGAGAGGCCCCCTAGCAACTCGCATGGGGACTGGCCTCTCCTGAGGCCACCAGGGCGGGTCCCTGAGGTCCCCGTCGTAACTCGAGAACACCTGCCGCAACTCGAGAAAATCCAGGAAGTTCTCCGTTCCAGGCGAGATGAGGCCTATTTCCGATGAGGCGTCTGGAGACTAATGACACCTAACCTCTGGAACTTCGAAAGGGTCTTTCACACCCTTGCTGCAACTCAAGAAGTTCACCGCCATACCCGTCTCCACTCGAGAGGAAGCACGATAGTCCCGCCCACATCCAGAGGAGCCCCGTTTCACCCTCGTAGCTCGAAATGAGGGATCCTTTCCCTGCTTTCAACGGGAAAGAATTCCCGGCGTTCCCGTCGCATCTCAAGAGGAGGCACTCTCAACAGGAAAGGCGAGAGGAACTCCATGGTCGTACCACCATTCCAAGAGTCCCCCAGATGTCTCAGTCCATTCCAGAGGAACCTCTTTGCCCTGCACTGGCTCATCTTTCACGCCGAGGATCGACTCACACCACGGTGGCACGTGGGACAGCCCTGTGGGAAAGCCTCAAGGGAAAGCCTCGAGGGAAAACCACAGATCCTTTGATCCAGGCGACGGGAAGCATGACATTGCTGCTATAGCCTGAAAGGAAAGCGCACGTGCATGCCCCCACTCGAGATGAGGCCTGACTACCCTGGGGAGACTCCAGAAGTACCCAAAGATCCATGTCAGCCCCTGAGAGGAATCCTCGGTTCCGGCCCTGACTCCACACAAGGTTTTTGGCCCCGGTATCGACGGGAGGGGAATCCCGAGAGGCCCCCTAGCAACTCGCATGGGGACTAGCCTCTCCTGAGGCCACCAGGGCGGGTCCCTGAGGTCCCCATCGTAACTGGAGAACACCTGCCGCAACTCGAGAAAATCCAGGAAGTTCTCCCTTCCAGGCGAGATGAGGCCTATTTCCGATGAGGCGTCTGGAGACTAATGACACCTAACCTCTGGAACTTCGAAAGGGTCTTTCACTCCCTTGCTGCAACTCAAGAAGTTCACCGCCATACCCGTCTCAACTCGAGAGGAAGCACGATGGTCCCGCCCACATCCAGAGGAGCCCCGTTTCCCCCTCGGAGCTCGAGATGAGATATCCTTTCCCTGCTTTCAACGGGAAAGAATTCCCGGCGTTCCCGTCGCATCTCGAGGAGGCACTCTCAACAGGAAAGGCGAGAGGAACTCCCTGGTCGTACCACCATTCCAAGAGTCCCCCAGATGTCTCAGTCCATTCCAGAGGAACCTCTTTGCCCTGCACTGGCTCATCTTTCACGCCAAGGATCGACTCACACCACGATGGCACGTGGGACAGCCCTGTGGGACAGCCTCGAGGGAAAGCCTCGAGGGAAAACCACAGATCCTTTGATCCATGCGACGGGAAGCGTGACATTGCTGCTACAGCCTGGAATGAAAGCGCACGTGCATGCCCCCACTCGAGACGAGGCCCGACTCCCCTGGGGAGACTCCAGAAGTACCCAAAGGTCAATGTCAGCCCCTGAGAGGAATCCTCGGTTCCGGCCCTGACTCCACACAAGGTTTTTGGCCCCGGTATCGACGGGAGAGGAATCCCGAGAGGCCCCCTAGCAACTCGCATGGGGACTGGCCTCTCCTGAGGCCACCAGGGCGGGTCCCTGAGGTCCCCGTCGTAACTCGAGAACACATGTCGCATCTCGAGAAAATCCAGGAAGTTCTCCCTTCCAGGCGAGATGAGGCCTATTTCCGATGAGGCGTCTGGAGACTAATGACACCTAACCTCTGGAACTTCGAAAGAGTCTTTCACACCCTTGCTGCAACTCAAGAAGTTCACCGCCATACCCGTCTCCACTCGAGAGGAAGCACGATGGTCCCGCCCACATCCAGAGGAGCCCCGTTTCCCCCTCGTAGCTCGAGATGAGGGATCCTTTCCCTGCTTTCAACGGGAACGAATTCCCGGCGTTCCCGTCGCATCTCAAGAGGAGACACTCTCAACAGGAAAGGCGAGAGGAACTCCATGGTCGTACCACCATTCCAAGAGTCCCCCAGATGTCTCAGTCCATTCCAGAGGAACCTCTTTGCCCTGCACTGGCTCATCTTTCACGCCGAGGATCGACTCACACCACGGTGGCACGTGGGACAGCCCTGTGGGAAAGCCTCGAGGGAAAGCCTCGAGGGAAAACCACAGATCCTTTGATCCACGCGACGGGAAGCGTGACATTGCTGCTACAGCCTGGAAGGAAAGCGCACGTGCATGCCCCCACTTGAGACGAGGCCTGACTCCCTTGGGGAGACTGCAGAAGTACCCAAAGATACATGTCAGCCCCTGAGAGGAATCCTCGGTTCCGGCCCTGACTCCACACAAGGTTTTTGGCCCCGGTATCGACGGGAGAGGAATCCCGAGAGGCCCCCTAGCAACTCGCATGGGGACTGGCCTCTCCTGAGGCCACCAGGGCGGGTCCCTGAGGTCCCCGTCGTAACTCGAGAACACCTGCCGCAACTCGAGAAAATCCAGGAAGTTCTCCCTTCCAGGCGAGATGAGGCCTATTTCCGATGAGGCGTCTGGAGACTAATGACACCTAACCTCTGGAACTTCGAAAGGGTCTTTCACACCCTTGCTGCAACTCAAGAAGTTCACCGCCATACCAGTCTCCACTCGAGAGGAAGCACGATGGACCCGCCATCATCCAGAGGAGCCCCGTTTCCCCCTCGGAGCTCGAGATGAGGGATCCTTTCCCTGCTTTCAACGGGAAAGAATTCCCGGCGTTCCCGTCGCATCTCAAGAGGAAGCACTCTCAACAGGAAAGGCGAGAGGAACTCCATGGTCGTACCACCATTCCAAGAGTCCCCCAGATGTCTCAGTCCATTCCAGAGGAACCTCTTTGCCCTGCACTGGCTCATCTTTCATGCCGAGGATCGACTCACACCACGGTGGCACGTGGGACAGCCCTGTGGGAAAGCCTCGAGGGAAAGCCTCGAGGGAAAACCACAGATCCTTTGATCCACGCGACGGGACGCGTGACATTGCTGCTACAGCCTGGAAGGAAAGCGCACGTGCATGCCCCGACTCGAGACGAGGCCTGACTCCCTTGGGGACACTCCAGAAGTACCCAAAGATCCATGTCAGCCCCTAAGAGGAATCCTCGGTTCCGGCCCTGACTCCAAAAAATGTTTTTGGGCCCGGTATCGACGGGAGAGGAATCCCGAGAGGCCCCCTAGCAACTCGCATGGGGACTGGCCTCACCTAAGGCCACCAGGGCGGGTGCCTGAGGTCCCCGTCGTAACTCGAGAACACCTGCCGCAACTCGAGAAAATCCAGGAAGTTCTCCCTTCCAGGCGAAATGAGGCCTATTTCCGATGAGGCGTCTGGAGACTAATGACACCTAACCTCTGGAACTTCGAAAGGGTCTTTCACACCCTTGCTGCAACTCAAGAAGTTCACCGCCATACCCGTCTCCACTCGAGAGGAAGCACGATGGTCCCGCCCACATCCAGAGGAGCCCCGTTTCCCCCTCGTAGCTCCAGATGAGGGATCCTTTCCCTGCTTTCAACGGGAAAGAATTCCCGGCGATCCCGTCGCATCTCAAGAGGAGGCACTCTCCACAGGAAAGCCGAGAGGAACTCCATGGTCGTACCACCATTCCACGAGTCCCCCAGATGTCTCAGTCCATTCCAGAGGAACCTCTTTGCCCTGCACTGGCTCATCTTTCACGCCGAGGATCGACTCACACCACGGTGGCACGTGGGACAGCCCTGTGGGAAAGCCTCGAGGGAAAGCCTCGAGGGAAAACCACAGACCCTTTGATCCACGCCACGGGAAGCGTGACATTGCTGCTACAGCCTGGAAGAAAAGCGCACGTGCATGCCCCCACTCGAGACGAGGCCTGTCTCCCCTGGCGAGACTCCAGAAGTACCCAAAGATCCATATCAGCCCCTGAGAGGAATCCTCGGTTCCGGCCCTGACTCCACACAAGGTTTTTGGCCCCGGTATCGACGGGAGAGGAATCCCGAGAGGCCCCCTAGCAACTCGCATGGGGACTGGCCTCTCCTGAGGCCACCAGGGCGGGTCCCTGAGGTCCCCGTCGTAACTCGAGAACACATGTCGCATCTCGAGAAAATCCAGGAAGTTCTCCCTTCCAGGCGAGATGAGGCCTATTTCCGATGAGGCGTCTGGAGACTAATGACACCTAACCTCTGGAACTTCGAAAGAGTCTTTCACACCCTTGCTGCAACTCAAGAAGTTCACCGCCATACCCGTCTCCACTCGAGAGGAAGCACGATGGTCCCGCCCACATCCAGAGGAGCCCCGTTTCCCCCTCGTAGCTCGAGATGAGGGATCCTTTCCCTGCTTTCAACGGGAACGAATTCCCGGCGTTCCCGTCGCATCTCAAGAGGAGACACTCTCAACAGGAAAGGCGAGAGGAACTCCATGGTCGTACCACCATTCCAAGAGTCCCCCAGATGTCTCAGTCCATACCAGAGGAACCTCTTTGCCCTGCACTGGCTCATCTTTCACGCCGAGGATCGACTCACACCACGGTGGCACGTGGGACAGCCCTGTGGGAAAGCCTCGAGGGAAAGCCTCGAGGGAAAACCACAGATCCTTTGATCCACGCGACGGGAAGCGTGACATTGCTGCTACAGCCTGGAAGGAAAGCGCACGTGCATGCCCCCACTTGAGACGAGGCCTGACTCCCTTGGGGAGACTGCAGAAGTACCCAAAGATACATGTCAGCCCCTGAGAGGAATCCTCGGTTCCGGCCCTGACTCCACACAAGGTTTTTGGCCCCGGTATCGACGGGAGAGGAATCCCGAGAGGCCCCCTAGCAACTCGCATGGGGACTGGCCTCTCCTGAGGCCACCAGGGCGGGTCCCTGAGGTCCCCGTCGTAACTCGAGAACACCTGCCGCAACTCGAGAAAATCCAGGAAGTTCTCCCTTCCAGGCGAGATGAGGCCTATTTCCGATGAGGCGTCTGGAGACTAATGACACCTAACCTCTGGAACTTCGAAAGGGTCTTTCACACCCTTGCTGCAACTCAAGAAGTTCACCGCCATACCAGTCTCCACTCGAGAGGAAGCACGATGGACCCGCCATCATCCAGAGGAGCCCCGTTTCCCCCTCGGAGCTCGAGATGAGGGATCCTTTCCCTGCTTTCAACGGGAAAGAATTCCCGGCGTTCCCGTCGCATCTCAAGAGGAAGCACTCTCAACAGGAAAGGCGAGAGGAACTCCATGGTCGTACCACCATTCCAAGAGTCCCCCAGATGTCTCAGTCCATTCCAGAGGAACCTCTTTGCCCTGCACTGGCTCATCTTTCATGCCGAGGATCGACTCACACCACGGTGGCACGTGGGACAGCCCTGTGGGAAAGCCTCGAGGGAAAGCCTCGAGGGAAAACCACAGATCCTTTGATCCACGCGACGGGACGCGTGACATTGCTGCTACAGCCTGGAAGGAAAGCGCACGTGCATGCCCCGACTCGAGACGAGGCCTGACTCCCTTGGGGACACTCCAGAAGTACCCAAAGATCCATGTCAGCCCCTAAGAGGAATCCTCGGTTCCGGCCCTGACTCCAAAAAATGTTTTTGGGCCCGGTATCGACGGGAGAGGAATCCCGAGAGGCCCCCTAGCAACTCGCATGGGGACTGGCCTCTCCTGAGGCCACCAGGGCGGGTGCCTGAGGTCCCCGTCGTAACTCGAGAACACCTGCCGCAACTCGAGAAAATCCAGGAAGTTCTCCCTTCCAGGCGAGATGAGGCCTATTTCCGATGAGGCGTCTGGAGACTAATGACACCTAACCTCTGGAACTTCGAAAGGGTCTTTCACACCCTTGCTGCAACTCAAGAAGTTCACCGCCATACCCGTCTCCACTCGAGAGGAAGCACGATGGTCCCGCCCACATCCAGAGGAGCCCCGTTTCCCCCTCGTAGCTCGAGATGAGGGATCCTTTCCCTGCTTTCAACGGGAAAGAATTCCCGGCGATCCCGTCGCATCTCAAGAGGAGGCACTCTCCACAGGAAAGCCGAGAGGAACTCCATGGTCGTACCACCATTCCACGAGTCCCCCAGATGTCTCAGTCCATTCCAGAGGAACCTCTTTGCCCTGCACTGGCTCATCTTTCACGCCGAGGATCGACTCACACCACGGTGGCACGTGGGACAGCCCTGTGGGAAAGCCTCGAGGGAAAGCCTCGAGGGAAAACCACAGACCCTTTGATCCACGCCACGGGAAGCGTGACATTGCTGCTACAGCCTGGAAGAAAAGCGCACGTGCATGCCCCCACTCGAGACGAGGCCTGTCTCCCCTGGCGAGACTCCAGAAGTACCCAAAGATCCATATCAGCCCCTGAGAGGAATCCTCGGTTCCGGCCCTGACTCCACACAAGGATTTTGGCGCCAGTATCGACGGGAGAGTAATCCCGAGAGGTCCCCTAGCAACTCGCATGGGGACTGGCCTCTCCTGAGGCCACCAGGGCGGGTCCCTGAGGTCCCCGTCGTAACTCGGGATAACCTGCCGCAACTCGAGAAAATCCAGGAAGTTCTCCCTTCCAGGCGAGATGAGGCCTATTTCCGATGAGGCGTCTGGAGACTAATGACACCTAACCTCTGGAACTTCGAAAGGGTCTTTCACACCCTTGCTGCAACTCAAGAAGTTCACCGCCATACCCGTCTCCACTTGAGAGGAAGCACGATGGTCCCGCCCACATCCAGAGGAGCCCCGTTTCCCCCTCGGAGCTCGAGATGAGGGATCCTTTCCCTGCTTTCAACGGGAAAGAATTCCCGGCGATCCCGTCACATCTCAAGAGGAGGCACTCTCCACAGGAAAGCCGAGAGGAACTCCATGGTCGTACCACCATTCCAAGAGTCCCCCAGATGTCTCAGTCCATTCCAGAGGAACCTCTTTGCCCTGCACTGGCTCATCTTTCACGCCGAGGATCGACTCACACCACGGTGGCACGTGGGACAGCCCTGTGGGAAAGCCTCGAGGGAAAGCCTCGAGGGAAAACCACAGATCCTTTGATCCAGGCCACGGGAAGCGTGACATTGCTGCTACAGCCTGGAAGGAAAGTGCACGTGCATGCCCCCACTCGAGACGAGGCCTGAATCCCCTGGGGAGACTCCAGAAGTACCCAAAGATCCATGTCAGCCCCTGAGAGGAATCCTCGGTTCCGGCCCTGACTCCACACAAGGTTTTTGGCCCCGGTATCGACGTGAGAGGAATCCCGAGAGGCCCCCTAGCAACTCGCATGGGGACTGGCCTCTCCTGAGGCCACCAGGGCGGGTCCCTGAGGTCCCCGTCGTAACTCGGGAACACCTGGCGCAACTCGAGAAAATCCAGGAAGTTCTCCCTTCCAGGCGAGATGAGGCCTATTTCCGATGAGGCGTCTGGAGACTAATGACACCTAACCTCTGGAACTTCGAAAGGGTCTTTCACACCCTTGCTGCAACTCAAGAAGTTCACCGCCATACCCGTCTCCACTTGAGAGGAAGCACGATGGTCCCGCCCACATCCAGAGGAGCCCCGTTTTCCCCTCGGAGCTCGAAATGGGGGATCCTTTCCCTGCTTTCAACGGGAAAGAATTCCCGGCGTTCCCGTCGCATCTCAAGAGGAGGCACTCTCAACAGGAAAGGCGAGAGGAACTCCATGGTCGTACCACCATTCCAAGAGTCCCCCAGATGTCTCAGTCCATTCCAGAGGAAACTCTTTGCCCTGCACTGACTCATCTTTCACGCCGAGGATCGACTCACACCACGGTGGCACGTGGGACAGCCGTGTGGGAAAGCCTCGAGGGAAAGCCTCGAGGGAAAACAACAGACCCTTTGATCCACGCTACGGGAAGCGTGACATTGCTGCTACAGCCTGGAAGGAAAGCGCACGTGCATGCCCCCACTCGAGACGAGGCCTGTGTCCCCTGGCGAGACTCCAGAAGTACCCAAAGATCCATATCAGCCCCTGAGAGGAATCCTCGGTTCCGGGCCTGACTCCAAAAAATGTTTTTGGGCCCGGTATCGACGGGAGAGGAATCCCGAGAGGCCCCCTAGCAACTCGCATGGGGACTGGCCTCTCCTGAGGCCACCAGGGCGGGTCCCTGAGGTCCCCGTCGTAACTCGAGAACACCTGCCGCAACTCGAGAAAATCCAGGAAGTTCTCCCTTCCAGGCGAGATGAGGCCTATTTCCGATGAGGCGTCTGGAGATAAATGACACCTAACTTCTGGAACTTCGAAAGGGTCTTTCACACCCTTGCTGCAACTCAAGAAGTTCACCGCCATACCCGTCTCAACTCGGGAGGAAGCACGATGGTCCCGCCCACATCCAGAGGAGTCCCGTTTCCCCCTCGTAGCTCGAGATGAGGGATCCTTTCCCTGCTTTCAACGGGAAAGAATTCCCGGCGTTCCCATCGCATCTCAAGAGGAGGCACTCTCAACAGGAAAGCCGAGAGGAACTCCATGGTCGTACCACCATTCCACGAGTCCCCCAGATGTCTCAGTCCATTCCAGAGGAACCTCTTTGCCCTGCACTGGCTCATCTTTCACGCCGAGAATCGACTCACACCACGGTGGCACGTGGGACAGCCCTGTGTGAAAGCCTCGAGGGAAAGCCTCGAGGGAAAACCACAGATCCTTTGATCCAGGCCACGGGAAGCATGACATTGCTGCTACAGCCTGGAAGGAAAGCGCACGTGCATGCCCCCACTCGAGACGAGGCCTGACGGCCCTGGGGAGACTCCAGAAGTACCCAAAGATCCATGTCAGCCCCTGAGAGGAATCCTCGATTCCGGCCCTGACTCCACACAAGGTTTCTGGCCCCGGTATCGACGGGTTAGGAATCCCCAGAGGCCCCCTAGAAACTCGCATGGGGACTGGCCTCTCCTGAGGCCACCAGGGCGGGTCCCTGAGGTCCCCGTCGTAACTCGAGAACACCTGCCGCAACTCGAGAAAATCCAGGAAGTTCTCCCTTCCAGGCGAGATGAGGCCTATTTCCGATGAGGCGTCTGGAGACTAATGACACCTAACCTCTGGAACTTCGAAAGGGTCTTTCACACCCTTGCTGCAACTCAAGAAGTTCACCGCCATACCCGTCTCCACTCGAGAGGAAGCACGATAGTCCCGCCCACATCCAGAGGAGCCCCGTTTCACCCTCGTAGCTCGAAATGAGGGATCCTTTCCCTGCTTTCAACGGGAAAGAATTCCCGGCGTTCCCGTCGCATCTCAAGAGGAGGCACTCTCAACAGGAAAGGCGAGAGGAACTCCATGGTCGTACCACCATTCCAAGAGTCCCCCAGATGTCTCAGTCCATTCCAGAGGAACCTCTTTGCCCTGCACTGGCTCATCTTTCACGCCGAGGATCGACTCACACCACGGTGGCACGTGGGACAGCCCTGTGGGAAAGCCTCAAGGGAAAGCCTCGAGGGAAAACCACAGATCCTTTGATCCAGGCGACGGGAAGCATGACATTGCTGCTATAGCCTGAAAGGAAAGCGCACGTGCATGCCCCCACTCGAGATGAGGCCTGACTACCCTGGGGAGACTCCAGAAGTACCCAAAGATCCATGTCAGCCCCTGAGAGGAATCCTCGGTTCCGGCCCTGACTCCACACAAGGTTTTTGGCCCCGGTATCGACGGGAGGGGAATCCCGAGAGGCCCCCTAGCAACTCGCATGGGGACTAGCCTCTCCTGAGGCCACCAGGGCGGGTCCCTGAGGTCCCCATCGTAACTGGAGAACACCTGCCGCAACTCGAGAAAATCCAGGAAGTTCTCCCTTCCAGGCGAGATGAGGCCTATTTCCGATGAGGCGTCTGGAGACTAATGACACCTAACCTCTGGAACTTCGAAAGGGTCTTTCACTCCCTTGCTGCAACTCAAGAAGTTCACCGCCATACCCGTCTCAACTCGAGAGGAAGCACGATGGTCCCGCCCACATCCAGAGGAGCCCCGTTTCCCCCTCGGAGCTCGAGATGAGATATCCTTTCCCTGCTTTCAACGGGAAAGAATTCCCGGCGTTCCCGTCGCATCTCGAGGAGGCACTCTCAACAGGAAAGGCGAGAGGAACTCCCTGGTCGTACCACCATTCCAAGAGTCCCCCAGATGTCTCAGTCCATTCCAGAGGAACCTCTTTGCCCTGCACTGGCTCATCTTTCACGCCAAGGATCGACTCACACCACGATGGCACGTGGGACAGCCCTGTGGGACAGCCTCGAGGGAAAGCCTCGAGGGAAAACCACAGATCCTTTGATCCATGCGACGGGAAGCGTGACATTGCTGCTACAGCCTGGAATGAAAGCGCACGTGCATGCCCCCACTCGAGACGAGGCCCGACTCCCCTGGGGAGACTCCAGAAGTACCCAAAGGTCAATGTCAGCCCCTGAGAGGAATCCTCGGTTCCGGCCCTGACTCCACACAAGGTTTTTGGCCCCGGTATCGACGGGAGAGGAATCCCGAGAGGCCCCCTAGCAACTCGCATGGGGACTGGCCTCTCCTGAGGCCACCAGGGCGGGTCCCTGAGGTCCCCGTCGTAACTCGAGAACACATGTCGCATCTCGAGAAAATCCAGGAAGTTCTCCCTTCCAGGCGAGATGAGGCCTATTTCCGATGAGGCGTCTGGAGACTAATGACACCTAACCTCTGGAACTTCGAAAGAGTCTTTCACACCCTTGCTGCAACTCAAGAAGTTCACCGCCATACCCGTCTCCACTCGAGAGGAAGCACGATGGTCCCGCCCACATCCAGAGGAGCCCCGTTTCCCCCTCGTAGCTCGAGATGAGGGATCCTTTCCCTGCTTTCAACGGGAACGAATTCCCGGCGTTCCCGTCGCATCTCAAGAGGAGACACTCTCAACAGGAAAGGCGAGAGGAACTCCATGGTCGTACCACCATTCCAAGAGTCCCCCAGATGTCTCAGTCCATTCCAGAGGAACCTCTTTGCCCTGCACTGGCTCATCTTTCACGCCGAGGATCGACTCACACCACGGTGGCACGTGGGACAGCCCTGTGGGAAAGCCTCGAGGGAAAGCCTCGAGGGAAAACCACAGATCCTTTGATCCACGCGACGGGAAGCGTGACATTGCTGCTACAGCCTGGAAGGAAAGCGCACGTGCATGCCCCCACTTGAGACGAGGCCTGACTCCCTTGGGGAGACTGCAGAAGTACCCAAAGATACATGTCAGCCCCTGAGAGGAATCCTCGGTTCCGGCCCTGACTCCACACAAGGTTTTTGGCCCCGGTATCGACGGGAGAGGAATCCCGAGAGGCCCCCTAGCAACTCGCATGGGGACTGGCCTCTCCTGAGGCCACCAGGGCGGGTCCCTGAGGTCCCCGTCGTAACTCGAGAACACCTGCCGCAACTCGAGAAAATCCAGGAAGTTCTCCCTTCCAGGCGAGATGAGGCCTATTTCCGATGAGGCGTCTGGAGACTAATGACACCTAACCTCTGGAACTTCGAAAGGGTCTTTCACAACCTTGCTGCAACTCAAGAAGTTCACCGCCATACCAGTCTCCACTCGAGAGGAAGCACGATGGACCCGCCATCATCCAGAGGAGCCCCGTTTCCCCCTCGGAGCTCGAGATGAGGGATCCTTTCCCTGCTTTCAACGGGAAAGAATTCCCGGCGTTCCCGTCGCATCTCAAGAGGAAGCACTCTCAACAGGAAAGGCGAGAGGAACTCCATGGTCGTACCACCATTCCAAGAGTCCCCCAGATGTCTCAGTCCATTCCAGAGGAACCTCTTTGCCCTGCACTGGCTCATCTTTCATGCCGAGGATCGACTCACACCACGGTGGCACGTGGGACAGCCCTGTGGGAAAGCCTCGAGGGAAAGCCTCGAGGGAAAACCACAGATCCTTTGATCCACGCGACGGGACGCGTGACATTGCTGCTACAGCCTGGAAGGAAAGCGCACGTGCATGCCCCGACTCGAGACGAGGCCTGACTCCCTTGGGGACACTCCAGAAGTACCCAAAGATCCATGTCAGCCCCTAAGAGGAATCCTCGGTTCCGGCCCTGACTCCAAAAAATGTTTTTGGGCCCGGTATCGACGGGAGAGGAATCCCGAGAGGCCCCCTAGCAACTCGCATGGGGACTGGCCTCTCCTGAGGCCACCAGGGCGGGTGCCTGAGGTCCCCGTCGTAACTCGAGAACACCTGCCGCAACTCGAGAAAATCCAGGAAGTTCTCCCTTCCAGGCGAAATGAGGCCTATTTCCGATGAGGCGTCTGGAGACTAATGACACCTAACCTCTGGAACTTCGAAAGGGTCTTTCACACCCTTGCTGCAACTCAAGAAGTTCACCGCCATACCCGTCTCCACTCGAGAGGAAGCACGATGGTCCCGCCCACATCCAGAGGAGCCCCGTTTCCCCCTCGTAGCTCCAGATGAGGGATCCTTTCCCTGCTTTCAACGGGAAAGAATTCCCGGCGATCCCGTCGCATCTCAAGAGGAGGCACTCTCCACAGGAAAGCCGAGAGGAACTCCATGGTCGTACCACCATTCCACGAGTCCCCCAGATGTCTCAGTCCATTCCAGAGGAACCTCTTTGCCCTGCACTGGCTCATCTTTCACGCCGAGGATCGACTCACACCACGGTGGCACGTGGGACAGCCCTGTGGGAAAGCCTCGAGGGAAAGCCTCGAGGGAAAACCACAGACCCTTTGATCCACGCCACGGGAAGCGTGACATTGCTGCTACAGCCTGGAAGAAAAGCGCACGTGCATGCCCCCACTCGAGACGAGGCCTGTCTCCCCTGGCGAGACTCCAGAAGTACCCAAAGATCCATATCAGCCCCTGAGAGGAATCCTCGGTTCCGGCCCTGACTCCACACAAGGTTTTTGGCCCCGGTATCGACGGGAGAGGAATCCCGAGAGGCCCCCTAGCAACTCGCATGGGGACTGGCCTCTCCTGAGGCCACCAGGGCGGGTCCCTGAGGTCCCCGTCGTAACTCGGGATAACCTGCCGCAACTCGAGAAAATCCAGGAAGTTCTCCCTTCCAGGCGAGATGAGGCCTATTTCCGATGAGGCGTCTGGAGACTAATGACACCTAACCTCTGGAACTTCGAAAGGGTCTTTCACACCCTTGCTGCAACTCAAGAAGTTCACCGCCATACCCGTCTCCACTTGAGAGGAAGCACGATGGTCCCGCCCACATCCAGAGGAGCCCCGTTTCCCCCTCGGAGCTCGAGATGAGGGATCCTTTCCCTGCTTTCAACGGGAAAGAATTCCCGGCGATCCCGTCACATCTCAAGAGGAGGCACTCTCCACAGGAAAGCCGAGAGGAACTCCATGGTCGTACCACCATTCCAAGAGTCCCCCAGATGTCTCAGTCCATTCCAGAGGAACCTCTTTGCCCTGCACTGGCTCATCTTTCACGCCGAGGATCGACTCACACCACGGTGGCACGTGGGACAGCCCTGTGGGAAAGCCTCGAGGGAAAGCCTCGAGGGAAAACCACAGATCCTTTGATCCAGGCCACGGGAAGCGTGACATTGCTGCTACAGCCTGGAAGGAAAGTGCACGTGCATGCCCCCACTCGAGACGAGGCCTGAATCCCCTGGGGAGACTCCAGAAGTACCCAAAGATCCATGTCAGCCCCTGAGAGGAATCCTCGGTTCCGGCCCTGACTCCACACAAGGTTTTTGGCCCCGGTATCGACGGGAGAGGAATCCCGAGAGGCCCCCTAGCAACTCGCATGGGGACTGGCCTCTCCTGAGGCCACCAGGGCGGGTCCCTGAGGTCCCCGTCGTAACTCGGGAACACCTGGCGCAACTCGAGAAAATCCAGGAAGTTCTCCCTTCCAGGCGAGATGAGGCCTATTTCCGATGAGGCGTCTGGAGACTAATGACACCTAACCTCTGGAACTTCGAAAGGGTCTTTCACACCCTTGCTGCAACTCAAGAAGTTCACCGCCATACCCGTCTCCACTTGAGAGGAAGCACGATGGTCCCGCCCACATCCAGAGGAGCCCCGTTTTCCCCTCGGAGCTCGAAATGGGGGATCCTTTCCCTGCTTTCAACGGGAAAGAATTCCCGGCGTTCCCGTCGCATCTCAAGAGGAGGCACTCTCAACAGGAAAGGCGAGAGGAACTCCATGGTCGTACCACCATTCCAAGAGTCCCCCAGATGTCTCAGTCCATTCCAGAGGAAACTCTTTGCCCTGCACTGACTCATCTTTCACGCCGAGGATCGACTCACACCACGGTGGCACGTGGGACAGCCGTGTGGGAAAGCCTCGAGGGAAAGCCTCGAGGGAAAACAACAGACCCTTTGATCCACGCTACGGGAAGCGTGACATTGCTGCTACAGCCTGGAAGGAAAGCGCACGTGCATGCCCCCACTCGAGACGAGGCCTGTGTCCCCTGGCGAGACTCCAGAAGTACCCAAAGATCCATATCAGCCCCTGAGAGGAATCCTCGGTTCCGGGCCTGACTCCAAAAAATGTTTTTGGGCCCGGTATCGACGGGAGAGGAATCCCGAGAGGCCCCCTAGCAACTCGCATGGGGACTGGCCTCTCCTGAGGCCACCAGGGCGGGTCCCTGAGGTCCCCGTCGTAACTCGAGAACACCTGCCGCAACTCGAGAAAATCCAGGAAGTTCTCCCTTCCAGGCGAGATGAGGCCTATTTCCGATGAGGCGTCTGGAGATAAATGACACCTAACTTCTGGAACTTCGAAAGGGTCTTTCACACCCTTGCTGCAACTCAAGAAGTTCACCGCCATACCCGTCTCAACTCGGGAGGAAGCACGATGGTCCCGCCCACATCCAGAGGAGTCCCGTTTCCCCCTCGTAGCTCGAGATGAGGGATCCTTTCCCTGCTTTCAACGGGAAAGAATTCCCGGCGTTCCCATCGCATCTCAAGAGGAGGCACTCTCAACAGGAAAGCCGAGAGGAACTCCATGGTCGTACCACCATTCCACGAGTCCCCCAGATGTCTCAGTCCATTCCAGAGGAACCTCTTTGCCCTGCACTGGCTCATCTTTCACGCCGAGAATCGACTCACACCACGGTGGCACGTGGGACAGCCCTGTGTGAAAGCCTCGAGGGAAAGCCTCGAGGGAAAACCACAGATCCTTTGATCCAGGCCACGGGAAGCATGACATTGCTGCTACAGCCTGGAAGGAAAGCGCACGTGCATGCCCCCACTCGAGACGAGGCCTGACGGCCCTGGGGAGACTCCAGAAGTACCCAAAGATCCATGTCAGCCCCTGAGAGGAATCCTCGATTCCGGCCCTGACTCCACACAAGGTTTCTGGCCCCGGTATCGACGGGTTAGGAATCCCCAGAGGCCCCCTAGAAACTCGCATGGGGACTGGCCTCTCCTGAGGCCACCAGGGCGGGTCCCTGAGGTCCCCGTCGTAACTCGAGAACACCTGCCGCAACTCGAGAAAATCCAGGAAGTTCTCCCTTCCAGGCGAGATGAGGCCTATTTCCGATGAGGCGTCTGGAGACTAATGACACCTAACCTCTGGAACTTCGAAAGGGTCTTTCACACCCTTGCTGCAACTCAAGAAGTTCACCGCCATACCCGTCTCCACTCGAGAGGAAGCACGATAGTCCCGCCCACATCCAGAGGAGCCCCGTTTCACCCTCGTAGCTCGAAATGAGGGATCCTTTCCCTGCTTTCAACGGGAAAGAATTCCCGGCGTTCCCGTCGCATCTCAAGAGGAGGCACTCTCAACAGGAAAGGCGAGAGGAACTCCATGGTCGTACCACCATTCCAAGAGTCCCCCAGATGTCTCAGTCCATTCCAGAGGAACCTCTTTGCCCTGCACTGGCTCATCTTTCACGCCGAGGATCGACTCACACCACGGTGGCACGTGGGACAGCCCTGTGGGAAAGCCTCAAGGGAAAGCCTCGAGGGAAAACCACAGATCCTTTGATCCAGGCGACGGGAAGCATGACATTGCTGCTATAGCCTGAAAGGAAAGCGCACGTGCATGCCCCCACTCGAGATGAGGCCTGACTACCCTGGGGAGACTCCAGAAGTACCCAAAGATCCATGTCAGCCCCTGAGAGGAATCCTCGGTTCCGGCCCTGACTCCACACAAGGTTTTTGGCCCCGGTATCGACGGGAGGGGAATCCCGAGAGGCCCCCTAGCAACTCGCATGGGGACTAGCCTCTCCTGAGGCCACCAGGGCGGGTCCCTGAGGTCCCCATCGTAACTGGAGAACACCTGCCGCAACTCGAGAAAATCCAGGAAGTTCTCCCTTCCAGGCGAGATGAGGCCTATTTCCGATGAGGCGTCTGGAGACTAATGACACCTAACCTCTGGAACTTCGAAAGGGTCTTTCACTCCCTTGCTGCAACTCAAGAAGTTCACCGCCATACCCGTCTCAACTCGAGAGGAAGCACGATGGTCCCGCCCACATCCAGAGGAGCCCCGTTTCCCCCTCGGAGCTCGAGATGAGATATCCTTTCCCTGCTTTCAACGGGAAAGAATTCCCGGCGTTCCCGTCGCATCTCGAGGAGGCACTCTCAACAGGAAAGGCGAGAGGAACTCCCTGGTCGTACCACCATTCCAAGAGTCCCCCAGATGTCTCAGTCCATTCCAGAGGAACCTCTTTGCCCTGCACTGGCTCATCTTTCACGCCAAGGATCGACTCACACCACGATGGCACGTGGGACAGCCCTGTGGGACAGCCTCGAGGGAAAGCCTCGAGGGAAAACCACAGATCCTTTGATCCATGCGACGGGAAGCGTGACATTGCTGCTACAGCCTGGAATGAAAGCGCACGTGCATGCCCCCACTCGAGATGAGGCCCGACTCCCCTGGGGAGACTCCAGAAGTACCCAAAGGTCAATGTCAGCCACTGAGAGGAATCCTCGGTTCCGGCCCTGACTCCACACAAGGTTTTTGGCCCCGGTATCGACGGGAGAGGAATCCCGAGAGGCCCCCTAGCAACTCGCATGGGGACTGGCCTCTCCTGAGGCCACCAGGGCGGGTCCCTGAGGTCCCCGTCGTAACTCGAGAACACATGTCGCATCTCGAGAAAATCCAGGAAGTTCTCCCTTCCAGGCGAGATGAGGCCTATTTCCGATGAGGCGTCTGGAGACTAATGACACCTAACCTCTGGAACTTCGAAAGAGTCTTTCACACCCTTGCTGCAACTCAAGAAGTTCACCGCCATACCCGTCTCAACTCGGGAGGAAGCACGATGGTCCCGCCCACATCCAGAGGAGCCCCGTTTCCCCCTCGTAGCTCGAGATGAGGGATCCTTTCCCTGCTTTCAACGGGAACGAATTCCCGGCGTTCCCGTCGCATCTCAAGAGGAGACACTCTCAACAGGAAAGGCGAGAGGAACTCCATGGTCGTACCACCATTCCAAGAGTCCCCCAGATGTCTCAGTCCATTCCAGAGGAACCTCTTTGCCCTGCACTGGCTCATCTTTCACGCCGAGGATCGACTCACACCACGGTGGCACGTGGGACAGCCCTGTGGGAAAGCCTCGAGGGAAAGCCTCGAGGGAAAACCACAGATCCTTTGATCCACGCGACGGGACGCGTGACATTGCTGCTACAGCCTGGAAGGAAAGCGCACGTGCATGCCCCCACTCGAGACGAGGCCTGTGTCCCCAGGCGAGACTCCAGAAGTACCCAAAGATCCATATCAGCCCCTGAGAGGAATCCTCGGTTCCGGGCCTGACTCCAAAAAATGTTTTTGGGCCCGGTATCGACGGGAGAGGAATCCCGAGAGGCCCCCTAGCAACTCGCATGGGGACTGGCCTCTCCTGAGGCCACCAGGGCGGGTCCCTGAGGTCCCCGTCGTAACTCGAGAACACCTGCCGCAACTCGAGAAAATCCAGGAAGTTCTCCCTTCCAGGCGAGATGAGGCCTATTTCCGATGAGGCGTCTGGAGACTAATGACACCTAACCTCTGGAACTTCGAAAGGGTCTTTCACACCCTTGCTGCAACTCAAGAAGTTTACCGTCATACCCGTCTCCACTCGAGAGGAAGCACGATGGTCCCGCCCACATCCAGAGGAGCCCCGTTTCCCCCTCGGAGCTCGAGATGAGGGATCCTTTCCCTGCTTTCAACGGGAAAGAATTCCCGGCGTTTCCGTCGCATCTCAAGAGGAGGCACTCTCAACAGGAAAGGCGAGAGGAACTCCATGGTCGTACCACCATTCCAAGAGTCCCCCAGATGTTTCAGTCCATTCCAGAGGAACCTCTGTGCCCTGCACTGGCTCATCTTTCACGCCGAGGATCGACTCACACCACGGTGGCACGTGGGACAGCCCTGTGGGAAAGCCTCTAGGGAAAGCTTCGAGGGAAAACCACAGATCCTTTGATCCACGCGACGGGAAGATTGACATTGCTGCTACAGCCTGTAAGGAAAGCGCACGTGCATGCCCCCACTCAAGACGAGGCCTGACTCCCCTGGGGAGACTCCAGAAGTACCCAAAGATCCATGTCAGCCCCTGAGAGGAATCCTCGGTTCCGGCCCTGACGCCACACAAGGTTTTTGGCCCCAGTATCGACGGGAGAGGAATCCCGATAGGCCCCCTAGCAACTCGCATGGGGACTGGCCTCTCCTGAGGCCACCAGGGCGGGTCCCTGAGGTCCCCGTCGTAACTCGAGAACACCTGCCGCAACTCGAGAAAATCCAGGAAGTTCTCCCTTCCACGCGAGATGAGGCCTATTTCCGATGAAGCGTCTGGAGACTAATGACACCTAACCTCTGGAACTTCGAAAGGGTCTTTCACATCCTTGCTGCAACTCAAGAAGTTCACCGCCATAACCGTCTCCACTCGAGAGGAAGCACGATGGTCCCGCCCACATCCAGAGGAGCCCCGTTTCCCCCTCGGAGCTCCAGATGAGGGATCCTTTCCCTGCTTTCAACGGGAAATAATTCCCGGCGTTCCCGTCGCATCTCAATAGGAGGCACTCTCAACAGGAAAGGCGAGAGGAACTCCATGGTCGTACCACCATTCCAAGAGTCCACCAGATGTCTCAGTCCATTCCAGAGGAACCTCTTTGCCCTGCACTGGCTCATCTTTCACGCCGAGGATCGACTCACACCACGGTGGCACGTGGGACAGCCCTGTGGGAAAGCCTCGAGGGAAAGCCTCGAGGGAAAACCACAGATCCTTTGATCCACGTGACGGGAAGCGTGACATTGCTGATACAGCCTGGAAGGAAAGCGCACGTGCATGCCCCCACTCGAGACGAGGCCTGAATCCCCTGGGGAGACTCCACAAGTACCCAAAGATCCATGTCAGCCCCTGAGAGGAATCCTCGGTTCCGGCCCTGACTTCACACAAGGTTTTTGGCTCCGGTATCGACGGGAGAGGAATCCCGATAGGCCCCCTAGCAACTCGCATGGGGACTGGCCTCTCCTGAGGCCACCAGGGCGGGTCCCTGAGGTCCCCGTCGTAACTCGAGAACACCTGCCGCAACTCGAGAAAATCCAGGAAGTTCTCCCTTCCACGCGAGATGAGGCCTATTTCCGATAAGGCGTCTGGAGACTAATGACACCTAACCTCTGGAACTTCGAAAGGGTCTTTCACACCCTTGCTGCAACTCAAGAAGTTCACCGCCATACCCGTCTCCACTCGAGAGGAAGCACGATGGTCCCGCCCACATCCAGAGGAGCCCCGTTTCCCCCTCGTAGCTCGAGATGAGGGATCCTTTCCCTGCTTTCAACGGGAAAGAATTCCCGGCGTTCCCGTCGCATCTCAAGAGGAGGCATTCTCAACAGGAAAGGCGAGAGGAACTCCATGGTCGTACCACCATTCCAAGAGTCCCCCAGATGTCTCAGTCCAATCCAGAGGAACCTCTTTGCCCTGCACTGGCTCATCTTTCACGCCGAGGATCGACTCACACCACGGTGGCACGTGGGACAGCCGTGTGGGAAAGCCTCGAGGGAAAGCCTCGAGGGAAAACAACAGACCCTTTGATCCACGCTACGGGAAGCGTGACATTGCTGCTACAGCCTGGAAGGAAAGCGCACGTGCATGCCCCCACTCGAGACGAGGCCTGTGTCCCCTGGCGAGACTCCAGAAGTACCCAAAGATCCATGTCAGCCCCTGAGAGGAATCCTCGGTTCCGGCCCTGACTCCACACAAGGTTTTAGGCCCCGGTATCGACGGGAGAGGAATCCCGAGAGGCCCCCTAGCAACTCGCATGGGGACTGGCCTCTCCTGAGGCCACCAGGGCGGGTCCCTGAGGTCCCCGTCGTAACTCGGGATAACCTGCCGCAACTCGAGAAAATCCAGGAAGTTCTCCCTTCCAGGCGAGATGAGGCCTATTTCCGATGAGGCGTCTGGAGACTAATGACACCTAACCTCTGGAACTTCGAAAGGGTCTTTCACACCCTTGCTGCAACTCAAGAAGTTCACCGCCATACCCGTCTCCACTCGAGAGGAAGCACGATGGTCCCGCCCACATCCAGAGGAGCCCCGTTTCCCCCTCGTAGCTCGAGATGAGGGATCCTTTCCCTGCTTTCAACGGGAAAGAATTCCCGGCGTTCCCGTCGCATCTCAAGAGGAGGCACTCTCAACAGGAAAGGCGAGAGGAACTCCATGGTCGTACCACCATTCCAAGAGTCCCCCAGATGTCTCAGTCCATTCCAGAGGAACCTCTTTGCCCTGCACTGGCTCATCTTTCACGCCGAGGATCGACTCACACCACGGTGGCACGTGGGACAGCCCTGTGGGAAAGCCTCGAGGGAAAGCCTCGAGGGAAAACCACAGATCCTTTGATCCACGACACGGGAAGCGTGACATTGCTGCTACAGCCTGGAAGGAAAGCGCACGTGCATGCCCCCACTCGAGACGAGGCCTGACTCCCTTGGGGAGACTGCAGAAGTACCCAAAGATCCATGTCAGCCCCTGAGAGGAATCCTCGATTCCGGCCCTGACTCCACACAAGGTTTTTGGCCCTGGTATCAACGGGAGAGGAATCCCGAGAGGCCCCCTAGCAACTCGCATGGGGACTGGCCTCTCCTGAGGCCACCAGGGCGGGTCCGTGAGGTCCCCGTCGTAACTCGAGAACACCTGCCGCAACTCGAGAAAATCCAGGAAGTTCTCCCTTCCAGGCGAGATGAGGCCTATTTCCGATGAGGCGTCTGGAGACTAATGACACCTAACCTCTGGAACTTCGAAAGGGTCTTTCACACCCTTGCTGCAACTCAAGAAGTTCACCGCCATACCCGTCTCCACTCGAGAGGAAGCACGATGGACCCGCCAACATCCAGAGGAGCCCTGTTTCCCCCTCGAAGCTCGAGATGAGGGATCCTTTCCCTGCTTTCAACGGGAAAGAATTCCCGGCGTTCCCGTCGCATCTCAAGAGGAGGCACTCTCAACAGGAAAGGCGAGAGGAACTCCATGGTCGTACCACCATTCCAAGAGTCCCCCAGATGTCTCAGTCCATTCCAGAGGAACCTCTTTGCCCTGCACTGGCTCATCTTTCACGCCGAGGATCGACTCACACCACGGTGGCACGTGGGACAGCCCTGTGGGAAAGCCTCGAGGGAAAGCCTCGAGGGAAAACCACAGATCCTTTGATCCACGCCACGGGAAGCGTGACATTGCTGCTACAGCCTGGAAGGAAAGCGCACGTGCATGCCCCGACTCGAGACGAGGCCTGACTCCCTTGGGGACACTCCAGAAGTACCCAAAGGTCCATGTCAGCCCCTGAGAGGAATCCTCGGTTCCGGCCCTGACTCCAAAAAATGTTTTTGGGCCCGGTATCGACGGGAGAGGAATCCCGAGAGGCCCCCTAGCAACTCGCATGGGGACTGGCCTCTCCTGAGGCCACCAGGGCGGGTCCCTGAGGTCCCCGTCGTAACTCGAGAACACCTGCCGCAACTCGAGAAAATCCAGGAAGTTCTCCCTTCCAGGCGAGATGAGGCCTATTTCCGATGAGGCGTCTGGAGATAAATGACACCTAACTTCTGGAACTTCGAAAGGGTCTTTCACACCCTTGCTGCAACTCAAGAAGTTCACCGCCATACCCGTCTCAACTCGGGAGGAAGCACGATGGTCCCGACCACATCCAGAGGAGTCCCGTTTCCCCCTCGTAGCTCGAGATGAGGGATCCTTTCCTGCTTTCAACGGGAAAGAATTCCCGGCGTTCCCGTCGCATCTCAAGAGGAGGCACTCTCAACAGGAAAGGCGAGAGGAACTCCATGGTCGTACCACCATTCCAAGAGTCCCCCAGATGTCTCAGTCCATTCCAGAGGAACCTCTTTGCCCTGCACTGGCTCATCTTTCACGCCGAGGATCGACTCACACCACGGTGGCACGTGGGACAGCCCTGTGGGAAAGCCTCTAGGGAAAGCTTCGAGGGAAAACCACAGATCCTTTGATCCACGCGACGGGAAGATTGACATTGCTGCTACAGCCTGGAAGGAAAGCGCACGTGCATGCCCCCACTCAAGACGAGGCCTGACTCCCCTGGGGAGACTCCAGAAGTACCCAAAAATCCATGTCAGCCCCTGAGAGGAATCCTCGGTTCCGGCCCTGACGCCACACAAGGTTTTTGGCCCCAGTATCGACGGGAGAGGAATCCCGATAGGCCCCCTAGCAACTCGCATGGGGACTGGCCTCTCCTGAGGCCACCAGGGCGGGTCCCTGAGGTCCCCGTCGTAACTCGAGAACACCTGCCGCAACTCGAGAAAATCCAGGAAGTTCTCCCTTCCACGCGAGATTAGGCCTATTTCCGATGAAGCGTCTGGAGACTAATGACACCTAACCTCTGGAACTTCGAAAGGGTCTTTCACATCCTTGCTGCAACTCAAGAAGTTCACCGCCATAACCGTCTCCACTCGAGAGGAAGCACGATGGTCCCGCCCACATCCAGAGGAGCCCCGTTTCCCCCTCGGAGCTCGAGATGAGGGATCCTTTCCCTGCTTTCAACGGGAAAGAATTCCCGGCGTTCCCGTCGCATCTCAATAGGAGGCACTCTCAACAGGAAAGGCGAGAGGAACTCCATGGTCGTACCACCATTCCAAGAGTCCACCAGATGTCTCAGTCCATTCCAGAGGAACCTCTTTGCCCTGCACTGGCTCATCTTTCACGCCGAGGATCGACTCACACCACGGTGGCACGTGGGACAGCCCTGTGGGAAAGCCTCGAGGGAAAGCCTCGAGGGAAAACCACAGATCCTTTGATCCACGTGACGGGAAGCGTGACATTGCTGATACAGCCTGGAAGGAAAGCGCACGTGCATGCCCCCACTCGAGACGAGGCCTGACTCCCCTGGGGAGACTCCACAAGTACCCAAAGATCCATGTCAGCCCCTGAGAGGAATCCTCGGTTCCGGCCCTGACTTCACACAAGGTTTTTGGCTCCGGTATCGACGGGAGAGGAATCCCGATAGGCCCCCTAGCAACTCGCATGGGGACTGGCCTCTCCTGAGGCCACCAGGGCGGGTCCCTGAGGTCCCCGTCGTAACTCGAGAACACCTGCCGCAACTCGAGAAAATCCAGGAAGTTCTCCCTTCCACGCGAGATGAGGCCTATTTCCGATGAAGCGTCTGGAGACTAATGACACCTAACCTCTGGAACTTCGAAAGGGTCTTTCACATCCTTGCTGCAACTCAAGAAGTTCACCGCCATAACCGTCTCCACTCGAGAGGAAGCACGATGGTCCCGCCCACATCCAGAGGAGCCCCGTTTCCCCCTCGGAGCTCCAGATGAGGGATCCTTTCCCTGCTTTCAACGGGAAAGAATTCCCGGCGTTCCCGTCGCATCTCAATAGGAGGCACTCTCAACAGGAAAGGCGAGAGGAACTCCATGGTCGTACCACCATTCCAAGAGTCCACCAGATGTCTCAGTCCATTCCAGAGGAACCTCTTTGCCCTGCACTGGCTCATCTTTCACGCCGAGGATCGACTCACACCACGGTGGCACGTGGGACAGCCCTGTGGGAAAGCCTCGAGGGAAAGCCTCGAGGGAAAACCACAGATCCTTTGATCCACGTGACGGGAAGCGTGACATTGCTGATACAGCCTGGAAGGAAAGCGCACGTGCATGCCCCCACTCGAGACGAGGCCTGAATCCCCTGGGGAGACTCCACAAGTACCCAAAGATCCATGTCAGCCCCTGAGAGGAATCCTCGGTTCCGGCCATGACTTCACACAAGGTTTTTGGCTCCGGTATCGACGGGAGAGGAATCCCGATAGGCCCCCTAGCAACTCGCATGGGGACTGGCCTCTCCTGAGGCCACCAGGGCGGGTCCCTGAGGTCCCCGTCGTAACTCGAGAACACCTGCCGCAACTCGAGAAAATCCAGGAAGTTCTCCCTTCCACGCGAGATGAGGCCTATTTCCGATAAGGCGTCTGGAGACTAATGACACCTAACCTCTGGAACTTCGAAAGGGTCTTTCACACCCTTGCTGCAACTCAAGAAGTTCACCGCCATACCCGTCTCCACTCGAGAGGAAGCACGATGGTCCCGCCCACATCCAGAGGAGCCCCGTTTCCCCCTCGTAGCTCGAGATGAGGGATCCTTTCCCTGCTTTCAACGGGAAAGAATTCCCGGCGTTCCCGTCGCATCTCAAGAGGAGGCATTCTCAACAGGAAAGGCGAGAGGAACTCCATGGTCGTACCACCATTCCAAGAGTCCCCCAGATGTCTCAGTCCAATCCAGAGGAACCTCTTTGCCCTGCACTGGCTCATCTTTCACGCCGAGGATCGACTCACACCACGGTGGCACGTGGGACAGCCGTGTGGGAAAGCCTCGAGGGAAAGCCTCGAGGGAAAACAACAGACCCTTTGATCCACGCTACGGGAAGCGTGACATTGCTGCTACAGCCTGGAAGGAAAGCGCACGTGCATGCCCCCACTCGAGACGAGGCCTGTGTCCCCTGGCGAGACTCCAGAAGTACCCAAAGATCCATATCAGCCCCTGAGAGGAATCCTCGGTTCCGGCCCTGACTCCACACAAGGTTTTAGGCCCCGGTATCGACGGGAGAGGAATCCCGAGAGGCCCCCTAGCAACTCGCATGGGGACTGGCCTCTCCTGAGGCCACCAGGGCGGGTCCCTGAGGTCCCCGTCGTAACTCGGGATAACCTGCCACAACTCGAGAAAATCCAGGAAGTTCTCCCTTCCAGGCGAGATGAGGCCTATTTCCGATGAGGCGTCTGGAGACTAATGACACCTAACCTCTGGAACTTCGAAAGGGTCTTTCACACCCTTGCTGCAACTCAAGAAGTTCACCGCCATACCCGTCTCCACTCTAGAGGAAGCACGATGGTCCCGCCCACATCCAGAGGAGCCCCGTTTCCCCCTCGTAGCTCGAGATGAGGGATCCTTTCCCTGCTTTCAACGGGAAAGAATTCCCGGCGTTCCCGTCGCATCTCAAGAGGAGGCACTCTCAACAGGAAAGGCGAGAGGAACTCCATGGTCGTACCACCATTCCAAGAGTCCCCCAGATGTCTCAGTCCATTCCAGAGGAACCTCTTTGCCCTGCACTGGCTCATCTTTCACGCCGAGGATCGACTCACACCACGGTGGCACGTGGGACAGCCCTGTGGGAAAGCCTCGAGGGAAAGCCTCGAGGGAAAACCACAGATCCTTTGATCCACGAGACGGGAAGCGTGACATTGCTGCTACAGCCTGGAAGGAAAGCGCACGTGCATGCCCCCACTCGAGACGAGGCCTGACTCCCTTGGGGAGACTGCAGAAGTACCCAAAGATCCATGTCAGCCCCTGAGAGGAATCCTCGATTCCGGCCCTGACTCCACACAAGGTTTTTGGCCCTGGTATCAACGGGAGAGGAATCCCGAGAGGCCCCCTAGCAACTCGCATGGGGACTGGCCTCTCCTGAGGCCACCAGGGCGGGTCCGTGAGGTCCCCGTCGTAACTCGAGAACACCTGCCGCAACTCGAGAAAATCCAGGAAGTTCTCCCTTTCAGGCGAGATGAGGCCTATTTCCGATGAGGCGTCTGGAGACTAATGACACCTAACCTCTGGAACTTCGAAAGGGTCTTTCACACCCTTGCTGCAACTCAAGAAGTTCACCGCCATACCCGTCTCCACTCGAGAGGAAGCACGATGGACCCGCCAACATCCAGAGGAGCCCTGTTTCCCCCTCGAAGCTCGAGATGAGGGATCCTTTCCCTGCTTTCAACGGGAAAGAATTCCAGGCGTTCCCGTCGCATCTCAAGAGGAGGCACTCTCAACAGGAAAGGCGAGAGGAACTCCATGGTCGTACCACCATTCCAAGAGTCCCCCAGATGTCTCAGTCCATTCCAGAGGAAGCTCTTTGCCCTGCACTGGCTCATCTTTCACGCCGAGGATCGACTCACACCACGGTGGCACGTGGGACAGCCCTGTGGGAAAGCCTCGAGGGAAAGCCTCGAGGGAAAACCACAGATCCTTTGATCCACGCCACGGGAAGCGTGACATTGCTGCTACAGCCTGGAAGGAAAGCGCACGTGCATGCCCCGACTCGAGACGAGGCCTGACTCCCTTGGGGACACTCCAGAAGTACCCAAAGGTCCATGTCAGCCCCTGAGAGGAATCCTCGGTTCCGGCCCTGACTCCAAAAAATGTTTTTGGGCCCGGTATCGACGGGAGAGGAATCCCGAGAGGCCCCCTAGCAACTCGCATGGGGACTGGCCTCTCCTGAGGCCACCAGGGCGGGTCCCTGAGGTCCCCGTCGTAACTCGAGAACACCTGCCGCAACTCGAGAAAATCCAGGAAGTTCTCCCTTCCAGGCGAGATGAGGCCTATTTCCGATGAGGCGTCTGGAGATAAATGACACCTAACTTCTGGAACTTCGAAAGGGTCTTTCACACCCTTGCTGCAACTCAAGAAGTTCACCGCCATACCCGTCTCAACTCGGGAGGAAGCACGATGGTCCCGCCCACATCCAGAGGAGTCCCGTTTCCCCCTCGTAGCTCGAGATGAGGGATCCTTTCCTGCTTTCAACGGGAAAGAATTCCCGGCGTTCCCGTCGCATCTCAAGAGGAGGCACTCTCAACAGGAAAGGCGAGAGGAACTCCATGGTCGTACCACCATTCCAAGAGTCCCGCAGATGTCTCAGTCCATTCCAGAGGAACCTCTTTGCCCTGCACTGGCTCATCTTTCACGCCGAGGATCGACTCACACCACGGTGGCACGTGGGACAGCCCTGTGGGAAAGCCTCGAGGGAAAGCCTCAAGGGAAAACCACAGATCCTTTGATCCACGCCACGGGAAGCGTGACATTGCTGCTACAGCCTGGAAGGAAAGCGCAAGTGCATGCCCCCACTCGAGACGAGGCCTGACTCCCCTGGGGAGACTCCAGAAATACCCAAAGATCCATGTCAGCACCTGAGAGGAATCCTCGGTTCCGGCCCTGACTCCACACAAGGTTTTTGGACCCGGTATCGACGGGAGAGGAATCCCGAGAGGCCCCCTAGCAACTCGCATGGGGACTGGCCTCTCCTGAGGCCACCAGGGCGGGTCCCTGAGGTCCCCGTCGTAACTCGAGAACACCTGCCGCAACTCGAGAAAATCCAGGAAGTTCTCCCTTCCAGGCGAGATGAGGACTATTTCCGATGAGGCGTCTGGAGACTAATGACACCTAACCTCTGGAACTTCGAAAGGGTCTTTCACACCCTTGCTGCAACTCAAGAAGTTTACCGTCATTCCCGTCTCCACTCGAGAGGAAGCACGATGGTCCCGCCCACATCCAGAGGAGCCCCGTTTCCCCCTCGGAGCTCGAGATGAGGGATCCTTTCCCTGGTTTCAACGGGAAAGAATTCCCGGCGTTTCCGTCGCATCTCAAGAGGAGGCACTCTCAACAGGAAAGGCGAGAGGAACTCCATGGTCGTACCACCATTCCAAGAGTCCCCCAGATGTCTCAGTCCATTCCAGAGGAACCTCTTTGCCCTGCACTGGCTCATCTTTCACGCCGAGGATCGACTCACACCACGGTGGCACGTGGGACAGCCCTGTGGGAAAGCCTCTAGGGAAAGCTTCGAGGGAAAACCACAGATCCTTTGATCCACGCGACGGGAAGATTGACATTGCTGCTACAGCCTGGAAGGAAAGCGCACGTGCATGCCCCCACTCAAGACGAGGCCTGACTCCCCTGGGGAGACTCCAGAAGTACCCAAAAATCCATGTCAGCCCCTGAGAGGAATCCTCGGTTCCGGCCCTGACGCCACACAAGGTTTTTGGCCCCAGTATCGACGGGAGAGGAATCCCGATAGGCCCCCTAGCAACTCGCATGGGGACTGGCCTCTACTGAGGCCACCAGGGCGGGTCCCTGAGGTCCCCGTCGTAACTCGAGAACACCTGCCGCAACTCGAGAAAATCCAGGAAGTTCTCCCTTCCACGCGAGATTAGGCCTATTTCCGATGAAGCGTCTGGAGACTAATGACACCTAACCTCTGGAACTTCGAAAGGGTCTTTCACATCCTTGCTGCAACTCAAGAAGTTCACAGCAATAACCGTCTCCACTCGAGAGGAAGCACGATGGTCCCGCCCACATCCAGAGGAGCCCCGTTTCCCCCTCGGAGCTCGAGATGAGGGATCCTTTCCCTGCTTTCAACGGGAAAGAATTCCCGGCGTTCCCGTCGCATCTCAATAGGAGGCACTCTCAACAGGAAAGGCGAGAGGAACTCCATGGTCGTACCACCATTCCAAGAGTCCACCAGATGTCTCAGTCCATTCCAGAGGAACCTCTTTGCCCTGCACTGGCTCATCTTTCACGCCGAGGATCGACTCACACCACGGTGGCACGTGGGACAGCCCTGTGGGAAAGCCTCGAGGGAAAGCCTCGAGGGAAAACCACAGATCCTTTGATCCACGTGACGGGAAGCGTGACATTGCTGATACAGCCTGGAAGGAAAGCGCACGTGCATGCCCCCACTCGAGACGAGGCCTGACTCCCCTGGGGAGACTCCACAAGTACCCAAAGATCCATGTCAGCCCCTGAGAGGAATCCTCGGTTCCGGCCCTGACTTCACACAAGGTTTTTGGCTCCGGTATCGACGGGAGAGGAATCCCGATAGGCCCCCTAGCAACTCGCATGGGGACTGGCCTCTCCTGAGGCCACCAGGGCGGGTCCCTGAGGTCCCCGTCGTAACTCGAGAACACCTGCCGCAACTCGAGAAAATCCAGGAAGTTCTCCCTTCCACGCGAGATGAGGCCTATTTCCGATAAGGCGTCTGGAGACTAATGACACCTAACCTCTGGAACTTCGAAAGGGTCTTTCACACCCTTGCTGCAACTCAAGAAGTTCACCGCCATACCCGTCTCCACTCGAGAGGAAGCTCGATGGTCCCGCCCACATCCAGAGGAGCCCCGTTTCCCCCTCGTAGCTCGAGATGAGGGATCCTTTCCCTGCTTTCAACGGGAAAGAATTCCCGGCGTTCCCGTCGCATCTCAAGAGGAGGCATTCTCAACAGGAAAGGCGAGAGGAACTCCATGGTCGTACCACCATTCCAAGAGTCCCCCAGATGTCTCAGTCCAATCCAGAGGAACCTCTTTGCCCTGCACTGGCTCATCTTTCACGTCGAGGATCGACTCACACCACGGTGGCACGTGGGACATCCCTGTGGGAAAGCCTCGAGGGAAAGCCTCAAGGGAAAACCACAGATCCTTTGATCCACGCCACGGGAAGCGTGACATTGCTGCTACAGCCTGGAAGGAAAGCGCAAGTGAATGCCCCCACACGAGACGAGGCCTGACTCCCCTGGGGAGACTCCAGAAGTACCCAAAGATCCATGTCAGCCCCTGAGAGGAATCCTCGGTTCCGGCCCTGACGCCACACAAGGTTTTTGGCCCGAGTATCGACGGGAGAGGAATCCCGATAGGCCCCCTAGCAACTCGCATGGGGACTGGCCTCTCCTGAGGCCACCAGGGCGGGTCCCTGCGGTCCCCGTCGTAACTCGAGAACACCTGCCGCAACTCGAGAAAATCCAGGAAGTTCTCCCTTCCACGCGAGATGAGGCCTATTTCCGATGAAGCGTCTGGAGACTAATGACACCTAACCTCTGGAACTTCGAAAGGGTCTTTCACATCCTTGCTGCAACTCAAAAAGTTCACCGCCATAACCGTCTCCACTCGAGAGGAAGCACGATGGTCCCGCCCACATCCAGAGGAGCCCCGTTTCCCCCTCGGAGCTCGAGATGAGGGATCCTTTCCCTGCTTTCAACGGGAAAGAATTCCCGGCGTTCCCGTCGCATCTCAATAGGAGGCACTCTCAACAGGAAAGGCGAGAGGAACTCCATGGTCGTACCACCATTCCAAGAGTCCACCAGATGTCTCAGTCCATTCCAGAGGAACCTCTTTGCCCTGCACTGGCTCATCTTTCACGCCGAGGATCGACTCACACCACGGTGGCACGTGGGACAGCCCTGTGGGAAAGCCTCGAGGGAAAGCCTCGAGGGAAAACAACAGACCCTTTGATCCACGCTACGGGAAGCGTGACATTGCTGCTACAGCCTGGAAGGAAAGCGCACGTGCATGCCCCCACTCGAGACGAGGCCTGTGTCCCCTGGCGAGACTCCAGAAGTACCCAAAGATCCATATCAGCCCCTGAGAGGAATCCTCGGTTCCGGGCCTGACTCCAAAAAATGTTTTTGGGCCCGGTATCGACGGGAGAGGAATCCCGAGAGGCCCCCTAGGAACTCGCATGGGGACTGGCCTCTCCTGAGGCCACCAGGGCGGGTCCCTGAGGTCCCCGTCGTAACTCGAGAACACCTGCCGCAACTCGAGAAAATCCAGGAAGTTCTCCCTTCCAGGCGAGATGAGGCCTATTTCCGATGAGGCGTCTGGAGATAAATGACACCTAACTTCTGGAACTTCGAAAGGGTCTTTCACACCCTTGCTGCAACTCAAGAAGTTCACCGCCATACCCGTCTCAACTCGGGAGGAAGCACGATGGTCCCGCCCACATCCAGAGGAGTCCCGTTTCCCCCTCGTAGCTCGAGATGAGGGATCCTTTCCCTGCTTTCAACGGGAAAGAATTCCTGGCGTTCCCGTCGCATCTCAAGAGGAGGCACTCTCAACAGGAAAGGCGAGAGGAACTCCATGGTCGTACCACCATTCCAAGAGTCCCCCAGATGTCTCAGTCCATTCCAGAGGAACCTCTTTGCCCTGCACTGGCTCATCTTTCACGCCGAGGATCGACTCACACCACGGTGGCACGTGGGACAGCCCTGTGGGAAAGCCTCGAGTGAAAGCCTCAAGGGAAAACCACAGATCCTTTGATCCACGCCACGGGAAGCGTGACATTGCTGCTACAGCCTGGAAGGAAAGCGCAAGTGCATGCCCCCACACGAGACGAGGCCTGACTCCCCTGGGGAGACTCCAGAAATACCCAAAGATCCATGTCAGCACCTGAGAGGAATCCTCGGTTCCGGCCCTGACTCCACACAAGGTTTTTGGACCCGGTATCGACGGGAGAGGAATCCCGAGAGGCCCCCTAGCAACTCGCATGGGTACTGGCCTCTCCTGAGGCCACCAGGGCGGGTCCCTGAGGTCCCCGTCGTAACTCGAGAACACCTGCCGCAACTCGAGAAAATCCAGGAAGTTCTCTCTTCCAGGCGAGATGAGGCCTATTTCCGATGAGGCGTCTGGAGACTAATGACACCTAACCTCTGGAACTTCGAAAGGGTCTTTCACACCCTTGCTGCAACTCAAGAAGTTTACCGTCATACCCGTCTCCACTCGAGAGGAAGCACGATGGTCCCGCCCACATCCAGAGGAGCCCCGTTTCCCCCTCGGAGCTCGAGATGAGGGATCCTTTCCCTGCTTTCAACGGGAAAGAATTCCCGGCGTTTCCGTCGCATCTCAAGAGGAGGCACTCTCAACAGGAAAGGCGAGAGGAACTCCATGGTCGTACCACCATTCCAAGAGTCCCCCAGATGTTTCAGTCCATTCCAGAGGAACCTCTTTGCCCTGCACTGGCTCATCTTTCACGCCGAGGATCGACTCACACCACGGTGGCACGTGGGACAGCCCTGTGGGAAAGCCTCTAGGGAAAGCTTCGAGGGAAAACCACAGATCCTTTGATCCACGCGACGGGAAGATTGACATTGCTGCTACAGCCTGGAAGGAAAGCGCACGTGCATGCCCCCACTCAAGACGAGGCCTGACTCCCCTGGGGAGACTCCAGAAGTACCCTAAGATCCATGTCAGCCCCTGAGAGGAATCCTCGGTTCCGGCCCTGACGCCACACAAGGTTTTTGGCCCCAGTATCGACGGCAGAGGAATCCCGATAGGCCCCCTAGCAACTCGCATGGGGACTGGCCTCTCCTGAGGCCACCAGGGCGGGTCCCTGAGGTCCCCGTCGTAACTCGAGAACACCTGCCGCAACTCGAGAAAATCCAGGAAGTTCTCCCTTCCACGCGAGATGAGGCCTATTTCCGATAAGGCGTCTGGAGACTAATGACACCTAACCTCTGGAACTTCGAAAGGGTCTTTCACACCCTTGCTGCAACTCAAGAAGTTCACCGCCATACCCGTCTCCACTCGAGAGGAAGCACGATGGTCCCGCCCACATCCAGAGGAGCCCCGTTTCCCCCTCGTAGCTCGAGATGAGGGATCCTTTCCCTGCTTTCAACGGGAAAGAATTCCCGGCGTTCCCGTCGCATCTCAAGAGGAGGCATTCTCAACAGGAAAGGCGAGAGGAACTCCATGGTCGTACCACCATTCCAAGAGTCCCCCAGATGTCTCAGTCCAATCCAGAGGAACCTCTTTGCCCTGCACTGGCTCATCTTTCACGCCGAGGATCGACTCACACCACGGTGGCACGTGGGACAGCCGTGTGGGAAAGCCTCGAGGGAAAGCCTCGAGGGAAAACAACAGACCCTTTGATCCACGCTACGGGAAGCGTGACATTGCTGCTACAGCCTGGAAGGAAAGCGCACGTGCATGCCCCCACTCGAGACGAGGCCTGTGTCCCCTGGCGAGACTCCAGAAGTACCCAAAGATCCATATCAGCCCCTGAGAGGAATCCTCGGTTCCGGCCCTGACTCCACACAAGGTTTTAGGCCCCGGTATCGACGGGAGAGGAATCCCGAGAGGCCCCCTCGCAACTCGCATGGGGACTGGCCTCTCCTGAGGCCACCAGGGCGGGTCCCTGAGGTCCCCGTCGTAACTCGGGATAACCTGCCGCAACTCGAGAAAATCCAGGAAGTTCTCCCTTCCAGGCGAGATGAGGCCTATTTCCGATGAGGCGTCTGGAGACTAATGACACCTAACCTCTGGAACTTCGAAAGGGTCTTTCACACCCTTGCTGCAACTCAAGAAGTTCACCGCCATACCCGTCTCCACTCGAGAGGAAGCACGATGGTCCCGCCCACATCCAGAGGAGCCCCGTTTCCCCCTCGTAGCTCGAGATGAGGGATCCTTTCCCTGCTTTCAACGGGAAAGAATTCCCGGCGTTCCCGTCGCATCTCAAGAGGAGGCACTCTCAACAGGAAAGGCGAGAGGAACTCCATGGTCGTACCACCATTCCAAGAGTCCCCCAGATGTCTCAGTCCATTCCAGAGGAACCTCTTTGCCCTGCACTGGCTCATCTTTCACGCCGAGGATCGACTCACACCACGGTGGCACGTGGGACAGCCCTGTGGGAAAGCCTCGAGGGAAAGCCTCGAGGGAAAACCACAGATCCTTTGATCCACGAGACGGGAAGAGTGACATTGCTGCTACAGCCTGGAAGGAAAGCGCACGTGCATGCCCCCACTCGAGACGAGGCCTGACTCCCTTGGGGAGACTGCAGAAGTACCCAAAGATCCATGTCAGCCCCTGAGAGGAATCCTCGATTCCGGCCCTGACTCCACACAAGGTTTTTGGCCCCGGTATCGACGGGAGAGGAATCCCGAGAGGCCCCCTAGCAACTCGCATGGGGACTGGCCTCTCCTGAGGCCACCAGGGCGGGTCCGTGAGGTCCCCGTCGTAACTCGAGAACACCTGCCGCAACTCGAGAAAATCCAGGAAGTTCTCCCTTCCAGGCGAGATGAGGCCTATTTCCGATGAGGCGTCTGAAGACTAATGACACCTAACCTCTGGAACTTCGAAAGGGTCTTTCACACCCTTGCTGCAACTCAAGAAGTTCACCGCCATACCCGTCTCCACTCGAGAGGAAGCACGATGGACCCGCCAACATCCAGAGGAGCCCCGTTTCCCCCTCGAAGCTCGAGATGAGGGATCCTTTCCCTGCTTTCAACGGGAAAGAATTCCAGGCGTTCCCGTCGCATCTCAAGAGGAGGCACTCTCAACAGGAAAGGCGAGAGGAACTCCATGGTCGTACCACCATTCCAAGAGTCCCCCAGATGTCTCAGTCCATTCCAGAGGAACCTCTTTGCCCTGCACTGGCTCATCTTTCACGCCGAGGATCGACTCACACCACGGTGGCACGTGGGACAGCCCTGTGGGAAAGCCTCGAGGGAAAGCCTCGAGGGAAAACCACAGATCCTTTGATCCACGCCACGGGAAGCGTGACATTGCTGCTACAGCTTGGAAGGAAAGCGCACGTGCATGCCCCGACTCGAGACGAGGCCTGACTCCCTTGGGGACACTCCAGAAGTACCCAAAGGTCCATGTCAGCCCCTGAGAGGAATCCTCGGTTCCGGCCCTGACTCCAAAAAATGTTTTTGGGCCCGGTATCGACGGGAGAGGAATCCCGAGAGGCCCCCTAGCAACTCGCATGGGGACTGGCCTCTCCTGAGGCCACCAGGGCGGGTCCCTGAGGTCCCCGTCGTAACTCGAGAACACCTGCCGCAACTCGAGAAAATCCAGGAAGTTCTCCCTTCCAGGCGAGATGAGGCCTATTTCCGATTAGGCGTCTGGAGATAAATGACACCTAACTTCTGGAACTTCGAAAGGGTCTTTCACACCCTTGCTGCAACTCAAGAAGTTCACCGCCATACCCGTCTCGACTCGGGAGGAAGCACGATGGTCCCGTCCACATCCAGAGGAGTCCCGTTTCCCCCTCGTAGCTCGAGATGAGGGATCCTTTCCTGCTTTCAACGGGAAAGAATTCCCGACGTTCCCGTCGCATCTCAAGAGGAGGCACTCTCAACAGGAAAGGCGAGAGGAACTCCATGGTCGTACCACCATTCCAAGAGTCCCGCAGATGTCTCAGTCCATTCCAGAGGAACCTCTTTGCCCTGCACTAGCTCATCTTTCACGCCGAGGATCGACTCACACCACGGTGGCACGTGGGACAGCCCTGTGGGAAAGCCTCGAGGGAAAGCCTTAAGGGAAAACCTCAGATCCTTTGATCCACGCCACGGGAAGCGTGAAATTGCTGCTACAGCCTGGAAGGAAAGCGCAAGTGCATGCCCCCACACGAGACGAGGCCTGACTCCCCTGGGGAGACTCCAGAAATACTCAAAGATCCATGTCAGCACCTGAGAGGAATCCTCGGTTCCGGCCCTGACTCCACACAAGGTTTTTGTACCGGGTATCGACGGGAGAGGAATCCCGAGAGGCCCCCTAGCAACTCGCATGGGGACTGGCCTCTCCTGAGGCCACCAGGGCGGGTCCCTGAGGTCCCCGTCGTAACTCGAGAACACCTGCCGCAACTCGAGAAAATCCAGGAAGTTCTCCCTTCCAGGCGAGATGAGGCCTATTTCCGATGAGGCGTCTGGAGACTAATGACACCTAACCTCTGGAACTTCGAAAGGGTCTTTCACACCCTTGCTGCAACTCAAGAAGTTTACCGTCATACCCGTCTCCACTCGAGAGGAAGCACGATGGTCCCGCCTACATCCAGAGGAGCCCCGTTTCCCCCTCGGAGCTCGAGATGAGGGATCCTTTCCCTGCTTTCAACGGGAAAGAATTCCCGGCGTTTCCGTCGCATCTCAAGAGGAGGCACTCTCAACAGGAAAGGCGAGAGGAACTCCATGGTCGTACCACCATTCCAAGAGTCCCCCAGATGTCTCAGTCCATTCCAGAGGAACCTCTTTGCCCTGCACTGGCTCATCTTTCACGCCGAGGATCGACTCACACCACGGTGGCACGTGGGACAGCCCTGTGGGAAAGCCTCTAGGGAAAGCTTCGAGGGAAAACCACAGATCCTTTGATCCACGCGACGGGAAGATTGACATTGCTGCTACAGCCTGGAAGGAAAGCGCACGTGCATGCCCCCACTCAAGACGAGGCCTGACTCCCCTGGGGAGACTCCAGAAGTACCCAAAGATCCATGTCAGCCCCTGAGAGGAATCCTCGGTTCCGGCCCTGACGCCACACAAGGTTTTTGGCTCCAGTATCGACGGGAGAGGAATCCCGATAGGCCCCCTAGCAACTCGCATGGGGACTGGCCTCTCCTGAGGCCACCAGGGCGGGTCTCTGAGGTCCCCGTCGTAACTCGACAACACCTGCCGCAACTCGAGAAAATCCAGGAAGTTCTACCTTCCAGGCGAGATGAGGCCTATTTCCGATGAGGCGTCTGGAGACGAATGACACCTAACCTCTGGAACTTTGAAAGGGTCTTTCACATCCTTGCTGCAACTCAAGAAGTTCACCGCCATACCCGTGTCCACTCGAGAGGAAGCACGATGGTCCCGCCCACATCCAGAGGAACCCCGTTTCCCCCTCGTAGCTCGAGATGTGGGATCCTTTCCCTGCTTTCAACGGGAAAGAATTCCCGGCGTTCCCGTCGCATCTCAAGAGGAGGCACTCTCAACAGGAAAGGCGAGAGGAACTCCATGGTCGTACCACCATTCCAAGAGTCCCCCAGATGGCTCAGTCCATTCCAGAGGAACCTCTTTGCCCTGCACTGGCTCATCTTTCACGCCGAGGATCGACTCACACCACGGTGGCACGTGGGACTGCCCTGTGGGAAAGCCTCGAGCGAAAGCCTCGAGGGAAAACCACAGATCCTTTGATCCACGCGACGGGAAGCGTGACATTGCTGCTACAGCTTGGAAGGAAAGCGCACGTGCATGCCCCCACTCGAGACGAGGCCTGACTCCCCTGTGGAGACTCCAGAAGTACCCAAAGATCCATGTCATCCCCTGAGAGGAATCCTCGGTTCCGGCCCTGACTCCACACAAGGTTTTTGGCCCCGGTATCGACGGGAGAGGAATCCCGAGAGGCCCCCTAGCAACTCGCATGGGGACTGGCCTCTCCTGAGGCCACCAGGGCGGGTCCCTGAGGTCCCCGTCGTAACTCGAGAACACCTGCCGCAACTCGAGAAAATCCAGGAAGTTCTCCCTTCCAGGCGAGATGAGGCCTATTTCCGATGAGGCGTCTGGAGACTAATGACACCTAACCTCTGGAATTTCGAAAGGGTCTTTCACACCCTTGCTGCAACTCAAGAAGTTCACCGCCATACCCGTCTCCACTCGAGAGGAAGCACGATGGTCCCGCCCACATCCAGAGGAGCCCCGTTTCCCCCTCGGAGCTCGAGATGGGGGATCCTTTCCCTGCTTTCAACGGGAAAGAATTCCCGGCGTTCCCGTCGCATCTCAAGAGGAGGCACTCTCAACAGGAAAGGCGAGAGGAACTCCATGGTCGTACCACCATTCCAAGAGTCCCCCAGATGACTCAGTCCATTCCAGAGGAACCTCTTTGCCCTGCACTGGCTCATCTTTCACGCCGAGGATCGACTCACACCACGGTGGCACGTGGGACAGCCCTGTGGGAAAGCCTCGAGGGAAAACCACAGATCCTTTGATCCACGCGACGGGAACCGTGACATTGCTGCTACAGCCTGTAAGGAAAGCGCACGTGCATGCCCCCACACGAGACGAGGCCTGACTCCCCTGGGGAGACTCCAGAAGTACCCCAAGATACATGTCAGCCCCTGAGAGGAATCCTCGGTTCCGGCCCTGACTCCACACAAGGTTTTTGGCCCCGGTATCGACGGGAGAGGAATCCCGAGAGCCCCCTAGCAACTCGCATGGGGACTGGCCTCTCCTGAGGCCACCAGTGCGGGTCCCTGAGGTCCCCGTCGTAACTCGACAACACCTGCCGCAACTCGAGAAAATCCAGGAAGTTCTCCCTTCCAGGCGAGATGAGGCCTATTTCCGATGAGGCGTCTGGAGACGAATGACACCTAACCTCTGGAACTTTGAAAGGGTCTTTCACATCCTTGCTGCAACTCAAGAAGTTCACCGCCATACCCGTGTCCACTCGAGAGGAAGCACGATGGTCCCGCCCACATCCAGAGGAACCCCGTTTCCCCCTCGTAGCTCGAGGTGAGGGATCCTTTCCCTGCTTTCAACGGGAAAGAATTCCCGGCGTTCCCGTCGCATCTCAAGAGGAGGCACTCTCAACAGGAAAGGCGAGAGGAACTCCATGGTCGTACCACCATTCCAAGAGTCCCCCAGATGTCTCAGTCCATTCCAGAGGAACCTCTTTGCCCTGCACTGGCTCATCTTTCACGCCGAGGATCGACTCACACCACAGTGGCACGTGGGACAGCCCTGTGGGAAACCCTCGAGGGAAAGCCTCGAGGGAAAACCACAGATCCTTTGATCCACGCCACGGGAAGCGTGACATTGCTGCTACAGCCTGGAAGGAAAGCGCACGTGCATGCCCCCACTCGAGACGAGGCCTGACTCCCCTGGGGAGACTCCAGAAGTACCCAAAGATCCATGTCAGCCCCTGAGAGGAATCCTCGGTTCTGGCCCTGACTCCACACAAGGTTTTTGACCCCGGTATCGACGGGAGAGGAATCCCGAGAGGCCCCCTAGCAACTCGCATGAGGACTGGCCTCTCCTGAGGCCACCAGGGCGGGTCCCTGAGGTCCCCGTCGTAACTCGAGAACACCTGCCGCAACTCGAGAAAATCCAGTAAGTTCTCCCTTCCAGGCGAGATGAGGCCTATTTCCGATGAGGCGTCTGGAGACTAATGACACCTAACCTCAGGAACTTCGAAAGGGTCTTTCACACCCTTGCTGCAACTCAAGAAGTTCAGCGCCATACCCGTGTCCACTCGAGAGGAAGCACCATGGTCCCGCCCACATCCAGAGGAGCCCAGTTTCCCCCTCGTAGCTCGAGATGAGGGATCCTTTCCCTGCTTTCAACGGGAAAGAATTCCCGGCGTTCCCGTCGCATCTCAAGAGGAGGCACTCTCAACAGGAAAGGCGAGAGGAACTCCATGGTCGTACCACCATTCCAAGAGTCCCCCAGATGTCTCAGTCCATTCCAGAGGAACCTCTTTGCCCTGCACTGGCTGATCTTTCACGCCGAGGATCGACTCACAGCACTGTGGCACGTGGGACAGCCCTGTGGGAAAGCCTCGAGGGAAAGCCTCGAGGGAAAACCACAGATCCTTTGATCCACGCTACGGGAAGCGTGACATTGGTGCTACAGCCTGGAAGGAAAGCGCACGTGCATGCCCCCACTCGAGACGAGGCCTGACTCCCCTGGGGAGACTCCAGAAGTACCCTAAGATCCATGTCAGCCCCTGAGAGGAATCCTCGGTTCCGGCCCTGACTCCACACAAGGTTTTTTGCCCCGGTATCGACCGGAGAGGAATCCCGAGAGGCCCCGTAGTAACTCGCATGGTGACTGGCCTCTCCTGAGGCCACCAGGGCGGGTCCCTGAGGTCCCCGTCGTAACTCGAGAACACCTCCCGCAACTCGAGAAAATCCAGGAAGTTCTTCCTTCCAGGCGAGATGAGGCCTATTTCCGATGAGGCGTTTGGAGACGAATGACACCTAACCACTGGAACTTCGAAAGGGTCTTTCACACCCTTGCTGCAACTCAAGAAGTTCAGCGCCATACCCGTGTCCACTCGAGAGGAAGCACGATCGTCCCGCCCACATCCAGAGGAGCCCAGTTTCCCCCTCGTAGCTCGAGATGAGGGATCCTTTCCCTGCTTTCAACGGGAAAGAATTCCCGGCGTTCCCGTCGCATCTCAAGAGGAGGCACTCTCAACAGGAAAGGCGAGAGGAACTCCATGGTCGTACCACCATTCCAAGAGTCCCCCAGATGTCTCAGTCCATTCCAGAGGAACCTCTTTGCCCTGCACTGGCTGATCTTTCACGCCGAGGATCGACTCACACCACGGTGGCACGTGGGACAGCCCTGTGGGAAAGCCTCGAGGGAAAGCCTCGAGGGAAAACCACAGATCCTTTGATCCACGTGAAGGGAAGCGTGACATTGCTGCTACAGCCTGGAAGGAAAGCGCACGTGCATGCCCCCACTCGAGACGAGGCCTGACTCCCCTGGGGAGACTCCAGAAGTACCCAAAGATCCATGTCAGCCCCTGAGAGGAATCCTCGGTTCCGGCCCTGACTCCACACAAGGTTTTTGGCCCCGGTTTCGATGGGAGAGGAATCCCGAGAGGCCCCCTAGCAACTAGCATGGGGACTGGCCGTTCCTGAGGCCACCAGGGCGGGTCCGTGAGGTCCCCGTCGTAAATCGAGAACACCTGCCGCAACTCGAGAAAATCCAGGAAGTTCTCCTTTCCAGGCGAAATGAGGCCTATTTCCGATAAGGCGTCTGGAGACTAATGACACCTAACCTCTGGAACTTCGAAAGGGTCTTTCACACCCTTGCTGCAACTCAAGAATTTCACCGCCATACCCGTCTCCACTCGAAAGGAAGCACGATGGTCCCGCCCACATCCAGAGGAGCCCCGTTTCCCCCTCGTAGCTCGAGATGAGGGATCCTTTCCCTGCTTTCAACGAGAAAGATTTCCCGGCGTTCCCGTCGCATCTCAAGAGGAGGCACTCTCAACAGGAAAGGCGAGAGGAACTCCATGGTCGTACCACCATTCCAAGAGTCCCCCAGATGTCTCAGTCCATTCCAGAGGAACCTCTTTGCCCTGCACTGGCTCATCTTTCACGCCGAGGATCGACTCACACAACGGTGGCACGTGAGACAGCCCTGTGGGAAAGCCTCGAGGGAAAGCCTCGAGGGAAAACCACAGATCCTTTGATCCACGCGACGGGAAGCGTGACATTGCTGCTACAGCCTGGAAGGAAGGCGCACGTGCATGCCCCCACTCGAGAGGAGGCCTGACCCCCCTGGGGAGACTCCAGAAGTACCCAAAGACCCATGTCAGCCCCTGAGAGGAATCCTCGGTTCCGGCCCTGACTCCACAGAAGGATTTTGGCCCCGGTATCGACGGGAGAGGAATCCCGAGAGGCCCCCGAGCAACTCGCATGGGGACTGGCCTTTCCTGAGGACACCAGGGCGGGTCCCTGAGGTCCCCGTCGTATCTCGAGAACACCTGCCGCAACTCGAGAAAATCCAGGAAGTTCTCCCTTCCAGGCGAGATGAGGCCTATTTCCGATGAGGCGTCTGGAGACTAATGACACCGAACCTCTGGAACTTTGAAAGGGTCTTTCTCACCCTTGCTGCAACTCAAGAAGTTCACCGCCATACCCGTCTCCACTCGAGAGGAAACACGATGGTCCCGCCCACATCCAGAGGAGCCCCGTTTCCCACTCGTAGCTCGAGATGAGGGATCCTTTCCCTGCTATCAACGGGAAAGAATTCCCGGCGTTCCCGTCGCATCTCAAGAGGAGGCACTCTCAACAGGAAAGGCGAGAGGAACTCCATGGTCGTACCACCATTCCAAGAGTCCCCCAGATGTCTCAGTCCATTCCAGAGGAACCTCTTTGCCCTGCACTGGCTCATCTTTCACGCCGAGGATCGACTCACACCACGGTGGCTCGTGGGACAGCCCTGTGGGAAAGCCTCGAGGGAAAACCACAGATCCTTTGATCCACGCGACGGGAAGCGTGACATTGCTGCTACAGCCTGGAAGGAAAGCGCACGTGCATGCCCACACTCGAGACGAGGCCTGACTCCCCTGGGGAGACTCCACAAGTACCCAAAGATCCATGTCAGCCCCTGAGAGGAATCCTCGGTTCCGGCCCTGACTCCACACAAGGTTTTTGGCCCCGGTATCGACGGGAGAGGAATCCCGAGAGGCCCCCTAGCAACTCGCATGGGGACTGGCCTCTCCTGAGGCCACCAGGGCGGGTCCCTGAGGTCCCCGTCGTAACTCGAGAACACCTGCCGCAACTCGAGAAAATCCAGGAAGTTCTCCCTTCCAGGCGAGATGAGGCCTATTTCCGATGAGGCGTCTGGAGACTAATGACACCTAACCTCTGGAACTTCGAAAGGGTCTTTCACATCCTTGCTGCAACTCAAGAAGTTCACCGCCATACCCGTCTCCACTCGAGAGGAAGCACGATGGTCCCGCCCACATCCAGAGGAGCCCCGTTTCCCCCTCGTAGCTCGAGATGAGGGATCCTTTCCCTGCTTTCAACGGGAAAGAATTCCCGGCGTTCCCGTCGCATCTCAAGAGGAGGCACTCTCAACAGGAAAGGCGAGAGGAACTCCATGGTCGTACCACCATTCCAAGAGTCCCCCAGATGTCTCAGTCCATTCCAGAGGAACCTCTTTGCCCTGCACTGGCTCATCTTTCACGCCGAGGATCGACTCACACCACGGTGGCTCGTGGGACAGCCCTGTGGGAAAGCCTCGAGGGAAAACCACAGATCCTTTGATCCACGCGACGGGAAGCGTGACATTGCTGCTACAGCCTGGAAGGAAAGCGCACGTGCATGCCCACACTCGAGACGAGGCCTGACTCCCCTGGGGAGACTCCACAAGTACCCAAAGATCCATGTCAGCCCCTGAGAGGAATCCTCGGTTCCGGCCCTGACTCCACACAAGGTTTTTGGCCCCGGTATCGACGGGAGAGGAATCCCGAGAGGCCCCCTAGCAACTCGCATGGGGACTGGCCTCTCCTGAGGCCACCAGGGCGGGTCCCTGAGGTCCCCGTCGTAACTCGAGAACACCTGCCGCAACTCGAGAAAATCCAGGAAGTTCTCCCTTCCAGGCGAGATGAGGCCTATTTCCGATGAGGCGTCTGGAGACTAATGACACCTAACCTCTGGAACTTCGAAAGGGTCTTTCACATCCTTGCTGCAACTCAAGAAGTTCACCGCCATACCCGTCTCCACTCGAGAGGAAGCACGATGGTCCCGCCCACATCCAGAGGAGCCCCGTTTCCCCCTCGTAGCTCGAGATGAGGGATCCTTTCCCTGCTTTCAACGGGAAAGAATTCCCGGCGTTCCCGTCGCATCTCAAGAGGAGGCACTCTCAACAGGAAAGGCGAGAGGAACTCCATGGTCGTACCACCATTCCAAGAGTCCCCCAGATGTCTCAGTCCATTCCAGAGGAGCCTCTTTGCCCTGCACTGGCTCATCTTTCACGCCGAGGATCGACTCACACCACGGTGGCACGTGGGACAGCCCTGTGGGAAAGCCTCGAGGGAAAGCCTCGAGGGAAAACCACAGATCCTTTGATCCACGCGACGGGAAGCGTGACATTGCTGCTACAGCCTGGAAGGAAAGCGCACGTGCATGCCCCCACTCGAGACGAGTCCTGACTCCCCTGGGGAGGCTCCAGAAGTACCCAAAGATCCATGTCATCCCCTGAGAGGAATCCTCGTTTCCGGCCCTGACTCCACACAAGGTTTTTGGCCCCGGTATCGACGGGAGAGGAATCCCGAGAGGCCCCCTAGCAACTAGCATGGGGACTGGCCGTTCCTGAGGCCACCAGGGCGGGTCCCTGAGGTCCCCGTCGTAAATCGAGAACACCTGCCGCAACTCGAGAAAATCCAGGAAGTTCTCCTTTCCAGGCGAAATGAGGCCTATTTCCGATGAGGCGTCTGGAGACTAGTGACACCTAACCTCTGGAACTTCGAAAGGGTCTTTCACACCCTTGCTGCAACTCAAGTAGTTCACCGCCATACCCGTCTCCACTCGAGAGGAAGCACGATCGTCCCACCCACAACCAGAGGAGCCCCGTTTCCCCCTCGAGCTCAAGATGAGGGATCCTTTCCCTGCTTTAAATGGGAAAGAATTCCGGGGTTCCTGTCGCATCTCAAGAGGAGGCACTCTCAACAGGAAAGGCAAGAGGAACTCCATGGTCGTACCACCATTCCAAGAGACCCCAGATGTCTCAGTCCATTCCAGAGGAACCTCTTTGCCCTGTACTGGCTCATCTTTCACGCCGAGGATCGACTCACACCTGGTGGCACGTGGGAGAGCCCTGTGGGAAAGCCTCGAGGGAAAGCCTCGAGGGAAAACCACAGATCCTTTGATCCACGCCACGGGAAGCGTGACATTGCTGCTACAGCCTGGAAGGAAAGCGCACGTGCATGCCCCCACTCGAGACGAGGCCTGACTCCCCTGGGGAGACTCCAGAAGTACCCCAAGATCCATGTCAGCCCGGAGAGGAATCCTCGGTTCCGGCCCTGACTCCACACAAGGTTTTTGGCCCCGGTATCGACGGAAGAGGAATCCCGAGAGGCCCCCTAGCACCTCGCATGGGGACTGGCCAATTCTGAGGCCACCACGCCGGTCCCTGAGGTCCCCGTCGTAACTGGAGAACACCTGCCGCAACTCGAGAAAATCCAGGAAGTTCTCCCTTCCAGGCGAGATGAGGCCTATTTCTGATGAGGCGTCTGGAGACTAATGACACCTAACCTCTGGAACTTCGAAAGGGTCTTTCACACCCTTGCTGCAACTCAAGTAGTTCACCGCCATTCCCGTCTCCACTCGAGAGGAAGCACGATCGTCCCACCCATAACCAGAGGAACCCCGTTTCCCCCTCGTAGCTCAAGATGAGGGATCCTTTCCCTGCTTTAAATGGGAAAGAATTCCGGGGTTCCCTTCGCATCTCAAGAGGAGGCACTCTCAACAGGAAAGGCGAGAGGAACTCCATGGTCGTACCACCATTCCAAGAGTCCCCCAGATGTCTCAGTCCATTCCAGAGGAACCTCTTTGCCCTGCACTGGCTCATCTTTCACGCCGAGGATCGACTCACACCACGGTGGCACGTGGGACAGCCCTGTGGGAAAGCCTCGAGGGAAAGCCTCGAGGGAAAACCACAGATCCTTTGATCCACGCGACGGGAAGCATGACATTGCTGCTACAGCCTGGAAGGAAAGCGCACGTGCATGCCCCCACTCGAGACGAGGCCTGACTCCCCTGGGGAGACTCCAGAAGTACCCAAAGATCCATGTCAGCCCCTGAGAGGAATCCTCGGTTCCGGCCCTGACTCCACACAAGGTTTTTGGCCCCGGTATCGACGGGAGAGGAATCCCGAGAGGCCCCCTAGCAACTAGCATGGGGACTGGCCGTTCCTGAGGCCACCAGGGCGGGTCCCTGAGGTCCCAGTCGTAACTCGAGAACACCTGCCGCAACTCGAGAAAATCCAGGAAGTTCTCCTTTCCAGGCGAAATGAGGCCTATTTCCTATGAGGCGTCTGGAGACTAATGACACCTAAACTCTGGAACTTCGAAAGGGTCTTTCACACCCTTGCTGCAACTCAAGAATTTCACCGCCATACCCGTCTCCACTCGAGAGGAAGCACGATGGTCCCGCCCACATCCAGAGGAGCCCCGTTTCCCCCTCGTAGCTCGAGATGAGGGATCCTTTCCCTGCTTTCAACGGGAAAGAATTCCTGGCGTTCCCGTTGCATCTCAAGAGGAGGCACTCTCAACAGGAAAGGCAAGAGGAACTCCACGGTCGTACCACCATTCCAAGAGTCCCCCAGATGTCTCAGTCCATTCCAGAGGAACCTCTTTGCCCTGCACTGGCTCATCTTTCACGCCGAGAATCGACTCACACCACGGTGGCACGTGGGACAGCCCTGTGGGAAAGCCTCGAGGGAAAACCACAGATCCTTTGATCCACGAGACGGGAAGCGTGACATTGCTGCCACAGCCTGGAAGGAAAGCGAACGTGCATGCCCCCACTCGAGACGAGGCCTGACTCCCCTGGGGAGACTCCAGACGTACCCAAAGATCCATGTGAGCCGCTGAGAGGAATCCTCGGTTCCGGCCCTGACTGCACACAAGGATTTTGGCCCCGGTATCGATGGGAGAGGAATCCCGAGAGGCCCCCTAGCACCTCGCATGGGGACTGGCCTCTCCTGAGGCCACCAGGGCGGGTCCCTGAGGTCCCCGTCGTAACTCGAGAACACCTGCCGCAACTCGAGAAAATCCAGGAAGTTCTCCCTTCCAGGCGAGATGAGGCCTATTTCCGATGAGGCGTCTGGAGACTAATGACACCTAACCTCTGGAACTTCGAAAGGGTCTTTCACACCCTTGCTGCAACTCAAGAAGTTCACCGCCATACCCGTCTATACTCGAGAGGATGCACGATGGGCCCGCCCACATCCAGAGGAGCCCCGTTTCCCCTCATAGCTCGAGATGAGGGATCCTTTCCCTGCTTTCAACGGGAAAGAATTCCCGACGTTCCCGTCGCATCTCAAGAGGAGGCACTCTCAACAGGAAAGGCGAGAGGAACTCCATGGTCGTACCACCATTCCAAGAGTCCCCCAGATGTCTCAGTCCATTCCAGAGGAAGCTCTTTGCCCTGCACTGGCTCATCTTTCACGCCGAGGATCGACTCACACCACGGTGGCACGTGGGACAGCCCTGTGGGAAAGCCTCGAGGGAAAGCCTCGAGGGAAAACCACACATCCTTTGATCCACGCCACGGGAAGCGTGACATTGCTGCTACAGCCTGGAAGGAAAGCGCACGTGCATGCCCCCACTCGAGACGAGGCCTGACTCCCCTGGGGAGACTCCACAAGTACCCAAAGATCCATGTCAGCCCTTGAGAGGAATCCTCGGTTCCGGCCCTGACTCCACACAAGGATTTTGGCCCCGGTATCGACGGGAGAGGAATCCCGAGAGGCCCCCTAGCACCTCGCATGGGGACTGGCCACTCCTGAGGCCACCAGGGCGGGTCCCTGAGTTCCCCGTCGTAACTCGAGAACACCTGCCACAACTCGAGAAAATCCAGGAAGTTCTCCCTTCCAGGCGAGATGAGGCCTATTTCCGATGAGGCGTCTGGAGACTAATGACACCTAACCTCTGGAACTTCGAAAGGGTCTTTCACACCTTTGCTGCAACTCAAGAAGTTCACCGCCATACCCGTCTCCACTCGAGAGGAAGCACGATGGTCCCGCCCACATCCAGAGGAGCCCCGTTTCCCCCTCGTAGCTCGAGATGATGGATCCTTTCCCTTCTTTCAACGGGAAAGAATTCCCGGCGTTCCCGTCGCATCTCAAGAGGAGGCACTCTCAACAGGAAAGTCGAGAGGAACTCCATGGTCGTAGCACGATTCCAAGAGTCCCCCAGATGTCTCAGTCCATTCCAGAGGAACCTCTTTGCCCTGCACTGGCTCATCTTTCACGCCGAGGATCGACTCACACCACGGTGGCATGTGGGACAGCCCTGCGGGAAAGCCTCGAGGGAAAGCCTCGAGGGAAAACCACAGATTGTTTGATCCATGCGACGGGAAGCGTGACATTGCTGCTACAGCCTGAAAGGAAAGCGCACGTGCATGCCCCCACTCGAGACGAGGCCTGACTCCCCTGGGGAGACTCCAGAAGTACCCAAAGATCCATGTCAGCCCCTGAGAGGAATCCTCGGTTCCGGCCCTGACTGCACACAAGGCTTTTGGCCACGGTATCGACGGGAGAGGAATCCCGAGAGGCCCCCTAGCACCTCGCATGGGGACTGGCCTCTCCTGAGTCCACCAGGGCGGGTCCCTGAGGTCCGCGTCGTATCTCGAGAACACCTGCCGCAACTCGAGAAAATCCAGGAAGTTCTCCCTTCCAGGCGAGATGAGGCCTATTTCCGATGAGGCGTCTGGAGACTAATGACACCTAACCTCTGGAACTTCGAAAGGGTCTTTCACACCCTTGCTGCAACTCAAGAAGTTCACCGCCATACCCGTCTCCACACGAGAGGAAGCACGATGGTCCCGCCCACATCCAGAGGAGCCCCGTTTCCCCCTCGTAGCTCGAGATGAGGGATCCTTTCCCTGCTTTCAACGGGAACGAATTCCCGGCGTTCCCGTCGCATCTCAAGAGGAGGCACTCTCAACAGGAAAGGCGAGAGGAACTCCATGGTCGTACCACCATTCCAAGAGTCCCCCAGATGTCTCAGTCCATTCCAGAGGAACCTCTTTGCCCTGCACTGGCTCATCTTTCACGCCGAGGATCGACTCACACCACGGTGGCACGTGGGACAGCCCTGTGGGAAAGCCTCGAGGGAAAGCCTCGAGGGAAAGCCTCGAGGGAAAACCACAGATCCTTTGATCCACGCGACGGGAAGCGTGACATTGCTGCTACAGCCTGGAAGGAAAGCGCACGTGCATGCCCCCACTCGAGACGAGGCCTGACTCCCCTGGGGAGACTCCAGAAGTACCCAAAGATCCATGTCAGCCCCTGAGAGGAATCCTCGGTTCCGGCCCTGACTCCACACAAGGTTTTTGACCCCGGTATCGACGGGAGAGGAATCCCGAGAGGCCCCCTAGCAAGTCGCATGGGGACTGGCCTCTCCTGAGGCCACCAGGGCGGGTCCCTGAGGTCCTCGTCGTAACTCGAGAGCACCTGCCGCAACTCGAGAAAATCCAGGAAGTTCTCCCTTCCAGGCGAGATGAGGCCTATTTCCGATGAGGCGTCTGGAGACTAATGACACCTAACCTCTGGAACTTCGAAAGGGTCTTTCACACCCTTGCTGCGACTCAAGAAGTTCACCGCCATACCCGTCTCCACTCGAGAGGAAGCACGGTGGTCCCGCCCACATCCAGAGGATCCCCGTTTCCCCCTCGTAGCTCGAGATGAGGGATCCTTTCCCTGCTTTAAACGGGAAAGAATTCCCGGCGTTCCCGTCGCATCTCAAGAGGAGGCACTCTCAACAGGAAAGGGGAGAGGAACTCCATGGTCGTACCACCATTCCAAGAGTCCCCCAGATGTCTCAGTCCATTCCAGAGGAACCTCTTTGCCCTGCACTGGCACATCTTTCACGCCGAGGATCGACTCACACCACGGTGGCACGTGGGACAGCCCTGTGGGAAAGCCTCGAGGGAAAGCCTCGAGGGAAAACCACAGATCCTTTGATCCACGCGACGGGAAGCGTGACATTGCTGCTACAGCCTGGAAGGAAGGCGCACGTGCATGCCCCCACTCGAGAGGAGGCCTGACCCCCCTGGGGAGACTCCAGAAGTACCCAAAGACCCATGTCAGCCCCTGAGAGGAATCCTCGGTTCCGGCCCTGACTCCACAGAAGGATTTTGGCCCCGGTATCGACGGGAGAGGAATCCCGAGAGGCCCCCGAGCAACTCGCATGGGGACTGGCCTTTCCTGAGGACACCAGGGCGGGTCCCTGAGGTCCCCGTCGTATCTCGAGAACACCTGCCGCAACTCGAGAAAATCCAGGAAGTTCTCCCTTCCAGGCGAGATGAGGCCTATTTCCGATGAGGCGTCTGGAGACTAATGACACCGAACCTCTGGAACTTTGAAAGGGTCTTTCTCACCCTTGCTGCAACTCAAGAAGTTCACCGCCATACCCGTCTCCACTCGAGAGGAAACACGATGGTCCCGCCCACATCCAGAGGAGCCCCGTTTCCCACTCGTAGCTCGAGATGAGGGATCCTTTCCCTGCTATCAACGGGAAAGAATTCCCGGCGTTCCCGTCGCATCTCAAGAGGAGGCACTCTCAACAGGAAAGGCGAGAGGAACTCCATGGTCGTACCACCATTCCAAGAGTCCCCCAGATGTCTCAGTCCATTCCAGAGGAACCTCTTTGCCCTGCACTGGCTCATCTTTCACGCCGAGGATCGACTCACACCACGGTGGCTCGTGGGACAGCCCTGTGGGAAAGCCTCGAGGGAAAACCACAGATCCTTTGATCCACGCGACGGGAAGCGTGACATTGCTGCTACAGCCTGGAAGGAAAGCGCACGTGCATGCCCACACTCGAGACGAGGCCTGACTCCCCTGGGGAGACTCCACAAGTACCCAAAGATCCATGTCAGCCCCTGAGAGGAATCCTCGGTTCCGGCCCTGACTCCACACAAGGTTTTTGGCCCCGGTATCGACGGGAGAGGAATCCCGAGAGGCCCCCTAGCAACTCGCATGGGGACTGGCCTCTCCTGAGGCCACCAGGGCGGGTCCCTGAGGTCCCCGTCGTAACTCGAGAACACCTGCCGCAACTCGAGAAAATCCAGGAAGTTCTCCCTTCCAGGCGAGATGAGGCCTATTTCCGATGAGGCGTCTGGAGACTAATGACACCTAACCTCTGGAACTTCGAAAGGGTCTTTCACATCCTTGCTGCAACTCAAGAAGTTCACCGCCATACCCGTCTCCACTCGAGAGGAAGCACGATGGTCCCGCCCACATCCAGAGGAGCCCCGTTTCCCCCTCGTAGCTCGAGATGAGGGATCCTTTCCCTGCTTTCAACGGGAAAGAATTCCCGGCGTTCCCGTCGCATCTCAAGAGGAGGCACTCTCAACAGGAAAGGCGAGAGGAACTCCATGGTCGTACCACCATTCCAAGAGTCCCCCAGATGTCTCAGTCCATTCCAGAGGAACCTCTTTGCCCTGCACTGGCTCATCTTTCACGCCGAGGATCGACTCACACCACGGTGGCTCGTGGGACAGCCCTGTGGGAAAGCCTCGAGGGAAAACCACAGATCCTTTGATCCACGCGACGGGAAGCGTGACATTGCTGCTACAGCCTGGAAGGAAAGCGCACGTGCATGCCCACACTCGAGACGAGGCCTGACTCCCCTGGGGAGACTCCACAAGTACCCAAAGATCCATGTCAGCCCCTGAGAGGAATCCTCGGTTCCGGCCCTGACTCCACACAAGGTTTTTGGCCCCGGTATCGACGGGAGAGGAATCCCGAGAGGCCCCCTAGCAACTCGCATGGGGACTGGCCTCTCCTGAGGCCACCAGGGCGGGTCCCTGAGGTCCCCGTCGTAACTCGAGAACACCTGCCGCAACTCGAGAAAATCCAGGAAGTTCTCCCTTCCAGGCGAGATGAGGCCTATTTCCGATGAGGCGTCTGGAGACTAATGACACCTAACCTCTGGAACTTCGAAAGGGTCTTTCACATCCTTGCTGCAACTCAAGAAGTTCACCGCCATACCCGTCTCCACTCGAGAGGAAGCACGATGGTCCCGCCCACATCCAGAGGAGCCCCGTTTCCCCCTCGTAGCTCGAGATGAGGGATCCTTTCCCTGCTTTCAACGGGAAAGAATTCCCGGCGTTCCCGTCGCATCTCAAGAGGAGGCACTCTCAACAGGAAAGGCGAGAGGAACTCCATGGTCGTACCACCATTCCAAGAGTCCCCCAGATGTCTCAGTCCATTCCAGAGGAGCCTCTTTGCCCTGCACTGGCTCATCTTTAACGCCGAGGATCGACTCACACCACGGTGGCACGTGGGACAGCCCTGTGGGAAAGCCTCGAGGGAAAGCCTCGAGGGAAAACCACAGATCCTTTGATCCACGCGACGGGAAGCGTGACATTGCTGCTACAGCCTGGAAGGAAAGCGCACGTGCATGCCCCCACTCGAGACGAGTCCTGACTCCCCTGGGGAGGCTCCAGAAGTACCCAAAGATCCATGTCATCCCCTGAGAGGAATCCTCGTTTCCGGCCCTGACTCCACACAAGGTTTTTGGCCCCGGTATCGACGGGAGAGGAATCCCGAGAGGCCCCCTAGCAACTAGCATGGGGACTGGCCGTTCCTGAGGCCACCAGGGCGGGTCCCTGAGGTCCCCGTCGTAAATCGAGAACACCTGCCGCAACTCGAGAAAATCCAGGAAGTTCTCCTTTCCAGGCGAAATGAGGCCTATTTCCGATGAGGCGTCTGGAGACTAGTGACACCTAACCTCTGGAACTTCGAAAGGGTCTTTCACACCCTTGCTGCAACTCAAGTAGTTCACCGCCATACCCGTCTCCACTCGAGAGGAAGCACGATCGTCCCACCCACAACCAGAGGAGCCCCGTTTCCCCCTCGAGCTCAAGATGAGGGATCCTTTCCCTGCTTTAAATGGGAAAGAATTCCGGGGTTCCTGTCGCATCTCAAGAGGAGGCACTCTCAACAGGAAAGGCAAGAGGAACTCCATGGTCGTACCACCATTCCAAGAGACCCCAGATGTCTCAGTCCATTCCAGAGGAACCTCTTTGCCCTGTACTGGCTCATCTTTCACGCCGAGGATCGACTCACACCTGGTGGCACGTGGGAGAGCCCTGTGGGAAAGCCTCGAGGGAAAGCCTCGAGGGAAAACCACAGATCCTTTGATCCACGCCACGGGAAGCGTGACATTGCTGCTACAGCCTGGAAGGAAAGCGCACGTGCATGCCCCCACTCGAGACGAGGCCTGACTCCCCTGGGGAGACTCCAGAAGTACCCCAAGATCCATGTCAGCCCGGAGAGGAATCCTCGGTTCCGGCCCTGACTCCACACAAGGTTTTTGGCCCCGGTATCGACGGAAGAGGAATCCCGAGAGGCCCCCTAGCACCTCGCATGGGGACTGGCCAATTCTGAGGCCACCACGCCGGTCCCTGAGGTCCCCGTCGTAACTGGAGAACACCTGCCGCAACTCGAGAAAATCCAGGAAGTTCTCCCTTCCAGGCGAGATGAGGCCTATTTCTGATGAGGCGTCTGGAGACTAATGACACCTAACCTCTGGAACTTCGAAAGGGTCTTTCACACCCTTGCTGCAACTCAAGTAGTTCACCGCCATTCCCGTCTCCACTCGAGAGGAAGCACGATCGTCCCACCCATAACCAGAGGAACCCCGTTTCCCCCTCGTAGCTCAAGATGAGGGATCCTTTCCCTGCTTTAAATGGGAAAGAATTCCGGGGTTCCCTTCGCATCTCAAGAGGAGGCACTCTCAACAGGAAAGGCGAGAGGAACTCCATGGTCGTACCACCATTCCAAGAGTCCCCCAGATGTCTCAGTCCATTCCAGAGGAACCTCTTTGCCCTGCACTGGCTCATCTTTCACGCCGAGGATCGACTCACACCACGGTGGCACGTGGGACAGCCCTGTGGGAAAGCCTCGAGGGAAAGCCTCGAGGGAAAACCACAGATCCTTTGATCCACGCGACGGGAAGCATGACATTGCTGCTACAGCCTGGAAGGAAAGCGCACGTGCATGCCCCCACTCGAGACGAGGCCTGACTCCCCTGGGGAGACTCCAGAAGTACCCAAAGATCCATGTCACCCCTGAGAGGAATCCTCGGTTCCGGCCCTGACTCCACACAAGGTTTTTGGCCCCGGTATCGACGGGAGAGGAATCCCGAGAGGCCCCCTAGCAACTAGCCTGGGGACTGGCCGTTCCTGAGGCCACCAGGGCGGGTCCCTGAGGTCCCAGTCGTAACTCGAGAACACCTGCCGCAACTCGAGAAAATCCAGGAAGTTCTCCTTTCCAGGCGAAATGAGGCCTATTTCCTATGAGGCGTCTGGAGACTAATGACACCTAAACTCTGGAACTTCGAAAGGGTCTTTCACACCCTTGCTGCAACTCAAGAATTTCACCGCCATACCCGTCTCCACTCGAGAGGAAGCACGATGGTCCCGCCCACATCCAGAGGAGCCCCGTTTCCCCCTCGTAGCTCGAGATGAGGGATCCTTTCCCTGCTTTCAACGGGAAAGAATTCCTGGCGTTCCCGTTGCATCTCAAGAGGAGGCACTCTCAACAGGAAAGGCAAGAGGAACTCCACGGTCGTACCACCATTCCAAGAGTCCCCCAGATGTCTCAGTCCATTCCAGAGGAACCTCTTTGCCCTGCACTGGCTCATCTTTCACGCCGAGAATCGACTCACACCACGGTGGCACGTGGGACAGCCCTGTGGGAAAGCCTCGAGGGAAAACCACAGATCCTTTGATCCACGAGACGGGAAGCGTGACATTGCTGCCACAGCCTGGAAGGAAAGCGAACGTGCATGCCCCCACTCGAGACGAGGCCTGACTCCCCTGGGGAGACTCCAGACGTACCCAAAGATCCATGTGAGCCGCTGAGAGGAATCCTCGGTTCCGGCCCTGACTGCACACAAGGATTTTGGCCCCGGTATCGATGGGAGAGGAATCCCGAGAGGCCCCCTAGCACCTCGCATGGGGACTGGCCTCTCCTGAGGCCACCAGGGCGGGTCCCTGAGGTCCCCGTCGTAACTCGAGAACACCTGCCGCAACTCGAGAAAATCCAGGAAGTTCTCCCTTCCAGGCGAGATGAGGCCTATTTCCGATGAGGCGTCTGGAGACTAATGACACCTAACCTCTGGAACTTCGAAAGGGTCTTTCACACCCTTGCTGCAACTCAAGAAGTTCACCGCCATAGCCGTCTATACTCGAGAGGATGCACGATGGGCCCGCCCACATCCAGAGGAGCCCCGTTTCCCCTCATAGCTCGAGATGAGGGATCCTTTCCCTGCTTTCAACGGGAAAGAATTCCCGACGTTCCCGTCGCATCTCAAGAGGAGGCACTCTCAACAGGAAAGGCGAGAGGAACTCCATGGTCGTACCACCATTCCAAGAGTCCCCCAGATGTCTCAGTCCATTCCAGAGGAAGCTCTTTGCCCTGCACTGGCTCATCTTTCACGCCGAGGATCGACTCACACCACGGTGGCACGTGGGACAGCCCTGTGGGAAAGCCTCGAGGGAAAGCCTCGAGGGAAAACCACACATCCTTTGATCCACGCCACGGGAAGCGTGACATTGCTGCTACAGCCTGGAAGGAAAGCGCACGTGCATGCCCCCACTCGAGACGAGGCCTGACTCCCCTGGGGAGACTCCACAAGTACCCAAAGATCCATGTCAGCCCTTGAGAGGAATCCTCGGTTCCGGCCCTGACTCCACACAAGGATTTTGGCCCCGGTATCGACGGGAGAGGAATCCCGAGAGGCCCCCTAGCACCTCGCATGGGGACTGGCCACTCCTGAGGCCACCAGGGCGGGTCCCTGAGTTCCCCGTCGTAACTCGAGAACACCTGCCACAACTCGAGAAAATCCAGGAAGTTCTCCCTTCCAGGCGAGATGAGGCCTATTTCCGATGAGGCGTCTGGAGACTAATGACACCTAACCTCTGGAACTTCGAAAGGGTCTTTCACACCTTTGCTGCAACTCAAGAAGTTCACCGCCATACCCGTCTCCACTCGAGAGGAAGCACGATGGTCCCGCCCACATCCAGAGGAGCCCCGTTTCCCCCTCGTAGCTCGAGATGATGGATCCTTTCCCTTCTTTCAACGGGAAAGAATTCCCGGCGTTCCCGTCGCATCTCAAGAGGAGGCACTCTCAACAGGAAAGTCGAGAGGAACTCCATGGTCGTAGCACGATTCCAAGAGTCCCCCAGATGTCTCAGTCCATTCCAGAGGAACCTCTTTGCCCTGCACTGGCTCATCTTTCACGCCGAGGATCGACTCACACCACGGTGGCATGTGGGACAGCCCTGCGGGAAAGCCTCGAGGGAAAGCCTCGAGGGAAAACCACAGATTGTTTGATCCATGCGACGGGAAGCGTGACATTGCTGCTACAGCCTGAAAGGAAAGCGCACGTGCATGCCCCCACTCGAGACGAGGCCTGACTCCCCTGGGGAGACTCCAGAAGTACCCAAAGATCCATGTCAGCCCCTGAGAGGAATCCTCGGTTCCAGCCCTGACTGCACACAAGGCTTTTGGCCACGGTATCGACGGGAGAGGAATCCCGAGAGGCCCCCTAGCACCTCGCATGGGGACTGGCCTCTCCTGAGTCCACCAGGGCGGGTCCCTGAGGTCCGCGTCGTATCTCGAGAACACCTGCCGCAACTCGAGAAAATCCAGGAAGTTCTCCCTTCCAGGCGAGATGAGGCCTATTTCCGATGAGGCGTCTGGAGACTAATGACACCTAACCTCTGGAACTTCGAAAGGGTCTTTCACACCCTTGCTGCAACTCAAGAAGTTCACCGCCATACCCGTCTCCACACGAGAGGAAGCACGATGGTCCCGCCCACATCCAGAGGAGCCCCGTTTCCCCCTCGTAGCTCGAGATGAGGGATCCTTTCCCTGCTTTCAACGGGAACGAATTCCCGGCGTTCCCGTCGCATCTCAAGAGGAGGCACTCTCAACAGGAAAGGCGAGAGGAACTCCATGGTCGTACCACCATTCCAAGAGTCCCCCAGATGTCTCAGTCCATTCCAGAGGAACCTCTTTGCCCTGCACTGGCTCATCTTTCACGCCGAGGATCGACTCACACCACGGTGGCACGTGGGACAGCCCTGTGGGAAAGCCTCGAGGGAAAGCCTCGAGGGAAAGCCTCGAGGGAAAACCACAGATCCTTTGATCCACGCGACGGGAAGCGTGACATTGCTGCTACAGCCTGGAAGGAAAGCGCACGTGCATGCCCCCACTCGAGACGAGGCCTGACTCCCCTGGGGAGACTCCAGAAGTACCCAAAGATCCATGTCAGCCCCTGAGAGGAATCCTCGGTTCCGGCCCTGACTCCACACAAGGTTTTTGACCCCGGTATCGACGGGAGAGGAATCCCGAGAGGCCCCCTAGCAAGTCGCATGGGGACTGGCCTCTCCTGAGGCCACCAGGGCGGGTCCCTGAGGTCCTCGTCGTAACTCGAGAGCACCTGCCGCAACTCGAGAAAATCCAGGAAGTTCTCCCTTCCAGGCGAGATGAGGCCTATTTCCGATGAGGCGTCTGGAGACTAATGACACCTAACCTCTGGAACTTTGAAAGGGTCTTTCACACCCTTGCTGCGACTCAAGAAGTTCACCGCCATACCCGTCTCCACTCGAGAGGAAGCACGGTGGTCCCGCCCACATCCAGAGGATCCCCGTTTCCCCCTCGTAGCTCGAGATGAGGGATCCTTTCCCTGCTTTAAACGGGAAAGAATTCCCGGCGTTCCCGTCGCATCTCAAGAGGAGGCACTCTCAACAGGAAAGGGGAGAGGAACTCCATGGTCGTACCACCATTCCAAGAGTCCCCCAGATGTCTCAGTCCATTCCAGAGGAACCTCTTTGCCCTGCACTGGCACATCTTTCACGCCGAGGATCGACTCACACCACGGTGGCACGTGGGACAGCCCTGTGGGAAAGCCTCGAGGGAAAGCCTCGAGGGAAAACCACAGATCCTTTGATCCACGCCACGGGAAGCGTGACATTGCTGCTAAAGCCTGGATGGAAAGTGCACGTGCCTGCCCCCTCACGAAACGAGGCCTGTCTCCCCTGGCGAGACTCCAGAAGTATCCAAAGATCCATATCAGCCCCTGAGAGGAATCCTCGGTTCCGGCCCTGACTCCACACAAGGTTTTTGGCCCCGGTATCGACGGGAGAGGAATCCCGAGAGGCCCCCTAGCAACTCGCATGGGGACTGGCCTCTCCTGAGGCCACCAGGGCCGGTCCCTGAGTTCCCCGTCGTAACTCGAGAACACCTGCCGCAACTCGAGAAAATCCAGGAAGTTCTCCCTTCCAGGCGAGATGAGGCCTATTTCCGATGAGGCGTCTGGAGACTAATGACACCTAACCTCTGGAACTTCGAAAGGGTCTTTCGCACCCTTGCTGCAACTCAAGAAGTTCACCACCATACCCGTCTCCACTCGAGAGGAAGCACGATGGTCCCGCCCACATCCAGAGGATCCCCGTTTCCCCCTCATAGCTCGAGATGAGGGATCCTTTCCCTGCTTTCAACGGGAAAGAATTCCCGGCGTTCCCGTCGCATCTCAAGAGGAGGCACTCTCAACAGGAAAGGCGAGAGGAACTCCATGGTCGTACCACCATTCCAAGAGTCCCCCAGATGTCTCAGTCCATTCCAGAGGAACTTCTTTGCCCTGCACTGGCTCATCTTTCACGCCGAGGATCGACTCACACCACGGTGGCACGTGGGACAGCCCTGTGGGAAAGCCTCGAGGGAAAGCCTCGAGGGAAAACCACAGATCCTTTGATCCACGCGACGGGAAGCGTGACATTGCTGCTACAGCCTGGAAGGAAAGCGCACGTGCATGCCCCCACTCGAGACAAGGACTGACACCCCTGGGGAGACTCCAGAAGTACTCAAAGATCCATGTCAGCCCCTGAGAGGAATCCTCGGTTCCAGCCCTGACTCCACACAAGGTTTTTGGCCCCGGTATCGACGGGAGAGGAATCCCGAGAGGCCCCCTAGCAACTCGCATGGGGACTGGCCTCTCCTGAGGCCACCAGGGCGGGTCCCTGAGGTCCCCGTCGTAACTCGAGATCACCTGCCGCAACTCGAGAAAATCCAGGAAGTTCTCCCTTCCAGGCGAGATGAGGCCTATTTCCGATGAGGCGTCTGGAGACTAATGACACCTAACCTCTGGAACTTCGAAAGGGTCTTTCACACCCTTGCTGCGACTCAAGAAGTTCACCGCCATACCCGTCACCACTCGAGAGGAAGCACGATGGTCCCGCCCACATCCAGAGGAGCCCCGTTTCCCCCTCGTAGCTCGAGATGAGGGATCCTTTCCCTGCTTTAAACGGGAAAGAATTCCCGGCGTTCCCGTCGCATCTCAAGAGGAGGCACTCTCAACAGGAAAGGCGAGAGGAACTCCATGGTCGTACCACCATTCCAAGAGTCCCCCAGATGTCTCAGTCCATTCCAGAGGAACCTCTTTGCCCTGCACTGGCTCATCTTTCACGCCGAGGATCGACTCACACCACGGTGGCACGTGGGACAGCCCTGTGGGAAAGCCTCGAGGGAAAGCCTCGAGGGAAAACCACAGATCCTTTGATCCACGCCACGGGAAGCGTGACATTGCTGCTAAAGCCTGGATGGAAAGTGCACGTGCATGCCCCCTCACGAAACGAGGCCTGTCTCCCCTGGCGAGACTCCAGAAGTATCCAAAGATCCATATCAGCCCCTGAGAGGAATCCTCGGTTCCGGCCCTGACTCCACACAAGGTTTTTGGCCCCGGTATCGACGGGAGAGGAATCCCGAGAGGCCCCCTAGCAACTCGCATGGGGACTGGCCTCTCCTGAGGCCACCAGGGCCGGTCCCTGAGTTCCCCGTCGTAACTCGAGAACACCTGCCGCAACTCGAGAAAATCCAGGAAGTTCTCCCTTCCAGGCGAGATGAGGCCTATTTCCGATGAGGCGTCTGGAGACTAATGACACCTAACCTCTGGAACTTCGAAAGGGTCTTTCACACCCTTGCTGCAACTCAAGAAGTTCACCACCATACCCGTCTCCACTCGAGAGGAAGCACGATGGTCCCGACCACATCCAAAGGAGCCCCGTTTCCCCGTCGTAGCTCGAGATGAGGGATCCTTTCCCTGCTTTCAACGGGAAAGAATTCCCTGCGTTCCCGTCGCATCTCAAGAGGAGGCACTGTCAACAGGAAAGGAGAGGAACTCCATGGTCGTACCACCATTCCAAGAGTCCCCCAGATGTCTCAGTCCATTCCAGAGGAACCTCTTTGCCCTGCACTGGCTCATCTTTCACGCCGAGGATCGACTCACACCACGGTGGCACGTGGGACAGCCCTGTGGGAAAGCCTCGAGGGAAAGCCTCGAGGGAAAACCACAGATCCTTTGATCCACGCGACGGGAAGCGTGACATTGCTGCTAAAGCCTGGAAGGAAAGCGAACGTGCATGCCCCCACTCGAGACGAGGCCTGACTCCACTGGGGAGACTCCAGAAGTACCCAAAAATCCATGTCAGCCCCTGAGAGGAATCCTTGGTTCCGGCCCTGACTCCACACAAGGTTTTTGGCCCCGGTATCGACGGGAGAGGAATCCCGAGAGGCCCCCTAGCAACTCGCATGGGGACTGGCCTCTCCTGAGGCCACCAGGGCGGGTCCCTGAGGTCCCCGTCGTAACACGAGAACACCTGCCGCAACTCGAGAAAATCCAGGAAGTTCTCCCTTCCAGGCGAGATGAGGGCTATTTCCGATGAGGCCTCTGAAGACTAATGACACCAAACCTCTGGAACTTTGAAAGGGTCTTTCACACCCTTGCTGCAACTCAAGAAGTTCACCGCCATACCCGTCTCCACTCGAGAGGAAGCACGATGGTCCCGCCCACATCCAGAGGAGCCCCGTTTCCCCCTCGTAGCTCGAGATGAGGGATCCTTTCCCTGGTTTCAACGGGAAAGAATTCCCGGCGTTCCCGTCGCATCTCAAGAGGAGGCACTCTCAACAGGAAAGGCGAGAGGAACTCCATGGTCGTACCACCATTCCAAGAGTCCCCCAGATGTCTCAGTCCATTCCAGAGGAAC